>NC_059331.1:165606226-166961226 GCF_018350155.1 Leopardus geoffroyi
CTTACGTCTTCTTGTCTCTTATAAAGGATACAACAGTGGATACAGATAGACAGCCAGATGAAGAGGGACGTAGGGCCAGGTGTGGGGAAAGGACACAGAACTGCCGTGCCCCCTCCAGGCATGCCACTGTCCCTGGACCTCCGTGTGTTCACCAACCTGGAAGCTCTCCAAACCCCTTTGGTTAGAGTTTTTCATGGCGTCTAATAATCAATAACGATTATTGTTTTTTAATTGCAGTATAGTCGACATACAACATTATGTTTCAGGTGTACCACATAATGACAGATATTTGTAGATATTGCAAAATGATGGCTACGGGAAGTTTAGTTAACATCCGTCACCATATCTAGTGATAGCACTTTTTCTTGGGATGAGAACCTTTAAGATTTATTCTCTTAGCAACTTTCAAATATGCAATACTGTATTATTAATTACAGCTGCCATGCTTTACATTCCATCCCCATGACTTATTTATCTTACACCTGGAAGTTTGTATCATTTGATCCCCCTCGCTCAAATCACCTGCCTCCCACCCCTTCCTCTGGCAAACCCCAATCTGTTCTCTATATCTGTGAGCTTTTTTTTTAACGATTGCACATATAAGTGAGATCATACAGTATTTGTTTTTCTCTGTCTGACTTATTTAGCATGCTCCATCCACATTCTTGCAAATGGCTAAATTTCATGCTTTATCCTTTCATCCGTCAGTGGACACCTAGGTTGTTCCCCTGCCTTGGCTATGGTAAATAATGCTGCAGTGGACATGGGGCCACAGAGATCTTGTCAAGTTAGTGTTTCTGTTTCCTTTGGATGAGTCCCCAGAAGTGGAATCATTGGATCATAAGGTAGTTCTGTCTTTACTATCTTGAGGACCCTTCATACTGCTTTCCACAGCAGCTGCACCGATTTACATTCCCACCAAGGGCGCGTGAGGGTTCCTTTCTCCGTATCCTTGCCAGCACTTGCTATTTCTTGTCTTTTTGATAATGCCTTTGTATCAGGCGTGAGGCGGTATCTCATTGTGATTTTGATTTGCGCTTCCCTGATGATGAGTGATGTTGAGCATCTTTCTTGTGTACCTGTTGGCCATCTATATGTCTTCTTGGGAAAATGTCTATTAAGATCTATTTTTTAATGTTTATTTATTTGAGAGAGAGAGAGAGAGAGAGAGAGAGAGAGCATGAATGGGGGAGGGGCAGAGAGAGAGGGAGACACAGAGTCTGAAGCAGGCTCCAGGCTCAGAGCTGTCAGCACGGAACCCAACGTGGGGCTCGAACTCACGAACGGTAAGATTATGACCCGAGCTGAAATCAGACACTTAACCAACTGAGCGATGCAGGTGCCCCATAGCTTCTATTTTTTAAATCAAATTGTTTTTGCTGTTGAGTGGTAGGAGCTCTTTATATATTTTGGATATCACCCCTTATCAGATATGATTTGCATATATTTTCTCACATTTCACAGGCTATCTTTTCATTTTGTTGACGGTTCCTGTGCTGTGTAAAATCTTTTCAGTTTGATGTAGTCCCACTTGTTTATTTTTGCTTTTGTTGCCTTTGCTTTTGGTGTCAAATCCAAAAACAGTAGTCACCAAGACTGATGTTAAGGAGTTTACCACCTATGTTTTCTTCTAGGAACTTTATGATTTCAGGTCTTAGATCAAGCCTTTTTCATCTGTTTTGAGTTAATTTTTGTGTCTGGTGTAAAATAGTGGTCCAGTTTCTTTTTCTTTTTTTTTTTTTTTTTCTTTTTCTTTTTCTTTCTTTCTTTTTTTTTTTTTTTTTTTTTTTTTTTTGCGCGTGTAGCTGTCCAGTTTTCCCAGCACCATTTATTGTAGAGGCTGTCCTTTCTCCATTGTATACTCTTGGCCCCTTTGTCATGATCATTTGACCATATATGTGTGGGTTTATTTCTGGGTTCTCTATTCTGTTCCATTGGTCCATGTGTCTGTTTTTATGCCAATACCAAACTGTTTTAATTTCTATAATCTTGTAGTGTGGTTTGAAATCAGGGAGTGTGGTCTCTCCAGCTTTGTTCGTCTTTCTCAAGATTGTTTTGGCTATTTGGGTCTTTTGTGGTTCCATGGAAATTTAAAAATTGTTGCCATTCTGTGGGAAGATGCCATTGGGACTTTGATAGGGGTTGCATTGAATCTGTATGTTGCTTTGGGTAAGTATGGACATTTTAATGATATTAATTCCTCCAATGGAATCCATGAGTGTGGAATATGTTTCCATTCATTTGTGTCTTCTTCAGTTTTTTTTATCAATGTCATAGTTTTCAGTGTACAACTCTTCCCTCCTTGGTTAAATTCATTCTTAGTTATTTTATTCTTTTTGATGCAATTGTGAATAAAATTATAATTTTAATTTCTCCCTCTGCTAGTTTGTTATTGGTGTATAGAAACCCAACAGATTTCTGTATATTAACTTTGTATCCTGCAAATTTGCTGAATTCATTTTTTAGTTTGAGCAGGTGTTTGGTGGAATCTTTAGGGTTTTCTATCTATAGTATGATGTCGTCTGCAAATAGTGACAGTTTTACTTTTCCCTTTTCAATTTGGATGTCTTTTATTTATTTTTCTTGGCTAATTGCTGTGGCTAGGACTTCCAATACTATGTTGAGTGAAAGTGGCAAGAGTGGGCATCTTTGTCTCATTTCTGATCTTAGAGGAAAAGCTCTCAACTTTTCACCATTGAGTATGATGCTGGCTGTGAGGGTGTCACATGTGGTCCTCCTCATGTTGAGGTACATTCTCTCCATACCCACTTTGCTAAGAGTCATTCATTTTGGACTCTGGAGAAATAAAGGGACAGAGAAAGATGAAAAGAAGAGGCAGACAAACTTTTTAAAAAATAGGATGGGGTTACAATAGATGTAGTTGGAAGGGATGAAGTAAGGTTTTAAAATAGAAAAAAAGGAAGAAAGAGAAATAAAGGAAGGAAGAAAGAAAGGGAGGGGGAGGGAGGAAGAAAGAAAGAAGGAAAGAAAGAAAGAAAGAAAGGGAGGGAGAAAGAAAGAAAGAGAAACAAAGGGAGGGAGGGGGAGGAAGAAAGAAAGAAAGAAAGGGAGGGGGAGGGAGGAAGAAAAAGAAAGAAAGGAAGGAAGGAAGGAGGAGGGAGGAAGAAAAAAGAAAGAAAGAAAAGAAAGAAGGAGGGAGGAAGAAAGAGGAAGGGAAGAAGAAAGAAAGAAAGGGAGGGGGAGGGAGGAATAAAGAAAAAGAAAGAAAGAAAGAAAAGAAAGAAAGAAAGAAAAGAAAAGAAAGGGAGGGAGGGAGGGGGAGGAAGAAAGTAAGAGGAGGGAGGAAGAAAGAAAGGGGGAGGAAGAAATAAAGAGAAAGAAAGAAAGAAAGGGGAGGGAGGAAGAAAGAGGAAGGGAAGAAGAAAAAAAAGAAAGAGAAAGAAAGAGGGAGGAAGAAAGAAAGAGGAAGGCAGGAAAAAGAAAGAGAGAGAGAGAGAGAAAGAAAGAAAGAAAAGCAAAAGAGCACCTACACCTTTAAGAACTCTTGCTGACCTGCCAAAGCTGTGAGAATACAAAAGGGCTGTGATCATTTGCCCGTGGCCATTGGCCCATCAGCATCAAAGGCAGATCTGATTGATACAAGTTCTACTCCAGCATCTTAATCCTACATTTCAGGTTATGAGTCTGTCATCTTTAACAACACCTACAGCCATGTGCATTGGCACCTTCACTTCACTCAAAGTGGGCTGACCTCACAAAATAGACCCAGCTAGTTCTCGAAGTCTGGGTTTTTGTCTTGTTTTGTTTTGTGTTTAGAATTTATCCTAAATCATGCCTAAAATGTCTGCCCTAGGCTTTTTTCTTTTCCCCTAAGTGAAATTACAGATGAAAACAAGCTAGCTTTGGCGGCCTCCACACAGGCTTTTGTATTTTAGGTTTCTCCCAGTATCTTAGCAAGTCAAAAGTCAGTCTTAATGCATTAAAACCATTTGAAATTCACTTATAAAAATTAGACCATTAAAGAAGTTTAAAGCTGAACAACAAACGAGTAACATGCTACTTAAAATTCCTGTCGAGTCACTTTTCTTAATGCCAAAAAATACAAATCAATAAGAGAACAAATAAATAGATGAACAGGGAAAAAATGAAGCAAATATTATGAATAAACAATTTATAGAGAATACGTGTATAGGAAGATGTGTTTATCTTAAGTAATGATAGTTAAATAAGATTTTACCTTAAATGTTTTATTTCTACTTAAAGTTTTGTTAGTCAACCTTTTGACACAATTAGAAATTCATGTTTTATTATGTAGCCATTCCCATATGCAGTTGCCTTTTATTTCTAATTTTAGCTTCTTTAAGTTAAAACTTAAAAACCTTTTAAGTGCTAGGGTGCCTGGGCAACTCAGTCTGTTAAGCGTCCAACTTCAGGTCAGGTCATGATCTCACAATTCCTGGGTTCGAGCCCCATATCAGGCACTGTGCTGACAGCCCAGAGCCTGGAACCTGCTTCATATTCTGTGTCTCTCTCTGCCCCTCCCCTGCGTGCATGCACTCTCTCTCTGTCTCTCAAAAGCAAACAACATTAAAAAAAAAAAAAGCATTCTCAGTGCAGAATCCTCCTAGGGTTTTCCTTTTCTTCACTCAGTAGTCTTTTTAAAAAGTTTTGGGGGGCGCCTGGGTGGCGCAGTCGGTTAAGCGTCCGACTTCAGCCAGGTCACGATCTCGCGGTCCGTGAGTTCGAGCCCCGCGTCGGGCTCTGGGCTGATGGCTCAGAGCCTGGAGCCTGTTTCCGATTCTGTGTCTCCCTCTCTCTCTGCCCCTCCCCCATTCATGCTATGTCTCTCTCTGTCCCAAAAGTAAATGAACGTTGAAAAAAAAAAAGTTTTGGGGCACCTGGGTGGATCAGTCAGTTAAGCATCAGACTCTTGATCTCAGCTCAGGTCTCGATCTCAGGGTGATGAGTTCAAGCCCCATGTTGGGCTCCACACTGGGTATGGAGCCTACTTAAAAAGAAATTAAAATTCTCTCCTTAAAAAAAAAAGTTTAAATGAGATATTTTTGGACAAAGAAGCCCATCCTTTTTAAAAGGTATAACTCATTAATTTTTAGTATGCACAGAATTGTGCAGCCATCAACTTAGAGTATTTTGGTCATTCCAAAAACAGTGTCCTTGTACCCATTTGCAGTCACTATGTTGCATCCACACGACTCCTGAAACCGAATGCTATGGGCACCAGTGACAGTCACAACAAAGTTTATTGCACTGAGAGGCAAGGCCGACCGATCGGGACCAACACTCTTGATCAGAGTGTGGCCCCGAACAGCCGGGGTACAGAGTTTTTATGGCCGATTACATCGTTTTATCATCACCTGGGAACAGAACAGAGAAACAGTTCCCATACGACTTAGACACAGTTCCCAGATGAGTTAGAAACAGTTGCTGGATGGGGTGATTATTTTAGACTTTTTGCTGCTAAGTTGCAGCCAGTGGATCTCCTTGACCTTGCCTCTGATGCTCTTTTCTTTGAGCTTTTGTTTCCTTCATTGGTGAAGCCTGATTTACAAGAGTACGAAGCATAATTTACAAGAGTAAAGCAAGGCTGTTATCTCTTTTTTTTTTTTTTTTTTTTTTTAATTTTTTTTTTTTTTTCTTCAACGTTTATTTATTTTTGGGACAGAGAGAGACACAGCATGAACGGGGGAGGGGCAGAGAGAGAGGGAGACACAGAATCGGAAACAGGCTCCAGGCTCTGAGCCATCAGCCCAGAGCCCGACGCGGGGCTCGAACTCACGGACCGCGAGATCGTGACCTGGCTGAAGTCGGACGCTTAACCGACTGCGCCACCCAGGCGCCCCTGTTATCTCTTGACCTTCAGTGTCAGAACAAAGCTGTTATTTTTCAAGCTACACGTTAGCCTTACACTACAATTTAACCCTTACAACTAAGGTCTGTGATCACCAACACCCTTCCCCTCCCCCCTTCATATCCAGTCTGGTAACCACTTCTATCTGTCTGTGGATTTCCCTATTTTGGACATTTCATGTAAATGGAATCCTACCACATGTAGTCTTTTGTGACTGGCTTCTTTCATGTAGCATAAAATGTTTATAAGATTCCTCTATGCTGTTCCACGAATCTACTTAATTCCTTTTATGTGTGAATAGTATCACACTGTGTAGAGACATGCCATCTGTTTATCCTTCCATTAGTTGATGGACTTTTGGGTTATTCCCTCCTTTCTCCTATTGTAGATAATGCTGCTCTGGGCATTTGTATACAAGTTGCGGTAGGCATATGTTTTCCATTCTCTTGAGTATTTATACCCAGGTTGGAACCTCTGGGTCAAATGGTAACTCTATGTCTGGCATTTTGAGGAAGCGCCAGATTATTTTCCATAGTACCTGTACCATTTTACATTCCCACCGGGAATATACAAAGTTTCCAGTTTCTGAGGAATATGCAAAGTTTCCAGTTTCGCTGCGTCCTCACCAACGCTTCTTATCTGACATTTAAAAAATTTTTTTTAATGTTTATTTATTTTTGAAAGAGAGAGTGCAGAGCACGAGTGGGGGAGGAACAGAGAGAGAGGGAGACACAGAATCTGAACCACGCTCCAGGTTCTGAGATGTCAGCGCAGAGCCCGACGTGGGGTTTGAACTCACAATCTGTGAGATCATGACCTGAAATGAAGTCAGACGCTTAACCGACTGAGCCACCCAGGCGCCCCGACATTTTTACTATAGCAATTCTAGTAGGTATGAAATGGCAGCTCACTGGGGCTTTGAGTTAATATTATTTTTGTGGAAAAATGAAACAGGCTTATATTTTAAAAAATATATGCCTGTGGTATTTTTAGCAGGGAAGAAGTCATGTGTGTTGTGTGTATGCCTGAGCCATAGATGTACAACGGGACTTAAATTTACTGACAAATATTCAGGTTTTCATTTCTTTCTGGGCACATCTGATCTAGGCTCAGTGAAAAGCAGAGGTCAAGAGATCTGTGTGTTCTCAGCTCGGTGCCTAAACTGGCCGCAGAATCTTGTAAGCAAATTGAAATCCCTGTCTTTGCCCAAATACACTTTCTACGTTCATTACTTTCAGTTCATAAGTGTTGGGCCATTTCTCTTCTACAAGAGATTCCCCAGGAATTCAAAAGTATATATTCTGCTCCACTGGTTCCGTAAAATAGATGTTATATGAAGGAATTTCACATTGCCTAAGGATAATAGGAGTCTCAGACATTTAACTGCTTTTATTTTCCCCTAATGTGCCCATCTACAAAGCTTCTTTATACAGATACTCTTTAAAAAAATTTTTTTTTAATGTTTTTAATTTTATGTTGGAGAGAGAGAGACAGGGCATGAGCAGGGGAGGGGCAGAGTGAGGAGGAGACACAGAATCTGAAGCAAGCTGCAGGCTGTGAGCTGTCAGCACAGAGCCCGACGCAGGGCTCGAACTCACAGATGGTGAGATCAAGACCTGAGCTGAAGTTGGATGCTTAACCAGCTGAGCCACCCAGGCGCCCCTCCCTATACAGATAATGTATAAAAGAGCGATCAACAGTTTGTTACTCCCTACCCTTTCTCCAGAAAGTACTTAATACCAACAAAATATGGCACGAGTCAAGAGGTCTTAACTATAATTCTAATGAGGAGGCAATATTTGTTGAGTGGTTGAAATTAGTGGGTTTAGCCTGGAATGTTGAGGAAGTGTGGCCTGACCATGGGTCTGAAACGCAGGGTCTCTAGCCTTCATTCCTTCAGCCGTCAATGGGGGGTTCAATAAAACACACGTGTTATTGTTCAGACAAGCGCGAGGAGAGAAGAGAGACTCTGAACCGTATGTGTTTTGGTCCGTGGAAGTCTATTTCCCGAAATAGAAGACCACCCCAGCCTATCTCATATAAAGGATTAGGTCAGAAGTATCTTTTTCCCGAGAAACTTGTGACGTCCACGGAACCGTGCTGAATCGAGCGAGGCCAGAGAGAGATAATAAATAAATTAATAAATAATTTCCTTGACTCTGGGACCTGTTCTGGCAAAGTGAAACATTGCCAAAGACCAAGGTCTTCTCATTAAATTTGGAGGATTGTTTATGGATACACGTGGGATTCCTCTGAGATCTTTTTCATCAACAGAGCAGCGTAGCTGGGTTTAAGAAAAGAGATTTATTGAGACATTGTGCAATGTCAGCCCTTTGTTGCGAGTGCGGTGGGAGAGCGTTGTGCCTTTTCACTCCTCGTCTCGTTTGTTTCAGAAACACGTAGGGCACACCTACTCGCCATCAGTCACCGTCAGAGAGCACGAAGGTGCAGAGAGAAGCAGGACGTAGGATGCCCTGAATGTGGTACACGGAGGCAGACACGTAAATAAATACGTGCGCTAAGGTTTTAGAAGCGCTGTTCTAGCTGGAAGCAAGGTGAGTGTGTAAGTGGCCAGCAGAGCAGTTTTAATGTCACGTTGTCACGGAGCTGAGACTCAGCGTGGTTTCCGTCTCTTGGTAATGTGCCTTCACGGTCCTGAAGGAATGGGCCGGATGTGGGTCAGGTGCGAGATGCGGCGACCTCAGATTTTCCAGTTTCATGTGGATGGTCCACAGATGACGCTTCTCTCACCCAAACCGTTTGCCACAACGTCCGCATCTTGATTGTTCCTCCTCGACATTTGTGCAGGATTTCTGCCGCTTTGCCTTCGTAGGGCGCGTTGGAGGAGGCTCGTCGTGGATCTGGCAGGATTATTCTCTACTTGAGGGCCTGGGCCTCTGCATTTCCTGTAAGCAGTGGCCCACGGGGCTTTCACAGCTAGTCCCACCCTTGCCCCCATCATCCACCCGTGCTTCCATATGTTAGCATTCTTTTTTAAAAATGTTTGTTTATTTTTGAGAGACAGAGACAGAGCATGAGCGAGGGAGGGGCAGAGAGAGAGGGAGACACAGAATCCGAAGCGGGCTCCGGGCTCCGAGCTGTCAGCCCAGAGCCCCACGCGGGGCTCGAACTCACGAACCGTGAGATCCTGACCTGAGCTGGAGTCAGAGGCTTGACCGAGGCACCCGCCGTGTGTTAGCATTCTGAACTACTCATGCACTTCCTTTGCTGGCTCTTCCTTTCCTCAGTTCCAAGTCCCTAACATCGACATTTATAGCGCTCCTTTGAGATGCATTTCAGCTGTCACCTCCTGTTTTAGTTTTCTCTGATATTTGCCCAAACATCCCACAAGCCCTGTATTTTATATTCTTGGATCATACTTGTATTCTTATTGTTGTTGTCAATATTGTTAATTTTGATGTCTCCCGCCAGATACTGTGGACATTTTGAGTACCAGGTCTGTTTCCTATAGTAAAATCACTGTGCCTGGCATATCATTAGAGTGGGTGCGTACGTTCACTTAATTTGTTTGATTGCTGCATGCTTTCTGGAATCCATTGTAAAATCGCTACTGACAGATCTCATTTTTTTTTTCCAGAATTTACCTTCCTGAAAAATTTAAGGATAAATCAAATTACATAGAATGAATGTTTTTAATGCAGTAAGAGAGCTCACGTTTTAAAGAACGTCAGCAATGACTTAATCTGTGAAAGAAAAGCTTGTGATCGCAGTCTCTATCTTTTCCCATGCGCTCTGATGGTTAATTTCATAAGTCGACTGGGCCACGGGGCGCCCAGGTATTTTGGTCCAACATTATTCTGGGTGTTCCGGGATGAGATTACCATTGGTCTCCTTAATGTGGGCGGGCCTCGTCCAATCAGCTGAAGACCTGAATAGAAAAAGGCTGATGAAGGGAGCACTCCTTCCCCCTGACTGCTTTAAACCGGGACATCAGTTTTTTTCCTGCCTTTGGGCTCAAACGGAAACATCGGCTTATCTTGAGTCTTGGGTCTGTTGACTTTTGGGCTAGAATTTAGACGATTGGTTCTCTTGGGGCTCCGGCTTGCTGACTGCAGCTCTTGGGACATGCCAGTTCGTAAGACACAATTCATGTGAGCCAATTCCTTATAATAAATTTACATATATACACGCACACGTCCTACTGGGTCTGTTTCTCTGGAGAACGCGGACCAATAAAGCCACCGAGGTTTCCGCTTTAATACGTTGGGGATTTCACATGTTGGGTTTCCTTAAGGTCGAATTCACCTGAATAGAGTTAAACCTCTTGTAGGACGTAACAAGAACACCGGTCAAATGATATGAGGAATCTCTCCTGCTGTAAATGTTGCCTGATGTCAATTGTGAAGCTGCGTCTTTTGCCAAAGTCTCAACTTAAAAGCTACTTTAGTCAGAGCAGTCGCTAATGCACACAATACACAAGTTAAGGATGGACCAGAAAGACGGACAAATCCCGTGGCTGTATTTGGCAGGTTTGGAGAGAGCCTGGGCACAAAAATGTGGCAGGTCTGTCTGCCGCAGCCTAACGAGATACGATGTTGGAAATGGGGAGACATGCTCTCCTTGCAGGTGGGAAGGAAACCGGAAATGACAGCTGCAGGAACTGAGGACACCAGCAGATGATGGGAGGGAGGGTCTAACGGCCATGCCATCTTCCAATAATACTTCCTCATCCAGTTTCCTCATAAAATTAATCTCTGAAATGAATACGACAGTGGAGAATCTTCGTATTTCAAGCATTCTTTCCCTATACTCTTGGCTTCTTTCCTTCTTCGGGATCCCTCTTTATCCATCCGTATTCTTTCTTCCCCCAGCTTCCCCCAAGTCAATGGCTAAAGGAAAAGGAGTTGCAAAGAGTGAGTAGTCACTGCTGGTGGTTCAGAGCTGCTTTGCTCTTTTATTGTGTACAGTGTTCCCTCGTTTTGTTTTTGTTTTCAGTGTTCCCTTTTTATGCCTGCTTTTAGCTCTGTCATTTCTGTGGGCCTTTCTGCCAGAGGTCAGGCACAGATGGGACACAGGGGCCCCACGCGAATGGTTTCGGCTGGTACAGTTTGGTGAGTTCTGGGAAGACCTTCAGTCAACTGACGTATTTACATATGAACTCAAAAGTTTAATCCAGTGTATCCCACTTTCCATTTCCAGAGATAATTAAAAGTTAGTTACAACAATGGCAAGTTAAAAAAATATGTTTGTCCTCTTCTCTGGATTCTCTCTCCCTACTCCATCATGTGGTGATGGGATGGAGAAAGGGAGGTTGTGGGGAGACAGTTCCAACTGGCCTGTTCTTGTTGGGATGGAGGAGAGAAGGTTCCAGATGAATTAATGCTGCTTCATATAAAGAAGAGGAAGAACCACCTTCATTTGGTTGCTTCAAACCAATTTAGGTTGGTGGTAATTTTTTTTTTTTTTTTTTGGTCCACATTGGGCTGGTGGGTTTAGTGCAAAGTTCAGTAGCACAAGGAAGATTGCGCGGGTGTTCACGTCTGGAGAAAAGTTGTCATTAACAATCTAACACAGAAGGCAGGAATGTTCCTCTGCCTTCCACCTTCGGCAAATGCCAATCCACGTTCCTTTAAAAGCTGCTTTTCAGGGGCGCCTGGGTGGCTCAGAACTGCCGACTTCCGCTCAGGTCATGATCTCAGGGTTCCTGAGTTGGAGGGCCGCATGGGGTCGGGGCTAGGAGCCCGCTTTGGATCCTCTGGCCACCCCCGTGCCCACTCACGCTCTCTCTCTCAAAAATAAAACATAAAAAAAAATTAACAGCTTCTTTTCAAGGATTTAGCTTTGGTTCACCTATTTCTTCCACCTAATTCTTAAGCCAGATCCTTACTGACAAGTAGTTTTCACGTGTAAACCAAATGCTTGTGTGTGTTTATGTATACATTATCTATAATGTCTAATAAAGTGCATGCTTGAAGGCACTGTGGGTAACTTACATATAATTACTGTTGCAATTGCTAAGAATTTTCTGCTCCACTATGGGTTCAAAACTGGCATCGTATTCATTCGGATACGCGATTTTTTGTGAATGTAAAAAAAAAAAAAAAAAAAAGGAAAAGCTTCTCCAACCCCTCCCAGCCTCTCACCGTCGCCACTGCCCCCCCAGGCGAGGGCGCGAGCGCGCACGCGCGGGACACACACACACACACACACACACACACACACACACACGCGTACACGTGAGTTGAAGCCTGATGTTTCCGTGTCCCTTGAAGCAGCTCCAAATACCGGTTTTGGAGCGCCCTGGCCCCTCGTGGAGGAATGGCGCGGCGCGGGGAGACATCCTCTGTCTGCTCTTGGCAGCGGCCTGGCTGGGTCAGCACTTGAATTTGACCACCCTGTGCGTGCGCGCTCTCGGGAGCGCGCGTCCGTGTGTGGTCCAGAGAGCGAACCCCAGGCGGCGACTGGTCAGTGCCAGGAGCGCCCGGGGTGGAGATCGGGGAACCCAGGGCGCGGTCCCTGGGTAACCTGTCGCTTGGGGTGCAGGAATGGGGGCCGGGTTTGGGCCCGGGCGAACGCTAAGTGGCTCCCGGGCCCGGCAGACCCACAGGCGCCAGGCCGGGCCGTAGGAAGCCGCTGGGATCACAGGCGGAGACACAAAGACGCCCGAGGGGCCGCGGCCGGGCGGCGGCCCGCGGGGCAGCGGAGCCCGGGAGGCCAGGTGTGCGGCCGGAGCGCGTCCGTGCCGGCGGGCGCGCGGAGCCGCGGGGCCAGGGAGCTGCCGCGGCGGCGGATTCGGAGGCAGATCTGGAGCGCAACCATGGCGACGCAACGTGTGTCCCCTAGTAACTCGCAACAACATGATTTATAAGCTGCCGTCCCCGGCCTGCCCTCCGCTCCCCGCCCTCGGCCGGGCCGCACTGGCGGCGGACCGGCGCGCCTCGCCCTGCCCCGCCCCTGTCCCCCTCCCGCGGGCGCAGCCGGAGGTAGTCGCGGCCGGTCGCTGCTCGTGCTGGGCAGGAGGCGGCGGCGGCACCCGCGGAAAGCACCTTCGTGCGTGTTCGGAGACCCGAGCGTGCCAGCGACGCGCGCACACACACGGCCCCCCGGGGAGGGGGCGTCTCCCGGCTCTACCCAAACAGTGTGGGCTCGCGTCACCTCGCCGCCGCCCGAGGCTTCCGGGTCCAGCCCAGTCCTGGCGGAGCACCCGGTGTGAACGCGCGCGGGCGCGCACACACACACATACACACACGCGCGCACACACACACTCGCCCGCCCGCCCCTGGTGCCGCCGCCGCCCCGCCGGGGCCCCCGCCCCCAGGGACAAGTGCGGCCACCGGCGCGCCCCACGCCGCCCGCCGGAGGAGCCCCGGGCCGGCCGCGCCGCCGGTGTCCCTGCGTGCGCCCCTCGGGTCCGCGCCGCTGTGGCCGGCGGAGCGCTGACGGCCCCCGGCGGACACGCACGCTGTCGGAGCCGGCCCTCCCGCCCGCTCCCGCTCCCGCTCGGCTCGCAGCCGGCCTTGCTCCCCGGCCCCGGCCCCCGGCCCCCGCTGCCGCGGAAAGCGCGGCAACCCTCGCGCCCTCCCCGCCGGCAGCTTCGGCGTCTCCCGCGGCGGCCGGAGAGAGTTGATCGCTATTGTGATCCGCCCGGGAGAGGCGAGGGGCGGGCGCAGGTGGGGAGACCGAAGAGCTGCAAGAACTGGGGTCCTCCCGAGCCAACTCCACCCAGCGATCGCCGGCGCGGTGTCTCCTTGCCGCCGGGACGATGGATTAAGTTACTCCTCCCGGGGCCAGAAGTCGGTGCAGACTTGCGGAGACATGAAGGAAAAGGCGATGATCAAGACCGCTAAAATGCAGGGCAACGTGATGGTGAGTGTGGCGGCCGAGGCGCGGGGTCGGGGCGCCCGCGGTGACGAGCGGCGGTGGGGGAGGGGGGGGTCCTGTCCCCGCGAGGCCCGAGCTCCCGGGCCGCCCGCGACCCCCGGCCGCGCGCTGCGGAGCCCCCCCCCCCCACTTCCCGGGGGCGCCGAGGGTCGGGCGTCTATCTGCACATCGCAACTTTGCGGCGCCGCCGTCCCCCTGCTTCGGGAGTGGGGCTGGGGGCCGGGGCTGGTGTGCGAGGCGAGGAGGGGCGGCGGTCAGACTTCCAAGCAGAACCCCACCACCCGGGCTGTCCCGGGGGCGAAGCGGGGAGAGGAGGTCGCCGCGGCCGTGAGGACCAGGGCCCTGATGCCAGCGCGGCCTCGGGGCTGCGAGTCCCCGGAGCTCGAGACCTGTTGGGGTTGGCGAACCTCTGGCACTCGGGGCGGCGCCGCTCGCTCTGCTCCGGCCGCCGCCACCGCCACCGCCACCACCCCGGCCGGCGGGGCCCTGCTCCCCCCCTCGCCCCGGGCCGACTGTGCCAGCGAGCGTGGTCATGGCACGGCGTCCCCGAGGGTTCCCGTGCGCCCCGAGACCACTGTGGAGGGGGTGGGGGGGGGCGGCTCAGGGATGCAGGGCCGGGGGCCAGCTTAGCGTGGACAACTTTACCAACTCGAGGACCCCGGCGTTCCGCCTCCCAGCGAGCGAGCCTTTCCCCCTCCCCCCTCCACTGCCCTGCGCCCCGCGCGCCCCGCGGCCCCTGCGCCCCGGGCGTGGGGCCGAGGGGTCAGGGCGCTGGAACCTCCTGGCGAGGACGAGGAGGTTGCCATCTTGTTCCGTGGAAATTGTGTGTGTGCCTGTGCGTATTTATTTGGGTGATGCTTTAACCCTTGCGGTCTTGGTGGAGGATGATTAGAAGGAGGGGCTCTATTTTTGCCTCACTCGCCGGTGCTTGTTTCGCGAGAGAGGGACCACGCGACGGGGACTGGCGTGTTACTTCTGAGGGCACCTCTGGAGATGCAGGAATTTTTTCCGGCGCTAGGTCTGGAGTTGTCGATGAGGTGGGTTGGGGGCGGGTGATGGGGGGAGGGGCGGGTGGCCGGAGGTGTGTTTGGGGCAACCCCAGTCAGTGATCCATGTTGAGGTCTTGGTTTAAACAAAAAGAGACCAGGAATGACAAATGTATTCGAACTGAACAAATATCCGGCTGGCTTAACCACACCCACAGCAAGACACCTGTTGCCCGGCTGAGGTCTGTGCAGAACTTGACTTCTGGCCCGAGATGTGCACCACGTCATCTGAGATAGCTCAGGGAGGCAGTGACTGCATGGAAGGGGTTATTTTGCAGGACCCCCCCTACCCCCACCCCCGGATGACAAGCCCTTCCTTTGAGGGCCTTCGTCGGTTTGTGGGTTCTGGGGCTGACTGACCTAATTGCTTGTTTGTGAAAATACATCCGTTTCCCCAATTTTCCCCTTCTCTTTTCAGCCATTGTGTTGTCCAGCATAATTTTTTTTTTTTGTATAAACGGGGCAGAAACGTGTTTGGAATAATGTTTTCCAACTGAATTCCCACCTGCACCCATAATTCCCCTTTGATATTCTGCCCGAATGTGCTAGTGACACCTTCACATTTAGGACCGAGGCGAAAGCAAGAATTTGAACGAATTATGTTGATAATACAGTGAGAGATTGTTGATTGGTTACCTACATCTGTTGTCAAACAGGTGCCCCTTCTCATGACTTAGATGGGATGTGGAGACACAGCAACATCTTTGGGTTCCGTCTGAAAGACTTTTCAAGTCTTCCCTCCCGCTTTGCCCCTTCTGGGTTTACTTTGGAAAATGAAGAATTAAAGGCATGTTTCCCTCCTGCTCTGAGCAAGGACGGTCCGTGCACTCACCGCACGCCGTCCTCTGTGTCTGTTGCTAATAAGCACAATTAGAGCAAGTGGAACCGAGCCTCGCAAATTGTGTGGCCACCCGGCGTGTTTTTCGGCTCGTCGTTGGCCTAGGAGAAAATGAGATCCAGTCTCCACCACCCTGTCGATTCTTACATTGGCAGTTATTACCCTGTGGTCTGGTTCGTACCTTTTTATTTTTTTTTGAAATTTCCTGTTCCAGCTACATCCACGCAGCTTTAATAGAGTGATCACTCCCTCACTTAAGTGGTTATTTGGGGACTTCCTGATCCTTAATTCTTCGTCAGTCGTTTTGGAAGACTCGCTGAGCGCAGCCTGGCTTGGACTGCATGACAGGCAAACTCTTCTCGCTGGCAGCTTGATTGAGATTCAGGTGCTATTTTCCATCCCGGATGGGGACAGGGTGAATCACGCCTGGCGCCGACGGGGGAAGCTGCCACACGTCTGTGATGGAGAGAAGAGCATTTTGCATCCTGCAGAGTCGTGCGTGGACGTGCTCGCGGATGCCCACCCACACCCACGCCCACACCCTGCACCACAGTTTGGAGCCCTCCCGGCTCTCTGGACGCACCCGTGAGATCTGATATTGGAGAGGGAGACATTGGGTACCCGTAACAGGGTCAGAGCCGCACCTCCTACGGCTGCAGCCGGATATGTAAACGGTTGATCGCTACAGCCCCTTTCCCATGGTCCATGGTGTGGCCATCGGGGGCCAGAGACAAGGGCACCCTCATCGTCTGAAATCTGACTGAATGCTTTGTTCCTCATACGCTGCTTTGGAGGGCGATTCCTGCTGACAGGTGATAAGAGAAGGCAAACTTACCAGTATACCATCTGATCTCATTTGGGTTAATAAACGAGTGAAAGGGATAACATAGGTGGAAACCACCTCTTGGGTTCTATTTTAATAAACTTTATTTCCTTTTTAAAAAAATATTTATTTTTGAGAGACAGAGCATGAGTGGGGGAGGGGCAGAGAGAGAGAATCTGAAGCAGGCTCCAGGCTCTGAGCCGTCAGCACAGAGCCCAACACGGGGCTCGAACCCACGAGCTGTGAGATCATGACCTGAGCCGAAGTCGGATGCTTGACTGACTGAGCCTCTCAGGCGCCCCAACTTTATTTCTAATATTGTCAAAAATCCCATTCTCCCAGAACAAAAGTTATTTTTAAAAATAACTATTTTCACAAGATCTCCATTTGAAAATCTGGGGGGGGCCAGGGTGACTCACATGGGTTCTCAGCTCAGCCTTCCTTTCTTATTAATACATTGATATCGTACTTACTTAACTGCTGTTTCAATCAGACAGGTTCTTTTGGAGAAGCACGTCCTCTTGTGATAGGTTCTAAGATCGATAGAAAATTTTATTATCAGGAGGATATTACTTCATATGCTAAATTCTGTTTTGTCCCTGTGAGCATTTCCCAGACACGGAGGTGCTGAGCGGAGACTCAGAAAGGATTGGCTAAAAGCAAAAACCTTGGGGACTGCCCTGTGCCCCGTGCCCTGTGGGGCACGTCTTTCCTTGGCAGGCTGGTGGCTCTTCCTGTAGGTGGCGGGCTAATGATGGTGAGGTGGGCCCCTGGTGACCAGGCTTGTGTCAGTGAAGGTTCAGAAACTGGATGGAGAGGATGAGAGGTCTGCGGGTCACAGGGACACTTGAGAATCTCGTGGTTGGTTGCTTTTGGTTATGAATGAAAGTTGCAGTCTGGGGATTCACTCCCTGGAGAGGGAATGCTGCTGTTTTTCCTGTGGCCGCTGGAACTGATTTGAGGGCTTTGGTCACTGACCGGAGATCTCTGTGATGTTATGAGCAGAGTGTCTTTTCAGACCTTGCCGTCCCCTTCCTGTGTTGAATAAAAACCCTCGATGGGAACCACCTGAAGTAAGAGCTTATTTCCAGACCCTTCGAGTGGCTCGCCTGTTGATTAGATTCAGCATGGTGACCTTTCAACGTCGATGCTCTACTTGTAATGAGCCCAGGTGAGCAGAGGAAGCTCTTTGAGCTTTATAAGTAAATTACAGGGATTTGTGTGGGACACAGACCCCCAGTGCCGAGCCCTTCTTGGGAACCGCCATGCACCTTTGTAAGGTGACTTTCAAGGGTACAGCCTTGAGTAATGCAGAGGTTCTCCTCTGTTGGGGGGTAATTGGGACCACTGCTCCTGCTTCCTTATAGGAATGGGCACCCTGGTGACATTTAGGCTAACCCCTTCCTTGTAACTGAGCTCCTCCGGAAATCTCGATGAATCCCCCGTGCAGGAAAACAGAGTGGAACAAGGGTCCATTTCCCGCACCCCTCTTCGAGGACTTACTGGATTGGAAAGACTTTACACATCAACATAAGTTGATGAAATTTCCAGGGAGAAGTCCCCAAACCCAGAAAGGGGTGGTCAGCTCAGGGTGTCGTATTTGAAATACTGTAAACAAAACTCTCTTGCAGAGGGCTGGCCTCTTTTCCCTGTGCAGGGACTTTGCATTGAGATGTGTAAATATACTAGGCAGGCCGTTGCTGTACCTCAGTCATTTCTCTGTCCTGTGTCCTGTCCTCATGCCAATGACAATCCTCAGAACTCGTTCATCTTTGGCACTTTGAACATCCTGTGTTATTACTGCCAAGAGGTGGTGCATTTCCAGGTATTAGCCTCTGTTGATCATCTGTGGTCAGTTGCTGTGCACAGCGGGACTCAAGCAGGTGTATGTGTTAAATGCAGAGACCGGGGCTCATTTCTACGCTTGGCGTAGACTGCTTTTGTGAGGAAGGTCCCTGATTTTAGCCGTACGTTTGTTTTCTTTTACTTTTAAGAACTCCTTCAAGTTCTAACGCATCAGGTAACACAAGAAAGAATTCCATGTGTATGGTATTTTCCACGTACAGCTACAATAAAATTGAAACTCATGCTCACTTTAGGGGTTAACGTGTGTGCTTTTTAAAGCACCATAAAGCAAGCCATTCTCTGACACCAGCTGGATGTCCTGTAATCCAGTTCAGTTCCAACACTGCTGGCTGGAGATAGCATCCCACACATCCCACAGGTTGAGGGCTCAGTCCCAGAAGCCTGCCCCCACGTCAGACACTAATCTGGAGTTCAGGTGCTTCTGACAGATTGGGTAGAAGTCACAGGTTCCCAGGACGACCTCCTTGGGTTCCATTAATTCGGTGGAGGCGCTCCCAGAACTCAGGACACCGGCTCATGTACTAGAGATCCCTGGTTTTTTACAAAGCATGTGAAAGGAAGTGAATGCACAGCCAGATCAAGAGTCACAGAGGGCAAGGTTTGGGAGGGTCTCAAACACAGGAGCTTCTGTCCCCATGGAGTTTGGGGTGCCGCCACCTTGGCCGCGTTCTGGTTCACTGTCTCAGAAGTTTTCCAAGCCCCATCCTTGGGGGTTTTAGGAAGGCTTCATTACATAGGCACGATTGATTAGATTATTGGTCATTGGTGACTGATTTGATCTCTAACTCCTCTCCCTTGCCCAGAGGTTGGGGTGGGACTGAAAGTTCCAACCTTCTTATCACGTGGTTAACTTCCTTGGCAAGCAGCCCCCATCCTTAGGGGACTTCCTGAAGACCAAAGCTTCTGTGTGGGACCCCTGCAGACCTTGTCCTCTGTGTCTCTTCACCTGGCTCTCCATTGGTGTCCTTCAACATCCTTTGTGATGAACCCGGAACAGAAACTCAGGGGTAGTGAAAAGGGCTGGTTCTGAATAACAACACACTCATTTCCCATTTATGGCTCTAAAGAGATTTCAGGAACTGAGAACAAAAGAGCCAGTATTAGGACAAAAGTTGCTGCCATTGCTGTTATTATTCAGGACATTCCAAGGGTTTTGGGAGCCCTGAGTCCTGTAAGCCGACCAAACTCCCGTGGACCCTTGAGGAACTTGGGTTTGAGCTGCACGGGCGCAAGTATACTCGGACTTTTTTTGGATAACTACAGCAGAGTATGTAAATGTATTTTCCTTGCCTTATGATTTTCTTAATAACATTTTCTTCAGCTTACTTTATTGTAAGAATACAGGGAATAACAGATATACGAAATACGTGTTAACCGACTGTGTTACCAGTAAGGCTCCTGGTCAGAAGTAGACTCTTAGTAGTTAAGTTGCTGGGGGAGTCCAAGATTATATGTAGGTTGTTGCTAGCACAGGAGGTCAGACCTCCTGACCCCCACGTTGTTCAAGGGTTAACTATGTATATTAGTTATAAATTACAATATCGGAATCCTTTTTGTGGGGAGGGAAATGAATTTTTTCCTTTTCCTTCCATTGCTTTAAATTTGGTGATGAGAATTTTTGTGACCTCTTTTGGTTATAGAAGCTGGTTTTCTTTGATTGATAGGACCGCATTTTAGAACTCAAGAGCATGTCCCAGACCTTGTAGTACGTCCTGAGCCAAGAGTATAGAGGTAGATAAAAGTCAGGATTCCCTTTTCCTTTGTGGCTTCCTGTGAGGATGGGGAAGGGGGTTCATTCAAGAGGTGGCAGGAAGGTCTGAAAATCCACGTGGGTCCATAGGTCTTAGCATCGGCTGGATGATGTAATCCTCAGGGTGGTTTTGACAAAGCCAAGGACATCAGGTGGTCCAGTGGGCTGGCAGAGTTCAGAATGGTTGTTTGAGGGCAGAGGTTCTCAACCTTGCTGAATGGTTGCATCACCAGAGGAGACTTAGTGATGATTGAAGGATAGCTGTGGCCCTTCCACACCCCTGTGCACATGCACGCACATGCTCACCGGGTGAGCTGATGTCGTTGCTCTCCTTGGCACCCTGGGTGTCGATATGTTCAATAGTGCTCCTGTTGGGCAGCCAAGATGGAGAGCCACTGGATGGAATGTGAATTTTTAAAATAAACAGGGTCAATAGCGTCTAAGGAATTAATGCCACCATTTATAGGGAGCCATTTTGGTTCGCGGAAGGGCACAGTCAAGTCTGGTGTATTGGGTTGTGGAGCAAGCAAGATGAATGGGAAGCTGGGGATGGAGTGACACATGAGGAGAGGGAATAAAAGCAGAGTCCCCAGGGGAAGAGCTGAGGGGACGTGCTGTGTCTTTGTTTTCCGTTTCTCACCTGGGGTTGGGGAAGAACCGGGATACCCAGGAAGCTCCCTTTGATTCACACCCACAGATAGCAGTCCTTTTCACTGCAGGATACTCTATTACTTGTCTGTGATCTACCTGAAAGTGTATTTCAAACCCAATGGAGCAAGTAGAACAAGGTGGGTAACAGCGCATAACTCCTGGACCAGCAGGTGGAATTCTAGAATTTTCCAGCCACTCTCCGAGTGTCCTTTGCAGGCAGCTCCCTGGACCTCCGTGTCCTCCCGCATAAGATGAGGGAATTTGAAGAGACTGATTATCCCTCAAGTCCCTTTCTGCTCCCTCTTCCCAGCCAGGGGAGCCCTGTCTCCTCCATACGCTGACCTGAGGACGTGCTTGAGAAGTACCCGTCCGCGCCAGAACAGACATTTTGCTGGCATTGTAATTTCTTCAGCACCGACTTCCCTGGCGCCTTCCAGCTCAGCTCACTCGTCACTCTCGCAGTGTGTCTGTCGCTGTTTGTACACAAAGACGATAGATAGCAGAAATGTGTGCCCATAAGTCACAAAGTCCACAGCAGGCATCCATAAGCCTTGACCGCTCAGGCGGAATGCGGCGTGCGTGCCTGCACGGGTACGTCTGTGCACACGCGTGTGCGACACATGTTTCTCAGGTGGAAATGCTTCCAGAGCTCGGAGGCAGGGCCGTGGATTTGTTGGATGAGAACTTCTGCGGGCACAGTCACTTTGATCTCCTGACTTCCTTAGCTATTAAGAGAACATAACCACGCGGTAATAAACAGCCTTGCCAAGGATGTTCTGGTTTCCAGTTTGGTGTTACTTATCTGTGAAAACAGAAAGGAATCTCTGACGAGCTGGGCCGGCCGAGAGACCTGCCTGGAAGGGTATCAGCTGTGCGTGGGGTGTGATGGGGTCTTGCGTGGGAGGGACCCAGGGCTGATCATGTTTTCTTCACGGTAATGGTACTTGAAAAGTAAGATTTTCCTCTCTCTGTTGTCCAGCCTACCAGACGAATGCCCCTCATTTTATGATTCTGGTTATGTATGAACAACGCGTAGTAAAACCTTTACTACTGGGAACCCAGCTTTGAACTTGGGAAGATGAGACCAGCAGTCATGTATGATTACAGCGCCTGAAGCCAGTGTGTAGTTTCTGGGTACATCCTTGACTCTGGGCACATTCAGCTCAACTTCCTAAACCTTCTTACCCTATGTTTTTGAGAAATGAGAGTTAATGAACTTCAGGCCCCAAATCTCTCCTTCTTACAAAAAGGGCTCCGTTACGGACTAAATTCTCCGTTCTCAGGCATGTGCGCGCGCACACACACACACACACACACACACACACACACACACACAAAGAATTAACGCATTGTATAAAACTATAATTATCTACAACAGAAAACCAAATATGTTTCTGGTTAAATACTAGTTCCCCAGAAATTTCTGGTTATCAGATCAAATCAAATCCTGGGAAGACTTCTTTATAAGAGGATTTTTTTTTTTTTGCTCCTCTTCTAGGACTCTAAACTGTGCATATGTTTTTAAGATCCCGCGCTTCCCATTTCAAACCTAACTGATAACTTACAGTTTGCAGATTATTAAGTAATTTCACATACTCTATTTTATTATAGTAGCACAACCTGTTGTGCCCCAGGACAGATATTTCTGTTTCGTGGCTGAAAGAATCAAGACACGGCAAGATCGTTGAGCAGGATGGAGAGGACTTTGCAGCCGACCTTCAGAAACCTTCTTCCCTGCCACAAGTGGAAAGAAACCCAGAGCCCGAAAGATGGGAGAGGGCCTGGAGATCATCGAGAATGACATCTCCTTGTAGGATTTCCAGCCCTTTCTGGAACACATCCAGGGACTGGAAACTTCTGCCTTTGTTGACAGGTTCTATTTGCTGGAATGGTGTTGCTTATGGTTCCACGAAACCTGCCTTCACGTGACTTCCCACAGTCCTGGCGCTAAACCTTTAAACTACATAAAGTCGGTTAACTCCTGCTTCACAGGACAAGCCAGCGTCTCTGAGAAGTTCAGGCGGCTGTCACGTGGGCCCCTTCCCAGGAAAAGGCTCTCTATTGCCTTCAACTTACTTAAAAGTGTGATCCAAGTAACCATGCATTTAACAGGTAGAGACACCTCTTTATCCAACCCTTGCTATCTCTTGCAATTTCACAGGCTTCCACATGTTCCTTCCAATTTTATTGTTATTTCTTCTTCTCCTGTTTAAGGACGCCAGGGGCAAAGGTTAAAGATTAACTTGCAGAGCTGTGAGTAAATCCGGGATATATTCAACACACGCAGGCTTTTCAGAGTGGAGCATAATCTTTTATGAAAATCTCCAGGGAGGGAAGGCTGAGGGTTACCGGTGGAGGGCTGTGACACTCACCGCCGACTCTGGTTGGCTTACGGAAAAGGAAAGAGCAATCCTGCAAAACTCTATGACAACAATATGACAGCAACGAGCCTTTTGCAAAGCAAGTATTATTTCTGTCTAGCTGACAGAAGGTGTTCCCTTCCAAGGTCTCTGTCTTTCTGTTTGATCTGGATGGAGTGGTTCAGCCTCACCTGGAAGCAAGAGGCTCCAACTACTTGTCATTCACCTTTTTGTCTCCTTGAGAAAAACAGGACACCCTGACAAAAGGTTATCTGTGTCCTAGGACCTTCTTGTGCAGAGGGAAAAGGAGCCTGTTCACAGCAACATCGGGAAACGAAAGCCGCCTGTCCCCTCGTTGGCCACGCAAGCCACAGGGCAGCCCTGATCCAGCCACCTGCAGAGACATCGGCTTTCTTGGGAGCTCTAGAGTAGGGCAGTCTGGTCCTCACGACAGCATCAGCCTGATAGGGCCCTCCATCCTCGGGACAGTGCTTTTCTGGGCCCAGGGGGCTTTTATAGAAATGCACGGAGCCCCTCAACTACATTAGCATAACTAGGGAAAGGCAAATTGAAATCACAGTGAGAAAACACCCAATGCAAAATCCAACATTAAAAAAATTTTTTTCATAAGTTTATTTGTTTTGAAAGGGAGAGAGAAGGAGAGAGGAGAGAGAGCGCACGTGAAGGAGTGAGGCACAGAGAGAGAGAGAGAGAGGGAGAGGCTCAATCCCAAGCAGGCTCCACGCCGTCAGCACGGAGCCCGACCAGGGGCTCGATCTCGCAACCACCGGATCACAATCTGAGCTGAACTCAAGAGTCAGATGCTTAACCCGCTGACCCACCCAGGTGCCCAGAGAAGTCTACCATTTTTTCAGAGATTTGTAACACTAAATTTTGGCGAAGACGTGAAACAGTGAGAGCCCTGCACACAGATCGTGGGGAGGGCTGCAACTTGCAGCTGATGACGTTGATGATGTCACCCGGAATCACACTGCAAGGTGCGTGCCCACAAGAAATCGTGCAGACGTGCCCCAGGGGACACGTACAGGAAGGTTTAGAGCTTCAAACGGAAAGCCGGTCAAATCCCCATCAACAGTAGGACTCGTGGCTGTCGGTGTGTTTATATAACGAGGTAGCAGACAGTGGCAGGAGCGAAGGGGCACGATGTTCAAAGACACAGGGACCTTCTCAAACACAGCACTGAACTGAGTACAAGAAACCAGGACAGAAAGGAGACTGTGTATGGTTGCCTTTTTTTGGTCTGTTTATTCATTTTTGAGAGGGAGACAGAGCGGGAGCGGACGAGGGGCAGAGAGAGAGAGAGAGAGAGGGAAACGCAGAATTTGAAGCAGTGTCCAGGCTCTGAGCCGTCAGCACAGAGCCCGACGCGGGGCTCGGACCCACGAACCGCGAGATCATGACCTGGGCCGGAGTCGGACGCTCAACCGACTGAGCCACCCAGGCTCCCAGTATGGTTACGTTTATATAGGGTTCAACACAGGTAAAGCTGAAATGTCATACTGAGGGACACTGAGGTAGAGTCCTTGGTAGATGGGATAGCATGTTTAGAAAAACTAAGGGAATTCTGATGGTGCAAATCACAGTACCGTTACTGGGGGAGGGGGACCGTGTGGGGGGAGGGAGGCATGTGGGGGCTTCTGGAGTGTGGGGAGGGGTCAGATGCTTGCCCAGAGTTTACACAGGCTGCTTCAAAACGATGGTTTCTATGTCTGTATGTTCATACTGGGTGCATTTTGCTGTACCTGTGTTGCCTTTCACGGTGCTTGGAGACAGATTTTACTGTTTTGTACTTTTAATTTATTTTTTGTTTAACCTCAAGTTGCCTAACATACAGTGTAGTCCTGGCTTCAGGAGTAGAACCCAGGGATTGCTCATCCCCACGTGTGTCCTCCTTTGTGCCCATCGCCCATTGAGCCCCTCCCCCCACCCAGCACCCTGCCAGCAACCCTCGGTCTGTTTCTGTGTTTAAGAGCCTCTTAGGGTTTACCTCTCTCTCTGTTTTTCTCTTATTTTTCCTTCCCTTCCCCATATGTTCATCTGTTGTGTTTCTTAAATTCCACACATGAGTGAAATCATATGCTATTTGTCTTTCTCTGACTGACTTGTTTGGCTTAGCATAATACATTCTAGTTCCATCCACATTGTTGAGCATGGCAAGATTTCATTCCTTTCGATCACTGAGTAGTATTCCATACACACACACACACACACACACACACACACACACACACACACACACACCTTCTTTATGCATTCATCCATCGATGGACATTTGGGCTCTTTCCATACTTTGGCTCTTGTCGATAGTGCTGCTATAAACATGGGGGTGCATGTGTCCCTTTGAAACAGCACACCTGTATCCCATGGATAAATACCCAGTAGTGCAATTGCTGGGTCGTAGGGTAGGTCTGTATTTAATTTTTTGAGGAAGCTCCACGCTGTTTTCTAGAGCGGCTGCACCAGTTTGCATTCCCACCAGCAGGGCAAGAGTTTCTCCGCATCCTCGCCAGCATCTGTTGTTGTCTGAGTTGTTAATGCAGACGGATTTTAAAATGTGTTCTGCGTGTGGTGGGCGAGCACGCCGTGCAATGTGGTGGCACAGGGCACTGTTTTCTGGGCAGCCACTGGACGTGGGAAGGCCACGTCGGCAGAGGCCGGTTGTGCGCACAGACCTGGCGGTAGTTACAAAAGCTGCTCTGGGGAGCCCCTGGCCAGCTGGTGGAAAGCAGTAGCATGGAGGAGAACGAGTGTGGTCTCCAAAAGCTGGGCGGGCCAGGAAGGAGGTGGCCGGGGCCGGCAACCGGAGGGGAAGAAACCGCGAGCAGTGGAGCGCCGAGTGGGTCTACCCAGAAAGTAGAAGCAGGCTGGAAAATGGTCACGGAGCCTTGGGGGAGAACTGTCCGCCGACCCTGGGAGGAAGGACGCACCGTCCGCGCTGTCCTCAGTGAGCGCGCCAGGGGCCCTCCACCACCGCGGTGTGATCGGCGGTCAGGCCGGGGTGCAACCCGCTCTGGTTTCTGCAACAATCCGGGGCGCCTGACTCCTGGGTGCGCGGTGGCCTCCGACGTGGGGGCCACTGATCTGCGTGTGCATTCAGCTCAGACACCTGCGCGGTTCCTCGCGTTCTGTAGAGCTGGCTTTGTGAAACCTGGGTGATGATTCACGATCACTTAAAAGAAGGAGATACGGGGGCGCCTGGGTGGCGCAGTCGGTGAAGCGTCCGACTTCAGCCAGGTCACGATCTCGCGGTCCGGGAGTTCGAGCCCCGCGTCGGGCTCTGGGCTGATGGCTCGGAGCCTGGAGCCTGTTTCCGATTCTGTGTCTCCCTCTCTCTCTGCCCCTCCCCCGTTCATGCTCTGTCTCTCTCTGTCCCAAAAATAAATAAACGTTGAAAAAAAAAAAAAAAAAAGAAGGAGATACGGAGAGAAGGCGCCGGGACTCCGCGGGTGCCCACAGGTCCCGGGCACAGAAGCTCAAGGGCGAACGGAAAGAGGCGTCCTCTCCCGTGGCTGCCGCTTCTCCCTCTGATGCCCTCAACCAGCCCGGCTTTCCCGCCTGCGACTGTGGTGCGCCACCCTTGTGGGAACTTGGGTGCCAAGCTCCCGGAACAGGGCTGTCCCCTCCAGCCTCCCCTCCCACCAGAGCCTCAGCCTGGAAGAAATCTTCCTCGACGTTCGCGCGTCCGGAGGGGGCCGACCACGCGGGTCCGCTGTCCCCTCCCTCCGCTCTTTGCTTGCTTGCTTGCTTGCTTGTCTTTTTCCGGAATGTTTTCCTAGTCAAGATGTTCGAGTTGAGAGGCCTGCTGCTGACAAAGCCACTGAAGAGTTGCCTGGTTTGTGGAAAGAGCAGGACGCCCCGTTGGTCACCTTGTCAAACTAGGTGGCAAATGCCATGGTCTCTGCAGATTTCCTTGAAAAATTGGCCCACCTCAGTCTTGGATTTTTTTTTGTTTTTGTTTTTACTGTTTATTGTTTAGAGAGAGAGAGAGAGAGAGAGAGAGGTAAGCCAGAGGCATCAGGACTTTGAAACACTCTCTGGAGGGTGGTTCTCAGAATGTGGTGCCTAGACCAGCAGCGTGAACAAGGTGGCATCGCCTGGGAAAGAAATGTGCCCCACCCGGGCCTGCCGAGCCAGGAACGCAGACGGGGGTCGGGGGGACGCAGCCTCGGACTCGAACGGCTGATTCTGGCGCATGCTACAGTCTGCTTCTAAATTTTCCAGTCCTCAGACTGGGGAAGGGGCATTGGTTTTCATTTGTCTGGTTTGGTTTTGTTTTCATTTCCGTTCCATTATGGATGAGGACTTTTGTAAAATGCGACAGAAATGAAAAAAATGAGAAAGCTGGGAGATTTACAGAATGCAAACCCAAATTTTGTATTCCTAGATCCGAAGCTGTGCAGTTGCTCCGTGAAAATTGCTAGAAACCTTTCTAAATGGCATCCTCTCAATTTCTGCGCTCGTGTCTCCGAGAACCAGCAGCCAGCAGCGTGCCCAGGGGCTCTGGCCGGCTGACCGGGCTCAGAGCGGCCAGGCCAGCGGGCCTTGGACAACCTTCCTCGCTGACTGCCAGGACCGCTGGGTGCACGGCAAAGCCCCGGGTGGGGAAATACAATGAAAAGCAAACTCTCCTCCCAGCCGAGACAGCCTCATCACAGAGGCAGAAGACACAGAAATTCATTTCATTATTGAATAAACATTCAGCCCCCCTGCGAAGACAGAAATCTCTCCTGTGTGTAGCCACAGATGGGGCCACTCCTTGTCGGGTCGCATTTGCTGCCTGGAGCCCGGGACGAGTCAGGCCCCTGTCTCCCCGAGACCCCGGGAGGTGAGGCGGATCTTTCTCCACGATTACTTTTCAGAGATTCAGCTCCTGGGTCCTTGAGGCGGCGTTTCTGAGTGGAGACACTGGCCAGAGGCATTTAGCCATTAAAAGCATTTCCATACAAACAAGATTTGAAAAGGACAGAGAAGGAAATTCTGAAAGAAAAGGAGGAGAGTGTCTCTTTCTTCTGTTCCGTGGGGACACTTAATTTGTATCTGGGCTCACACCACACAATTCCCATCTTTTCTTTTCAGCCTTCTGTGTGGCCTGCGTTTTGGGAGCGAGCGAGTCTGTGAGTTATCACCGCAAATAATCTTCCTTCCCAGTTTCATTCTAAATTGATTCACGACAGGGTGCCCACATGGGGGGGGCGGGGGACCAGGGTTAAAGACATGGCTTTCATTTTTGACTTTGGTTATTAAAGAGAAATTGGGTATTTTCCCACTTTGTTCTAAAGTTTATTTTTAGCTACGATTACTTAAAATGATTCATTTTCTTAGACATCTAGGAAATGTTAATTACTGCAGATAAGACTCTTCTAAAGCCTACTACAAAGGCTCGCCCCCCCCCCCCTTCTTCTTTAGCACATATAAAGGAGATGATGTTAAAATGCTCTTATGCAAATTTAAAAATTTGGCTGTTGCCTTAACAGTGCTAATGACAGTTAATGCATTCCCAAAGCCTCTCTGTGACCCAAAATCTTCAAGTGCTTAGAATTGTTTCAGGACCACCCTGCAAGTAAACTAGAAGGGGACTTTTTTCCTGGAGATTAGTTCCCCGGACAAGGGATTCAGTTCGAATTTAAGGGATAAAAAAGTACTGTGGAGTCAGGGAGGTACTTACAGAAGTCTCTGCGGACAAAGGCTGAAACCCTCTTCTCCCAGATCACATTAATGGGGGAGCTACAGAATCAGAGAGGAACGGTCACAGCGATGGTTAGGGGGGATTGTCCTTCAGAAAGCAAGGCAGAGGAATGTGGGAAGAGGGCTATCACAGGAAGGAGAGGAATGGGCTATCACCAGAAGGTGGGGAGAAGGCCATCACAGGGAGGAGGGGAGAGGGCCATCACAGGAAGGAGAGGAGAGGGCCATCACAGGAAGGTGGGGAGAGGGCCATCACAGGAAGGTGGGGAGAGGGCTATCACAGGAAGGAGAGGAATGGGCTATCACCAGAAGGTGGGGAGAAGGCCATCACAGGGAGGAGGGGAGAGGGCTATCACAGGAAGGTGGGGAGAGGGCCATCACAGGGAGGAGAGGAATGGGCTATCACCAGGAGGTGGGAGAGGGCTATCACAGGAAGGAGGGGAGAGGGCTAACACAGGAAGGAGAGGAGAGGGCCATCACAGGAAGGAGGCGAGAGGGCCATCACAGGAAGGAGGGGAGAGGGCCAACACAGGAAGGTGGGGAGAGGACTAACAAGAAAGTGGGGAGAGGGCCAACACAGGAAGGAGGGGAGAGGGCCATCACAGGAAGGAGGGGAGAGGGCCATCACAGGAAGGAGAGGAATGGGCTATCACCAGGAGGTGGGAGAGGGCTATCACAGGAAGGTAGGAAAGGGCTCTCACAGGAAGATGGGGAGAGGGCTAACGTGGGAAGGTGGGGAGAGGGCTTCACAAAGATGGGTCAGGGGTGATCACGAAGAACCAGCTTCTCGATGAGATCTCGTCACACTTGTGCCAGGACCAGTTGGAAGGAGGCTGGGAATGGCAGCGTTCAACTCAGTCTTGCTTGTAGACCAACCGCGGAGAGATACAGGCCTGTGTTGTCCCTGACCTAGGGACTGCCCTGTGCTGCTTGGGGGAGGAACGTTTCATCCTCCGAAGGTAGCCCTGCTGAGGCGAGTCAGGATGCCCCAGGGCCTTGGCACCCATGCCTCTTACTGTCAAAGCCGTTGTGACTCCTTCAGTCTATACGCCGTCCCTCCTCCCTTGGGCTCCTTGCCCGTAAACACAAACAAGCAGAGACACGTGTGCCGCGGTGTAGTACGGAGCAGGAATGCCAGCCAGGTGACTTCTGGAAGGTTCCGGGTGGAATGTGCTGGAGAAATAGAATGAAAAACAGAATCTTCCAGCCCAGAAATGTTGTCCACAAACATAGTGGAGAAAACAACCACTTTTGTCGTGTGAATAAGAGGCCCGAATGAGATGCGTATTCTAGGCAATCGAGGAACTTTCAAGAAGAAACTCGACCACCCAGGGAGTCCAGCCGACACCACCTGCGTCACCCGTGTTTCCTGACACGCGGGAACTAGTCCTCGAGTCCGCGGCCTTTCACGGCACCACCGGTCAGACACGGTTCATCCTAACCCACCTGGTAACTGGGGTGACCACTTCCGCCACCTTGTTGGAAGGAGCCGCCTCTCTCTGGGACGGGAGGAAGTGTGCGTGTCGGAGGGAGGCTGACACCAGCTCACGGGAGGCCCCTGTCCCCCCGCGGGAACCGGGAGGGTGGGAGGGTCTCCCTTGACGTTTGCATTTCGGAAAGATGGCTCCCGCGTTCCTTGGGAAGACGGTCCGGCAACAAAAGGCCCATCTCGTCCTCAAAAGGATACATTTCAGAGAGATGAGAAAATGCTCACAATGGCTCATTTTTCCGAGGTGAACTTGGTAAGAAAAAGCAGAGGAGGGAAAGATTTCCCCTACGGTTGACCCTGGGGTTTGAACTGCACGGGCCCACTTAGAGGCGAATTAGTGTCCCTAAATACAGTACGGTACTTAGCTGTATTTCTCTTCCTTACGATTTTCTGTTTGAGAGACAGAGAGAGAGAGAGAGAATCTCAAACAGCCTTCACACTGTCAGTGCAGAGCCTGATGCAGGGCTTGAACTCATGAACCACAAGATCGTGACCTGAGCCGAAATCCAGAGTCGGACGCTTAACCAGTGAGCCGCCCGGGCGCCCCTCCTTATGATCTTCTTGATAATCTTTCCTCTAGCTTCCTTTATTGTAAGAATACAGTGTATAAATACAACACACAAAACACATGTCAGTCATTGGTTTACGTTAGGTAAGCCTTCCTGGTCAACAGTAGGTGGTCAGGAGTTAAATTTTCAGCGAGTCGGAAATTCTGTGCGGAGTTTCGACGCTCTGGGGTGTCAGCCTGGGCCCCTATCCGCCGTGTTGTTCAAGGGGCGGACTGTATTTTCAATGAGGAGAATTAAGCCTTTTTTTTTTTTTAAATTTGTCTTTGCCCTTAAAGCCAGAACATTGAAATGAGTAACCTGTTCAACAGCCAGCAAAACCACGGACACTCACCAGGAGTGACTGGAACCCGTCCCAGGCTTACGGAGGCTGAGTGCTTGAGATGTCAGCACGATTTAGGCAGAATTGAGGACCAGGAGACTGCCAAGGACACTGGTGCTGGGGGGAACCATCGCTTCTTCCAAGAATTTAACAGCAAGAGGCACGCCCCAAAGAATAACGCAGAGCGGGCTTTGCTGTGCTCCAGAGGCACTGGGGTCCTGCACCCTAGTGTGGGAGGGAGCTGCGGCTAAGGCTTGGGGCGAGGAAGGGAGGGGGCCCAGCACCTTGTTTATCCAGCCAGCCTTACTTCCAAGAGCGACTATTTATTTAGTGCTTAGCGCGTGGCAAGCAAGAAGGTGGGCACTTTTTACGCTGCGTCTCGCTAAACTCCCATATGAGCCCTGGATGGAGGAAATCTCTCCATTTATCAAATGAGGCTCGAACGAGTTCAGTCGGAACACCGCCCAGGTCATCATCCAAGGCTGCCTCCTGCCGAGGTAGAAGGGAGAAAGCCGGTCATCATCCAAGTCCGATGGGGGCAGCTTGACGCGGTCACCTTAGGAGAAAGGGTCCAGCTTCACGTCTCCCGGGCGAGGAGGGCGGAGTCTCGATACGGCACAAAAGTGCTCACTCCGGGGGCGCCTGGGTGGCGCAGTCGGTGAAGCGTCCGACTTCAGCCAGGTCACGATCTCGCGGTCCGTGAGTTCGAGCCCCGCGTCGGGCTCTGGGCTGATGGCTCAGAGCCTGGAGCCTGTTTCCGATTCTGTGTCTCCCTCTCTCTCTGCCCCTCCCCCGTTCATGCTCTGTCTCTCTCTGTCCCAAAAATAAATAAACGTTGAAAAAAAAAAATTAAAAAAAAAAAAAAAAAAAAAAAAAAGTGCTCACTCCGTAAAATACTGATGCCGCGGCTGCTGCGGCCACGCCCAGGGCATTTATTTGGAAGCGTCCCTAAGAATTCAGCTGTGTCGGCCGTGCCCCTGCCTTCCCTTTTCCTTTTCGCATCTTCGCCCCCCACCACATCACCTTTGGATCCGCTTTTGTTCGGGTCGGTCCCACGATGAAGGGCCTGTGTTACTGTTGCAGCATCTGGTTCTTGAAGGCCTTGCAGGGTCACAAGGGTTCACCAGCTGTGCCCTGCCTGCTGCGTAACTGGGAGAGAACTCTGGTTGGTGGGGCTTTTAACTGTTTTCGGAAGCTGCCCGCTGCCGTGTCCGGGGCAGGCCGAGGGGCTCCTGTGTTGTGTGCTGTCCCGGGGGATGGCAGATGGGAGGAGAGTTCGCTCCGCAGAGAACCAAGTCGAGGTTGTTCTCGGACCCTGGTTTTTCTCCACCGTTTCCCAATTCCTTTCACTTGGGGTAGTTTGTCTGTTCCTTATCAGTGTAGACCTGGGCCAGGAGAGGGGAGGAAACTGACCCTGGGTGCTAACGATTTCATTAAAAGCTCGGTGATCGTAGGGGGCGCCTGGGGTGGCTCAGGTTCTGATCTCACATCTGTGGGTTCGAGCCCCGCGTCGGGCTCTGTGCCGGCCGCTCGGAGCCTGGAACCTGCTTCGGATTCTGTGTCTCCCTCTCTCTGCCCCTCCCCTGCTCATGCTCTGTCCCTCTCTGTCTCTCAAAAGATAACATAAAACATAAAAAAAAACTTAAAAAAGAAAAAAGCTCGGTGATTGTAGCAGTCGGGCTGGGGTAACAGTGAGCATTTTGACTGTCACTGGCCATCATCGTCGCCTGAACGACCGAGGGTGTCACGCACGTATGCTCGCAATCTGTTGAGTGTCTCTCGTGCAGGTATCATGGTCTACCAGGGGATCGCTCAGCGAGCAAAATAGAATCCTGCCTTTCCCTCCTGGGGTTCCGTTCTAGCGGCAAAATGGGGTACAACTGATTACACAATGGATTATTTAATTACAAGGCTGATACATCCTGCCAGAAAGGCAGATTGAGACTGTCAGTGTTTCAGCATAGATGTTACAGTCCAGTGTTGGATGATTTCGCAAATTTGAGGTTTTGTATCGACGGTATTAGTTATGACACGTGAGAAAGACGATTCTCCCAACTTTCTGATCCCAGGCAAAATGAAAATGTCACAAGGATGAATATTTCTTAAGGGGGATTAAATCACTACATATGGGCGATTTGCCTCCACTGCAAGGAGTGACAGAGCAAGACATTTAAATGAGGTTTCAGGGAAGCTTGGGTATCTGTTGTTTGTGAGTCTTGTGAGAGAAGTCTAAGGTCCTTACGTGAGGCACACGGGCTCATTTGACTCCCTGTAAAGATGTGCTTATCAGGGGTCAGGAAACAAGGAGGGGGGGGCGGGGGCACTGACGGGGGGCTCTGGGGCGCAGAATCAGCTTTGGAAAGTGAAGATTGAATCAAGATTTGGTCCTGGGACCAAATACCAAAGAGCTTTGAAAAGCAAATAGTTGTGAAGCGATAGAACGAAAAGCCATCGTGAAGCTTGGGTAGAGAAGCTTACTTCATGACGTTGATAAAAAAATAAAGTAGGAAGAGGAAAAGAAGGGTTATATGTGCTTCTTTGTATGCAAGTAAACGGTATGCATTTTAGGAGAACTAAAAGGCACGCACATCCGACTTTTATGAAGATCTGTATCCAGGCAGAAGACATATACTAGAGGCTTTTATTAAATTACTGTCAAACCTCGTTCGCTGTGACAAACGCTAATACTTAAGGGCTGAGCCCTCTTATGCCTTCTGTGTCGACCACATCACAACTGAACATGTGGTTCTAGGTTCTCGCATAAAGAGGGACAGACAGACTGGCGCACGTTCAGAAGAGTGGATCCCAGTCATGAAACACGAGAAATTGTATTGGTAAACAAAACTTGAAGTAAATGCTGTCTCACCGAGGTGTGGTGGGTCATTCTGTGTGTCCACTTGACTGGGCCACCGTAGCCAGCTATGTGGCCAGACATTATTCTGGCTGTTCCTTTGAGGGGCGTTTGGATGAGATGAAGATTTAAATTAGTGTACAGAGAAAGACCGGTACCATATGTTTTCACTCTTATGTGGATCCTGAGAAACTTAACAGAAGACCATGGGGGAGGGGAAGGAAAAAAAGGAAAAAAAGAAAAGAAAAAAAAGTTAGGGAGGGAGCCAAACCATAAGAGACTCTTCAATACGGAGAACAAATGGAGGGCCGATGGGGGGGTGGGAGGGAGCGGGGGGTGGGTGATGGGCATTGAGGAGGGCACCTGTTGGGATGAGCACAGGATGTTGTATGGAAACCAATTAGACAATGAATTTCATATTAAAAAAAGATTTAAATTAGTGGGTGTTGAGTAAAACATTGCCTGCTATAATGTGGGTGGGCCTCATCTAATCAGTTGAAGGCCTGGATGAAACAGAGGACTCATGGCCTCTGAACAAGAGGAATTTTGCAGCGGACTGCCTTCAGACTTGAATTGCGACATTGGCTCCTTCCTAGGTTTTTTCAGACTTGAATTGCAACATTGACTCCTTCCAAGGTGTTTATTTATGCCTATATATCTATAGGTATATAGATATTTTTATAAATTTATTTATATATACAGAGATATATAGTATGTGTCTAATGGGTTGTGTTTCCCTGAAAATCCCTGACTAATGCACTAGGCAAACAGATATGGGGTGGAGGGCAATACAGGCGTTCGTAATTATCTGGAAGATGGGGAACCCGTGTAGCTCAGTCAGTTGAATGTCTGACTTTTGGTTTTGGCTCAGGTCATGGTCTCCTCGTTCATGGGTTCAAGCCCTGCTTCGGGCTCTGTGCTGACAGTGTGGAGTGAACCTGCTTGGGATTCATTCTCTCTCTCCCCTTCTCTCCCTCCCCCCCCCCCCCGTCTCTCTCTCTCTCTCTCTCTCTCTCTGCCCCTTCTCTGTGCACGCTCTCTCTTTCTCAAAATAGATAAACTTAAATAAAAAGTAATATCTATAAGGCTTTCATGGAAATAGATTCAGATTTATTTTTGTGTGATTTTTTTAAGAGATTCCGATCCCTAGACTGAACTTGTAGGCTGGCAGCGTTTAATCTGATGGAAGACAACAAAAATGGATATTTCAAACATTTTTTTTTTAATGTGAGTTGACATGTGAGACAGCGAAACTTAAAACATTTTGCTGTTGATACAGTTGGTGGAGAAACATTTGCACACGGCGCTATAGAATGGATTCGGTGTGCCTGTTGGGAGTTAGAATTCTAAAGAATTTTGGAAGTTTCTAGTCCAGTCGTCTGTATTTCTGGCAGCACACATTGTGAATGGCACAGAAACGTCTTGTTTATTTCATAGAGGATGAAACAACAGACTTAACCAAAAAGCTGAAGGTATAGTTACGGGTTTTAAACGGAAACATCCAGGCTACCTATCTTGTGTGAAATCATTGGGCACAGCGAGAGAAGAGCCCAACTCCGGAAATAGCGACAGATTCGGTGTCTGGATGCTTTGATTTTACTTGCTTGTGGACGTGGATAGGAAAATGCCGATAGCAGAGTATCACTAAAGATCTACTTGTGGTACAAAGGGACAGACACAAGTTTTGAGTGACTGCAGTTACACAACAAAGGGACAGAACTTAGTATAGACCAGTCCTTTTATACGGCTCGTTTTCGAAGAACGTTGTATTTAAAATAAATACATTCAGCATGTTTCAGATGCACTCCAAGCCTGCACGTCTCAGGGATCTCCATACAGGATTCCTTACGAGGACGGTCAGAAAATGAAGACTTGGGGCCCCTGGGTGGCTCAGTCGGTTGAGCGTCCGACTTCGGCTCCGGTCACGCTCTCGCGGTGTGTGGGATCGAACCTCGCATCAGGGTCCTCGCTGTCAGCACAGATCCCGCGGCAGACCTTCTGTCCCCCTCTCTCTCTGCCCCTTTCCTGCCTGTGCCCTCTTTGTCTCGCAAAATAAATAAATAAACTTAAAAAAAAAAAAAAGAATGTGAAGGGTTAAGTTGCTCAAAAAGATCGCGTGCATGTTGGTAAAAAGCATCAACAGATGCACTCTATTTTGTTGTTGTTTTCATTCATCTGAGACAGGTATTTGCGATGGGTATTACTTTATTTTTTTCCTCAAATGGTCTACCTGGAGGTCTCCGATGATCCGCGGTCTTGAATGGACGTGGGCAGGAGGGTAGGTGCTCGGCAAGCCGTCAAGCGCCTGCAAAACTCAGGCGGCAGTTAGTGCTGGCGCACCCCTCCGTCACCAGCAGGGGCTCAGGGTTGTCGTGGGTGGAGGGGCCCCCGTGGGTCCGTTCGGGGACACCCGTGTTCTCTGCTGGATTGACCTCCTCAGACGGACGGATGTGCTCCGTATGTTTTTGTCTCTTACGAAACGAAATAAACCTACAGCCTCTCAGCAACTCCGATACTAGCCACCAGTCCTTCTCTCCTGCAACTTAATAGCAAAATGTAGCTATTGCCACTCTCCTCCCCTCTTACAGTCAGTCTCCTCTCCTTGCCCCTGCAGGGAGATCTTACCTGTCAACGTCACAGTCGGATCCAGAGGTCAGTTCTCACTTCCCACAGGTGATGGCATCTCCCTTTTCGGTCACTTGGCTTCGCTTAGCTTCTGGGCCACGGATCTCTCCAATTCCGGCTGCTCAGTTTCTTACCCTGCCTGGGTTTTCCTCCTGCCCTGGGGCTCCGGAATCCTCCTTCTGCCCTGTAGTCCCCGTGGCTTTCGGTAGCATCTGTGTACTGCGGGCTCACAAATTCACACCCCAGCCTCTGAACTCCAGACTCTTATGCTAAACTCCCTCTTGCGTGCCTAATGGGCTCACCAAAGACGGCAGAGCTGAAACAGAACTCTTTTTTAAACATTTTTATTTATTTATTTTTGAGGGAAGGAGAGAGAGCGAGCAAGCGAGCAGGGGAGGGGCAGAGAGAGAGGGAGGAAGAATCGCGATGCAGGGCTCGAACCCACAGACTGTGAGACCATCATGACCTGAGCCGAAATCAAGAGTCGGATGCTTAACCGCCTGAGCTGCCCCCGAAACATCACGCGTGATTGACCTCCTCCAAACTTTTTTTTACTTACGCTTCCTCATCTCAGTGGAATGATGCAGAAGGATGGGACCATCGTACGGTCTGATACTCCAGCTTGAACACTCGGGGCGTCCCTTGTTCCTTACTGGCCTCCACACCGCACGCCAGTGACTCTGTCAGGCAGCCCAGGCTTCGGGGGCACCCTGCACCTGACCTCCGCTCTCCCAAAGCAGCCTCCTCCTTGGTCTCCCTGTCTCCACCTGGGTCAGACACACTACTGTCTTGAGAGCCTCCAGAGGGATCTTTTTAGACGTAGGTCAGATTTCTTCACTTAGTAGCTTCTCAGCATACTGGGATCAAGCCCCTAGTCTTACCCTGACACACCCGTTTGTTGCCAATCCTGGGACCTCGCTCGCCCCCAATCCTCCCTGGTGCTGCTGTGACCCTGGCCTCGCCGGGGTCCCCGGAACAATTGCCGTATTTCGCTTCACTTCCGTTCACCTGCTTTTCCTCCCCCGCCACTCTCTCCCCCAGAGGTTGGCTCCCTTTTTCTGGAATGGTCTTCCTCCAGACCTCCGCACTGAAATCATTCTCTTCCCTTACCCTCTTGCCCCAATATCACGACACAGGCCGAGTCTTTTGCCAACTGGTACCAGGTACTTTTCTCGAAATCATATTAGTCCTTTATTCGTTGGTTTCACGTTCTAAATTCACGTTTTACGCGCTCCCCTAATGGGCATCTTGTCTTGTTAGCCTTCCGTGTCCCCAGTGCTGGCACAGACGAACATAGACGGGATGAATAAACGTGGGCTAGGGGTTGTTCAGAATATGTTTTATGTAAAAAGAGTTTTGTTTTTTTAATTTACTTATTTATTTCGAAAGAGAGAGAGCACGTGAGCAGGGCTCATAAACCGCGAGCTCGTGACCTGAGCCAAGATCAAGAGCCGACTGGGCCACCCGGCTGCCCCCCAGAATGTATTTTTAAGAAGGCGTTGGGGGGTCTCTTTTACTTTTTGTGAGTTTGCGATTCCAAGGCAAGGAAAGTACGAACTGGCAATGAATTGGAACTTGAGGAAGGGGGGAGAGCAGGGTAGCAGTTGTTACTGACAAAGTCCTGTGCGGATCGTCAGGGCGCAAGCGGAAGGCGGTCTAGGTGAAACCCTGCGTGCGGTGGCAACATTGTAACATGCAGATTCATCAGCTGAGGTCACAGCAAGTTCCTGCTGCCTGCACGGATCCCAGAAGGAGAAATCCTGCCGTGTTACATTTCTGTTAGCGATTCCGTTTCAGTGCTGGTATGTTTTGACACCTATTTTTAAGTAATTTTCCTGTCATGTCTCCTCTTTGGATCAGGCCACCGCCGGGTGTGCTCGGTGCAGTGATATCCATTAACCACTTATTAAGCGGACCATGCCAGGCTGGATGCCCACAGCCTGTCCTGGGGCAGGTCCAGAACCACTTCTCTGAGAACCTTGGGTTCAGTTAGGAGCTCAGCGTTTTAGAGTTTAAGCATCTAGCTCAGTGCTTTTATTTTACATTAGGGAACACCCTCGGTGTCTGCGGTGAGCAGACCATTATATTTCTGCAAAAAAAAAAATCTACACTAAGTAGAATAAAGACAATTATAAATCGCTTCAAATCAGTTCCGGTAAGTTTTGCTCCCAAAGGAGTTGAAGTCAGATAACATTTTGTTCTCCAGGGAGTTTCAAAGAGCTTTACGGTTTTCAAAATTGTGGCCTATATATCCTGAAGTCATTGCAAAGTCAAGACTCATACACATTCCACAGAAACGAATAGAGAGCCACGTGTGGGAAGCAGGTGGGGAGTGGCGTGGCATCAGCCGGTGGGGGGGGGGGGGGTCTGTGGAAGCCGGCACTTCCGGAAAGAGGTGCACTTGACATCGCGCCCTCCTCGGAGGACCCCTCTGCAAAAAGCCGAGTCCTCCCCAGCCTGGATCCAAATTCTCTTTCCTAGTGCATTGCAGCTGCCAAAATAGCTCTTTGAATTTGGTGCTTAGAAGGATTTAGAGAGACTAAAAATTGCAGCATTTCCCACAGAGCTATTTGTAAGAAGAAAGCGGTGGGGGTAGAGAAGTGGGTTGTTGAAAATAATAGGGTGAACTTGAAAAGGGGAAAAAAAAACCGGGGATTAAAAGACGGGCAGTCTTCCTCATATCGAAATTTCTCAAACGCAGAATTCTCTGAGGGGTTTCACTCTCATTTTTCTTCAGGGGCGGAAAGTGACATTTTAAAAATCCTATGTATGTACATGTATGCATCTATAGATTTTATTTTGCAGGGGGGAGTAGATGAGCTGGGAGAGCTCTTCTCCCCAGGGGATCTCTGTGGCCTCCCCTGTAAGACTGTGAACAGCCCCCTTGCTCCTGTAGGCGTAAGTTGGGGGAAAAGATGAGTCGAGCTTTTGAACATCATGGCATCTCTTGAAACTCTTGTGTCAGCTGGAAACCAGCAAGGGAGGCCTCTGTTCCAGCAGTAACTGTTGACGAAGGGTTTTTTTTTTTGTTTGTTTTTTGTTTTTTTTGCTTTTTTTGCATACAGCTGTGTTTGGGAGTCACGATCCATTTTCCTAATCTTCAAATAACGGGTTTCAGTTGAACCCCGTGGTTCTTGCTAGTTCGTAACGTTATCAATTCTTTGACTCGATCCGGAGTGGATCACAATAACTCTCACAACAGAGATCCACTGTTGTTTCGTGTTTTGATAAGCTGGAGCCGAAGAGTCTCAGAATCGGGAAGGATGCTAGTTAGAGCTTAGTCGATACTGCTTCTGCTGCAGGTGTAAGAATACTTCTACTGACCTTAGTCGCTACATCTCTGCGTCTCTGCTCATCAGTCCTAGCACTGTGGTTTGGACCAGCCTGAAGCACGGCTCACCTTCCATGGCTGGACGTGTCTATTCAGTATCTGAGAAAATGCATCCCTGTCTCCCTTGAGCCTTCTTTCCCCGGGGAAAAGACTAGCAAATCCAGCCTTGGAGGCCTCTGTTACATTTTACTTTTTTAGGCCTTGGAAACATTTTGCAACTTCCCAGGGGAGCCCTTTGTGACTGCATGATTCCGGGTGCTTGGGCCTGCAGAGCCCGGTGAATATTCCAGAGGGGGGGGGGTCTCCGAGTGACCGCGGCAGAAGTGTTCAGGTTCAGGTTCTTAGGTGCCGTGCATTGCCGGAAGTGTCACATTTGGGAAACTTCACATCAGGTGCCAGGAACATAGAGTTTCTTCTGGGCGCCAGGAAGCTGCTTGTGTCTGTTATCGTCTGAAGAGCCAGAGGGACGACCTAGATTTGGTATTCACCAGAAACTGACTGACTTGGCTGAGCCCGGGCCCCAGCCTGGGGACTCCCCAGTGGCCCTTCCCTCACCTGCAGGCTGCGGGTGTGTATGATAGTGGCTCCATCAGGAGGGAGCCCTTTTAAGTGTCCGAAGGGCCTTCTCCCAGCCACAGGAATTTTTCTGACAGCTCCGTGGAGCTGTAACTTGCAGGGTGTGCTTGCTTGCACAGCTCTGGGAAATTAGCATTATGTCCAGGGCTCTGCCTCCACCAGCACAGTCTAACGTGGAACATTTTCCTTGCCCTGAAGGGAGACCCCACCCCACCTGACCCGTGCCGGGTCGTTAGGGGTGCCTGGGTCACTCAGTCGGTTGAATGTCCGACTTGGCCTCGGGTCATGATCTCTCGGTTTGTGGGTTCGAGCCCCGCGTCTGGCTCTGTGCTGTCAGCTCAGAGCCCGCGTCAGGCCCTCTGTCTCCAGCCCTCTCTCCGCCCCTCGCCTCTCAAAACCAAGTAAACATCGACCGTGGGTCTTGGAGCCAAGTCACGTGTTCCTCCTCTTTATAGATAACGGCTTCAAAGTTCAGAGGCCACCGTTGTTCCTTCTCGACAGTGTCTACAGGCGCGTTATTTGAGGAAGCTGGTGACCATCCTACGGATGTTAAGCTATTACCAGGTTATGTTTTCCGTGCTGTGGCTCTCCCCTTTTCGCTGTCCCGGCTCACCAGCAGTTGGGTCTGGACTCTTGCTTTTACTTACGAGTTAGAATGTTTAATTGTGTTTGATATTATCTGGCTAAAATTGCTCACATTCCCTTTTAGTGTTAATCAGGGAAATTTTAATTGATTGATAAGTAAATTAAATCATTACAGTATTTAATCGATAAAGTGATTTAAGCGTTCAACAGTGGAACCTGTTCTGTTGTACCTGGGTGTGCTCTTGGAGAAGGTGCGTGGATCCTTCTCAGCTGGCCAGTGGGTGTGTCGAGCAAGAGGGAAGCACAAAAAATCAGGCTCAAAGTTCAGGTTGGGACGCCGCAATTTCAGTCCCGTATGGTGCAGGACTCCCCCCACCCCAGCTGTAATGAGGACCTTCTAAACAGGCTGTCTGCGTGTCCAAAGTGACTCCGCGGTCCAAGGGCGGTTGAAGGTCAGGTTCTTGACCCATTTTCTGGCATCCGTAGGGGTGTCCCAGAGCAAAGTGCCCAGGAATGACGCCCGGCCCCCAGGCCTGATGCCGAGTGCACCTGTTACCTGTGAGAGGTCAGGGAACCTTGGTGGTCCCGGGAGCTATCTGATCGTGTCCTGCTCTCCTTTGAACGACTGTTCGTTTGAACAATAGTGAATACAAGAGTGAAGATGAGAATGATGTCATCTGGAGCGCTTGGCTGGGGGGTCCTTCCAGGGATGAGACTCAGGTGTGGGGTCAAGGGAAGCAGGTGGCAACACAGGCATCAGGTGACGTGGAAAGTTCTCTCGGGCCCTGGGACCTGCTGATTCCTGCGCCGTGTGGAGTGCAGGGTTCTTGTGCGGCTTCGTGGATTTGTGGTAAAGAGACAGGCAATAGTTGTGTTTAAAACTACGAGACAGGGCGTCTGGGGGCCTCAGACTGTTGGTCTCAGCTCGGGTCACCATCTCACGGTTCGTGAGGTAGAGCCCCGCGTCGGGCCCCGAAACGATAGCGAGCAGTCTGCTTGGGATTCTCTCTGCCCCTCCCCTGCTCACACACGTGCTCTCTAAATTAATAAACTTTAAGTGAGTGGAACTTTTAAAAAAGATGTAAAACTACAAGACCATAATATACTTAGGCATCTGTTTAAAGGATTAATCCTTTAAAATTTGAGAAGGCAAAATTAGTAAACATGCATAAGACCCTCACCTGGGCCAGAGAGCACTTATCATTAAAAAAAATTAAAAAGCAGGGGTGCCTGGGTGGCTCAGTCCGTTGAGCGTCCGACTTTGGCTGAGGTCATGATCTTGCAGTGTGTGAGTTCAAGCCCCGCGTCGGGCTCTGTGCTGACAGCTCAGAGCCTGGAGCCTGTTTTGGATTGTGTGTCTCCCTCTCTCTCTGACCCTCCCCCGTTCATGCTCTGTCTCTGTCTCAAAAATAAATAAACAAAAAAATTAAAAAAAATAATAATAAATAAAAAAATTAAAAAATTAAAAAGCAAACAAACACATGTTCTTGGATCAAGAGGGGCATGAACAGTCTTCTGTCTCTTCTCTATTTTCTTTTTTTTTTTTTTTAATTTTTTTTTTTAACGTTTTATTTATTTTTGAGACAGGGAGAGACAGAGCATGAACGGGGGAGGGTCAGAGAGAGGGAGACACAGAATCTGAAACAGGCTCCAGGCTCTGAGCCGTCAGCACAGAGCCCGATGCGGGGCTCGAACTCACGGACCGCAAGATCACGACCTGAGCCGAAGTTGGCCGCTTAACCGACTGAGCCACCCAGGCACCCCTCTTCTCTATTTTCGAATATCCATCGGGGTGAGAAGCCACCCCAGCTCTTATTTTCAAAACTGTAAAATGTCATGAACGTATTTATTTTATAATTTTTATAGTTTATTTTATGAATTTTATTACTGTGTGTTTTATTAAATTTAAAGTATAATAAATTACTTTTATTATAAATTTTATTACTGTGTGTGTTAAAGAAAAGTTTCCAGTGAAATTTCTTTTTTTTTAATTTTTTATTTTATTTCACTTTTTTTGTTGAGAGAGAGAGAGAGAGAGAGAGAGAGAGAGAGAGTGTGTGCGAGCAGGGGAGAGGGGTGGGGGGAGGGGGAGAGACAGGGAGAATCTGAAGCAGGTTCCATCACTCCCAGAGCAGAGCCCGTTGTGGGGCTCGATCCCACGACCCCGGGATCACGAGCTGAGCCGGAATCAAGAGTCCGATTCTCAGCCGACTGAGCGCCCAGGCGCCCCCTCCAGTGAGATTTCTATTCTTATGCATCTTCTGTTGACTGCAGTGACTGGAGCTTATTCTTGTCCCCAAAGTGACCTGTGGATATGGTGTCACTGGCTGCACATCTCGTCAAAAAGTGGGTTCTGTTCAGTCGGTCTGGTTGGAGCCTGGAAGTCTGCATCTCTTTTTTTTTATGGTTTTTTTTTTTTTTTTTGAGAGAGAGAGAGAGAGAGAGTGAGTGTCGGGGAGAGGCAGACAGAGAGGGAGACGCAGAATCCAAAGCAGCTCCAGGCTCCGAGCGGTCAGCACAGAGCCCGACACGGGGCTCGAACCCACGAACCGCGAGATCATGACCTGAGCCGAAGTCGGACATTTAGCCGACTGAGCCACCCAGGTGCCTGTGGAATTCTGCGTTTCTAAGAAACCCAGGATGATGGGGGACAGACACTGCAGCCGTCAGCCCTACTTTAAGTAGCAAGGTCTCTCTCGTGGGGCCTGGGGACAGGGGCACGGTGAACCAGAGTAGGGACAGGACTGGTTATGGCGAGTTTCCCCGAGACCTCCCTCCTGCCCCTCTGCTTCTTGGGATTAGGGCCCTTTGCCATCAGAGTTGGATGAGGGGGGGGGTGATGGGGGGCATAGATGGGAGGAAAAACCTGGATGGAGAAAGGACGTTGTTCTTCCAGTATTTTACCCAATTTTACATCGATTGGGCATGTGCTTGTACGTCCGGTCAGAAATGCATGTGACCTCTGGGACATTTTACCCCCCTGGCTGCTTTACAAACAGAAGGCTGGGTCACGCCATGGTGCGGCCACGCGTCACCTCCCGGGGGCCACTGGACGCATGGACTCGGCAGACGTGGACGCCCTCAGGAAGCGGCTCCCGCATCTCTCCCTCCCAGACGCGAAGCTTCCCTTCCAGTTATCCAAAGGTTCTGGGATGATAGAAAAAAAAAAAAGTTAATGAACCCTCTCGCAGATTGAAACGCCTTCCGTGGGTTCTGTAGGACTGTCCTGGTCCCGTGGGCTGCCCTCCCCTTACTTCAAGGCGGTACTTTTCTTTTGACTTTTGAATGTTGCCACCGTTTCAGACTGCATCAGGCTTAAGTCACAGCAAAAGTCTACATTGCTTTTATCTTTCCACTGATGGGAAAGTACCAGAAAAATTTCAAAGATCTTCCCGAAATGATTTGATCTCCTCCATTTTAATTCCCGTCGTCGCACCATTCAGACGATGGCGGAGTTCTTTAAAAACAGCTCATTCAGGGGCGCCTGGGTGGCGCAGTCGGTTAGGCCTCCGACTTCAGCCAGGTCACGATCTCGCGGTCCGTGAGTTCGAGCCCCGTGTCGGGCTCTGTGCTGACAGCTCAGAGCCCGGAGCCTGTTTCAGATTCTGTGTCTCCCTCTCTCTGACCCTCCCCCGTTCATGCTCTGTCTCTCTCTGTCTCAAAAATAAATAAACGTTAAAAAAATTTTTTAAAAAGAGTGCGGGACGTGTATTTGACGTATCGGTTGTTAGTTTTAAACAAATGGGAAGAAAGTGCGTCTCGTACCCTCGGATCTCATGAACGGAACTGTGACATGAGCCACCACAGGGTGGTTTTATTCCCAAAGCTATTGTGGCCGGTCCCGTTTTCCGGAAACAACATAATCCTGAATTCTTCTGCCTTGCTGGTCTCTACAGCGTGATCCTAGGTCCTTCGGTTGCTGTGGAGCCTGAGAAGTCAAACAGGGGGAAATACCATGTTTAATTGCCTGTTTGAAGATTTCTTCATTATTCCTTATTATCAGCTGTGGAAATAATGTATCAGCAAAGACTCCTTTCAGCTGAATGTCTTCTGCTGTCTTAAAATGATTCATCACCATCACCTTGGCCGTTTCTACTAAGGCAAAAAGCACAGGCAATTAAAAATATGTTAGGAAGTGATGTGTCTGTGTGGCCAAGCAAACCCGCACCGATGACTTGGTCTTCTCCACCAAGTTTTGAACGATTGACATCAGAACGAGTACGTGTCACCGAGGTCTTATGTCGGGTCCCACGTGGGACAGCTGCAGAATTCATGGCTTACAAATAGCATCTAAAATCACAGATGGTCTCCTTCGTCTTGCCCGCAATCTGTCTGGGTTTGGCAAGGAAGCTGGAGGCCTGGCCGACACGGAAGGTGTTGCGGACCTCACTGTCAGGCAGACGGCAGGTGACCTGGTGTCACGTCCCTTCTCCATCAGTGGAGAGCTGGGGTGTGCGTTTCTCTTGCATGCCTCTCATGCAGTCTCCTGGGGACCCGTGACTGTCATTCGCAGGACCCTTGGCTGGATTGAAAAGACCAGGGGGCCCTCGCATAAGCCAGCCTCCTCCTGGACCTCGTTCACACGAGTTCTTACCTACCATGCCCTACACACTTAATCCCAGGGTGGTTGTCTACTTTGATGGAAAAAATTGTGTTTAATATAGGGTTTCCTGATAGCACCTTGTAAATGATCATTTTCAGAGGATGAGAACAATTTAAAATGCACTTCGATCAAAGAAATATACACTCAGGTAATGGATTGTAGAGGCCGTCGGTCCACCCTCTTTTATTTACAGAGAGAACTTTTATTCCCACTGTATCAGCCACGGTTCTCCAGAGAAGCCGAGCCAGTAGATTTAGGAGCCGTGGGTTCATATATTTTAGGCCAGAGAAACCCAACTGAGCTGTTGATGTTGTCCTTCTCTTTCCTTCTGGGTTGCTTGTTTGCACAGGTTACTGGAAAGCTGGCCGCAGAGTGGGTGGGCCTTTTAAACCATCGATGCACCCATACAGAAGAGAACACCTCTGGCTGGCAGAGGACCCTCCTCTGAACAGTAACAGTTTATCTGGCAGTCACTTGATCTTACTGATGATGTTGACTGCTGCCTGAGGCCAAAATTCCCAGAGAATGTCCCAGGTTAATCACGACTCACACCTGTCTCACACAAGTGCAGTGGGGGCCCACAGTGAGTAGGGGACCTGCACGCTTGGTTGCTGTTGGTGGAATCCTTTCGGCCACCAGGGATAGCCAGCAAGCCTTCCTCTTGTCACGGATACCTGGCTTCCCTGAGAGAGGTTTAGAAGGGTGAGTGACTGTGGACACGTCAGTGGGTTCGTAGTGCTTGTGTGTGAAGCAAATTTCTCTGAAGCAAGTTTCTTTCACGTGTGAGGCCTTCGCACGATCGGCCGAGAGAACCAGGGGGCCACCAGCTTGCTCCTCGGAGTGCTGACAAATATCCTAGCGCCATTCAATAATCCTGTCATGTTACAGTTGCTAGTGGAACTGATTTCAAAGGAAGAGACAAGGAAGGAGGGAGGGTGGGGAGGGAGAGAAGAAAAGAAGGGAGAGGAAGGGGCATGAGGATCTGAGTTCTCTGACGGCGACTGCCCTTCCGAGATGGGTGTCACAGCTCAGACCTGGGGTCCTTACCTGGGTTCCTATTAGGTGGTCGTTAGTGATGTTCTTACCGGTGGTATCATCAATGTCGCTGATTAGCGGTAGGTACTAAAGGAGGCCCTTCATATTAAAAGCCCGAGGCTTAGGAGGCTGCCGTAATGGTGTTTGTCCCCAGCATCTTGGAGGACCCGTGGTAGGTTGTGTTTGTCTTTTACAGTTACTCAGTTCCTTGCTCTGTAGATAGAAGATTCGGCCAATATGTCCTGTACTGACCAATGAAATGCAGGAGAAGGTGATGTATTTCTCCTCCAAACGGAAGTGCTTTCCTGAGTCTGTTTTTCTTCCGTCAGGATTTCAGCGTAAGCTCTGGACAGAGGCTGGGCCCCAGGATCCCAGCCAGAGCCAGTGTTGACCAGGGTGAACAGTGAGCGGCAGCAAGACGCCGACCTTTGTTCTCGTAAGCCTCTGGGATCCTGGAGTTGATGGTTGCCACATCACAACCCAGCCCATCCTGACTGATAATCAGACGCCTCAAGTACAACATTCTGGGATCCTAGACTTACACTGATTTAAAAGTTTATGTTGCCTCGTTGTTCCAAACGATGAGTAAATGTAACTTAGAAAGCATAATGCAACTCAGTGGAATTAAAATGTGTATAAATCACGTAACACACACACACATTTGGGGAAGAGAAAGGAGGGCAGAAGGATAAATCGAGGGCAAGCCCGGTATCGTCTCATTGAATGCGTGCCGGGAGGTGTCTGTCTGCACAAGGTGAGCGGCGTGTGGACCCGGCTTTCTGGAAGCCATTGCAAAGAGGGAACACATTGCTCAGGCTTGTTAAACTAATTGCTTTTGGCTCAGGGAAGCACCTCATGCGATGAACAAAAGTAGTGAGAACTGAAGTAATCCACATCCCGTGAGCAGGCTCACGACAGCCTCTGGCATCGAGGACTCGATGGGTACAGGGCATGCCACTGAGGTCTGAAGGCTCAGGAGAGCCCCTGTCGCTTCTCAGCTCCCACATCTAAATCTTGGTTCTGGCAGGTTCTGACGTGCCTGCAAGGGGAGAAGGTGACCCAGCTTTGAGGAGCAGGCTCTGGCCAGGCTTCCACACCCAGCTGCATCCTTGGAGAATAAACGTGAAAAAGCAAAGTCATGGCAGAACCTGCCGTCCTTCCTTGCCTACTGAGTCAGGAAACAGGAAGCCTAGAGGAAGGGCTGGTGCTCACGGCTTTGCCTTGCAGGCAATCTCATGCACCATTAATCTGGTTCAATTATTATCTTCGTCTCCAGTGGGAATCTCGAGTCGTGGCTGGTTCCCGTGGAGTGGATCGCCCCAGCCCCCCCACAAACCCACACGTGGCTTTACTTTGCACTGTTGATGATACAAGGGACAATCCCGGCCACCTGCCACTGATCCAGCACCATATTTCTTTAGGTCTGAGATGCAGATTTTTTACATGTTTTTCTAGCGTTAATATCAGGATGTATCTTATAAATAATGGCATGTCCTATTTTAATTGGAAGCAATTTTTCTTTCGAAGTGGTTTGAGCCGTAACGTTGCCTATCACAATCAACGATCCCTTAGGTTTGCTGAAATATGGTAAAAGGACATTTGCCGTAGCAGAAATAGCACCCTGCGTCAGAGTCCTTTCTCTGTAGGGTTTTCGGAGGGGCTTCACAAGACCCCTGCACGCCCTGGTGTGCCTGGCATCCAGCCTTTGGCATGCAACTAGGAACGTAAGTCCACAGCCTGGTGCACCGTGAATGAGGCAAGCCAGACATCAGTGATTCCAAATGGCTTGGGACTCTTTTATCGTTTTGATTAAACTGGAAGGCTGCTGTTCAGAATGGCCCAAGCCCCTCTTTGTAGAAATAGGTGCTGCAGATGGTCTTTGAATCCTCAGCAGGGATTGGATGGTGAGGTCAGATGCTACTAACCAGCCAGGGGCAGTGAGGGCATCCCAAGTGGCAAAGGAACACGCAGGAACTGAAGATTACTGGGCGTGGAGTACTTAGGCGGCTGGTGCCTGGAATCCAGTGTCTGTGTTGGAAAACATGGCCTTTTAGAAAGACCAGCTTCCTAAAAGAGCAAGGTGGACTTAAGATCCTAAATATATGTATGTTACGTATACTGTTTGTATGTGTGTACGTAGGGGATGTATGTGTGTGTATGTATATCCTATATACGTGTGTGTATACATAGGATATACATACATAGACACATACACATACTTTTACTCCTTCTGGGAGACATTATTCAAACTCTCAACTCTCTGGGCCCTCTCCAAAGTTCTCCTTCCTCTTTGTAGATCACTACATTGGGCGTGTGGCTCTGATTTTGAATCTCTGCTTTAAGAAGAGGGAGAATGGCTGTAGCCATGACAGGTTGGTCTCTGACACTGTACCACCAGCGTTAGCATGAAACCTGCTGCCTGGCACATCACAGGTATCCCTAGTGTGAGCTCATGGTGAGGGCAGTGGCGATGGCATCCTTGGTCCACCGCTGACCACAGCGGGGGCAGTGGCTGATTTCCCAGGAGGGACCTGCATCCTGCACCCGCCGGAAAGCCATTCCTCACCAGAGGAACTCAGAGGAACTCAGGCATTCGTTCATTCAACAAACAAGCCCGTGTGGAGCACCAGGCATTCTTCTGGGGTTTTCCACACTCACAGTCTGGATTCGTAGCTACTTGACTCCCATGTGGTCTGTTACCCGTCACTGATCACGTCCGTATTTCTGTCTGTGAGCCTCGCGTGTTCATACGTACAAGTAAATCTCATCACAACAGAAGCCACTTAATTAATTGGTGAGATTCTATGACAGATTGCTTGAAATCACATTTATATCCAATAGGAGACTAAAAGAGAATCCAATCTCCTGAAACCCAGCTCCTGTGTAAGAAATGGATGTACGAGAGAGGTCCCTTCAGCAGGTGGAGGGCAGTGTCAGCCTTAACTCACCCAGTGGGCTGGAACTTTCTTTACTGTATTCGTGGTAAGTGTTTTTGGATGATGGTGTGTTTTATTTAGGTGGTTCAGATGTCTGCAGTGGGGAGTTTTGATGGAAGTCGATAGGTAATTATTACTTAAAGGACAAATGAAGTATAAAATAGTTAGCTACATATTTTTCCTCCTGTATCTTTTCTTTTCCTATGATGCAAACCCCCCCCCCCCAAAAAACAAAAAAACACCCCACCCTGACAATGTCTTTATTACAGAAGTTGATTGTTGTGTGGACAGGGATTGGAGAAATAATTTGCTGTTTAGAATTTCCCCTTCTGTAGCATCGCCTCAGTGAACATGTACCTGCTGTGAGGTCCGCTGGAAAAATGCAAATTAATAATTATAGTATCTGTTACAAAAACGTTTCCTTGGGTATGTTTTAATTTTTATAGGAAACAGTCATGTATTTTACTTAAGGCTCTCATGATAGAAAACGAATACGTACGTGCGCTCACTGTAAGAAATTCCAAAGGGAAAGTTGATGTGAAATTCTGCCATGCTGATCTGTAACGCCTTCCGTATCTCAGTGCATACCTCTGGTTCATCTCTGTTGCACGTATCCGTGGAGAGTATCGAATGTTGCATAACATGAATGAGATCATGAATTCGACTTCACTTCTATTCGTTACGATGTGTACTATGAATGTTGGGTGCCCCAGACATTGGCAACTAAATTACTGAGTATGGGAGCAGGAGGCCCGTTATCTTAACTTAAAAATGATGGTGTTCACACATTTTTATCGGATGGGATGGAACCTACGGGGATACGGAAAGCATAGAGAGAAAAAGTCACAACACTGATCCTGCCACCCAGAGAAGAGTGACATTAACGCCGTATTCTGCTTTTCCCGGGGCTTTTCCTACTTGTACATAAAAACCCTGCTTCGAAGGTCATGGTTGAGAGACAGGCCAGCCTGGTGGGTGAGTCCACACCGATGGGGCAGCGAGAGGAGCTGCTGGAAAGGACAAAGTGTCCGTCGCGAGGGCCCTGTTGGAACAGGTGTTTCCTCTGGCAAGGGGGGTGACGGGAAGGTTTGAGCAGGCAGGGTGGTGGCCTGAGCTAGGTCTTACAGGATCGCACCGTCTGTGGTGTTGGGAAGAGACCATAGGTGGGCAAGAGTGGAAGCTGGGAGACCTTTCGTGAGGCTCTTTCTATAATTCAGCCAAGACACCGTTGATGGGGGCTCAGAGCAGAGAAGTGGAGCCCAGCTGTGGGGGGACTGGGTCCTCGGAGGGATGCCATCGGGATTTGGGCTGGAGCCCTGAAGGAGCAAAGTGCATTTGGTGGAGGTTGGCCGCGCTGTGGGTGAGGCAGGTGTGGGGTTGTGATGTTCTGGGCCGCACACGCTGAGTTCCAGGGCCCCCCAGCGAGCAGGTGGGGCTGGGGGCCTCCTTTGAGGGGGTGTCGGCAAGTAGAGGGTGCGCACGACCTTGCGGTGGGTGAACTGATGAAGGAGTGGGTGTGGATGGAGAAGAGATGGGAAAGTGGGACAACAGTTAAGCCTTTTGTGACATTTGCAGAGGGCTTTGGAGCAAGGGGCCGGGGTGCTTTTCCTCGACAGCGGGTGGGAACGATGGCCATACCACACCCGCGTCTGGTCTCTTCATTACGAAGCATGAAACCTTACGGTTGATGGCTCAGGGAGGCATCCTTCAGCTTTTGGGTTTGCCTTTAGAGCCTGGGGTATATTCCCTTGAGTATCTTGAATCTGCAAACACAAAAATTCGGGAAGCCCTTCCCTGCCGGCAGTTGGGTGAGCTTGACTTGGGGAGCTACCGAAGTTGGCTTCGAAGAAGAAGCCATCCGCGGCTCACGTGCACAGCTGGCTGCACCACAGTGTGACTCATCCTGTGTGGTTCAGAAAGCAGTTTCATAATGGAATCGCAGAGAGATTTTGAGGGTTAGCTGTGTACCATCCCAAGGTGACTCTTCTTCAGGAAGCGATGCTCACCCGGACGTGTGCCTCGGTGGCCTTTCTTTCTTTTTTTTATTTTTTAAATATTTATTTTATTTTTAAGAGAGAGAGAGAGAGAGAGAGAAACAGAGTGCCAGCAGGGCAAGGGCAGAGAGAGAGAGGGAGACACAGAATCCGAAGCAGGCTCCAGGCTCCGAGCTGTCGGCCCAGAGCCCGATGCGGGGCTCGAACCCACAGACCGTGAGATCGTGACCTGAGCTGGCATCAGAAACTCAACCCACTGAGCCACCCAGGCGCCTCCTCAGTGGCTTTTAAGACACAGCACGACTGGGTCACAACTGGGGACTTCGGAAGTCCCCACCCACTAGTTTCTGGAAACTGCGGTTAAAATCCCCGTGGATAAGAGATACACCGAACTAACTACAAGATCATGGTACTTACTTTGTAAAGGAAAGTTCAGCGCAGCACTTAAATCAGAATGGGGGTGCTTGAAAAATGAGCCATTTGGAGGAAGAAAAAGTGTCCCATTCATCAAAGCCGACGGTCAGTGCCTCCCGGAAGCCGAGGTGGTCTCCACGACGGTGAACGAGACAGTTTTGCCATCATTTGGGGCTCGTGGCTACCAATGTAACTTTTCTTCTTTCAGGTAGATGTCCTAGGAAGGAAAATATTGTTCTTTGCAGAACAGACTAGTTCACGTATCTCACAGGAAATTAAAACCGTTCAGGGTCCTCGTAATGTCCGCTTTGGCTGCGGCCCCCGGAGGCCGTTGGGAACAGCCTCTGTCCTCGCTGCGATTTCTGCCGCACCTGAGGCCACAAATTCCTTTTACAAGTGGTTTTTCGTCGGACGACGGTTGAATCTCAATATGTGTGTCTTGGATTGTGTCATGGCTGGTGGCGCTGCATCTCCGCAGCCTCTTAAGAGTGTCAGCAGCAGATGTGTGCGAAATCAGAGGGTCCCACGTCCCCGTTGGCTTTCTGGCCGGTTGTGCCTCAACCTGCCCGCAGCACCGTCAGGCGCCAGGTGGCGGTGGCATTTCGGGGGAGGGGTCTCGCCACAGCTTGCAAGGAACCGTTCCTTCTCGTGTGGTTTCTGATCAGAACCGCACAAGTTGCTGTGTAGATCGTTTACTGGGGACTCTAATGGGGTCTGGGGAGGCCACAGTAAATCTTCTCTTTTTGGCTCGTTGCCTTTGAGTGATCATTTCGTGTCTATAAATTACAGGCCACCGATGCCCACAGAGGGGCAATGTCTTCTGATTGATGCAGTTTTCCTTTCTTTCTCGAAAGAACATTGAGCGCGATGACAGTAGCTAAAGGCCAGCGGGCCACTCTGTCTTCTGTCCTGTCTCACGTGTGATGGGGATTTGGTGATTTGGTGTCAGTAGAGAGGCATTGCTCATTAGACGTGCTCAGGGTTGGGAGAGAGACCCCCTGCTCCCTAAGGACAAGCAAGCATGACATTGTCATGATTTGAGGGGCATGGGACAGGATCCCAGAAGCTTGGTTTCTAATCCCAGACAATTCATCACCGTCTCTGTCCTCATGATGGTCTTTACCTGGATAAGCTCTCGGTTTCCTTAACTGTGAAGGAGATTTTTTTTTTTTTTTTTTTTTTTTTTTTTCTGAAAAATCCCATTTCGTTTTAACATTCTGCGATTCCGTGAGAATCGCCACTCGCTTTGTCTCGTGGAGCCCTCCGCCACCTTTCTCCTTTTCTGTCTGGAACAGAGGGGCGCTGTGTGGGAACAGAGAAGTGTGAGGTGAGTCTGTTCACTTCTTGCCCTGGCCAGTTCAGATAACTCTTTGTCCGTGTTGAAAATCTAATTACGTTTTTAATAATAAGAGAGAAACAGCAATCCGAGAACATCCTCAGTGTCTTTATCTACACCAGGAACACCTCTGCCGTCTCAAATAAGTGAATTTCTTCAGATGCTTCACTGAGTATCTGGCATTGAACCGGCCTCTCTCTGGCACATCGGTCGCAGAGAGGGAACGAGAATGTGATCCCTTCATGTAATGCGGGAAACCTTTTTCTCCACGACTCCGCGCCTTGCCTTTATTAAAATGTTTTTTTAAATTTTTTTCATTTTATTTATTTGAGGGGGGAGGGGCGGAGGAAGGGAGGGAAGGAGGGAGAGAATTCCAAGCAGGCTCCGTGCTGTCAGCTTGGGGCCCGATCCCATGACCCGAGTGGAAGCCAAGAGTCGGGCACTCCAGCGGCTGACCACCCCCGCGCCCCCGTTAAAATGTTTTTAATGTCGCGCATTCTCGTTCTCTGGAACACACACGCACACTCATGCACACTCCTGCACGCACGCACACACACACTCACAGTGCGGGGCTCAAAGGAGAGGATGTCCAGGACCAAGCCGTTGGCGGTGTGGCCCCTGATTTGCCACGAGCCCCCTGGTTAACGAGGAAGCAGAGCACGTCCTGGGTGGCTTCACGGAGCCGGGGGGCTGGAGCCCAGACGCTGTGGCCTCCCTCGGACACCGGTCAGCAGATCGGGCGGTCTGAAGCCCGGCTCCCTGGGGATGGGATGCAGGCTGGCGGTGCCGGTGTATCTGGGTGAAAGTGAATGTTCTGCCGTCCCGGCAAAGGTGCAGGACGCCGAGAGGAAGCACCCCAGGCTGCCACTGCCGGAGACAGAGGGCGGACGTCCCGGCCAGCGGCCAAGCCCATCCCGGTGGGGGCTGTGGAAACCCCAAGGAAGGGCGGACTCTCTGGGAATAGCGACAGGTGAATAAACTCATCACGAGCTGGGCTGTGTGGACAAGTGACAGGGCAGGCAATGGAGGGAAGCCGACACTTGGGGTGGAGTGGGGGGGTGGGGCAGAGCCCACAGGGGACGATGGGCCAGCACTCCCGTGCCTTGGAAATGGTCCCACGGGAAGACTGGCTTTGCCCAGTAGGAGGAGAAGTGAATCAGAGGCCGGGGAGGCACGGGGGAGGTGTCCCGAGAGGGCAGCCCGGTCGCCCAGCCAGGCCACGAATCAGGACTGCAAGTGTGTGATTCATCAGCCCAGAATAGGCCACTGCCTCTAACGTCAGTGTCGAACGTGAAGGCCGGCATCGTGGCCTTCACGCAGCAGCCCGACCCCACCCAGCCTGCTCTCCTCCGACTCACAGCACAGAGCAGACCCTGCCCTGGCTCTCCGCTCTCCCTGAGACCCCGCTCGTTCCCCGGGTGTATCCAGCAATGGCCAAGAATGACATCAGCTCGTCGGGTCTCCGTGCAACCCTGGGCAAATATGTAATAACAGTCCCACTGTGCAAATGAGGAAACTGAGGCTCACCTGGCAAGGCCCAGACAGGCCTGGGCCGCACTCTGCCTCTGACTCTGGTCGGTGGTCCTGGCACCACCCCGTGCAGCTGCTGGCCGGTCCACCCGACCTCTTGCTTCCACTCGAAGGCTGACCTTACAAAGCCCGTGGCAGACCCAGCCCGCAGCCCCCCTGCACCGTGCGGGTGCCTGCCATCCGGAACCCGGCCCGGTGCGGGGTTTCGCCGCAGCCTCTGCTGGGGCGCGAGCCCACGGCACTTCCCCACGCCACCCTCAGAGCCCCTGGTGCTGAGTTACGTGCACAGTCACCGGGCAGCCCTAATCAGTGGGCTGAAACATCACTTAGTTTGCTTCTGTTTCCGAGAACTCCGGTGCCCCAGGAAGCCCGCCTCCATTGAGGACTGGGCTGTGTTACGGTTTACTGGGGGGAAGGTGAGGCTGGGCTGCCCACAGAGGCTTCCACTTTTGCCCAGAAGATACGTGGGGATCACACCTACGCACAGTAAGATGCCAGTTTTGTTTAGAAGCGTATAAACTCTACTGAGTGAAGGCGGGGCCGAAATACCAAGATAAGACACCACTGTAAGCAATGCAGAAGAAACCACCTTGCAATATAGGAAGTTTTTACACTGAGGGCAGATGGCTCGTGTTCCGAACCGGACATCAGCGAGGAGTATGGGCAGGAGCGGTGGTTGGCAGGCTCAGGGCGGAGAACTCAGGCCAGACGTCATGGCGGGGACAAGCTGATCAAGCCGCGTGCCTCCAGCCCTTCCTGGGCGCGCAGCGAGATGACCTTCCCCGTGTCCTGTGGCCAGACGTGGCCCCGTGACTGAGTGCCACCGAGATGGGAGAACAGGTGACGTGTGGCGCTCCCAGTCCTGCCTCCGGAATCACGAGTGAAGGCACCTCTGTGGTTTAGGCTGCCCCGTCTGTGCTTGGCCTTCGTGGCCCGAACAAACCATGGCACCAGCCACAAGACGGTGTGATTCCTCTGAAAGGACACTGGGGTGGGGATGCCCAGAAACCTTGAGACACGGGGATTGACCAGATGTTGGCTTTCAGGCACCGCGTGGGTGGTGATGGACCAAGAGTTAGGTGGGGGCGGCCCCGGGGAGGCTCGCATCGGTGAAACCAGCTGTGGGAGCCATTTTGGTGGGTGAGAAACCCCTGACGTCAGATCCTGGAGCCACCGTCTCAGGAGGGACAGGGCATCTAGAACGTCCCACGAGCCCCATTCTCCTGGCTACCAAATAATGAGATGCGGATGTGAGGTTCCCCAAGCCAACGGATGCCTCAAAAGGTGAAGTTTACTACATGAGAGCAGTCCCGTTTCCTCTGAAATTATCACTACAACCACGGAATTGTGCTATGCTCGTTCTTTTGGGACACCTCCCTTCAGTTTTTTGTTCCCATCTCGTGGCCGCCCTTGATGGGCGCTTCAGTTTGATTGCATCCGGCAGGAGAGTTCACCTGGAGATCTGCCCCTAGAGTGGCCCTAGGGAAGGTTCCTGAGTTGCCCCTCAGAGACATTGCATCAGGTGAAACAGGTGTGCACCCCCTTTGGTTAAGACCCGGGAAATGACACAAGTGAAGTCCATTCTGCTGAGAAGAAGGGTGAGTGGGTTCAGAAGGTTATGTCAGGGGCTGTGTGAGCTGTCCTGGTTTTCGTGGCGGGGACGAGCGTGTGACCGCAAGGACACTTCACACAGGCTCCCTTGCTCCCGGATCTCCCTGGGCAGAGTGGTAAGCAGACCCCGAAGACTGTGGTATTTGTCTTGTGCCTGGTACCTGATAGGTCCCTGTGTCTCTCCTCCTCTCCCGCCTTCATCCTGTTCATGCACTTGCCTCACCGGAGCACCTAAGCTTTTCAGATCTGGGGCACAGGGACCTCCCATTTTGTCCCGAACTTTGTCACTGGGTTGGCTTGCAAGGTGCATAAGGGGTCTCTCAGATTTATTGCTGGAAGTTTAGAGCAGGCCTTCAAATCCTCTTAGGAGAAGTGAACGTTCCCGGGTACAGAACCAAACCTCTAAGTCTCAGGAAAGCAAAGCAAAGAAAACGGCATTTGATCTTTCCGAAAACCACAGGGATCTTTGCCTGTAGGTGACGGGATGCTAGAAAAAGTCTAATGGGTGAGAAAAAGCAGCATAAATCAAAACGCATAATCTGTTCATCACCTGCTTGCTTTAAGAAGGTATCGATGTGCAACCCCATGAGACCAGCCCTGGGACTACTTAGCGTGACTTGTCCCACACCCATCTCTCCCCCGCAGCACCTTGACCTTGTAGTTTCTTGTTTTCAAGTCCTGTCCCTTTAAGAAGGAAGGCAACAATGGTGGGAAGATTCCCCCCCCCCCCCCACCCCCACCCATGACTGTTCCTGAGGCCAGGGAGCTCTGTTAGGTCATCCGAGTTGTCACGTTGCAGAGCACACAGGGTGCCTAATTGAGTCTCATCACTGTTATGGTGGTTACACATACTCGGCATGCCCGACCAGATCCTTTAATTAAAAATTCTCAGGCCATAGGGGCGCCTGGGTGGCTCAGTCGGTTAAACGTCTGACTTCAGCTCAAGTCACCATCTCGCACCTTGTGAGTTCGAGCCCTGCATCCGGCTCTGTGCTGACAGCTCGGAGCCTGGAGCCTGCTTCGGATTCTGTGTCTCCCTCTCTCTCTGCCCCTCCCCCGCTCACGCTCTGTCTCAAAAATAAATAAAAAACATTAAAAAAATTAAAACAAAAATTCTCAGGCCGTAGACCCACAAGCACTTTTTCTGTATACATCAATGCCAACACAGAAATAGGGTTTAATTCATTTGTGTGCTCTTACAATTCAAAGGTTATTTTCCACCCCCCCCCCCGACTTTTCCTAAATGAAATGCATTTTTCTGGGCTATCACTATAATTCTCTACAGTCAGAATAAAAATACTCAGAGGAGCAATGATGTCATTTCTGATTAAATGTTATTTTTATTTTTTGTTGCCTAGAAGAAGGTGCCCCAAGATCATCATCCATTAAATTAGAAACGGTGCCATTACTCACGCACTTTATATATAGTACAAACTCATTATGATCGGTTAATATTGACTCAGTGCTTAAAACGTTGTAGGTACTACACCGAGTCTATAAAGCGCAAGTATTAAGTTTTCGCTATGTGTAATTCTCTTCTAACGGCCAAGAATTATTGTCTTACTTATTCAGCAAATATTTATTAAGTGCTGCTCTGTGCCAGAGCCGCGAGCCAAACAGACGTGGCCCTAGGGCTCAGAGAGGACACAAGTTCACGGTCTCGCAGTGAAGACAGATGTTCAACAAACAATCGCCAAAATTAGTCTTAAACTGTAGTTGTGAGCGGGCCGCAGAGGTGGGTGCGGGGTGCTGACAGGGCGGCAGTGAGGGACGTGGCTCGGGCTGTGGTTAGGGTCTCCCAAAGCACTGGCTCTTTGAATGGCTTCATCCGTTGACTTGGTGTTTTTTGGGAAATGCCAAGCCCTGTGCTAGATTCCGGGCGGTACGGAGGTGAGCCCGACCACATGCTTGTTCTCGGGGAGCCCTACGCCCGGTGAGAAAGACAGGCATGAAAGCAAATAAGCGGACAGACGCCTGTGGCATCACTTAATCGGCCTGTTGTGAAAGGACATGTGCTGGCACTCCTTGCGGAAGGAAGCACAGAGGACAGACGGGCTGGCGGGACCCCAGAGGACGAGTCAGTGACACCAGGACGGTTTCTCTTACTAAAGCTAAAGGAAAGAGGTAGTAACGGTCATCATGCTACGAGGAGTACCATCAAAGTGGAGATGGCAAGGTAGCCAGGGCCAGAAAGGGAACGGCTTCTTCCCAGAAATAAAGTCTTGCTAGCTGTGAGCGATGGCCCCCCGGCTCCTCCCTACTTCGCGCGACCCCGCTTACCCGGAAGGGGCTCGGCCATTGCCTCCTGCGGTGGGGAGATCCCATCCAGTGGATCCACCTTCCGGGCTGGGGGGTCAGCCTGAGTATTGGCAGAGGAGAGGGGACGTGGGGTTTGCTTATGTGAACCCTCGGTCTTGGCTTCCGTAGGGTTGATACAAACTACATGAGCAGGAGGTCAACTGTTGGGGCCAAGTAGACCGTTGCTCTGCAGTGATGTGGACTCAGGAGTACGCTAAGAATTAGCCGTGAGTGATGTGCACTGAAATCACCTTTACAGGATTCTATCAGCTGACCCTACGAAGGATGAAGGGGTCTGCTCTGTGCTTGATTACCAAATAGTCAAAGGAGGGATGGAACCATGGTCTACCCTCCGACTGCCATGTCTCCATATCCATTCCTCCTACACGTCACGGAATGCCTCCGAGCATCCGTGTTGAGACGTGCCGCGGGTGATCCGCGGCACTCGACCTCCAGACACGAGAGCCTGCCTGGCGTGAGCTAGTCACCAACCCAGCTCTCACTGGGGCAAGCGTCCCGTCTGCTTCTCTGCGCCCCCAACACGTATGCGATCTATCGCAATAAAAGCCATGCACTTGCTAAGCGTATGTCTCTTCAAGACAAGTTATCTGGCGCCTTCTTTTAACCAGGTCGCTGCTCCTAAACCTCTCCCGAAGAGAAATTCTAGAACTTTCCACCGCCAGTTTTGGTCAGATTTCTGCATGTAGGAGAGAGATCCAGGGGTTCAGGGGGTGCCGAAGGTATCTTTTCCACGAGGGGCCAGATTGCCTTAAGAGCTCTCCCACTGCAGACCAGGAAACTAGCCAGGGGCGAAGTAACCGTTCCGTGCTGGTTTCAGACAGTAAGGTTTCGTGCACACCTAGAATTGTGCCCTGTGACGAAGGTTTCTTATGGGGATGACACGAGCTAGTGTGTATTAGGTGTGTAATACACAGCGGTGGCAAAGCACAGGAAAGAGCCCTTGAAGTGTCAGAGAGTGATGTCGTCGTAAAGCAGGTCTGGTCCGGTTGCTTAAAAAGTACCTGTGACCCGTGGATGCCAGGCGGACCCTCCTGGACAGAAATGGTGTTCTCTCTAAAGCAGGCACATCCGCCCCTCAGCCCCCCTGCCTCTCCCCTGCCGAGGCTGGGGGTGAGGGGTGGCGGGCTCTGTGCTGAAGCCGAGACCGGAGGTTGGGTGGTGAAGTTTCTCTCCGTCACCCAGGCCAGAATGAGTCCCAGACCGGACGCTGCTGGACAGAGAGAGCCCCCAGGAGCTCCCCCTCGCTCGAGTGGCTCCTTACGTAAGAGAACGAGGGAAGGACGACGTGAATGAGCTTGTGGCTGCCCTCTGCGGTGACCCGAGTACATCTCCTAGACTCTGCCGCCCACGTGTGCGGCTTTGGCTCTTTTGCAGAAATGTGCATTCAGAGGATAAGGTTTTCAAACTCTGTTGACCATACAGCTGAAGACGTATTAGGCACACGAAACAAGATAAGAAATACAGTCCTGTTCAAAACAGGTAAGTCTTTGCCACTGAAGCTTCTGAATGAATAATCAGAGGAACTTCCAGAATGTGTTAAGTAAGAATCAGTCTTTTCTTCTCTTTCTGTCTCTATCTCTCTCTCTCTGTTTTTCCCTGAGCGCCCCCGCCTCGCAGTCCGTGACACCTAGTAATTCATATATGGCAGTGAAAGAAGGGGAGTTTGGCAAAGCCGAGTACCTTTAAAGGATATTTCACTGGCAACTCAACATCGTCCTCTCTGGGGAAGACATCAGTGTCACCGCATGCTTGTCTCCATTCTTTCAGTCCTCCAGCTCCTCTTTAGTGAATATCTCGATGCCAGATGTTGCCCGTGTCCTGGCCTCCTCAACCTTCTGTCCTTCCCAGGTTGGCCTCTGTCTTCTCTCTCTGTGACGTACAAGAACCCTCCCTTCAACGGCACAGGGCACCTGTCGGTTGATGCCTGCAGCCCTGAGAGGTGATAAGCCTTTTCACGGTACCATGTGATGAGACAGAAGATGCCAGTCCCCTGGAGACCCAGGGAGCATGCACGTGACCCCCAGAGGCCCTTGCTGTCGTGGATTCTCTGCTGGGAGCTGCATGTGAGGAGCGGGCAGGAGAGTGAGCATAGGGACACCGCTGCGTGGGGTGCTGAGGTGGGCGATGGTGGGGCGCAGGGTCAAGTGCAGGATGGGAGTGTGGCCTCTACGGCCAACATTTGTGTCAGGAGGCAGCCCTGTTCTCCTCAAGTCTGCCTCCTGCCTGGGGTCTGTGAGCTCTATGCTTTTCTTATTTTAGAGAAAGAGAGTATGCTTGGGTGAGGGGCAGAAGGAGAGAGAGACAGAGACAGAGAGACAGAGAGAGAGACAGAGAGACAGAGAGAGAGACAGAGAGAGGGGGAATCCCAAGCAGGCTCCACACTCAACACAGTGCTGGAGGTGGGGCTCAATCTCATGACCCTGGAATTACGACCTGAGCTGAAATCAAGAGTCAGATGCTCAGCTGAGCCACCATGCCACCCCTCTGTGACCTCTGGGATCTTTGGCTCTCCTTGTATCTGCCCCAGCCCGGCTCAAGGGAACCAGCTCGGGGTGCCTGTGATGCTGTGTCTTCCCTGCCACCCTCACATATTTATATATAATTTTTTTTCCATGTTTATTTTACTTATTTTGAGCGAGAGAGAGCAGGGGAGGGGCAGAGAGAGAGGGAGAGAGACAATCCCAAGCAGGCCCTGCGTTGTCAGCGCAGAGCCCAATGTGGGGCTCGAACTCATGAACCGCGAGATCATGACCTGAGCTGAAACCAAGATTCAGACGCTCAAACCGACAGAGCCACCTGGGCACCCCACAGACTTTGTCTCTTGCTTGCTACCCTGACAGTGATCACAGAGAATGTGGCAGTCGAGCCCTGTGGTGACTTTTGAACGGCCGCTTTCCTCGAGTTGACCTTTGCAAGTTGCTTCCTTCCGAGGCAGGGCTGAGGCTGAATCGTGCACTAGCCCGAGTGAGACTTTGGTGTATTTCACACCCACCCCCCCCCCCTTCCTTGTATTTGTCTTGGTTCCCTTTTGCACGATTCTGCTTTTGTAAAAGCCTAGTTTTCACTAAATATCAACATATCCCTAATAAAATTTTACTTAAAAGGGCCTGAAGGTAATTATTTTATTAGTCAGGGAACTCCATCTAAAAATCTTAAAAGTCCAAAGAAATGAATCTCTAATGGCTGATTGTGGCACTCTGCCTGGCAGCAAGGGAGATATCTTGAGGCAAAAAAAGAGAGACCTTTCTCGAAATCTAGAAGCATGTCTGCTGATGTTGAGAGTATAACTGTCCCAAAGTATGACTGATGATGGAAATTTCAGACCTTAGATTGCTTCCGTTCTGTAGACCCGTGTCGGGGGGGCCCTGAAGACCCGGTCGCCCAAATCCTGCCCCCTGAGACTGATGCCCTGAGCGGGGAGGCCAGGGCTGCGAGAGCCCCACGGGGGCTTCCTCTGGCGCCTCTGGTTTCAGAGACTCATTTACTTTCTAATGACCTGTCTGTGCTTTCATTGATGTCGATCGCGCACACACCCCCGGGGAACCGCACACTCCCTCCATTCAGCTCCCACCGTGGTGTGAATGAACAAGGAGCCGGGAACTGTGTCCCCGCAGATGATCGCCAGACAAATGTGTCGGCCGGCCCCGGCGTTTACAAAAAAAAAACAAAAAACAAAAAACAAAAAACAAAACCACCAAAAAAACACCGTAATTTCGCTTCCGCATAAGCCAGCGGCGTTTATCAAACACGGACTAGAGAGTTTATACTTAATGCGTGGATACCTCTGCAAGCCCCCGTCGGAGCCAGGCTGCCCCGCATTTTTCAAGAAAGAGAATTTGGAAGAGTGGTGAGCCCGGCCGGGTGTGGAACAAAGGCGGTCCAGCTGATGCTGGGGCATCGTGCTCCCGCCTCCCCCCTCCTCTCTGCAGACCCCGCCCGTGGCCCCGCATTGGGGCAAGAGCGAGCATCCACCGTGTACGTGGAGCACGGGCCAAGTGGCATGATCGAGGGTGTCCCCGAATGATCCATTGAGATAAGTGTGCATCACCAAGGCCTGCTCTATACTGAGCCTTGTTATCGCATCGATTCCAGTACAGCCCCAGGCTCGGATGGCTGGCCGTTCGTCTGACAGCTGACAGGTGCCCCTGGCCACCCGGAGCCAGTGCGTGTGTGTGCGTGCGCGTCCTCTCCAGTCGAGTGGCATCTTCTTCTGCCGTCTGTCGGAGCACAGATCCTGAGCCCAGCTGTGTGCGTGGGGCTGTCCCCCTCCCCGGCCCCGTCCATGGGATGCGGAGGCTGGGTCCTGAAGGGCTAGCAGGTGGCGGTTGTGCGAAGGGAGGGGGAGGGGACATTCCAGGCAGGGAGAGGAGAGCATGTGGTGAGAAGGTCTGTGGGCATCGTGGAGGAGCAGACCGGAGGCCGGTGTCGCTGTAACGTGGGCGGGCGGATGGGGCGCCTGGGCGGCTCAGTCGGTTAAGCATCCGACTTCGGCTCAGGTCACGATCTCACGGTCTATGGGTTCGAGCCCCGCGTCGGGCTGTGTGCTGACAGCTCGGAGCCTGGAGCCTGCTTCGGATTCTGCGTCTCCCTCTCTCTCTGCCCCTCTCCTGCTCGTGCTCTGTCTCTCTCTGTCTCAAAAATGAATAAAAACATTTAAATAAATTTTAAAAATGTAGGTGGGCGGCAAGGGGGTGGTCAGCAATAAACACAGGATGAGGCAGAGGACGAGGCTTCAAATGACGGGGTGTTGAAGGCTCTAACTGCAAGGGAATGATTGTCTGTCTCTTGTTTTTGAAAGATCATGCACTGAGAGGCCGCAGACGCAGGAACCTCCTTTGTGTCCCAGAGCAAAGGTGTGTGCTGCCCCAGGCCCTTTGCACTTGCCATGCCCGCTGCCTGGGGCGCACCCTCTGCTTGCTCTGCCCCCAAAATGTTCTTCCTCATGTGGGTGGAGGTTCTGCACTGATCAGGCTCTAAACGAGCATCTGGGTTTCACTCACACTGAGGGTCTGTCCTGTGCCAGGGACTATGTAGTCACTGTGTGTTCCCTTCAGAAGACTGCTAAATCGTCATCGCCTTGTTTCTCTGCTTGTGTGTTGGGGGGACACCTGTCTCCTTCCCTTTTTTGGAGTTTCTGTGAGAGGACAGGCGCCTCCCTAGCTTTTCCTCTCCTCCTGCAGGTAGCTTTGCCTCAGGGACTGCAAAATCGGCAGGTACACGTGGAATGAGCGAGAAGTGTCCCGGGTGGGGGATGGTGGCAGCTTGGACAAAAACGGGGCAGTGGGAATGGGAGCAAAGAGGACGCACCTGTTTGAGAGAACATGGGTGACGCTGTAGATGGCGTGTTTGTGTCCCCCAGAAGCCATGTGTTGAAGCCCTCGCCCCGCAGTGTGATGTTCTGGAGGTGGGGCTCTCGGGAGGTGAGTCAGTCATGAGGCTGGAGCCTCAGGAACGGGGTTGTGCCCTCCCGTGAGAGACCCCAGAGGCTCCCTGCGCCCCCTGCCGTGTGCGGATGCGGCCGGAAGGCAGCATCTGTACCCAGGTCTGAACCCTTGCCTTGGCCTTGACTTTGGCCTCCAGGACCGTGAGAAATGAACGGGCCACTGTCTGTGATGCTTTGTGCTGGCGGCCTGCACTACGACAGATGTGAAATCAGAGACTTAGAGAAGCTGAGGGATGGAGAGAAAGGTCTGGGGATCCCATCCGAGAGCAGGACGTGCCGGTGGGAGGCACAGACCCTTGGAGGCACGGCCCCGGAGCCCTTCCCGATTTTTCCTGACTCGCTGTAGCTCTCTGCTGAGGAGGTCTCATTGTTGCCAATGAAATTGCCAAACCAGATGTGGTTTCCGAGAGTGGTTTTATCGGTCGGCAGGGGTGGGGGCGCAGCCCGGGTGTGCAGGGGCGCCCTGGCCAGGTCTCAGGGGCTTCAAGTGACTTGGGACATTCTCCAGTCCACTGTTCCCCCAACCTGCATGCTGCTTTGACCAAGCAGTGACTTTTTCTCAAATCCTTACTTTTATCACCGTATAAAAGTATTGATTTTCCGTCCGCTCACCATACTCCTAAACGGGGCACATTTGGATTTTGTGGTCTGCAGAGACCAGAGTCCAAGACCAGACTTCTGCCCCCAGGGAGCCCACGCCCTCGCGGGAGAGATTACAGACATGAGAGAAGCCGCTTGGGCTAGAATGTGCACAGGAAGCACCTCAGGGTTTAGTGTCGTAGGGGTTTGGGCAGGCGGGGAACCGTCCGTAAGGCTGTGCCGTGCCGGCAGGAAGGCTTTCTAGAAGTGGTAGAAAGCACAGGCTGGTAAGATCAGGCAACCCCAAGGAGATGTGGAGGAACTAGGGCAGAGAAGGGGGGGGATTTCGGGCAAGTGTGGAGGCAGGACCACGGAGGAGCTGAATTTTTCCCGAGGACAGTGCTGATTCCCAGACGGACAGTGAGCAGATCTCAGGGCCAGCAGACCCCACCCCAGTCCAGTCGCCGCCCTGCCTCTGCTGAAGGGGGTGCCGGTCGGGGGGCAGGATGATTCACGCGGGCATCAGGGACCCTCTTCCCCAGAAGCAGCTTTACAGATCTGGTCTCCGCCAGCTTCCTTTCAGCCAGAGGAATCCGTAGAAAGCCATCGACACGATCCACTAGAAGTAGAAATGTGCCCTTGGGTAGGTGACGCCCTTCTGGCCAAGGTCACTTACCGTGTTAGCCGGCTCCCTTAGGGTGGCTGTCCGAAGTACCACCAGTCAGTGGCTTGAGTCACAGAAGCCCCGTGTCTCATGCACCAGAGGCCAGGAATGGGGAGCGGAGGCATTGGCAGGGTGGCCCCTGGGCCCGGCCGCCCCCGTGGCTCGCGGATGGTGGCCGTGTCCAGGTTCACACGGTGGCCTCCCTCCTCCCCTGTCGTAGGAGGACCCTGTCATGTTGGGGACTCAGTCGCCCCTGTCATGAAGTCCCAGGAGGTCAGAGTGCAGCGTGGGGATGGCGGGGGGCACCGTTTAACCCCCAGGACGCACTGTGGGTTTTCTCAAATGAGCTGCTCTTTACCAAGAGAACAGACCAGTTCCAATACTGTGGCCGTTACTGTTTTCTGTCACCAGAAGGTAGCACTTCTGTCTGCAGGGATGACCCAGGAAGACCGTGGAGGGCGGCCACGTGCTTTCTTCTTGTTTCATTTGGAAATTGAAGCATCACTATGTTGATGTGCGTGTGTGTGCACCTGTGTGTGCATATGTGTGTGCGTGTGTGTGTGCCTGCATGTGTGTGTGTGAGAGAGAGGCAGGGGGTGGGGAAACTGGGTCGGTGATACAAAGGCTTTTGCCATGAATTTTGGACCTGTGACAAGACCAGCAAGCCTGCAACAGTGGTTCTCTGTATTTCAGAAATCCCTTTGGGGGCCGAGCTGGGCCCCATCAATAACTAGCTTCATGGCTTGGAGAAAACCGCTTTGAAATATGCGGGTTGGCACTGGGACGGATAGATGTGGTCTAGAGGGATTCTCCACTCCGTCTTCCTTGCTGGGTTCCTTAAGGGTAAGATGGGCACACTTATTAAAGATCGGGTAAAATGCAATTCAAGGTAGAAGAAGCTTCCGCTTGACTGTCATCCGTGAGGCAGAGGCCTCTCCCCTGCTGAGCCCTCCCTCAGAAGGGACACTGTCGTCCCCGAGAAAGAGCAGGGGCTTCTTTTACTCAAGCAGAGTCCAGACTGCCCAGTGAGATAGAAGCAGGGCTTGAAGACGTAGGGACAGTTAAAGACACCCGGAGGAGCCATTGCGATTCAGATGTAGGTCGCGTCATCACATCCCTCCAAGTTGGGAGCGGAGATAAAAGGGAAAGCGTGCCGTCTCCACTCTTGAAAAGCCCACACTTCATTTTCCGTGTTTTGAGAGATAAATTCGAAATGCATACACCTGAAACAGAATAATACATGAAGGAGTGAGTCCTAAAAGCATCAGCCGAGACTCGTTTGTGAGCTGGTGCGGTTCTGATCCTCGGAGACGGGACACCACTGACGCTCGGTCCCCGGGCCCGCGGAGCGACCCGCGCCCAGCACGTCCGCACAAGGAGTGGGTGTGAGCAGACCCCCGCCTTTCTTGCACATGCTGATGGACGCTTGGAAACGCAGCTGGTGAGCACGGCAGCCGAGATTCAGTGTAAACAGCGTGGGGTCCTTTTCTCTGAGGAGGGGGAGACAGTAATGGCTCTGCAAGGCGCAGATTCTGTGGTCCGTTTGCCCCGACGCTTCTGCTGCGACAGACCCAGCCCTCGTGTCCCTGCGGCCCAAACCCTCACCCTCTGCCCTCGGGGGAAGCTGTTCTGTTGTTTTTTTTTTAAATGGTTTTTTATTTTTTGTAGTGCCAGTTTTGGGTGGGGGAGAGCACGGGCAGGGAGGGGCAGAGAGAGGGAGACACAGAATCCGAAGCAGGCTCCGGGCTCCGAGCTGTCGGCACAGAGCCCGACGCGGGGCTCGAACTCACGAGCCGTGAGATCGTGACCGGAGCCGAAGTCGGACGCTCGGTCGACTGAGCCTCCCCGGGCCTCCAGGGAAAATGGTTCTTGGGAGTCAGGCAAGGGCTTGTATGGTCTGTGGTCTCCGTGCTGCTAGGAAAGCCTGCTTGAGAAGCACGTTTTCTAGGTCCCGCGCTGCGTCTCCTTGTGGATACCTGTAGGTTCGAAGCAGGAAGGAGGGAGATTCTGGCTTCATGTTTCTTCCGGAATGAGCCAGCTGATTCTTCACTCACCTAAAGGTTAGAGGCTCTGTTTCTGTGATTCTGGCTCTGGACTTAACTCCCCACACTGTGCATGTTCCTTAGAAGCCTTCCTTTCCTCTGCTCATTTGGAAGAATTCCGGGGGGGGGGGAGGGGTGCAAATAGACCCCCCCCCCCCCCGTGGGGAAGGTGGACGATTCCTCTTGTGTTGAGCTGAAACCATCTCAACCTTGGGACAGCAGGTGAAAAGACACTCAGCACCATGCGAAGGGCTTCTGAAGAGTCTGGCGGGTGCGTGGACAGTTCTGGGGGATCCGGTGCAGGTTCGAGGCTAATCTGGAACCATCCACTCACCCAGTCCTTCGTGTTCTCCTCCCTCGGCCGGGGCCAAGGAGCCGCGGGCCGCTGAGCAGGGAAGCAGGCTTGGGGTCCAGTGGGGACACAGACAGAGGAACAGCCACGACTCTGAAGTTCACTACAAAGGGTGGTGGTTAGAGCTGGCTCGAGGTGGGAGAGGGGCTCCTGGAAGGAGCAGGGCAGATAAGCTTTCACAGGTGAGGGAGGATTTAAGGAATTAAAAGGAAAAGCCGAGGATTGTAAGTTGCCAGGATTTTGGGGTGCCAGGGGCTGCCGGGCTGAGGGGCAGCAGCCCCCGGTGTAACCGGTTGGACGAGAAGGTGTGGGACCAGTCAGGTCGGAGTCAGACCCAGAGGCACAGCCAGGATGTGCCGACCGTCCTACATCATGCAGAGGGACTTCGTAGGCGATGGGGAGCCATGGAGTTACCCGGAGCGAGGCAGTACCAGGATCTTGTCAGGTGTCAGGATGTTACCGCGGGTGCAGAACAGGCCAGTGAGAGAAAGTCCTGGAAGCTTGTGCCATCTTCGGGAAGGTGTGACTGCACGGGGGAGCAGGTGCACAAGGGGGGCAGAGGCACTGTTTAGTGGTGGGCTTGAGACTTCATACTTGCTCGCAGGCAGAGGAACCTTGGGCAGAGAAGTCTCTTGGTTCCTACTTTGACAGTTGGGTGGGTGCCGGCCTCCTTCCCTGAGGGCAGTGAGTGGAGACGGGTCAGGGGACACAGGGATGGCCCTGAGCCCGTGAAGCTGAGGGGGACACATCAGTGCTGGGACAGGAGGCGGCTGCTTGAATGTGCAGGACTGGCACCTGGAGAGACATCGCCCTGGAGATCTGGCTGGGGACCCTGGTGCGGCTGTGGGGACAGATGCCACAGGGACACGACTCCGTGGAGAGTAGGGCGGACCGCGTCAGGGCACCTGGGGCACAGCCAACATTTGTCAGGCGGAAGGGCGGTGGGAGGTGAGCAGAGTGAATGCGGCCAAGGGGAAATTCAGGAGGAGGGAAAGATCCAGAATGCCAGAGGGCAAGAAAGGCTGATGAGAATGCCCGTCATGGGGAGAGCGTCTGAGCATAAGGGGCGGGGGGGGGGGGGCGAGTCGGTGAGTGTGGACGCTGTGCCCACAAACACAGCGACAGAGTCAGCAGGGATGCGGCCGGCCGCGGAACCATGGCGGGAACCATCAGGAAGGATCTGTAAGCGCTGGTGTTTGATGGCAAGATGCTGTTGGGCCAAAAGAGCTTCGCGGGAAGTCGGGCAGGAGGAGGACACAGAGGATGTGGTGGGGGAAATGCCTTGATCTGCGGAGAGCAGCCTTCTCGTGGCTGCTGTGTCTCGTCCGCGGGAACTTGCTGTCTCTTAGGCTGCCCGAGGGGGCCACCACCCCTTACTTTGATGGGCCCAGGCTGCCGGGAGCTGCCTTGCTCTGCCCGAGTCCCTTCCATCGGCGCCCGTCACCCGAGGACGGACGCACCCACCTTCGGTACTGAACGCGCGTCGCTCGCCACCGTGGAGGAATAATTTGCGCCCGGGTGGGTGAGGGGCTGGATGACATCCTCCTCCCTGTCCTGGCACCGGGCGTAAGGAATGTCCACTCGCAGGTGTGTCCCCAGGAGCGACAGAACCGCAGCAACCTTGCCGAATGTATCTCATGACCCTGTGGGACGGCTCTGGATTGAGGGATGTCTGTCTTTTGGATGTGGTGACATCCCCACCTGTAGAACACGAGACCTGTTGCCTGATGCCAAGTCACGCTCACTTTTCCGCCACCTGCGTTAATTCTGTGTAGCTACCGCCCACGAGTACCTGGCGTTCGTAGTGGGAAACGGATCTCATCGTCCCCCGTTTACAGAGGCTTAAAAAGGCCCAGGAAGATGAAGCAACTGATTCCAAGTTGTACAGGAAGTTGACGTATCATTGGATGAATCTTCCTGGGATTCAAATCCAGATTTTTACTTCTCTGTAGTGTATGGAAATCAAATAGAATGTTTAATTTTTTTTTTTTCCCTTGAGAGGATTCCATCGAGAAGGGCAATTTGTTTTTGCCAAATCCTGACTGGGATGTGCCCTGAATTTATTACAGCTGCACATCCCTAGACGGGCTGGCCGTGGGGACCCGAGAGCCTGTGTGCATCTCTTGGTGTATTGACTCCTTTGAGTGAAGAAAGGACATCTTGAAAGGCACATTTATTCCCTTCCCACACTCCATACTTATTTTATTAATAGTTTATAAGTCTCAGCTAAATCTCTAGGGCATGATAAATCACATCCTTCACCATGAGAACTTGAAATGAAAATAAGCATTCAGTTATAACAATTTATGGCGAATGCTTAAAATTTGTACACCCCACAATCTTTCAAGGTCTTGTCAAGTACAGAAGTCAGCCTGCTAACAATTTTAAAAGGCTTCCCATAGAAAGCTCTAAATCTTTGTGTAGTCAAGTGTATCTTAATATGGGAGAAAATTATTTTTGTAAATCTTTTCCTAGAAGAGTTTTCATGTTCTCTTTTATAATCTTACAGTGCGGTGAGGTGGGGGAGAGATAAGGGCCCATGTTTATGCAGCGCTGAAACCTGGTAGTTCAGAAGTCAGTCTTTGAAAACCACTAAAAAGAAATATGAATACTGCTATTATCTCTTTTTTTATTTGGTGGTCTCACTTACCTGTCAAAACATTTCTTCGTCTTGCTTTAAACTTCCAGAGTGCCCTCAAATCTGGACAAAATTATTTCATTTTGTCCTCAAAACCACAAGAATTAAATAAGGGTTTGTGTTATTGCTTCCGCTTCACAGATAAGGAGACTGAAGACAAGAAAATTTGGGGTAATTTGTCTAAGGTCACACAGCTGGTTAGAGATAGAACCGGGCAATGACACAGATCTCCCTGTGTGTTTTTTTGTCTTAAATAAAAATGTCTAATGTCTCCCTTCTTTAGCCTCAGAATACCCTGTGTTTTCGCTGAAGCTAGTTCGGGAGTCATTGTGGTTCAGAAGGTAGATGGTGCCCAGGAGGGGTCGTGAGGATGGACCTTGCCCTGCGTCCCCTGCTAACTTACGCACCATCCGGGCAAGTCTTTGATTTTTTCAGTGTCCCAGCTTCCTCCTGTATAAAACCACAGACCTGGGACACGAGTGGTCACCTGATCACCTGGACCAGACTCTGGGACTTCAGGGGTGTTGTTATTCTGTCATCAGTCGTGGCTCTCCGGAGAAACAGGACCCACGGCATGTGTACTTGTGTGTGTGTGTGTGTGTGTGTGTGCACGTCTGTGTGGACATACGTAGATTAGAAATCTAAGTTGTGTTACTTTTGCAGTTTGGTTTTTGAGGCAGGAAATTCTGGACAAGAAAGATTTATTTTAAGGAGTTGGCTCGTGCAGCGGTGGGTCTGGCGAGTCTAAAGTCTGCAGGGTAAGCCAGCGGGGTGGGGACTCGGTGCTGACTTCTACGTTACGGTCTTGAGGCAGAATTCCTTCTTTTGGAAACATGAGGTTTCGCTGTTCAGGCCTTCATTTTATGGGATGAAACCCTCCCACACTGTTGAACGTGATCCCCTTGACTTAAAAGTGATCCTGTTGTAGGGTGCCTGGGTGACTCAGTCGGTTGAGCATCTGGCTTTTTTTTTAATTTTTAAAATATTTCTTTATTTTTGAGAGAGAGAGAGCGAGCAAGCAGGGGAGGGGCAGGGGCAGAGAGAGAGAAACACACACACACACACACACATACACACACACACACACACGCACACACAGAATCCGAAGCAGGCTCCAGGCCCCGAGCCGTCAGCACAGAGCCTGATGTGGGGCTCAAACCCATGAACCGTGAGATCATGACCTGAGCCAAAGTCGGACGCTTAACCGACTGAGCATCTGACTCTCGATTTCGTGGTCTCAGGGTTGGTGGGAGTGAGCCCCATGCCTGGCTCTGCACTAACATTGCAGGGCCTGCTTGGGATTCCCTCTCTCCCCTCTCTCCACCCCTCCCGTGCTCATGCTCTCTCTCAAAATAAATAAACGTAAAAAAAAAGTGAACTCGTTGTAGATATTCATCACATCTGCAGACTCCATCTAGACTAGTGTTTGACCAAACAGCTTGCTACTGTAGCTTAGACACGTGGGCGTATACCGTTAATCAGCGTGGCTACGAGGTATGTCTGTAACTTTTAACCATCGCAACTATGGTGTGTGTCCCTTTGAACAAGATATACACAACTTGCCTAGCCAACCGTCACCAGAGATGTTCACTCCTGAAGAATATCCTTTCCTTGAAAAATCACATTGCAAAACTAGCAAAATTTGAATTTCTGACAAGTTTAGTGTGTGCCTCCCTATGTCCATCTGTTAACTCTTGGAGGGGTCTAAGCCCCTGCTCCCAGCGCAGATATTCCCAAGTTTTCAAGAAGGCTCAGCATGGTGGATGCATGATAGCAATGATATCGGACAAAAGGTTGAGAAGGCACTGCCCACCAGGGTCAGGCATTAGGAGACAGGAGAGCAGGGAGTCCGGAGCGATAGCTGGTTAGGGTCCCGCCTGGGGCTGTGGCGACCTGGAGATCACCAGCGTCCAGAGAAAATTCTAACCAAATGTCACAGTGCGGGGGCAGGGTCCCTAGGCCCCCAGAACTCCTTGTTTTTTGGATAAGCTCTTAGGTGGATTATTACATGAAATTTAAAAACTTTAAGTGTTGGCAGTTGACTTTAAAAAATTAAGCCTTATTTAGCCCGCAGGACACTAGCCGTGGAATCTCTGCGGCTCCGTGGGGCGTTACTGACTTTTTCCCTGGTATTGCCGTGGATGAGTCGGAGAAGAACGTGCCGGAAAATAAGGCAGTGGGGTGTGGATTAACATCGGAAACCCACCCCGGACCTCTATGCTTCACCCTGTTGTAGTGAACAGTGCCAGCAACAGCTTTGGTGGGCACGTAAAATCTTGCAAGAAGAAAGGCATCGCCGTCATCATCATCGTTTAATCTCACGACTGTCATTAGCGTCGGTTCCGTTACTGCTGTTAGGTTAGGGCAGAGAAAATGAGGCACAGAAGATGTGAAGTGACTTGGCAGAGTCCACACAAGTAGTAACTGGGGGCACGGGGAGCTGAGCCCGGGAGGTGCGGCTTCAGAGCCTACGCTTTTTCACCAGCGTTCGCTCTCGGGTAGAGTTACTAAACCTGCGGGTAACCAGGGAAGAAATAGCAATGGCGTGGAACAGCCGCTTCAGCCCTCCGTTGCGTCCTGCCCGTGTTCCTCTGGATCGTGATCCTAAGGGGCGGCAGGCGAAGCTGAGAGAGCCACAGACCTGCCTTTGGGCCCCGCGTCGCAGGTGCAGGAGGCCCAGCGCGAGGTGCTCGCTGACCGAGAGCGCCGGGGCCAGGCCGAGGGGAGCTCGGACGTGACCTGGTGTAGGAGCCGGGCCCCCCGTGGACGCTTGGGCTGCGTCCCTGGTGGAGGAGGGGTGGGTCCCGGGCCGGGGTGTCCTGATGTCCTCCACTGCTCAGACCCCGATGCGTGCTGCTTGTGCAAGGCCGCCACGCAGGGGAGGCCGGGCTGCCCCGGACAGACCCCGGAGGAGGGGACCCCGGGAGGCTGGGGAGGACAGGCCTGAACCACCCGGACGTGCTTGTCCCGGAAGAGAGAAAACAGTCCCCAGGGTCAGGTGAGCGTGACCATGGCTGTGCCAGCTCCAGGGGACGGCCACGTGCAGCCAGTCTGTGACGGGCAGGGGGCGGCCCAGGTCCCAGACGGCTTTCCCACATGGCCGGCTGCGCCCAGCCTGGCATTTTCGTCCGCAGGGCAGCAGCAGGACTTAGCTGCTGGGCAGAATTCTGCACTTTGAGCCAGCACGGAACCTGCTTCTCAAACTCGCCTTTGCCCCAGCCCCAGCGCCAGCGCGGGGCCTTGTCGGTTCCCTGGGCTGCTGGGAGCCTCTGTATCATGCGAGCATTGTGGCTGTCCACTGTGCCCGTCGTCTGCGTCGGTCCCAAACAGCGCCTTGAAGCTGCCTTCCGGGTGAGAGCTTGCTGAGGGTTTATAGGGCACAAGATAAAATAAATGTAAAATACGCGTGAACTTAGTCTACACGCTAATCATGAAGCTATAAGAGCTTTGGATAAGTGTATCCGTAAGTTCCTGCTCATGCTGGTCCTGAATCCAAGGGTAAGGGGTGGGGAGACAGTAGGTGGCACGGTAGTCATGGTCCCGACGTGTCGGGAAATGAGGATTGGATTTGAGGGACCGTGTGAGGACGGGGGGGGGGGGGGGGGTGGCGCCTTGCCCCTCGCACCTGTGCTTCCTCCCAGGTGACTGCGGAAGGAACAGGCCGTCCGGTGGGAAGAAAGCCAGACGTCACGGTGTCCTTGTGTAGGTGGGTGAGCTCGGGCCTGCAGGGAGTCCGCTCGTTTCCCAGGTGACCACGTGGAGGGTGGACAGGGAGAGCCACCCAAAGAGTTCCCCCCATTCCCACCGCCGGACCCCCCTCCCGCCATTTACCGGGGAGACCGTGGGGCTGAGGGAGAGCAGAGACGTGGTTTACCCCACAAGTTCGTTCAGGGAAGCTGCCGGCTCGAACCAAGTTAGGGTTACTCTTCCTGCCGTCCACTCTCTGTGTTTGGTGTTTGCAGATAAAACATTCAGATCTGCCTGGTTTTATTTCCCATTCCTCTTTCCTCTGGAGCGGTGTGTTAACTTCGTCGAAGAGTTCCCATGCTCTTCGGTCAATAATTGTGGGCAGGTGCTATGCCTCACCGCAGTTAGGGCAGGCGAACTGCTAGGGTACGGGGGCCCCCGAATAAACGAGGGTTCAGGCACAGCGAGCATCTCCTTCGGGCCGGTGTGATAGGTCAGTGGGGCAGGTGCCCCTACCTGGTCTCTGCCACGTTCATCCATCGCATTTCTTGTGACGTCCTCAGGAAGGGTTGCTCCACTCCACCCCCTGGAGGCAAAGTGCCGGGAGGACCCCACGCGGAAGGGTTTGATGATCCCGGCAGGCATCCCCTTCTGCTGGGCAGAATAAGTCCTGGGGCCCTGCCTAGCTGCAAGGCAGGCTGGGAAGTGAGGTGGGTGGGGAGCCCAGGAAGCAGGGGGAGCTTGCCTGGGTTCCCCCTACACCTGCAGGTGCACCCCAAGGTGGAGGGCTTTGCCTAACGCGGGGTACATCTATTTCCTTTGAGTCTGCCACCTGATTTGGAACCCTAAGATCGTCAGATGAGGCTTGGCACAATCAGCTTCCTCCTCCCTGTGCGCACAGAGTTCTTCTCTGCGCCCCCCCCTCCCCCCGCCAAGCCCCCATCTCTGGGCAGGGGGGAGGTCAGCAGGAGGAGATACAACGCTCAAAGTGGGTGGGGTCTCTTGGCCCTGCCCCTCCAGAAGGCCCCTTGCCAGTTCTCCCTGCACATCTGGATCGTCTCCTGGGGTGTATAGATAGAGAGGGGCCCTCTGCCCCTTCAGGGCCTCAGCTCGGCACTGTGAACCTGGGCAAATTAAAAAAAAAAAACACAAAAAAAACCCCAAAGCTGCTGCCCAAGCACTTGGAACACAGTCAGCCCTGTACGTACCCCTCTAATTGTAATAATAATATTTACCTGCTTGGCAGAGAGAGCCGTCGAGGGGATACATGTGTTCACGTGCTGAAGTGAGGTAGAGATTCTCTAATGAAAGGCACTTGGTGGCAGAAATTAATTGTGGCATATTTCAAAGGCAAGCCAAGAACTTGGCCTCCTTTCTCTTCTGTTTGGGGGCTGTTGTGATGGTCACTAAGGGTAAGAGAATGACAATGGCAATAAGTTGCAGCCTTTTTTTTTTCTTCCTGCTGTCGTATAAATAGCAGCCTCCTGACCTCCGCTCTGCAGAGTTTTATTGCAGCGTCTTTGTTCCCCTGGCACGCAGCGTGCTTGTGGTCGCGGGGTCCTAAATGAATCTAAGCGTCCCAGTGCTGTGGGGTCACCCCTGCTGTTACCATATTTTGGGGTGGACTAAAATCGTTGCCTTTTTTGTAGCCGCGTCCTGAGGGGAAAGATGTGATTTCTGGAGACAGTAAAAGAAACACATTGCCTCCGGACGCTTGGGGTGGAAAGCCAAATTGTTACCTTTTTCTCCTGATTAATTCCCACTATGAAATCACTAAATAGAGTTCACGTTCAACTCTGTTTTCGTGTCAGGGTTGCTGGTTGCAAAGACATCCGTGCCTAGGTCTGTGACAAATCCTACTTCCGGGTGTAATTATGCAAGGGATCTTTATTCCTCCACTTTCTTTTTTTTTTGTTATTTTTAACCATCCTCTATTCTACTCCCCTCTCTCTCTCCCTCTGTCTGTCTGTAAGCATATGCCTAAGGTCTGAAATTGGGCTCCATAAACTCCCTGGCACTGTTGGTGTTGAATGAGTCTCACAAGTGCTTGGCAAGAAAGTTGTGGAGGGAGTAGATTGGACTGCCTTTAGGGTGGCCCTCTGTCCCTAAATCCTGTGTGCTTGACTGTGTGTGCGGAAATGTACACATGCACACTTGACTCTGTGTGTGTGTGTGCGTGTGTTGAGGGGAAGATAGGGACAGTGGGCAGATATAAGATATGTGGACAGATATAAGTTGCATGTTCTTTACATCGAAAATGACAAATCATATCCCCAAATTTTAAATTAATTACTCTCTTTGTTTAAAGTTTTTTTTTTTTTTTTTTTGAGAGAGAGAGTTGGGGCAGTTGGTTAAGCGTCCGACTTCAGCCAGGTCACGATCTTGCGGTCCGTGAGTTCGAGCCCCGCGTCGGGCTCTGGGCTGATGGCTCGGAGCCTGGAGCCTGTTTCCGATTCTGTGTCTCCCTCTCTCTCTGCCCCTCCCCCGTTCATGCTCTGTCTCTCTCTGTCCCAAAAATAAATAAACGTTGAAAAAAAAAAACAAACCGTGAGATTATGACCTGAGCCGAAGTCAGATGTCTAACTGACTGAGCCACCCAGGCGCCCCTATAATTACTTTTTTTTTTTAATCTTTTGAGTCTTTTTATTTTGCTTTGGTTTCTCTGAGTGCCTTTTCCTAGGCATAGGCATTAAATGTGTGAAAGAAGGCAATTGCTTGTGTCATGTTCTTCCAAGCTCCTCATAGGTACCTATAATTTTCGTTTAAGTATATAAGAAATATATGAATGTGGGGTGCCTGAGTGGCTCAGTCAGTTAAGCGTCTGACTTCAGCCCAGGTCATGATCTCACTGCTTATGGGTTGGAGCCCCACATTGGGCTCTGTGCTGACAGCTCGGAGCCTGGAGCCTGCTTCGGATTCTGTGTCTCTCTCTCTCTCTCTCTGCCCCTCCTCTGTTCACACTCTGTCTCTCTCTCTCTCTCAAAAAATACACATTAAAAAAAATATACGAATGCATTATCCTAATAATAACCAATAAAACATAAGGTATGAAGTGATCTCCATCATCCCCATGACCTTTGTTTCAGGAACTCCTGGAAGAAATTGCTACCATTATTTGCTATGTAAATTTCTAGCCTTTAGATATGTAGAATATTAATGTAGTATTTAATTACATATCAGCATACTAAATAATATTAATGCTTATATAAGTATATTAAAATAAAATTTATATACATAAATACTTATATGTACATACACATGCATGTACACATGAATGTGCACATTTGGATAGTTAGATATATTGGTACAGTTTTGTGCATGTGTAATTTTTTTTACGTAATTAGTATACCGAGGTATTTTTCTCTCGGCTTCTGTGTCACCCGACAATATGACGTGGTGACATCCATTTATCAACTTAGCTTTGAACACACACACACACACACACACACACACACACACACACACACTCCCCTCCTTCTTACAAACTGTAATGTGGGGTTGCCATAGCCAGTATAATCATTCCCTTATTGATAGACACGCAGATGGTTCCCGGATTTTTGTTTTGACCAACAACCGCCACCCTGATCATCTTTATATATTCTTCCTGCGTCTATGTGTTCGGTGTTCCTCCCGCAGAGAAACCAAGAAACATAGCAGGTGGACTATAAGTTACGTGGACTTTACGTTTAAGTGGAAAACGACGTCATCCTCCAAAGTGGCGGCCCCGATCGATAGTCCCACCACCCGGGTGGGAGTTCCCGGGCACACCTCCCCTCCCCTTTTCTGTCGGGTATGTTTTTTGAAGTACGTGCTATGTTAAGGGAGCACCTGGGAAGCCACGTCCACACGTGTGATTTCTTTCAGTATGACGTTTGAGCCCACGTGCACGCCTCTGTCAAGTGCACGGAGGGGAGGAGGGGCTGTAACGAAGCCAACTTTTCTGCTGTCACATCTGCTGTAAAGAGTGATTCCCCTGAGGCCCGCTCTCCTCGGCATGTGGCGGTCATTGCGTGAACGGTTTTGTACGCCTTCTTTGGAATTCTGTGATGAGTTCCTTCGGGTCTCCTCAGAAGTCGGGGGCAGCCGTTGATTCCTGGAAGATAGGTTTTTGGTGGGTGAAAGCAGCCCAGGCCACCCAGAGCCAAGTGTAGAAAAGGAGGTGCGTGACACAAGGGTCTGGTGTCCCGCGGTGAGGAGGCTGGCTTCTGGCTGTGCCCTCCGTCCTACCCGCTGAAGGCATGGTTTCGGTTGGCCAAGACGAGTTGGCCTGGTTCTTTCGAGCCGCCCGCCGTCCGAGCCAGGCAAACTTCCGTGGCCTCCAGCCTCTTCCCCCGAGGTTGGCCTGTGGCGTGTGGCTCGAAAGAACCAGACCACCTTGATGGGGCGCCTGGGTGGCGCAGTCGGTTGAGCGCCCGACTTCAGCCAGGTCACAATCTCGCGGTCTGTGAGTTCGAGCCCCGCGTCGGGCTCTGGGCTGATGGCTCAGAGCCTGGGGCCTGTTTCCGATTCTGTGTCTCCCTCTCTCTCTGCCCCTCCCCCGTTCATGCTCTGTCTCTCTCTGTCCCAAAAATAAAGAAACGTTGAAAAAAAAAAAAAAAAAAAGAACCAGACCAACTTGAGAAGCTGGAGGCACCTGCTTTTCGCGTCACTGTCAGAGATGAGTGATGGTTGAGGGTGAGGGCAAGTGGAAACACTGAGCCGTGGGCAACACTGGACTTTATCTTGTCACAGGAAAAAGGAAGCGCGGCAGCTCCTTCACGGAGCTCGGGAATCGTTTGTTGGGACTTCAGGCAAAATACCACCCGGCCCGGCTCGCCCCCCAGCGGCCCGTTTCCGTCTCTCGGAAACGTGTGCCAGCTGCTCAGGTCCCCGGTTGCCGGGCCGGGGTCACCGGGTCTGTGACCTGCTTGCCGTGAGTCACTGGGTGATGTGCGGGCTCACCACTGCCCCAGGACATGCGGAGCTCTCCCTTTGGTGTGCCTCCGGGAAGGCGTCCGGTGTTTTCGTGAACACTGTCTGGAGGGTGTCCTGGCGGGCGTGGAGGCATATTAATGAGGCAGCTGGAAAATTGTGCTGTGCTTTGAATTTCCGTAGAGGCGATTATCCCTACCATGCCTTTTCTGACCAGGAGTCTTTGAAGAGAGCTCAGGGCTAGTTTTAAGAAGTCTCAGACTAAAGAGAGGTTGTCCAGGAAGGAGGGAAGCCGTGCCCGGGGCTGCTGGGAACAATGCTGTCTGGCTCTTGGGCAGGCCCTTCGTCCTCAGGGTGCGGGTGCAAACCCAAGGAGCCCGGCTAAGCCTGAGTCAGGGACCCCAAAGCTGAGTGTGGACCTCCTCGAAGCTGCTTCTGCAAGAGGCGTTGGGGGAGCCCGACTTGCCCTTTTCCTCGCCATCTGCCTGCCGGGTGGGTGGTGCTGGTCCCGTGGGTGGGCAGACTGGGCTGTGGCCCTCGGGGCCGGGCTCGGGCATTACGGAGAACGCTTCCTTTTGGGGACGCCCCCTCCCTGTCGACGTGGACCGCTGCCGTGGGTCACCTCTCTCTGTACCGGCACGAACCGAACGGGAGAGGTGCGTGTAGCTGGGGAGAAAAGAAGCAGGTGTCTCTGCGCCCTCTCTCCGGGGAAGCCGCGTCCTGGCGTCCTGGAGGCAGTTTACCGGCAGCTCAGGTGGGTCTTCATAAAACTTTGGTTAAAGGAGCCCGAGTGGACGGCCGTGGGTCTCTGAAAGGACCGAGCCGTAAGGGGCACTTGGCGCGCTAAGGATGAACGTCTTGTTCGATTTGTTCTTTCCTGTGAATTGGACGGTAGCGACCACTGGCTTCTCTTTGAAGTTGGCCCCCCCGTCCCTGCCCTGTTGTCTTTTCTGCACAGCGTCTGAGTCTCTCGGGCTTCTCACCACTCCTCTTTCTGTGCCTGGTGTTCCCAGCCTCTGAGCTCCGTCCTGTTAATTATGTGATGCCTCCTCTCAGTCTCCGGGGTTTCACCCACTCCTTTGGCCTCCTCCAGCACGTCCATCATGACGCACGTTCCGTCCAGCCCCTTATGTGAGCTTGCTTTTAGTTCTAGAACTGCCAACAAGCGTTTCTAAGCGGAAGCCCGTCCTCTGCCCCTGCAGACTTGGTCTTTTTCCTACAGAGTCTGTCTCGGTGGATGGTACTTACCATACCCCCAGAAGGAACCATCTAGAAAGATCACCCTCTTTCATATTGAGCTGGTGTTCATTTAATTTTCTGATGCTACGAACTTGGCGAGGGCTCACTTGCCCGTGGAGGAAAATCACACCAGAAGGACTTGTGAGTTTGTGGCCCCTTGGGGTTGGGTAGGACTTGAAGGAAGGGGCGGATGGGAGAGGAGCCCCCGATTCAGTGACAGATCAGATGTGGGAGCTTCAGGAGGGGGAGGAAGCGAAGGAGGAGCCCAAAAGCATTCTCTCTGCTGGTGGCAAAAAGCTTCTCAGTTGTTGGAGAAATCTCTGTGTCGTGAGGTGATTAGACTGAAAAATATATCTCTGCACGTGTTTCTGACATAACCACACTCAGCCGTGCTAGCGATCGCTTCATCCATGGGCGTGACTGTGCGTGCGAGACCGTGGGTCTGGTGTTCACACAGCACGTTCTCCTATGATGGTTCTTAGAGGGAACTCGTCACCCCTGAGGAGGGGAGAGGGGACGTAGCTTTACTGGCTCCTTTGCTGCTGTGTCTTCTCCTCCCTCCCTGTCTCCTTCCCTTCCTCTTCCCACCCTGGTCACACTGGGCAGCCATCCTGCCCTCCTGTCCCCGTGAAGGAAAGTGATGAACCGGAATTTCCCTCGTTGACGGGGAAGTACAGCCACTCTTTGAAGAGGTGGCATCCAAAGTGAAGAAGGTCTCCTTTGTCCCCAAGTCAGATCCAGCCCTCGCAGGTGAGGGAGCATAGAGCATCCTCGGGGTTCCTTCTGCCTGCAGAACTCTGCGTGCCTCGGGTGGTGGCTCAGTCGGTTGAGCGTCCGACTTACGGCTCAGGTCATGATCTTCCGGTTCGTGAGTTCGAGCCCCACGTGGGGCTCTGTGCTGACAGCTTCGGATTCTGTGTCTCCCTCTCTCTCTGCCCCTCCCCTGCTCGTGCTCTGTCTCTCTCTGTCTCAAGAATAATTAAACATTAAAAAATCACTTTTAAAGAAGTCTGCATGCCCCGTGCTCACTGAGGATGTCGGTGGCTTCCGGTTCATGTGCAGCATTCCAGACGCGAGACCCTTTTCCATCCCCGTCAAGCGCGACGTGTTGTGCCATTTAGCTCTCGGTTTCCCTGAAGGAGGCATCTGGCATTTGGAACCCCAGTGGTTGCTAGGAGCCACCGAGGACACGGGGTTAGGGCTCTGACGAGGAGCACCCGACCTCAGTGTGACAGATTGGTGCAACCCCCCTGAAATTACCCCGGGCTCCTCGCGGTGATGCGGGGACGAGCCTATCAGCTGCACCACCGGGAATGATTCCCCGGCTCTGGAGCGTGGCGCTGCCCTTCAGCTGTGGCCGTGCTCCTGGGCAACCTCTCGCTCAGTGCCTCAGTTTCCCATCACGGGCCGCGAGTGCCATGACGTGCCGTTGTTGGAGCTCTGTGGAACCGTCAGTGTGGGCGTGTGAGACAGTTGTAACTCTCCTTCACAAACTGTCAGGGCACACACGTCAGGGTTGTTAAAGCTTAGGATGGGGAATCAGAGAAGGGATAATTATTTCAGTGACAAACGGACAGGATGTGGCCAAAACAGAATTATCGAAGTCTGTGGTTGGAGCTCTCTCCTGAGTGAGCTTACACCAGCACCTTGGAGCCAAACCCTAAGTCTCAGAGAGAACAGTGGTGAGTTTTGATGGTATCCTTAGACTGGTCAAGGATCTCCGGGAATCTTGCAAGAAGACAGCAGCAGGTGGAATTAGTTCCAGTGTGGCCAACAGACTGACAAGCCGGGGCCACAGCGCCATCCTGGGCACAGGGCTGCAGGGAGCCTGGACAGAGGGCAGCCACCTTCGGGGGGCCTCGCTTGAGAGCGAATCTTATTTTCCTTTTAATTTGTAAATACCACGTGCAGAGCTCTGACTTCTGATATATGTGGGGCAAGGCTCCCTTTATCTCCATGTCACAGGCCCCCCTTCCCATTCCCCAAGGCAACCATTCTAATGTTTCTGATGTGTGTCTTTTTATTTAAGCCGGTTGTTATAGAATACAGACCGTTATTGACATGTAATTCGCAAGCCATTACTTGTTATTTTTACAGCGTTCGATTTCACGGGTTTTTAGTGTATTCACCATTGTGTAACCTACGGTGTGATCTTACTTGAGAACATTGTTGTCTCGGGGAAGAAACCTTATCCCCGTGAGTGGTCACTCACCATATTTCCCTGCTCCTGGCCCCTGGCGACCATTAACTTTTCTTTTAATCTCTATGGATTTGCATATCAGGACATTTCGCATAAGTGGAATCATGCTCAGGGATGTCATTTGTGTTGGCATCTTCCGTTTAGTGTAGTCCTTCCCAGGGTCCATCCGTGTTGTGTGAGTCAGAGCTTGGTTTCTTCCTATGACTGAGTAACATCCCAGGGCACAGAAGCCACGTTCTGTTGATCCACCCCTCAATCGTGGACCTTTGAGTTCTTTCCGCTGTGTGGCTGTGAGGACAAACGCTCCCATGAACATTTGCATGTGGGGTTTTCTGGGGGCACGTGTCCCCATGTCTCTTGGATCCCACCCAGCAGGGAATGTCCTGGCTAGTGTGGGTGAACTGCAGAGCTGGAGGGGGAGGTCTGGTAACAGGGCGAGTCACAGCCACGCGGAGCTCTGTCCTGGCTGGACCCAGCCGCTTTTCTGGCGTAAACGCTGCCCGGATTGTTGCCAGCCTTTGGTTAATTTCCAGAGTCCCGAAAATGTCGATTTTGACAGTTTCTGCTGGTGCTCAACTTGCGCCTGTGGAAGAGCAACTTCCTCCCTCTGACTCCGCTCCATCGAGATCGTGTAGACGGGGTGCAGTGAGCGGAATTGTCCAGCGGCCTCCATTCTGTTCCTTATTTTGTGTTCGTTTCTTTGCTTTTAAGCCCTATTAATGTTACTTCCAGAGCCGTGCTTCTCACGGTGCCTGGTATCACACTCCCCAACTTGATGGAAAGACACCCTAATTGGGGTACTTGTCCCAGCGAAGGTGTTTCCGCTGGTATGTTTTTCCTTCCCTCAGTAAGCTCGTACTCAACTTTTTTTCCTTTTCCTTTATCCAATTTTTTCAGGGGCTGGCTTTATTGAGGTGAAATTCGCATTCGTTAAATTTTTGCAATTTAAGAGGACAGTTTGATGAGTTTTGAGTGATGTGGAACAGAGTCCTATAGGCATCATCGCAGTCGCAGTAGAAAATATTTTATTGGGGCGCCTGGGTGGCGCAGTCGGTTGGGCGTCCGACTTCAGCCAGGTCACGATCTCGCGGTCCGTGAGTTCGAGCCCCGCGTCAGGCTCTGGGCTGATGGCTCATGATGGCTCAGAGCCTGGAGCCTGTTTCTGATTCTGTGTCTCCCTCTCTCTCTCTCTGGCCCTCCCCCGTTCATGCTCTGTCTCTCTCTGTCCCAAAGGTAGGTAAACGTTGAAAAAAAAATTAAAAAAAAAAAAAAGAAAAAACAGAAAATATTTTATTGCCAAAACCAGTTTCCTTCTGCCCCTTTACAGTCCATTCCTTCCCCCACAGCCTGGCCCTCGGGAGTCACTGTCAGACTTGCTGTCACAGCCATTCATTTGGTTTTATCCAGAATTTCATGTAAGTGGAATCACGAAGTCTGTCCTTTTGTGGATAGCCTCTTTGTTGTAGTAAAACGTCCTTGAGACTTACCAGTATTGTCCTGTGCATCAGGAGTTCATTCCTTTTATTATTATGACAATAAAAAGGCATCTGGGTTATTTCCTCTTTTTAGCTGTTTTTTTTTTTTAAGTTTATTTGTTTATTTTGAGAGACAGAAAAAAAAGCAAGTGTGGGGGAAGGGCAAAGGGAGAGGGAGAGAGAGAGAGAATCCCAAGCAGGCTCCACACTGTCAGCACAGAGCCTGATGTGGGGCTCGATCTCAGGAACCATGAGATCATGACTTGAGCCGAGGTCAAGACTCAGACGCTCAACCAACTGAGCCACCGAGGCGCCCCTAGCTGTTTTGAATAAAGCTGTAAACATTCACGTACGGGTCATTTTGTGGACATGACTTTGATTTCTTTTGGGAAAATCACTAGAACTAGAATGGGTGGTCATATGGTCACAGCATGTTTAACTTGTAAGAAGCTGGCACATCATGACTTTCGTGTGGCATATATTTTGTGAATTGATTTGCATCTGTAACTTTTCCAGTGGAGGGGTGGGGGACCTTGCAGATCCTAATTTATTACTAGGCTGCTTGCCTTTCTGTTAGTGAATTGTGAGATTTCTAAATACGTGTCGTTCAATGTTTGCAAATAGTTTTTTCCAGCATGTGGCCGGTTTAATTTTCTTAATGGCCTTAATAGTGTCTTTGAAGAGAAAAGTCTTTTAATTTTGATCAAGCCGACTTTACTCATTTTTTGCCATTTATGATTTTGCTTTTCATGTCCTTTTTAAGACATTTTGTCTCACCCAAGGTTACCAAGTGTTTTTCCTGTGTTTGCTTCTAGAAATTTGATAGTTTCTTACATTTGGTTCTGTATTGCGTTTCTTTTTACTTTCCAAGACTGTATTTAAATTCATGTCAGTTATTAGCATATAGTGTGGTATTGGTTTTGGGAGTCGAATTTAGTGATTCATCCCCATTCACCCAGTGCTCATCCCGGCAAGTGCTCTCCTTAATGCCCATCACCCATCTAGCCCAATCCCCTACCCACCTTCTTCCACCCACCCTCAGTTTGTTCTCTTTTGCTAAGAGTCTCTTACGGTTTACCTCCCTCTCTGTTTTTATCTTATTTTATTTTCCTTCTCTTCCCGTGTATTCACCTGTTTTGTTTCTTAAATTCTGCATATGAATGAAATCATACGGTATTTGTTTGTCTCTGACTGACTTATTTTGCTTATCATAATCTAGCTCCATTCACGTTGTTGCAAATGGCAAGATTTCATTCTTTTTGATCGCCGAGTAATATTCCATTGTGTGTATTTACCACATCTTCTTTACCCATTCATCAGCCGATGGACATTTTGCGCTCTTTCCATAGTTTGGCTATTGTTGATAGTGCTGCTATAAACACTGGGGTGTGTGTGCCCCTTAGAATCAGTATCTCTTTTTAAATTTTTTTTTTTTTTAATTTTTTTTTTTTTTCAACGTTTATTTATTTTTGGGACAGAGACAGAGCATGAACGGGGGAGGGCAGAGAGAGAGGGAGACACAGAATCGGAAACAGGCTCCAGGCTCTGAGCCATCAGCCCAGAGCCTGACGCGGGGCTCGAACTCACGGACCGCGAGATCGTGACCTGGCTGAAGTCGGACGCCCAACCGACTGCGCCACCCAGGCGCCCCTCTTTTTAAATTTTTTTAATGTTTGTTTTTGACAGAGACAGAGCATGAGCGGGGGAGGGGCAGAGAGAGAGGGAGACACAGAATCCGAAGCAGCTCCAGGCTTCAAGCCGTCAGCACAGAGCCCGACATGGGGCTCGAACCCACGAGCGGTGAGATCATGACCTGAACCCAAGTCGGACACTTAACCGGCTGAGCCACCCACGAGCCCCAGTATGTTGTATGTTCTTAAATAAAATAATGTACAGTTGCTTCTTGAACAACACAGGCTTGAAGTGCATGGGTACACTTACATGTGGATAGTTTTCTTTTTTTTTTTTAGTGTTTATTTATTTCAGAGAGAGAGAAAGACAGAGTGTGACTGGGGAGGGGCAGAGAGAGAGAGGGAGACACAGAATCTGAAGCAGGCTCCAGGCTCTGAGCTGTCAGCACAGAGCCCAATGTGGGGCTCGAACTCATGGACCATGAGATTATGACCTGAGCCCAAGTTAGATGCTCAACTGACTGAGCCACCCAGGTGCCCCTCGTTGATATTTTCGATAAATACATTATGGTACTGCAAATATATTTCTTTTTCCTTAGGATTTTCTTAGTAGTTTTTCTAGCTTTATTGTAAGAGTACAGAATATGATGCATATAAAATATGTGATAATCTACTGTTTGTTCCTGGTACAGCATCTGATCAGCAGTGAGCTATTAGCAATTAAGTTTTGGGGGGGGGGTCAAAAGTTATATATGTATTTTCAATTGCGAGGGGCATCGGTGCCCTAGCCGCCATGTTGTTCAAGGGTTCAACTGTAATTGATTCCCAAGTTGGGATAGATGTCATGGTGTCTTCAGAAATTGGGCTATGCAGAGGTTTCTGTCTTTTTTTTTTTAATGAGAAAACTCTATGTAGAGAAAAAAAATTGACAGTAAAATGAATATGTTTTCTCCTTTACAGTTATTTGCAGTTTATTAATGAAATTGTTCTGTAAGGTTGAATCTCCTTGGCTCTCCTCCGTCGTTCCAATCAACGGCACTGTTAGTCATGGGAGAAATCAAGCTCTGCTTTGGGACTCTGTGGTATGGCATGAGATATTTATAGCTCACAGAGATCTTAGAAAGATTAAGCCATTGCTCTGACCTGTAATCCTTTTTAAACATTCAATAAAATTTAGCCAAGTAGGCATATCTACAGTGAACTATGTGGAAGGTCCCACGGACATGATTGGGAAGAAATCCCGTGAAGCCTCGATGCATTTTCTGCTTCTCATTATATTACAGAGAAGTGAAGTCAACTGAGGAGTTAGGTCGGTCCTGTGACTCCATCCCCAGTCATGGGTTGGGCAGGAAGGACGGAAGGCTGGCACTTGTCCACATGTACTTAGGGTGGCTCCAGGGTCAGGTGCCGGATGGGTCTTGGCAACCGACAGGGGGTCACCCCGGACAGGGGGTCACCCGGCAGGTATGCGGTGGTGCCCGTGTGTGTTTGCGTGTGCAGTGGTAGGGTGGTCTGACCACATGTGTCCTTGGACCGATGGGAGTGGTTGTTCCTATGCTCTGAGGATTCTTCCTGGTGGCTCATGACCGAATAAGGGCTGTGGGGCATTTGTTGTCTCTATGAACGAGAGTAGCTGTAGTGTTGGGCACTGTTCATTTTTTACATATGAGCTTTAATGCTGGTCCTCGTCTACATTTGATGCTAGAGGACAGGACTTCTTAGGCACAGGCTGGTGTCTCTTCATGTTCAGTGGCTTTGCCCATTTTACTGAACTGATTCGGCCTCGTCTAGCCCAGTCGGTCCCATGTACCGCCATCCGGTGAGTGTGCCGCTGGCACAGTGTTGGAAGGTGGATTACCTTTGCTGGTCCAGTGATCTGGAAAGGATTGGCTCATTGGAGCCTGGTCTACCTGGGAAATCTCCAGACCACCGGGTGACAGGTCAGCTTCCCTCAAGCGGCGCCATGGGCTTTTTGTGTCCGGGGCCAGGCAGGAGTGAAAGGCCATAGCTTTGACCGGCTCCGTCAGGTAAGCCGCTGGTACCGTTCACAGTGGGTTAACCCAAGGTGTAGCTGATAGTAGGCAGGTGTCTTTGTATTGTACTTGGGGGGGGGGGTGGTCCTTCATTTGCTCCCGTGGAAGCATGACCTTAGGGCTTGCTGTTTTCAAACATTCAGTGTGAAGTAGCTTGATTTGCTTGTTTCCTCCTTGGTAATCTCTCCCCACCCCAAAGTTAGATGGTTGGTTAGATGCTTCTAAGGTCCCCATCAGCTTTCAGACACATTGCCTGGTTCAGAATGAGCGTCTGCATGTGTAAGAGGAAGAGGGGACAAGAACACACGCGTACACAGTGTTCAAATATGTTTGGGTAAGAAAATATTCTTCCATTCCTCCTTTCTCTTACCTGTCTTGTTTTCCTCCAAGGCTCCCCTACTCCGGCTCTCTGCCCCGAGGGTCGGTTACAAAGAACCCAAGCATCACGTCCTTCAGTTTGCATCCAGTCCCACTTCGGGGCGGTCCTGAAATCGAGGACCCTGTGAGCAGAGACTCGGGTCGGAAGCTACCAACTGTGTCCTTGGTGCTCGTTCTGCTGGCGTTGAGCCAGAGAGAGCCGCGCTCGAGCCAGCAGACCAGCACGGAGCCCTCGCACGGCTCGCCAGCCTGTCACTCGTGAGTATTTTTATTGCTGGAGCTGAAACTAATCCTTCCTAATGCACTGAGCCTTCGACCGTGTCCACATGAGGGGTCACGTTTGGATGAATATTTTTGAATCGTATTTCAGGGAATTCAATGCCATTAATTCAGTGTTCCTCTTTGTTTCGCAAACGCTTAATACCTACTGTGTGTCAGACACAGAGGCGGCGTGGAGGTGACCGCAAGGCACAAGATCGAGGTCCACAGAGGGAAGAGCAAACGTGTTGGACCTGAGAGAATGGAGGTGCACCCCCAAATAAAGAGAATGTGGTGGAAGAAATAGGATGCGTAGAAAAGCAAGGGTCTTCGCTTTACAGAATAATTATTTTGCTTATGAAAGGAGCCATCTGTGAGGCCACCCGTAGGCACAGGGCTAGAGAACAGATCGTTGAAAATAGGACCAAAAAAAAGCCCCACAAAGCATCTGGAAACTTTAGCCTGTAGACACTTCTTAGACACTTTCTTAGAGAATTCAGGCAGCTTGAACTAAAAGAGAAAATACAGCACACTTGCCAGAAAATACTACGGTCATAGTTCTGTTTCTTTACTTGGCAAAGTCAGCCTGACGTTTCCCTGCAAGGTCTTGGTGAAAATAAGAGCTTGCCTATACCTTTGCCTCAACATCAAAATCATTAAAAACGTAGATAGAAGTCAAGATGATTTTCTTTAAGTCTTCATTGAATATCCCTAAAAAATGGATAAAAGCCATAGAGATGTGGAGGCTTTGAAGTCAAAACGCCTGAAATCAAATGATGGGCCCCCCACTCACCAGATGTGTGATCTGGGGCCACTGATGGCGCCTGTCAGCCTTAGTTCTGTCATCTGTAAAATGGGAGCAGTGATAAAACTACTTCCCAGAGCTGTTACAAGAATCAGCAAGGTGATGCCTGAAAAGCTCTTTTTTTTTTTTTAATTTTAAATTTAAAAAAAAAAAATTTTTTTTTTCAACGTTTATTTTTGGGACAGAGAGAGACAGAGCATGAACGGGGGAGGGGCAGAGAGAGAGGGAGACACAGAATCGGAAACAGGCTCCAGGCTCTGAGCCATCAGCCCAGAGCCCGACGCGGGGCTCGAACTCACGGACCGCGAGATCGTGACCCGGCTGAAGTCGGACGCCTAACCGACTGCGCCACCCAGGCGCCCCCTGAAAAGCTCTTGAATAAGTGCTCAGCACATAGAGGGTTTTCAGGAAACTCCAGTCACTGTTTTTCTTGTTTTTATTTTTCTTACGGTTATGCCCTACAACGTGCAAGGTGTTGGCAGGTGCTTGGACGTGGGACTGGAGCCCGGCAGGTAGGGTTGTCGCAAATACACTTAAGCCAAGACCCAAAGTCAGTGTTTGTGGAAGAAAGACAAGCCGAGCCCCCGCGGTAGGGAGGAGAGGGGAGAAGGGGAAGGACTTCGGGACCCTGCAGGGTCTCAGAGCACAACTGTTACGGTGGCCAGTCAGCTGTATTAGTCCTCGTGGGTCGCTTCTCTGGAAGACACTAATGAGGAACCCTATCCTGACCGACGGCATCGCAAACAGGTGCGTTCCTCTCCGGGTTTCCCTGCCAGAATGCAGGGGGAGTCACGAAGGGGCTTCGGTAAGAGTGCACTCATGCATTTAACAGTAACAATAACAACTAACGTATTTTGTCAAAAACAGCAAGGACTTCAGCTTCAGTGGAAAAATGTCTTAGAAATAATTTGTCAGTCAAAGAGAAAGGTCTGGTGTTCAGCCAGGTTGGGAGCGCGAGAAACCATTTTCATGCAAAACGGGGAAAGTTCTCAGCATTTGCAAAAGTTGAGCTTCTCGGAGGTCATGATGGAGCCTTAAGGACCACTGTCCAAGAGGAGGGGGTAAGAGGCCGGGGGGGTGTCCGTGGGGACTTGCCGTTGTCCAGCGGCTATGCTTTTGGTGACCTGTGGGGACGGGAGATGGACCCCAGGCAGACCCCTCACCCCTGCCTCCCGAGCCTCTCAACATCCCTGCGCTCCTGTCCAGCCGTCGTGGCTTCTGCTCGTTCTCACATCACCAGTGTGCCTTAAATGCAGAAATCTTCAAGTTTCCTCTCCCTTTTTCTCCCTGTCCCCGGTTTTCCTTACCACCCAAAGCCCAAGGTGGCAGCGTGGGCTCAAGTGGCACCATCATGCTGTCATCACAAAGCTGGACCGCGGCCACACCTTCTTGTGAGGGGTGCTGGGGATGGAGTTGTGGGCGGGGAAGAGGCAAGAGGAGGCCCTGGCGGGTGACAGCCAGCCGTCTCTGCCACCATCAGACTGCCCTTCTCTTAGATGACGTGTAGCACCAACTCCTCGGCCGCCACATCCTTCTCAGGTATCAGCTCCTCGAGATAAGAGCGGTGAATGGTTTATCTTTGCCTCCCCAGTGCTCGGCATCATTTCTTTTTTTTTAAAAATTTTTTTTTTCAGCGTTTATTCATTTTTGGGACAGAGAGAGACAGAGCATGAACGGGGGAGGGGCAGAGAGAGAGGGAGACACAGAATCGGAAACAGGCTCCAGGCTCTGAGCCATCAGCCCAGAGCCCGACGCGGGGCTCGAACTCACGGACCGCGAGATCGTGACCTGGCTGAAGTCGGACGCTTAACCGACTGCGCCACCCAGGCGCCCCTCGGCATCATTTCTTACACGTGTCATCTTACACACACACACACACACACACACACACACACACAGTATACAGGTGAAATTTTGGGCAAGGCATTAGATCTCTGAATGTTATTCCCAGGTTTGTGACTGAGTGTCTTCATTCTTAGGTCAGAGCCTTTTCTCCTTATATCTCTGGTTACTATCTGATCTATACGCTAATTTAAGAATTTAAGAGTCTTTATTGTAAAGCACACAGGAAGAACTCTCCGTAGACCCGCGTATCTGGGCAACACCTGTGGAAATGAAAGCCAACATTAAGACAGGTGGGAGCACGGGAAGGAGGGGCGTCGCTGCCTTTCAGATCCTGGGGCCCCGAGAAGCAGTCAGACTCCTGGGACATAATGCCACCTCGGGGCATGTGTGACTGTCAGGGCATCATTCTCCTCTTCCTATGGCAGCAAAATGAACATTCTGGAAGTAGAGATTCCCGTTCCACTGGTTTTGGCATGTGCATTCCTGGATTAGGAAGGAAACCAGTAGGCAAAAGTGAGCGTGCTGACCCCCCTTGCTATATCCGTTTTGTTCTTTCTTCCACGCATTCCCCCACGAGGCCTTTATGGTTTTAGAATTCGAGCTCTCTGAATGTGAACCTTTTAGGTGTAGCTTCGACTTCTGATCTCATCTTTGGTTCTGTGACGCCCCGCTCTTAAGAGCAAAGCTGTGATCCGTGGCAAGGAAGTTTGAGTGGTTACCCCCGGGTCCCGTGGCCGTGAGGAGGGAACACTGGGTCTGTGCATGCTCAGTGCGACAGGAGTAAGGGCCTGGTTGAAAGTGATCGCTCACTCCTTCCAGCAACTTCCATCGAGCACCTGCTTCCTGCGCTTCCTGTGCTGGGGCAGGAGACATTCAGGCAAGCCTGTCCTGCAGTGCAGACCTGCCTCCAGCATCGTGTCTGTGCACATGGTGTGTCCTTGCCTCCTCTGATGACAGCGGAAATTCACGTTCCGAGTGCACCGTGCCTTCCTTCGGCCGCGTGGATCTCATGACAGGGCAGGAGCAGGGTGACCCGGGGGAGGCAAGGGGATGGCAGAATGTGTCTAGCTTGCGTCTCTTCGCTCGCTTTCCTGCTCTGTCTCCCTTTCCCCATTTGTGAGTCGCCTTGCGGGGAACGCATCGGCCAACGGTGTTGGGACATCACCCTCTCTGTCCCCAGCTCCACCCACGGAGGGCTGCTTCTGTCCCAGGAAGACTAACGTCACAGCTCCCAGAGAGGTCTAGGGCATCCCCAAGCCAAACGTGTGACGAGTGGCTGTGGGGACATCAGTGTCATCATTACCAACTTCACAGACCCTCTGCCCACACTTGAGGCCAGAGGGGGAGTGCCCTTGACCTTTACCCCGGGCTGCAGACAGGAAGGGCTGTGGTTTTGTCGTGCCGTTTCTTTAGTTTACGCTTGTGCTCAAGAGACAGCTTTGACAGGCGTTCGCTACTTCTGGTGGGTAACCGAACATTCGAAAACATTCCACATTCCAGTAGAAGATTGAGCAGAATAGCAAAGAGGAAAGAGACTACGTGACATGTTGGGGAACAGACTAAATGGCTTAGGTGTGGCATTTGACAACTTGGGGTGGGTGGAAAAATGAACCTCTCCTCTCGCTCCAAAGTTGGGGAACTGTGATTCTGGAAAAATACATATTCCTGAAAGTACCTGAGTAGGAAAATCCTTTGCTTCCAATCCATGCCTGTCCTTTGAGGAAAAATCTTTGTGGAAGAAGAAAATGAAAGATGTTAACAGGCAGTCTATAACTCTCCCTTCCAGACATCTGAGAAAACACAAAGGTAATTACTAACTTCTCTTTCAAAACAAAACACTCTAGGGACGCCTGGGTGGCTCCATCGGTTGACTGTCCGACTCTTTGATTGTTTAAAAAAATTTTTTTTAACGTTTATTTATTTTTGAGACAGAAAGAGAGAGAGAGCATGAACAGGGGAGGGGCAGAGAGAGAGGAAGACCCAGAATCGGAAACAGGCTGCAGGCTCTGAGCTGTCAGCACAGAGCCCGACGCGGGGCTCGAACTCACGGACCGCGAGATCGTGACCTGAGCTGAAGTCGGACGCTTAACCGACCGAGCCACCCAGGCGCCCCCAACTCTTTGATTTTGACTCAGGTTGTGATCTCACAGTTCGTGGGGTCGAACCCCATGTCAGGCTCTACATTGAGTATGGAGCCTGCATGAGATTCTCTCTCTCCCTCTGCCCCTCTACCCTGATTACGTGCTCTCACTCTCTCTCGCTCTCTCAGAAAAACAAAACAACACAATGCAAAACAAAACAAAAACACTCACTACATTGTTTAGAAACTCTCCTTGCACACGTGGTATCTGACCTCTGACCTACCTCCCTTCTGCTGAAACTCAATCAACCCCTTTCAATCACGGTCCCCGTTGGGAACAGAAAATACACCCATCTGTCACTCTTTAAAGACATCTTCACGTAAGAATTGCTTTCACACTCATTCCATGCAATCATGCCTTCCTGCGACGTTCTCCGAGCCTCTGGTCTGTTTGTCCAGGTGGAGACACAAGTAATCTTATTGTTTTCTCATGGTCTCCTCCGAACTCCTTCCAAGATCTGTTCGTCTTACTTCTGCGGGGCCCCAAACTGAACATGGACTTTTTAATTAAGATGCGACCCAGCCGGGCATTTGCTTAGATCTTGCAGATCTGAAACTGCGCCCCGAAGGAAAGATCGGGCAGATACAAAGATTTGACCTCCTTGTCTCAGTCCAGACTTGAAAAGAATCAGATGATTACCCAGGACACAGAACACAGAACCACAGAAATCGCACCGGAGTGGAGTGCTATCTGTGTCCAGGTCAATGGCATGCCACAACATTAAATTCAGCTTTTAGCAAGAATCATCAGTGAAGTTTTCCTTTCAAATCCTGTAAGCTCTGGACTTTTTTCATGCACAGACAAATTTATCCTAAAGCTTCCATAGAGGATTTAAATTTCAGCTAGAAATATTCCTTGTGAGGAAAACCCATCAGGCGGTTTGTAAGTTCCTGGAGCAAACGGCATTATTATTTCGTACTTCTCTTTATCCTATAGAACAGCTTGCACAGAGATGGGTTCATAAAGTTGGTGTTCAAAAGCTTTCTCAAATCATTTAATTTGAATGAAACTTCAGAAAAAAAGGGGGAAGAAAGATTTACTGTAATAAGTGAGTAATAAATGCGTTTCTAGTAAAGCCACATGGTTCCAGAGTAAAGTCTGTTTGGTGTGGATTGATTTGTTTAGTATTCCGTAGGTGCAGCTTACTTAGAAAATAAGCATCTTTCTTTTTATCTGTCCAGATGTCATTTATTGTTGGGTAACAGTTGTAATGCACCGATTCCCAATCTTTTCTGCAGAGAAGTGTCTCCTTGGTAAGTACCACATAGAATCAAACAGACCTGGGAAAGGATCAAGTCGGACCGACATTTTTTTTTTTTTTTTTTTTTTTTTTGGCTCTTGGGAAACGAAACAAAATGTCAACCACATTCTGTTTCCGTTGGGTTTCCTTGCGTTATCTGCTAACCCCAGAGCCTTGACATTGGTGTGGGCACAGCGGCAGTTGGACTGGTGCTTGGTCCCGGGTACTGACCTCCCTTCTCACGGTGGGTTGTCCTGAGGCTCTGTGCCTGGGGAGGACAGGCAGGACTTTGTTCATCTGCCTCCCCTGGTACCATTGTTTTGTTGTCTGATTTAAATACGGAGTTCAGTACGTGGGTGTGTGAGTGCAGCATAAGTAATACGGTGTCCTCCTTCAGAGCCAGTGGCCGCCGTCCGGGGAGCCGCCGTGATTTACGAGGAGGGAGGCAGCCTGTAGGGTGCTTTGTCATCAGCCAGTGTGGAGCTGGTCAGAGAGACGGGCTTGGGGGGGTGGGGGGTTGGCGGGAGGGAGGACAGGAGGCACGAGGAGGGCTGAATTGGGGTGCGGGGACCTGAACATTGGAAGTCAGTCCTAAAAAGCACACCGGGAGTCGTTCCACAGCCGCCCCCTAATTACCCTTTGTCCCTGGAGGACCCCGGGGAGCGAGGGTGGGATTTTCTCAGCGAACTTCATCTTCGGTGGGTGGCTTTTCCCGTGAGTTCTTTCCCTTGGTGGAGGAAGGGGGGGCACGGGAAGGCAATGTGTCAACGTGAGGGTGGCCTGTGCTCCGCTCGCGGCCAGGAGGGCGGGCCACGTTGGAGCTGCCCGGGCGTGGTGGTCGTGAGCTGTGCCGACGGGCCCGACCACTAGGTCCCTCCTGCTTGCAGCCCATCCGACGGTGGAGACCAGCTTGTCCGGCCTGCCGGTAAGGGAGGGTCTGTGGCTGTGAGTGTGAGTGTGTGTGTGTGTGTGTGTGTGTGTGTGTGTGTGAACGGGGCAGATGGACAGAATTACCTTCGTTCATCTGGACTGAGGATGGGCGTTTGCCCTTTGTTTTTAGTGTTCCAGGTTCTGATGTCAGCCAGCCTTTTCCTAACTTGACTGTCACCATGATTGCTGAGGGAGCCAAGGGGGAGAGGGGCCAGGGAGGGGCCCGGGAGGTGGGAGGAGGACGAGCGGTGACCTCCGTCCGGCTCACTCGCCATCCGTCGTCCGGACGGGCAGGTGCAGAGGGGTGGACGTGCTTCTTCCCACGGACGGGACCTCGGGAGACGAGGGGTCAGGAGGACTCCCGCACACGGTTGGGGGGACAAGTGAATCCCAGAAGTGCAGTCTCCATAACCTCCGAATTACTGTGGACGTCACATTGCTGTTCCCGGCACAGAGCTGAGGAGTCAGTGGAAGGTGTGGCCAGTACGACGCAGGTGCACCGGCCAGGGGGCAGCAGCAGGGCTGGGGACGGTCAGCTGCTCGACTCATTAAACGGGATGTCTTCCCCCGGAAAAACCAAAGCTGCATCTTAACCTGGTGGGAGAGTTGGTGTGTGTGCCCTGATAGGCGTCTCCCCTTCCGGGTCACAGAGATCACCAGCCGGAGGGAGGGGGGCCGGCGACCTGGGGCTGGAAGGGGCTGAATGGACGGAGGTGCCCAGAGCTGGTGAGCATGGACGTGTGAACGCGTGAGCATGTGTGTGAATGGGAGTGAGTGTGAGCAGGTGTGCCTTCGGGCGCTCAGGGACAGGAGAATTCCCTTTGTCTCAAATCTTTGTCATCTTGGCCGAGGTTTGGGGACGGTGCCTCCCCTCCAGTGACCGTCCCCGGGCGCATCGCCTGCAGAATGACAGAGCCGCGAGCCTCAGAGCAAAGTGGTCAGCCTGCGCACGTTCAGCACAGAGTTTCATTTTACTTATTTATTTGGGGGAGGGACTCTTCTCAATTTTTTTCCAGCCCTTGTGAGATGTAACTGCCATATAACGTTGTGTGCGTTTAAGGTGCGTGAGCGATGGCCTGATGGACTTGGGTGTCTTGGGACATGGCGAGCCCTCCGTCACCTCACATCGTCACCGTTTCTGTCTTAGCGCGTAATTTTAAAACTCACCGAAGAACACGGGAGGGAGGAGTGACTTCCGAGTTTCTTAAGCCTTGGAAAGGTAGGGTCAGAGTCCCGTTTTAGGGTTTTCCGTTATCGGCCGAAAATGGATTCACATTTTGTGTGCGTTCTGGGTTATTGAACTCTCGAGAATGTGTTTGGGCACAAAATGTCAGGATACAGAGCCCACAGGGAATGTGCAACGGTGCCTACAGCAGTCGGAGGGATGGTTCCCCAAAGGCTAGAGAAAGAACCAGGTGTTTGCAGAGCACAGGTACAGAAGAAAAGCCTGCAGCTGACCTATGGCAGGGGGACTGTGGTCAGCACCCAGAAGAGGCAGAGCGGGGCGGGGGCGGGGAGGGTAGAAAAGAGCCCACACAAGATTTTGAAAGGCGATGTGGCTCACTGCCTTTCGAGGAGGGCATTGTGACGATTCTTACCTGTCTCTCCCATTAGGGAATCAAATACTTAAATATATTTATTTTAGAGTGATCTTTTTGGTGTTGTTTTATTGAAAACAGTAAATAAGGGGGACCTGGGTGGTTCAGTCAGTTAAGTATCCAGTTTCGGCTCAGGTCACGATCTCGCGGTTCGTGAGTTCAAGCCCCGCGTCAGGCTCTGTGCGGACAGCTCAGAGCCTGGAGCCTGCTTCCGATTCTGTGTCTCCCTCTCTCTCTGCCCCTCCCCTGCTCGCGCTCTGTCTCTCTCGCTCTTTCAAAAATAAATAAATGTTAAAGAAGTAAAACGAAAATAACAAACAAAACCCCCTCCAGTTCCTACTTAATGTTTTTCTGAATTCAATAGTTTACATTGTTACAAGAAAGTCAACATTCAAGCAAAGCTATAAAAATTCCCCTGTAAATGTTTTTAGTGACTCTTCTAATAAAATAGTTTATTTGTAGTAAAAACATGAATGCAAACCAGTTTTTAAAAGATGTGGCTTTCTGCAGCAGGGATATTTGGTCTTCTTGCCTGGGTTCGGCTAATGTACATCTCCTGAGAGCCTCTGGGCTCTGGCTGTACTTGTGTGTGTGTATTTTGTCCAACCCCATATGTGCTTATTCAGTGCCCAAGGGACGCGTTTTGACAGAGTCCCCATGAGTCGCTCACTGCCCGTCAGACAGCAGTCTGTCATGGCCGTGCTGACTCCAGGACTAACTTGTGCTCCAAAAAGTTCTCTCTCTCTCTTTTTTTTTTTTTAAGTTTATTCATTTGAGAGAGAGCAAGCATGAGCGGGGGAAGAGCAGAGAGAGAGAGGAGAGAGAGAGAGAGAGAAAATCCATTTTATGTATATGTATATGCATACGTATATATGTACTTGAATATATCAATATCAATATCAGTATATCTATATCATGAATAGGGACATATTCAAATATATATGAACGTGTATGAGAATACACACACACACACACACACACACACACACACACACACACAGAGGGGCTTCAAGAGTATTGATTCAATGAACAGATGAGAGCATGTTGGCGGAGACATTGGATGCAGCACCAAGATTGCACCTGTCATCTTCCAAACACACCTTTAGGCTGTCCTTCTGTGACTTCCTCGAGGTTGACGTTGATACTCATTCCACCTTTACATCACGAGAATAAAAAATACCGTGTGGGAGTGATCTGCCCAGAGCCCGGCAGTCCTTCGGAAAATCTGCCTCCGGGATTCTTCCAGTGCTGTGCCTGCCTGACGCGTTCTCTGTGGGGTTCCAGCCTCGGCCACGAATCCCTCGGCAAACCGCAGCCGGCGACCGTCACCCAGGGTTGTACCTTTGGAGATGTGCATGCACACGCTCCTCTCACTCCCTCTCCCCTGCATACAAGGGACTTCGTCCCCATGTCTGTGAAAGAGGACGACAGAGGCTGAAAGAGACATTGTGTGAGTCGTTCGCAGACTCAGACCGCCTTCGCGACCTCATCCGTTCATCCTTCCACCTTTACTGGAGGGGGGCTGGTCCTCCTTTATGTCCCCAAGATCCCTCTGGGGCGGGTTCTAAACCACACTGAAAGCAGATCATAGTTAATAGCCCGTCCTTGTCTGCCACTCGGCGCATCCCCTGCCTGCGCTAAGGACAGGACCTCATGCTCCAGTTCCAGGCGATCTTTGCTAAGGCGTTAACGGTGACTGTTCTAGGAGCTGCTGGGGGGGCTTGACGTCCAATCAGTTTTTTCCAGTAGGGGATTCTTGAAGATACTTGTATCACCGCTGGTGGGGCAGTGAGCCGGCGTACAATCGTGCTATACAACGCTAGACCTGGAAGGGGCCTTGCACACCCGTGTTTCAACTCTTTCCTCTTACAGGTGAGGGTAAAGAGCGCTCTGGGCTGAGTGAGGGGAATTCCAATCCAGACCGTGTCACTAACCCCAGCTCGGTGTATTTCCTACAGCCGCCTGTTCGCCTAAAAGAACAAAGCTCTGATGAGGGACTACAGAAGTGTGAGTGGTAGTTTTAGGAAGGAAGTCCTTCTCTCAGATCATGCCACATAGTAGCAACTTCTCTGACAACTCCAGCCACTTTCAATAAAAGTTGAGCTGTGATATTCAAGGAATAATGGGGTGTGTGATAGGACACTGGACTGACGTTCCCCGGGGGCTGGTTTTTAAACCATTTTGGTACCCGACATTAAATTTATTGTTAGCGACTTTAGGGATATCTGACATAACTTCAGTGCCCTGGTGAGTGGAATGTAGGGAGAGCCATCCATCTGATCGGGAATGACAGTGGCTTTAGACTTGCAGAATATACAGAGCTTGAGAGACTCGCCTGTGCCTTTAATGGTTCCCCAACACCTGCTGGAAGTTGCCCGTAAGTCAGTGATTTAAACTTAATTTTTCTGGTGCTTGTTTCTTTATAATTTTTTTTTTTTTCAACGTTTATTCACTTTTGGGACAGAGAGAGACAGAGCATGAACGGGGGAGGGGCAGAGAGAGAGGGAGACACAGAATCGGAAACAGGCTCCAGGCTCTGAGCCATCAGCCCAGAGCCTGACGCGGGGCTCGAACTCACGGACCGCGAGATCGTGACCTGGCTGAAGTCGGACGCTTAACCGACTGCGCCACCCAGGCGCCCCTGGTGCTTGTTTCTTTAAAAACATTTTTTTTTAATGTTTATTTTTGAGAGAGAGAGAGCGGGGAAGGGGCAGAGAGGGAGGGAGACACAGAATCCGACGCAGGCTCTAGGCTCTGAGCTGTCCGCACAGAGCCTGACCCGGGGCTCGAACCCACAAACCGGGAGATCATGACCTGAGCTGAAGTCAGACGCTCAACCGACTGAGCCACCCAGGCGTGCCCCGGTTTCTTTTTATTAAAAGCTCTCTCCTAAAAAATCTAATTTCAGGGGAATTTTGATTAGTTACACAGTATTTTTTTTTTTTTTTTCTAAATGAAATACAAGTCAAAAGTGGTATTGACTTCAGGTATGAATTTCATTTTACTTTTTATAGTGCTTATGAAAAAAATAAAATTTCCCCATTGCACACTTCTCTTCCCTGCAGAGAATTTCCACTTACCTGTTTTTAGATGATGCTTAGAGGTTTTTAATTTGCCCTAAGCAGGCATTTGGTGCTCCTCAGGTGAAATGTAATTCAGCATTACAGCTGGCTACTTCGACTCTGCCTTCTCCGTAGGAGATTTCCAGAAGCTATAAAAATAAATCGTCCTTTAAATGTGTAAGTAAAGGCAGGAATCAGTCTGAAGGGGACCTGGGAATCCGAGAATCGGAAGACCCGTGTCTCCGGGTCAGCACGGACAGTGTGACGTTTCAGGGTCACCCGGCAGAAGCCAGGGATAGGGCTCTGGGCTTTCTACCAGCCGAGGCAGGGACGGAAGGCCCTTGCTGGTACTGTTGACAGAAACCCTGGGTGGGAGCAAGCCCTCCACTCTCGAGGCATCTCCTTGTTGGTGGAGTCCAAGATGGTGTTTTCGTGGGGTTCTCATTTATTTATTTGTTCGTCTCTTCCTTCCTTCCCTCCCTCCCGCCTGCCTGCCTTCCTTCCTTCCTTCCTTCCTTCCTTCCTTCCTTCCTTTCCTTCCTTCCCTTCCCTTCTTTCCTCCTTCCTTCCTTCCCTCCCTCCTTCCTTTCCTTCCTTCCCTTCCTTCCTTCCTTCCTTCCTTCCTTCCCTCCCTCCCTCCTTTCTTTCCTTCCTTCCTTCCTTCCTTCCCTCCCTCCCTCCCTTCCCTCCCTCCCTCCCTCCCTCCTTTCCTTCCTTCCTTCCTTCCTTCCTTCCTTCCTTCCTTCCCTCCCTCCCTCCCTCCCTCCCTCCCTCCTTCCTTCTTCCTTCCTTCCTTCCTTCCTTCCCTCCCTCCCTCCCTCCTTTCCTTCCTTCCTTCCTTCCTTCCTTCCTTCCTTCCCTCCCTCCCTCCCTCCTTTCCGTTCCTTCCTTCCTTCCTTCCTTCCTTCCTTCCTTCCCTCCCTCCCTCCCTCCCTCCCTCCCTCCTTCCTCCTTCCTTCCTTCCTTCCTTCCTTCCTTCCCTCCCTCCCTCCCTCCCTCCCTCCTTTCCTTCCTTCCTTCCTTCCTTCCCTCCCTCCCTCCCTCCCTTCCTTCCTTCCTTCCTTCCTTCCTTCCTTCCTTCCTTCCCTCCCTCCCTTCCTCCCTCCCTCCCTCCTTTCCGTTCCTTCCTTCCTTCCTTCCTTCCTTCCTTCCTTCCTTCCTTCCCTCCCTCCCTCCCTCCCTTCCTTCCTTCCTTCCCTCCTTCCCTCCTTCCCTCCCTCCCTCTTTCCTTTCCTTTCCTTCCTTCCTTCCTTCCTTCCTTCCTTCCTTCCTTCCTTCCCTCCTTCCCTCCCTCCCTCCCTCCCTCCTTATTTTCCTTGCTTCCTTCCCTCCCTCCCTCCTTTCCTTCCTTCCTTCCTTCCTTCCTTCCTTCCTTCTTTCCTTCCTTCCTTCCCTCCCTCCCTCCCTCCCTCCTTCTTCCTTCCTTCCTTCCTTCCTTCCTTCCCTCCTTCCCTCCCTCCCTCCCTCCTTACTTTCCTTGCTTCCTTCCCTCCCTCCCTCCCTCCTTTCCTTCCTTCCTTCCTTCCTTCCTTCTTTCCTTCCTTCCTTCCTTCCTTCCCTCCCTCCCTCCCTCCCTCCCTCCTTCTTCCTTCCTTCCTTCCTTCCTTCCTTCCTTCCCTCCCTCCCTCCCTCCCTCCCTCCTTTCCTTCCTTCCTTCCTTCCTTCCTTCCTTCCTTCCTTCCTTCCCTCCTTCCCTCCCTTCCTTCCTTCCTTCCTTCCTTCCTTCCTTCCTTCCTTCCCTCCCTCCCTCTCTCCTTCCTTCCTTCCTTCCTTCCTTCCTTCCTTCCTTCCTTCCCTCCCTCCCTCCTTCCTCCTTCCTTCCTTCCTTCCTTCCTTCCTTCCTTCCTTCCTTCCTTCCCTCCCTCCCTCCCTCCCTCCTCTCCTTTCCTTCCTTCCTTCCTTCCTTCCTTCCTTCCCTCCCTTCCTTCCTTCCTTCCTTCCTTCCCTCCCTCCCTCCCTCCTTCCTCCTTCCTTCCTTCCTTCCTTCCTTCCTTCCTTCCTTCCCTCCCTCCCTCCCTCCCTCCCTCCTCTCCTTTCCTTCCTTCCTTCCTTCCTTCCTTCCTTCCTTCCTTCCTTCCTTCCTTCCAAGAGAAAGAGAGAGGAAGCACAGGCAGGGAAGGGGCAGAGAGAGGGAGAGAGAATCCCAAGCAGGCTCTGCGCTGTGAGGACAGAGCCCGACGTGGGGCTTGAACCCACGGACTCTTCATGACCTGAGCCGAAGTCAAGAATCAGATGCTCCACTGACTGAGCCACCCAGGCGCCCCATCCGTGGGGTTCTTTCCAAGAGGAATGAAGGCAGGGGCAATGTGATACAGTGACTGAGTGAATGTTGCGCTTGATAAATCCCCCCGTAGAAAAACGTCACACGGCTTTGCTGGCCATGTGCCACCACCACAATGACATGCGGCCATTAAAGTGAATTCAGGAAAGGTCGGGAGGGGAGGTAAAAGCACCAGATGGAAGGCGTGGGTGTCTTGGCTCCCACCTCCCGCCCACCTGCCTTCGAGACCCAGACAAAGGGTTACTTCCTCCGGGAAGTGTTCTCGGAGGGACTCGGGCCGCGTGGAGCACTGTCCTGGCAAACCTCCTTGGTACTCGTTCACCAAGCCGTCCTTTCCCAGTCGGGGGGCGTTGACAAAAGCCCCGGGGTCTGTGTCCACCCAGCAGCTGCCTTCAAGGGCCGGGACTCTGCCGTGTGTTGTCTGGTTCGTTTCCCGGCATGCGGCGGGCGGACTCTTGTTTTTGTCGCTGTCGAGGAGTTAACACGTAGCCTGGCTGGGGAGGTGCTGGGACCACAGCTGCCAGGTTCGGGGGCGCCGTGGGACTCTAGGACCTGAAGCCGCGGGAACCGGCTGCCTGTTTTCACTGCATACGGTATTGCTTTGAAGAGAGGAATTATTTAGGGCGGAAACAATAACGCTCAGTGTTTGGATATCTTTTAAAATTGTTATTCCGTCCATGTTTTCATTAGCGAACCAATTCGTCTTGTGTCAAAGACATAGAGGTATAGAAAGCATGGGGATCCCTAGTCATTCTTCAAGGCTCAATGTCCCAGTCTTTTTCTCAGGAAAGTCTCCTCTGGCCACCCGGACAGACCGACGTGGCCCCTCCGCCCCCCAGACATGGCCTCCGCCTCTCCCTTTGGACTCAGCCACTCAGGATTAAGAGAAACCTGCCGTCTTCTTGTGCATAAATGTTTTATAGCTGCAGTGTATTATAAATGGTTTTGGGAGGGGGGAACAGACTAGAAAAAGTACAAACAAGAGTGTGTGTTTTTTGTCTCCAGGCTTAATACTTCAGACTCATTGTTCGGGCTTTCCTTCCAAGCCTTTGCATAACTTTGAGGTTTTTCAAGTTTTTTTTAAAATTTTTTTTTTAACATTTACTTATTTGAGAGGGACAGAGCGTGAGCGGGAGGGGCAGAGAGAGAGATGGAGACACAGAATCCGAAGCAGGCTCCAGGCTCCGAGCCGTCAGCACAGAGCCCGACGCGGGGCTCGACCTCACGGACCACGAGATCACGACCTGAGCTGAAGTCGGACGCTTAACCGACGGTGCCACCCAGGCGCCCCGAGGTTTTTCAAGTTTTAAATCACCCCCAGTGGATAATTTTTTTGCAAACGGCCTGCAAACAACCAAAAGTAATTCAGTGCCACAAATAATAAATGAAACATATGGAAAAGGGGTGCTATAACGATATGAGGTTGGTTTGCAAAAAATGGTTGTCCTGAAAGTAAGGAAACCGGGGTAGCTGCGTAGGCTTCATAAATGCAGAGTCCCTTTTGGAATTGCCTGCAGCGGGAAAATGCCCTCAGCAGGGCAGAAACACCGGAAAAGGTGACAATGTAACTTTCGGGAAGGCCGTGTGCTCGGAGTGAAAGACGTGTGCGCCTCTCCCTCTCGGGCCTGTCATCACACCAGCCGGTCCCTTCAGCCACACCGAGGACTCCTTCCAGGTGCCTCAATATTGCACTTCTTTTGCTATTAGGTTGCAGGCCACACGCGGTGAAATCTAGCTGCGCTGCAATTATGTAGCAGTTCCGTGGTCTTCCAAGGCTGGACAGAAGGGAAACTTCGCCAAGGACTGAAGCTGCTGCACGGAATATTGAAACCCCTGCTTCCGAGTCACCTTCACTTTGGTAGGCTCGCTAATTGCCCCCCACGCCTCCCCCAGGCAAGGCTGGATTGGGGATCGCCGCCCCCTCCCCGGCTTTCCTGCCCCAGTGTTGACTGTGGATGTGCTCATCTGAATAGAACTGAGACCACTCCGGGAACCGTGGTTGGTAGTCTGCCTCGTTTGTAAATATCCATATCCTGGGGCGCCTGGGTGGCTCAGTCGGTTGAGCGTCCGACTTCGGCTCAGGTCATGATCTCCCAGCTCGTGAGTTCGAGCCCCGTGTTGGGATCTGCGCGGACAGCTCGGAGCCTGGAGCCTGCTTCGGATTCTGTGCCTCCCTCTCTCTCTGCCCCTCCCCTGCTTTCCCTCTGTCTCTCTCTGTCTCTCAAAAATAAACATTAAAATATTTTTTAAAAAATATCTGTATCCCATTATCTCTGTGTATCTGGGGAATGCATGGATGAGACCTGTCTGCATTGAGAAAAGTTCTCTTGCGTTCATTAGGACCTGTAAAATGCCGACACAGCGGGAAGCTGAGGTGCCCCCTGAGACCCCAAAGTTACCCTACGCGGTCAATGCCACACGAAATGCTGAGCCTGTCTGCGCCTACGTGCAGCCATGCTGGGAGTCTGCCGTGTCCTCCAAATAGCCTGAGCAGCCCAGCCCTCCCCTGGAGGGAGAACCGGGCACCGTGAGTCAGGTTTTCGGCCCCTGGGCTGAGTCGTGTTGTGTCTATGCAGCGACTTTCGCAAACAGCATCATCGCTTTGGGATCACGGGGCAGAGGATACAGTCACGTCCCTTGGGCTTCTGCTCACCCAGGGCACAAGTGTGCGGAGAAGTTTGCACAGTTTTTAGGTATCATTACCTCCTGGAGGCCACCTGCCCTGTGTGCACACAGGGTTTGCCCTGCGGTCGGCACCGAAGTCTGGCAGACAGACAGCAAGGTACTGACTTCCCAGGAGAATAGTTTCTAGTGTCTTGTCCGCTCACACTGTCTGTTCCTCGCCCTCCTGGGTGCTTCCTGGTTTCCTGCTCCTCTAAATCCTTGTAGTGTTTGCCGTTGAAACCTGTCAGTGCTTTGGGTTAGTATTCCCTGAGCGCCCACCATATGCCATGTAATGGAAATGGAGTTGGGGCACCTGGGTGGTTCAATCAGTTAAGTGTCCGACTTCAGCTCAGGTCATGATCTTGTGGTTTGTGAGTTCAAGTCCCGCATCAGGCTCTGTGCTTATGGCTCAGAGCCCGGAGCCTGCTTCGGATTCTGTGTCTCTCTCTCTCTCTCTCTGCACCTCCCCCGCTTGCACGCTGTCTCTCTCTGTCTCTCAAAAATAAATAAACATTAAAAACATTAAAAAAGGACACAGAGTAATAATTTTGGGCAATCAACTCCTCACAGGGGGCTTTTTTTCATTGTCAGATTCTGTCATACTTAATTTTACTCTTTAATTTCAGTCTGGTTAGAGAGACAAGATTAAAATGCTTTTTTTTTTTTTTAAAAAAAAAGACTTTCCAAAGGTGGAAAATTTATATTCAGATAGTTGTAAAAATAACTCTGAGTGACTTTGCTGAGTGATGTTTACGGATGCGTTATGCGTTTGGCACTTACAACTTCAGTGGGTGGGGAAGTGGAAAGGTCCTGGACGTGATAATGTTTCCTTTGAGCACAAACGTGTTTTATGATGGTCAGAACCAGGGGGGGAAATTACTGCAGAGCCTAAACGTTGTTTCACTGGCACATAATATTTCCACGTTTTCCTTTCACGTCGAGGGGCTGGGCTGGGATTCCCCCAAAGAGCTGTAAAGCTGAGAGCAGACAGCAGCAAACAGATGGAATTTAGCGCCTTCGTTAATTTCATGCTAACGTGTCGCCGGGGCATCCAGGAAAGCTGTAGTTCTTGTCTGCCAGCGGGAAGAATCAGGGACCGACGGGATGGCTTGTGCTCCTGATACACAGTCGCCGATGCTTGGATGTTCTGGGCGACGGCCCCTCTGTGCCCGGCCCCGCGTTCTCAAGTGGGGAACCGCGTCCTTTCCGCACGCACAGGGGCCCGGCGCTGGGCCCTTCGCCGAACCAGGCTGGCTTAATGGCAAGGTCCAGTCTTCACATCAGAAAAGCTGCGTTTCCTGACCCTGGGAAGCGGTTTTGGCTTCAGCGTTTCTTTGTTAAGAAGGGTCTGCAGTACGAGAGGAGATGTTAGCAGTAGCTGCATCTTCCTCGGTGTTAACAATCTGCACTGGGTACACTTGGGCACGTTTTAATCCACCCGTTACACATAACTCGGCGCTCAGGTACAAGACGGAAGGAGACGTCGGTGGCCCGTCCCCGTCACGCGGCCAGTGGGTAGGCCGGGCCATCCGTCCGGGAACCCGGGCACTGAAACACACAGCCACTGTCCCCTGGTGCTCTCGTGAGCTCCTGCCAGACCCAGGGAGCCAACGAGAAAGGAGAGGACAGGCAGATCACGGGGTGGGTCCAGCTTTCACGAAGCGTTCCTTTGTCGGTCACCACGGTCTCCCCGGGATGCCTGAAAGCTCCGCCCTCCACCTCTGAGCTCTGCCTGTGTCCCCCTCACCTGCTCATGCAGCTCAGCCAGGCTGGACACAGCCTAACATCACATAACCTGAACATCATCGTGCACGCTCTGACACAATGCCTTCTTTTTAAAAAAATTTTTTTAAAGGGTTATTTATTTTTGCGAGAGAGAGACAGAGCGCAAGCAGGAGAGGGGCCGAGAGAGAGGGAGACACAGAATCCGAAGCAGGCTCCAGGCTCCGAGCTGTCAGCACGGAGCACGACGTGGGGCTTGAACTCACGAACTGTGAGATCGACACGCCGTCACTGTTCATCCTAGCCACGTCTTGCTAAAATCCCGTGGGGAGAACGGAACCCAGTGGTGCTCAACTATTAAGCCGTTTCCCCAGACGAAACCGTTGAGGAAGGTCAATAGATAAAACCAGCCCCGTCCTCACTCGCCGCCCAGCCTAGGGCATCCGTGATGTACCAAGGGCTCTGCAGAGGAAAGGAGAAACGTCAAGAGCGTTTGACGGTCCTTGAGTGAGAGGAGCGCCAAGCTCTCTGCCACTTTGAAACTGTGCTGCTTTTTTTCTGGTAATCGAGACACGGTTAGACGTTCCTACGGGTTGGCCTCCACTTGAGATGTTGTTATAGACCATTAGCAGGCACAAAAAGAAAAAAACCCTGTATTTCAAATTTTAACATGAAATAAGGGAAGAAAACCCATATGATTTCTTTTAACTCCGCCAGTGGACTAATGCAGGCGCTGACGACGTCTCACTTTCCGGGGCTAATCCAGGCTCTCGGCTGTGCTGCCTGTGGCGGGTCAGGCGTTCTTACAGGTTTTTGGGGATTGTGCAAATGTCGGGTACTCACCATTTACAGATTTCTGCTGTATGTTGTCTCCCAGGGTTATGCTTTCCAAGATCCTGCCCGACCAACTTTTAACATATATTTCTTTTTTTTTTTTTAATTTTTTTAGTGGTTTTTTTTTGAGAGGCAGAGAGAGAGTGCAGGGTGGGGAGGAGCAGAGAGAAGGAGACACAGAATCTGAAGCAGACTCCAGGCTCCGAGCTGTCAGCACAGAGCCTGACGCGGGGCTCGAACCCACAGACCGTGAGATCATGCCCTGAGCTGATGTCGGACGCTCGACCGCCTGAGCCACCCAGACGCCCCATTAAGATACATTTCTAAGTTGATAAAACACTTGAAGAAAAACTGCAGTTTCGATGTAAACTTAGCTGCCTACCAGCAGAGCCAGGTAGATGGGTCTCGGGAGCTAGAGTAAATAATTATGTTTAGCATGCTGTGGGTATCCAGCCCTCCAGTGTCATGGGCCTGTATGAACTCTGGGAAGAAAAGGCCTCGGCTGCTGATGTCCCCAACTAGCTTGCTCCTAACTGTCGTCAGTAGCTGCCTACGTAATAGAACTTGTGGGCCACTGAAAGCCAAGACTCACTCCCAAATATCTCTTTAGAGACCCGCAGCCAGCAAGGTCTGCATTGCTCGGCTCTGTGCCTCAACGCCAGATGTTTTCGAAAACACAAGAATTCCTGGAGGTTTGGTTCCGTCTCTTTCGGGCCTGGATGGCACAGCACCGAGGGTGAAGGGGGCATCTGCAAGCGTGGATAGCCTCTGATACTTCGGCCCCATGTTTTTGAGTGAGCTCAAATGGGAGAGGGGGTGTGGATGGGTCTAGAGGAAGAGAAGAGTTGCTCGTGGAATGGGAATGGTCACTGGGTGGAAATGGTGTTGGGGAGGATTCTGAGGATTTGTCCACTGGTGGTAGAGGAAGAAATACTGAGGTCGCCCGGCAGCAATGCCCGTCACGAGTGTGTGAGGGAGGACTGATGCCATGCGTGTTTCTAGTGGCCGTCTCCGCTTTAGAGTTTGGGGGCACCAGCAGGCAGCGGAAAGCAGCCCTCAGCCCGGAGTAGAAAGTGTGACGGGGTGGGTTCGACCGAGAGAGTTGGCCACAGACCTTCACAGGGACAAGTACGGGTGCCTAGAAAACTCCACGCCCGCTCCTGTCCCAGTTCTGCCCCGGTCTGTCATCATCTTTCTGTTCTGAACATGTCAGGATCGTTTTCCTTGTGGCTTTTCAGCCTTGAGTTCAGATTAAAACAGGACATTTAGAGGGAAAAAAGAACGAAGCATCACTTTTCAGACAGGTTTTCAAGAAAGGAGAAAAGGGCTTTGGTTATTTTTTGAGACCTGCGAAAGGTTAGGTTATGACCAAAGACGAAGGTGAGGTTGGTGTTGCCTTTATGTGAACTGTGTTACTCGGTTCTTCTTCTCCGGGAGCGGTGTCTCCATTGATTCGGGTGAACCACAAAACCCCTTGGTAAGCAGTCTGCTGGCTGTGGAATTGCATTCAAAATACGTTACTTGCGTCTTACCAGTCTTTGCTAATGTGTATGTTCCAGATAACACGATTGAAAGGAAAAAAAAAAAATTAAATCTGTGTGGAGACTCCGGGGACCTGAGTTTTAAACAAAGGAGCATGCTTTAGGAGGGAAATCGGTGCTGTTAGTTTAGCCATGCTTAAAATTAGTAGGCGTTTGACAAAAGCTGAGCTTGTCAGACGCTACCCTGACACAAAATCCTGTCAGTTTGGGGGTTGCGTTTCCTGGGTGTATCAGGTAGTGCTATTTAAGCACCCCAGAAACTCAGCGGGCTTAACACACCAGCCACGTAGTTAGGAAAAATCATGTGTCCCGTCTTGGCTGATCTTGGCTGGACTTGGTCAGCTGTATGTCGGCTGCTTGGCTGGCTCTGCGCTAGACCGAGCCCGCCAGGGGTGTCTTAGCGGGGACAGCCCTGCTCCATATGTGTCCCCTTCTCTTCCTCCTGCACCCGGGGGGCCTGGTCTTTGCATATAGATGAAACAGAAATGCAAGAAAGCGAGGGCTGTAGGCAAGCTCTCCTGACATGTAGGCTCAGAACAGCCCCACGGTCACTTCCCTCATTCTGTTGCTCTGAGCAAGTTCCGTGGCTGAAGGGATGGAAAAATAGGTTCCATTCACTTTGCGGAAGGAACTCCAGTGTCACACGGATTATGGGTAAAGGAAGCATGGAGAACCGAGCCCGTTAGTGCAATTTACTGCAGTTAGACCGGTCTTGAGATCTCACGGATGCTATTAACAGCCCGTCCAGACCCAGAATGCGCCCACCCTGGGCACATGAGGATAGTAGTTGCATAACGGTGGGGGGATTGTCATGGCCAACGTTTACCCTCACTTTCAGTGTTGTTTTTTATAGGCTTGTTGGAGTTTAGAGCCCCGGACTGGTATGAAGAAATGTGGTTCTTGGAACCTTTTTCTGTCCATGGTTAATACGTCAATCCAGCGTTTACCAGATGGCTACTGGATGAGAAGCATGTGCTGTGTCTTGGCTCAGGGAGATGAAGTGGGAAAAGGACTGACATCTGCTACGTGGCCATCTCAGGTCAAGAACTGGGGTAGGAACTTTGAAATCTCCAAGCTAAATGTGACAGGCATTTTAATGGAGAGATCCTACAGCAGCCCCTGACTTAAGATGGTTTGACTTACAAATTTTGGGCTTTGAAGGGTACAAAAGTGATACCCGTTCAACAGAAAGCCTACGTGGAATTTTGAATCTGGGTCTTTCCCCGGGGCTAGCGACAGGAGACGCAGTCCTCCTCTGTGATGCCAGGCAGTGGCCGCAGCTCCCAGTAGCCACGTGATCACGAGAGTCAACCGCCGATGCGTTGACGACCATCTACACCCACAGAGCCATTTTGTCTGTCACTTTCAGTATGGCGTTCCATTCATCATAGGAGATGTTCGATGCTTTATTGTAAAATAGGCTTGTGTGAGATGATTTTGCCCAACTATAAGCCAATGTGAGTGTTCTGAGCACATTCAAGGTGGGCTCAGCTAAGCTGTGATGTTCCTAGTAGGTTAGGTGTATGAAATGCATTTTCGACCCAACCGTATTTTCAACCTTATGCGGGTTTATTGGGATGTAACCCCATTGTTAGTGAGGACGATCTGTCCATGCATTCTTGTAGGGTCAGTTCAGGCATATGTCCAAAGTGTGAAGATTTCTTGGGGCCATTGATGACAAAGAAAGAGGATTAGGTTTTGGGGGTTGAGGTTTGAGTGCCAAAAATAAAAATACGTACATAGAGGTTTCCTATGGCTTTGGTGGTGGCTACAGTTTTGGTATGTAGAAAACAATGATAGATGGTAGTCCTGCAAACTTTGAACTGATTTTCAAAGAATGTTTGTGTGTGGAGTTTGAAGCCACAAAGATTGCCTTTAGAAAGCAAGAGAAGCCATTCCCTCCCCCTCTATATGAGATTATCTGGAATTTTCCATTCAGCTTTGGAGAGCTCAGGACTGTGGTTTATAGGAAGAATTTTCCATGGCTTTCTGTTGGTTCAGAATGTTACAGCTTTGCTTATCGGGCACACATACAGAACTAAAACGTGAGTAAGCCGCCATTTCTCTGGAGGTGTGCTCTCCACACGTTTGTCTCCTGCGGCAGCTGTTAATGGTTTTAAAGAGGGTCGTTACGGTCTGTCGTGTCAAAAGATGTCATTTCCTTCTGCCTTTTTCTTTGTGCTCATGCTTTTGAAAATGAGGGTACAATCAGACCTGAAAAAAATAGAACTTTGTGTCATGACCTACAAAAAGCAGTGTTGGCATGATATGAATTCTACTCTCCAGCGCGTATGTCGGCAAATAACTGGAGGAAGTTGAGGTTATCTGACGAGGGCTGTTTTTCAGACCCCATCTTGGAGGTCTTTCAGCACAATTCTCACCCCAAGAAAGTAGCTGATTTGATTTGACTCTGGTGTAGCTCTGCTCTACCCTCGAGGGATCGTCTGAGCTGGCGGCCAGTGCCGCCTGAGAGGAGCCAGCTCCGTCCAGGGGGCCCAGCACCCGGCCTGGGTGGGCATGGGGGGCACACTCCAGCCAGTGTTCCCTTTCTACTGGGAGCAGAATGGATGAAGGCAAAATATTTGGTCCGTGTGGTCAGACCCTGGGATCTGATTTTTGATTCTCTTTATTTTTAATTAAAAAAAAATTTAAATTTAAATTTTAGTTAATATACAGTGTTAATAATTGGTTTCAGAAGTCGGATGCAGTGATTCATCGCTTACATACAACACCCAGTGCTCATCCCAAGCGCGCTCCTTACTGCCCATCCCCCATCTAGCCCATCCCCCACTGACCTCCCTCCATCAACCCGCAGTTCGTTCCCTATTGTTGAATCTCTTGTGGTTTGATTCCCCTTCTTCTCTTCTCCTCACTTCCCATATGTTCATCCGTTTTGGTTCTTAAATTCCACGTGTGCGTGAAATCAGCTACTCTGGAGAGCAGTATGGAGGTTCCTCAAAAAACTAAAAATAGCACTCCCCTACGACCCAGCAATTGCACTACCGGGTATTTACCCAAAGGGTACAAAAATGCTGATTCAAAAGGGCACATGCACCCCAGTGTTTATAGCAGTGCTAGCCGACAATAGCCAAACTGTGGAGAGAGCCCAATGTCCATTGACTAAGGAGTGGATAAACATGTGGTATGTATATACAGTGGAATGTTACTCAACCATCAAAAAGAATGAGATCTTGCCATTTGCAATGATGTGGATACAGCTAGAGAGTATTATGCTAAGCGAGATAAGTCAGCCAGAGAAAGACAGACATCGTCTGGTTTCACTCGTATGTGGATCCTCTTTAAATGGAAGGAAGAATGTGAAGTCATTAACATTAATTAACTGCTCACCGAGGATTCAGTCTGGGGCCTGGGAGACCCTACAAAGAGGCAGGAAGAGTGGAACCGAAGGGAGGAAGCTCCAGGGGCCATGGCAGGGGAGCCCAGACAGAGCCGCTGATGCTCAAGAGGCTGGACCTGGCGGCCGGCTGTCCTATCCGGAAAGGCTGGGTTTGGCTGGAGCTGTGGCCTGCACGTCTGGGGAGGATGAGGGGGGCAGTGGCAGGTTTCCCTGGGACTTGCGCTTCATCGGCAGTTGGAAAGGCACTCTGCCTTCCAGAGCTGACGTCCCTGGAAATGCAGCAGGCGTCTGCCATTCACCAGCCTGCCCTCAACCAGTGCTTTATAGGCACTGTGCTCACCGAAGAGATTGGTTCCTACTAGCCTTATCTCAGTAGAGTGGGCAGCACTGGAGGCTTGGGGTCCCAGATGGGGTTGGTCATGGGTGGGACGTGTGGAACTGCAGACCTGGAGGAGGCCGGGCCCCGGGGAGAACCTGACAAAGTCCGGTCTGAGGGGCTGGCACCAAGGGGCCCCACCGGTGAGTGAGGCACAATGACAGGGAACATGGTTTGCAGGAAGTAGGAGCGTCTGTACCACCCGTGGTTCTGAAATAAATTAACAACTAACAGTAGGTGTTTTACCTTGATGCTGAACGGAACCCAAAATGTTGGGGTTCTAGGTTTTATGGCATCTAGTCAGTCAGTATGGGTCCTACCTGTGGGCCTCGGGATGGTCTTTGCTGTATGGAAAGATGAAATTAAGCGGCCGGAGGCAGAAATAGGTTTTATCCCAGGTTCTGTTATCAGCGGTTCCTTCCAGTCCTTTCTGAATGTCCACAGGTGCGCTCTAGTGCTAAATTCAGCTACCTTTGAAACCACACACAAAAAAGGGCTCGACCAGTGATGGTCTCTCCCCCCAGCAAAGCCAGGGATTACATAATTCCACCTCTGGGACAGGCTCTGCAGCCATGTGGCCAGAATTAAAATCCAGTTCCACCACAAACAGCAGGGGGACGTTGTCCAAGTGAATTAACCTCTCTGTGCTTCAGTCCTTCGCCGGCAAATGGAGGCCATAGTTGCACCTTGTACCTTGTCCGTCGTGGGGGTTTGCTGTGGACAGGAAATCCATGAGGGTGCCTAAGAGAGCACTTGGCTCTGGGAAGCCCTCAGTGGTTGTTTGCTGTGGTTTGTGAAGGGTCGCCCCACACATAACCAGAGAGGTAGCTTTGAATTACCCTGGTTGGCCTTGCTGGCTGTTTGGTGCAGGGAACAGAAGTGTGGGGCAACTTGGCTTTTCTGGACAGGTGACGCCCCCCCAGAAGGGTCCAGGGTTTTTAGTCTCATTGCTGTCCACCTGAGAAGACACTCAGCTCTTCCTGAACTGCTGCAGGTTAGGGATGACTCAGAGTCCCATCATCCTGGGCGTCAGGGACTCGGGGTGGTGAGTGTCGCCCAGGGCGGTGAGCTGGGGTGCCTCCCAGAGGAGCTGGGGACCTGGAGGGAGTTCCACTTCACACTTGCCCATTCACCCCGCCTTTCACCTTTCCGCTCGGATGGACAAGATATTTGGTCTGCTTGTAGAACAACCCCACATTCACACCTGCGTATGAGACATTGCCTTTGCTCCTCCCACTTCCAGAATGATTTCATATTTACCACAGTGACTTTCGCTGCCTGCTGTGCCTCCAGGTCACCCCCAGAGCATTTAGAATGTGCACACTGAGGTCCCAACTTTGAGAAGTGCTCCAGTGGGGCCTCCGAGAAAATTCAGGCGTCAGCATTTTAGAAGATTCCTCAGATGAGCGGCCAGGGATACTAACCTCTTTGCTCTCACAACAGACTTGTGAGAGAGAATTGGACAATACCGTTGTCCCCATTTTATGGATGAGGAAACCAGTACTTAGCAGTTAAGAGCTGCCTGAGGGCACATAATTAGTTGGTGTACTTGCTCGGGGCCATTGCAGCGCCTTTCTGTAGCCAACACTTCCTAATCTCAGTGGCTTAACCCAGCGGGTATTTCTTAGGGCATAGTTACCTGCCAACGGGTCGCTCTCTGGATTCTCTGAGGAGGCTCTCAGTCTTTCCTTCTTCTGTTCATGACCCTTTCCTCCCCTCTGTGGTTGCACATCTCAGGGTCCTTCAATCCCAGGAGAGTGGACAGAAGATAGATAGGGTCATGCTTCCGCAGGCCAGCACCATGGCCAGCTCCACAGTCCGCTTCCGCTGGCCAGACCTCAGGCCCGAGCCCCTAGTGTAGGTGGGTGTTCCTGTGTGTTCACGAGGAAACAACCCAGTCTGGCGGACATGTGGAGTCATTCCCACCACTACTAATGACCTTAAGGCAATGAGATCTAAGCAGTGAGAATCTTCTTTATGTGGAGCCTAAGCTCTCACTGACATTTTATTTTACATTGTCTAGTTCAAGTAGGTGGCCATTTATCTCCATTGCTAAGGAGATCTCCATTTTTAAGGATGAAATCTCAGAGATTCAGAAAATTCCGGTGACTTGCAGAAGGCCATCGCCCCAAGAAAGGAGGGAGCTGGCTGCCCACATTCACCTCCCAGCGCTCTGTCTGGGGTGATTTGGCCGGACATCACTCGCCGCCCGTGGGGCTGGGGGCTAAAACAAAGTCGGGGCCGAAGCTCAGTCTTCTGGACTGCCATTTGAGTGCACTTTCCCCACGACATGTGGTGAGCTTGCTGTGTTACCGTATGGATGGCGGATTTAGGATTAAGCAAGTCTTCACTGACCAGAGGGGGAGAAAACAATTTAGGAGATTTTGCTGGAAGGTTTTGCTGTTGTTGCCAAGTACAAATACAGAATGTTTCTACTTCCTTTAAACCTGCTTGTGCCTCTCCTTGAGCGCCTTGTCTCTAAAAGCCGTGTCACAGAAGATTCCATCTTTCCCAGATCAGCAGCCGCAGGAAGTGCAATTATTAGGGATGTTATTTATAAGGCACAAGAGGACTTCTGCATAGCAGCCACCTCCCAGAGGAAATAAGCTTCCACTGGCTGTTTTCTCCTCAACACGGAGCAGGTAAATCTCCAGACAACGTTTGCCCCCACTCCAAATTAGCAAGGACTTTTCTGGAAACCAATAGCCTGAGGAGGGTTTCTCTTACTAAGCTGCATTTCTCTTCACTTGAGATGCCTCTCCCTGATGGTCATGTTTGTTCAGGTTGAGTCCAGCTGAAGCCTGTTCCCCCGGGAGCCGAGGGAGGCCTGCACAACAGACAGCCACCGCCTGCCAGGAGCATATGGTCGGAAGGCATCTCAGCAGCTCCAGCCTGACCGGCCAGTGCAGGGCTTTGAACTGCGAGCTCATCCTCCACGGAAGACAAATGGGGTTTAGCCGACACTCACCTTGGCCTGGTGACCTGTGGACATTGAGGCTCCAGGAGAGTGCCACAGGCTCCCAGTGCTGTATATGAGTCATCCTGACCCTTAGGTCTGGCCGCACGGGAGGGACCCCACAGTCTTGCCTGCTGCTGCTCAGATGGAAAGCCGGGACCCTGAGCCCTCCCAAGGAGTCGTGTTCTTTCTCTCTTACGCCCGGCCACAGCTCACTTTCGATAATTACATGCCAGCTCGTTAATTCCTCTACCCTCTCAGATGGAAAAGACACTGTGCGTCTCTCCTGCCCTGCTGGGCCCTGAGCCCTCACAGCATGGTGCAGCTGTGCTGCCTCACCCCAGAGGGGCGGGCACTTTCTCACCCCACACGGCCTCCCAACCATGAAAAGATCTGAGGACGCAGCTAACGTAAGCACACAAACATGGAAAGCGTGTACACCGTGCTCTCCGATGCCGTAGAGAACTAGGATGTTCTCATCGGGCCATTTTATCGGGCTCGCCTGAATTGCATAAGGAAGGTGACACCCCTCTGGCCTGAGGTCACAGGGGAAGACACACGTAAGAGGTAGACACGAGACGACGTGTGTTGCCTGTGCTGTCTGGACCAGCCAGGAGGGGGTTGGGGGTTGGTGGATGACAGAAGAGGAATCATCTCCTTTTCCTTCCAAGCTTTGTGTCGTGTTTGGTTTTTCCAGCCCCGAGACCGCCCTGCCTCTGAAGAGGTCTGTCCAACTTCGCTTGAGCAGCACTGGCTCTTTGCCTTTAGTCAGAAGCCTCTAAATAAAGACTACAGATCAGCTCAACTTCTCCTCCAAGGTCTGGTGTTGCTTCTGACACCTTTCGGAAACGGAATGCGGCCGACCAGCCTCAGCAAACAGCACGTGCTGCTCTCAACTGAGCTACCTGGAGGGCGGAGTAGAGACATCCAGCCGAAGCTCGGGGGGGGCCCTGGTGCGGAGCAGCAGCAAACAGAGCCCAGAAGGCTCCTCCCCCACGCCCACTCTTCCGGGATCATGAAATTATGGGAGTCTGAGCCAAACTCATCAATTAAACCAGAATCATTTATTTATCATTATATCTCCTGCCTGCTGCCTCCAATGATTTCTCATGAATTAATGAGCCAATGTACCTGCATATCAATATCTTGTTTTGTTTTAGCAGGACTAGACGTTCTTCTCAATGTCTGTCTGGTTTTCTGTTTTATCGATCCAGGTAGCAACTAAAGAATGAACCATGGAATGGATTCTTTCTTTAATTCTTTTTCTTTTTTAAATGGGCTTTTATTTTTATCGGTGATGAATGAAAGGGAGGTTGGCTTGGGGACATTTAGACTGAGGTCACCGAAGTGGCCCAGAGTTTGGAAGTTTTTATGAAACCCGCTGTGCAATTGGATTGAAACGGTGCTAAGAACAAGCTTCCGTGCCAGACTTGTGGCCAAGTCCATTTGGTTTCTGGCACGAAACTCGAGAAGAATGGTATTTGGTTTTGTTTATTTGGCATTTTGAATGCTGGTACATGTGGCTCCCAGCCCAACCGGAAACGGTCAGAACTGGAAATAGCAACTTCGTAGCAGAAGAGTGGAGTCACCGGAGCATGACAGCACCTGCACGAGGTCCCCAGAGGGCCACCGAGAGCGCTTGCTGAGTGTGTGTGGTGCCTCGGTTGGCACAGTCCCTTGGGCCCCAAGAGCCCCTCCCGCCCCTCCCCCCAGAGAAGAAAGCCCTGACAAAGAACTCCCTTGATCCAGCTCAGTTCCCCAGGGCTTGCAGCCTGCATCACAGAAGTTCCACTTGGCAGGCGGGGCAGTGGTGGGGCCCGTGACTGTCCTACTTTCTAGCAATGACAAATGAACGCACAGAGCCTCACATCTGACGCTAATGAGAACTCCTCTCTGGAGCTGGTGTTTTCATCAGGGGCCCCCACTGCTTGATTTGTAGTGTTTTGGACAAACACCCTGAGCGCTGTCTTTGGATCATTCCATAGCGCGGTAGGTGGTGGAAATCGAAGCTCATCTCAATAGGGAGTGAAAGAAAAGGGATCGTTTGCAAGTCAGCTGTGAGACCTCAAAAAAATAAACCTCAGCTCATGTGCGCTTTAAGAACTCAGAAATGATAAGAATTGTATTTTTCTTGTCCCTAAGAAAATTCTGTCTGGGGCAAAAGATGTCTGACTTTATGTATTATCATTTCTACCCAAAGTATTTGCTCTCGCTTAAGGCAAATATTTGTTTGGAAGCAGCGGTTGGTGACGGTAGCCGAGATCATCAAACAAAAAAGCTGGTTTTTAAACAAAATGGTGTTCCCTAAGGGTGAATCTGAACAATTTGCCAAACGCATTCTGAGATTGTAACGGAAAGCTTGGCGTGGGAAGGACCTGAGCGGTGATGTCACTGCCCCGCATTTCAGAGGAGGAAGGTGAGATGCCAGAAAGCCACACCCCTTCCGTCAGAGAGCAGGAGAGCTGGACGGCCGGTGGGCAGTGTTTTCCCGCCAGCATTTCGGGATGGAGCGATGGAAGGAATTACGATAGTGGCAGAAACAGCCACTGACAAGGCAGATGTTATTGTCTCCATTTTACAGGTGGTAAAACTCAGGCTCAGGAATGTTGAGTCGCCTTTCTGGCATCATAGAGAAGAGAGTGTGGGACCTGGGCTGGTGTCCCTGGAGATCCAGTGTCCTTGTTCTTTTCCCATTATAGGAAAGTCCTTTACACTGTCTTGGAAACAAAACAAAACAAAACAAAACAGGAAACCTTCTTCCAAATAACCTAATGATCAAAAACCTATCAAAAATAGCCAGAGTATGGAAAGAGCCCAGATGTCCATCAACTGATGAATGGATAAAGAAGATGTGGTATTTACACACAATGGAACAGTACTTGTCCATCAAAAAGAGTGAAATCTTGCCAATTGCAACACCGTGGATGGAACTAGAGTGTATTATACAAAGTGAAATGACTCAGTCACAGAAAGACAGGTATATGATTTCAATTCCAATTCATATGTGGAATTTAAGAAACAGATGAATGTGGGTGAAGGGAAAGAAAAATAAGATAAAAACAGAGGGAAGCAAACTGTAAGAGACCCTTAAATACAGAGAACAGACTGAGGGTTGCTGCAGCGGATGGGGTTGGGGGATGGGCTAAACAGGTGACGGGCACTAAGGAGGACACGTTTTGGAATGAGCCCTGGGTGTCGTATGTAAGGGACGAATCACAGGCTTCTACTCCTGAAACCAGTATTATGCTGTATGTTAACTAACTTGAATTTAAATCAATACATTAAAACTAAAACCTAAATGTAAGAGCTAAAACTGTTAAACCCTTAGAAGAAAACAGGCATGCATCGCCTGTAAAATAGACCCAAATGGAAATTCTAGACCTCAAAACTACAATGTCTGAAAAGAAAAACAACTTGTTAAATGTGACGTTGGTTTAGGCAACGATCTCTTAGATGTGGCCCTGAGAACACAACAAAGGAAGAAGTAGATGAACTGCACTTTGTTGAAATTAAAAGCTAGTATATCCATGAACGCCTCAAGGACTTGGAACCATGGCGCATGGAGCAGGAGGACATTTTGGCACATCGTGTATCTGACAGGAGACTCGTATCTGGAACACATGAAGAACGCTATAATTCAATAATAAAAGGTAAATAACCCCATTAAAAAGAGGCATGTATTTTGCAGACCTCTTTTTTTAATCATCGAACAGTCTATCATCACTGTTGTAAAGTTCCTGCCGTGCTATTCCATCCGCCACCTGTCTCCCCATCTTGCTCGCCATCTCTTGGTCTGTTTCGGTGAGATTCTTCATTTCCTTGTCCTCTGGACGTGTGATAACATTTTTTTATTTACTTAGAGAGATGGAGAGAGCATGGGAGGGGCAGAGAGAGGAAGAGAGAACTGTGAGATCATGACTTGAGCCAAAATGAAGAGTCGGACGGACACTCAGCCGACTGAGCCACCCAGGCGCCCTGGGATGTGTAATAGCTTTTCATAGAATGTCACACACTGTGGATTGTATGTCGTTGAGAATTTGAATTGAAACTTTAAAGAGTTTGAGTTTTGTTCTGGGACGCAGTTAATATCCTGGCTGCTCCGTCTGTCCTGTTGAAGCTCGTTGTCTGGCTTGGTGGTGGGAGTCAAGATCCAAGGTCAGGTCACCACCCCCATGCACTCTGGCTACTCGAGCAGACTCACCAGTGCAGCCACTGCTGTGCCTTGATCTCCACTTCTCTGTGCTGCAGGTGGGACAGTGACCCTCTCTGTGGACTCCTCTGGCAGGAGTTCGAGCTTGCCTGGTCCTGCCCCTTCTCTCAAGGGCACAGCCCCACCCTGTCTGTAATCCAATCCCTGAAAGCTTTTGTTTTATGCATTTTGTCCAGTTTTATGATTCCTTCTTAGTGGAGGGTGAATCTGAGGACTCACTTGTATATGTTGACCAGAGCCACTGGTGTCTCCTACGTTATTAGAAAAAATTGTTTTTGATGCTTATTTATTTGTGAGAGAAGGGGGAGGGGCAGAGAGAGAGGGAGACACAAGATCCAAATCAGGCTCTAGGCTCTGAGCTGTCAGCACAGAGCCTGATGCTGGGCTTGAACTCACAAGCTGTGAGATCATGACCTGAGCCAAAGTTGGAGGTTCAGCCAACTGAGCCACCCAGGCTCCCCTCTCCTACCTTATTTTTTTTTTTTTTAGTTTTTTTTTTCAACGTTTATGTATTTTTTGGGGGACAGAGAGAGACAGAGCATGAACGGGGGAGGGGCAGAGAGAGAGGGAGACACAGAATCGGAAACAGGCTCCAGGCTCTGAGCCACCAGCCCAGAGCCCGACGCGGGGCTCGAACTCACGGACCGCGAGATCGTGACCTGGCTGAAGTCGGACGCTCAACCGACTGCGCCACCCAGGCGCCCCTCTCCTACCTTATTTTTAATCACTCTGTTTTATATGTATTGACGTGCTTTGCGATGTTTGAATTCAAATGGGAAGAAATTCAAGAGAAAGAAATTAACAAACCTTTTAGTGTTGAATATTCCTTAGACAAGCCTTAGGTTTACTTAAACAAATTTAGGTCTTTTTATTTTGTTTAGAAATTAAAAATTGGGTGTGGGGCACCTGGGTGGCTCAGCCGGTTAAGTGTCTGACTCTTGATTTCAGCTCAGGTCATGATCTCACAGTTCATGGGAAGGACTTCCGCATTGGGCTCTGTGCTGACGGCTCAGAGCCTGCTTGGGATTCTCTCTCTACCTCTCTCTCTGCCCCTCCCCTGCTCTCTCCCTCAAAATAAATAAATAAACATTAAAAAAAAAAAAGAAATGAAAATTTAGGTGAAACCAAATTCAATAAGGGATATCTGTTTGAGTTACCCTCAGATGATTCTACTAGATGAGACGGCAGTGCTCAGGAAAACATTGTCAAATTCTTATTTCGTAGATGCGAAAAGCTAGAGGTCAGCTTCCACTTGTGATAGGATCGCACACGGAAACGACTTAGGACACATGCTGTTGTCTGTATCGTCTCGCTTCTGGAATGCTGCTCTGTGCTCCTTCCGGCTTCCTGCCTTGATGGGCGTGTAATCTGCCTAGCTCCCTGTGCTGCGATTCCTTCTGAGAATCCACTCAGACTGTAGGAGGGGCAGAACATGAGCTCTTTTCCAAGCCCTGTTGAGTATCTCCAGTCTTCTGGCTTTAAACAGGGAAGTCTGAGGCTCAGTCTGGGCTAGTCCAGGTGTGAGGGAAGAGAGGTTCAGAGCCATCCACCTGAGGGTCCCCTTCACCTCCTGGAAGCCCTCATCTCTCCGCTCACTCCCCATCATTTTTCTCAGGCTCACTCTGGCCTGGGCACCCCACCCACATCAGTCCGGGGAGGGGCTCGTGACTGCAGCTGGTTTAGTGTGTTTTGGGAGGTACCCCTAGAGTAAGGAGAACCCAACACAGCAGGGGTCTTGGTCAGTCTACCTCAAAGCGAGGACTGTGGGAATTTCTGAGTTCGCACAAAAGGGCTGAGAGGTAGGGGCTCATCTTTTTCCGGTGTGTCCCCCTTGCCTTTTATTTGATGTTTCCATCTGGTGCGAGCTTCAGGCCAGCCTTGTCTGTGGCTCTGTGCTATTTCACTCCCTCACTGTTCCAGGCAAAATAATGCACGAGCTGGCTGTTCTGGTTCCGTTTTCCAGTTCCTTGCACCCTCTTACTATACATCCCTCCGTGGGCTAAAAGTGAAGCCTCCCTTCCGACTTTGCCTGTGTCCGAAGCAACAGTTCTGGTCTGGAAGGAACCCGGACGAAGTGGTCGTTAATGATCCCCCCTCGAAGGTCAGACCACCCAATTCACAATCTTGTAACACCTGGATATTTGTAAAACCCATTCCTTACGAGGCTCAGGATGTGACGTGGGGGATGATCCAAGTTTCGTTCAGCACTTGAACTTCAATAAATGAAGTTGTGGAGAAACCGTTTCCCCATCGACATACCTGCCTCAGTGGAATGAGAAAGTACGATGTACCTGAGTGTTGGTTATTTGGCTCAAACGCAATGCAGTCCGGGGGTTGTGGATGCCACGGCACGGTCTCCTCTGCCCTCAACATCGTTTCTGCCCTCACCTTATTTGGCTTTTCAGCAGTGCTTGACGTAGGTGACCTCCGTCTTGGAACCTTCTCTTGTGGTTTGTTTCTTTTGTTGCACTGGCCACTCCTTTTTGATTTCCTTGATTGAGCCCATGTACTCTGTCCAACCTCTTCACGGTGAAATACCATAGCGTCCAAGCTCTCCCTTCTCTTTCCGGGTGTCTCTCATTCCCAGATGAGCTCATCCCAGTCCACGGTCTTACAGACCACGTATGTGGCGATGATCCCCATTTGTGTCTCTGCAGCCTTGTCCTCACATTGACGTCCAAACTCAGTTTTCAGAACGCCCATCTGACTGCCCCACTTATAGTCCTCACTCAGTTAGGATGAAACTCTGCACCCACACAGCCTATCGAAACTGTATCTTTACCATAGTGTCCCATCTCGGTGGCACGGCCAGCTGCCAGTTGCTCAGATCAAACACCTTGGAGCTGTTATTCATTCCTCTTTTCCCTCGCGTTCTATGTGATCCATTTGTGAAGTCCTACCAACCCCATCTTCAACAAGTACCCTCAGTCACTCATCGTTCCCCACTCCACTGCCACCACACTAGTCCTAGCCACCATCGTCCCCCTCTGGGGTTCCTGGAGTCACTCCCGAAAGGTCCCCCTGCTTCCCTCCACCTCTCCCATAATCCCTTCTTCACAAGGACCCAGAGTGGTCCTTTTACAATGTGAATCAGATCAGATGACTTTGACGCGCCCGCTTTTTTGGTTCCCCTCGGCACAGCACAGCCTGAAGCCCCTCACCAGGACCCACAGAGGTATGTACCCTGTTTCTCTGGCCCCATAAGATCCCGCTCCCCTGAACTCTCTTTACGCTAGCCATATTGGCCCACTCTCTATTCCTCAAACGTGCCAAGTTCGTTTCTGCATTAGACCCTTTATCTCTGTTGTTTCCTCTGCCTGGAATGCCCAGTACAGGTCTTCATGTGGCTGTGTCCTTTCCATAGTGCAAGCCAACCCAAACGTCCCCTCCTCGGGAGAGACTTTTACCCACTGCTCTACATAGACCCTGGCCCCACCCCCCAGTCACGCTATTTCCTCGTTCTGTTTCATTTCCCTTCTACACATGAATCACTATTAAGACATTAAACAAAGAAATAGTTAGATTCGCATTTCGCTTTCCACAGTAGAGAAGGGCCTTGTCTATTGTTTTCTGCTGTATCTCCAATGCGCTCAACAGATATTTTTGAAGTCAACGCTATATAAATTATAAACATTTAAACATTGAGTTTTGAAAGCATGTTTGTTTGTCTCAGCGATGCCACGAAACGGGCATGCATGGTAATAAAACATCTGAATTAAGAATCAGGAGGCTTGGCCCCTGGCCAGAACGTTGACGTTGCCTCAGGTGACTCTTCGCTTCCGTTGGCTCATATGTTTGATACTCTTGATATCTCCTTTGTCTTCCTCATGGGGTTAGCGACAAGATCACATGAAATAAGGCATTGGTAAACACACACGGAATCGTGACGCACCGCACACACGTTAGGTTTTTGTTTGTCGCACATTGAAATAGCCGCTTGAAACGTTTTCTTTGGCAGCGTGTAGAAAGAACAAGGTGAAATGCACGTGACTGAGACTGTTCAAGAAATGCCTGATCTTCATGGCCGTAGCTTTACCATGCACACCCATAGGACCAGCCGGGCACCCCGTGCTGGGGGTGGTGGCCAAAGCAGGGCGATTTGCACCCACCACACCCATCGAGATGCTACCACCGGCCGTTCCCTGTCCTGCTGTCCCCTTAGAGATGGCTTCCTTTTGGCATTGACCATGGACGTCTGTGTTGCCCACTGCAGTACCCGCAGAGCCCTCCACAGCACGTGCCACCTGCTAGAGGTTCTGCAAGGGACAGGGGGAACAGGTGCTGGTGGAAGACATGGCACCCCAGCCCCGGAAAGGGTCAAGAGTGAACACCACCGCCCATACTTGCCCGTTTGGTGGTATTTCATCCACTCTACAGCTAGTCTCAAAATCGCAGGCTTATTTTTTTCATGAATGAGTAGAAGCCAACTCTTTGTGGAGTCTGAGAACAGGCAGCTGCCCCAGTGGCTGGAGAAGAAAGAACGGTTCACAAGCTTCCTGAGCTCACAGCCTGGCCGGTCTGGGCTTCTCAGTAGAGTGGTTGCCATGACATTGCATCACTCGTGCCGGAGGGGAACCTTCCAGGCAGTTCCCGTGCTAAGGGCACAGGGTGACTGTGATACTAAAAGAAGCGTTTCTTGCTCTTTATACTCAGAGGAAATCAAGGGGAACTTAAACTCATTAAAAGCCGGCCGAGCACATTTGCACGAGGGGAATGCGGGTCAGGCGGCTTCCTGCGGATCAGCCTCTCTCCCGCAGGAGAGGCCGAGAGCCCCTCCTGTGCCTGTTTGTTCTTAATTAAGAGGGATCCTTGGGGGATGAGAAGAGGTTCATAACGGCACCCACCACCGCCCTCTCGCCGCTGCTTTGACACCCCTTCCCCGGACCTGCAGCGTCTTGCATCGGCCCTCAGCCCTCAAAGCAAGCGGGAAGGCGGAGACGCGGCAAGAGGCAAGACACATACGATGCACGGTGAGAACGACTGCAGGAGAGTCTAGCGCACACGAATAACGCAAGCCTCCATCGTGTTTGTTGTGTAGGATGCCAGTGCTTAATGTTGATCCTTGGCAAAGGGAAGCGGCTGCCCCCCGCTGCTGGCACCTCGTGCGTTCCGGCTGCGAACCTGAGGCGGGTCGCGGTTCCTCACAGGCCCCATTTGAGTTTACCTTTTTCAAGTTTAATTTTGCGAATACTGTGATGTTTAGAAGAGGGAAACGAACCTCCTGTGTGAAGTCAGTCTTTCCCCATTCTTTCCACCCCTATCCAATATTTACTTGCCTCGGACATTTTATTTTCGTTCCTCTTTGTCCTTCCTCTGCTTCTTCTCCCCCTCCTCCCCCTCCCCCCTCCCCTTCCCCCTTCTCTCCCTCCCCCTCCTTCCTCTCCTCCTCCCTCTCCTCTCTCCCCTGCCCCTCCTCCTCCCTCTCCTCCCCCTCCCCCTCCTCCTCCTTCTCCTCCCCCTCCCCTTCCTCCTCCCCCTCCTCCCCCTCCCCCTCCTCCTCCCTCACCTCCCCCTCCCCCTTCTTTCCCTCCCCCTCCTTCCTCTCCTCCTCCCCCTCCTTTCTCTCCCTCCCCCTCCTCCTCCCCCTCCTTTCCCTCCCCCTCCTCCTCCCTCTCCTCCCCCTCCCCCTCCTCCTCCCTCTCCTCCCCCTCCCCCTCCTCCTCCTTCTCCTCCCCCTCCCCCTCCTCCTCCTTCTCCTCCCCCTCCCCCTCCTCCTCCCCCTCCCCCTCCTCCTCCCTCTCCTCCCCCTCCCCCTCCTCCTCCCTTTCCTCCCCCTCCTCCCCCTCCCCCTTCCCCCCTCTTCCCCCTCTTATCCCTTTCTCCTCCCCCTCCTCCTCCTCCCCTCTTCCTACTCTCCCTCCTCCCCCTCCCCTTCCTCCTCCCCTCCCCTTCCTCCTCCCCTCCCCCTCCCCCATCCTCCCCCTCCTCCCCTCCTCCTCCTCTCCCTCCTCCCCTTCTTCTCCCTTCTCCTCCTCCTCCTCCTCCTGCTCTCCTCTCCTTCTTTTCCTTCCTCTTCCTCTCCTCCTCCTTCTTCTAACTTAATTTCAACACTGGGCTTCGTATTTAACACATACAGTGTAACTGGCTTCAGTAGCAAATCATTTTTTTTCTCCAGTGATGTTTGATGACACGGCCAGTAGCACATGGAAACCTTCAACACTGGGCTTCATAGTTAACACCTACAGTGTAACTGGCTTCAGTAGCAAATCATTTTTTTTCTCCAGTGATGTTTGATGACACGGCCAGTAGCACATGGAAACCTTCAACACTGGGCTTCATAGTTCACACCTACAGTGTAACTGGCTTCAGTAGCAAATCATTTTTTTTCTCCAGTGATGTTTGATGACACGGCCAGTAGCACATGGAAACCTTCAACACTGGGCTTCATAGTTAACACCTACAGTGTAACTGGCTTCAGTAGCAAATCATTTTTTTTCTCCAGTGATGTTTGATGACACGGCCAGTAGCACATGGAAACCTTCAACACTGGGCTTCATAGTTCACACCTACAGTGCAACTGGCTTCAGTAGCAAATCATTTTTTTTCTCCAGTGATGTTTGATGACACGGCCAGTAGCACATGGAAACCTTCAACACTGGGCTTCATAGTTAACACCTACAGTGCAACTGGCTTCAGTAGCAAATCATTTTTTTTCTCCAGTGATGTTTGATGACACGGCCAGTAGCACATGGGAACCTTCAACACTGGGCTTCATAGTTAACACCTACAGTGTAACTGGCTTCAGTAGCAAATCATTTTTTTTCTCCAGTGATGTTTGATGACACGGCCAGTAGCACATGGAAACCTTCAACACTGGGCTTCATAGTTCACACCTACAGTGTAACTGGCTTCAGTAGCAAATCATTTTTTTTCTCCAGTGATGTTTGATGACACGGCCAGTAGCACATGGAAACCTTCAACACTGGGCTTCATAGTTAACACCTACAGTGTAACTGGCTTCAGTAGCAAATCATTTTTTTTCTCCAGTGATGTTTGATGACACGGCCAGTAGCACATGGAAACCAGCCACATTGTTTTTCAGATTTCCTCTTCGGTGCATGTACTCATTAAAGAATTGTATCGAGAGGAAGCACTTCTATGATGTAATTGTCCCCAAATTCTGAGGCTGGTGTTCCTATCGGTTCAGTAATAGCTTACAAATAATGACTCAAAATTAGTTCTTCACAGCCTGTAGTTTTTCCCCTCTTCGTAAAACCTTTATTGAACAACTGTTGCCAATAATAGTAGACGACAGTCTGTTAAACCCAGTCTTCCTAAACAAAATGGCTCTTCCTCTAGGTCACAGAAAGTCTCTTTCAGGGAGCTTATACGGAGGTCCTGGTGGCCTTCGGTTGCTCTCGTTTCTGTGGGAACCACTTCCACTGTGGAGTCTGGGCGACCACATGGGATCCCACCCCAGGCCGTTCGTAGGATGGGTGAATGGTCCGCCTGCGCTTCTCCTGCGGATCACTCGCCTAACTGGCATGCCCAGGGTTCAAATGAAGCTGTATGACGTTTTAGGCAGGCGCGCACACACACACACACACACACACACACACACACACACACGTCTTACTCTTTCTTTCTTTCTCTCTTTCTTTCTTTCTTTCTTTCTTTTTTTAAAAATATGAAATCTATTATCAAATTGGTTTCCATACAACACCCAGTGCTTGTCCCAACACGTGCCCTCCTCAATGCCCATCACCCACCCTCCCCTCCCTCCCACCCCCCATCAACCCTCAGTTTATTCTCAGTTTTTAAGAGTCTCTTACGGTTGGCCTCCTTCCCTCTCTGTAACTTTTTTTTTGGACATCTTACTCTTTCAAACACCCACTGTGTTTGGTTTGCATTCTGAATTCTCCGTCTCTATGTTTTCAGTTGTTTTCTTCAGCTACAAATGCCACAGAGCTTCTCCGTGGCGGGTTAGTGGAAGACCTTTGACTGCTGTGAAGGTACCGGTGAGGAGAGGGAAGGAGAAGAAGAAGGCAAGAGAGAGGCAGAAAGAAGCAAGAGAGTAAATAGGCTGATCGATGACTTTGAGCCCTTGTGGATCTCCACATCTCAACCTCCACATTGCACGTAGCTGTCGAGAACATGAAAAGATTAGCCTGAGAGTGTGCATGTGGTTAGAGTCCGAGTTGGGACTCATCTGAGTTCTGATCCAGAGTGTTTCTCCCAGCTGGCCAGCATTTCCACACCATTCACTTCATGTGTTCAGCGTTTCAGTGAGTATTCGTTTGGCGCTGACTTTTCTCCCACATGGGGGTCAAGCCTCTGAACGCTGCGAGGGGGTTTACATCGTCGCTGAGCCCAGTGAGCTCGGATTCTCACCGTGGAGGTCACCGTCAGCCCACAGATGGGCCCGAAGGCTGCCAGCCAGCACGTGGGGGCGAGTGCAGAAGCAAAGAGAGGAGTGTGTGAGGACCCAGGGACAGCTGGGGAGAAGCAGGAGGTGATGACAAGGCCCCGAGAGAGGGGAGACCTGAGGGAGGAACAGGCACAAGAGTCTGCAGCTGACCGAGCAGGCGGCAGACGTGCGGGAGGCACTGCCCACTGCCGGGGGTGCGGAGTGGGGAGGGCGGGAGTCCCGAATAGAGACTGGCATGAGGGTGATGGACGAGGGCATGAAGTCCCAGAGCGAGCCTGGGATCCGAGAACTGGAGGAGTCAGGGAGCCATAAATACGTTTCGCAACATTTCCTTTGACTCGGTCACCACGAGCCCCCCGAGCCTGGGGAGCGGTGGCCTCTGAGTGCTGTGTGGCTCTGGAGCCCGGTGTGCCCCGGAGGGATGACCCGGGGAGAAGCCTGTCCACGCCGCAGATAGCAGCATCTCTGTTCCTTCCTTCTGCCCCCGTCTCACACGGCTCCTGCTGAGTCAGGTGCAATCAGGAGACGCCCCGAGAAGCCTCGCGGGAGGATAGGGAGGACGGGGAGGATGAGGAGTGCTTCCTGACGCTCCTCCAACCTTCATGCATCTTCACATGACCGTGTGGGAGACACCAGGAGTCCCAGAAGCAGGGCTGTCCCTGACGTGTGGGGCTGGGGCTGGTGACACGAGATTTGGAGGGGCTGCTGTCTCCTTCCTCCCAGGGGGTCGGACAGAGTCTGGGGTGTGCCGGCCCCTTCGCCTCACTCTTTCCTTTTGAGAGGCAATTAAACTTTTACGTGCAGATGCATATGTAAAGTGCTCTGCACATTGAGAATCAGGCTCCTCTCCTGACCCAGGTCACGGGCCCTAAGCCTCTCTATTCCGTTTGTCTGTGGCTGCATAAACGACGAGCCTCGTACATAGCTATTTTAAATAATTATTTTACTGTTTTTTAAATAATTGTAGGGGTGCGTGTTTCAGGCACTGCTTGCACGGGCAGTTCTCTTCCATGTGGCGTCCCCGAAGGGTCCCTTGGTGGTGCCCCCAACTGTCCTCACTCCCAGGTGCTTCCGCAGGGATGGCTGGAAGCCAGGCCCATGTGGTCACCGCAGCACGTGGTGGGGTCCTTGTGCATGGTGGCTCGGGTCCCCCTGAAGTCATCTGCCTATGGTCTCAGGCGGGAGCCGCCAGGCTTTTTCTGGACCAGCCTTGGAGGTCCAGAGTGACGTGGGCGCATTCTCCTGTTCCAGCAGATAGTTAAGGCCAGCTCAGATGTCAAGGGAGAGGTATTAGACCCTACCTCTCAAGGGGAGGAGTCTCGGAGCCACCAAAGGTTCCCGCCAGCACTCTTGACGAGTTGGGTAAAGATGAGCACGGGCTTGGAGCATGGGTGCGGAAGGTGGCGGAAGACGTCGAGCAGGGGAGGCCGTGATGACGATAGTGCCACTTGCGTTTTATTTTGCACGGAGACAAAAATAATAAGTTATCACAACATCGGCCACCAGACCTGTGCTTAGTAAGAGGAAGCACTTTCTTTAGCAAAATGAGTTTGAAGAGTTGCTTGAGCGTGGGAAGTAAGACACGGAGGACCCAAGCTACACAGAAATGGTGATGCCATGCTGGGTGGGAAGGGGAGGGGGCAATATTTGTGTGGCCTTGGAGAGGCCAGGAGAGAGGAGGAAATAGAAGACATGTGTGCTGCTCTGAGCCCTCCCTCCTCAAATGTTAAGCCAGGTCTTGTAGGCTAACAGTGGCTTCGTAGGAGCGTCGTCTGTGTGTATGTGCGGGGCACACGGTTGAGGAAGAGGCCGAAGGTCGTATGTGACCCCGGGCAAAGAGACAGGAGTGGAAAGAGTTGCTCGCCAGGGATGACGGACACACCCTCCCGGATTCAGAGACATCGCAGCGAGGGTTTTGGACTTCCCCCAGGAAAGACAGCTTGTCTCAATCAGAAGTCACAGGGTAGGGAGATCCCGACGACCATCTGGCTTGCGTGTGGTTTATGGTGTTGACAGCTGTCTGCTTCTCAGCTTCTGACCAAGAGTCGGCCCGGGACCAGTTCCCTTACCCTTCCGGGGGGAGCAGCCTCTTAAAGCCAAGGCACTAGATAATGGTCCCGATCATAAACCGGGATTCCCTTTGGCTCCCCTGCACAGTGGGCTAATCTCTGTCTCACTTAAGGCTCAGGACTCCATGAGTGGACGTTTAGAGATTCCAGGATACCTAGAGTGGATTTCGCCAGTCCTGCCTCTGAGGCAGCAAAGGCACACGCTTACCCTTGGCACCTGTGAAAACTTGGTTCACTTCCACTAGGAGTTGTGGCCCCAGCTCTGGCACTGGCTAGTTACGGGACCTGACGCAGGAGGAGTGGTGCCTCCGGGATCAGGTCTGGAGACGGCTCTGCACACGCAGGTGCACACACATGCGTGCACACGTGCAGACGCACAGGGACACAAGTGCACACGCACACAGACAAAGACACGCGTGCACACACGTACACACACAGATGCACACTGCTCCAATCTGCGTTTCACAAATCATAGTAAAAGGGCATGCTTTTTCATGACCATTTTGCATCACAAAAGCTTACAGGTCTTTGCCCTGTGGCTTGACGGGTTGGTACATTTGAAGCATCGTCTTTGTATTTGTTAACAACAGGTTGTGATATCGGGAAGATTTACCCTCCTCCCACTGTATTTTATATTGTTTTCACCACTTAAAAATGGAGAACATGATTATAAAATATTTGTTAAGAATATATCCATGGGGCACCTGAGTGCCTCAGTCGGTTGAGCGTCCGACTTCGGCTCAGGTCATGATCTCGTGGTTCGTGAGTACGAGCCCCGCGTCGGGCTCTGTGCTGACGGCTCAGAGCCTGGAGCCTGCTTCGGATTCTGTGTCTCCCTCTCTCTCTGACCCTCCCCCCACTCATGCTCTCTCTCTCAAAAATTAATAAACATTAAAAATGACATCAAAACAGTTATTAGAAGTTAGGGCTGTCCAGACATCTTACCTGTCTGATTTTAGGTTGAGTTCTGCTACTGTTAAATGCTTCCCTGTGACCTTTGGTATTCTGATTGTTCTGGGAGCTTCTGCTTATAGTCACTCCATCTGCCAGGAAAGAAAGCTGTATACCAGGCTGCATAATTTCCTCCTCAGCTGTAAAGTATTTAAAAAAAAAAAGTATGGTGGAGAAGGAGTTAGGGAGAAAACACAGCATTTATCGTTTGAATTAAAGACCAAACCTGGCAAAGAGTCCAGCTGTCAATCCATGAACAGCGTGCGTTGTTGGACGCCCAATTCAGAGAATTTGAAGAGTTGATATATTTATACGTGAGCATCAACAGCACCCAAACCACTTTCCTGTGCATTATTTTTCTTGTCACCCACAAATCATGTTGCAAAAAGATTGATGGTAATTGAATAAATTGCCGTGCGTACTTAAAGACCGGGCTTGTTGGAGAGAGAACAGATTTATTAGGTGATCGATTTCATTTTTTCCTTTTCTGCCAGTGCTTCCTTCCAAACATAGGCAACTAGAAAAAAACAGGCTGAGGTCTTCAGGGGATGGCTCAGAGAGGTGATGTAACATTAGGGAAAACGCTGAACTGGAAATCGGACTCCTGGGTATAGATTCACTGCCGGCTCTCTCTGGTTTACATAATTTCTGAAATCCCTCTTGGCTTGTACATTTTATGGTTTCCCAACGTGATCCTTGTTTAGAGGTTTGTCGGCTGACTCTTACCTATATGATTATGCTGTCTTCACACGTGGAGTCCCGACAGGTGGACTTCTGCCCCTGTGAGTTTCAGATCTTTTGGATGCTGCCCTTTTCAGTCTCCTACTTTCATTCTCTTACCTGGCCAGGCACCAAAGTCTTCGTGAGATGCTACACGCCGATATTTTGTAATACCAACATTTCTAACTTGTAGTTCTGTGGCAAGAACCGGGGTCCTCTGGCTAAAACTGTCACCCAAGAGCTCTGTGTGGACTAAGCCACAGGTCAGGACTTGAGGATCCTCGTCTTCCCGTGGGGTCGAAAACCCTATCACCCACAGGCTTGCCTGATTCCCAAAGTCATGATTTTGGGGAGAGGGGTGAGCATTGAAGCATTGGTCCTAGGATGCCTCTTTTATTTTTCTTTCTCTTTTTTTCTTTTTAAATTTACTGTCTAGTTGACTGACATACAGTGTATACAGTGTGCTCTTGGTTTCGGGGGTAGATTCCCACGATTCATCGCTTACATACAACACGCAGGGCTCATCCCAAGTGCCCTCCTCAATGCCCATCACCCATTTTCCCCTCTCCTCTGCCCCCACCCCATCAACCCTCCATTTGTTCTCTATATTTAAGAGTCTCTCTTACGGGTTTGCCTCCCTCTCTGTTTGAAACTATTTTTTCCCCTTCCCTCCCGTATGGTCTTCTGTTAAGTTTCTCAAATTCCACATGTGAGAAAGAACATACGATATCTTTCTATGACTGACTTATTTCACTTAGCATAATACCCTCCAGTGCCATCCACGTAGTTGCAAATGGCAGGATTTCATTCTTTCTGATTGCCGAGTAGTGTTCCATTGTATATACACACCACATCTTTTTTATCCACTCATCAACTGATGGGCGTTTGGGCTCTTCCGATGACCTGGCTCTTGTTGAAAGTGCTGCTTTAAAGTAGGAAGCCCCTTTTGCAAACTGTTCCTACCATGAGCAGTGACCCTTGAGCTATCGGTAACGTTGTATGCTAACCAGTTGCCCTGATTATTTTCTCTTCCTTTACGCTTTACAACTGAGAAGGGATGGTAGCAGGTGAAAGTCTAGAGGGGAAGAATACATGTAGCTCAGAAGCCAAGAAAAGGCCACACTGAGTGTGCGCGGTCTGGTGGATGGGGAGAGAAGTGAGAAAGGTAGTCGAGGGGCAGGGGGATACCCTGGGAGGAGGAGTTGGGATGCTGCTGAACATGGTGTCCTTCACTAAAGTCTGGCAGTGTGGACTTAACCAGAGTCTCCTTCCATCCTGGAGCGCCATTGTGTTTATCTACGCAGCCCTCCCCCTGTCGACGGTGACAGCGACCCAAAGTCCTGCCTGGTTCTGAGCACGGCCACCCCTTCCTTAACACCGTAAACCTTTCCGTCTCTTGCACACTTATTGTTTCCAGTGCACGTTGTGACACATTCGAAGGCCATGAAATGTAGCGGGACAAGACGAACTTAGAACAATAAAATATAACACAAAAACAACACCCATGCACAGTAGCTAGTAGAGGAACAATTAGGTTGTGGAACCCTGTCTGTTACATGTGGATTTAGTATATGTTTCCTGCGTTGCTATTTAAATGGATTGCGTGTGACAGATTTCAGTCGCTAAAGTTTGACAACTTTGGAGCCTTTTTTTGAGTGTGGAAAGGAAGAGGGATGACAACCCAGCAGGCCTGAGTTACTCAAACCATGCACGTTCCCTGGGAAGACCTGTTTTCAGGACTGGCCCTGGCAGGCTCCTGGGAAATGGGCTCCCAGCTCTTGGAACATTCTGCCCCGTAGGAGTGTTTCTGTTACCGGGGGCCTTGGCGCCACATGGTATCAGTTCAATCAGTTGGGTTATCCCAACAGTGTGATCGATGGTGACAGCCCGAGTTTGCTCTGGGGGAGTCTGAAGGGTTGAAGTGAGTCATGTAGGAGTTACGTGCCTACGTCCCTAACCCCCAATAAACACCCTGGACACCAAGGCTTAGGTGAGCTCCCTTGGTTGGCAACATGGTTTCTGGAAGAATTCAATGTGTCCACGAGACTTCACTAGCAAAGGACACTTGGAAGCTGACACCTGGTTTCCCCTGGACTCTGCGTCATGTACCTTTTATTTTTTCTGACTTTAATCTGTATCCTTTGGCCGCAATAAGTCATAATTGTGAATATATGGGCTTTTCCAAGTCCTGTGAATCCTAGTGACTCATCAAGCCTTAGGGTGGTCTCAGGGACCCCCCACTTAGATGCAGAGATAGGAACTGAGAAATTATGGAGCTTACTGGAACACACACACACACACACCAAGGTTGAGCCTGAAATATGACTAGACCATGGGGTATCAGGCTGCAGTGGAGGGTCCACACTAAATGACTCCCTTTTTACCCTGTTTCTTTTTTTAATTTTTTATTTTTTTAATGTTTATTTTTGAGACAGAGAGAGAGAGAGACAGAGCAGGAGCAGGGGAGGGGCAGAGGGAGCGGGAAACACAGAATGCAAAGCAGGCTCCAGGCTCTGAGCCATCAGCACAGAGCCCGATGCGGGGCTCAAACTCATGAACCACTAGATCATGACCTGAACCAAAGTCGGAAGCTTAACAGACTCAACTACCCAGGCGCCCCTACCCTGTCTCAGTTTCGATCAAGGGAGACAATGGCACAAACGTGGTGTAAAACATTAGGGCTTATTCTGAACTTTATCTTCAAAGGTACTTCTGACTTTTCCAAGATCTTTCAGTTGGGTCTCTTGTGTCCGTTAAATATGGACCTCAGTGATGCTTAATGTTTTAAATTATTTCTAATTATGGTACATTGTAAACCAATGAGATTACCTCTCCTGGGTCCACGTGAATGAAAATCAATATGAAACTCAAAAAGGAGGCATGAAAAGAAAGTTTAACAACCACCTCCCTCCATTCCCCATGTCCTAGTGGGGCTTGCTCTTAGCTTTCCTTGTTTTGTTTGGAAAGATAATACCGAGAGGTTCGTAGTAAAAGCTTTGGAATGTAATTATGAGGAGGGAGTTTGAAAGGAAGTTAAACATAGCATGATTACTTTAAAAAATAAGGATGTAATGCCGCGTCTTTGCAAATAGTCTCTCCCATACTGCCAGCTCATTTCCCATCAGGAGGTAGAGAAGAATTTTTGAGAACTATTAGCTAATAACAGTGTCTGAATCTTTATGGACACTTCTACTTTTCTACACATCGTCATGTATTGGTAACTTCCTCGATTCTCCCAAGTTTTGTGTGTCATCGTAATCAGTTTCCAGTGATACCTGGTTTGAGAATTACTGTGCCCCCACATGGTGCATTCTGGGAGCCTCGGGTTGACCCGGGGCTGAGGGCAGGTGAAGGGAGAGACCACCAGTGGGTTCCCTCCCTCCCCCATCCACCAAAGTAGCCCAGTTTCTGTAAGAACAATGGAGGCGTCTGCTGGTGTGCGAGGGGTCCCGAGATGGATGTCAGGGGACCTTAGTTCTTCATGGGGCACTCTGCTCCCAAAGAATCCATCCTGCTCCAAGAAAAGCTTTGACTTTTCACCTTTTCTCGGCCAGCAGTGACTTCTTCTTGTGCATGCGGTGCTAACTTCCTTAGGTTTTGAGCAGTTGACTGTAGCCCTTGCCATAGTGTGATCCGAAGAGGTAACACCTGCCTGTAAATGTTCACATGCTCTGATCTTTCCTGACCGTAAAGCTTGTCAACTCTGAGATTTCCTCCTCCAAATCTACATTCAACACATTTTGCTCTTGAATCCAAAGAAGCATCTCTCAATCCTGCATTTTTATAGACCTCAATCTAAATATTTGGTCTCACCAGTCTCCTTTTATCCATCTTCAACCTTTTCCTTTTTTTTTTTTTTTTTCTGAAACCCAATGAAATTTCTTTCCCCGCACCACCCTCCTTATTGGAAAGGCTATACGTGTGGATGATTTTGTGCCTCTGTCTTTTTTCTCAGAGTACAAATGATTCTATACATATCACCTGTCACCCTCCCAGCCATATGCCTTTCAGTCGGAGGAAAAATAACTTCCATATTTCACTTATTAAGCACAAATCCCTGCATATTGACGATATTTTCTCCTCTTAAACAGTGTCCGGAATCTCAAACTCCTGACCTGGATACTGTGTACGCTTCCGTTTTCTGTCCCCCTCGCTCTTATTTCCAGGGGGAACCGGGTCTATGCTTTCACTAGACAACACGTGATGCTTCTTTTAGCTCTTGTATTTCGGGGCGTTGCACCTGTGTTTCCGGTTAAGTTGTGCTCTCCCCTTTCGGCAGCGTGATTTGGTCCTCTGAAGCCTGCCTGTGAAGTTCGGTCCCCAGTGCTCTGCCCGCCCCTCCCTGGCCCCGGCTCTCCGCCTCCTCCCCTGGGCTGGCTCCCCTTGTTCCCAGCCTGGCTGCCGGCAGAGGCCCTGGACTCTGCACTCTCTCTGTCTCCGTCTCCCCCTGGGCCTTGCTCACCTGGGCAGATGGCTTTTCCCGTCTTCATCTCATCAAGGTGCTAAATTCTTCTTCGTTCCCTGTCCCCCAGAAGCACCCTCTCCCGGCCTCCTCCTCACACAAAACTCTAGTGAATTTGTCTCCATCTCTGGAACTCCCACGTGGCGCGTGTTTCTTTCCGTGGTCCTTCCTGCACCCTGGACGTGAGGGCAGCTGTCCGTCCCCCTGCCTCGTCGGTTCCCTTCTCTTCGCGGTGGGCGGCCCGGGTTTTGTCCGATGGGACAGGGCTGTGCAGCCCACACGTGCAGCAGGTGCAATGCCTCCTGACCCACACTCGGGGGCTCCTGCTGTGTCCCCGGCCCCGCCTCGCGTGTACACGGCTGCCCAGCCCAGCCCAGCCCAGCTGCGGCCCTAGCGCGCTTTTGATGTGCGTATGTTGTCAAGCAGAATCCCCCAAACCTCAGAGGTCCGCCTCTGCAGGGGGGCACCACGTCCTGGGGCCTGGCTCTGGGGAGAGCTCATAGGGCTGCATCGTAGCACCCATCCTGACCTGGGGAGTTTCCCTCCGAAATAACAATTTTCTAACTCAAATTTAAGTGAGAGACACGACTTCAGGCCCTTTTCTTCCTTGGGACAGTGCGCTGGAGGAGTGGAAATGGTCTACGTCAAAAAATAAGTTCTGTTCCTGGCCGTTTCTCTGCTCCTGAGCCACGTTTCTCTGAAATGTTACTGACGCCTTCCCGATGGAATCCACCCAAACGTCAGGCGTCGCTCGCTTCCTTTCCTTCATCCGCACGGTGCCCTGGGAGACGTGCCTTCTTGGGATGGCAGGAGCGTCCCCCTGGGAGTTGGCACCTGAGCCTGGTCCTGGCTCTGCAGGTCATGACCCAGAAGCCGAGGCTCCCACGCCTTGGGGACATATCCGAGCGAGCTAACATCTCCAACCGTGTTCCTGCTGCTCAGAGGCTGTAAAAGGCGATGTCTCTGAAAGCGCACGGGTCAGGTGAAGGAATCCTGGCCCCTGTGCTGTCTGCCAGGCCTCAGCCTCAGTTCCTGCGAGGTGTGCAGGCTCTTTCTTCCCACCCCTGGCTGGGTCTGACCCCCCACCCCCCCACCTCAGGACACTGCCCTGCCTGCATGCCTGGGGAACTCTCTCTCGGCCTTAGCACCAGGATTTCCCCTTGAGGCCACAGCTGGGCCCTCTGGAAACTCCCTTCTGGTTGTTCCTGGTGACTGGCCACACAGCCTCATCTGTTACCCGTTGCTTTCCTTCTGGAAGCAGCACTCGTTTCCACCTTGCCAACTCTGTAATAGTGTGGAGTATCTGAGTGCCTCCGGGACGTTTGTATACAAGCAGCTTGACTCAAGCACCCTCCTCGGCTCCCCAGTGGTCTGAGGTCCACCCACTCGGGGCCTAGCTGTGCTCTTTACGGCTGTGACCTCCCCCTCCTGTCCTTTCTGCCCCCCCACAGGGAATACGACCCCTTCCTGTTTACACCCCGAGGTACCACCAACACAGTGACGAGGTGTGGACTAGGTCTCGCCAGCTAAGTGTTTGTTCACCTTTTTTTTTCTACTTTCATTGAGATTTAGTTGACATACAGCACTCTGTAAGACATACAGCTTAATGATTTGACTTAGAAATGTTGTGAATCGATGATCATTGTAAGTTTAGCTAACTTCCATCATCTCACAGATACAATAAGAAAAAGGGAAAGGTGTTTTTCCCTTGTGAAGAGAACTCTGAGGACCTATGCTCTTAACCCCTTGCCTACATACGAAGACGGCAACGTTAACTGTAGTCGCCATGTTGCGTGTGTGTCACATCCCGGGAGTCCTTATTGCTCTTTTAACTGGGAGTTCGTCTCCTTTGACCCCCTTCCGCCCTTCCCCCAACTAAAATTTGAAAGAAACAGAGGAAAGTCTTTATGTCCAGGACCAGGCTTCTCTGTTCGCGGGGAAGCCTTCTCTTACTCCTTAGACCCAGACCTCTCCTTCTTGGACTCGAAAGCAAGTTTTCTTAATGTAGGATTTCAGGGGCTCTTGGATGAACTGGAATGAGATAAAAAAGGCCGTAATCATTTTACCGTTGCCGAACTGAAACATAGCTTCCCTTCAGTATGTCTGTAGGCATAGTTTTGTCAGTACCTGTGACCAGTAGAAATCACAGATATTTTCATATCATAATGACAGTTGAAGATCTCACGCAACGTAGGTTACTCTCACCGTTAACTCAGAATCCTCGTTGTCTGAAGCCTAGGCTTTGGGGCTGTCTGTAGTTGCTCAAACATGTGGTCAGAGCTGGCCAATCTCAGGTAATTCTGTTCCCTTTTTTCCCCCATTCTATTATATTTTATCATCAGGAGGAATGAAATTAATTCTAATGAATAGTGGTAGATCCGTGAACCACAGGGAGTTCTATGCTCCATGGTCTTTTAGCCACAAGACTGCAAGTCGGGTTTATTCCATTGGACGTTAAGTCAAAATCAAGTGCTTCTGGAGACCAGGATGCCTTTTCCTTCTGACGTGATTTGTGAAAACTTTCATTCTGCTTATGACTGTGTACCTTTGCATTTATTTATTTATTTATTTATTTATTTTATTTATTTTTGAGTCAGAGAGAGACAGAGCATGAACAGGGGAGGGGCAGAGAGAGAGGGAGACACAGAATCGGAAGCAGGCTCCAGGCTCCGAGCTGTCAGCACAGAGCCCGACGCGGGGCTCGAACTCACAGACTGTGAGATCATGACCTGAGCTGAAGTCGGAAGCTTAACTGACTGAGCCACCCAGGCGCCCCGACTGTGTACCTTTTCAAAACAGGAGTTCCATTCTTCCAGTCCTCCAGATGAAAAAGTGAAAATTGCATATCCAGCTTGATGGGCGTGTGCCCTTGTCAAGGACAACCCCGCCATTAAATGTTATGAACCTCGCTAAGCCAATCCGATACATCTTTAAAAACAGAACTTGACTTGAACCTGCCTATTATATTGTGAATCGTTAATCAGTATAAATATATTTTACTGTTTTGTGTGCTTATAACTGTATTTTAAAATAATGGTTTTCTTTATAACCCAGTGGATTTTGTTTTTTATATCTAAATACACGATTCTGAGAAAAGAGACACAGGCTTTACCAGAGTGTTCCAAATGTTCAGGTTTCATTTGTTTCTAAAGAGACAAGGGTGTCTCCACCCTTTTTCTAACAACTCCGTTTTGTTATGCGGGGCAGTGTAAGGAGGCTCTTTCCCTTATGCCCTCGGGGGCTCAGAGGCATTCCCAACCGGTCATGCCACCAATCACAGCCAAGTACCTAGGGAGCCTGTGTAGGAAGTGCCTTACCTGTATATCACAGAGTCATCAAATCATTTGCCCAAAACCCTACAGTGAGGGCGGTGAGGGAGGTAGAATCTGAATCCAGACGTTTCGGCTCTAAGACTCCAGGGTGTGTGATATTTAACTACCCTATTATATGTTGTAGCCTCGCTAAACTGTGTTCTGAAATAAATACATACATACCTGCCCACCCGCCTTCGGCTTTGTCCTTGGGGCCTAGGCGTCTGCAGTTAAGGAAACAGAAAATGTTTGTTCCCTGCCTTTGTCTCTCTCAGTCTCACTAGGTCCTTCTTTCTCTTTCCGTCCCTCTGCATGGGGATTTGACTCTGTAGAGAAGCCTCCTTGTATTCCCAGGCTGTCCCCTTGTCTTCCAGTGAAGGAGGTCAAACAGAATTGGCTCGGAGGCCGCCTCCCGCGTCAGTGTTGCTGTTTGAATTCAACACGCGATGGGTCTCCCTCCTCACAACCTGCTGGTGGAGAGATGGTTCCTTATTATTGACCCCAACGTCACACGTTTCCTGCAAGGCTCTAAATCATCCCCACGAAGCGGTGACCTTGTATCTCCGGTCTCCTCATCTCCGTGTATCCGTGGTGCAGTTGTGTTTGTCTCCTCGAATGAATTTGGGAGCTAAACCAGTGGTTGCCCCCATTTCGTGGTTGATTAATTTTCTAGAAAACAAAGAGCACGTTCACGAACACGGCTCTTTTTGGAAACTGGCAGGATCTTGACGTGGATCCTACAAACTGACTCAAAGCACCTCTCCTTCGAGAACAAGCAGTATTTATTACACGAGGCTTCTTCAGTTTATTCTTGGGAGATGGGGTTTCTGGACCCCTTTGCAATTTGAGTAAAATTGGTGAATTAGAGTTTCTTCCTAGGCATCAAATGGTACATTGTTACGGAGACACTGGAATATTTCTGCCGCGATGATGTTGGTGGAAAGCTCACTGAGATGATTACCTTGAACGACGGGAGCCCTGCAATTTCAGTGGTGGGTGTTCAAAGCTGCATTAAGTGATGTCTTATTAAGTGTGGGGCCAACTAAATAACCCAGAGTTTTCTACATAACCGTTGTCAGGCTGAGTTTGTTCCTGCTCAGAAACGGAACAGTCTTTATTTTTATCTGAAGACAGAGATGTACCTGGTCTGATGCTCTCCAAGCCAGACGGGTTTCTGTTGCCTATGGTACATTTCCTGGTGCTCACAGCAGGAAAGAGCCTCAGTGTTGCCCTGTCCCAGCATCTTCAGATTTGTAGCCGAGCAAACTGAAATCCAGGGAGGAAGAGAGACTTGTCAAAGGGTAATACAGATGAAGAAGTGGGGTGTGAACCACATTTATGGCTCCGGAGTCTTAACGTGCCTTTGGACCGCTTCTGCACAACAGTGACAGTCCCATGGTCCCCTTCGCTACAGGCGGGGTCCCTGAAGCAAATGCAAGTGACTCCCTTCCTTCCTCCCTCGTGTGTGTGTGTGTGTGTGTGTGTGTGTGCGCGCGCGTGTGTGTGTAGCTGTTGGGATCAGTGGTTCCTCTTTAGCCTGCTTTTGACTTAAGTCAAGATAGAATTTGTTTTGGCGCTCACACAGTGCAATGCCACATGTAACTTTTTATTTGTATGCATTACTAATTCGTTCTGGCGACAGTCATCAATACACACGAAGCCACTTTCCAATGTCTGAGATCATGAAACTAGCCCTCCCGGGCATGTCGGAGCCCCCCTTCACCCCTTCTAGGCATGTCGGAGCCCCCCCTTCACCTCTCCTGGGTGTGTCACAGCCCCCCTTCACCCCTCCTGGTGCTGGAGAGCCACCTAATTTTTGTTTTGGCTTTCATTCTCCTTTGCTTCTGTCATCCACTTACTTGAAGGTTGCTTTTGTGTCTTAAAGACTCAAGCAATAGAAAATTGAGAAGATCAGTCCATTGATTTGGTCAGTCCTAATCATTGGTTGAATTCAAAGTCCCATCCCCATGCAATCCAGACTGAGAGAACTGATCTTTTCTGAGGCTAAGACATATATCAGTGGCCAACAGTCCATAACTTCAACTTGACCAGCTCCCAGATCTTGGTTTCCCACCCAATCCTGGGCGCCCTGGATGCAGCAACCCCTTTGTATCCTAAGATTTACAACCTTAAGAGTTTTTCCCGGGGTCTGCATTTGGCGGGGGGGGGGGGGGGTCAAGTCTTCACTGTTTTTTGTGACGAGATGGCTCACAGGATAATCATTAGCTTTGGCGGATGATGTATTCTTATGTGCTGTCTCTGAGCGAGAGAGTAAAAAGCCTCCGTTAGGAAAGAATTATGGAGTGGCAAAGTAATGGATTCACTTTGAGACTTGAAAATAAATAAGTAAAGTGAATAAGTTGCCCTCTAGAATCCATCACCTATCATAGAGAGCGGTGATACAATGGTGCAATCATTAGTGTGGCTCTCAATGTGAAATTATGTGAATCACTTCATTCATTACAGATAATGAGCCAGTAACACAAGCCTGAGTGATGGCTCCCTTACACTACTCATTTACTTTATTTCCTTTTCTGCCCCTTTTGGAGCAAAAAGTTTTTCTTTTTTTCCTTTCTCCTTGCAGGAGACACTTGGGACAATGGTGGTTAAACTAGGGATCGAGACCTCCAGCTTCTGATGGACGAATGCTGTCTATAAGTACTGATCATCTAGCATGATGCTTTTATCCAGAAAGCATTTATCAATATAAACACACTTAGAAAGGCCATATGGAACACATAAAAGCATCAAGAAGCTCGGAATTATAGCAAAGGCACAGAATGAATGTTTTTTAATCTTGTCTCATCCATAGATACCTGCAAAGATTATTTCTGTTGATCACTGTGGTACCACTCGCCCTTTACGCACCTTCCGTGCATTATATTTATCAGGTGTACTGTTGAAAATAGCAGGGCCGCTCTCCTGGTTGGATACCTTGGCAAACACGAAGCATTTAGAACATGGACAGGCTGTCATATATACACGAACCCATTGGCCGAAAGGACAGTGATGATGTTGCACCAGGGAGCCTGATGGAAAGCCAACAGATACTTGCTTGTGAGTGTGTGTGCATGTGTGTGTGTTAAAATGGACATCCTATAATAAGTTTTCTAAATCCTTTTAACAGTCCTCTGGAATGGGTGTTAATGCCTGTCTCCAGTGAGAAATGTATTTGAAACTGAGCTTCAGATGTCTTGCCTACGGCAATGTGGAGGCCCTGAGTGAGGGGTTTCATTCTGCCCTTTGTGGAGCCATCCAGTTGTGGGGCTCCATTATTCACGGGCGTGTGAGACGTGGAGAGAGCCCCGGCTCAGATCGCACACGTGTGGATCATACTCTGGGCACCATTTATACCCTTCTCTGGGAAGTAGGACAAGAAACGGAGAACAGATGGCTGATCCGTGTTGCAAGTATTCTGCTCATTCAAGCAAGAGATATTTTCCACTAGGAAACAGGATTTCTGAACAGAGTTGCTACCTTTGCAGTCACTTGCTGTACCGCAGTGTCCGTGGAAAAGCCGTCGTGCGTCGTGAGATGGCGTGGTGACAGGAACATGCCAACCCCAGTGCTGACGTCTGCTCCACTCACCCAGGCTGTATGCCCCAATGCGCAGGTGACATTCCTTGGCATCTAGAGAGACCCAGCAGGCACACCTTTGGTGGGCGTGCCCAGTCATCAGCCATCTCGGTAGGAATTCTATCCCATGGCAAAAGGAGATCAAGACACAATTTCTTTGAGAATATTCAAAACTAAATAATATTGTTACGTTGCACCGTCTTAGCCTTTTCCAGCTCAAGGTTGAGTCAGACCCGGGAGTCTTGATGCAGACATTTGGAAATCCCCGGGCTGGGTGGAAAATCACGTCAATTGCAAACTCGGTGAGTAAGCTGTAAGGCCGCACCTTGGAGTTGGTAGGAAGCCAGCGAAGAGGGAGGCGATTGACCAGCGCCAACTCTGACCCTGGCCGGTACCTCAGAGGAAGAATTTCAGTCTGTCCACGTTCTGTGAATTCCTTTTCCCTGCTAGTATTCTCAGGTGTTCACGGGGACAGAATCATTGTCTGAAGCCAACAGCGAAAGTCTCCCAGGACCGCATGGCAGGCTTATCCTCAGGCTCTGGCCTGGAGCCACGTGTATTTTTCTGAGGTTTACAGGTAGCCCTCGAAGCAAATATTTATAGATGTGTTTTTAAAGAATCACTGATGCTGTAATTAAAATGGCTTACTAGGTGAATAAATGAGTAACCCGTTGAATGCGGCTGGTATTATTGCTTGACTCCAGTATCCCACACCCCGCGACAGACTCGAGGTTAAGAGCAATGAAGCAGACAGAAGCAATCTCCCCATTCAAGGAGCCTGTGCCCTGGGAGGGCGGAGGGGGACATCCAGGGAGGCATCCAGCAGGATAGTCTGTCCATCCGGGAAGAGCCCGACGTGCATGCAGGATGAAAACACACAGTGATGGGGTTCTTGAGCAAATGACTAAGAAAGAATTCTTGAGACGTCTTTGGTGCAAAAAGGTGATTTTATTAAAGCGTGGGGACAGGACCCATGGGCAGAAAGAGCTGCACTGGGGTTGTAAAGAGTGACTGATTAGAGGGGTGCCTGGGTCGCTCGGTTAAGCGTCTGACTTCGGCTCGGGTCATGATCTCGCGATTTGTGAGTTTGAGCCCCACAGCGGGCTCTGTGCTGACAGCTCGGAGCCCGGAGCTGCTTCGGATTCTGTGTCTCCCTCTCTGTGTCCCTTTTCACTCATGTTCTATCTCTCCCTGTCTTTCAAAACCAAACATTAAAAAAAAAGTGACTGATTATATACTTTTAGTGGGGCTTAGGGATAGTGTAAATCTCTAAGGAATTTGGAAGCAAAGCTCTCAGGACCTTGAGGGGCTAGCTGCTGTTAAGACAAGGTTACTTTCGTGGGTGATGGGCATTGAGGAGGGCGCCTGTTGGGATGAGCACCGGGTGTTGCATGGAAACCAATTTGACAATAAATTTCATACTAAAAAGATAAGTTACTTTTAGTCTTTCATAAAACAAAATCATTAAGGAAGGAAGGCGGCCATGAGTCAGCTTGAGGAAGGTCACGCTCTGCGTGTTTCGGGGGTCTACCGGGGGGCTGCGAGCTGCATGGACATTTAATTTACGTCACATTTCTCTTGCCTTTGTTTTCCTCATCACACAGCGCGGCGGATTTTTCGAGTGTTTCTCTATAATCAGATACCAGTTTCATAAATAACACGACCCACTGCAGGATCGTGGTCCACGCTGTTTAAAAGCGCTGTTGTGGACAGAAGAGCCTTTTCCTCTCCCTGGTGTCTGAGGGAGCGCCAGTCAGAGCTCCTCCCAGCGGACTCCCTCATGGTATCTTCTAGTAGGCCACCTCCGTGAGGACCGAGACGTGTCTGAGACAAGTGTGGCTTCAGTGAACTTCCTCTTTCTTCTCACTTGAACACCTGCTCTGTATGCCACAGGGCTCCTTGTGTGAGCCTTGGTCAGGCACGTCTCCTCTCACTCAGGGGCTTTTGACGGGGGAGCTGAGACATGACCGGCCATGGCGAGCGCTCAGTAACGTGTGCTGCGTGAAGAAATGCGTGAACGGCGTGAGGCAGAGGGTTGTGCGTTCTCCGAAACAGGTACTTACGTGTTATGAGCATTCCACAAGACGGATAGTAACGTCTAGAATATCATGGAAGGCCTCTTGGAGGGAGTGGCTTTGATGTAAGGCTATGGTTGTGCCATCTGGCAATTCAACCTCACAACTTCCTGCGATGTGCCTCGGGGCATGACTCATCAAAATTAGATGATTTTTAGATTAGATGTACAGGGTACCAGGGTGCGTGTTCCCGTCCCATGTAGCGTTCGGAACTGGGTTGGGATCCCAATTCTGTGACGCCCACACCATGCGCCTTCTAAAACTAAGTGAGATGCTGTATGGAAAACGTGGTATACTAAAGCTCCCTCCACCATTGAATCTGTTCTTATCGACAAAACCCTTCATGGATCAAAAGTTTATAAATAAATTCAGAGTGCCTAATGGAGGTGCCTCATGGACCCGTGGATGTCCTAGCATCCCAGATCCATTGCCCATTTATAGAGACACATGCATGTTTTAAAATATGACGGAAAAGAAATCGTAAAGCTGCTTTTTCCAAATTAGGGAATAACTTTACAAAGAACCTAAAGTTCGCGCTCTCCGAGAAGACTTGTGCAGAGGTGGCCGTCGTAAGGGTACCCTCCGGTATCCCCGATTTATTCCGTGTTCCCCCAGAAAGGGTGTCTGCTGTCCCAGCACAGCCTCTTCTTTCTGGATTCTTTTTTATCCTGGAAGGAGGAGGAGCTGGAGGAGGGAGGAATGGGAGGTAGAATAAGCCAATCCAGGCCAAATAAGGCTCGCTCATGGTCGCGTCCACCTCTCCCTTTCCGTGGCTCCCTCCTGCGCCCCCACTTCATCGACGCCAGTTCAGGTTCCCCCTCATGGGGGGCGCCGTGGATAAAAGAGGCTAAAGGGGATCGAGGGTTCCTTCTGGACCCCACAACTCTTGGCACACAAAGCCATCCATAGGCTATGCCTGACCTCCACGATGAATGGAAATTGAGCTCATGATTGGCCCTTCCCTCTCCCCCCAGGAGTATCCAAATCTGCAATAAATGAGAAGACAGAATTATGGTTCATTTACTGACCTGACTTTAATATTTCTGAGAGCATTTGAAACATTTATAGAGCAGCAGTCTGCCCTTTGGTAGGAAACAAAAGTCTCCTAAGGCTGCTCCTTTCCGGAGCGCGCACTGAATGCAGAAATGCATTCCCTTCACCTTCCTGGGCTGAGCAGACGTGCGCTTCTGAGCTCCCATAGCGCCCTCAAGTGGCAACATCAAGCTCTCCATGTGCTCAAAACCCGCAAGACCCTGGGTTTGCTTGGTCTTTTCCGTGGTTTGACGTAGTTTGTGTTTTCCGTGGTTTGTGTAGTCGCTTTGATTTTTGCAGATGATTGAATTCACCAAAGGGTTATCAAAATAAAAAGCTGGAAGTGACTAGGATTTGCAGAGTGATTTTGAAACGATAGGGATGCTGGCACGAGGGGGCCGTCGGCGGACGCGGGGGAAGAAAAACAGTAAGAAAGGAACGTGGAAGAAACCTGTGAGACTGTGGGAAATATATTTGCCTATTTTCCTCATGTTGTTTTCTTCCCCTGGATCGAAGCAAAGAACAAACCACATACGGGGTCCCAACAGTCAACACAGGCTGCAAGATAAAGGGAACGTGCTTTATGAGCCTGTTTTTCTTGTGTTCTTTTCCCAACGTGGAGTTCTGGATAATAGCATCTGAAATGTTGCTGGCCCCTGCCTTGATAGACAAGGTTGATAAACATGGGGTAAAATTCCCATCATCTGTTTTTTTGGGGAGCATCCCCTGGGTCAGGCTGGGTTAGGACTCAAAACCACGGGCCCTCCTAGGTGTAATTCCAATAAAAATATATACGTGTATTGAAAATTAGTTTCTTCCCAGATATTCGGAGTGCAAGGTTCTATGTGTCCATCCAAGGTGGAACGTGTTTACTTGTGTTTTCACTCCTTACGTGTGCCCTGGGCTCCCGCACCTGCCGCTGTAGCCCTGTGCAGCCCCTCCTGTGAGCTAGCGGTTTTTCGCTGGGCAGCTCATGGCTCATGGTAGCTCTGGCCGGATGGGGATCCCAGACTGGCTCTTTTGACACCAAATCAAGGTCTGCTTCTTAGGAGGTCTACTTTTTAGGGCAGTGACGTTGAATATTGGAAAGCACTTGGAGGGGCGCCTGGGTGGCTCAGTCGGTTAAGCGTCCGACTTCGGCTCAGATCATGATCTCGAGGTCCTTGAGTTCGAGCCCCACATCGGGCTCTGTGCCGGCAGCTCAGAGCCTGGACCCTGCTTCGGATTCTGTGTCTCCCTCTCTCTCTGCCCATCCTCCATTTGCCCTCGCCCTCTCTCTCTCTCGAAAATAAATAATAAACATTGAAAAGAAAATTGAAAGCACTTTGAGTACCAAGTGCTGATAAACATGAGTTTTCATGTTTTGCTTTGTTAGAGCCGCGGTGTTCACCTCCCTGTTTGGGCCCCGGGCTGCTCCTTGGTGGCTCTAGCGACCCTGGAGGGAGAAAAATATCTCCGAAGACATGTTTCTTCACTCCGCACAGGAGAGGCCTCTGAGAGTTGCAACACATCTTCCTGCCAACACTCTTGTGGAAGGAAAGTATAAAAGTCAACGGAAAGTCCAAGTGTTTCCCCTTCGAATCTGAGACAACAGTAAACAAGAGAATCCACGGGAAAGCCTAATGATGCCTTTTGTGGGTGCTGAGCCATAGGCAGCCGTGATTTTTCTGAAGGTTAGGTGTATGTTAGGTACTCCGGTTTCCCCTGTAGTAACAGCTTAGTGGAACCTCTCAGGAGCCCCGCATTGGTCCCCGACATGCTGTCCAGGAAGAAGCTGGTGCTAGTGAACCCTCCCCCTGCAGGGGGCCAGCGAGGGGAGGAACCCCCCCGGGCATGACTGCATGTGTTACAACACTTGGCTACATGACATTTCCCGACAGAAAGGGGGGACACTGGGGTTTCTGTCCGGGTCCTGGTTCTGTTCAGCAGCTCTGTGCTGTGAGGGTCCTGCTTGTATCCCTGCAGGCCCTGTACCCTTTTTTGTCGTGGCCACAAAGAGGTCATGGCAGCTGTGAGCCCTCGGGTCCGCACACAACCGAGTGCAGAAGACTGGAGGGGGCAGTATCAGGGGGGCGGGGAGGGTCCCTCTTCTGACCACCCTCTTTTATTGAGGAGGAAAACCTTCTTGCCAGGAGCCGCCCAGAAAACTGTTTACATCTCTTTAGCCAAGCAGACACTTCTCACTGGAGGACAGAAGGTCTATGTTGTCGGGCGAAAAGGGAGAAGGGACAGTGGCAGAGCTTTTGGGTGACCAAGGAGGGTGGCTCCCACGGTGGTTGTCATCAGTGAGTGAAGAATGCATATAAGAATATGGTTACGGAAGAAATTCATGTCATTCCCTCCAGAAAACAAAAGTGCTTTGCCTTTCTTCAAAGATCCAATTTAATGAAGAGTAGCCAGCTCTCTCCCAGCAGGCAAATCTGGGGTTATTATTATTTTTATTTGGCCCGAAGTACAGGTGGCATAATGTCACATGGGTTTCAGGCACACAGCATGGGGACTCGACAAATCCGTATGTCATGCGACACTCACCGCGAGTGCAATACTCCCTAGGCTGTGCCTTTCATCCCCGTGACTCAGTCGTCCATAAGTGGAAGCCTGTACCTCCCACTCCCCACTCCCTGCCACCCGTTTTCCCCATCCCCCTACCTCTCCTCTCTGTCAACTACCAGTTTGTCCTCTGTGTTTATGGGTCTATTTCTGCTTTTTGTTTCTTTGTTTTGTGTTTTAGATTCCACGTATAATGAAAGCATATGGCTTTTGTCTTCCACTGCCTTCTTTTACTTAGCATAATACCCTCTAGGACCATCCATGTTGTTGCAAATGACAAGATCTCATTCCTTTTTATGGCTGAGTAATGTGCCAATGTGTGTGGCTAGATGGACAGACAGACAGACCTCATCTTCTTTATCCATTCATCTATTGATGGACATTGGGTTACCTCCATATCTTGGCTATTGTAAATAACGCTGAGGTAAACATAAGGATGCATATCTTTTTGAAATAGTGTTTTCGTTTTCTTTGGGTAAATGCCTCGTAGTGGAATTACCGGACCATAGGGTAGTTCTGGTTGTAACTTTTTGAGGGCCCTCCATACTGGTTTCCAGACTGGCAGAACCAACTCACATTCCTGCCAACAGCGCGCGAGGGTTCCCTTTTCTCCACCCCTTTGCCAGTACTTGTTATCTCTTGTCTTTTTGATTCCAGCCATTCTCTAGGGTTATTTTTCAGGTCACTGAACCATAAGGAGATACCTTTGCGAGACTCTCCCATCCTGCCTTGAGTAGATCTGACGAATGAGGCTTAGAGAAACGATAAGAAGATAAAAGTCCCAGAAACTGGGAATAGGTTGGACTAGGGACCCTCTGGGCGTCTCCAGCCTCCTTCCCTGGTAAGACTTTGGGAAGAAAAACAAACCACAGAATGCATTAATCTCAGCGAGGGTGTTCCCCCCCTCAGAGATCAGTGGGATTCTCTTCTTGCGGCTGCATCAGCTGATGTGGGACGTCATCATCATTCCACTGGAATCAGGGACGGAAACCCAGGGCTGCGTGTGGCCTAACCACTGAGACGCTCTGCACTCGTGAGACGCCACCGTATCAAGTGCCTGTTTTTCATCAGGTGGATAAACCCGAGCAGGCTGCCTTCCCGGGGATTCAGTAACTGTCTGTACACGTCAGGGCCTGACGTTCACGGTTATAGATGGGAAGACCTCATTAAATGCAGATGTGATCAGTGGTTGCGATGTCAGATGAGTACTCATTCCAGGTTTTCCACTGAAGCGTCCGTCATGGGACAAGTGCACCACTTGAGGGTCTGTGAGACGAGTGGTTAACTTATTTGGAGCCTAATATCTTAGCATACTCACGACTTTTGTGTCCTATCCCGTATCATCCCGTATTTGGATTTAATGACTTTGTATTATCTCTCTTTGAGTAAATTAAGTGCTGCAGAAAGGTATTTGGAGACTCAGAATTCATGTAGATCATGAGCAGCCATTTCGTCTCGTTCTGAGTTGAACTTGACGTTGTGTACGATATCCGGGCTCTGAGAGGGAGAAATAAAGCGATCCTGAAACACAGATGGAAATTGAGGCTTTACTGTTGCCGCTTCTACTGTAAGGTGGCTTGGAAACCCTTCAGAGTCCTTTGAAAGCTTTAATTTATCCATCCGTCCTCACAAAGATTGAGGAGGTTCTGAATAAATGATGCAATTTGGGTTTTGTTGGGTGATAAAGGAACGAAATGGCAGTGATTACGGGTGCAGTGCAGAGGACCGAGGTAATGAGACCCATCAGGGACTCGGCACAATCCAGGGAACATATGGGATCCACCTCATCGTGTTGTAGCAGAGAGTGAATTTTGTTTTTGCTGTGAGTGAGGGAAAAAACCGTTCAAATTGCAGGCTTATATGACTAATGGATTTATGTAGCCAACGGGCGGTTTCTGTTTTACCTGTCAAGCAAAATATAAATATAGGTAATTGTTAGGGGGATTACTTTTTTGAGTTCCAAATGACAATGACTCGGAATGCAATTAGTGGTATAGACAAACCTATTTCCCCCTTTTATGAGAAGGAAATTGTTCGGAAATGGGTAAGTGCCGTTGGTAGAGTGCACAGTGGATAGAATTACCCCCACGAAGCAAATGAGCGGCTTCGTTTCTGTTTTATTGCTCCTAATATAATATGTTTTCATTAACGAGAACCCACTGCTTCTCCTATCTGACGTGTCCCCCTCTGCGTGAATCAGGGTTTTGCGCTGATGTCTTCTGTGTTTGCTCAAGACTTTGGGGAGATACAGAGCACAGGTCTGAAGTTTATTTTCTTTCCCACAGTGTCATACTTCGTATTTAGGATCTATGTGTGTGTTGATGGTGATCCTTAAATATAGGTATATATTCACAAAAATAGGCACGTTCCATGGATACCTGGAGAAAATCATTAAGTGATGGCGAAAAAAAAAAAAAGGAGTTGATGATGAACACTTTGATGTGGTTTAAAGGAGTAGATTCAGGAAAATTAAGTTCATAAAAGTCCGTTTTCAACTTAAATGTGTTTATTAACTTCGTTGATTTTTAATTCGTGACCAAGGTGTTTTTTTTTTTTTTTATTGCATGAAAAAAGCAATGAGTCTAAACCAGAGGCACTGAGGATTTTTTAATGAAATCAGGTTTTGAAAGTAATGCTTTTTTCCCCCCTCGCAATTCTGCAGAGCTTTCTGCGAAATGGCATGTATTCTGGCAAGGGGGCGATGCTCTTTGCTCGCTTGCATAAAGGAAAGTGTCTCTGAGATCTGCCCCAGCAGGCGTGGTATCTTAGCTTTGATCCTGTCTTTGGTGTCTGCCTTATCAATCCCCTTCTGGCCACTACCTTCTTCCTGAGATGAGCCCTAAACAGCTCAATTCAAGGGGGAAACAGCATTCTGAAAATGTCTTGGAAAGGCCAACTGTATTCCATTCTCTTTTGACTTTGATCTGCTGAGATAAGCTCTATTTAAATGAGGTAGACAGGCTTGTGCATTCTCAAGAACTTCCTACCCTCTGGAAAATCCTTGTTAAATACTTTGGATTGGAAAGCCATTCCCTAGGGAAAAAAAGCAAACATTTGGGAGAATCTTTGAGGTCACCTGGGTGCCATCTAGAAAAACATTTGAGTATATTATTCTAGTCCAGCATTTCTCAAACTCGAGCATTTCATCCAGAATGACCTGGAGGGCTTATTAAAATACAGGTGGCAGGGCCCTAGTCCTGAGTTTTTGATTCAGCAGGTTAGGGATGGAGTCTAGATTTTTCTTTTCTAACAGATTCCTAGATGATCCTTGTACTGTTGGTCTAGAGACAGTTCTCTGAGTGGACTGAAAACGCCACTTAGCGCTCCTACAATAAATAACTAGGGCATTATTATGAACACATTTGTGATCTAGTTCTTTCTAAGAGTCTTTTTCTAATAAAAGTAGAAGGGCTGTGAATGCACCAGAATGAGCAAGAAATTGAGAAAAGCTCATTTATTCACAAAAGGAAGTCATTATCAATCTGACCATGTGATTTAGAGCCTCAATCCTGATTCACTGTGAGGGATATTGGGATATTGGCTGTAACCTGTAGGACAGAAAAGACTGTGTATTTCAGTCCATCATTTCGTCCCTAGAACACAGCACAGTGACTGGCACCTAGTAGGGGTTCAAATATTGACTAAATAAGTGGGTGAAATGCTCACAACGAACACAAACATTAGCTCTACCATTTGTCACACGTGGGTTTGGATGTGGTTTTAGTGAGCTAATGATACGAGCGTACTCTACAATGCATCGTCCCAACTTGATGGCTTCTACAACAGCTATTGATTCTAAGGTGCACATTCCTGCGGGTCACCTGTGATTTGGTCCAGCCGCCCTGGGCTCAGCGAGCTGGCTCTGCTTTGCGCGCCCCGATCGCTGGACTGGACTCCAAGCTGTGGGTTGGGTTCAGATGTGTTTGTTGTGGAGAGCAAGCCAACATGGCGGCCAGGACATGTTCTTGTCTGGCGGATCACCTGAGTGAAGGAGCTCGGGCAGGCCGTGCAGGTCCCTTGAAACCTTTGCCTGTGCCGTGTCCGTTCACATGCCAGTGGCCAAAGCGAGTCAGTCCGGCAGTTTAGGGTACCTGACTGGAAGGGCCCTGGGATAGGAGGAAATATTTGCTGAGCGGCATTCCAGTCTGTCCCGGTTTTGAATGTGGGAATAGCAGCTTCTCACCTCCAGGATGAGTCATCTTGACTGAGAAACTTGGGAATGTAGTGATGCCCCGGAGGAGGCTGCTCCTGCTCAGACTGTCCCATCACATACTTGAAGGCGTGGCTTGTCTTCTTGGCGCTTGCACGGCTGCTTGGTTTTCTTTTTCACTCAGGCCCTGGCTGCTTGCTAATTGTTGTTTATCGATGCTGCTCCAGGCGTGTCTGAACTCAAAGGAATGGCCTTCATGCTGGTAATTTTTGACGTGCGGTAAGAAGGAGAGGGAAGTGATTCTGTAGGAGAGTTCTTCAGACTCCAGCAGGCAGCTCTCCCGACCTGGCCTGCCTAGCAGGTGCTGCCGGCCTTGATTCCCCCCAGGCACCATCGGTCCTGGCTACGCACAGGAAGTCTCTCCTCTCTTCCCTCTTTGGGTCTTGAATCCAAATGCAGCACCTGAACCCGGAAGCCGATGAAACTGGGCTCGTCTTACTCCCTTTTGCTATTCCTGGCTGGCCAGCCCTGTCTTTCTAGGCTGGATTACATCAGCCTCACACTCAGCCTCCCTAAATTTTAGTCTTGTCGTGCATTCTAGGAACACACCATATCCCCTTCCGTTTTATAACTGGAATCGTTTTTAGTGGAGGCAGATTATTTTAATCTTGTGTGTTTCCATTGGCCTGCACATGAGTATAATGTTCATGGAAGGATTAAATGACTCAGCATTAGCTCCGCTTTCCACTGTCCAAAGAAGACCGTGCATTTGAATGACGCGGTTTCTTTCTATCCTTTTCTATTCCATTGTTGCTTTCAAGTAAAAGCCGAAAAACCCTTTTGGGTGACATGATGCAAAATCATCATCATCATCATCATCATCATCATCAACATAAATTCAAAAGTCCCATGTGAGGGTTGGAGCCTCCAAAGCGGACTTGGCCTCGGAATTTCAGAATGCTTGTCATTGGTTGCAAGAGAGCACAGACAAAAGCTATCCCTTCTTCTAGAAGACAGTCATCACCTCTGTCGGTGCGAGCACTGAAAGCACTGAATTACAGAGGCTCATTAGCATGACTTTAACATTAAAGGGAAGCAGATTTAACTGAATTCATTAGACTGGGGGAGTGCTTGGTTACAAAGGGCGGGGAGCTCTGGGGGCATTTCAGAGCAGAAGTCACTGCCCTCTTAATCTAATAATACTTGATGTGTGAATTAAGACATCTCAGATGACGACATCGGGTTCAAATGATCACCGGGGACAAACAGAAACAACAGACTCTCTTCCAAGCCTCACGCTCTAAAAACCTTAAGAGCCTCGGAAAACACTGCGGAGGCTCTTGCTGTGTCGTCAGGACATGTGACCACACAGAGGTTGGTGCCTCCTCTGGAAGGGAAAGCGATTATTTGGATAATTTTATTTTATAAGTTCTTATAAGTATTTTATAAATATTCAGTGAGCAGCAAGGAATTTGTAGAAAAAAAAATATATATATACAGCCTATTGATGTTGACCCAGAGCAAGGACAGGAATGAAGGACACGAACAAGAAGGAAGGAAAGGAAGATGGAGACCAGAGGATGTCAGGGGCAACAGGTGGCCGGCGAGAGGGAGCACCCCTGAAGGAAGGGAGGGCCAGCCCCCCACCCAACCGGGCCAGAACAGATATCTTCTCTAGGTTGACACCAGCCTTTGAGTTGAATCCGGAGCCGTTGTGCCGACTCGGCAGTGGGCTTCCCAGGCTCCTGATGATTGACGCTGTGTGTTTGCAGGTGCCCTGTGACGGCGGTTAGCTGCCCATGGAAGGTTTTGGGGTAGCGTGCACAAAATGTACAGTTGCGTAATGGCTGTATTAAAATGCACATGCAAGTGCCATAGGGAGATTAACATCGAAATTTATTAATTTTAGAGTAAGCCTTTTTGTTGGGTTAAAATAAATGTTTCTCTTTAGAACATATTAATTGTTAAGTACCAACTTGATATCAACTTGAAAAACCTCAAAATTAACCCCGGGCATATTTTAATTCTGTATTTTTTAAGAGCCGAGACTAAGCCGTCCCTTTTCTTGTGCCAGACACTTCCTGTTTGTGAAATTTGTAAACAGGTCATGCTATGCAGACCCTTGTTGATAGGCATCTGGCCAAAAAATATATATACTTTTATTCTTTAAAAAATTTTTAATGTTTACTTATTTTTGAGGGAGAGACAGACCATGAGTGGAGGAAGGGCAGAGGGAGAGGGAGACCCAGAATCCCAAGCAGGCTCCAGGCTCCGAGCTGTCAGCACAGAGCAGGACGTGGGGCTCGAATTCACGAACCGCGAGATCATGGCGTGAGCTGAAGTTAGATGCTTCACTGACTGAACCACCCAGGTGCCCCCGAAATATATATTTTTAACGATAGATATATAGAGAGTTTGGCTGGAAATAGGCTCTGTATTTATGCATTTAGCACGGTACTTCCTCAAACTATCCGAGTATTTGTTTTGTTTCTCCCCGGTGGTATGAGTACAAGGTGATAATACCTAGTAGATACCGATGCCCAGTGTTTTAGGGAAGCCTTGCCGTGCGCGTGAGCTGCTGACCATCTCGTCCCTCTTATCTCAGGGTTTGGAAGGCATAAAAATCGTGAATAGCGCTCTGCTCTCCTTTTCCTCACAGAGAAAGAGAAAGTGAACCCCAGGATGTAATTGTCTCCTAGAAATAGGAAAACCTCTTAGCTAATCAAAATCATGCTGAGGCTCCGAACTCAATATACTTTTGGTATTTTTTCAATGCTTAGCTTGCACGTGGACCAGAAAGTCCCCTTTCTTGTCATTTAAAACATGACCATCCAACCAAATTTTGCAGCAGCTCCTTAATTCCAGTGACTTATATTTGTCTTGCAGTTTGGTTCCAGGGGAAAGAAACACACTCACGCCTTTATTTAATAAACAGGGGGGAAAACCCATCATATGTAACTCGGTGGGAAAAATGGGTCAGTGGGCATGGTTTTAAGCAGTATTCACATCTTGATATGAAAGAAACCATGAAATATTTTCAAAAACAGTTTCCCACATTTATCCGGTAGGCAGATGTGGAAACTATTTCAATATAGCATATTGAAGGCATTCATTGACTGGTGAGTGGAGGCAATTACTGACCTGTTCCCTTCTGAGACGCTCCAATGTTTAAATACTCATTGGGAAGTTTTGCCCCTCTTCAGACTTTTCCCCCCTATTTGAGGGATGGGGCTCCGAAAACGTTATTGAAGGCAATAAGTGAATTAATTCTGTGTCACAAACACGAAATGGCATCGTTGCAATTTTCCACAATTGCTTTTATTTTTTAAGGTTTATATATTTGAAGAGACAGAGCACGCACATGTATATATGAGCGAGTGGGGGAGGGACAGAGAGAGAGAGAGAGAGAGAGAGAGAGAGAGAATCCCAAGCAAGCTCTGAACTGTCAGTGCAGAGCCAGATGTGGGTCTCAAACTCAGGAACCGCGAGATCGTGACCTGAGCTGAAGTTGGCGGCTCCACTGACTGAGCCACCCAGGCACCCCATTTTATAAGTAATGTTATTTTATTTTATTTTTATTTTTTTTTTCAACGTTTATTTATTTTTGGGACAGAGAGAGACAGAGCATGAACGGGGGAGGGGCAGAGAGAGAGGGAGACACAGAATCGGAAACAGGCTCCAGGCTCTGAGCCATCAGCCCAGAGCCCGACGCGGGGCTCGAACTCACGGACCGCGAGATCGTGACCTGGCTGAAGTCGGACGCTTAACCGACTGCGCCACCCAGGCGCCCCTATAAGTAATTTTAAATAAACATTGCTTATTATGTTGTCTGAATCATTTAGTTAGGATTTCTAAGGCTGACCAGATTGTAATTTGAATACCTACGAGATCACCGGACAGTGATTTTTAAAAGTGAGGGACGCATGTGCCTTCCATACCTCAGTTTCAGCCTGTTCTCGTCGATATGCATACATCTAGGAAGTATTGTGTGTGATACACGAGCTATTTCCATATAAATACTGTATTTTGTATACAATGTTAGTACAAGAAATATGCAATGCTACTTCTCACAGTCTGCGTGAGTAAATACATGCATATTTTATAGGAATATTACAAAAGTAAGCCCCTGGCAGCATCTATATTTAGTGGCGGTCCGGGACCTAGATGCCTCAGGGAGCAGCATGAACCTTCCTTTCAAGTCCTGCTGGAAAGGCAGCTTCCTCCCATCAAAAGCACAGCTGGGGCCGGGGGAGGGGGGATGACAGCAAGGTTTCCTCTTTATCTAAATGTGATGACTTTTAAAGTTTCATTTCATGGCTCTAGTAACTGCTGCCTCTGTCTTCAAAGTGATGGGGGGCCGGTGACGCGCTCTGCCACCCTGGACCTGTGGGCGGGACATCTGCCTGAGCCGTAGGCCTTTGGCTGGTTCAGGGCACCTCTAGCTGTTGGGATTTTGGCTTTGCTTGTTTTCGCGGTGGCGTAAAGGAAAAATGTGCCTTTCAACTACTTTCACAATCACCCTCTTCTTCGTAGTGGAGGGAAACCACAGTGGATTAAGCACAGGATGGGTGTGGTATAAATTCTAATTAAAACAAGGCTACCCACTGGGTTGAGATTTGGGGAGAGTGTGGAAGGGACCAGAAGGTATGTTCTCCCAGGAGGCTTATTCACCGGCATCCGGTTTCTCCCCCCTAGTTAAGGACACCGTGGGAAGAAGCAATTTCAGGACCAGGCAACGGCTTTCTCAGGGGTATCTGGGCTCGGGCATTGATGCCAGGAGATCCCCTTGGATTGAGACTCAACAAAGGCTGATGAGCCAGATATATGGCCTCACTGGCCCCGGCCTTGCCTCCCCCCCCCCAAACGTAGATCAAACAGTCATGAAAACCCAGGTGGAGCAGGGGCCACCACTGAGTCCAGGAAGAATGTGAACACGAAGATGGTGTGGAAGGCACGCAAAGTGGGCAGGTGCAAACAGTCCCCTCCCCTCGGAGTCTCAGGCCCGAGTTTTGGCTGAAGCTCAAGTTGGGACCGATCTGTCCCATCTCGAGGGGCTGCAAACAAAAGGGAAGGGGGTGTGGGGACGAGATGAGAAGGAGGAGCCCCCAGATCCTCATGAAAGCCGGAGGCGCGGATTCGAGAAGGAGGGAGACATTCCCAGAGGCCCGAAGGAGCAATCCGCCCCAGGGAAGGGCGGGGAGAAAGCAGCCTGCGCCTGGAGTCGGAGCCGGGCGCGCAGGCATGCTGGTGTGTTTCCACACAGGGGCGCTGGAGCACGTCTTACTGCAGCAAGACGCGCGAATGCGCACCCGGAGCCTGGCGCCCTGTTTGGTGTGGTTTCTCCCGGGTTCCTTCCTCTCAGTCGGAGGCTGAGGGGGCGGAGCAAGCTTTGGAGAAGTTGCTGGCCTCCCTGAAGCCTCAGACACTGCCTCTGTTTACTGAACATGAAAACGGAGTTCGCGATGGACACCAGTGGGTTGGGATGTGTAGGGAGGAGCGTTCCACTGAGTTGCTCGGGAGCCTTCCACCAGGCCTCCCCTGCCTCGCTTTCCATGACCCTGCCTTTCCCTTCTTGTTGAGCCCGGGGGAGGGGGGGTGGAGGAAAATGAATCTGTTTTCGGAGACGAGCTTGGTTTGGGAAGCCACGAGGGCTCCTTAGAAAGCCGTGTGTCTGAGCCCCTCCCTTCCAGCCCTGCTGTTTGCCGTCCCTCTCCCCACTTAGGCCCCCCCAGCCCCGAGGGGTCCTGGCCGCTGTTGTTGCAAGTTAGGCGAGGAAAGCTGGAAGGAAACCCCGAGGGGGAGCGCTCGGAGGGGGGCGAGGCTGCAGCTGCGCGGGGTTCGAGCGTGTGCACCCAGGGCGCAGCCCCACGCCGAGGATGGGCGCCTTCGGGGCTCTGCTCTTCCTCAGTGCCCGCTCCCCCCTCCAAGCACCCCGCGTTTTCCGCGCTCTCTTCCCGCGCACCCGGGGGCGCCACCTCCGGCGGGGCCCGGAGCGCCCTGAGCCCCTGGCGCGCTCACGCCCCCGCCCGGTCCCCGGCCCGCCCCCGCGACCCCCCGTGCCCCCCACACCCCCACCCCGCTTGCGCCGCCAGCCCCCCGCCGCCCGGGCGCCATTACCCGGCCGCGCGGAGGGGCCGGTGGGGAGGGGGAGGAGGAGCCGCGCGGAGGGGCCGGGGTGGGGGAGCGCGGAGATCCGCGCTGGCTGTTCTCCCGTCTCTAGGTGGTGCCAATTCTGGGGCCTAGGCATTTTCCCTCCCTTTATGGTTTTCCGGGGATTTTTTTTTCCTTCCTCCGGTGCCTTTGACTAGGCCGGCCGTGGCCGTGGCAGGGAGTTGAAAAAAGCGGAAAGGACCGAGCGAGCGATCGCACCCCCAGACCCCCGGCTCCGCCGAGCCGCCGGGGAGGGGGCGGAGGAGCCGAGCCAGGCAGTCGCCCGGCGGCGACTTGAGAGTGGCGCGCGGGAGGAGCGGCGGCTGCCGCTTCCCTTTCTTCTGCGGCTTCTTCCCTTTCCCCCCCGGAGGGGGTGGGGAGCGGGGGCCCCGAGAGGGGAAGGCGCGGCGCAGAACGCCCCCCCGGGCAGCCGGCGAGGGCGCGGGCACCGATGGCTTCGCTCTACCAGAGGTTCACGGGCAAGATCAACACCTCGCGCTCCTTCCCGGCGCCCCCGGAGGCCAGCCACCTCCTGGGCGGCCAGGGGCCTGAGGAGGACGGCGCGGGGCCCAAGCCCCTCGGAGTCCCCGCGCCCGCGGCTGCGCCCCGGGAGCGCGGCGGCGGCGGCGGCGGCGCGGGTGGCCGGCCCCGGTTCCAGTATCAGGCGCGGAGCGACGGTGACGACGAGGACGTAAGAGCATCTTGGTGGGTGGGGGGCGGCGCGGGGCTTGGGGCCGAGCGCTCGGGGAGCCGCGTGCGCTCCGCATCTGCGAGGGTCGGGGTCGCCCTCGCGGCTCCCCTCCCCTCCCCTCCTCTCTGCCTCCCGGGAGCGCTCGCTCCTCGGCGCCGGCGCCGATCTCGGTCACCGCCGTCCCGAAGCGGGGCTCGGTCTGCAGCGGCGGCGGCCGGGAGTTGGTGCCTGAGAGAGCAGCGTCTGCGGGGCTGCGCTGCCGGGATGGGGGGAGGCTGGGGGTGGCAGTGGGTGTGTGGGTGTCTGTTGTCACTGTACAGGGGTATGCGTCCTAAGGCGACAGTTCAACCAGTCTGCGATTACAACTTGATCTTCCTTCCTCCCTCCCTCCCTCCCTCCCTTCCTTCCCCCCCCCCCCCCCCCCCCCCCCGCTTTAAGACTGGGGAAGATAAAGTCCCAGGCTTCCCACCTGTCACTACAATCTATGCATTGCGCCCTCCTCACCTCCTTCTTGCTGTCCCTTTACTCACGTGGCCTGCACTTCTCCCCTCTCCAGGCCACTTTCCCCTCCAGTGCGGATCGTGTGGGTGGTGATTTCCTTTTGGCAGGGGGTGCAAAACACTAGCATCCGAGGCCCAGCGTCCTGTCCCTGGGCCCGGCACAATTTTTGCTGATGGGAGTCAGGCCCTGCCTGTCTCTGACCACCGGCCTTGGACTAGTAGCTCTACCTTAGACCTGTGGTAGGAGAAAACTTCTTCTTCGGCTTGTTTCCTACTCTTCTTGGGCTGAAAGCCTGGGTTTCAAAGGTTGGATTTGCATATCACCTTAGTAACCGATGACTCAGGCTGGACACCAGCGGGCTGCTTAGATGGATGAGTCCAGCCACCTCTGCTGATCCCTTCTAGCTATTCAGATGTCCGGGGAGGACCACAAAGAGAGGCAGCTGCCCTTGTTGAGATGTTCTCTTCCCCGGGGAAAAGAGAAAAATCCCAGACAAGCTCTGGGATTGACAGGGAGAGCTATAGCTTAGCTGCTCCGGCCCCTGGGGATAAGCAGGGTGCATTGTGTTGTGGAACCCGCTGCGTGTGCCTTGGAGGAGTTTGCTACCTGGGTGCACCTGGGCACAGGTCCTCACACACGCCTCTCAGATAGCCTCCCCTGACAACCCAGGGCAGTACCGGTCCCTGCCCTGAGCAGGCTGTTAGGTCATTCAAACATGTCTTGTCCCAGGTCCCACTGCTTCACCATTTGGTTTTTCTTTAATAGTGCAAGGTTGGGGGAAGGGCTTTCACAGGGACAATTCTGAAAAAAAGCCACTGAGGTTTTGTTGCTGTCACTGGTCATTTTTTGTTTTACGGAGGGAGGATGTGAAGACTGATAGGGATGACAGAAGTTTGTGGCAAGTGCAGTCTGTGTCCATACACGCACACACATGCACACACCACAGCCTGTATCAGATTTTGCAGGCAACCTTCCTATTTTCTTCTGGATCATTTCCAGACTCCCCTGGTTACACAGATAGCAAGCAGAGAGATGTCCCTCACTTCAGTGGGTCAGGTCCTGCGGGAGATGTGTGGATTCTTCAGGCATCTGGTTCAAGGAACTAGAAGTCTCTGAGGAGGGGTTTTTGGGCGGTTGGTGAAAAATTCTGGAGGATTTAGTTACTGAGAATCTTGGGGAAGACAATTGAACTGCAATGCAGACAGAAATTATGCACTTTTTGCCTTAAGTCTGACTTAAAACTGTTGAATTGTTATGCTTGGAGTGAGAACAGTGCAGTTTCCATCGGATAGGCTCTAGGTGGCGCCAGGAGGAAGGAAAGGCAGTGGTTTCTGAATTTTGTTTCTGATGATCTCCACCCATCTTCCTCTCTTTTTTTCTTTCTTCTTAGTTTGGAGCATCTGGTTATAGTTCCTTCTTTTCGGTTTGATATATGCCTAGCACCGTTTCTCAGATGAGCAAAAGGGTTGAACTGGGGAGCAAATTGGGGACCTAACATTCGAAGAGGATTTCTGCTGATGTGGCTGTGACCCGTGTATCTGACTTAAATTCAGGAAGACCTGACACCAGTGTTTTTTTCCTGGAAAATTCAGAACTGTGTGTGTGTGTGATATGTAGGTGCAGGTATAAACACAGTGTACGTGCATATAGTGTCCTTATGAAGTACGTATAAATATATGTATATATCTAAAATGTATGATGAAATCAATGACACAGCTAAATGTGGCATCAAGTTCTTGAAAGCTTTTCTCAGAAATGTTATTCAGTTTGGAAAAGTTATGTCTAAAATTTACAAAAAGATAGGTGTACATATTAAAACGCTTTTCCTTCAGGAACGGCAGGTGCATTTTGCTTGAGATACTACTAGTTTAAAAAGATAGATGTAAAAACTGCTGTTTTGATACCAGCTTTGTCAAGATGAAAGAATTGAGAGCAGTCGTTTTGCCACCCAAACGTAAACCTGAAGACGTGCATGTAATTAGGAACGTATATAATAATGGAATCATAATCACGTATTACTCTTTGCATGTTGGCCCTGCCTTTTACGACCTGGATTTCAGCAGTTGGGGAGCTGGCCTGTGGGTCGCGGGAGCTGTCCGAGGTGCTGAAGCATGGCCGCGGCCCCCTTCTGCACATCCTCACACTAGAGCCTGTGGCCTTTACAGCCCTCCTGTGGCTTGTCAGTCAGGGAAAGCTGTTCCGTGGTACACAAACAGCTTTCCCGCCATGGTCACGGAGACCATGATAAACAGCATGCCTTTAAAATCCAGTGGGCCTTGTGCCTCTTGTCCCTCCATCCAAAAAGGGGGAGATAAAGTCCCATTCTTTTTTTAAAAATTTTTTTTTCGACATTTTATTTATTTTTGGGACAGAGAGAGACAGAGCATGAACGGGGGAGGGGCAGAGAGAGAGAGGGAGACACAGAACCAGAAACAGGCTCCAGGCTCTGAGCCATCAGCCCAGAGCCCGACGCGGGGCTCGAACTCACGGTCCGCGAGATCGTGACCTGGCTGAAGTCAGACGCCCAACCGACTGCGCCACCCAGGCGCCCCGATGAAGTCCCATTCTTGACTTTTGTGTATATGCACACATGCCTGAATATGATTAAAAATAAGTAATTTCCACCAAAATAAAACTTACGGTAGTCACAAGGTTTAGTAGAGATGAATCAAATGCTGAGATTGTACAGCAGGTAATTAACTAGTATTGCATTTCCTATCTGCACAACCCCCCCTACCCCCACCACCACCACACCCCCGCCACGGAACCAGAGAAAAGCCTGCTTTGGCTGGATGGGTCAGTTCTGGGATGTGAGGTTAGCTCTGAAATAGAAATAAAACCAGAATACTTTTTCTATTGGAGTTTCCTCATCAATCTTAAATTTATTTAAACATAAAGTCAATTACCTGGGTAACCCCTCTGAGGAATCAATAGCCATTTTGATTTAAAATTCATTTTGTAGGTTTAAAAATTAAGTTGACTCTTAAAGGAAATGTTGCAAGAAGTGACTTCTAATGGCATTTAAGTAATTCCAATAGGAAATTGTGACTGTGACTGATTTTAAAATACTGGATTTTGTGTCGCCCCTGCTTGCATGTTTTTTGTTGTTTGTTTTATTCCTTAAAGGACTCCGTAGGGCTTAGGCAGTAGTCTTGTTGAGGCCCCATTAGTATGTTCCTGTATTCTTCATGTTCGTTGACACGTGATTTCCTAACAATACAAACACGATGACAAACGGGATTTTAAAACAGCAGATTGGCCAAAGCAGGCGCTGAGCATCAGTCCCCTGACTTACGATGTCTGTCAGCCTGACAGGGCCAATTTCATTATCCGGTATCTTCAGCATGAGGCTTGTTCTCCAGCAACCAGCCCATTGTTCTCTCCACCTTGAGTTTTCACTGCTACAATGTCAGCATCCTGTGAATTTTTGATGGGTATTTGTCAATTTTAATGTTTTAAGTAGTTTGGCTGTACAGATATGATGTTTCTTTACCCTGCCCATGTTTGTTCTTCTGCCCCAGGGTTAATTTTCTAAATATTTAATTTCACATCGTTTTCCTAATACATGAGGAAAAGACGAAAACTCTGAACTACCGATTTGGTCCCATTCTTCTCATGACTGATTTGACAGTGCTCAGTGTCGTCATCTACAGATCATCCGTGGGGTATATCACATGAAGCTCCAAGTGACCTTTGACTTGAGGAGACAGGTGGAATCGCCATCTCACTCCTCATAACGGTGGTGCCTACAAAGTAGGTCCTGTTAGATGCCGAGCAGTGGAATTCGTCCCAGTTCGGTGAATATATGTTGTTGCTATTACTAATAACATTATCCCTTGATATTACCCTTCTCTACCAGTTCTTTCTTCTCTGCCTGCAAACAGACACAAAGACCATCCTCACTGGTCTGTTACTGCCCTGTTTTTCTTTCTTGTTTTGTAGTCCAACTTCTCAATCAAGTAGTCTACAACTGATGCCACCTGCATATCACCAACAGTCTTCTTTTCCTTGTCTTTCTGGTGGCAGACTTTGATTCTTACCGTTCTCACTGAGGGAAGCTGCACACAGAGAACGTCATCGGGAGTCTGCCCTGTGTGATTCCTCTTCAGCCTTTGTTGTTACAGCTCCTGGTCTTGGTGACCACCACCCTGCATTTCCGACTTTTGCATCGCATGTCTTTCCTGATGCGGCTTGAATTCCTGTCCTGTCTCTTTCTTTCTGAACTCGGTCTTTGAGTTCTTGGGTACATCATTTCCTCCTACTCTTAATGTAGGAGGGTGGGAGAACCTATGCTCCCCAGTTTTGGTCCTCCACCATTCTATTCTTTACCTTTCATGCTTTCTAAAGATAAATTAGGTTTCAGGTAAATTAGAATGAAGGTAAAGGGAGCCGAGCTTATCCTACAGCTTCTGTATTAGAAGATGGCTAAGTAGCTTCCGTCCTCTAATATACATCCCCTCGCATTTCTTCTGAAGGTGTTTTTCTTTTCTGTTTTATAGGATTGTAGAACTAGAAGGACCTTGATGGTGACCATCTTGATCTCTCTTCTGAGCTTTTTTTCCACATGTCAAGCAACTAGACATTACATCATTTTTGCGATGGCGACAAGACAGCTGCACGGAATGTATCCCTAACATTCCTCCTCTCTTTACATCTGCTTATTCTAGATACCTTTCTTCCTAATCTCTTTATTTGTTGTGATAGTATCGCCATTTCATCCATATCCCAGCATGGTGTTCCACGTATGCAATCATGTAAAAATGACATTTTCTCTATGGTTTTGTTTCTTTTTTTTTTTATATTAGATGTTTCACCAGATAAGCTTTGAGGTCCCCTTATGAGTTTAATGCCATATAAAACTATGTCTTAGCACTCTGCTGGACATAGTACTTGTCCTGAAAAGTTTAGCTTTTGTACTTCAGAATGTGTTTTAAATGCATAGGAAGTGTTTACTACCTAAAACAGTCTCGCTGTCAATGTTTTGGTAAAGTGAATAATCACTCAAGTTTTAAAAATATAATTCTGCGTCTGTAAAGAATTTGCTGAAATTATAATACTTCTGTAACAAAATTATATAAAATTTTGCTTACTGTCTCAGCACAGAGAATGTAGTCATAATTGGGAAATTGTCTAGATTGAAGGAAGTAAGACTCATGATATAAGCAAAGTCAGTGCTCGCTGAACCATGGGTGAAGCCAGATATAGCATCAAAAATACCTTGCCTCTGCACTACTCTGCCTTGATTGTGTTTTTAAAGTGCTGCTATAAGTATTCTCATTGTGTCTTCATAGTCACCTTGGCTAGGGAGGAGAACCCTAACAAACAGCTGATCTGTGGGCTTGAAAAATTAATAAGGGTAAACCCAACTACTTTTCAGTTGCATGAGTCAGTTGTCAACTGTGAATGATAACAAACAGATTTCAGTGTGTTAACAAGCCTTTGGTCTCTAGAGCCAGTCACAAAAGCGTGTGTTTGCTTAAAGCCAAAGTTGTTTGTGGAAAGTGAACATTATGCCTTCTCAGTGGATTTGAATTCTGTGTAGCACCAAGACGTCTTGAGGTGGACACGGAAGCATACTCTATTTGGCATACTTTTTTCGTGCTGCCGGCACCCACTTTTAAATAATTTACTTGTCTGTGTTTCCTGCAGATTTAAGGAGGTCTGAAGCATTAGAGTAACATCATGTTAATTTATATTTTTGAAAAGGGGATCAACTCATTTTCCTACATGAGATTAATATTCTAGCATCACTGTGTAGACAGGAATTTCTTGAGATGTTGGCTTTGGACATTTTTTTCTTCTTCATGAAATAGAGCTTTTTAATTTTGTACCTAAAGCTTTTTCTCCCGTAGAGTCAGAATGATTAATGAGTTTAATTTTTGCAAGCAACTGGCAGGAGTTGCTGAGTAAGATGTACATGCTGATTGTATATAACCCTGTTCCTTTTAATTACTCTGATGATAACAATGCATTTATCAACTGCATGCAGAAAGCCTCTGTGCAATATACAATATTGATCCCTTTCATAGAGCATTGCCTATAAGAGTAATATGTATAATAATCCTTTCAAAATTAAATTCTGCTTAATAAATTTGGTGTTAAGGGCATTGAGTGCCCATGTGCTGTTATGATTTGCTTTTATTTAATCACATGAGTTTGATTTTATGTACATGTAAAAAAAAAAGAGAGAGAAAATCAGTCAGCCTTTCTCATTAATGACTTTTGGGACATTTATCTTTAGAATGATCTAGTATTGGGAAATTATCTGAAATAGAACATTTTAAAATTTGATAGCATCTAATTTTACAAATGAGAACTCTCCAGGTAATTATGTGAATAGTATTTGGCAAGTCACTTGTGCTCCTCAGAGAAACTCAGCCTTGCGTTCTATCCTGCGTTCTTCTCAGTATGCTCTGTGGTACCATAATTGAGTGGAGGAATGATCTTAATTGTATCATCGGACTTAAAAAGTATGAACATTATGAAATCTAACGGTTTAAATTAATTTGGTTCCAAATGGATGTGCTAATTGCTGAAGGGAAAAACAGTTTTTCCACAGTAGTCTAAGATTTTGCTCCGACTTGTTTGACATGTTTTCCCCCATAGATTTATTTTTCTTCCTCCCTGTATTTCTTGCTGTCTTTCCAGCATCATCCAGATCTGTTTGGAGCACAGGACATGTTCAGTTTTGCCCCACAAATGATAAAGATATAGACATAGATGTAATTTTGCGGGGAGACTGGAAGCCAATGTGGCCTGGAAGGTCCAGATGGTAGAATTCCAGGTAGTGAAGATCCTGCTTCCCAGAATCAGAACATCTGAGGCGACGGTGGCTTGTGCAGCAGGCACTGGGGACAGATGCTGTACGGGAGCACAAGGCAGGGATCGGAACCTTGTAGGGGTGCCGGGAAGACGGAGACTCGGGTAGCTACAGACGCAGTGGTCTCAGGGCCTAAAACAGTGCTTAACTTAAAAAAAAACAAATTTCCTTTCACTCATGCTGCACATGTAGGTGAACAGCTTGAAGACTTTAAGATCGTTCCAGCAATATGCCTGATGGAAGTGAAACACACACACTCACACACACTTTTTTTTTTTTTTTTTTTTTTTTTACATTCAGAGGGAACTTAAGGATTTTCCAGGGCCTCACAGTCATTGTAAAAATCAATGTGTAAACTTCCTACAGTGCTTGGATTTCTTTGATCTCAACTTTTACCTCACATAATTTTGGGTCAATCTTAACATGTTTACGTAAAAAAAAAAAAAAACAAAACCAAAATGGAATGGGGATATAGGTATCTTTCCCAATTTGGAATTGAGAAGACCAATTTATTTTTTCTGTCTTCTGTTGTTTACTGTTTGGGAAGACTTATGTTAAAGACAGAGCTACTGGGAATTACTACAGCAGCTTTTGGGGATCAGCGGGAACCTTGTTGTATCGTCCTGGATATGTTTATATAATTGTGTGTATCCATCATATTTCATGCATTGTATATTTGATGCATTCAAGGTGGCACCTGCCAGCAGGGGTGGGAGTGGGAAGGGAGTAAAGGAGCATTGCAAGAACTACAAATAAAGGGCGTCGTATAAGGGGAGGGGATTCAGCAGACATTAAAGGTGGGAAAACACTGGCCTCCTGTCTCCCTAATAATTTTCTCCAATACACTCAGTTTTCTAAACTTTATTCAAACCTTTCATATGCCTCATGCAAAACCCAGTTAAAAAATAAAAAAATAAAAATGAGAAAGCTCTAAACCAGTCGGGAGAGGTGAAGTTATCTCTTCTTTTCAAGTTTATTTATTTTGTGTGTGTATGTGAGAGAGAGAGCAGGGTAGGGGCAGAAAGAGAGGGAGAGAGAGAATCCCAAGCAGGCTCCAGGGCAGAGACCAGCAGGGGGCTCGATCCCACCAACCATGAGATCGTGACCTCAGCCGAAGTCAAGAGTCAGATGCTGAACCAAGTGAACCACCAGGTGATCCTTTCCCATTTCTTCTTGAGAGCTTTTAGAGTTGTGGGTGTTCACGGCCCCAAGAGGGGGTCCACTGCAGTGTGAACGGTCCAGTTACTGGAGACGCCTTTCTCTCTCTTCTCTTCTTTTCTTTTCTTTTCTTTTCTTTTCTTTTCTTTTCTTTTCTTTTCTTTTCTCTTCTCTTCTCTTCTTTCTTTCTTTCTTTCTTTCTTTCTTTCTTTCTTTCTTTCTTTCTTTCCCTTTCTTTCTTTCTTTCTTTCTTTCTTTCTTTCTTTCTCTCTTTCTTTCGTGTGAGCAATCATCTGACATGTAAAAAGATGCAACAAAATTGAAAATGATACCAAAATGTCAATTTCAGAACGACAGCAAAAAGTGGGCGCATATAGCCATCCTCTGCTCGTAACAGAGCAAACGGGTCAGTGGAATAATTCACGCTGTGGCATATTGCTATATGGAGTGGCAGTAGGAAAAGTTGGTAAAGGAATTAGAACTCAAGGGCTCCGTGTTCATCTGGCATCTGCTGAATGTTGTACCTGTGGGTTAGAAATGTACATGATGGGAATTCAAGGGATCTTCCAGATCCTTCCGGTCCTTTGTTTCAGGTCGGGGTCGACAGTGGCCACAATGTGACACTTGTGCTGAGTTACCGCCTGTACTGAGCAGTCATCTGCATAGATTCTCTCCTGTGTGCCTGGTAATTGTTCACATCTTGGGTCCTTGACAATCCGTAGCCACTCCAGACTTCTGTCCCAGTTTCTCAATTTCAGCCATTACACAGTCAGCTATTCAGGGATACACTTGGCATACAGGCAGTCTGGCATTGATTGTACTAAGTTTGACTTTAATGGAAACATTGATAAAGTTGGTGTCAAACAGGATGTGGTGAGGTGGGCTCAGCTGTGTGTTATATCGGAGGAATAAGTGGGAAGGATGTTGGGACACTTCTCTTTTCCTGAGTGCACTGGGATCTTTGCTTTCTTTTCAGGTTGTAATTTTTAATTGTTATATTTTATTTTTGTGTGTGTGAGAGAGAGAGAGAGAGAGAGAAAGCGAGCATGAGCAGGGAAGGGGGAGAGAGAGAGGGAGACACAGAATCTGAAGCAGGCTCCAGGCTCCGAGCTGTCAGCACAGAGCCCGATGCGGGGCTTGAACCGACAAACCATGAGATCATGACTTGAGCCTAAGTTGGACACTTAACCAACTGAGCCACCCAGGCACCCCCCTTTTTAGCTCTGAATCTGTCCATTAAGCATCTGATCTTAGAGACTAAACATTTGCTTCATGGCCGCCTACTTTCTTGCTTTCTTTCGCTTCCCCGTGTTCATGCCACACTCTTGTTCTTGTGGAAAGATGCTTCCCCATGGCTTCTGCTCACCGACCCTCATTGCCATAGCATCTGAGGAAGGACAGAGCTGTAGATGAAGCCACGTGGTCCCCTGTCTTCCCTTCTCATCTTGTTCCTGCCTCAGGGAGCACTTCCCTCTCTACCCACCTTTACAGGTCTTCTCAGGAATATCCATGGAGGGGATGGCTGTAGTGTTCTAGGACACTCGGGCTGCATCATAGAATACCCAGCTGCTTTCGCAGGTGAGTTCCTGGGTCCTTCTCATCATGCGCATCGGTCTTTTCCTGTGTGCAAACGTCTGCTCTCCATTGCTAAGTGTGAGGGCACCATGCTGCGGGGGAGCTGCCGAATCCCAGGTGAGCACACCTGTTAGCGGCTCCTCACTCGCGTTCCCTCTCTCGCCAGCATGTGGTGCCAGCCATACAGACCTTCAGCAGGAGCGTGGGCTCGGGTAGAGCTTCTGTGCGGATAGCGGTCAGGTGGAAGGACGGATAGGGTTGCCACAAGGTGGGGAGCAGAGGAACGGGGGCAGAGAAGTCGAGTTGGTTTAGATTTTCTCAAATGGGCACTTGGCTAAGTGCTGGAAGAGGGCTGGCTTCTCACGTGGGCAGGTGTAGGGGTCTTCACTTTGGCTCTGCAGATGCTTCTGGGGATTGTGTCCCCTTGCTCCCTTAGACGGCGGTGTGGCCGCGCCATACTTTGGCTGGGGAACTGGGAGTGGCGGTGCGGGGAGCACTTGCAAAATGGAAGCTTCCAGAACCAGCATGGGCGGGTTCTGTACTCACCTTCCTTTTGCCATGGAAACAAGGGGTATTTCAGAGAGCGGCTGCTCAATGGGAAAGCTGTGCACTTCGGTCTGTAAACACGGAGATTACGTTACCACAGCGTAACCTGGTTGGAGCCGAGGAGCGCAGGGCGCGAGTGTTGATGTGGGTGGTCTGTTCCTCATTTCTGGGCCTTGGTTACATCATCGCCCCGGCCAGAATTGACACTTCCTAAAGTTGGGTGGGTAGTTTCACCCTGCCTCCTTGTGTCTCACGTCAAACTTTTTAGTTCCCCAAGATGATGAATCAGAAATTCCTTTGGGGAGGACTGCAGATGTGGTAGGGCATGAGTCTTACCTGTTCCATCGCTTACTTTCTTTGGGGGGCAAGTGGGAACAATGCCTTGAAAGACAGGTGCACATGCTGGCCGTGTGCAGGGGTTAGGGGTGCAGGGACTGGGCAGTGGGAGGGATGCTAGGTAGGACACTAAATGGCCATGGCAGAAGCCAGCACAGGCCTGCAGGGTGTCAACGAGGGCCAGCCTTAGAGCCGAGGCTCTGGGTCCTTGACGGGAAACCTTCTAAGTCAGGGAAGTGGTGGGTGGTTCACAGGGGAGGCTCTAAAGGTTCTCGGTGTGGAGAACCGTCTCGGTCCCTGACTCTGCCCTTGGCATTCGCTACGCTTTTCCGTCTTAGTGGATTCAGGATGAGGTTATTTGCTCTGTGGGAACGGAGAGGTACGTGTCTTCATCTGAATAATAGGAAACGTCAGCAGAAACATCTAGCTGTAGCCCGGTATCTTTCTCCCCAATTAGCATCCTGCCTATGGTCATTTAATCGCCATTTTGTATGTGGGAAAGTGTCATGAATTTCTCTTCCTTTCTTCTAGATTTTTGAGCTTCTCTCAAATTCAGCCCCCGAATGACGGGTTATCTATTAAAAGGAGAGGGGGGTGCCATGAGAGACAGGGGTGCCGTTTCTATAGAAACGGGAGCTGGCTGTGATGAGCTGGCTGTGATGAGGGGCATCTGGCTTCCTTGTTGGGCTGCTGGCCTCACTGAATACTCAATCACTGCTATGCTTCCTCGTTGATGTCCTGCGGCTCTGACAGGATCACATCAGTCGGCAGGGCTGTTGTTTGCACAGGTACAAGGAGAACACCTGAGCAGAATCCTAATGCTCCCGTGCCCGCCTCCCCATGGTCCTTCTCATGCCACCTCTGCTCCAACAGGTCTTGTCTTTCACCACAGCTGGGGAGAAAGCAGTCTTGCCTTCCGAGCCTTTTATTGCTCCTGGGGCTCATTGTGGTGTCTCTGAAGCAGGAAAGGACCTTGAGTGGTCATTGCTGGCCCTCAGTGTCTCCCACTTCCTCTTACAGACACCATCTTCCTACTTTAATGGGTTTCCAGGAAAGGTTTGCCCATCATCATCCAAGATCTGCTTGGTCTTGCCCACCCAGTTCATGGCAGGCAGGTCAAGGGCATCACCTTCGCTCTGACCTCACTAGGAGAGCTGCCCTCAGCATCCTCTGCCCCATGTCAGAGCTGCCCAGCCACGCCTGCGCTGGGAACCATGTGAGGGCCCCTCACTTCTCTCTCTCAGAGTAAAAGCCAAGGTTCCTACAATGAACGGAGGGCCTGCGACGATGTGCCTCCCCACTCTCACCCTGTGGTCTTCTCCTTGGCCGTTCCACCTGCTGGAACGTTCTTCCCAGGTGTCCTGCCGGTCTTTGCTAAAGTGCTACTTTCTCAAAGACTCTACACTGCCCACCCCATTCAAAATTGCATCACTCCTGAGACTCCCTACCCTGCTCAGGTGGAAGGTGTTTATCATCTTCCAGAAAATGATGTAATTTTCTTTTTATGCCTGTGTTATTTTTGGCCCCCGCCCTCTACAGCCCCTATCAGGACATTGGCTGAACTAGCATAAGGGACTGTGGCTGGTTTGTCCTCTGATGTATCCAGGCACCCGGTACAGTGCCTGGTGCCCCCAAGGTTCTCGGTGAGTATTTGTCATCTGACGAGTGAACGAATGGTATCCTACCTGAAAAATCTCTCTTTGCTTCTGTCTGAATAATCACGTTCCTTTAACCGTGTTCTCAGGACTTCTTCTGAAATTGAAAGGTTCTAAAATTAGTGCTCTGAACCTCGTACGTGGTTGATCACAACTGTCTGCAAATAGATTCTCTCCTTTTTGGGATTTCCTTTATTATTTGATTCTGAACAGTGGAAGTTGGCTCGTCCAACTCAAGACTGTAGTTGAGAAGATGAAACGGTTATTAGGGAAACAGCAGGCTTTACTTTTGTAGGATCTGCTTTAAATGTCAGTGTCTAGCGTTTGTAATATTTTGTCTGAATTTAAAAATAAGTGCGAGTGAAATATACATTTCCTACGCACGACTATTTTTGCTGGCTCTTTTTGTGGTTATCAGCAAAAGTAGTAGAAAAGAAGGTCCCATTGGGAAAAATGCGTATCTTTGGGAGGAAGAGATTCTTATAAATACAAGAAGGTGATAAGTTGGTTTTGATTAGAAATTCCTATTACCTAATTTGCAATTTAAGCGAAAGCAAAAGATCGCAGCTTGGTTTTCCATGGTTCCGTGACCGTTGGCAGGTGGAAAGTCAACTCAGAGTATTTTGGAATCGTATGTCATTAGCGGAACACTAAAGTTCCCAGACCAAAACGCTCAGTTTCTGCTAGAGGAACTGTGCCTGGGTGCTTAGCCCGGGGCTCATTTCCTGTCTCTAGCGTCCATTTTTATAATACAGTCAGGACTTAGCTGCACTTACGAGGGGGCTGAGACCAGAGACTGCCACCCCTGTTTGATCCCTATTCCCTCTGCTCCGCCCAGCTGAGTGGCCTGGCGGCTCAAGGCTGTGCTGACACTTTGACTCAAGTCTCCATCAACAAATTGTGCAAAATGAAGATTGGCCGTTTTATTTTCTGTTGCCAGACGAGGGTTGGCTTGCACGTATGTGTCGTGAGTGCTCTCTTGCCCACCCCGAACTGGGCTGAGCTGTTCAAGAACAAGGAAGAAGGCGCAGCAGCCCTCCAATCGGGAGAGGGTCTGCGTCACGGGCACATTTGGCAGGGGTAATCAGAGAGCTGTGGGAAGGCTGCATCCTTCGTCCAAAGATGTGCTAATAAGCACGTGGAGTTCTGGAGCTGTCAGATGGGGCCAAAGTGCACGCAATTAGATAGAGATGATGCAACCCATAATAAGGAGATGCATCGCTGGGCGTGGGGAGCTCTCTGACCCCTGCACTGAAATAGTCCAAGTGCCTGAGAACACTTAGAGCCAAAAGACTCACCAAAGCACGTTTTCTGCTGTGATTACTTAAGGAGTAGGGATGTGAGTTGATGTGCCCAGGTTTCCAAGTTCAGCATCCAGTTCAAGTCCCGGGAGAGAGAGGGGTCTGCGGTGTATGTGAAAAGCCACTGCACACCCCCCCTCCAGTTGGCTCTCCATGCCTGAGAGGACCCAGTGGGCCCCAGACACCTGCAGCACTGCCAGCCTCTGGAAGGGCAGTGCAGGCTGGGTCTACCCAGCAGGGCCTCTGCCGCCCCCCACCCCACCCCTTACATCTGTGAGGAGTCAGGGTGTGTGGTTTCAGGGGCACTCGGATGATCCCGGGGCCACTGCACTGAGCGTCTCATGGTTGGAACGTAGTCACCTGCCGATTGTTGGAGATGCGCGTGTGGCCCGAGGAAGAGGCATGAGGCCACTGCGTATTTGGCGGGAGTCAAGAGAGGGAAACCTCTCAGGTAAGACAGCAGAGCTACTCTGGAAACAGAAGCGGGGCACAGGTGAGCTCGGGGAGTGAAGGGCGTTCAGCCAGGAAGGTCAAGGGTGTGTATTTGGTGCTGTGCGGGCCAGTGAATGCCCACCGTGACTGCGTCAGAGAAGCCAGACTCCCCCCCCTCCCCCGCCCCAGGCTTTGGTTTGGAGACGTGAGCTTCAAACTGTGCTTCCCCGGGTCATAGCGCTCCTGATGAGGGCCAGAGGAGGAACAGGAGACAGGGCCAGTGGAACGTGGCCCCTTCCGTACAGCAACTGCACTTTTAAGGTATTTCCTTGTTGATACGAGTTGACATGAAACAGTGTGTTGGGACAACCCAAGCCCTTCTTGAGTAACAGCCCAAGGACCAGCGAACTCACACGTACCAGAGCTGACATGGCGGTTTACCAACGCGTCGCACGCAGAATTCACCGAGGCGCACACCTAACGTCACGTTACCGCCAGTAGGGCTCCATTTCTGGTTTCCGTTTCTTGTTCCCAGGGTCTTCATCGCGGGCAGCGTGGCTCAGTGGGTGGGTGTACGACCCTCGACTCAGACCGCCTGAGCTTGAGTACTGACTGACTCTTCGGCCATTTACTCATTGCTTAGCCCCCAGAAGTTACTTAACTGTTTCTGGACTCCGTCTTTTTACTTATACAGTTAGGAGAAATAAATCATGGTATCTTATCTTTCTCACCAGTTGGTTAGGAAGTTTAAGTTAATACGTGGGATGGGGCGCCTGGGTGGCTCAGTCGGTTAAGCGTCCGACTTCAGCTCAGGTCACGATCTCGCGGTCCGTGAGTTCGAGCCCCGCGTCAGGCTCTGGGCTGACGGCTCAGAACCTGGAGCCTACTTCTGATTCTGTGTCTCCCTCTCTCTCTGCCCCTTCCCCGTTCATGCTCTGTCTTTCTCTGTCTCAAAAATAAATAAAACGTTAAAAAAAAAATACGTGGGAAACACTTAAAAATAGTTCCTGGTGTGCCATGCATCATCACGACGTTCATGAAGTCCTTATTGAAAGATGTAGTTAGTTGTTCTAGAAAGGATAGGTGGAGGGCTGGTGTGCTTTTAGGACACAGTGGCGTGGGGCTGGAGGTAGAGGGATGTGGGAAGCCCCCCAGTAATCACAGGTGCACTGAATATTAACCATAATCCCTTGTGCCTGAAACTTAACCATAATGCTGATAGGTGGGTTGATTTAGTGGTCTGGTTAGGACAGCTGGACTGAGGGGCCGCATGGTTTTGGGGGGGGGCTGATGGTGTCACCATTAACTACCAGCTCCCTCAGTGTGGCTCCGTGTTCCATGCCCCCTGTGTGGCATTCCTGGAGGAAACACGGGGATTTGGAACTAGAGGTCCTAGGTCCCACTCCCCTCCAGAGAGGACAGTAGATGCGGAAGCACAAGCTGACCCCTCGATTAACCCTGAGAGCCTTGGCACACCATCAGAGAACACAGACTTGCTCACCAGGGTTGTTCACGGACATCCTCCAGGGCCAGGCCCTGCCTTAAAACGAAAGTAGGAAATGGTTACTGAGAAACGTTACTTCCCTCGGGAGTCCCTTTCATGATTGAGAATCCAAAGTATGATACATGGTGCGTGCCCAGCACGGTGGGCAGAACGGGTCCAGCTAGAAGACGTGGAAGAAAGAATCGGGGGTGAGCCCGCTGTGAGTTGAAGGAACGTGGAAATAGGTCGTCCAGCCTGAGAACTAGGAACCGGGATGCCCAGCAAGCGCGGTCTTGTGAACCAGAGTGGAATAGTGGAAAATGGCCAGATGAAGGTGTGACTACAGCGGTTTTAAAAACAAAGAACGTTCTCACTGTGAACAGAGATCTTAAACCACTTCCCATGATGTTTCTCAGACGCTTCGACATAACGCCTGAATTTTAATTACCTCTTTCTCTATTAGCAGTTATACTGGCAATGTTTCCATTAAAACTTTCCAGAAGTCTCTTCGTTCTGGCTCACCAAAAACCAGAGAGTTGGCCACTCTGTTGTATCCGCCGAATCCTCACTTGAAGTGGTTTTTGAGGTTTTCTGAGGTTGGAAAGCCTCTGCACTCAACCAGCACGCTCTTCTCTTCCCAAAACAAAGCACACAGAGCCAGCATTGTGTCCAGGGAGTCTTTGGAGAGTTTTCTACAAACTCGGAGATCCTTAGGCTCCAGATACCCTGGGATTGGCCCACTGGGTCAATGGAAGCCATGGAAAGGTATCATGTGCCATGAACTGCCCGTTGGTCAACTCTAGTGGATAAAACAACATGGTGTCCCAGGTGTGCCTGCCACCCGCTTACCGTGTAGGAGCTAATGCCCCGTAGATGTAACTGGAGCCTCAAGGGTTCTGGAAAGATCTGGTAGCATCTCTGGCACCTGCCTCACTGTCTGGACGGGTGTCACTCAAAGCTTGTTGCCTTCCAAGCTGGCTTCCCAAAGAAGGACCTTCCCAAGGAGGCATGCATCGAGATGCTTTGTGAACAGAAATGCATTTAGGGAAAGACTGAAGGAAAATCTCTGCTTCACCCAGCTCACCTCCAGGGCAAGGTGTGCAAACTGCAGCCAAGCCAGGTAGGAATGAGAAGGAAGAATCTGTGTCTGTCTTTGGAGAAGCTCCCAGAAGTCCCGACACCTTGCTTGCAGGGAGGAGCGTAGCCCATATTTCCTTTCATGACACAAATCTTGCTCAACATCGAAAAGTCTGAGCACATCCGATTGTTCTGAATCACCAGCTCCTGGCATGTTTCCTAGTCTCTATGGCTCCAGTACTGGCCTGTTCTCACGTTCACAGCGCTCTGACAAATTCTGGTGACGGGTAGAATATAAAATTTCACTTAAAAGTACAATTATGAAGAACCTAATTTAATCTAATTCTTTTACCATCAGTCATATGTGTGTATATTTAACTGTCAGCTTTACCGTTCCTTTGAAATAAGATTGGGTCTTTGTTAACACAGAGCTTAGGGGAAACCACACACGGGGATTTTCCAGGCTGTCCTTTTTAAAGTCTCTGCTTGTGCAGAAAAGTGTTTATGGTCAAAAAGTTCGGGAAGCATTGAATTCTTCAAGCTCACTTGATTTGCTTTATTTAAAAAAAAATTTTTTTTAAACGTTTATTTATTTTTGAGACAGAGAGAGACAGAGCATGAACGAGGGAGGGGCAGAGAGAGAGGGAGACACAGAATCGGAAGCAGGCTCCAGGCTCTGAGCCATCAGCCCAGAGCCCGACGCGGGGCTCGAACTCACGGACCGCGAGATCGTGACCTGAGCCGAAGTCGGACGCTCAACCGACTGAGCCACCCAGGCGCCCCTCACTTGATTTGCTTTCAATGAGAACTTCACACTGAGTGTTACCACCTAAGGTGTGTGTGTCTATGGTAGGAAGTCCCACTTGTTTGTGTCTGCCTGTGGCAGTGGCAGGATTTGGAGGCAGATTTCGGGTCAGGAAGAGGAAATCTGCATTTCTGGCCCCCACAGGCTCCTCTGGTTACTTTACATCATATCCAGGTGAAAAAGTCAGCCAGTCTCCAGCGGCTTTAGTTTTCTGCGGCTGCTGTGACAAACCGTACAAACTGGGTGTCTCAGAACAACAGACATGTGCTGTCTCCCTTAGGTCTGAAATCAAGAGGTCGGCAGGGCCGTGCCCCCTCCAAAACCTCCAGGGAGGACCCACTCTTGGTCTTCTAGCTTCTGGGGGCACCGGGTGTGCCTTGGCTTGTGGCCCCATCCCTGGAGTCCCTCCCTCTGCGTTTGCATGACAGTTTTCCCTGTGTGTCTCTTCCCTTCTTATGAGGACAGCAGGCACGTCGGATTCGGGGTCCACCCTACCCCAGCATGACTTCACCTTAACTAAATTACATCTCCAGTGACCCTGTTTCCAAAATACGATCACATTTTGAGATACTGGAGGTTAGGGCGGTACACCTTTTTTTCACAGGCGTGGGGGCACAGCCCAACTCATTAACACTGACTTACTGACTTTTGTCTCAAAGCATATCATTTTTAGGTTATTTAAAATATTTGGAGGATGACTGTATTTCTCGTTGGAACTTTAAGGAACACATCTTCGTCGCTCAATTTGACTCATCCGCTCTGTGCAGTGGACTGTTTATTGAATCGTTATTGCCATTTGATTGGTGCTTCCTGTTTCTGGTGACATTTCCTTTGGGAAAAGCCATTGGGGGAGGAGGAGAGGGAACTGATTTGGGGATAACTAATTAGGACAGTCTCAGTGGTGAGATGTCATGCATTTTGCTCTGGGGGATTCGCAGCTGATTAGGGACATGTCACAGCTGGATGCGTTAAACAGGAAAGGGATTCTTGGGCTAGTTGGTGCCACCAGACTTAGGGAATGGCAGTAAGACGTTGCAAACCTGAGATGTCAACCATCGTCTGGTCTGTGGATGGCTCACTTCATTCCGTAAGGACTGCTGATGGGCCTGTTGTAAGATGCTGCATGCTGTGTTGTTCTGGGAACCCAGACATAGCTAATTTGTGACTGCAAAACCCCGGGGCATATACACCTGCTTCTGTCACCCTACTGTTGGGAGCACTGGAGAGGATGCTGCCGGCAAGGTCATTGTCAGAGGAGGAGGCATGGCTTTATTTCTATTTCCGGTTTCTTTCTTCCTACCCAAAACAGATTGCAAGCATGAATTGGCGGGGGTGGGGGAGGGGTGAAAATGAAAGTAGAGAGCTTCCAGACTGCAAACAGAAAACCTGTGTGTCTTCTGCGCTGTCACAGCATGAATGTGTCTGGAATCTCATGCTTGAAAGTGTCCAGACAGTACGACGTCCACGCCTAGACCCAGTGCTGGCTCCCCGTGGACAAAGGTGCTGGCCTCATTTCTCCCCTGCCCCTGAGGTGTGGGGCGTGAGCTCTGGGAGGCAGAAGGTAGGAGAAGGGTATGTGGTGACCCCTCACATGAGAGGTGGGGGTTCCTGGGAAGCCAGTCCTAACCTGTATGTTCCAAACCTGTATCCAGAGGAATAGTTTGGTGATGTCGGATACCGCCCCTAATATGACCCTTGGTCCAGCGTTGCAGCACAGGAGGACCATGGGGAGGACCGTGGGGAGAGGTACTCAGGGCTGCAGGGGAACGTTTCGATCCTCCCCGCCGTGAGCACTGCCCACGCCTCTCTGCATGGGCTTGGCCAGGTACTATTTCTGTCCCTATGCTAGCAATCGCTCGTGTCCCTGTTGTCCCCAGCTGCACATATGTAGATACCGATATTTCTTTGTTGAACACACTTTGCCTTCTCCGCCTTGCAACTTGAGCTACAGTTTTTTTTTTGTTTTTTTTTTTTTAACATTTATTTATTTTTGAGACAGAGAGAGACAGAGCATGAACAGGGGAGGGGCAGAGAGAGAGGGAGACACAGAATCGGAAACAGGCTCCAGGCTCTGAGCTGTCAGCACAGAGCCCGACGCGGGGCTCGAACTCACAGACCGTGAGATCATGACCTGAGCCGAAGTCGGACGCTTAACCGACAGAGCCACCCAGGCGCCCCTGGGCTACGGTTTGTATTCTCTGCTGTCTTGGTGGAAGCTTTTAGGGGAGGTAGCCTCCTTTAATGGCCCCTCTTCCTGAAAGCCACCCTAATCCCTTAATCTGGATTCAAGGTCCTTGTGACGGGCTCCTGGGATGCCCTGTGTGCACAGCTGTGGGGGCATCTATCACACCTCACCGGAAGCCGCTTGCTTTTTCTTCCTTTTCCACTGGCATCTGAGCTTCCGGAGGACAAGGCATGGGACACGGGCTCCCAGGGGCCAGAGGACTGCAGGAGAGATACGAGTCCTGGCCACTCCAAGCGCCTCCAGGACCCAGCCCTGTGCCTCTACTGTGGTCTTAACTCAGAGTCTGCGTTGCTGCGTCTGCCTGGCATTCTGTTTATTCACTGTTTCACCTAACAAACAGTCCAGGGTGGAAACGAGGACATAAATGATACATTGCCAAGGCCAAACATGAAGGAGTAGGAACGTCTAGAGCAGCCTCCTCAAAGGGCACCCCAAAGTCGCTGGCATTTCTCCATTATTCATTATTTCCTTCCCAGACACCTCATTTCATGCTGTGACCAATTTAAAAGAAATGAGGTTATTTTTAAGATGTGCCCTTTCAAAGAGCAACAGCCACATCTCCCTTGGGGTTTCCGGCTCCTTCCCAGGCAGTGGGTAAAATCCGTGTTGGGGGACGAAAAATAAAAGGGAAGAGTTTATCTGGGAAAGAAAGAAATGTAAAATGTCACAAGCCATTAAAAGCGGCACTGCCTTTGCTCTGCTTTTTGTCCAGTCTGTCAAATGACTACGTGTATACCTCAGGGGACGCTTTCTGCCACAAGTTTGCTTTCCAAGATGACCCATTTCTGCTCTCGGTTGGGACTCGAGCTTCGTCTTTATATGCCTACGGCAGGGCGCCTCTCCGGGCAGCCCCTCCCTGTGAAGCCCTCCTCCTGCGGGCCCCGCACTTGACCCCTTGGCCTTCCCTCCAACATCCCGTGCTCTGACTTGCCTCCACAGTCATCTGCTAGCCCTCTGTCCCTTTCCACAGCTAGAAAGCAGCTAGTCCCCCTTCCTTGTTGATGGATGACAGGTGCGGGTGCCGAGTTCTCTGGGAGGTGAGTTTTGGACATTGGGGATAGGACAGATCAACGGTTCCGTCCACCTTGCCCCGGGCGGTAGGTGTTGAACGTGAAGTGTCTTCGCTGAGATGGTTTCTCCACACACCCGGCCTCCTCGCTAGGTCAGAGATCTTTAAGTGCAAGGGCATGCCGTATTCCCTTGGGAACCCCCGATGTTTGAAATAGAGCTTGTATCACATACGTGTTTGGCGTGTAGGCAGAACATCGTGAATTGGCGGGGGATACACGTTTCCTTGGATCGTTTGCGAAATATCTGCACCTCTCTGCTATTGGAAATAAAAAAAATCTTAAAAACTATAGTAGAGATGTAGATAAAACTGGCTTTCCAGATCACCGGTCTGGTGCAGGGACTGGCAGACTTCTTCTGGAAGAGCCAGATCCGTAAATAGTCTTGGCTGTGAGGGTGACACAGTCTGTCACAGCCACGCCACCCTGCGGGCGTGGCGCGGAAGGAGCCGCGCACAGTGGCCGCGTGCCGACGACACTTGGCTGATGCAGATGGGCAGAGGCAGCTTTGGCACACGGGAAGCAGTTTGCAGACTGCCGAGTTACAGGAAGCAGATGTGGGGAGCAGCGTAGACGTGAGTCACTGCCTGCAGACCCAAGATGAGCGGACTCACCCGTGTATTGGGAAAATAAACCCGAAGGCTTGGAGGCACCTTTCGATCAAAACCGGCGACCCAGACAGTAAAGAATCTCACAGCGGATGTGTGACGGCCAGAGGCCGATCAGCCTCGGACGCCGATTTGCCAGCGCAGCCGCGGAGAGCGGTGGTTTGGGCTCTGGAAGGGGTCGGTGTGAAACCCTGACCGAGCAGGTGTCGAGCGGCGGTGAGAAGCAGCCGGTGCGGGGAAGACGCCAGCGTCAGGTTATAGGGCCACAGCGCCCAGGAGAAAAGAGAAGAACCCGACAGCACACGCAAAGGGGACTTTAAGAAGGAGAGAGTCCGCGTGTTCCTGTAACACAGCAGACACCGCCCGGGGCTGGATGGAGGGGCGGAGAGTGCTGTGAGAACTGGGGGGAAACAGTGGGAATAAATACAATTCACTGCACACTCGAGTTCCGTTAGCGGGAAATCGGATTTGGGTTTCATTTCTGTCACTAGCGATAGGCATCGACTTTAAGGGACGAGGGGAACATTTGCCGTTTAGGGCATTATTTTTGCAAGGGCGTATCGGGACAGTGCTGATAAGGCCATTTTATGTATTTACTTATTTTGTTTTATTTTTTAACTTTTTTAAATGTTTATTTTTGAGAGAGAGAGAGAGAGAGACAAAGCGGGGAGGGACAGAGGAGGGAGACACAGAATCCGAAGCAGGCTCCAGGCTCTGAGCTGTCAGCACAGAGCCCGACGTGGGGCTCGAACTCACGAATCAAGAGATCACGACCTGAGCCGAAGTCGGATGCTTAACCGACTGAGCCGCCCAGGAGCCCCTAATAAGGCCATCTTAAAGCCTCTTTCAATAATGGACTCCAATGCCCTCATTTGGCTTCATTGAAGAGCTCCATGAGGACAGATAATCAAAAACTTCACTGTGGGTTTCCAGCCTTGGTGGGCCATTCCCCCGTGTTGACAGCCACATGCCTTTTCTGCCCTCTCTGCTTTAAAATCTCACCATCCTTTCAGGGGCTCCTGGGTGGCTCAGTCGGTGAAGCGTCTGACTCCGGCCCAGGTCATGATCTCGCGGTTCATGGGTTCGAGCCCCGTGTCGGGCTCTGTGCTGACCGCTCGGAGCCTGGAGCCTGCTTCGGATTCTGTGTCTCCCTCTCCCTCTGCCCTTCCCCCATTCGCAGTCTCTGTCTCTGTCTCTCTCTCTCTCAAAAATAAACATTACAACAGTTTTTAAAAATCTCACCAACCTTTCAAGGACCAGATAGTGCCCTCCCCCCTTGCCAAGATAGCACTGCCTTGTCCGTCCATCTGTGAGCTTCAGCTGGCATTCCACTGTGATGGGGCCGGGGCCTGGGCTCTGCCTTACCTCATTCCACATGTTAGCACCTACGTCTCCATCTCCTGTGACTTGGCTGGGTGCTAAGCAGGGCCTGTTATCAGTGCTCAAGGGCACACTCTCGGGTTGGGTCACTGCGGGCTGACAGCACTGTCTGGAGGGCCCTCTGTGACTGCTGGTGCCCCCGTCCCGGGCAAGGTCACAGGAAGGCCATCACGTGGTGTCCTCTGGGGTGGCCATACGGTGTCTCCACACAGCTACCCCTCCCCCCCCCCCCGCCCACTGCCACGGTGTTCTCCCCACACCAGCCCCCCACCTTGACCTCGCCCGTGAGCGAGTCGGACAGAGTGAAGTTCCCTGAAACCACTCACCGCTTCCTGCCTGTGAGCCTTCACTCATTACCATCGCTCCCGTGCTGGTCTGTTGTCTTCCAGTCATGAGTGGTGGGCACCTGCCCACGTGACTTATGCAAAACTGTAGCAAACTTTAGAACGAGCCACTGGCACCACCGAGGCAAAGGCAGTGTGTGTTTTGGAACGTAAGTCACGACTTCTGCCATATCTGGGAGCAGATGGGCCTGGAAGGGAAAACAGCTTGTCCCCTTGCTGTGCCCTCCGAAGCCCAGCTGTGAGCCCCAACTAGGCAGTTACACTGGGGGCCCATCGTCCCCTCCAGGCCCGTGTTTGTGAGCAAAGCAGAGCCCGAGGCATGGAGTGCGGCCCGGCCTGAGGGGGAGCTGCTCAGCCTGCCTGTCACCGCTGGGCCCCAGAGCGCGTCAGGGGCAGGTCAGATGGGGCAGAGCCTGAACAGGGCCCAGTTCTGCTCCCGGGGGCTGGAGGTTCTTCTGACCTGCCTGCACGAGCGCTTCCCGATGGCAGCTGGGTTTTTTCCTCCTGCACAGCAGCCCTCCTGAGTCGCGCCTGCCCTAGGCATCCCCAGAATGTCCATATTTTAAATGTTGGAAACCTCCATTCTTCTTCCAAGGCTTCTCTTAGTATTTCTGTGATGACCGGGATAGGTGTCAGTCACCACCCGGTTCCTGCTTGCTCGTGAACACACCGCCATGCAGTTGGATAGCTGTGCACCTGCACAGCAGAGCCCTCTGCTGGCCTGCGTGAGGGCCAGGTGGCCCAGCTTCTGCTCAGCTGTGGTGCACGGAGCAAGCTGAAGGAGCGAGATGCCCAGCTCTAGAACCCACCGGCTTTTGGATGGAACCCGCCATCACGAAAGGAAGGGGCAGGGGAGCTCACGAGAAGGGGGTCCTCAAGCAGGGCCTGGCGGGGGGGGGGGGGGGCTTTAGAGTTTGGCTCTAAAGCCAAAGTTTGGCTCGAGTGGGAGGAGTGGCAGAGAAGATGAGAGGCACGTAGAGATGGTGCAGGAGAGGTTTTGCTTGTTCGTACATCAGGCTTTCACTGAATATCGGCTACAGCGCGATGCAGGGCCGATGCCAGGGGATACAGACGTGCTCGAGTCTCAGTCTGGTGGGAGAGACAGGCATGCAAATGAGCAAGAGAGTTGGGTACGTTGTAAGAAGGGTCCCAAGCAGCAACATCCAAGAGACCTGTCAGTGGTGATGGAAATACTCTGCATCCGTGCCGTCCCCTCCAGTAGCCGGCACCTACCTGTGGCTGCTGAGCACGTGGCCTGTGCCACTGAATTTTAAATTGTAGTTAATCTTAATGTAGATAAATTTAAATAGCCGCAAGCACCTGGTGGCTACCATGTTGGGCAGCGTGGGCTATGGGACCGGGATGAGGAATTTGTATTCGGGCAAATAACGGGAAGATAGGTTGATGATTCGTTGGCTTGAAAACCCCCTTATTAATCTCTTTACGAGCGCAAGGATTCAGCATGCGGCACTCCATGAATAAAACAGTCCTTGCCTTCAAGTTTAACACATCACCTTATCTTATTATTAAGTGGTGGAGTATGCAGAGGGCCCTATGGGAGCAGGAAGAGAGAGACTTAATTCTGTCTCGAGGGTGTCAGGGAGCGTTTCCTGGGAGATAGGAGTGCCTACGATGATTCTTGACGGATTAATAGCAGATAACCATGGGAAGAAGGAGAGAGATATTTCAGGCTGAGGTGATGGCCCCTTCAGAGCCACAGTGGCTTAAGAGAGCCCCGCGCATTCAGGTACTTGGGTGGCCTGAGGGATAGTGTCTGTGGGGCCAAGCGGGTAGAGGTGAGCCTCAGAGATGGATGGCGTGTCACGGGGCTCTTGCGTGGCGTTCCAGACTGACATGGTCCTTGCAAGGTGATGGAAAGTCATGGCAAGCTGAAGCGGACGCGTGGCCACGTCTCCTTCAGGTTTAATAAAAATCATTCTGCATCCAGCCTGGAGGCCAGATGCGTGGTGTTGGTCGAGGGAGAGGAATCGGGGGATGGGTGGGCAGAAGCTCTCGTCGAGACGGCTGCCATGGCCTGCGAACAGAAGTGAGAAGGCAGAATGTCGACTGGTTGGAATTACACGGGCTGTGAATGGGTTTCTTCTGATTGTGACGCGGCACCGACTTCCGTTCCTCTGTTTCCATTTCAGGATTTTGTAAATGGCAGTGGTAACGCTAGGAAGAAGGGGGCAAGTGTGAGAAGTATTTAAGAGTTTGAGAAAGACTGAGAGACTTTGGTGATGGATTAGGTGAGAAAGGTGGGGTCGGTCAGTGTTATGGACTGGATCGGGCCAAATTCGCACGCGGAAGTCCTAGCCCCCAACGTGATGGAATACGGGGATGGGCTATTGGGAGGTGGCGGGTTAGATGGGGCCTTGGGGGTGGGGCCCTGGTGATGAGCTTAGTGTCCTTATTGGAAGAGACACCAGAGAGCCTGCTCCATCGTGCTCTGGCTCTCTCGGCCGTGTGAGGACACTTGGACCGGGAGGCTGTCTGGAAGCCAAGCAGGAAGAGGGCCTTCCCCAGAACCCAATCGTGCTGGGACCCTGACCTTGCGCTTCTAGCCTCCAGATCTGTGAGAAGATACACTGAGGCCGACTCGTCATCGTAGTTTGTTGCAGCAGCTGAGCGGTCTGATGGGGTTGGGAAAACCCCAGGGTGGCCTCAGGGGCGTTGCCCTGTGTGCAGAATACAGTGGCCGGTGGGCAGGGCCAGACGAGAGAGACAAGAGAAGCCAGTTTGGACATCGAGAGCCTGATGGGATGGACCTGGGCCGGAGAGGTTTACATTGCGCTGTCATTACTCTGTTAGTGATGGTTGAGCTGTGGGAGCTGAGATGGTCCAGGGAAAATGTGTGGTGCCATGGGAGTAGCCGGCTGGTGGACAGACTCAGGATGTTTGAAGGTGTGTACGTGTATGAGGCAGAGCAGAAGCCCCGGGAGGAGAAGGATGCTGCTGACACGGATGCCAAGGGGAAAATAGCTGTTGAAGTAAGAAGGTGGCCCCGTAAGGGGCAAGTGATCTAAAAGCAGCAAGGGGCCCCGTGAACTCGGGTTCCACGGTACTTTGGTGGCCACGGCCAGAGCGGTGTTCTGGAGCACAGGTGTTGGCTAGGCTGCCGCGGCCCAAGCAAGGAGACATCACTAACTGGGAAATGAAGGCGATTCATAAGACCCTGAGGCAGGGCCGGGGCATCAAATCTAGGAGAGGAGCCTATGAACGGTTTCTTGCAGGGACCGGAAGGGGCCTCCTTGTGCACAAGCCACAGCTTCAGGCCAGAGCCACAGACCCAGGGAGCAGAGAGGCCAGGAGGGGAGGCTGCCATCCCCCAAAGGGAAGAGTTGACATTTGGGCCCGTGGCACAGAGGACGTCCTGTCCAAGGGGGCCTCTGAGGCGGGTCTGTTGACTGTCAGGAGCTTAGTGAGGCCACTAGGGACTTAATTCACATCTTTACCGCCTCTGAATTGGGAATTAACCAATGAGAATCGTCACATTACATGCATTTTTTGGTCCCCCCTGCATATGCATGTATGCACACACACACACACACACACACACCTCTTCTAAGAAATAGAAAAAAAATCAGCCACAACGAAAGCGTCAGCTCTAAGATCTCAGAGCCAGTCCTGTAATAAGGCCTTGGGGTCCTTGTGCTAGGCTCAGACATCAGATCGCAGAGTCGCACAGGGCAAGGGCCGTTGTGCCCAAGAGACGGGTCCCTGAGATCACATTCCAGATTATCCTTATGTTTGGCACTGGGAGTAGGCACAATCATTATTTTATTTGGATAGATCTTGAGTTAGCAGTAAAGCTGAAAACAGAAAAACTCCGTCTCCTGTGCTACGACGCTTTGTAAGCGTTGGCATCTGGACCCAAGTTTGAGAAGAAGGCACGTTTTCAAAATACACGGATGATATTTTTTCAACGTTTATTTATTTTTGGGACAGAGAGAGACAGAGCATGAACGGGGGAGGCGCAGAGAGAGAGGGAGACACAGAATCGGAAACAGGCTCCAGGCTCTGAGCCATCAGCCCAGAGCCCGACGCGGGGCTCGAACTCACGGACCGTGAGATCGTGACCTGGCTGAAGTCGGACGCTTCACCGACTGCGCCACCCAGGCGCCCCTACACGGATGATATTTATGCAAGCAAGCATTTGGCCCATTATTCGTATTTTGATACTTATTTGGAATTCAAGGTTGTCACAGACCACTGGTCATTGTTTTCTGTTAATAATACTGTATTTAATCATGAATAAATGTTCTCATGTTTGACAGAGTTTACTCTGTTCCTCCTTACGAGCCATTTTCCTGTCGGTAGAAACATAGCTTTGCAAAATATCCAGTTATGTGGGGACTCAAAAGAAGGACTTAAAAAGAAATCTGTTGGGGTGCCTGGGTGGCTCAGTCGGTTGAGCGTCTGACTGCAGCTCAGGTCATGATCTCGCAGTTCGTGAATTCGAGCCCCGTGTCAGGCTCTGTGCTGGACAGCCTGGAGCCTGCTTCTCATTTTGTGTGTCTCTCTCTCTGCCCCTCCCCTGCTCGTGCTCTGTCTCTCTCTCTCTCTCTCTCTCAAAATAAATATTAAATTTTAAAAAACTAAAAGAAAAAATAAATCTGTCTTTCTCAAATGCAGTGCACCTGTAGATTCTGATCGTCCTTCAACTAAGCAGGCATGAATCCAGGGGAAATGGCAAAAAGTAAGGAAAAGTTTCCCCTCCCCCAAACCCCATGCTAGGGACAGGCAGTCGCGGCCAGATGCGTCACACTCTGCACGGACTGGCACGGTGTGGTGAGGCGGGAAGAGTTACTTAGACACTTCAGATCCTAACTCTGTCACACATTAATTACATGGAGGAACTCTTTAAACCTCCATCCATATTTCTCCTTTATAAAATTAGGCACGTGTATACATTAATCCCTCAGAGGACAGTTGTGATGCATGTATTAATTTATGAAAAGGCCCTGGAAAACGTTCAGGTGTTTTATGTGGTCACTTAAATGACATACCAGTAAGTGGACGTCTTCGGTCTAATACACATGCTTCCAGATTTCTCTTCAACTTCTGCATTTGCTTCTTCTCGGGTTCATTTTTCCTGAATGACACATTCTTGCAGAAAATAACTCCGTTCTCTCTATTCAAATCCATTTTAAGCCGGAATGGCCCTCTGTTGCCAGAAAAATCAAATTGGTAGCATAGAGTGTTATTCAAATATTTTGCTTAATTGAAGGTGTGGGAAACTGTATTTGTAGTGTTCATTCAAATGGTGTCTGATAAAGTGGGTTATCCGTGGACCAAGCTCTTGGAAATTGGCTAATGAACTCTAGTACGTAAAGATAATACTATGGTATTAGTGATAGATATTCCTCTTATAATGCCTTTAAACCATCCTTTGTGATAAAATGCAGGCTTGAGGTATATACATGATATTGAATAAGAATGCTATGATATAAATACAGTCAAAAATAACACAGTATAAAATAGCTTATTTTATTTGTGCATGCGTGTTCTATCTTGGCTGATACTGATTCAATGATCTTTTTTTTTTTTTAATGTTTTAAGTTTATTTATTTTGAGAGAGCAAGTGAAGAGAGGAGGGGCAGAGGGAGAGGGAGAGAGAATCCTAAGCAGGATTGCCTGTCGATGCGGGGCTTGAACCCACGAACTATGAGATCATGACCTGAGCCAAAACCAGGAGTCAGACGCTGCACCAACTGAGCCACCCAGGTGGCCCTGAATCAACGATCTTTTGACACATTTGCATTTGAGAGGCTAAAACACTCAGGGACTACAAGGGTGATCCCTAACAAGGGAGTTGCTGGAACTGGCTGTGTTCACTGACCACTGGCGTTTATCTGGGGCTTGCTGGAAAAAGGAGAAAGAAAAGATTCGCATTTACCAGCTGCGTGCCAGGCATTTTAATCCAATCTCACTTCATACCCGCAATAACCCAGTGGGGTATGTTTTATTGTTCTTTTTTCGAATATGGAAAGTGAGCCTAAGAGAGATAAGGTGACCTGCCCACGGCCTCCCCGTTATAAGCAGCAGAGGCATGATGAGGACGTGGAAACCTGCATCATCCACCCGCTCCCGTGGCTTTCTGCCTCCACATTTCACGCCTTTAACCCTCAGCCCCAGCCGCTCACTGTTCTTTGAACTAAGATGGGGGCACAAGTTTATGGAAACTTCCCAACATCAATAAAAGTAGAGGGAATTATATAATGAGCTCATTGTAGTCATTGGCTAGCTTTATAATTATCACCTTGGTCAATCCCACCTCATCCATTTTGCCACCACATTATCTTGAAACAAATCCCCAGGATCATACAGTTGCCCTGGAAAATGGTGTATTACATTAATGGCCCTGGGACTGTTTGTGTCACCACTTTATGCTAAGCCTTCACACAGACTGTGTTCTAAGGATGCCTTTCCGTTGAGTGTATATACCTCTCTCGTTAACAAAGAACAGATTGTTGGGGAAGGCGCAGGGGTTTCCTTCTTTCTTCAACTTCCCTAGGCATTGCAAGGAAAAATCCAGCTAGTGAAATTAGTCTAAAAAATCTCAATCCTTTGAGGCGCCTGGGTGGCTCAGTCAGTTAAGCGTCCAACTTCAGCTCAGGTCATGATCTCTGGTTGGTGGGTTCAAGCCCCGCGTCAGGCTCTGTGCTGACAGCTCAGAGCCTGGAGCCTGCTTCGGATTCTGTGTCTCCCTCTCTCTGTTCCTCCCTCCCTCCCTCTCTCTGTCTCAAAATAAATAAAGATTAAAAAATTAAAAAAAAACTCTATCCCTTGAAAACAGAAACATTGGCAGTTTTAAGCAAACAAGTCGAATCCCCTTGGTACCTTACGGTTTCCATCCACAAGCCTGATGGGAGCGCTGACGTGGGAGGGGAGGTAGGGTTGTGTACTGTTTAAGTGTGGTCAGCAGAGGGCAGAGTGTACTGATCAGATTCTGTTTCCAGGGTTTTGCAGTAGTGCGGGGAGGCTGTAAGGAAAACACAGACTACGAAAGATGATGCCTGTGCTGATAGACACAGGGAATTATGACACAGGGGAAAACTGGTCAGACAGAAGGGCTCGTATCGGCTTGATGTTCTCCTAGTTCCCCTTAAATCCCGCGCATCACACCAGGATTTTCTGGAGAGGGCTCGTCTGTAGAGAATCAGATGCTTCTCAGTGATGTTTGTTTATGTCGTGATAAAGGAAGTCCAGAGGCCTGGCCCTCCTGACCATGCTGTGAGCGCGCTGAGGGGCGAGGCGGGGTTCAGAGACCTCCCTGCCTTCACTGCACACCTCAAGGAATAATCATGACGAACAGGCAGGATTTGATTCTGTTAAGTCCTGGAAAGCTCCCTGACTGTGCATTTGTGATGCGTGGATCGGCCCTCCTGGGCTCACACTGCAGAGTCCGAGGGGTCTTTGTCTACGTTATCTTTCTTCTTGCACAGCCGGAAGCATCTGAAGAGGGCTGGTCTTGCCTACCCAGGTATCCTTGGTTATTGATGGGCTGTGGCTTACAAGTATAGTGTTTTGTTTTGTTTCCATTGTATCCCAAAGGTTGCTAGGCTGGACCGAGCCTGATGTAGGTGTGAATAGCCTGTACCCTGCAGACTTGTCCAGGTCCCACACTCAGGTGCCTGGGGGCATGGACTTCATTCCCAGTGGCCGATAGGTGCAGATGGAGAAATGCACCTATCAGAAGCCAGACCAGCTCTGACTCTGGTCTGTGCTGTGAATGAGTGCAGTTCTCCTGGGGACCCCAGGCTTGGAGGGGAGCGTGGTGGGACCCCCCTGCTCATGGGCCCTGCCAGCACCAGAGAGGCCTGATGACCATCAGTGGCTGGGGCAGCGTCCACTGGCTTCCCAGTGATCCTCTTGCCTCCAGCTTGTCGCCATTACTGGCTCACGTCTGCGGGTGTAGACACCTCAACGTGGCTGCCCTTGGCTCACACCCTCTGCCATCCCTCAGGTCCCTAAAAGGAAAAGTTCAGATGTGGAATTCTCAGCGTGTTCTTCCCAGCTGAGGCCCTGCTCAGCTCACAGGACCAGCTCTTCAATGGTCTGGGCTCTTTGTCCCATTCTGGTATCTTCCATGGTCTCCTGCCCCTCTGCCTGGAGTGGCCTTTCTTTGGTGAACTTCTACTGGCCTGCCTCCTTCTGCCCTAAATCTGTGCCTGCTGGAAACTATTTTGAGAGCCTCTGTTTCCTCTACTGTCCCACGATTTCTGGGTTATTCCATAAGAACACCTGTCATTTGGTGTGGTCAGTTATTTGTCTCAGTTTTTAGCCCTTGAGAATCTCAAGGATGAGGATTGTTTCATATATATCTTGGCCAAAACAGGTGCTGGGCGCATATTGCCATGCATGAGTGAGTGGACTTTGGTGAAGGTTCTAATATGTAAGACCAGCGTCAGGAATAAGGCCTTTAGTATTTCACTGCAAATTTCCCAGCATTCGTTAGATCTGAGTTCCTGGCGTTAGATAAGGATTCTAAACAGAAACTGGTGTTCATGGATGGGAAAACTGCTCTTACTTTTTTTTTAAGTTTATTTATTTACTTTGAGAGAGAGAGGCAGAGAGAGGGAGAGAAGATCCCAAACAGGCTCCATGCTGTCAACACAGAACCTGACGTGGGGCTCGATCTCACAAACCGTAGGATCATGACCTGAGCTGAAATTGAGTCAGACGCTTAACTGACTGAGCCACCCAGGTGCCTTAATCTGCTCTTATTTAACTAACTAAAAAATATGGTATTATCTTAAAAATATGTCAGCTCTATATCAATTGTTTGAGAATCAAGTTGTCTTAATAAAAATGTCTCTTGATTTTTTTTAAAGTAAGTCTCAGAAAACTAAGGATTACCTGGGCGAGGCAAGGTATGTGTGTGCCTATAATTGGATAAAAATGAACAGATAGAGACCTGGAGATATATATAGCCAATAGCCGCCAGAGGTAACCTTATGGGAAATAGGGCAGGAAGAATGAAGATAATATTTTTTTATGATCTGTACTGTGTGAATTGTGAATTTTTGCACATGACTTAGTTAATGAATAAAGAAAGATGAGGACAAATACTATGGGAGCATAAGAGACCAAGAGAATCAAGGAGAACATTTCTGTCTACCTAAATGCCAAGATTTATCCTAAGTCCTTAGTAATTTTAATTTTTTTTTTCAACGTTTTTATTTATTTTTGGGACAGAGAGAGACACAGCATGAACGGGGGAGGGGCAGAGAGAGAGGGAGACACAGAATCGGAAACAGGCTCCAGGCTCCGAGCCATCAGCCCAGAGCCCGACGCGGGGCTCGAACTCACAGACCGCGAGATCGTGACCTGGCTGAAGTCGGACGCTTAACCGACTGCGCCACCCAGGCGCCCCAGTCCTTAGTAATTTAAATTAAAAAACTTTTTTTAGCATTTATTCACTTTTGAGAGACAGAGTGTGAGTGGGGGAGGGGCAGAGAGAGGGAGACACAGAATCCAAAGTAGGCTCCAGGCTCCAGGCTCCAGGCTCTGAGCCATCAGCACAGAGCCTGACGCGGGACTCAAACCCACCGACTGTGAGATCATGACCTGAGCCAAAGTCAGACACTCAACCAACTGAGCCACTCAGGCACCCCAGTAATTTTAATTTTGATCACTGTACCCACAGTGGTGCAGGAATAGACCTCATCCACCAGGGGACAAAACAGAAGTGGCCACAGTAGCTCACATTACATAATCCCTACTGTGTGCAGGGTGCTGTGTTAAATAATTTTCAGACATAAATTCACTGAATTCTTATAACCACCCATGAAGCAGAATTTATAGCTCCCATTTAAAGCTCTAGGGAAACTGGGAAAAGAGAGTTAAGAGACCAGCAGTGAACTAGCTGTTGGCATAGGGAGAAGTGTTGTCAAAAATCAGTGTGGAAAATATTATTTCATAAATATGGATTGTTTATTGATATAGAAAAAAATAAAGTTAGTTTCCTTACTCATTCTATACTAAACAATCCGGAGGGATTGAAGACTAAAATTTTTTTTAACTTCATAGAAAATCTAGAACATTTTTATGGAATTGGGGCATGGAAAGGTTTTTAAAACAATACACAGAGCGCACAAATCATAAAGGGAAAAAATGAATTTTTTTCCGCCTGATAGAAGATAGGAGGGTGAAAAAGCAAACGACAGACCATATGAAAATATAGCTGTACACAGAATTGATTTAGAATTAGTATCCAGAATATATAAAATTTCTAGAGATCAGTAAATAATAGATAACCTAGTAGGAAAGAAGGAAAGGGTTTCAGATTTGGAAACCAGAGTGGCCAATTAACAAAAGAGCCCCACTCTCGCTGGGAGTCAGAAAGAAATGGAAATAAAAGTAATAAGACAGATTACATCAAAAGAAAAACAAAGCTGGATGATCACCATTCCAGATGTCAAGTTATATTATGGAGCTGTCGTGATCAAAACAGCATGGTGCTGGCAGAAAAACAGACACATGAATCAATGGAATGGATAGAAAGCCAAGAAATAAACCCACAGTCATATGGTCAATTAGTCTTCGACAAAAGAGGCAAGAATATGCAATGGGAAAAAGACAGTCTCTTCAACAAATGGTGTTGGGAAAACTGGACAGCTACATCCAGAAGAATGAAACTGGACCACTTTCTTCTACCACACACAAAAATAAACTCAAAGTGGATTACGGACCTAAATGTAAGATCTGAAACCATAAAAATCCTAGAAGAGAGCACAGGAAGTAACTTCTCTGACATCGGCTGTAGCAACATTTTTCTAGATATGTCTCCTGAAGGAAGAGAAACAAAAGAAAGAATAAATTATCGGGACTACATCAAAATAAAAAGCTTCTGCACAGTGAAGGAAACAATCGACAAAACTAAAAGACAACCTGCAGAATGGGGGAAGATATTTGCAAATGACACATCTGATAAAGGATTAGTATCCAAAATATATAAAGAACTTATACAACTCAACATCCAAAAAAAAAAAAAAAAAAAAAAACCAAAACAAATAATCCAGTTAAAACTGGGCAGAAGACAGAAACAGACATTTCTCTAAAAAAGACATCCAGATGGCCAACAGACACATGAAAAGATGCTCAACATCACTCATCATCAGGCAAATACAAATCAAAACCACAGTAAGATACCACTTCATACCTGTTAGAACGGCTAAGATTAACAACACAAGAAACAACAGATGCTGGCAAGGATGTGGAGAAAAAGGAACCCTCTTGCACTGTTGGTGGGCGTGCAAACTGGTGCAGCCACTGTGGACACAGTGTGGAGGGTCCTCAAAAAAGTAAAAATAGTAGTACCCTATGATCCAGGAATTGCACTACTGGGTATTTACCCAAAGAGCACAAAAATGCTAAATTGAAAGGGTTTTTGCACCCCTGTGTTTGTTGCAGCATTATTTACAGTAGCCAAATTATGCAAGCAGCCCAAGTGTCCATTGATAGGTGAATGGTTAAAGAAGATGTGGTGTGTATGAGTGAATATATACGTACAGACACATACACAATGGAGTATGATTCGGCCATAAAAAAGAATGAAATCTTGCCATTCGCAACATGGATGGAGCTTGAGAGTATAATGCCGAGTGAAGGAAGTCAGTCAGAGAAAGGCAGATACCACATGATTTTTACTCATATGTAGAATTTAGGAAACAAATGAACAAAGGAAAGGAGAGAAAGACAAACCAGGAAACAGACTTAACTGTAGAGAACAAACCGATGGTCACCAGAGGGGAGGTGGGTGGGTGGGTGGGGGAAATGGTGGAGGGGATTAAAAGTACCTGAATCACGATGACCACTAAGTAATGTGTGGAATCATTGCATTACTGTATTGAACGCCTGAAACTAATGTAACACCATATGTTAGCTATATTGGAATTAAAATTAAAAACTTAAAAAAAAATGAAGTAATGAATACATGCTACAATACAGATGAATCTTGGAAACCTTATCCTTGAAAGAAGCCAGTCACAAGGGACCATGCGTCGTATGGCCCCATTTACGTGAAATATCCAGAATAGGCAAATTTAGAGACAGAAAATAGATGAATCGTGGCCTAGAGCTGGAGGGGATGGGGGGATGACGACTAAGGGGTGCTGGGTTCCTTTCTGGGGTCATGGAAATGTTCCAAAATTGTCTGATGGATGTACAACCGTGAATATACTAAAAGCCACTGAGCCATACACTCTGAATGAATGAGAACATTTAAAGCATCTACAGGCTTGATAATAAAGAGGAATTCACACCTATTGTTGCCGGTAGGAGAAGTTTGTACAGTTCCTTTGGAAGGCAATTTGCAAGTAGCTGACAGAGTGGAAGTTGTTTGTATACTGCTCCTAGCAGTTCTCCCTCCACAGGTATTTCCTGGAGTAAGCCTTATGCACAAGGAAGGATTAAATGTGCGGAAGTGTTATCTGTAATAACAGGAAACAAAGCAGCTTAATGTTTGTGAAAAGGGGAATACTTATGTCATAGCAGTATATTTATGTAGTATATGGAATACTAGACAGCAGTCAAATGAATGAACTAGGTCTTTTGGCTAGTAAATCTCAACACCTCCCTTTGCGTTCCGATAAACGTTAGGGAAATGGTATGATACATCCAGCTCCGGTCAGAGTCAGGCACAACGGGTCTCATTTATCGATGCTGACGTATGGAGGTGAAGGGTAAAAACCTAGAAGGAAAAGATCCACACACACCCCAGGCTACGGGTTACTGGGGGAGGGGGAGGGGATTCTGGTAGCGCTAGTTAGTATTTGACTTCAGCGGATTCCTAACGTTTTCATTAAAACATTTAATAATACGTTTCATAATAACGTATACATTATTACGGATACAACCAAGTGTTAACACGTTGAACCGTGAGTGTGTTTTATGTTCTGTATGTGAACTGTAATTCTCTATTTCATAATTTTAAGAAAAGGGAGGATGCATTCTGGAAGAATTAGAGTAACGTTCACGTCAAGTACCGTTGGTTTCACTGGGGGGAGAGGAGTAATGCCTGGTGTGCAGGGCTCTGTGCGTGTTCAGGGGACAAGGTCTGACCTCAGGACGATGCTCTTGACCATCTGGGAATCGCTCTGAAGCAGGGTTGCTACTTGAGACACCGATGGATGTGTCTTAGCTGCCGCCAGCCCTCGCACATCATTTTTTAGGCGGTGGGGGGGGGGGGGGTGGTGGGCAGAGAGAGAGGGAGACACAGAATCTGAAACAGGCTCCAGGCCCCGAGCTGTCAGCACAGACGTGGGACTCGAACCCACGCACTGTGAGATCATGACCTGAGCCAAAATCAAGAGTCAGGCACTCAACTCACTGAGCCACCCGGGCACCCCGTCCCTCTATTGTCTTGAAGAGAAAAGCAAACCAAGAGATGCACGTGTTGCACTGGGCAACCCTACTCTCAGCCTACTCTCTCCTTGCTGTGACAACTGGTTTTAGAGCCCCTTTCCCAACTTAAACCCAGAGAATAAAACTTACGTGCGACACCACATTGAGAAATAATTCAGGATGTAGCTGAAATGAAATCAAATACTTTATAGGAAAGGAACATGTACATCGGCAGGTGGGTGTTCAGGCCGTGTCAGTGGCGTCCCGCTGTGCGTGAATGGTTGTCCTGAAATCGAGGCTCGCTCCTGCGTGTGGAGAATAAGGCTGGCTTCGGAAGAAAGAAGACTGGAAATCAAGAAGTACGGGACAAGAAAGGATGAACCTGAGAACAAACGTTAAGTGTGGGATGAGTAATGGTAGATTCGCTTTATCTGAATGAAAAGGAAGTGGGAGGGATGCAGTGGGGGCGGGTAAGAGACGCGTCCCAAGACGGATTCCAGATTGTCAGGGTGGGGCAAGCAGGTGTGAGAATCTCAGCAGCGACCTGGGTCTTACTCCCATGTCAAACAAGTGTCCTGTGTGGTGGTGACGTGGATGGGCAGGGGGGCAGTCTCCCGGGGATCCCACCACATGCCCGTGGTGCCTGTTCTGGCTTTAGGACTTAAGACGGCCTTGGAGACTGCGTGCTTTGATATTTAGTAGGAAATACAGCCTGGACTGGAAAAGAAGCAGAAACAGAGAAGTCGTGTAATGAGACCCTTGGGGACCCTGTCAGAGAAAGCCTGAAGAATAACAGATAACTCGCTCCCTCCCCCCGAAGTAATTTCAGTATCAAACTTTTACAGGGTAGATTAATCCTAGAGCTGTGATTTTTAAACATATAGGAAACACTTTAAAATCTTTTTGAACAGTCTTTGAAGTAAAAGTTATCGCGACCTCTGCATTTCATGTTTTTCCGTTGAAAATAACATTCGGGGTCAAGACGTTAGTCTGTAGCTGAGGTGATTGAAAATCCCTTTGGACTGTTTTGCCATTGGTGTGGTATCTGGGCCTCGGCACTGAAACTGCCCAATTTGAAGGTGGATTGGCCACGATACACTAACTAGACAGGATATGTAGAAAGAGGAAACCAGCTTCTGTCTCCGTAACTAGCTTGTGTGGTCCCCAAGCCCTTTATTTATCATCTGGTGTGAACTTTCAGCGTCCCTGTGTGCTGGGGGACCACCGATCTGTCATTCTGTGGGTTCACACCGGTGGGGCGCTTGGGAGCTGTGGGGTGCCATGCAAATCTCTCACGGTGCAGGGGTGTCCACATCCCCGGCCTCCACTCCAAAACCCGTGGAGACCTGCATTCCTTGGGACGTCTGCAAAATACTCATTTGCAAAATGCTGCTTCATTTATTTGTTCGGTGTTTCATTTTTCCCCAAGAGTCGTTCTTATTTGGTCAACCTTGGGAGCAAAGGCCACGTGATGTATCTTTTTAGAAAGCAACGACTGAACAGATTTCCTAGGCGGTAGTTTGCCCCCATAGAGATCCCTCAGTAGACCCCAGATCTAATCCCTGTGATTCTATTTTATAAAACTCTGTCCGGTGACCACTTCCTGCCTTCTAACCTCACTCCTTTCCATTACTTACCCAGGAATGAGTTCCCCCCATTGTTGTATCTCTCATCTCTGAATTGTGACCTTACATGTCACTTTACCTTTACGACCAGGTATTAGGTGTGTTGAAGGTGGATGATGTTGTCACTTCTCTTGAATCCTTTAGAAATTCTGGCACCGTGCTCAGAAGATGATAGATGCAACTAGAAGAAAGTACGTAGGAAGAAAGATGATAGAATCAAGTCTTTCTTCCTTAATTTACGTTGAAGCTCTCTCGAAGCTTAGCATGTATCTCTTGTGAGTGTGCGTGCACACAGACAGACATGTTGCACACAAGGCACTCACATGCACACATGCGCACACGCCCACACACACGTGTGCACATCCCCCCACAGTTTAGGCTTCATTAAATTTACATACATCTTTCACCCTGAAGGCAGAGCAAGACTCTACAATGGCAGAAAATTTAAAAATTCTCTTAGATGTTAAGGACTATGGGGGAAAAGTTAAGCTGCTGAATTATTCCCCAAAGCTCATTTAGTGACCAAGTTGTGGGTTGGCTGGGCTTGTTCAAGCAACAGCACGGTGCTTAGTTAAGGGGTTGTAAAAATTAGAAACCAGTGTAGGCTATAAATTAAGACTATCTGGAGGCCAGAAAGATTTGGGGATTTTTTTTTGTTGTTGTTGTTAAAATATCTAGCCAACTCCTGAAAAATAATGAGTGGTTGCCATAGCAACTTCACTTTCACAAGACCCAGGGAGAACATGAAAAGGATTGGAATCAAAGAAAGCCACCTGGCTTTAGACTTTAATTTTGGAGAAAGAAATTCACCCCCAATGATTTATAAAGTAAACTCTATTTTATTTTCCTCCAAAATTATTATAGGAGGAAAAAAAAAAGGTTTTCTTTCTTTTTTAAAGTTCAGAACACTGATGGGAATTCCAAAGGAAACAAAGGCAGGGTCTTTGCGTGTGGACGCATCCAGCCCCCTCTGCAACCCTCTGTGCCCCAGGAGCTGGCCGTGGTGCTGCTTTGAGTGTGGGTGTCCTTAAACACCAACTAATAGATTCTCCCTGAGCATCTGGTTTCTGCTCAGCACCTACTTTCGAAGGGCATGCGTCACATGGCCTTGACCTCAAGAGGTTACCGTCCAGTTGATGAAACAAAAGCCACTTACGGGAGCCCATGCAGGAAGCGTAGATCCTCTTCAGGTGAAGATGGGGACTGCCCAACGGGGAAGGGAGCCTGGCTTGGAAGAGAAGGTCAGAGTGAGGGCCTGAAATTTCGGAGGGTAGGATTATGGAGCAGGTGAGAGGCAGAGCCCAGGGTACGCACCAGCTGGCAGTGTGAGGTGGGAGGGGACCTGCTGGGGCCAGAGCGCGTGCTGGGACAGGCAGGCAGAGACTGTGGGAACGTGCTTGGTGGGCCTCGGGGTCTGGATCTGAGACAAAGGTGGGTGAGGAGAGTGGCCTCTCTGCCAACGGGCTCAGGAGTCCCCTGACTCTCGGAACTGGTTCCTGCTGCCCTGGTGGATCCCTTGAGCCTGCCCCTGCTGCCAGCCCTACCCTGCCCGGGCTCGTCTGTGTGCTCGCACACGGCCTCGTGCACATCGCTCGTTGAGGCTCAGTCCCTGCAGTTAACAGTTGAGTTGCCAAAGTAAGACCTGGAAGAAGTGCCAGGTGAGGAGAGCCATCTGTGATGCAGTTCCTCAGTCAGGGGACCCGGGAAACAGGCGGGGTCCCCAAACTAGGACAGGTCAGGGGCAGTTTCAAACGGGCACCATGTGCAAAGTGGGAGTAAGGGGCAGCGAAGCCACAGGGAAGGATGGGAGACCCCGTTGCCACTGCAGACGGATGGGACGAGGAGGGACCTGCCATCAGAGGCCATAGAGAAGGTTGTGTGGAGAAGGGACGCAGGCAGTGGGGCGACCCCGGGGCGAGGGAGCCGGGGTATGAACACCCTGCCAGCGTACCTGTGGCTGAAGTCACGAGGAAGCCGGGGAACAAGGTCTCTGGTGGATATAGTGCACACAGACCAGCCTGCCGAGGCAGGGCGAAGAATGGAGCAGGGACTCTCACCCGGGGAGGTCCACACGGTGAGGACAGATGGTGCCTGACAGCCCTCTGAAGTCCTCGTGGCTCTTTCTCTTCCCCGACATACCGCAGCCAGCGAGCGAGAACCTGGAAGCCATGTGCCTTTGTGGTAACCCCAGACCGGTGCCCATGGGGTCGATTCCATCCGCCCAGGAAGACCCAGTGACGTGCTGTCCTGTTGGGACACTTCTGAGGGTGGATGTGCTGGTAATAATTATGCCAGAATAACAGGCATGAGCTAGACGGGTCCTAGCAAAATGGGGACACACAGTCACTTTACCTCTCCCTCTCCTCCCCACAGTCAACCAGGACGGGATGGTCACTGTGGCATGGGATGGGCTGGCCAGCGGGGTCTTCTAGAAGAGGTAAGCCTTGGGCACGATGAGTGGTAGGATTCAGTGAAGGAGTGAAAATCAAATTATGTCGGGAGCAAATAAGAGTTTCTAACGCTCCGAACGGAAACAAACAGATTTGCTAGATAGGCTATTTAGAGACACATCAAAACCTTCAGAAAGTGCCTTTCAATGCCAAATGCTAATTATAAGAGGGAACATGTCTTTCTGTAGTTCTGGTTTGTTGGAGAAAGTGACAGCTCTTGATGCTAACAAATAAGGTTGTGTGTTATGTATCCTATAGTAATTTGTTGCACGTAATGGAAAATCGATGTTTACTTTTTAAGGCCATTACTGAAGGCCTCCTGGGGTCACCCCTTACCTGGACTGGTCTCCCTGTTGCTTCATGTCAGAAATCAGCTGGAGGCTCGACCTTTTCCTGAAACTCACCAGAGGCTCTTCCGGACTGTCCAGTCTGCTTGGGTAGCTCCGGCCCTGTGCCTGTCCATGTAGCACAGACTTTGACTCTGAGCAGCACAGAAAATCATGGATTTAATTGTCTTGGGGAGAGGGTACTAGTCAGAGCAGGAGCCAAGTCCCCCTAAAGAGCTGGGTAGCCTTTGGCCCTCAACTATCACTGAATGAATGAATGAATGAATGAATGAATGAATGAATGGGTGAGCGAACGAATGAACCAACCAACCAACCGGCCTTATTAAGTGAACACTTAGCACCTGCTTGAATTGTGGAATGCTGCAGAAAGTTCTTCATACCTCCTCTGTATTTATCGTCACTAGAGTTTCCCTCTTGGGGTGGTTTTGAGACCCTTACTACTTCCAGAGTTACGGAGGGGAAAATTGGATCCCAGGAAGTTTGGAAAATGGTTCCAGTGTTGAGTAGTAACTTCACGTGGTAGAGAAAAGAGCATGGCTGTTGGAGAAGCCCAGCTCTTGGCAGTGAGGGGGGTGGGAAGATGACATAATTTCAGCAACAGTCCTCCGGGCAGCGGAAGGAACCACATGGCAGCATGGAGATAAAGAACTCGTGTTTGTTTTGGATTTTGCTATGTGCTGTTTGCCTGTAGCTGGCTGGTTTAAACAAATAAGGGCTGGGTAGACTTTGTGCATGTCTCCAGTGTACTGGGCTGCTGCACTGATCTGGTTTTACTTCCCTGAGGGATGGGGCTGGGGGGACGTCCTTGGACGAGAAACGGGCCAGCCACTCAGGTGGGCAAGCTCTAACAAAACACTCAACTCACATTCCTCCCTCTGTCCATCTCCATTCATGAAGGTGCCAGGAAATACAGAGAGTAGGCTGAGAGAGGATAAGCACGTGGGGCTCCTGAAGGAGAGGAGCCTCCCCACACCCTCTTCCCAGGGCTGAGCCTTGGCTCCTAGGTGCCCAAGCCTCCCCCGCCTCCCTTGGCTTCTCTTTCTCTTGTTCCTCTAAGACCCTCAGCCACAGCTCAAAACTCTGAACACTGCTTGTCTTTAGGGTGTCCGAGATCTAGTCGTAGATGGCCGTGGGAACTTCTCATTTCATTTCGTAGGAAGTTTGAAACAGAGCTGCACCCTTTCTCCCCAGCCATGCTAGCCCACAGCGTCTTTCTACAGGGGCGATCCAGGCTCCATGCAACCCCTCCAGCCTTCTCGCCCTGGGCTGCCTGCAATCTGTTGGCCAGTTAGCATCATCCATCAAGACCAGTATGGCGGTCTCCAGGGGTTCCTCAGTCGATCGGAGGCTTCCGGGGATATGGGGACACGGTAGAGGGGCAGCCTCACGCGCTGTGTGGTTTCCTCGGACCTTGGAAATTGAAAGTGAACACGAGCTGTTGTTCTGAGGAGTCCAGGAAGCATGTTGTCACTAATGCGGGGCTTCAGAGTTCATTATGTGTCGTTCTGTCCCCCGATTCTTTTCCATGTGAGCTTGGGGAAACTGGGTCTTGTCATATAACTGCAAAACATCTGCAGTTGCGATTTTAACCTGATCTTGAGTCACCATGTGACACAGCTGGAAAATTCAGTGGTCATTCGTTGAGCGAACAGATGTGCTGGGAAGGCTGGACTTGTACCTCGGTTAGTCTCCGAGTGTGCTGGGGAGGAAGCCAGAGTCCTGTCCTTTGTGGGACCCGCCCTCTCAGCAGTATTGTGACCGTACCCGTGGTTTGGTGGGAAGCTCTCCGGGTGCGGAACTGGCACCAGCGCCGTTGTTTGAACCCGGAGCAGACACGCACTTGGCTTTCTCTCGTGACTCTGCTCTCAGAAGGAGGCCTGTGCTCCCACCCGCCCAGTACCCTGCTTCCACCCCAGGCTGCTCGGTGCCCGGCCTGGGGCTACGGTGGCCGCATTCCACGCTGACCCATCAGATAGCGACGCAGCCAAGGTTGGCATTACCGTCCCTGACATGTTGCACACTGTCTCTTCAGAGATAGTTCTCACGGCTGCTGCTGGGCAAACTCCATCCCTCGAGGGTTATTGGTTTTGAAAGATCGTGGCACATGGAGACACAACTCGCTGCAGTAAGAACGCGACGCCCATAGAATTCAGGCAAGCCCCCCGGTCTCCCCAAGGACTTCCTTCACCTGAACACCTGTCCAGAGGGTACTTTCTGGAGAAATCAAGTAAGAAGAGGGGAGGTGTGCCTCTACTGAAGGATATGTTCCCAAGTCTTGCAGGTTTTAACTGTCTCTCCGTGTAAGACAAGCCATCTGGGTGATACGGCCACTGGGAAGCTAATGCATTTTAAGTCTGAACCACTGGAAATGCAGTGACTCCACTTGTATCTGGAATGCTGTGGTCAGGGCTAGGGAACACACTTTTTTAAAGTGTTAGTGTTTATTTTGAGGGAGAGGGAGGGGCAGAGAGAGAGGGAGAGAGAGAATCCCAAGCAGACTCCGTGCTGTCAGCCCAGGGCCCGACATGTTGCTGGATCCCGCCAACCATGAGATCAGGACCTGAGCCAAAATCAAGAGTCGGATGCTTAACCGACTGAGCCACCTAGGTGCCCCGAGGAAACACACTCTTAAGAGAAATTGCTGCTTTCCTGGGGAACTCCAGAGCCGTGAAGCTAATATGGTAGCCACTGACCCCATGTGGACATTTGCATTTTGAGTAATTGAAATTAAATAAAATTAAAAGCTTCGTTCCGTTCCTCTGGCACCAGCCGCACTTTGGCAATCAAGAGCCGTACGTGCCTAGGGGATAGAGAATCAGACGTCATGCCGTTTCTTGCTCCTCAGAGAGGTCTACACGCAACGCTGCTCCAGAGGTTGTCCGCCAGGATGGCGGAGAGTCTGGGAATCTTGTTGAGTGAAGGATGTCGGAAGGATCGAAAGCTGTTTCTCCTGGAAAATCGTCCCCAAACAATCCAGGGTCTCTGCCCTGGGGACAGAGATTGGATTTTTCTAGAATGTCTCAAGAAAGCTTAACTCTGACCGATGGGAGGGATGTGGAAAAAGTAGGCTTTTTAGCTCTGCAGGAGCCCAAGATTTCTGTCAGCACCTTTCAAAGAGTGGAATGTTGGTATCTCCAGGATCGGTGATTTTCTCTCATTCAAGATGCTCGGATGGAGACGGGTGTGTAATTATTGACCATGTCGAGCAGGGGACGCCAGCCGGTGACAGGTGGTGTGGTGTCATGCCAGGAACGTGGATTTTAGAACCAGGTAAGTCTGCCCCAAATCCAGGCCTGTCACTTTCCAGCTATCTGCTCAACTCACTGAACCCCTCAAGACTCGCCTCAATAATGGCAGTCATTGGGGCGCCTGGGGGACTCAGTTGGTTAAGCATCTGATTTCAGCTCAGGCCATGATCTCATGGTTTGTGAGTTTGAAGCCCACATCAAGCTCCACGCTGACAGTGTGGAGCCTACTTGGGATTCTCTCTCTCTCTCTCTCTCTCTCTCTCTCTCTCTCTCTCTCTCTGCCCCTCCCCCACTCATGTGTACTCTCTCAAAACTGAAAATTAAAAAAAATTAAATTATTTATTTTTGAGACAGAGAGAAACAGAGTACAAGCGGGGGAGGGGCAGAGGGAAAGGGAGATACAGAATCCGAAGCAGGATCCAGGCTCTGAACTGTCAACACAGAGCCTGATGTGGGGCTTGAACTCATGAACCATGAGCCCATGACCTGAGCCGGAGTCGGAAGCTCAACCGACTGGAGCTGCCCAGGCACCCCAATAAATACATTAAAAAAAACTAGTTAATAATACCAATAAGTGTTTCACACCACCGTTTTGAGTGTTAAATGAACACATGTAAAGTACCCAGGGTCGTGCCTGGCACACAGGGGGCACCGACGGCTGGGCCTGCTGCACGGGGCAGATGCCGCCCTCACCGGCGCATTCCCAGGGGTTCTCACGCGTGCGTTGAAATACCACCCTGCGCAAGAAGTCAAACTGAATGGCGAGGAAACGAGAGCCGTGCAGTGACCCTGATCCTCCCTGATTTCTTTATTAGATACATTATTTAGAGTAGACTTTAGCCATCGCTGGTAGCAGGTGACTCACGGGGACTGCGCCGTTACCAAATGCTGTGACCCAGAAGTGGAGAGCCACCACACCGGTGGGTCCCAGGCCCTGTCCACCTCGGTGGTATCACGGTGCTCCCATTCGGGTCTAAGGCCCTGCGTGTTTCACTGGGGAATTTACCTGAGGCCAGAGCGTTTGCTTATAAATCTTGTAAGAAAGGCAACTTCACCTTCCTCTGCTTCCTTCCCTCCACTTTAATGCCCGTGATGATGAGTCAAGAAAGCTTCTGGAGTCTTCTCTTCCTCAGCTTCTTCCGGGCCCGGGGGCATGAACCTGGGGGAAGTCGGTGCTATGTGGATTCTCGCCTGGAGAAAGCTCCTGGGTACAGAGTAGTCAGGTAGGCTCCACCTGGCCTGGTTTTTGGTGCCAGGACCCTCGTCGCCTGTGGGGAGGAGGGTGCCTGATGCAGGCAGTGCTGACACAGAGCTGCAAACCCGGATGGTGAGCCCGTGAGATCACGTGCACCCTGTTGCTCTGTAAACAAAGGCCAAACACACCAGATGACGTTGAAATGTTTACATCCCCTTGTATTTAATGAATAGGGAAGACGCGACATCTAAGGTTTTATTGAGATCTGTATTGCGTAGCATAGGAATATACCTTGAAAGTGTTTCTTTTTAAATGTAGATCCCTGTGTATCAAAGAGTGTATTTTTTTCTGTACCTTAAAAGAAAAAGAAAAACCCCAAAAAAGAAACAACCACCTGTCCACACTGCCCCTCACAGAGGTTGGAACTGCTGTTTCCGATTTTTCCGGCGAGGGGGAGTTGTTAAGTGGGTTGCTGGGGCCACCGGCACCCCAGGTAAGACCGGCAGGCTAAAAAGTGCAGTGCTTGGCTTTTGTTCGTCTTCTCTTAAGTTATGGCATCTCCTTAAGCTTTTTCCATGTTAGTTTAGAGCTTTTAATAAGTGGAACAGTTTGCGGGGCTACTTTAACTTCAGTTCTGTGCAATTCGATAGCATTTATTGGGCGGCCCCTGGGGTCCTGGAGAGCTGAGCCAGCCGGGGGGATCTCAAGCAACGCAGAGCATGTGTGACCCGTGGGAGCCCCTCGCTGCCCTGCTGGGAAACCTCCAGAAATTCCATCAGGCCTCCTGGTTAAGTCTCAGTCTGGCCTTACCCTCTTTGACTCCAATCTGATGCTTGCTTTGGGGCCCATGCCTCATAACTGATGCTCCACGGTTTAGCTATTGCTCTGGCGGAGGAGGAATTTCTGTCCCTCTTCCCTGCAGGAAGAGAGGGTGTTCCCCAGCTTGTGGGCACCAGAGAGCCCGCTCTGTGTACTGTGTCTGTCAGAAATGTTCTGAAAGCCGCTCCCAGCATCTTACGTAAAGGGGTCAACTGTGTCACAGGGGAGGCCCCGCAGGGAGGAGGGGGAGCCCGCGGGGGCAGGGAGGCCCCCGAGGGAATGGTAGAGTGCCGCCAGAGTACCACCTGCTACATCCCCCGCCGACACCTGTTCTCCATCCTTGCCACATGGCCTCTGGAAACCGTGTTCCTGCCGCGGTCAAGTGTGACCATCACAATCTAGCAGGTGAGGAGACTGGATTGGCAAGAGGGGACTTGGACGTCTCCCTCCCGTTCGTGCAGTTTTACCAGGGGTCTGAAGCCGTGTTCAGAAAAGGCAGGCTTGTACAGAAAGCTCAGGTCAGGTTCCAGCTGGGACATGTCGACGCCATGGTGGATGGATCGAGGGACTCACCCTTGATGGTTCTCAGTGATTCTCAGGGCACTGGACTTACTCGTCGTCCACAACACAGAATAAAGGGTGGGGGTCATGCTTGTGGGGAAAGGTGTCCCCGCAAATACCGCACCTGTCCACCCGCACACCCGCCTCTGCGTGGTAGGTAGCTTTTTATTTATTTATTTTATTTATTTATTTATTTATTTATTTATTTATTTATTTATTTATTTTAACATTTATTTATTTTTTTTGAGACAGGGAGAGACAGAGCGTGAACGGAGGAGGGTCAGAGAGAGGGAGACACAGAATCTGAAACAGGCTCCAGGCTCTGAGCTGTCAGCACAGAGCCCGACGCGGGGCTCGAACTCACGAACCGTGAGATCATGACCTGAGCCGAAGTCGGACGCTTAACCAACTGAGCCACCCAGGCGCCCCGGTAGCTTTTTATTTTGAGAGAATTTCAAGTTTATGGAACAGTTGCGAAAATAGTACAAAGAGTTTCTCACATCCTTTACCGAATTTACTGATTGTTTAGACTTTGCTCCGTCGACTTTACTCTTCTCTCTGTGAATGTGCGTATGTGTGATGGAAATCTTTTTACCCAGTGATTTCAGAAGTAGGTGTGGAAAAGCATGCCCTTTTACCGTAAATACTTGAGTGTATATTTTGCGACGAAAAGGGCACTTTCTTAGGAAGGCACAGTCCAGTTGTCAAAGTCAGGATATTTACAGCCGATATGATATTATCACATAAGGCACAATCAACCTTCTGATGTCGGGTGTTGTGGCGGGGGGGAGGGATCTTTCACGCGTCATTTGTTGCCCCTCTTCCAGGATCGCCGCTGTACTGAGGGGTTAGATCTCTTTAATCTCCTCTCAACTGGAACATTTCCTCCATCTTTCTCCACCTTTTATGACCTTTACATCCCTGAGGAGTTACAGAACAGTTTTTCTGCACACTGTCCGTCAGTGTGATTTGCCCGATGTTTCCTCACAGGGAGAATTTTAGCCAGAAGCCCACGGAAACCATGCCAGTTCAACATGCCGTTGAGGTTTGCTCTTGGGAAGTTGCCGTGGGTTCTTTGGAATTAAGAGATTTCCATTGTGTGGAAATCCTTGGAGACCGTATTAACATCTTTGCCTCTTTTCAGCTTCACCCCCCCTAGTTCTGGCACCCTCTTGATTCTTGCCCGAGTTGAGTATGATCATGGTGGCCGCACAGCGATTTTCTGACTTTGTTTCCCCTTCACTTCCATTAGCTGGCACGCCACAGACATACGCATGTGTGTGTCACCGGTACAGGAGCTAATGAGCTATGCTGGTCTTCTGCACGTCTTTCCAGTTTTACTGTGTGGGTTGTCATGACGAGTGCCACTGTCACCTGTGGAGCGCACACACATACACACACACACACACAGTCCGTTGGGACTGTGGCACCTCAGTGACAGCCAATGTACTTCCCTGTCCCAGCTAATCCCTTCAGTCTGCGCCCTATAATTTCTCTTCCAAAGTTAGTCACGGTAGGAGTGAGGCCGATAGAAAAACGAAGGCACAGACTAAAGTTCAGTCTCCTTATTTTCGCGACGAGGAAACGGTGGCCCAGGCCACTTTCCAAAGTTCACACAGCCGGGTTCCTCCTGGCCCCCAGCCCCGGTTCTCCCACTGCACTGTGCTTCATAGGAACTCATCCTTTACGTTGTGGTGAAGGCTGTTGCTTTTACCCCTGTTGGCATAAGAGTGAGTTTTTCCTGAGCAGTTTCTAAGTCTGGAAAAGGAGATTCCAGGGATGACAATGTTAAAGACGCAGAATGATTACAAATAATAATGTATGTGTATTTGTAATACTGTGTGTGTGTGTGTGTGTGTGTGTGTGTGCAGTCCCCTTAGAGAATTGTCCTTGTGCAGTAGGCTGTTTGCATCATAACAGGTGCAGGCTCATTCTCTAGGTCTGTTCCTGGGGATGCTTTAGGATGAAATCCAGGAACACTGATTTGGGGGGAGGGCTTCCTGTCCATATGCAGCTCAGCCAGACTGCTCCCCTGCAGCAGGACAGGTGACTTTGTGACGGAAGCGATGTCGGCCCTGGAGTGTTCTGCTGGCTCGATGTCACGTCGTACGGTGCGTGAGCCTCCGTTCAGTTCTTCAGAATGCTGCGTGCTTCTGCTCGTGTTGTGTGACAGCCAGGATTTGGGCTCCGTGCCGTGGATGATTTTTATAATGATCTCATGGGCGTGGGGAACGGGGGAGGCCAAGGGCAGTTGGCAGAGCTGGGGAGGGCACAGAATCCTGGCTTTGCTTCCTTGGGGAGCGGCTGTTTGAGGATCTCGTCTCAAGGTCGTCTTCCGGGGTCGGCGGTGTTCCCGTGCGGCCTGCCCCGGGACGTGTGGCCGCCGTGGCCCCGTGGCCACGTGTGCGGGCCAGGAAGCCGGTGCCCTTCTTGTTGGCGGGACGCCCCTCACAGCCTGTGCTCAAGACGGGCCCTCCCTGCTTCCCAAGATGCCCTTGCTCCCCCAAAGAGGGTTCGCTCACTTGCCCTCGCCGTCCTTTTCAGCCTTCGCTCCTGCCGCCCTGCCTGCATCTTCCAGACTTCAAGGTCGTCTCGTGTTTGAATCCGTTCTGTAGGAGGCTCAGTACTGGTGAGAGGGAGCTGGCGCAGGGCCTCCCTGCTGGGGTTGGTCTGTGAGGCAGTCTCACCCCACGCGAGCCGGAGGATGGGTTTCGTGTGTCGGGCGTGGCGCTAACTGAGGTGATGCTCAGTCTCTACGAGTCTGTGGGTGAGGAAACCGAGGCCCAGATGCTTGCATCACACGTCCGAGTCAGGAACAGTGGGCCGGCCATCCGGATCCCAGGTCCACCGCAAGCTTCTCCAGGGGCTGGGATGTGCCACGGGTACCCGAGCACGCGGCAGGGACATGCGAATGCAGAGGTGGATGACCCCTACATGGCTTTCGGTGACAGCTCAGAGAACACGTCCTGAGTGAGTGAGGGGCTCACCTGCCCGTCCATTGTGGATCTCTGCACCTGGAGGTATGCACACCTGTTAGAACCCAATGAAAGAGCAACCTCTTAGTTCTTAACTATTTTCCCCCAGTTCAGAGTCAGTCCTGATTAAATGATCGGGTAGAAAAGCAGCAGAAGCGAGTGCTCACCTGCTCTCCCAAGAGGTCCCCGACTCCACAGGAGGCGGTGTTTCGAAGGGAAAGGAGCGTTCTTCACCAAGTCTTTTCTGGTCCCCAAGACCCCTCTGGGGATGCGCGGCTCTGGTCCTACCTTTTTTCTCGGGACCCATCTGGTGCCATCTGAAGGGCCGGCCACAGCGACAGGCCTGTGTTCAGCAGAGAAGGGACATGGCTGGGAGCGGAGCGTGTAGGAGCAGATTTCCAAGGGACACTGGGCGTGTCGACCCACGATTCTCTCTAGGGTGCAACCCCCGCACCCCAGGGGCCGATGCCCAGGTGAGCGGCTGTGGATGAGACCCTGGGAGTCAGTGAGGGATGCGGAGCCCTCTGGGAGGTTGCTTGCAGCTGTGCTTAGCGGTTGTGGCTGGGGGTGCACTGACGCAAGGGGTGATGGGTAATACCTCTTACAAGACCTTCAGTGACGCACGTTAATTGGACAAGGAGGCAGGGGGGGCAGTGGAAAGAGTGTGGGATTTCGGCCAAGTCCTCGCCGGGCCGTTTTATGCGCACGAAGATTTGTACGCCACGAAATCAACTCCGCGCGTGCGTTTTAGTGAAAAGTTGTAAATAATTCCATATCCCCTTTTAGAGATAAAAAGCATTCCTCAGAGGCACGAGCGAATTGATAAAGTTCTCTAATTGCCAGCCCACTAATTCCGGTTCTGGAAAATGAGAAGCACTGAATACCGACATGGGTATTTATCTAAGAATAATTGTGTATCAATTAAGCAAGCTGGAGAAAATGAAATTGTTAATGTGGGTGAGATGCTGTGAGGCCATCCTGTTTGGCTTGTTGGAGTATAAAGCAAAATACTGTAGCTTTTGGTGTTGGTACCAAGCGCACATAATGAAATACCGCGTCATCGCTAGAATCCTATTTTGGAAGGAGTTTTTATTGTCTAAGAAAGTTTCTGTATTCCAACCGTAAGCAGAAATAGGGGGGAAATAAAATCTAAAGCTAGAAAGTCCAAATGTTGCAAATCATGAGTAAAGAATATTAGGAGAAATTAACACAGTGACTCTCCTATATTGGCAGTCTCTGAGGGGCTCTGATTACAGCATCACTTACGTTTATCGCAACATCACCAAACATGCAACATATGTTAGTTTAAAACGCACACACAGGTATTAGATGTTAATGGTCATGGCGCAAGAGTGGCTTGGGAAGCAGGTCCACTCTGAGGGCAGAGATCGATGGCTGTGTCTCGTGTTTATAGCAAGCTGCCTCCTTAGGTTGAGGTGGTGGCAGCACCAGGCCTTCCCCTGCCGGCTCCTCAGCACGTGGTCAGTTTTCCTGGTGACGTGGTCCTCTCCGCTCGCCTCCCTGGTTGGTCCAGGCCCACTCACCCAGCCTCGCCCGCTTCGCGTGAGCCTGGGCGCACTGGATCCACGCCCTCAGTGTCCACGGCGGCCGGCTGCTCCGACCCCTGCCAGCCCTCTCGGGGTCTCCCTGCCCGCCACCTGCACGAACGGGCTGCTGTTGGTGTCCCACCTGGGAGAAGGGGCCATGTCCCCAACAAAAGCAGGGGCAGGAGCCACAGTCACTTACTCGAAATTCCCACGTGCCGGGGCACACCTCTGCTCCTTACTGGATGGTAAGCACGTTCAGGGCCCGGCCAGGTCTGCACGTTCAGCTTGGAGCTCCCGGGTGCCCAGCGTGATGCTTCGGACACAGCGCGTGTCCCGGGAACTTTGAAATGTCACACTTTGGTCGGCGTATCAGTAAAATTCCTCTGTATCCTGGATGATCGTTAACAGAACCATTATGCACTTAAATGCACCATTAATGGGGCGCCCGGGTGGCTCAGTCGGTTAAGAGTCTGATGTCGGCTCAGGTCACGATCTCACGGCTTATGGGTTCGAGCCCCGCGTCGGGCTCTGGGCTGACAGCTCGGAGCCTGGAGCCTGCTTCGGATTCTGGGTCTCCCTCTCTCTGCCCCTCTCCCCTCCCAGAAATAGATAAACATTTAAAAAAATCACAAAAAAAAAAAAAAAAAGGAGAGTTGGATGTTTAACCAGCTGAGCCACCCAGGTGCCCCAGTCACACGTTTAAAATCACCACAGAGTTTCGGGAGGTTCACCTACGTGGGACTGGCGTTGAGGCCGGTCATTGGAGGTGCCGCCACGTGTGGGCTTGTGAGGAGAGGAGCACGCAGACCAAGGCCTCCTTAGCGCACCATGGCCTGGAGACAGGCTCTGGGGACCCCTCCTGCATCTTGCTGGGGCCTCAGCTTGCCACAGCGTGAGTCGTCCTCCCTCTTCGTGACACTAGGAGGACAGCGGATTCCCATAGCTCAGCTGTCCGTCACGGTCCAGCTGGAGAAGGAGGGGAGGGACGCCCCCGTTGGGGGTCCACCAATGTGGCTGCTTCCTTCAGCAGCGATACAGAGATCTTCAGCCTTTCCTGGCAGGGATCGTAATGACACTTGTGCAAAGAAAGCACGCCTCCAGACTCGACTCGTTGTGGCCCCATCAAAGCTCCTGGGCTCCACAAGCAAATCAGGCCAGGCTGGCCGTGCAGACAGAAGCCGTCAACAGCCTTTAGATTGGCTTTGCGGGCAGTCACATCACTGTTCTGATGTACGGAGAGAGTTGCAAGATCTGTGGCTTTTAGGGAGAATGGCAAAACATGAACACATAGTTTGCAGAGGAAAAACGTGAATTCAGTGAAAGAAGAATGGAAGTTTGCGTCACTGAAGGGAGGGGCTCGTTTGACTCGGGAGAACGGGAGATAATCGTCTCCGTTACCCTGGCTGTCTAGGAGTTACAGCAAGATCAACTGACATAGGAAATAAAACTGAAGATGTTCCTCATAAGCCATTTATTAGTCAGGAAATGTGGAGATCCAAATACGTGCCAGGCTCCACATCCCATGTTAACCACTTTGGCTATAGCAGGTGAACAACAAAAAATCTTTGCCTTCACCGTGCTTGCGTTCTAACAGGTGGAAACCAAAATAAATAAACAAAAATAAAAATAACGAATCATTAAACAGTGTTGTTGATTATCGGATGATGAATTCCAAGGGAAAAAATAGGGAAAGAATATAGAGAGGTTTTTTTTGGGGGGGGGGTGGCTTGAAATTATAAAAATTGTGGCCAGGGAAGTCACGCTAAGGAGTTGACATTTGCCCAAGTACTGAATGAAGTAAGGGAGTGAACCATGGGTTGACTGAGAGAAGAGCATTTGGGAACAGAGGAGAGAAAGTGCAAAGGTCCTGAGGCAGGCGAAGCCTGGTTTGCACAAGAGCATGAGGGAGTCCACTGTGGTTTGAGGGAGCTCAGGGACATGAGGTCAAAGCTGCCCGGGTGATGCTTTTTTGGCCACTATGTCGGGGATTTGGCTTTAACCCGAGTGAACCGGGGAGCTGCTGACGGGTGTGAGGGAAAAGGCGTATAAATTGACCAGTGTTTGCTGGATCCTTCTGGGACTCTGTGAGAAGGGTGATTGGTTAAGAAGCTGTCGGGGGAATCTAGGAAGGCTTGGTGGTGACTTCACCAGGGTTTTGGCAGTGGATCTCCTGAGGAGTGTGCAGGGTTGGCAGGGTTTGCTGACCCGCTAGGTGTGGGCTGTAAGGGAAGACAGGAGTCAGGGTTTGGGCTGAGCCCCGGGAAGCATGGAATTGCTGTGTTTTGAGATGGGATCTCGCTCTCCCTCTCGCTCTCTCTTCCTCCCTTCCTCCCTGCGGGAGCACTGGGTTCAGGGTTAGCTTTGGGACTGCAAAGCTTCAGACACTACTGGGGGTTCCAGTGCATGGGTGAGTTCTGGACTTCAGGGAGTGCCAGTTAGACTAGACTTCCAGGGGACCCTCCTTGGTGACAGAGTCCACGTCACATTCCCCAGAGGGGGTCCCTGTGTCCCCTGCCGGCCTCCCCGCGCCCCACACTCAGCCGTTAACTCCAGAGCCGCGAGGAGACCAGCCAGTGCTTTTGTTTCTTTGCCGGTGATCGGATATCTGCTGTCTCTGGACTGGATGTTCCCCCGTCTCCACTCACTGTGGACAAGATGCCTGCGTTTTCATCGCACACCACTGATAACACGGCTCATGACCTGTCTGCCTTGCGCCCTACCTCCCCACCCCCCCGCCCCGGACCCGGGAAGGGTGTCTCTCGTGAGTCTGTGGCACTCGAGCCATCCTTCCGATAGCTCGTGTCATCACGCTGTGGCTTCGGCTGCCTGAGTGCTTACCTCTGCTGCCTCGCCCGCCGTCCTCTGACCGCCTGTAGCTCAACCCCCCACCCCCCCACCCTGCTCCCGTCACAGGGACATTCTGCCCGTCCTTCAGGTCTGGCTGGGACGTCCCTTTCTGGAAAGCTTCGTCTGGCACCGCGAATTCGGGTGAAGTGTGTGTCCTGAGTGCTCCAGCAACTTCCTGTGCTAGCTTCTACTACAACACGTGACACTGTGTATGCGTCTTCTGTGCGGTCCAGGAGGATCCCAGCAGAAGGGCCGGCTTATTACTGGGTTAGCACGCAGCTAGCGCTCAGTAACCGTGATTTCATTCTTTTTGCCTTCTTCCCTCTCCCCTCCCGCCCTTCCTTCTTGCTTCCGATATACCCGCGTTCAGTCCCAGACGATGAAAGGGGAAGGGTTGAGCAAAGAAACTCTTGGAAGGCAGCAGGTGGGAGCAGAAGGGGGAAAGCCTAGCGGAGAAGCGGTTACGGTTGTTGGTCAACAGCAACGGCAAGAAACGTGCGGTCGGAACATTCCGTTGCATCTGTCATTAGGACTTTGCACGGGAGCTGCGTGTGAAGAGTTTGAATGCCTTTGTTCGCGCCTTTCCACATGCCCATTCGTTCATTTCTTCACTCGTTCACTCGGTGAACATTTGCACGAGGACCTAATGGGCCGCACAGGGGAAACGATCACCACACTGGGGGTTTAACCATCCTGCGCCTCTCCTGGGTCTGCTGAGCTCCTCTGCTCGAGCCCCACCCTCTTGGGTTTCACGTTGTCGACTGCCCAGCACGTTGGACCCTTTGTCTCTGCGTTGGCATCTACACGTCCGTGTGGCTGTAGGGGTCACATGTCACCTTGCCTTCCCCGGGCCCCCCACTCAGCATGGAGATGCGTTGCTCCCCCCTGATGGATGACCACCAGGAGCTACACCTGGCTGGAAGGGTGACGGGGTGTGCTTTCTTGATGTGTTTTTGGCTAGACCTTGAGAAATTTTGCTTCCTGGGCAATTTAGTCATATTTTATGAAGATCATTTGTCAGTGGCTGGAAAATTGGACGCGCGTGATGTATGGCTGGGGAGGACTAATGAGCCCTTCCTTCCACACTCTGTCAAAGTCAGGTGCGATGCCCAGAGCAGAGCTTGCTTCAGTAGCACAGGCGAATGTGTTCTGATGACTAAGAAGGCACGATATGCATATTTTAAAGCTCCTGTGACTTCTCAAAACAGCCTGCCTCCATGAATTTATCCGGTGGCTGGACATGGGACACGCTTGGGACTTTCCTGAGGGCCCTGTCAGCTCTCACTCACCTCTCCGGACCTGGGCTCTACAGCTCTTCACCTGTGAATAATCCCTTCAAAACAGAGCCCCAAGAACAGGCATAAACATTCAAAGTAAGACCAAGTGCTCTTCTCCCCGCCTCTCTGGCCGATGGTCTGGGATGTCAGGAGCACGTACGTGTAAGAAGGCGGGTGGAGAGCTGAGGCATGGTGTCAGCTCATCGCCTTTCCCTTGTTTGGTGGGATCGTTGATGTGGAGGAGGGACCACAGGTTCAAGAGGAAAGGGTTCCAGTCAAAGGAGCATCTGACTCTGGGGTTCCCAGTCTTGGCCAAGCTGTTCGTTGCGGAGCCTCACCTCCGATTCTGTGTGACCAGGGGCCCGGCCAGGGGCGGCTCTCGGCCCTCCTGCACCAGTCCAGTGGCCACCTCCCCATAACATCCCAGTTTCAGGTCTGCTGGTCCCGTCATATTCAACAGCTCAGTCTTCGGGATAAGTCCACACTGTGAGTCGCAGCTCAACAAACTGTTGGGTATATGGCTGTGACTCTTGCCTGCGTGCACGGAACATCCAGCTGTAACCCATCACCTGGTGCAAATCCCCCGAACTCACCCGGCTCCCAGAGCTTCTGGTTTCCACCGCCCCATGAGGAAGCGAGATGGGGATTTCTTGCTCTGGGCCCACCCACCCTGGAGACCTACTCGAGGTCATTTCTTTCCGAAAACATCGTGCGTTCCCCAGGCCCCATTAGTTCCTTCCTTCTCTGCTTCCAGAATACCATTCCGAAAGGACTGTTTTTGTAAAACTCGTGTTTTTTTGTTTTTTTTTTTTTCTTGCCTTCCAGTCTTCCCTGTGAGGGGCTCAGTTCCTTTCGAACAGGAACAGAGAGGCCATGTCCGTTCTCTCTGTATTTCTAGCCGCTCACTCTGGCCCGAGGGGCATTGTTTCCTCGGTGGACATGCTGGGAGATGGTGACTTTGCAGGGCTGAGCAGAACAGATAGGATTTATGTTCTCGTGCCAGGGTCATGCAAACACAGTTACACGTATATTTGAAATTGCAATAATTGTCACAAAGGGAAAAACAGAAAACCCAGACGCACGGATACTTGCTCTGGCCACCTCCTAGCACTGGTTGTGAGGCTCAAACCCTGAATGATGTACTCACGTCAGCCACTGACAGAACCCTTTTTTTAAAAATTTTTTCAATGTTTATTTGTTTTAGAGAGACAGAGCACAAGCAGGGGAGGGACAGAGAGGGGGAGACACAGAATCCGAAGCAGGCTCCAGGCTCTGAGCTGTCAGCATGGAGCCCGACATGGGGCTTGAACCCACAAACTGCGAGATCATGACCTGAGCCGAAGTCGGCCGCTTAACCGACTGAACCACCCAGGTGCCCCGACAGAACTCTTAAAGTTTGAGGTCCCTTCCTTTTTTCTTTGAAGGTTTTAAATTTATTTTGAGAGAGAGAGAGAGAGGGAATCCCAAGGAGGCTCCCTCACTGTCAGCACATAGCCTGAGGCAGTGCTTGATCTCACAAACCATGAGATCATGACCTGAGCCAAAGTCAAGAGTCAGATACTTAACCAACTGAGCCACCCAGGTGTCCCACAGTACTTTCCTTTTAAAGTTTTTTTTTTTTTAATTTATTTAAACAAAATTTTTTTGTGGGGTCCTTTCCATTGATGGCTGGACCCTGCTGTGTCCCCTGCGGTGGGCTGGGTGCTGGGGATTCAGTAGTCAGCCATTCGGTACATGTTAGTGGCAGTAAGAGGTGCTAATTGAGAAACATAATAACCGAACGATGTTGACCTGTAGGAGACCCTTGAAGAGTGGCTGTCAGGTCAGGTGGCCTTGGCTGGGCGGTCGGGGAAGGGCTCTGCTCTGAGAAGGTGATGCTGGAGCGGAGACCACAGGGTGATATGGAGCCAGCCTGTCACCCAGGGAGAGGGGAGTCCGTGAGCAGTGCACCGAAGCAGAGGAGAGGAGAGTCCATGAGCAGAGACCCGGAGAAGGGGAGCCCTGGGATGTGGAAACTGGCACACCCATCTGAGGGTGCGTGAGGAAGGGGGGCTGTGTCTTTGGCATTTGGCCCTGAGGCGGGCAGCCTGGCAGTCCTGGGCACCGGAGGGGAGATGCTCAAAGGCTCTGTCGATCGCCTGTGCTGCGGTCACTGGCCGTGGACCTGGCCTTCAGCGCTCGCTGACATCTCAGATTCAGGCCCAGAAAACCCACCATTGGGCTCTTCTCCAAAGCGGGCCGAGTCTCCGAGCCCCCCGGAGCTCAAGGTGGGAATTTGATTTCATTTGAACTTCAGCCGTTTCCATTGCCTTTGAAATCTCATTCAGTTGAGTTTAATAACACATAAATAATTCATGAGGGCCGGGGAAGGAACGGAAAATGAAAATAAAGAAATGCATTCACCCCAGTGCACGAAGGGGCACCTTGATATAGCTCTGCCCCTGTGCGCAGCGGGCCGGCAGATTCGCGAGACCAAAGGGCGGCGCGTCCCCCTCTTCCGGACACTCGGGGTCATCTCTGGGCCAGGGCTTGAGCAACGGATGGGCAGGTGTCCCACCCTGCAGCCCGGTCTGCCTGATGCACATTCGCCTCTTGGCCGTCGTCCTCTCCGAACCCCTGTTTCCTTGCACGGACGATGTAGGTGCCTTTACTGAAATACCTGATTTAGGCCAGTGTCCTGAATGGACGGGAAACAGATCGGGGTATTTACGTGTGCTCACGCACCACCCGGGGCTGCCTGGTGGCTGCACGCAGAGGGACGTGGCCGTACCAGAGAGAGCTGGCTGTTGCTGCCTGACCCGGCCACCCGTCTCCGCACCCCCAAGGACGGGACACACAGGCACTTGCCTGAGTGCCCAGCCTCACCTGTGAAGAACTAAGGAGTGTTTAGTCTGAACCGCATCGGACTCTTAGGTCCTGCCCTCAGCTCATAGGAAATAACAGGACAGAGAGTCTAGTGTGTGGGGGCCAGAGGAGACCACTCGAAAAGTCTGGGGGTGGGGACAGGGGACAGCTGTCCTATTCCTTCCAACAGGCCACAATGTGCGGTGGGGCAGGGGCACCGCTGGGGTGGGTGCATCATACGTTGGAGCACATGTGACCGCCACGGGCAGCTCGTGAGCCCGGGGTACCTCCTTCGTGGACACAGGCCAGCTCCATTTCTGAACAACGAGGCGTTTCTGAACAACGAGGGAAATTATCAGAGGGACTGGGACAACATGAGGAAATTACATTTGTCGTTCAAAAAGCATGAGATGTTTCTAATTAGTGACGTAGGAAAATATCCAGGGCTTGAGGTCTCCATTCTTTTTATAAAATTGTTTTTTAAAGTTTGTTTTTGAGAAAGAGAGAGCGCGCACACACAAGTGGGGGAGGGTTAGAGAGAGGGGGAGACCGAGCATCCCAAGCAGGTTCCGTGCTGACAGCAGAGAGCCCAATGTGGGGCTCAAACTCATGAACCTTGAGATCATGACCTGAGCTGATGTCAGAAGCTGAATAACAACCCAGGCGCCCCCTGAGGCCTCCATTCTTAAGAGTCGCCCAACACTCAGATTTTTTTAGAAGATGCACCCTAAATTGTTTACAGGTAAACTGTCCTCATGTTTGTATTTACTTGAAATAATTTTTAAACCAGATACAGAAATGATGTGGAAAACGAGTAACAATTATGTACGTCTGGATGCTGGGTACCTGACAATTAATTAGACTCTACACATTTTTATTTTTTTATTTATTTAAATTTTTTTAAAGGCATAGTTTTATTTATTTTCTAAAAAAATTTATTTTTAGGCAGAGAGAGAGAAAAAGAGAGAGAGAGAAGGGGAGAGAGAGAATCCCAAACAGGCTCTGTGCTGTCAGTGCAGAGCCTGACTCGGGGCTTGATCCCACACCTGATCATGAGATCATGACCTGGGCTGAAATCAAGAGTCGGACGCTTAATTGACTGAGCCACCCAGGCACCCCTGTGCATTTTTAAATAACATACTTTTTTTTTTTTAAAGTTGACCGCAAAGATTTGAAAGTTGATACACGCATTTTATCCCTGGTTGGACATTATTCTTAGCAGGGGAGAGGTGGTAAGAATTAGTTGGCCTGACTAACAATCCATTAACCACCCATCGTCACCTGTCCGAGGACATTGAACCTCTGAAGGAGTAAGGCTCTTGGAGGCGCATGGCTTGATGGCAGAGAAAGGAGAGGGGACCCTTCAGAGGTCGGCATCTTCGGGGGGAAGGAGGTCTGTGGGAGCGCCAGCTCCTTATCCCCGCTGAGTCTCTGCGTCCTCACGGTGACACGGGGTACGTCCTGGTGACACGGGGTAGTGACAGTGCGGCTCCTAGGAACGTCATGAGAATCAGACGACAAAACCTCCTCGCCGCTCTTCTGAGAGAGCCTGGCCCACGGAGAGCACTCAGCAAACGTTAGCCCCTGTGAGGGTCGCAGGTGTCCGCACCGTTCAGGCACCTGGCAGAGGGAATCGTGATTAATGCCAGTGCCTGATGGAAAATATTTATTCCAGTTATTGTTCTAGCCTGGATGGTGCCAGAGAGGATGATAAAAATACAAACCAGCAGGTATTTTTTAACTTTTGTTTGGGAGCATGATTTAGTTGATGAAAGTAGGTGTCTCTTCCGATCTGTTTTTATTTTGTCCTCATTGTGGACGTAAAATCCCATCTAAATGTAACTAAAGAAAATCCACTTGTGGCGTACTGACGGGGGCTTATGAGTAGCTCCGAGATGGATGCCGTGTGGGTGTGAGGGCAGGTGGTGTAATTGGGGATAATTTGTCCACATCGTTAAAATACTTTTAGGTGTAAGGCAGAATCCTTGTCCTTGACAGAAATGGTGAAACACGCATTTTAAACTTTTTTTAAATGTTTATTTAGTTTTGAGAGAGAGACAGTGGTGTGGAGGGGGAGGCAGTGGGCAGAGAGAGAGAGGGAATCTGAAACAGGCTCCGGGCTCTGAGTTGTCGGCACAGAGCCCAACGCGGGGCTCGAACCCACGAACCATGAGATCATGACCTGAGCCGAAGTCAGAGGCTTAACCGACTGAGCCACCCAGGCGCCCCACATTTTAAACTTTGGAAAAATGTTTTTTTTTAAAGTTCGGTTAGGGGGTGCCTGGTGGCTCAGTCAGTTAAGCATCTGGCTCTTGGTTTCCACTCAGGTCATGATCTCACGGGTCATGAGATCGAGCCCCGAGTCAGGCTCTGCGCTGACAGCGTGGAGCCTGCTTGGGATTCTCTCTCTCTCTCTCTCTCTCTCTCTCTCTCTCTCTGCCCCTCCCCTGCTCATACTCTTGCTCACTCTCTCTTTTTCAAAAAGAATAAAAAGAAATAAACTTCATTTAGGCCAGCATGGGCGGGGACTGGCCCAGAGGACCCGTTCTTGCCAGCTCACCTTCCTTTATTCCAGAAATCCTCCCCGCGTTCATCTGTCCTTTATTCCAGAAATCCTCCCCATCAGCAAGCCTGGGAAGGTGGACGGGTGCCCATCACGTCTGAAGGAATGGACAGTAGGTGTCCTATCAAGTGTGGTGACAGGACTGTCACCGACATTTATGCCACAGATCCCGTCTGCCAGCCAGGCAGCTTTGTCAGAGACCTAGTGCCTGGTGAACGTGAGCCAAGTGCTACACTTTCAGCAAAGGGTAGACAAAGACACCTAGGAAGCCTGTAGCAAGGAATGCACTCACAGCAGCTGAAAGGAGTCTTGAAAACGTTGCCACAGACTTTATCGTCTTCTCCGAATACTCTGCAAGAATATTTTGCGGAATTGAGCCCCTGAAGGAGGAGGTCAGACCGTCTCTTTTCTCTGGTCGGTGACAAGGTACTTCTACCCAGAGCCTCGTCTACCACCGCCCCGGGCAGGCCACCAGACGCCAAGCATATGCCAATGTCTAGTTCAAGGGCGGACTCTCTCTTATCCGTGGCAGACTCGTCCCTTTGGGGTTATCTGGCCCTGACATTCACCGGCTGAATTACCTTGGGCTAGTTACGTAAACTCAGAAGAGTCCTGGTTTTCTTGTCTGCAGAGTGGGGATAACAGGACCCAACCTGTGTCACAGGGATGTTATAAAGATTAAGTGAGACCATGGAAAGCCATCTACCCAAACCATCTATCTCGAGCCTGACCCAATAAAAAAGGCAATTTTTATTCCATTATTGAGGTGGAGGGAGGAGGAATAGGGGAGCACGGCACAGAGGTTATTTCCCAGGGAACTTCAAAAATTCCCTGTGAGTGTTATGATCCTGGGCAGGGGGGAGTCACCCTGCCGTCTCACGCCCTCCCCGGTCAGTGTGCCACCAGACTCCCAGGCGGCCTGCAACACAGAGAGTGGGGGACGGCGCTGTCCGTATCAGCCACACCGTTCATCTGTCATCAAAGTGAACCCATCCCACAGAATGCCTCTTTTCTCAGTGTTTCCACCTGTGCCCAGGAGGCTTCCGTAGCTTTCGTCGCTGCCGGGATGTCTGCTCTCACTTACGCGGACTTTCTGCAGCATCTGGGTGTGTGTTTGGGCCGAACGCTGGCCAAGAGGCGGGCGTCCGATTCCAGCACAGGCTTGCCTGGAGCCGCGGGGTCTGGGTGGGCACGGCTGGTGGAAGGAGGTAAGGAGTAACTCAGTAGCTGTGTCGCCCAGCTTTCACTGGCATGCTGACGTCAGGAGGCATGAGGTCTTGTCCTTTTCTCCAGGCTTCATGGAGCACAGAGGTTCTTGACGTCGGACCCTTCTGCAGCTGGCAGATGTTACTAAAGACAGGTGCATCTTGTATCCCCAAAGGCAACCGCATGCAGGAAGGCTTGTCCACCCGCCTGCCCCTGCCCCCCAGCATGTGGAGGCAAGTTCTGCACTTGGTGTGATACATATGGCCCATGAAACTGAAGTCACGTCGTTCTCAGTCCTCATTGTAGGGTCCCGCTTACAGCCAGTAAGAACCTCTAAGCCAGCCGATGATGAACTTTGACAAAGTACTCCTGTGGCTTTAGCTGAAAGAATAAATCGAATCATAAACCATTAAGGTTTATTTGTGACCCCCACAGGTTTTAAGAACTTTATTCCAATGTCCCTCATCAGATGGGTGGCCCGGAATGTTTGTGGCCATCAGTCAGGGCGGTAATGCCGCACAGCTCACCAGCCATGCACCTCGGTCGTCCGTGGGTGGGGTCCGCGCCTGAGGTCTGTGACTGAGACCGTTCAAGGGGACTGTGGATCCTGCCATTTGCTCCCGCAGACACTTGCCGGAGTGTGTCAGTTCCAGCGGGAGGAGCTGTGGCTTTCGGGTGCGTACAACCTGGAGAGAGTGAGCTCTTTGGGTTTGGTTGGTTGACTTTGACTAAACCTCGTTCTCTCACTTGTAAAACGGCCAGTGCAGACCTACACGAGCTGGTGTGAGTACACAGCCATTCAAATAGTGACATCCATGTGGCTGACTCGAGTGCACTTTCCCGAGGGTTGGATGGTAACACTGTTGTCGCCATGGATTGATAATGAGTGCGTGAGGTGACCCTCCCCAGGAGCCCGGATGCTACGCAGAAGGAAAAGGGTCTCTCTCCGGTTATGAGCAGCTTAGATGTGAAATCCAATATAAAACCAAGTGTGCGTTTACATGACAGATGGTCAAATCCTTATGTTTTGCAGAACGTTCGATGTTCGTTCTTCACATGACCGCTATTGTGGGCATATGGTATGTGCACTAAATGAGACGTGTCTCCTTTGGTTAGTTACTCAGATCGTAAAACTTCTTCAGTCTGGGACTGTCTTCCGCTTCACGTACATTCTCTCCTTCAAAGGAGAATTGAATAAAACAATAGTTGAATGGATGGATGGACATTGACTTTCTTGGGGGAAAAAAAAAAAAAAAAACCTTTGTATCTGATACTTTGGTTTGCAGGAGAATAAAGTATTTGATTCTGATTGGCCTTTAGAAACCAGGGCCCCCGAATATCCTCCTTGTTGAGGAGACAGGAAGCATTTATGTTCTGGCCTCAACCTGCTCTACAGAAACTTCTCCGTTAAGTTTGTCCTCAAGAGATTGATTTATGATTAGATTTGCTTATTCTTTCAGAATGTCAACACGTGAGTAAGCAAGCGGTTTACTTTCCCCAGTAAAACAAATCCTGAGCCCTGATCTTTAGTAGATGTCTGAGAATTACGTTTTCAGTGTCTACAATTACGTTTTCAGTGTCTACAATTATGTTTTCAGTGTCTACGATTCAAACATTCCTTCATCGCCACCTCCCTTCACCATTTCACTTTTTTACAAACTAGTAGTTTCTCCTTGTATTATTTCTGATTCGCCTCCCTTGACCTTTGCTTTACTTATAATCCAGGCAAATTTTTGTTGAATCAGATTCCACAATTATCCGAGGCCTGTCTCTTTTCCTAGAAGGTGGACTCAGAGAGCAATTCTAAGAAAATGAGATAATAAGAATTAGAAAACAAAACAAAACAAATTCTTTTTTTTTTTTTAATGTTTCTTTCTGAGAGGCAGAGGGAGAGGGAGACACAGAATCGGAAGCAGTCTCCAGGCTCCGAGCTGTCAGCACAGAGCCTGACATGGGGCTCGAACCCGTGAACCGTGAGATCGTGACCTGAGCTGAAGTTGGTGCTCAACTGAAATGAGCCATCCAGACACCCCTCAAGAAAACAAATTCTAAGCTCTGACTGGGTCCAGGGCAGACACAGACGGTCCTCATTCCTGAGCCTTCTCCATCTGCAACACGGGTCAGTATAGTGCATCCTCAGTGCTCCCCAAGATTCTCAGGCCTCAAAAAGACCTCTTTTCGCTGGCCTTCGCTTTTTGTGGCAGTGACGTGGGCCCCTGGGAATTAATACACGCTCACCCAAAAATATGCACTGAAAGGACTGCTTTGTGAGACTAGCAGAAATTCAACCTAGGCCTCTCATCCCAAGCATCTCACTTACTAGATTGGTGCAGACGTCCTGTTACTGCATAAAATACAACAGATTGGTAAACATCACAATTTCACATAATGGTCACGACTTAGTCACTCAAAACGATTTATTGGAGACGTGGATACGCAGCACACCCTGCTTTTACCTTTGAGGCTCATATGTTACCTTTAAGGAAATGTCTTTTTCTGACTTCTTATTTGGAGGTTTTTTAAAGGTCTGAGTACTACAGCTCTTGGTTTGTGTTCTCATATGTGGTTTGATATACTCAGCATTCTGGTGTCTTTGGCGAGAGAGGACTGTAGGTTTTGGACTTACCTCATTGCTAGTTTCTTTAAAGAATGTGGATTCCTGGAAATGAGATCAAGTTTCTTTACTCTCCCTCTTCTAGCTTCTCTTGTAAACTTCCCTTTTTTTCATTGCCCAGCATGACCTGGAACCTGCCAGCTCGCTGCTCTGAATCGTAATGATTTTTGCAAACTGAACGTCACCTGCCTTGAGCTTAGGAGAGGTGCGCGTTAGAGACGGCTGCTTTTAGTGAACGTACGGTCGCTGACATTTGCTAAATCTGACCCGCACACTGGGGTGGATGGGAGAAGGCTGGCTAAGATATACAAAGTGCAAGTGAGTAGATAGGGAGCAGAGCCATGCCTGGCGTTTCTGGGGGAGGAACGTGGCGTGGCCGAGAATGCCCAGTACTGGGTTCTGGGACCAGAGCCTGGGGGTGACACCAGTGTCTCATCGCTCTGCTTCGGGGGCTAAGCCTGCTGTCATCATGCCTGCTGACAAGTACAGCAATCTGGATAAGATTGAAGTGGCTACAGATAATGGGACCAAAGAGGAGATGCTTGCATCTGAATTGCAGGGATGTCGTATGGAAGCTGAGAGAAGGAAGAAAAAAAAAAAAGACCTGTGAGTGATTGTTAGTGTCACCCGCGTCACAGGTAGATGTCTCTTCCTAAGAGATGTGGCAAGTTTAGAATAAATAACAAGGAAATACAAGTGGTTTTTTCAGACAGTGATGAATGCCTTCTTTCTTCACATCTGAAGTGGCATATCGTAGGAAGTGTCTTCAACTTCATGTCTGAGATGGCAGGAAGGTGACAATGCGTTGATTTTTGGCAGGGAATGGAAAGTCCCAAGATACACCTTGAAATATGGATGTTGTTGTTTCCAGATGATCACTGGCATTTTTGTAAAATATGAACACCTTCCTGAAGGTCAGCGATCCTCAGATAAAAGGACGGGGCAACAGAGCCATGCAGGTCATGAACCTTTTCTGGAGGGGGTCATGTGCCTTTTGGCATTCTGATAGTCACGTGGGCACACAATGTTGCCTACAACAAGGGCACCATGAATGCTGGGTTTGGGTGAAGGGAAATGTCTGTGGTCCGCGGCAGCCAGGATCTGGGCCCTCCGACAGTGTTTATACAAAACAAACGTGTGTGCGCCATTGGTGGGCACACGTGGGCACGCCTGGAGGGGCCGTTGTAGAGTCGTAAAGAAGGCGAAACTCTTCCAATCTGTGTTCAATACATGCTCCTCAAAGACGTCCCACGCTAGGCTGGAAAGCTTTGGTGCCGCCCCTCTGAGCAGACCTGGGTCTCTGCTGGGTCCCTCATCCGATCTCGTAACACATCCATCAACACGTGTGCACACCGATTCTCTATTGTTTCTTATTTCTCTAAAATAAAAACTAACTGTAGAAACTTCATTTTATATTATCTCAGTGGACACAATGCTGGGATAGGTAATGTCAAACGCTTTCAACAGGTGAGGAGAGGGAGACTCAAAAATACTAGGTAATTTACCTGCGATGGATTTTTCCAGCATCAACTTGTGATGTTGGTATTTCCCAGAGTCTTCTTCCCAATATATATGGTTCTGGGACAGCATTGGCCAAAAGTGGGGTGGAGAGAGATTTAGGAGGTGAAAGGAAACAGCGGTTGGAGGTGGTGAGAGAGAAGGGGAGCTACCAGGGGGCCTCACGTTGCCTTCCCTGACCTGTGTCCAACTCCCTTCCCGGCCGCCAGCCGCGCTGACCAACAGCGACCCCAGGGCCACCAAATGCTTGGCTCTTCTCTACAGAAAGGACCCCTGGGCCACACCAGATGCTGCAGCTCTCTTGTACAGACCTTTACTTCCCCATCTGTACCCAGAAATGGGGCAGGTCTAATTCCTCTAATAGATTATCACTCTGTAAGAGTCATGGCTTTAACTCTCCAACCTGAACTCTGGCTGTACGTTCCTGTGGCTTTCCAGCTTTCTATGCTATGTAAACATTTGGTTTTTTACCATATATCACTGCATTCTTCTGCATTAAGATTTCTCCTTTCTTACTTATCTATCCTGTGTTTTGTGTGCTCATTTTTAAAGGTTTTTTTTTCCTAAAACATGGTGCCCTGAGCTAAAGATTGAAGAGTCAAGGGTAAGGGTGGAAATCCCCCATGGGTAGAAAGCCCTGTGCTTTGTAAGACTAACATAAATAGCTCCTTATAACTTTCTAAATTGATTACCACCAGTCTGCGGAGAAAGCCTGATTTGATGGGAACTTGAAGGAACCCATCCTGGAATTAAAGATTCACGCTGAAGAATTTGTAATGGTCAGTCTAGCTAGATAGAGATCTGTCGGTTTTGTTGATCTTCAAAGAACCAACCTTTACATTCGTTAATTTATTGCTTTTCTACTCTCTTCTTCCTGCTCTGTCCTTTATGTCCTTCCTTCTGCTTGCCTTGGGTGACGTTTGTTCTCCTCCTGCCAGCTTCTTAAGGTGGGATGTTAGGGTGTTATTTGGAGGTCTTTTCTCTTAATATAGGCATTTACAGCAAAGGGTGGCTTTTGCTGCATCACCTAAGTTGTGGTACGTTGTGTTTTCATTTCCATTCAGCTCCAAGGATTTTGTCATTTCCCATCTTATTTGTTAGTGTGCTGTTTCGTTTCCGTATATTTGTGTCAATTTTCAGTTTTCTGCCTGTTCCTGATTTCTAGATTCATTCCACTGTGATCAGGAAATATATTGGTATGATTTTCATCTTTTAAATGTCTTGAGACTTGTTTTGTGGCCTCGCATACGGTCCACCCTGGAGAACGTTCCACATGCACGGAGGGGCACATACGTCCTGTTGCTGTCGGCGGGGAGAGCTTGTGGAAGAGACAACAGACTCGGGCTTCCCACACCTTTTTCTATCTGGAGACGCCACATCAAATATCAGCATCTACTGTTCGGGCTGTCTGCTGTTTAAAATGGCCCATCATCCCAGACCAGAGACCGTTCAGCCGACGGCATTCCTCACGATTGTGGGAATTACTGAAAATAACCACGTGTGACCATGCTTTTCGACTGGAATAGCACTTTTTCTTATTTCCCGTTTAGTGCCCTTTTGAAATTTGCACGTAGAGCTAAGGATGGGCACAGCTTCAGAAAACACTGGACTCATTTCTCTCAGGTGTCTGTGTATGTGGGCTTGAAGTAATTACCTCCGAGGAGCCGAAATAATGATTAGAAATGATTACTCCAGCACAGAACACTTCACCACCCCGTCCCCAGCGTGCTGAGAGGGGCTCGCATATGTCATGTTTGCGTACTGATCCGAGGTGGTGTGGCGCAGGGGATGGGGTGTGACGAGGTAATATAAGGCATTCCGGGTGTGCCTGGTATATATAATGAGCCTTTAGCACAGAGTTGTATTTTTACCACTGTTAAAAGTTATTCTTTTGGGTTGTGAGTCTCTCATAATCTTTATGTGCTGATCATCAGATCCTCCTTACTCTAACCATCACACCTCCTCTCTCTGACCATCAGACCCTTGTCTCTCTCTGGCCATCAGCCATCGAGCGAGTCTTAAGCCAGCTGCCGGTGGCATTCATGGACAGATCTTTGTTGTTTTTCTGTCCAAACAATCTGTGCCTGAAGCCTGAACTGATGAGAGACACCAGAGTTATTTATAGCAAGGAAAAGAGGCATCTCGAGGGAAGTGAACTACAATAGAATGTAAACTAACAGAATAACAAACGTATAAAGAATACGCACCCCAACCGACTGAAATGCCTTCAGTGATCCCCAAAGCCTTCTGTGTTTGACTCATATCAAGTAATTACATCGGGAGATAACTGCTTACCTCCTGTGCTGCGCTCCCACGGCCGACATGGCTTCTTCCTTCAAAGTGAATTTCAGGGCTTGCTTTGGGGCAGTGCTGTGAACTTGTCCTGGTTGGTCTAACTTTGGTGGAAGCTCGATCTCACAACTCTTCCTTGAGCATTTGATCAACATTTACATGGAGGGATTTGCTCTTAAAATTGTTAGGCAGATAGCTCTTTTTTGTTTGTTTCCAGCAAGAGTGAATGACGTTTTACAAGCTGGGCAGTCTGCTCGGCTTCTTCTTTACTTTCTGAGAGCTGTCTTCTCCCAGACTAACTCTGCTCTTTCTTTGTGGCCCATGGCACTGGGAGGCACTAGCTGCATTGGGGTTATGTTGATGAATGAGGAGGATGAAGTGTGCATTCCTTCAGCAAACACTGCTGAATGCTTGCTGTGTGCTAACCATCGAGCGACCTACCAGGGACCCAGGAGAGGGGACGGGACGGGGCGCCACGCCTCACGGGGCTCATTGTCTCCCTTGTTTGCTTGCTTCCTTGTTGCTACTTCGTCTCTCCCACTCTTTTCTGGCTTGGGTATCAGTATGAGGACACGTATAGAGTGTTGGAATGTGGGATGATGACACGGGAGAGGGAGTTAAGGAAGGAAGACCACTTGTGGGCTGACACCTCAATGGGGTTGAAAGGATGAGAAGGGGCTGGTCTCCTGATGAGCTGGGAACAGGAGGGGAGGAGGAGAGTGAGAGAGAATGGGGGGAGGGGCGCGTGTTCCAGAGGCATCTCCCAAGGGCTTGGAGGGAAGGTGCATGGCTCATTATGGGACATGGGAAGCCCGTGTGGGTGCCACAGAAGGGGTGACAGCAGACAGCAGGGCTCCAAAACCCGGGGTGTAAGGAGTTGGCACGTTATTCTCGATGCCATGACGAGCCACTCAAATGTTGTAAGCAGGCGGTGGCAGTGCGGATAGGAAGGGGAAATGCTTCCAAAATATCCAAAATGAAAGAAAATTGCTGATGGATTTGATTTGCGGGTGGGGTGGGAGGTTAGGGAATTCACGATGCTATCTGTGCTCCGGGCTGTCTGAGCAGTCTGTTTAATGTTGACACCATCATCTATAATGAGAAGACTGAGGGAAGGGGGAGGTTTCTGCCTGTGGAGCTGGGTACCCGGGAGAAGTCCAGGCAATAATGGCAATGCTATGCATATGGCACTGAGAGAAGAGGCCCAGACTCAAATAAGACATGGGAGGAGTTGGCCTGCCTCTAGGCAATATTTGGAGGGAAGTAATGACCGATCACACCTAGGAAGAAAAGGCTGATAAAGAGAGAAGACCCTTAAGATTCCAACAAAGGAGACTGCAGAGGTGTGTCTGCTGGGGTTGGAGACAAAAGAGTAAGGCGAGGACAGAAATGTGCCCCTTGGTTAGTGTGCACCATGGAGGACTTTGGAGACTCTAAGAGAAACAACTTCCTGCCAGTTCACTAGAGTAGTGGAAATCAAAGCTGGATTAGCATTCACTGAAGGGTGAATGGGGGGGGGGTGAGGAGGGAGGGACAATACCGTGTGGACTGCAAGAGACAGTGCTGTGGAAAGAAGCCAGGAATGAGGCAAGTGGCCTGCCAGGACCAGCCGAAGACACAAAATGGAATTTTCTGAAGTCCTTTCAAAATTCTACTTGCTTCCCCTCATATACTGCCTCCTTCTGAAAACTACTATAAACCAGATTGTATGCATTGGATTGTGTCTTAGCTTTACTTCTGTTAAATAAGATATAGTCACGTTAGAGAAAAACATAACTATAAGACATAATTAGATGATGCGTAGATTCCCAAGGCAACCATTAAAGACCTGTGCGCCTTTGTAAATGTATTAAATGCTACATTGGCAGGTGCTGAGGGAAAACAGTGAATGTCACATGGAGAGTCAATCCTTGCAACATGACTTCTTACAAGAAGGTTATCATTCCCACCAGCCATCGATAGGGTACATGCATTGGTTATTTTAGCAGTGGACAAAAATGGAATTACACTGTTACTCATTGTCTTTTGCTGGCTCAGGTTAGGTGTGATGGCTCCTTGGGTTGAGAAATGGTGCCCTGGCTGGAGGCAAGAGTGAAGATTACGGGCTCACATCACAGGTTAAAAGAGAAAAGATCTAGGGCACCTGGGTGGCTGAGCTGGTTAAACGGCCGACTTCGGCTCAGGTCATGATCTCACAGCTTGTGGGTTCAAGCCCCGTGTCAGGCTCTGTGCTGACAGCTTGGAGCCTGGAGCCTGCTTCCAATTCTGTGTCTCCTTCTCTCTCTGCTCCTCCCCTGCTTGTGTTCTCTCTCTCTCTCTCTCTCTCTCTCTCTCTCTCTGTCTCTCTCTCTCTCAAATAAATATTTAAAAAAAACTAAAAAGAAAAACAGAAGAAAAAAACCAGAAAAGATCTTTGCCTAGAAGTAATAGGTCACAAGGAGACCATCTTGTAGATGATTTTGCAGAGTCGTAAATTGTCTCCCTATTTACGAAAATATCGTAGTTCATCTACGAAAATATCAAAGTTCATCTCCACTTTGACCTAAGTGCTCCCTGGCTTTGTGGGGCATGGTTAGTTGAGCCCTCAGTCTTGTGGTTGTCCCAGGAATTCAATGCAACTTTATGTCTGCAGTTACCAAATTGCGATTTTTATATGGATGAAGTATTCACTGCAGTATCCCCAGAAAATAAAACCAGGAATAGATTGGACAAAGGGCTATTTTTAATACAGCTAAATCCTTGATAGGGGTCATTGAACGTGAAGACAAGTATGAAGTCTATCAGCCAGAGATTTGCAACTTCTTTGAAATTCACTTTGGTTCAAGGAGAGGTAGGAGAAGTACTGAGAAATTGTCACCAACGTAAAGAGAATTGACGTTTAGTTGGTTGAATATGCAACAGTGAGATAGAGCTAAGTCGAACTGTTGTAAGGGGATCCTGACCTATAAGTAAAGTGACCATATAATTGACCATCCAAACAGGGTACAGGGAGGGGAGAGAGGGGAGCTATTACTACTCATGTCCAGACAACAGGCATGAAGGCGGCCGCCCTGGGAGACGCCGGGATGTGTGTCTCCCGGCGGAGATGTCCCGTTTGTGTGAACATTTTGGTTGTGTCCTCCCTGACATGAAAGACGAGAGACCAGGACACTGCCCTCGTGGTAGATCAGTTAAACATTCCCTCGCAGGTTTGTTTCCAAGGTCAACAGGAGAGCAGTTTCAGGGGCTTGCACTGCAATTTTATACACAAATTTTAGAGGTTCTGCTGGGTTTTTGCCTCTCCTGTTGCTACCTGTTCCGATCTCTGCTTGAATTTACACCTGGAGATGTGGTTGAAATGTGTTTGTGGCAGAATTAAGCCATTTCAAACCTGGCCACAAAAGTTAAAGATACATACGCGTATTTAAAACAAAACGAAACAAAACACAACGGGATTTGTATGCCAGGAAGAAAGCCCCAGCTCACGAGGCATGCCTCCTGAACATCCCGACTGTGCCATGAAAATGAAGACTTGATCGTTTTCATTTCTAAAAAATCTCTATTTTTATTCTCTAGTCGTACTGATTTTCTTCACTCGTAAACCCCAAGCTGCCTTAAACGATGCTTGCTGTCCTCATTTTCCACCTCTGTGGAAGATCCCAAGCTTGGGGTCGTGGAGTTAGATTTATAGTAACTACCTTCAGTCGTGTGTGTCCCCTGTTCTTTTATTCCTTTGGAATTTCACTACTTCTTTTGGTAATGCTTTCCGTATTGCTGAAAAATGACACATAATCCTAACTTTGCAGTCCTATCAGCTACTGCGGATACGGTTTGGGCATTTGATAGGTACTGAGTTACACTGTTCGAAGCAGTTACCTTAATATCTCAGAGCCAGAAACAAAACCAAACTGTAATCCCAGTGATTGCTGTGGACACTTTAAGAAAGCACTTGCCAGGAGAAAAGGGATGTCAAATATAGCACTTTTTTTTTTTTTTTTTTTTTTTTGCCCGTGGCAGAAACGCATTACGTCTATTTCAGGTACAGCTATAAAACGAAATTACAATCTTTGATGAGGAAGTTGAATCGTAAAACGGGCTTTACTCACGTTGGCGAATCCCCAGCGTGTTACTCTGTGAGCTGCTTGCTGTGCGTGAGGAGCGGACGCAGGTGACCTCTTTGCGGCCACGCTCTGTCCTCAAGGACCGCTGTTTGCCGCTGCCTCCTGCCTTTCTGATTGTGCTGGGGAGTGGAGTGGGGGACTTGCTTCTTCCGTGGGCCCTGGGCCAGAATGGGATCTATTTCTGTCCAAGAACAAAGACAGATGCTCCCTTGGTGAGGCCGTTCTTTGTTGGACCCTGACTTCACAAGACGCTTTCCGGCTCTGACATCTGTGCTGTGGGAGCTGCTGGCCGAGCCACAGCGGTCCTACGGGAGGGCACCAGTTCACTTCTTTGTAGAAAGAAGCTCAAGTCCTCGTCCTACGAACACAAAGATAAGGGGCTCGGAATTGTGCTTGAGGGAGTGGGGTGGGGAGAGATGGGGAACTGAGGGCGCGAGAGGGCACCTTCGCAGGACACAGGGTGGCATATGGCCAGGGCCACCGGTGCAGTGTGGGCCCCCACTGGCTCGGCCGGCACTGGGACATCTTTATATCCCTGCAGTTTACTTGAGTGCATGAGCCTTTCCTCCTGGGAGGGGCTCTGGAGCAGTGTCCTGAGTGATCTGTTGCCCGTGTGTCCTATAGACGGTGGCTCTAGCACTTTGCAATTAACAGTGAATTGGGGGGCTCAGGCGGTTAAGCGCCCGACTCTTGGATTTTGGCTCGGGTCACGATCTCGCTGTTCATGAGTTGGAGTCCCGCGTTGGGCTCTGTGCGGACGGCACGGAGCCTGGTTGGGCTTCTCTGTCTCCCCCTCTCTGCACGCTTTCTCTCTCTCTCTCTCAAAATATTAAAAAAGAAAAAAAGTGAGTTGGCACCTGTGACAGCAGCCACGCCTCTGGATGTGTAGCCAGAGGCACCCTCAGCGGGGGCCCAAATCGTAGTTTTCCTGCCTGGTCTCCCTGAGCCTGGGAAGTACGACCGCACAATCACTCATGCAGCGGGAAGTGGTTCGCCAGCTGAGGATTTTCCAGGCTTTCCTTCAATAACCCAAGATGCAGCATATTCCTCTCTGGGCAGGAAAGCAGGAGGAAGCAGTGGTCATTGGGCTTGGCATCTCCTCTGCCTCGTTGAGGACACCATACCCTCATCACGGATCCTTAAGATCTGTCTTCCTAGTCCTCTCGTCCCCCCTGCACACTGGAAGGTTCCTCCCGCCAACATGCTGTCTTTAGAACCCTTCCACCTTGGCGAGTGGTGGTCGTGTAACCCAGAGCATGTCTGAGAGAGGGATCATGGGAGCTGGAAGTGGTCTTGATGCGCATTTCTTCCACTCCATTCATTGGAGTTGGAGTGACTGATGGGCCGTGGGCAAGGTCATCTACCAGCTAGCCAGAGCCAGATTGCCCCTTGGCGTGAGAGTTCTGAGCTGGTCTAGATGGTGGCTCCCTGAGAACCCAGGGCTGGTTACTATCAAAACTGTGGGCTGGAGTTCTGGTGGGTTTTGTTTCTTCGTTTTGATGCTGACACCGGGATCTGGGGTTCTTTTTTGAAGACAAAGCTGCCAAGGCCCAAGTGACAGGTGGCCAAACCTCAACCCTCCAGCCTCCCTCCTTCTCCCTCTCCTTTAAGCTGAAGACATAGGCTATTCAGACAGGTCGCCGTTTAGACTTCCGTTGTAAATATAAATAAAAGCGTAAAGGTAAGTGTCAGTATAAATAGGACTTCACAATACAAATGACATAAAGCAAGAAGAGACTGTACAAATGTGGCAAAGCCTGGGACAGATGTTTTCAGGTCATTCTGGAACACACTGCCTGTAGAGGAAGAATTCTTTTTGTAAAGTGTGGCAAGAGTCAACATGAACATAAGCAAGGCAGCGTGTTTTAATAGATAAATGAGTGAGTTAGAAATCAGTAGGGAGCAGATTCAGACTCAAGAACCAGAGGTCCTAACCCAGGGAACCAGGACAGACAACTCAACTTCCCGGGTCTTAGGTTTCCAATGCAGGGGTGGGGGGTAGACGAGATCTCTATTCCACAGGATGGCCGAAGGTGTTATGTGGGGGGGGGGGGGGGGGACGATGATCAAATAAGCTTAAGGATTTCTGGATTCTGTGCAATTAAATTTACGTATTTGTCCTAAGACCAAGAACCTATCTTAATCCAATAGGAAATAACAAAACTCCCCTAAGGGAACATGGCGTGTCGCCTAACCCAACTTACGTGACCAGAACGTCTTTTTTTCCCAAGGAGTATATGGTGTGACTGATGCTACACTAGACCCGTGTGGGGAAAATGGAATAAATGGCCTCAAAGGCCTTTCCTCTTCTGGCATTCCCTGGCTATGTCTGCTCAGAAGAGCCAAAAATTATATGTCATAGGTCCTCATTGCTAAATCAAATCAAAGCTCAGTATGATTAGTAAGGCCTGTTTATAAATAGGTCATCTCTTCAGCTGCTTCCTATCTTTTGTTCTGTAATTACACTGTGCATCAGGAAAGTTATCAAAATCCTATTTGGAGAATATTGGATTAGCAGAATGTTTGATTAAATCAATAATTGGACTGGTAAGGGACTTTTCTCATACTAATTACATCTAGAAGCACCAGTGTTGTCTGTGGGGATAAAATGTGAAGCTTTGTTCATTATGGAAATGAAGATAATTTAAGGAAAAATATTTTGAGAAGGTGCCTTTCGGATTCTTGCTCAGATGTGTCTAATGGAGAGATACTCAAGGAGAAAAGGATAGAAGTCTCGTGAAACTTTGTATAAATTCTAGTTATAACAGAAATGAGTTCAAGTCATAAGCTGTGTACTCCTCTGAAAAATGAAATGTTGGCATGAAATTTTAAAAATAAATTGGACCTCGCATTTTTATGTGGACACACTTCTTTCTTTTCCCAATGAATGAAAGATAATATCCTTGAAGGAAAACCACGGCAAGCAAAATGTTTTGCAAATTAGGGTCAGGCCTTATTTACTTTCTTCCTAAATTTAACCTAGGTGCGAGAAATATTTTCCTTTTCTTTTTTTTTTAATTTTTTGAATGTTTATTTATTTTTGAGAGACAGAGCACAAGTCGGGGAGGGGCAGAGAGAGAGGGAGACACAGAATCCGAAGCAGGCTCCGGGCCCCGAGCTGTCAGCACAGAGCCTGACGCGGGGCTCGAACTCACAGACCGTGAGAGCATGCCCTGAGCCGAAGTCGGTCGCCCAACTGACCGAACCACCCAGGTGCCGCAATAGTTTCATCTTCTATGCGTTGAATTCTAGATCTTGATGTTCTACCTGGTCACAATATCTACTGAGACAGAAATCACTGAACTCAAACCTCCGTCAGCACTCATTATCAGAGAATAGCTGATTGATTTGCTGGTTTTACTGCTGGCGCCTCATTGATCTGACTAAGTATTCCCCCTGGCCTGCTAAATATATTCTGTAGCGATCAGGCGAGGTTTTCGATGCCTCTGAAGGGAAATGAGACTGCAGTTGTGGCGCGAGATCCAGCTCTCAACTTGGCCTCACCCCCTGGGGAATGAGTAGGCAGTGGCTGTGTGTTCGTGGCGTCGGTGTGCACTCCGCGTCTCTGGGCCCCAGCTCCCATCCTCTGCCTTGTGTCCCTCTGTCGTCCGCTCATGTCCTCCTCCGTTCCCATGGCCACTCATTGCATTTCAGTGGTCCCGTAAGAGGCCCCCTCCTACTCCTCCGTCAGTGCGTTTCGTGCTCTGCGGCCCGAAAGGACGCTCCGTGTCTTCACGTCTTCTGTGGATTTCCATTGCCTTCACGACAAGGTCTCCGTTGTCGTCAGCGGCAAGGAGGCTTCCACCACGTGGCCCCCGCCAGCTGGCCGCCTCCCTCACCATGCCACCAGTATCCTGCACACGTCAACTGTCTGGCACAACTCCCCACTCTCGGGGTACACTGTGCACTAGCAGCTCTCTGCCCTTTGCTGGGTGGTGTTCTCTTTCCCCAGGATGATGGGGCCACGCTTCCCTTCCAGCAGAAACGTTGCTCGTCATTCAAGTCCCAGCTCGCGTTCGCCGCTCGGTAATGCTCTCCTACCGTGTGTGAAACAGCTGGTGCCTCCTCTGTGCCTCATGTTATGTTGTGGGCAGTACCAGTGTGGGCCTCATGCATCTGTCTGTCCCTGGTTCATGAACACTGCACAGAGACACAGAGAAACAGGGAGAGACAGGGGACGTAATCATAGTAGATAGTTATTCTCATTATCATCGATACAAATACGTATTTAAAAAAAGGTAGCTCTGGGCTACTGTATTAGGCCTTAAAAATCGTATCTCCCTTCATCTTTAAAATCTATCATATTATCATACCTCACAGGTAAAGAACAGGTTCATGGAAATGAAATATAATCCTAGGGGCGCCTGGGTGGCTCAGTCAGTTAAGTGTCCGACTTCGGCTCAGGTCATGATCTTGCCGTTCGTGGGTTTGAGCCCCGCGTCGGGCTCTGTGCTGACGGCTCGGAGCCTGGAGCCCGCTTCGGATTCTGTGTCTCCCTCTCTCTCTGCCCCTCCCCTGCTCACACTCTGTCTCTGTCTCTCTCTCTCAAAAATAAACATTAAAAAAACTAAAAAAAAAAAAAAAAAAAAAAGAAAAAGAAAAAGAAATTTAATCCTCAAGTTACCACAGCCAGTGAGCTATTGATCTGGGACTTGTCCCTCTCTCCTGCGTCTCCAGTGCGATCCTGTCTAATCGTGTGTGTCTTCCCAGAGATTAGTCCGTGCACATTGTGGCTACTGGAATGATTTTGCATAGAACTGAAGGGCTTGCTGTCAGGGGCCGAGTCCTTTGTTAGGAGACGTAAGGATAGTCCCGGGAAGTAGAGGAGAGGATGGCCATCCTGAGGGGGCTCCCAAGCCGCAGGTGGGAGGTGAAATGAGAAAGTTCTTTAAAAGTGGACACTGGATGGCACCAGTCGAATGTGAAGCCTCATGCTGGTGGGAAGGCACAGCGACATTATTCTCCTTCAACTCCTAACTTCGTTGTTTTTATATAATTTGAAATCAATCAAAGAATAGATAACGCAAGAAAAATGCAGGTCTTCAACAGGGAAGATGAGAGGGTGGGGCGCTTCGCAATCCGAGGTGGCAGGTTCCCCGCTGTATCTGGGACAGAATGAGGTATTTCAGTAGTGGATTAGACTCCGTGGGGCACACGTGACCTTTCACTTCCATAAGCTCAGTGACTCATTCTCCCGGCATAGACTTGGCTTTATCCCGGGGAGGCAGAGGACCAACTCAGTGGTGCCCCCAGAACCACGCAAGTCTCCCCCAGGCTCCATCGACCCCGCACTGCGTCTGCTAATTAGGTCCACGCCTCTGCTCAGCAGCCTGGAATGTGACGAGGCACACCTCACACGTGGAAGAGCTTCCAAACCCAGAGTTTATGGAGACTCACGCCTGGAAGTTCAAAAAGCCTAATTCGGTTTCACCCTGGGCAGCGCTGCGACTCAGTGCAATCTTTATATTTAGAAATGTTTCCTCCCTCAGTAGGCAGTTTGGGGGTGAATCAGTGAGAGGTGTAGTTTCCCGAGGTCACCCAGGGGAACCCCTAGGATGCAGCAAAACAAGGCTCATTGTCCCTTTGCTGTTTGTCGTCTGGACACGCTTCCTCTTGGGGCTGAGACTGGTCCTTCCAGTGCAGAAGCCCAGGGAGGAATCAGAACTTTAATGTTAGAAGTCTCTGGAATTACGATCTTGTGCTCGTTCCCTTGACTCCTTTACCATACGTTATTAGATTCATTCACCGAGTGGGGAGAACATCAGCATGCGGTGTGGAGTTGCTCGAGGAGAAGGAAGCAGATGCTGTGGGAGAATGGCAGGATTCCCAGATTTGCTTGATCCTGCTGGCTTCCTTCCTCATGGTTTGATTCCATTCAGTTCCAGGTCACATCCTGGCCCCTCCATGCTGACCACATCACATGGTCAGACAGGCACAGAACCCAAGTGTGGGAACCTGGTGCAATTTCTCTTCCTCAAGTAGTCTTGTACAATCTGGCTCCTGCTGGTGTCTCCTACTTTCACTTCCTGTGAGCGTGCACTTCCTGTGTGGGCACACTGCCTGCGTGGGCGTTTATGTCCTGTGGGCGCACACTTCCTTCATGGGCATTCATTTCCTGTGTGGGCACACTTCCTGCGTGGGTACTTCCTGTGAGTGCACACTTCCTGTCTGGGCATTTAGTCCCTGTGAGCACACCATTCCAGCGTGGGCATTCATTTCCGGTGAGCGCACACTTCCTATGAGTGCACATTTCCTGTGTGGGCACTTCCTGTGAGCGCACACTTCCTGTGTGGGCACTTACTGTGTATACACTCCCTGTGAATGCCCACCGTTGTTCACTCTCCCAGTGACCGCACACTTCCTGTGTGTACTCTGTTAACCTTAAAAATACATCTGCTGGTTATTTTGCCAGCAAAAATGGATTTATTTGGTAATAGTGGAGAACTGCAATCCCGCAGAAGCAAAGCAAAACCACAGGCAAGTCTGGGAGAATAAAAGAGAAGAGGCTCTTTTACAGAGGAAGGGGGGAAGTCGGGAAGGCTGCTGTAAACTAAGAGTTCATTGGAGTAAACTGGACGTTCACAGTATAGCGGCTTCTCATTGGCTGAGCTGTGACTGTCCCTCATTGGCTGGGCTGTTGCCGGGGGAGGAGGAAACCTTCCGTCCTCCTGCAGGGATAGTTGAGTGCCCTCCTCTGCAAGATGCTCCAGGAGTTGGGTCTACATTTGACGAGGAGTGCTGGAGATGAGAGCGCCCCCTGCCGGCCTCCTGGCTCCATTCTGAACAAAGTTTCCTTTTCTTAATCTTCGCAACTCTTACCTCCATACTCATTCGAGTGACAGTGGTCCTTTTGTCGCTGGGGCATACCAGATTCCTTACCAGTGAGAACCTTTGAACGTGCTGCTTTCTCAGGCTTTTACCCATCTTATTCTCAATACCAGTTAGTTCTTCAGATCTCTCCTTAAATATTGTTGGTCTCCCCGGGGTGTGCTTTCATTGAGACCTGTGTGTGTTTCTTTGTTCTTCCCAATAAAGGAAGGATCACTAATTTATGACAGGTGCGGTCTCCCCCAACTAGATGACAGGTTCCAGGCGTGCAGAACCATTGTGAGCCACTCTGGTGTTCACCGAGTGTTTCTTCACTGAATGGATGTATGACAGCTGGGGTTTCTCTCCTTCAGCGACATCATTAAATTTAAATATGGGCGTGGGGTATTTTTAGTATGCATCTTTAACAAGTCCAATTTGTGTAAACGTGTACAACCTATCGATTTCTCTGCAAGTGGACTGACTTGTGGGCCTGTTACAGAATCTTTACTCCAGATTTTTGGGAAGGTGGAGACGAGGTTTCACTTCGCTTCCTTTAGGCTGATAGCAGTGTTTTGTGTCTTTTTGTCAATACCTGTTCAGACACACATCCTTTGTGAAACTCCTAAAATCCTTTCGAAATGCTCTCACAAGCCCTTAAACACATCACTTCTCCCTTATTACCCAGACACTTCAGACCTTGAGGACCGCTTTTGGAAGTCTTGATTCGTAATTCCTCAAAAACAGTTTTGAGAAAAATAAAGAACAATAAAACGTTATTACTAGAACCTTGGAACCTTGTGAAAGAAGATCCGAGTCAGAAAATGTAGGCAGAGACTGAGAAAATATTAGTAGAAGGTCTGCCAAAACGGTTCAAACATAGTATTATTCCAGCCGGTGAGTGTGGCCCGTAAAAGTCCACTCCCTGAATATTAGAGCTCAGTCCAGTCACAGAGCTGTGTGCTCAGTGAACGTGCAATTTACCTGTAAACAGAGGTGTTAGAACTGCCTTATCTTGTTGCAGTGTAAACCCACTCAACACATTGTAGGGAACCTGGAAGAGAAGACTCGGGGGACATGCCTTTGAACCCCAAGTGCCTCCTTACCCCTTCCTGATAGTGCCTTACAGCCCTCTAAATTGTTTATTAGGGGAGAGAAATGCCCAGAAGACTTCTTTGCTTCCACTCCCTTGAGGATTGCTTCTTCTGCCTTCTTTCATGGTGATCATCTGAACTCAGCTGCATTTGCCTCTGGCTCGTCCAGGGTGGGGGCTGCCTCTTCGCATCCCCCGAATAGCCCTCCTTTGAGTGAAGTCCTTGCTGGAAATCAGCCTCCTTCCCAGCCACCGTCCATCTCTCTCTCCACAGCCCACTCATGCCTTCTTTAAAATGCATGGGCACCGTTCAAGGCTCCCGATTCAGAGCTATCACACAAAAGCAGAATCCTAGAAGCGGACAATCCTGGAATATGGAGGGGTCTCAGTGACGCCTGACCCCAGTCAGTGCTTCCGCCCCAAACCCCGTCCCAGTGATGACATAGGGTATTTCTATACAGAAGTGAACTCTCTGAAGGACAGAGTTACAGTAGAGATACATACATACATCACGGAACAGGAAAGAGCCATTTGGCTGGTGTCAGATTCTCTGCCAAGGGTCTGTGTTGCTCTTGACACAGGGAGAACCATGCTGGGGGAGGTGAGTGGGTGGGATGCGATTGTCTGTATTGGAAAGAGCCCAGGCCCCCTGGATTAACACCCACCTTCCCTGTTGAAGAAAGCGCCCTGGGAGTGGCCTTACCGCTGGCTACCAGGCCCTCCGTTTCTCCTCTCGCAGGACACCGAGCCAGCGTACCTGGAATGTCGCTAGTGATTTACGGCGAGAATGGCTGTGGTCTGCAGGGGTGTGATCAGTGTGGCTTCTTCCTCCCAAAACATTGGGCCGTGTTTTGGCTTCCTTGCCTCAACTTAGGATGCATTGTGTTCCCATATTGCCCCCGAGGTCTTAGCTGATGCAGTTTCTGGGATCTGGGGTTAGTCTACCCAAGCCCAAGGTCTCTCTCGGAGAAAAGAAATAGACCAATCTCCATAAACCGCCAACCGGGCTTCTGCTCCCCTGTCTGTTTCTTCGAATCCATACCTCTTCTTTGCAAACGAGGTGTTTTTATGAACAGAAAACATGTGGACTTTACTGCCTCACTTACTCTCTCAGAAGTTCATTAAAAGCTAGCACACATACCAATCAAGGCTTTTTATGAGATGCTGCCAAGATGTTTCATGCGTACGGTGCCAATAAACATACTTCTCCAGAAGGAACCGTGCTATTTATGTAAAGAAGACACTTAATTCAAGTGAGTGGAAATAGCAAATTAGGGAATGCTTGATTATGGCATTGAAGATGCTTTTTTTGGAATGAAGATATGATCTGGAAAACCTCCAGATGCTCAAAGCTTGAGGAGAGTCCGGATCAGGCAGGTAACCCCCTCTAATAGACTTGGATGGAGACTCATTCTGTGCCAGCACGTTTCAGCTAGAAGGCTCGGAGCCGCAGGAGGGAGGCCAAGCTGACCCCTTTGACGTGTCAACAGTACGTCCACCATCGTCACTGGAGGCCTTTGGTTGCAAGGATCAATTCCGATCCTCCGGGGACACAAGCATATTGGATCAGCCATGAAGCCAGTATCATCACAGCCTAGACCTATGGCTGCAGAGATAAGATCACGAAGGCCGGAAAGGGGAAAAAAAAAAAATGTCACCACGAGTTTGGTAGGGGGCATTTGCTGGCAAGCAATGAGTTGGACCATTTAGTTTTCTAAATTGTTTTTTAATGTTAATTGAACAAGGCAACCATTGACGTGAATCCAGTTCAACACAAAGAACATTCCGGGCCCGTCAAGCGACTGAAGCGAATGGACAACATCACTTAGCAAATGCGTTATCAACAACTCAGGCCTCACGAGGAAACACCTGGGCCCGAAAGACCCCTCCTGTCACAGCAGCAGCAGCAGCAGCCCGAATGACCGTGAATTCCATTGATGGGGTGTCCCCCCTGTGCGACAGAGAGAGCCCTTGGTCTCTTCTAGGATCAGAGGGCATGGGTGTGGCCAGACTCCTGAGAGTTTTCAGGCAGGGGGACGGGGGGAGGGAACACTGTCCCCTGGTAGAGATTTCCTGGACCCCTCACCTGCTAAAGAGTTCAGTAGAATGGATCTGATTCATCAACTATTTCTCTGTTTCACAGAAGGTATTGTGCGTTCTGGACACAACCACTAAGAAGTCTCCTTTGCGATCTCTTCTTCCCGTTGGCCATTCCTGACCCTCCAGGCAGCTCCCACAGCCAGTTGGCCTGAGACAGAAATGATGGCATTGCCCTTGGACACAGGAGAGACAGATACAGATGCTCGTTTGTTCTCATATCTGCGTGACCTATGAGCCACAGTCCTGTCTCTCGGGGTGCAAACCATATTCACACACAATACCTACACTGGCTTCCAGTTCCTGCTTCCGGTTCTGGTTTTTCTTACCTACAGCTTCTTTGACCGTTCTCCTGAGTTCTGGGGTCAAGCAGTGACACATAGCCCTGCAGAGTTGAGAGTGTCAAGGTGTAGCCCATGGGCAGATAGCCATCAAATTCCTCTGAGATGTGAACTAGACACGCTGGGGTAGCTCAGCCGCTCTGTGATGTCTTACAACTTGCGCACCATATCCTACCGTCTACACCGCTGTTTTTTTATCTTAAATGTGCACTTGAGGAGCCCATTCAAAATTTGAAGCCCACACTTACGCTTTATCTGTTCTAATTAGAGATATCTTCAGTTATATGTGTGTTTCAGAAAGGGTCAGCTCTGATTAAACAACCATGATTCTGTTAACACACATCAACCCACATACAATAAGAAAACCCAAATATCTCAACATAATTGAATTTACTCACACCAAGTTTGCTCTGTATGATTACATAAAATAGTCCCATAAACATGGGTAATTCTTCATATCACTTGCCTTATACAAATGCAAGGAGCTGATTTGAGGAATATTTGGAAATATAAGGAGGATAGGGCTAGTTAGTATCTTCCAAAATGCAGGTATATGTACACTAACCTAAATTATTTACCTAGCACGATCTAAATCCGTTGAGTTTTAGAAACAATACATATTTAAAAAAATTTTTTTGAGTTTCTTAATTTATTTTAGTGAGAGAGAGAGAGAACGTGAGCAGGGAAGGGTCAGAGAGAGAGGGAGACACAGAATCTGAAGCAGGCTCCAAGCTCCGAGCTGTCAGCACAGAGCCTGACATGGGGCTCAAACCCACGAACTGTGAGTTCATGACCTGGGCCAAAGTCAGACGCTTAACCGACTGAGCCACCTAGGCGCCCCTAGAAACAATGTTTTTTAAAGGCTCACTTCTAATAATAACACAGTGATTAACCACAGTGATTGGAGGATTGCCTCAAAACCTTTTTGGAAGTAGGCAGAATATAAATAAATCAGCTGATACGTAAATAAGATGCTTGAGGTTTTGCAGCCTTCTGGTTCTTTGGTTTTTATATATCACATTAGAGATTGATCCCACTGTTTCCTCTAAAGTCCCTTTGATGTGGAATCCTGTGGCTTTTCTGTGGACCCTGGGTTAAGTTACGGGCCATTTGGCCGTTGACTTTGTTGGTAGTCTTTGGAAAAGTAGAGTCCACTTTCCTACTGAGCTCGTGTCCAGGCACTGACGTGCTCTAGGATCATCCATGGACAAACCCTCACATCTGGGGAGTGTGAATGTATGGGCCTTGTCAGCTGTAACAGCTCCGTACTGAGACAGTGATAAGCGGTTCTAGAAAGACATAATATGGCCTTCCAGCCCATTACGACGTCCCTAAACCTTCCTGGTGAGAAAGTGTGGCTTGTTGGAAGAGCACCGAATGTCCTTTATGACTCTTCTCCCTCTTGTCCTCCCAAGTAAGACTTTCTTATTTCACAGAGAGAGACACGGGGGTCTGCCTTGCTTACTCTGAATTTCTGTTTCGTTTACTGCAATATCCCCATGACCTCGCGCGGTGCTCCATCCCGAAGTAGCCACTCAGTAGATATTATTTGGACAGAGGAATGGATGAATGAATGTCTGGGGTGCGTGTTCCGAAATACCTTGGGCCCCTGTATGTGTTTTGCAACGCGTCCATTGCTTCTGCTTCTACTAGTGGGAACCTTTATAAACTTGCCGCCCAAGATCCCCCACACAGCCCGTGTTAACCGTGCCGCTAACTGAGAAGTAATCACATTTGCCCGCAAGCGTGTTTCTGTCCAGGCCCATTTAAAGTAGGGGACGCATCCTCGTGTCACGAAAAGGAACCTTCGATAAAATATTTCTCAGTGGTCCCAGCCAGAAGACCCACCCTCGTGGCAGTCCTACAGGCAAGTAGCTGGAGGCGGGCAAGGGACTGGAGAAATGAGCAACTGTTTTTAACTTACCCGTTCGACTTATCAAGGGACTTGTGTTACAACAGCGTTTGGAGATCACATACCGCCCTGCAGGTAGTGCCAATCGCTTGCTGGCGGCAGATCCAAGGGAACGGAGCCCGAATCCAGAAAGGGACGGTGGAAGACTCCAGCTGAACTTTGTGCAATTAATTAACCATCACCTATTCAGAATCTTCTCATTTGTGGCTTCGGATTGAAAGATACCATACTCCCAAGAAGGATACAAGGATCGCCACAAGATAAATGGATAATGACCTCATCCTTAATTCATGCCACACATACTCGGTTAAGTGGTTTACATAAGTGATAGAGATAGTTATTTATAAGTAGACCAGTAGAAGAATATTTGAATGTGAGCGAGGCTAACACGATAGGCTGAATAATGGATAAGAAACCATTGTTTGGTTGGCATTCGATGATTTCCTTGGTTTGAGATTTGGGTTTCTAAACTGAACGTATAAAGCAAAGGGCCGGGGCTCAGAGAACACAAATATAAACAAAAATAGGCCCAGGTTTATTGTTTAGAACATGTGAAATCCTGCCATTTCCAGCAACGTGAACATAACTGGGGGGTATCGTGCTGAGTGAAATAAGTCAGTCAGAGAAAGACAGACATCGTATGTTTCCACTCATATGTGGAACTTGAAAAACTTCACAGAAGACCATGGGGGAGGGGAAGGGGAAACAATAGTTCCAAACAGAGAGGGAGGCAAACCCATAAGAGACAGAGAACAAACAAACTGACAAGGGGTGGGGGGAGAGGGAAAATGGGTGATGGGCATTGAGGAGGGCGCTTGTTGGGATGGGCACTGGGTGTTGTATGTAAGGGATGAATCATGGGAATCTACCCCCAAACCCAAGAGCACACTGTATACACTGTGTGTTAGCCAACTTGACAATAAATTGTATTTAGAAAGTAAATAAATAATAAAAATTCTGGTATAAAGGACAGAAACATCCCACATGTCCCCCAAAGTATGTATTCCACAAAGTATCCCACAGAAGCGGAATGTGAAAGCAATAATCCATCATTTATTTCTTTATCTTCTAACATTGGTAGTATTTACACACTAGTGAGTTTTGTGCCTTTCCTACTCAGATGAATATACGGCTGACTAACTTTGCTTGGGGTTTTCACCATGATTTATCCCTTCAGCAGGGTCTAGTCCTCCACTTGATGCAACTCTGGAAATTAAGTTCGTGTGATCTGTGCTTCTCACTGAAATTGTTTCTTTCATGTTTGCATTTTTCTACTCATTTTTACAAAAAAAAAAGTGAAATACGAAAGTAAAAATCACATCACCACTTATGTGGGGGGAGAAACCAAAGATGTTTGTAAAACTGACCTGCTGTCAGACCAAGAGCATCACGGTTCTTTCGCCAGCTACGAACACAGTGTCAAAGTGGAGGCGCCGGCTCGGCCTTTCATCTGCCAGCACAGAATTGCTCAAAATGCAGATTGGTGTTAACGTCCACTGAACCCTCAAAAACATTCTTACGCTAGGTAGTAGGAAGAGACTGAAGGGCATAAGATACTGAAGGGCAGGCATAAGGAAGCTGCGGAAAGTTGCCTAGGATTTAGCGGTCACGGTCTTCCTGCGCAGGCTTCCTGGTCGCGCGCTGTGGAAGGGTGCGGAGGTAGAGGCTGCCTCGCCGAGAGGAAACAGGCAGCTGATCCAGAATGTGTTGTGGGATGCCAGCTACCTCCTCCTTGACTGACTGATCACAGTGCTTGGAAGTTCTAAATCAAGGCTCCTTGGTATACAGTCTTTGAGGGTGACCGAGCACATTGCTTTAATCCAAACCGTGACGCTGTCCGTGGATTTGAAAGTCTTTGAGCGGGCGTACCCAAGGGGGTGTAGGTTTAGTTCTCAGGTAGACTCCAAAATGGCTTAACATTTTAATTTTGAAGAAGCAATAGATCTGTGAGGAAGAGAAAATAGAAAAGGCAGATAATCGATAAACTAAAAACAAGCAAGACAAGAAATGCAAGAGGTGACCCATAACCTAATCATTCAAAGATAATCACTGTTAATGGTTGGGCAAATATTCCTCCTGTGATTTTCTAGATATAGAAATACCTCCAGATAGACCTCTATCCACACTACTTCTGTGAATGCACATAAGTGTGTGTTCTTTACAAAAATGGCGTCCCTCTGTCACCTGCCTTTTTGCATAGAAATAAATTACGAACACATTTCCATGTCACTATCCACGTGTGTGTCATCGTTCTTTGATGACTGTCGGCATTCACTTCTTGGGCTAAACCTCGATGGTATTGTCAACCGTTATAAACAGTGGTTCAACCAGCCTTCTTGTGCACACGTCTCTGCACATTTGTTCAGTGGATTTTGGGGAATATGATTTTGAGAAATAGAATTGCTAGATCAGAGCTGTATGTTTCTTAATATATTGGCTCTGTGTTGGAAAATTCTTTTATAGAAGTCCTGTCGAGTTTTGTTCTCGCCAGCAGTCTGCATAAAAGGGTTTTTTTTTTTTCCTATTCAGACCCACCTCGATACAAGTTGTTGTCATTCTTTTTTTATTATTATTATTTTTTCTTTTTATTTATATTCTAGTTAACATACAGTGTAGTCCGGGCTTCAGGAGTAGAACCCAGTGATGCATCTCTTACAGAAGACACCCGGGGCTCATCCTGAAAGTGCCCTCCTTAATGTCCGTCACCCCTCCCCCACCAGCAACCCTCAGTTTGTCATCCTTTTTCATTGTTGACAACCGACAGGTGGTAAACCATTGGCTTGCAGTTTGTTGATTAAGAAGTAACGTTGAGTGCCTTTCGCATGTTGACTGACCATTGCTTGCTTCCCTTTGCCTCCTTTTGCCTGTCATCCCTGCCAGTTGGCGTGATTTTTCCTACTGTTCCTCAAGTTATTCACCTCTTGGTTTGTTCGGCCCCTGTAGCCCACCTCTTGTTTCCTACGTGTTGCAACCCCTTTGCCTGAGCCATCCCCCCGTGTCTTCATCTCTTGGGGCGGCCACCACAGAGTACCGTGGGCTGGGGGCGGCATCGACAACAAACGGTCGCTTCTCACCATTCCGAGGCTGGGAGTTCAGGGAGATCTGGTATCTGGCGAGGACTCTTTCTGGTTTGCGGAAGGTTGCCTTCTTGCTGTGTCCTCACTTGACAGAGAGAGGGGGCCTAGTGCCTTCCTCTTCTTAGGAGGGCACTGACGCCATCATGGGGCCCCACCCACATGGCCTCGTCTACGCCCAGTCACCTCCCAAAGGCCCCACCTCCTAGTACTGTCACTCTGGGGGTTAACGCTTCCATATATGTATTGGGGGGTCATAAACATCAGTTATAGCATCTGACCCATTAGTTCTGTCCCGTGTTGGCCACTAGCAGCGACCTGGGGACGGGGACTAGAGCAAGGGGCTCACTTCCAACTCACTGTCCACATCTGCTGACCAGCAGACAGAGACCCGGACTGGGGAGGGGGGATGTGGGGAGGAGATGTCCTTAGAGGTGGCCTGAGGGGCGGGGTGCATCAGGGAACAGCCAGGTGAGTGGGGGCATGGGATTTCCGGCCAGGTCTGCTCCTTTCCGGCTGTGTGGCTGATCCTGAGTTAGTCCTGCCTCGTCGTGAAAATGGAATAATGATCATAGCAAACCTAGATGTCACCAGGAGAATTCACCGCGTTAAGACGGTAAGAGCTGGACCGTGCCGGCCTTCGCTGTATCCATCACGATGATGGTAAACGCTGGCTCATTATTACAACCGCTTCGCGTTTTTGAAACACTGGTACTTGATTTATTTGGAAATTTCAAATGTCATTAAAGAAGACATGCTATTTTTGGCGCGTGAATTTAAAGTGCTCCCAAAATACCTTGCCCTCTTCCTCCGTGTTTGAAGTGTGTGCTCATCGTTCTCATGACTTCCTGAACCTTCCTGCTGAGGAGGGGCCGCGGGATGGGCGGTGGGCTGCAGAGGGGCCTGGAGCCACGGCCACACGAGAGGATCGGCTGCGTCTGTGACGCCCGGGGTTTGCCCAGTTACCCTGGCTTCTGCGTGCGCCGATGTGCATTCCTGTTGCCGTGCAGAAGTAGAAACCGACCACAAGATGCAGGACTCAGCAGAAAGCAGGAGGCATCGCAGAGGGAGTTCGGAAAGGCAGCTACAGGAAAGCGGTGTCTTCTGCAGCTGAAGCCATGATGGCAGGCGGGCCGTGGGCTTGGGGCACCTGGGTGGCGCAGTCGATTGGGCTCCTGACTCTTGATTTCAGCTCAGGTCATGATCCCAGGTTGTGGGATCGAGCCCCGTGTCGGACTCCACACTTAGCATGAAGCCTGCATTGAGATTCTCTTTCTCCCTCTCTCTCCCCCTCCCCTGTCCCTCTCCCTTGCTTATACACACACACACACACACACACACACACACTCTCTCTCTCTCTCTCTCTCTCTCTCTCAAAAAAAAAAAAAATGTCATGGCTTGTCCAAAGGCAGGTTAATGGCCTGGGATCCTCCCCACCCCCCTGTGGCCTCCAGTCCCTCCAAGGCCACGGCCTATAGCCTACGAACCCCCTGCCAGGGCAGCAGAATTGTATCAGCAGAACGCTTGTTGTGCCTTCTGTAATGAGGCCACATGAACCCTGCTGTCCCTTCTTTCTACAGGGCCCTGCACTTCCCATGCCGTCTGCATGCCCACCAGGCCTCCGGCTCCCGGGGTCGCTGGAGGACCCTGGGCAGACACCTGCCAGGCAGCCTGGGGCTCAGCCTTCCGGTCAAGCTCTCCCCTGCCCCCTGGCTGCCGGGTGTGGAAGTGCAGTAAGATGCTTCCCTCCAGAGCTCATCTGGAGCTGGGCCTCCAGCCCCGGGCTTAATGATGCCTCAGAAGTGAGATATCCGGGGAGGGCTGACCTGTTGACAAACAAGGATCGTGAATCTGCAGTAGCTCTAGTGAGTGCCAGCTGCTCTTCCCGGAGGTCCCCCACAGAGAGCGCTCGGGCCCCCTGCAGAGCAGGACTATAGAAAAAAGGCTTATTTAAGGCTTGATCATGCTTCAGGCCTTTGGAAAAGAAATGGATGGGTGAAGAAACAGACCAGATTATAGAGAAACGGAAACCATTTCTTTTATAACTGCTGGGCCGGTAATCCCAAGTGTTCCCGGCAAGTGTTTGGGAGGATAAAGAGGGGAGAACAGAGGCCACCACCAGGCGGTGATATGTGGGAAGCAGAGAGGGGACAAAGGGCCACACCCCTCAGCTGTCCAGCTCCGGCCCCAGAACTCCCAGCCGCGGCCATGCCTGCTGTCCTGACAAGAACAAAGAGCAACACCTTTGATTTTGTGTCATAATTATTAACAAAGCAAAATCGGTAAACATCTAGAAAAAAAGACGTATGGGTCTTTTCCTTGTACCTCCTGAGTCTGCAACAGAAGCGCCAGAGAGGTTTTGATAACGGCGTTGTGTCTCCTTATTGTGACCCAACCCCCTTGTTGACGCTCGTGTGTTTGCCACGGTTTTCTATCCTGCGAAGAAAATGGGCCACCTGGCCATCTGGGCGCATCATCCTCAATTTGGAACCCTTGGGAAATAGTTCGTCCACAGAGCACAGACAGGACTGTGGAAAGCTACCTTTGTCGTTTGACGAGACCCCCGGTCTGGCCCCCGGCGCTGTGGCGACACTCCAGTGACAGGGAGACGTGGAGGTCACAGAGGATGCGGGCAAACTCTTTTGGGTGCAGAGGGTTCATCTGCCAGTCTGCCAACCTCAGGTCCCAGATGCCAAGGGATAGGTGAGAGCGGCTTTGTCTGGGGGGAAACGCCAGAAAGAAAGGCAGTGGGCAGTGTCTACTGGGTGGGGTGCCGTCAGTCCTAGGAGGGAAGGGGGTGAGCCCGTGTGCAGGGTTGGGACGGTCAGTTGGAGCCCAGAGGACAGCAGGACTCTCCAACCAGCGCCTCCGACGGTCTTGCCATTGGCAAGAAGACAGCGATGGCCCGATCTAACTCAGCACCTGAAGATTCAGAGCCACTTTATCGGTGTTTTTTTCCGGCGTCATACTTACGCACCTTTGAACCTTGCAGACGTTTGGGGCACGTGCAGACACATAGTCAGAACACCCAGCCTGTGCCGGTGCTGTGAGCTCTTCCCTAATTGTCTCTGGATCCACCCACCCCAGGTTGCCCCTGCGCCCCACAGAGTCCAGAGTCCCTGGAAAAGGAAGTTCTTTCCTGGTGTCAGCAACGAGCTGAGAATTTCTTTCAGGCCAGCCTCCACGAGCCCCCTCGATGCCCAGGTCCTCCCTCTGCCTGGCACCTGACGGTGTCTCCACAGTCCTCCTTCTGGGAATGCTGGCCCTGGTCAGGTGCCCCAAGCCGCTCACTTTAGTATCTCCATATGCGTATGCGTGCAAAGACCAGAATTTGAGGACACATTCAGGAACCTGGCGATTGGAATGGAGGGGATCCACCAACACGTTTTCCCTCTGGATCACCTTCCTTCTCACCCTCTCCTTGAGGGCTGAGGAAGGACATGGGGCAAGCCAGCCCCGGCCCCTTTTCTGCCTCCCCTTCTCTGCCGGTACTTCTGGCCCAGACTGACCCAAACCCACGTTCCCAGCCGCTTCTGCCACCCACACACAGAAGCTGATCTCTGCACCTTCAGTGGCTGTCTCTTCCAACCCTTCCCAAACCCGATCGCTTTCCCAAACCCGATCGCTTTCCCATTGATGCGGCACGAGCTGAGACTATGTTCTGAGCGAACGTCAAAAGCATAGAGCGTGACGAGGCGGCCTGCCTCCCAGTTGGCGTGTGACTCCCGTCCGCGAGTGCAGTTGCGCCTTCTGTGGTCCGGATCTTACTTTTCCATCTGGTCAGATGAACTTTTGCTCCGTGGAATTTGTAGAAAGAAGAGTAAATGATCTGAACAAGAGGAGAGTTATTATTTGCAGATAAAAAGCTCCTGGTCACACCAGGCATCTCCCATCCACTGGTAAATACGGGTGACCTTTCAAGGTGGCCTCAGCTGGCTGCTAATGCTTCTCCGGTCAAACGAGCCCCCCTCCCTGCAGACCCAGCAGGCCAGCGGCTGAGTCCGCTCCGCTGGGGTCCAGGCTGCGGAGATAAAGCTAGAACTCTAGGCTGTCAACCCTCCAGTGTTCTGTCCCATCCCAGCTACCTGGGAACAGATAGCTCTGCATCCAAAGATGTAAACCATTGGCGCCAACAGAGGGTCACTGGGAAGATGGTCCTGTGGCCTGTGCTGGAGGCACAGTCCCTATGCAGACAGCAGTCAGTATTTTCTTCTGAAAACATGACACTGCAGGGACTGGAAGCTTCTTCACTTTGTGTGACGGGAAGCCCTGTATTTCAAATCACGTGTGATCCCATGTTGCTGCCCCTACGTTGCTGGGTACGTCCGATGACCCCTCGATCGCAGACTCGGCCCGAGGAACAGAAGGCTGTGGCCTTAGACGTTCACTTAAATGCTGGCAAAATAATGTGTTCGTTGAGTATTTCTAATATTTGTCTTAGGAAACCAGGGACGCTGTCACCCTCCAACCCTAGGTGGCCCCAGCTCTGCTCTGCCTTGCTTCAGCATCGTGCACCTCCACTGGGCCCACCCTGCTGGCAAGCTGGGGCCTGCCCGGGGTCAAGGAGGCTCCAGTTCCCAGAGGGCAGACTGGTGAGCTCATCACGTCTGCAGGTTGGCATGATGTGTCTTTTGCAAGATCCTAGAAGATCAGGCTGCCAGGACAATGCAGACATGCCGAGTTTGGGATGATTCAGATTGTTTAGATCAGCAAAAACACATGGCCGGGCCCGGAACAGCAGAGGGGTGACTCTGACCAGGGAAATACTGATAAACTGTCTCCCCAAAACATTTGCCTCCTTGAGATCGCACTCCGGTGTTGTGAGGAATCATCGGTACGGGTGGCACAAGGTAGAGAGCGTTAGGCTAGTGGCGTTGACCTGTTTTGGGTGCGGCTGGCCATCTTTGGTGGCACTGGTAAGGCGGGAAACTGGGGCAGCGGGTGGCGTTATCCTTACTGAAAGTAAACTTCCCCTGTGCACATGCACATGCAACTCACCGGAAACTCACCTACCTTTTCTCCCTTGTTTAGTGAAACTTCCTTCCTGATCAATACCTCTTAGAGAACTGATAGGAACAGGCATCATTTCGTTTCCTGATCAAATTTAGACCTTGAATTCAGTAGGGCTTAGATCTACAGATGACCATAATATCCAAGAAGTCGGTCTGTATCAAATTGAGCCAAAAGAACCCAGAGCGATTAAATAGATTTTTTTTTTATAGAGGAAGCAATTTTTAAGAATATGCTCCACTTGTAGGTGGGGAAGCATGTATTGGTGCTGGTTTTGTATAGCTGAGCGTTGTTTCCCTGGTGGCAAAGAGCAAAGTTATCTTTGGAATTTTGGAGAAGAATTTAAGAGGCACGTCCTCCTTGGGTCAGTGTGATGTGTGTGATTCTCTATTTGTTGGGGAAGAAGACGGACACTAGGTGTTCACATTTTGGTTATTCTGAACATTTTTACTCAGCACACCAGAGTCGAAATACTTGAGGACATACATATTTTTCCATATATATATATATATGGAACACCCTCATCTACGTTTTGTGAGCCACAAAAGAAGAAATCGGGTAATGCCAACTCAGCGAATTAAACCTCCACACATTCTGTCTGCCTAACATGTGTGAGGAACCTGGAGAGAATTTCAGGCCTGAGTCCCGCACAGAGCTGCAGTTCCCCACCCAGTTTCTGTTTCTAGAAAGATGAAGAGACGCGAAACCTACCAGATGAGAAGCTCTCCGTGAATGAGAGCCGATTCTCCGATTGTTTTCTGCTTTGAGTTTGCTTTTCCTTTAAAACCGTCCTGTGTTTTTATGTTTTCTGCAGTAATGCACACACGAAGCTGGTAAATTGTGTATTCCAACAGCACTCATGTTGGAAGAACAGTCCCTGTGCCACGTTTTGCTCCGCAAAGGCTAACGTTTTTAATTCTTGCTGGTTTTTTTTTTTCCTGGCCCCTACTTAAATGTTTCTCAGTAATGTACTTAAATGAGGGTATGTATCTACTGAGATGTTACCTGTCACTTTCCTATCGTAACAGGTGAAGGTTAAATCTTTTTCTAGCACTTTTCACCTAGCTTCACCTTCCACCTCACGTAGTTATTTCCCTGTTGGTCAAAGCAGTATGTGATGGAGTATTATTATTACCTCCCTTTTCTGTATGATGTTTCCCCCTGGATCGGCAGTATTCACATACCTCCGTATTCTGCCTGCAGACCAGCCGCCTGGCACCTTCTATCCTTTGACTACAAAGGACGGGCACTCTGTGAACAGCTAGGATGGCTTCTAGCTGGGGCATCGTCCTGGCCACCGGCCTGGGGGGTGTCTGCCTTTCTCCAGTGTCAGAAGTAAAATCCAGAATGTTCATGTGGCCATCTTTGATGTCCTCTGCTTTTTCAGATCAGATGAGTGAGGTGGTATAAATCAAAAGGTAATATTTATGAGGCACGAAGAGCTGCCCTTTCCTCCAACGAAAATAAAATCTCAACTCCTCACCTTACCCGATCTGCTGGACAAGCATGAACTTGGTCACAGAGAAGTCGGGGAGACCGTGTGCGCACAGATACTCCATAGACAAGTCTACGTGGTGTGAAAAATGGGAGAGTTCCTACCAATGCTGCGTATTCTATACAGATTATTGAGATTGGTCTTCACAAATATGGCGTCAGGGACCCCGTCAGATAGTCAATCACACGTGGAGAGGTTAAGTGTCACCCAGTCCAGAACACAAAGGAGCAAAACTATGAGTGGGACTCAGGACTTCTCACTCTGGGTTCGGTGGTTTTGAGCTCCTCTGTCCTGAGCCAGTTGTCCAATGATCGTCTGTAAATGAAACCAGAGTCCTCAAGGACGTATAGTAACTTCTTTTAGGCCATTGTGTGTGTGTGTGTGTGTGTGTGTGTGTGTGTTTTACTTCTATTGAATTTATTCACTACTTGTCTCGTGAACATTACAAAATACCAGCATTTCAGATGGAAAACTTTCAGTTTATTTTTATATTGGTATCAGATCCTTTATTTTCTTAAATATTTATTGTATATATTTTTTCGATTTTTTTTATTTGAATACAGTTAGCCATAATGTTACCCAACAAAGACAGATAACACTAACAACCTGTGTGGAGCCACAAAAGACCCCAAATAGCCATTATGTGTTATTCTATACGTTATCTTATTGTGCTAAAAAAAAGGGTAACTTATTTCCAACATGCTCAGGCTTTCTGAGCTCAGAGTGAAGAGCCATTGATTTTTCTCTGAAAACTATCTTTAATGTTTTTAATCTTCATTTATTTTTGAGAGAGACAGAGAGACAGAGGGTGGGCAGGGGAGGGGCAGAGAGAGAGACAGACACAGAACCCGAAGCAGGCTCCAGGCTCTGAGCTGTCAGCACAGAGCCCGACGCGGGGCTTGAACTTGCAAACGGTGAGATCGCGACCTGAACTGAAGTCGGACGCTTAACTGACTAAGCCACTCAGACGCCCATCTGACAAACTATCTTGAAATGAGTGAGGAGTGTCTCCTAGTCCACGTTGTGTGCACTGTCTTGGAAAGACCAACGTGAGGGGTGTCCTGGGCTATCTGGAGGGGTGTCCTGGGCTATCTGGAGGGGTGTCCTGGGCTATAGGTAGCCAAGATGGCACCTGTCCCGTAGACGCTGCCTCTGTCGCCTGGCAGGCTGTCGCTGATGAATGGTGTTGGAGAATGTGGGGAGTTTTATAAGCTCATTTCCCAAATGCGGCATGCACCAAACTGCATACACACCAAACTTTGGCTTGGACTGAGGCTTTGGTGTTTCTAACCCAGATGTTAGACTCGTTCCCAGAAGGCAGAGAGAGAGAGGTGACTTGGAAAATAGCTTTCAGGCAGATAGTTAATTAATCCGAAACCCACTTCTCTTTGTCATCTTGGCAATGAAATTGCCATCCTAATACAATTCAGTACAGGGCTTGCTTAACACACTATTTGGCCCCAGGAGAAGACGTGCCAAAAACACGGGAGTCATCTGACCTCAAGAAGTTGCTCTCCTTTCGAAAACGATTATGCGTGGTTAAGTGCCTATGTCTCTCAGAATTAAGATACTTGGTGCTTTAAAACCGATGGAGGCCTATGTGTCGAGCACGCTCCAGAGTCAGCGAAACATGCTCCAGCCCTGCACCCCCCTTCCAGAGGCTCCCTGTCGTTTCCTCCGCTTTGCCTTTTCTTACGATAAGTTTTTCAGTTCATTTATTTTGAGAAACAGAGAGTGCGAGCAAGCAAGAGAGGGGCAGAGACGGAGGGAGAGAGAGAATCCCAAGCAGGTTCCTCCCTGTCGGCGTAGATCCTGACACGGGGCTCGATCCCACGAACCGTGAGATCATGACCTGAGCCGAAATCAAGGGTCAGATGCCCCAGCTTTGCCTTTTTGAGACCAGAGCCGCCATGATGACCCTTCGGCTCCAGTTTTCCTTTCTGTCCAGGCCTTGGTGTTCTTTGCTCTTTACCTTGTATGTGGCCTCGGTTTTCACAGACTCTTGAACCCGTGCACCGCACCTTCCCTTTCCCAGGCTGCCCCGGGTGCCTTGTCATCGGGGAGTCCCTCCTGGAGGAGGAGGTCATGCTGGGCTTTACTGAACCTCTACTCCCGGCTTTTCTCTAGGTCTCTCAGGGAGGCCCCGGGGATGAGTCTCAGAGGGTGAGCTCTCAGGAGAGGGGAGCCTGAGAGGAGAAACCAGGGTGGCCCTGCTGGAAGCACAGTCCCCCTTGTTGGCGGGCGTCACGTCAGGGCTTCCCCAGGGAGCAGTCGTGGCTCTGATACTGGGGCTCACTTCCAGCCAGTCTCGGGCTCAGGAGGCCTAGAAGCAGCCAAACAGGGCTCCACGGCCCCATTTCCTTTATCTCTTTTTAAGCACAGATAAAATGATTTCCCTGTGAACGCCAAAGGACATGTTTGTATGAACCAAAACACAGGGCACATCCGATAGGCCCCCTGGAAAACGGACTTCACGGCGGCCGCAGGAGTGTCTTCCCTGAGTGGGGACCACGCATGCCATCTGTGGCGCTACATCCGTGGTCTGCAGCCGTGGGAACGCGTGCTTTGTGACCCTTAGACCATGGTGACACCTGGGCCTACTGCTGGCTGAAATTCCCGCATTCTCTCTTTCTCCCTCTGAAAGAAACGTTTTTGTTTTAACGGACGTGACCTAGACATTGAAAGGAGGTAGACGGAACACAGATAAAGCCAGATCCTCGGGTTTCTTGTTTGGCTGTGGATATAAACGTTCAGGCGAACAGAAGAGCACAGTACAGTTGTAGGGAATGCGCACCTGTTCGGAGTGCACACAGAAGCCCGGCTCCGTGAGTTTGGGAAGAGGACACGTCCCCTCCCGCGTGTGACGTTGAGGGGACAGAGGCCCAGACGCTCCAAGTCCCACGTTTTGTTTCGGGGACAGGAGGAGGCAGATGCCACACCTTCAGGCTTCAGCCTTCCTTTTTTCCCTAAGAGAGCGGCATTTTGCTTAATTTTCCGGGCCACGGGCCAGAGCCCAAGGTGATACGAACCTTCCCAAAGAAGTCACATGGTGGGGCTGTTGCCCGTTCCCTTGGTCGCCTCTGAAAAGCCCAAGACCAGAGCATTAGAGACCATTGACTGGTCCACGAGGAGAAAGAGAGAACCGAACAGGTCTGTGTGCATTTCACGAGTTCATCCACCCGAGTGACAAAATAATCTGAAAGAAATGGAAAGTTGATGATTTTATCTCTCTCCCGTATCCTGGGCACTTGCAAACATATTCTGGTCCTAAGTCGATTCCGAAGAAGGTTTCGTTTAACGATCAACACTTTTTTGTTGTTGTTCTCCGCCTCTTCCAAAAACCCACTGGGGTTAGGAACCTCTCCCGAGAGCTCCGTGGTGCCGTGGTGAAGGGCAAAGGGCCTGTCGGGGAAGAAAGATCCCTGGGTGGGGGCTTTAGGGACTCCCTGGTGTAAAGTGGGGGGTTGGCTTAGACCTGAGCTTCCCCAAACGTGGTCCTGAGTGTGCTTGTGCTTGTGGAGTCTGAGTGTCTGTCGGGGGGCAGCAACCCAATCCAAAGACGAGCACCGGGTCCTTGGCTCTTGTTGGATGAATGACCTACTTATTTTCATACACACTTACGGGTTGCTAAGTGAGTTGTCGAGGGTGGTTGAACTCTTGAATGCATGCAGTACGGTTCGCAAGCTGCTGTTATTCTTCCGAGGGTCCCGTTCTCTTCCCTGGGTCTGGCTGCCCCTGGGCGCCGGGCAAAGCCGGAGCTTCTGGCTCCCACCCAGGTGCAGGGTGGAAGCTGGCGGCCGGGATTCCCGTAGCCCGGTGCTTCGAGCGGGTTGTGGCCTTCGGTGGTGGTTCTTTTGTTGTTTCATCGTTTCTTTTCCATTTTGAATCGCCCTTTCGTTATCTTTACCGTTTCCGGTTTTGTCTCCTGGCCTAACCAAATAACCCACAACGGTGGGTTAGCGGTACGCATCTCTTCCAGAAATGCTTGCCACCTCGGGTCTTCCGAAAATGGTTTCGTAAGATGTGTACGGGCTGCGGTTCACACGCCGATCGGCGCGTCCTGATTTGTGGGGCGGATGCTTGCGTGAGAGCTGCGGTGAGACGCTTGCTTTCTTATTTCCGTGAATTCGTCCAGTGGGGCTAGGGGGGTAGGTGGGCTGTGGTCGGAGAGCGTTAGTGGACTTGGGGCGGCAAGAGGGTAGCGGGGAGGCACCTGGGCCACGGAGGTGCAGTGGGGGAGACAGGTCCCATCTGCCTTGGCTGGTGCTTTCTCCCTCTTGACTAGGCCTCGCCTTCCTGTTCTCTGTCCTCACAGACAGGACTCCTGTTCCCTGGGCGCCAGGCCCTCCTCTCTACCAATAGCCTTTCGTGACATCGCTGACCCTTCTACCTGCCTGGCGTGGCCGCCACCACGAGGCATCCTATTCTGAGCGGCCAGCTGGAGCCTCTTCCCAGCACCTGCAGCCTGGCCCCTTTCACGGTCCAGCCGGACAGGCCGCCGCGGCCTGGCCATCTGTCGTAGCTTATAGGTGTCTCGCTTTCTGTGGTGCCCTCGGGCTGTCCCTCCCACCTCTCTCTCTCCGCCCCGCCCCTCCAGGAATTAAGTCATCGAACGTCCTCTCTCACATCCGTGATGTTTCACGAAGTGCCATAAAACCAGCAATGACTGTGAAGCATCATCATCATGTTTGATTTAATATGGTGTTTCACACTGGCCGTTACATCTGTTTTCCAGATTCACCGAGGTAAGATTTACATACCCCCAACCCCCCCCTTTTAAAGGGTAGAATTCATGGGGCGCCTGGGTGGCTCAGTCGGTTGAGCGTTTGACTTCAGCTCAGGTCATGATCTCATAGTCCGTGGGTTTGAGCCCCGCGTCGGGCTCTGTGCTGATGGCTCAGAGCCTGGAGCCTGCTTCGGATTCTGTGTCTCCCTCTCTCTCTGCCCCTCCCCTGCTCATGCTCTGTCTCTCTCTGTCTCAAAAATAAATAAAAACATTAAAAAAAATTTTTTTTAAATAAAGGGTAGAATTCAGTGGTTTTTAGTACATTCACAGAAGTGTGCAACAATCCCCTTAATCCAGTTTTGGGCTATTTTTATCCCCCGACAAGAAACCTTATATCCGTTAGCAGTCACTTTTCATCTATCCCTCCCCCGGCTCCGCATAACCTCTAGTTATTTTTTTGTCTCTATTTGCCTCTTCTGGTCATCGTTTACATGGAATCCTATCACTTGTGTTCTTGGGTAAATGACTTTCTTCACTTAGAATAATGCTTTCGAGATTCATCCATGTGGTAGCACGGATCAGAACTCATTTCTATTTATGGCTGAACAATTCCCTACTGTATGGTCGTAATGGCACATTTTCTTCGTCCATTCGTCATTTGAGGGATGCTTAGTGGGTTCTGTATTTTGTCTGCTATGAATAAGGCTGCTATGAACAGGTCTGAACAAGTCTTTATGAGGACACGACCACTGGATTTTATAATGGACAGTCTGGAGACCCAGCAGTCAAGAAGACTGGTGTGAGATGTAGGCACTGAGCTTGCATTTAAAGAAATGTCTTCTATTAAAGATTCTGTACAGTATCCCATTACTTCTTTGGTGCCTTCTGTCTTCTTGTCCAATTCATTCCTTTATTTGTTCAGCAAGTAAACAATGCCAGTCATTGGCCAGGCACTTTACTGGGTTCCAGTGACACCTTGACTGGTCATTTTTATGCCTTCAAATTAAATTGGGCATTTTATATCTCAGAGAGAACCTGTTCAATTTTACAAGTAAACTGTGTTTGAAAATATTGGAGCCTCCTCCTCCAGGCATCAAACACTCATTTAAACTAAGCAATATCAATATATTTGGCTTTTCTCCAACTCATGGCTCTCTTGTGGTGTTTCTTGGTCAGTTTACTGTGTGTGCGTGTGTCTTAAAATGTCTTCTCTCCCAGGCATCCCCAGGGCAATGTATTCTGCAATATTTTAAAGAAGCTTTTCTTCCTAACTGGGATTTGGCCCCTTTCTCCGACTCTTAATTCCCGTTGGAGTCTACAGTCTTATGAAATACCTCCGGCTTGAGACTTTCTTGCGCCCCGGGTTCCGGATTGGTCAGAGGACCTCCGTGCGCAGCCCCTGCTGATGCTGAGGGAGAAGCCCAGGGAGGGTGGGTGTAGATCACTGCCTCCCGACTCAGACCCTTCGCTAGGACTTGCAGTGAGCGTGGGGGCGGAGGGCTGTCTGCAAGGTCCCCTCCGAGGGGCCACCTCTGGATCTCATCACTGAGGGCCGGGGATGAGCGGGACAGAGAACCAGGAGGGAAGAATGGGGACTCAGGAGCTGGGAGGGAGCGCTCAGGCCTCAGAAGGGGAAAGGAGAAGAAACGACAGGACATAGACAAGTGGCAGGGAGATCTGGCACAGCAAGGGACAGGCTGCAGCCACCTCCGTGCTCTGAAGAACACTGAGAATGCAGAGCCGGGACACCTGCCCTGAGCTACTGAACCCCAAACCCCGACAGCAGAACGCAGGGAGTGTGTTTCTAGAAAGCCTCACCGGTTGCCAGGGTTGCTCAGAAGCCTCTGCTCTTGAGGATGAAAATTGTTTAGGATGGTGACTCTGTAGGTTCAGCTCCTACCACTTGACGTGACCCCCAGCACCTCCCCCCCCCCCCCTGCTGCCGGAGGTCCAGGGTGAGGCTCCGAGGGGAAAAGAGAATGCATGTTGTCAGTGGGTGAGTGTACCTGCCTTCACACGGTGCACGGTCTTGCTGGGGGGAGGGACATGGACCCATCAGAGACAGGGGGCTATCCCCCGGGCATGTCAGAGGAGAGCATGGACCTCCGGTTCTGCAGGTGATTCCAGAGGAGAGCAAGTCCGGAGACCCAGTGGTCCTGCAGGCTTGCTGCGCGAGGCAGGCCGTGGGCTGGCCCTTCCGGAGTGTCCTCTCTGATGAGGACCGTGTGTGCCTCCCTGTTTCTTCTCTGCCCTCCCCTCCATGTCTTCAGCATTAATTCGATCACTCGGCAAGCGGATGTATGAGGGGGGAGCCCCATTTCCCGGGCGCTGTGTCAGGTTCAGCACTACTCGATCTCCGCGGTGCTCCCCAAGTCGGATGGAACCGCGCGTATCACACGCACCGTCGTCCTCCCGGCCGACCTCGCTGTCACAGGTGTCGCAGCCGGGAGCTGCCAGTGCTGGGGGCAGCTCCCCCAGAGTAGCCTGCATCTCTGCAGGGTGCAGGTGAACGGCGGCCGGGAGCTCCCCAGACCCGCAGAGCCTCACCCTCCTGACTTGGCTCTCCGCTGCTTGTCCGGGCCATCTCTTGGCCGACGCTCCCCCTGGCCCCACAGCGTGTCCGGCCCCTTCTCGGTGCCGCACTCTTCCAACCTGTGTGTTCTCTTCAGTGTTTCTGTCTATGGTGTTGGGTGGGGCCAACAGCAGACCCTTCGAGAGAAGAAAGGAATCTATGGGTCGTTACTTGTGCAGAGAAGGAAAGCTGGAAACATTCTACACGCACACGTTAGCTGCGGTCACTGCGAAGACAGCAAAATGATGTCCAGCCTCCTGCTAAGGACACTCAGCATCACTTCAGCCTATGAGATCTGAGATTCCTTCTGCCTCCTGTCCCCCTCATCAGCGGCACCACACAGGTGGGTCTGCTGTGGATTCTGACACGCGGCCCAGAGGGGAGGAACGCTGGGGACCTGGAAGGAGTATCGTTCATCGGAGCTTGTGACTTTTCCCAGGATGCGCTCCCGTGGGTCAGCTGGACAGCACACACGTGCAAATGCAGATGGTGAGGGCCGTTTTCTGTTCTCAATCCTCACGTTTGCACAAGATAAAATCCGTGTTGCTTTATTTAGTCGTAGGGAGTAAGTTACTCACTTGTTTGTGTCGGGAGGCAGCCTTGCCCGTTCCCGCGCGAGGCAGCAAGGATCCGCTAAGTATCTTTTCAAAGCCCAGCCCTGTTCTGGATGTTTGGGGCATAGAAGCCAAGAGGGAGGTATTTTCCATCCAAGAGTTTAAAATTAAATGGCAGGCGTCTTGTGTGCTCCTGTGTGGACTTCGGTGAGCGGAATCTCTTCCCGTGCACCCCTGTGTGTCTGCGCACAGGGTGGGCACGTCCTCAGGACAGCCACCAACCGGGAGCCTGCCCCCTCCCCCGGTTTATCTGGGTGTCGGCCCTGCCTTCCCGTCCGATAATTAACAACTGTTGATTGTTCAAGGGGACCGGGTATGGTATGTAAGGCATTGAGGAGACGGTGGGCAGAGAAATAAAAAGTGAATCTCAAAAAAGAAACCACCCTGTTTCAGAGCATAGCCACGTGGAAAAACTGTGGGTCTGCAGGTGGCATTTTCTAGTGCCAAACTTGTGCGTGCACAGAGGCCCACGGGTGCCTGGTGAGTTCTGAGCAAAGCCACTCGCAGGATGTGTTAAGCTGACGCTCCCCGTGTCTTCCCGTGAGCTTACTTGCTGAGCTAATGTATTTTGCCCCAGGCAAATGATCACTCGGAAATGCTTTCATATTTTAAACCGGATCCTGAGTTTGCAGGAGCTAAACTCTGCATCAGCGTTTTGCAGCCTCTAGAAGCAACTGTCCTCCCGAGGGGTCTCAGTCACTCAACACGCGGCGCTTCCCGGGAGGGCTGTCCTGTGTCTGCCACATCTCAGTCAGTGCAGACCCTCTCTGTGCTGTGACCCGCCGAGCGTACGGTAGCTGCTTTCAAGGGGCATCGCTCAGGCCCTGCAACATTGGCTCTTGGGTTGATACAGGGAGGAGAATCCAGAGTTTTCGGTTAATGTGCTGACTGTCATTTTGCTAACCACAGCTTCCTGTGTATAAACTGCTCGGCACAAAGTGAGGCTCACGCGAAATGAAGCGTGTGGCTCAAAAGCCTCGAGCCTGTAACGAGAAGGGTGCAGACTCGTGGCCACATCAGCCCACTTTGACTTTTCGCGAAGCCTGGCAGCCTGCCAGGGCCCGAGGTACCGAGTCCTCCGCACAGATGCTGCTGTGCGTCCCCGGGGACACTTGCCCATCTCACACCTGTCGGGCAACTTGCCTCCTGACGCTGCTTTCCGGGCCCCCGTCCAATCTCATTTGTGAGCCCTTATCAGTGAGTAAATCTGTTTCTTTCTATTAGATTCACTTGAGGCAGAGGCAGACACTCAGACAGATGGGCGGCTGAAGGTAACGCCAGGGAGGGCAGCCTCCGAGGAGGGTGTGGGGCCACTGCGGTGAAAACCTTTGCAGCTCCGGGTCCTGGGACTCTGAGACCATGGCAACCCAGACAGGAGGAGAGAACGGCCCAGAAGGCCTTATTATCCCTGCTCTAGGTGGATACACGGATCAATAAAATAAATGAGCTGTTTTATCTAGGCCGGCCATCTAATCCAGGGACACAGAGACAGACACATAAACACATTGATCACCCGTACGGCCTGCTGGTCTACCCTCCATGGAAAATGGGAAAGAAGGTAAAGAAAATACACTGCCCGTAGTTCTGGGCCACACTTCACCTCCTTCAGCGTGAGGAAGGGCAGTACGCGCTGTGATCTGCCCTTCGGAGCCCAGGCAGAGGCGGTGATCAAAACCAAGGCTGATGTGTCACCAGCAGACAGCCGGTCTCTAGGCGCAGGGTGAGGTTTAGCTCCTCTGACACAGGTGTTTGATGTGGCCTTTATGCGGGTCTGTAACGTCAGTAGTCTCTCCCTTTCTCTCTTAAAAGATTTTTTTTTTAAAGAATAGTGAACAGGGGCGCCTGGGTGGCGCAGTCGGTTAAGCGTCCGACTTCAGCCAGGTCACGATCTCGCGGTCCGGGAGTTCGAGCCCCGCGTCGGGCTCTGGGCTGATGGCTCAGAGCCTGGAGCCTGTTTCCGATTCTGTGTCTCTCTCTCTCTCTGCCCCTCCCCCGTTCATGCTCTGTCTCTCTCTGTCCCAAAAATAAATAAACGTTGAAAAAAAAAAAGATATAATTAAAGAATAGTGAACACAGAACATTATTTTAGTCTCAGGTGTACAACATAGTGAATCGACAGTTCTGTACATGACGCAATGCTCGGCACGGTGGGCGTGGTCACCGTCTGTCACCACACAACGTGATTGTAATATTATTGACTCTATTCCCTATCTGTGCTTCTCACCCCGTGATTTATTTATTTTATAACTGGAGGTTTGTATCTCTTAATCCCCAGGCCAAAGAAGGCCGTAATGAGCCGAGCAGAACAAAGCCTGTCCTTACTGAGAGCTTTGTGACAGTTGAGGTCCAAGTAGGGAAGGCTCTGGAACACTTCCAGCCTCACTGTCTACCTTTATAATCCCCGATGAGTCCTCGCCAAAACCTGTGACATCCGAAAGGCCCCCAGCGTTTCTTAGGATTCCCATCCTACTGTGTGTGTGTGTGTGTGTGTGTGTGTGTGTGAAATTGAAACTAAATAGTGTCCCTGATTCCTTAAATTGCAGAGCCTTTAGGATAATAATTTCTGTCTTAAGCATATCCAACACTGGTAAATTATTTCCTGTTTTCCCCTTTAATATGATGTATGAAACAGGAAGAACTCTATTTGCTCATTGCACACAGGCACACAGTGGGGTGCAGAGGGATATGTGACCTAGAGAGAACCCAGGGTCAAGTCTCCTTTGGCTTCTGTCTCCCAATAAAAAGGATGCACCTGCCTCTAACTGAACCAGAGTCCAAAATTTGTATTAAAAAATTGTGCCAATTTCTTCATTTATTCTTTCGGATATTTAGTAAGCACCAACTGTGCCTGGGCTCTGGAGTACTTGGGGCATAATGCTAGGCAAGAGCAAAGAAACAAATACCTCAACAAGAAATTATCAAGGAGTGACAAGAACCCTGATGACATTTTTTAAAGTGAGACTGGAAATGACATCAAGATAGGACTACATGAGCCAGTGTCATTTCAACAGACTGTCATGTGATGAGGTGACTTAAGAATGGTCCAGATGGGGGTGCCTGGGGGTGCCTCAGTCGGTTAATCATCTGACTTCCGCTCAGGTCGCGATTGCATGGTTCATGGGTTTGAGACCCATAAACCCTGCTTGTGATTCTCTCTGTCTCCCTCTCTCTGCCCCCTGCCTGGCGCTCTCTCCCTCTCTCTCTCTCTCTCTCAAAATTAAAAAAAAAAAAAAAAATGCATCACATTGTCAGAAGCTTGGGCGTTGCCATTGGCCACACAGATCTGCACATTGGGATATTTGGTGTCTTCCTTGCGCCTGACCTCCCAGCCTCTAGAGGTCCTCGGCCTCAGCTCCGGCAGTTAGGACGGGCCATGTGATTGGATCTCCTTCAGCTTAGAGACTGTTGTGGACTGCTTTAACGGAAGATGTTATTTCCAAGTGTGTCTTCATCGAGAAATCTATTTTGTTTGTTAAAAATCCATAATCGGAAAAGAACTGTAGCAAAGAGCAGGCTATATTTGCCTTGAAGAATGCTTGTTAGGGGTAAATGGGTTTCCTGGTGGGTTATGTTAGAATGAATCTCAGATCCTAACCACTCTCATTCCTTTCAGGGGAATTTTGGCAAATAGAGTTTGTTTCTTGACCTCATTGGAGCCCCGGTTAATTTATCGCAACCTCTCTCACCAGGATCTGTGTTTGTATAACAAAGATGATTTCTGACCGTGCAAGCCTGGGTCCAGTGAGAGTCCCCATTGTTGGTTTTAAAGAATGGGGATTCAGAAGAACAAGTAAGACAAGTTCTAAGTGAAATACAGGTATGGCAGTTTTGTTCCCAGTGGGTCCTGAAGAATCTCCGTAAAGGGAAGAGTTCAGAGTTGCAGTTTCTCCAACCTGGGTGTTTGGGTCCTGAGAGCCGACCCCAGAGATGGAAGGGGACACTCCTTGTTTCGTGTAAGGATCTTCCCCCCACTCACATCCCTACCTCCTTTCCCTCCATTCTTCCCTTCCTGATGCCCCATCTCTTCCTCTGGCCACTCTCCCTTCCTCTGCCACCCTCAACCTCTCTCCCCTTCTCATCAGTCTCTCCCACCTCCCTTCCCCACCCCCTTCTGTTGTCCTTGCCACTGACCAGCCCTACGATGAGCTGACAGGTGGCCCCTCTAACTTCAGTTTGTCTGTCTGTCTCAGTGAAGGGGGCAGAGACGGGGTCCACATTTTAGTGAATCAGGCTTCCCTGTTCTTGGGGCTCACGCAGGAACGCCATGGGGGTACAGGCTGTGGGGTGCCTCAGAGGGGCAGGGCTCTGCTACCCACAGCAGCTGTACACAGTTGTTCCGTGTGCCCTGTGCAAAGCTAAATGCTGAAACTCCTAGGGTAAATCCTTGCCTGTGATGACCTTCTGCTTGCTTCCCCAGAGACACAGGTTGTTCCTTAAGATGTCCAGTTTCCCACACATGCCTCTCCAGCATCCTTCTGGTCATAGATTATTTTTAAAATATATTTATTTCCTTTTTTCTATTTCCAGTTTTCCTTGGGGGAGAAAGAATAACATGGTTACGTCCAAGGGACTTGAATCACACTGTTTTGTTTTGAATGTGAGCCTCACCACCCATTGGCTGCACGACCTTGGACCTATCTCTGCCTTTCTCCAAGTTTTAGCTTCCCCATTGGAGAATTGAAAGGGCCTGTCTGCCAACCGTCCAGGGTTGGGGAGAGTTAAATGAGCTGATTCATCTGTAGTGCGTGCCATGGGTCTATATTGGGTGAAAATGCTTACAGCATAAAAATTCACCAGCTTTACCATTTTTAAGTGCACGGTTCGGTTTTGTTGACTCTGTCCTCACGGTTGTGTAACATCTCCAGTGAGTGGTGTGCATAAAGGCTTACGTTGGAGATTAGTCTTTGGGGTGGAAACGTGCTAAGAAAGCGTCTCTCATTCCTAGTTGTGAAACCAAAACTAATACATGTTGGTATCTAAGAGTGAGTCTGTCCGTGTTCACAGACTTGACTGGAAATGTCTTGTTTACAAATTTCTTTTATCACCCTTTCTTCATTACTGTCAACCTGGCTCTTTGCAGATAAATCAATATCCCTAAGGTTAAACAACTTATTGTAGTATATTTCACCGGGAGGTTTGGATCCCTGTCATAAAGGCAAGTTGTTAATTTCCTGCTTCTCAAGTTCTGTGGGTCCCTTCCTTCCCCTTCCCCCCTCTTCTCCCTTCCCTTTCCCTCCCTTCCCTTCCCCACCCCTCCTTTTCTCTCCCCTCCTTCCCCCTCCCTCTCCCACCATAGTTGTTAACTCGTTACAACTTCTACCCAATTTGTCTTGTGTATTTTTTCTTCTCTCTTGTCCCCTCTTCTTTCCTCGAGTCCCTTCTTCACCCCATCGCTTCATGTTTTAATTCAGTGAGGTTGAAATTGGTGGTGATTTGGCCAATTGCTTAGACCTTGATTTTCAGATGAAAAAAAACAAAACAGTGTGGAGCTACGGCAGAGCCAAGGGGAACACACACAGCAGTGGTAGTTGAGGGGTGAAGGGAGCTGGTCTTCGTGGTTAAAGAGTGCTTTTGTCCACATCACTACATCTCTGAGCTTCCTTTTGGCAAGACCAGCCAAGGAAATAAATTATTCAAGAGAGTTTCAGAGGAGTCTTGCTGGCTTCCAACCCCTGAAAAGTATAACCAAACCTTATATTTGAGTCATTCATTTGCCTATGGAAAGACTTCTGGATGAATTGATGTTCAATAGGGCAAAACCACATTAGTTTAATCTTTATTTATTTTTAATATCACATAATATGGAGTTATTTCCCAGTTAAAATGTCTTGAATTATTCTTAACATTGAACACTGTCTTGCACACAAAACATGATGTTACTGATCAGCCCAGTAGGCAGAATTTTGGCTCCTATGACTTCTGGCCCCCTGGCTTCACATGTATGTTACAGTCCTTGGAAGAGGCACTTAGCAGGTACAATGAAGGTTACTAACCAGTGGGCCGGAACGTAGGGAGGTTACCTTGGATTATCTGGATGGGCTCCATGTAATCACAAGAACCCTTGAAAGCAAAAGATGATGGTGAGCTTAGAAGCAGATTTTTTCCCAGAACTTCCAGAAAGAACCACGGCCCTGCCAACATTGAACCCCACCTTGTCAGACCTGAGAATGCAGCCGCCCTAGCGTAGCTGCACTAGACGGCGGACCCGGGAGGCCGCGTGATGATGAACGAGCGTGCTCTACGCCACTAGCCTTACGGCAATTCGTTACAGCAGCAGCAGAAAACGAATACCTCCAGCATTCACTGGCAGGCCATTAGCTTATGGTTGAGGCTGTTCCTGTCTTGTAGCGGGACAGGTTTGTGTCGATATCACCACAGATTTTTGCCTCAACTGCTTCCTGCCCGTGGACGTATGTATTGTGCGTCCATGGAGCAGGTTGAAGTTAGTTGACGTTTTAGAAACATGCGATGAGTTTCCATCTTAGAAATATTCCCTAGCCAGGTGAACTGAGTCAAAACGCAGGTCCTGGTTCAGGGATGGTACCCAAGGACTGCCTGGAAACCAGTGGCATTCCCTGAGAAGTCAGTTAAAAGTGGAGGGTTCTGTGGAGCATCCCACAGTTACTGGGTCAGAATCTCTGTGGACGAGGGTGGAGGATGTTTGGTTTTGACGAGCGCTCAGGCAATTCTTTGCTACCAGCATTTGGAAGCCAGTGCTATACCCCAGTGGTTGCTGAGCAGATGCTTGAGATCCAGCGGATCAGGAGATCGATGCAGTGAGACCATCTTTAAAACATACAGAAGCGAATGGAAGAGAAAATGTCAGAATGCCCTGCAAAGTGGTAAAGATGAGTCTGCTTTGTGTGTGTGTGTGTGTGTGTGTGTGTGTGTGCACAGTCACCATGTAAAACAGTCCCATATTTGAGGAATACTGCTTACATCTGGTTCTGTTCCCAGGCCAACCTTGTTCTCTCCAGTTAACTGGGCCTTGTCTACAAATACGTAATGTCTGCTCACCTGGCCTGCCTGTTAACAGGGCTGCCTTGTGAGGAACGTTGAAGGTAGGCTGTGGGTGGGGCTTTGACAGCTGCAGTAGAGGTTCTCGGTACCCTTCCATTTGGGGATCTGCTAAATATGCTAATGGAAGTCACTTCCTGTGTTCAGTGGAGAAGAAAACTTCTTTGAGCATTTTCCAGAGACATACACACACTACATACAGAAAACTTGCTCCCTGTCGATGTATAGAAATGGATGTCTTCTGGGGCGCCTGGGTGGCTCAGTCAGTTAAGCATCTGACTCTTGACTTTGGCTCAGGTCATGATTTTGCGGTCATGAGTTCGAGCCCTGCATCAGACTCTGCAGTGACAGCATGGAGACTGCTTGAGATTCTCTCTCTCCGCCATCCCCCCAAAATAAATTAAAAAAAAAAAAACCTTAAAAATAAAAAGAAATGGATGTCTTCCCTGTGGGATTAAGCTGTCAGCTGATACAGAACAAGAATGCTACCCAAGTACAGAACTCTTTTCAAATTTCGCTTTAACGATGAGCCATGATAAAGGAGGTTATATACTGAAAACTTAGGTGATACGCTACCTTAAATACAGGTCGTGGCGGAAGACAGTAAGAAAAGCAGCGATGCCTGCGTAGGTTTACAGAAAAGGAAGTAGCAGTAAAGTGTGGTAGGAAGGGTGAGACTAAGCCTAGGAAAGGTAACATGGGACCAGAGCTGCAGACTGCCTATAGATGGGCCCAAGGCCCCTTGCCAAGGACCCTGCACTCAAGCAAGCATGGTTTGAACTCACTGGTACACATTATGCTACGGTTTTCCCGTGAAAAGGTACATACACCTGTTTGTTGATACACTTTTGACAAGAATCGTCTCTCGTACCAACACTTCAGATTGGTTTTGAAGTGAAAAGCCCTCCCCTTACCCAACTTTGTCTGAGAGGCCAGGCAATGGTTGTGATAACAGTGGTCCTCGAGTACTACGGAGAGTACTCATAGGGCTTGGTATAACAATACGGAAAATACTATCTTTGCCACTTGGTAGCAGAGAAAATGAGGCTCAGAGGTAAGGCTGGGCACACGTATTATCAATTGGCGTGGCTGAGGCGGAAGGACTGAGACCCTGACTGTTGGCCCAGGGCCTCTCCAGGAAACCAAGGTGCCTGTCCCCATGCAGTCCCACCGCCTCTACAAACCCCAGGCCTTTGAAGAGCACCGAGGGGTAGAATCAACTCGGGCCTGGATCCTGAGAGTACATTTTAAGTCTTGATGATACTTAATCCCTCCTGAAGGTGGAATTTGCACATTTCTGTTCAATGAGCTTTGAAGAACAAAAGGTCATTGCTAATTTGAAGATAAAACCTTTATATAGACAACATCCTGCAATTACTACAGGGAGGTTAGCGTGTACCATTTGATCAGGAAGCTAAGAAGTCTTTGTTGAGCAAACACTGAAATACCCCCGGCCTCACAGATCACCGTGCCTCTTAGAAAGTGCTTTCATGCTGACCATCATTATTATTATTATTTTTCTTTGGCTTATGTCTTCAGTCCCTGACCACAAAGCCAATAGCCACAGGAAGGCAGGGAAGTACAATAAATGGCCTTTCTCTACCCATCGCTGGCAGAACGTATCCTAGTTTTAATAAGTCATAGACGCTTGCAAAAAGGAACACTCTGGAAAACACTTAACTGTAAGTGAAGTCTCCATTTGGTGTTCTGCAGTAGAGTGAGTAGTAGGGGGAAAAAAAGCTCTACTGAATACAGAATGTTAGACACAGATCTCTGTAGGTTTGAAGAAAGTCACTAACTATGGCTTGTCCCTGAAATGTACGGCTAGTATTTATCTAGAATTTCACAATTTAAAAAGGTCCCTGCTCATAGATTATTCCTTTCCATTCTGTGACTGCCCCTTTCAGTGTGGCAGAGGTCCCAAATTGGGAGGAAGACGTCGAAGAACCTTAGAAAGCAGTAAGAGAAGTTGCCACAGACCAGGAGGAGAAGGGAAGTTAGTTAACATGGCCCGCTGGGAGTAGCGATCTGTGTGCTGCTTCAAGATGGAATCCAAGGCCAGAGACAAGACCCAAGACCCCAAGGGGAAGGGCAGATGATGCCCTGTGGAGGCTGGGTCCTGGCCTTTTTGACGCCCCGACTCCAGTCCCACCAAAGAGTTCTGTGTGTTAAGCCAGCACGGAAGCATCAGGACTAACCACACCTAAAGGAATGATGCAGAATGAAAGAGACTCCTGTAACCCATGACAAAAGATCAGAAGGCCCCTCCACCGTGCTTTGGCACCTCTGAAACCCACGGGACCTTGGGACGGTCCTGGCCCCCAGTGGCAAGCGAGATTGAGCTGCCTTTTATTCTGCCAGACAGAACATTGAATGCAAATTCTAGTTGCTATAAAGAAAATAAGGAAAGGTGCTCTTTTTGCACACCTGAATTTTTAGGTTACGTACAGAACAATGAGTGGACGAAATGGGGGGATGCAAGATGGTGGTACAGTGTCCTTATGTAAAGCTCGAGTGAATGGAGAGTACAGAGTATGTAAGTGGCCACGGGAGTCAGATCAGAAAGTGTGAGTCCTGAAATGGTGATTTACGTTAGAAGCCATCCTGTGCGTATTGATATTCTGGGGGTAAATTCTTAACCACCTAAACTCCAGCCCTTGTACATGTAAGCGATTGTTACTCCATACGTGTTGTCCCGGAAAGTCAGATGATAGATGAGCTGTAATGATCTATAACCCAGAGGAGGCTGTAAAGCTTTGGTTCATCATGACTTCCCCACTCGCCACCACCAGGCCAGCACCCATAATGGTGTCCCTTCCTTTCCCTTAAATCAAAACTTTAGTGTTACTGCCAGGCTTACTTTAAGTTTTAGTCACGCGAGGAGTCGCTAACTTGCTCTGGGAAGGTGGCTTGATTTTCTGTTACTTTCATCTTCTCGAGATATAAAATTTACATTCATGGTTGTTCGTTTTCTGTGTCAACTCCCTGTGTCATTAAGTGAAGATAGACTTCCGTTTATTTAAAAATCAATAAACCCATGTTATTTTTGGTAAAATTTAAGCTAAAAATGACTTTACAAGTTTCGGTTTGCCAATAATGTTATAAAGATTAGGGATCTCCCAGGAGGATTCTGGCTTAAAACATTGAGAAAACCTTTTTATGTAGATACATAAGGAAATGCAAGGTACATCTACAAATATGACGTGTTCACAGAATATTTGAGTTAATGTCAATTCTTCAAAAACTTCAACAGCCCTCTCTTTGACCTCAGATAGTGAAGTCCCTGGCTATCCTAATATTTTAGAAGTGGCCTGGAAGACAAAACTACAAATGACCTGGAAGAAATATGGTCAGCATGACAGAATCTAATTTTTTAAAAAGCATTGTATAATGAAGTGTCAGAAACCTGCATTTTCTTACCCATATTTTTCAGTGATTAAAAGTTTTCTGGTGCTGAGGTTCTCATGGTCTGTTTCCAGGGTGACGAATTCATCATGCCTACCTTTCCAAAATTACATAAATTCAAGATCACATTATTTTTATCTGCCATCAATTAAATATTAATCAACTTTTCTTGGTCCTCTTACGTACAAGACTCTAAAGGGGAAACACTAGGAGCCCTGCCAGCACGGATCCCTTAGCTTGGAATATTTTTTCCACAATACCAATCCCTGTAGCTGTCTGTGTCATCTAACTTGCGACTTCCCTTAAGTGGCAAGTTGAAAAGACAGAAGGGCATCAGCTTGCTCCGCTTCCGTACTGACAGGATCAATAGGCTACATACAGATCTGATGCATTTCGATCCCCAGATGCAGGAACACCCCCCTTGAGAGCTGCTTCTGAGAGACTGAGTTCCAGGAAACCTTTAAGCTCATGAGATTAGGACCATTTCTTTGTCTTGGCTTTCTATGCAGATAAAATAATGTGCTGTCTTCAGATGGGAAGGGAACGCTCCTGTCCGGACGCGGTGATGTGGCGCGATGCGTGAGGCCCTACGGTAGCTTTCCGCACTGGTCTGCACTGGTGCCAGGCACTTCCTGATGCTGGTTTCAAGTGAGGCATCGCCATCTCGAATGGGAATGGTCTAGATGGCTCTAGCCTTGATTTCAGCCTTTTTTAATGGCTGAATAATATTCCTTTGTGTATATATGTATCACATCTTTATCCATTCATCAGTCGATGGACTCATGGGCTGCTTCTGTAGTTTGACTCTTGTGAACAATGCTACTATAAACACAGGGGTGCATATATCCCTTTGAATTAGTGGGTTTTTTTTTTTTTGGTTTTGTGTGTTGGGTTTTTGTTTTGGGTTTTTTTTGGTAAATATCTAGTAGTGCGACTCCTGGATCATAGGGTGGTTCTATTTTTTTTTTTCTTTTTTTTTTGCGGGAACCTCCATACGTTTTCCATGGTGGCTACACCAGTTTGCATTCCCACCACCAGTGCAAGAGCACATCCCTGCCAACACTTGTAGTTACTTAGGTTTTTGATTTTAGCTATTCTGACAGGTGTGAGGTGGTATGTCATTGTGTTTTTGATTTGCATTTCCCTAATGATGAGTGATGTTGAACATCTTTTTATGTGTCTGTTGGCCCTCTGGATGTCTTCTGCAGAGATATGTCTGTTCGTGTCTTCTCCCCATTTTTAACTGGATTATTTGTTTCTTGGGTGTTGAGTTGTATCATTTCTTTATATTTTTTGGATACTAACTCTTTATTGGCTATGTCCTTGCAAATATCTTCTCCCATTCAGTAGGTTGCCTTTCAGTTTTGTTGATTATTTCCTTTGCTGTGCAGCAACTTTTTGTTTTGATGTAGCGAACACATATGTCTCTTATGACCTCTGTGCTCAGCGACACAGCTGTTGATCTGGGCTGTTGAAGTGTGATCCTGGGTGGGTTCAGGAGCACAGACGAGTGGATCTTCTCGCTGAAAAAATTGCAAAGCACCATCACACATTAGAACCTTTAAAAATGCATTTGGGGCTAAGTATTGATTTTGTCGGGAGAAGACAAACTAAGAAAATAAATTTACAAGTTGTAACAGCCAGGATCCGACTAGGTTATGTGCCAGTAAGAGGCTAAAAGAAAGGGTTATTTCTCACTAATGCCACCAGTCCATCACTGGTCTCCAGGGGGGTCTGGTCTACACTCCCTCACCCTGTCATCCTGCCAGAGTGAGAGAGTGAGAGCTCGGAGCATTTGCAACGGCAGTTGGAGGTGCTGATGATGAAGTAAAAGTTGCTTCCTTCCAGAACTCATTGAGCAGAATGTCACATGGCTCCTTCCAGCCACAAGGGACCAGAAATGACCATGTAACATGGGCCCAGAGGTAGTAAGCCAGTAATATTTAGCAACAAGCATTACTTTCTTTTTTTCTTTTTTTTTTTTCAACGTTTTATTTATTTTTGGGACAGAGAGAGAGACAGAGCATGAACGGGGGAGGGGCAGAGAGAGAGGGAGACACAGAATCGGAAACAGGCTCCAGGCTCTGAGCCATCAGCCCAGAGCCTGACGCGGGGCTCGAACTCACGGACCGCGAGATCGTGACCTGGCTGAAGTCGGACGCTTAACCGACTGCGCCACCCAGGCGCCCCAAGCATTACTTTCAACAGTGGTGGATAATCATGATTTTCATTGGAAAGACAAGTCATTAGCCTATTTGTAGAAATGAGGCATCCCTGATGTTCTGTGATTGCAGAGAGGTTTCACACCGTGTCTCCCAATGCACTCTGATTCGGCGTACTTCCGTAAGTATCAACACGGTTCTGCTGTCCCGTGAGGAGGAGACCCACATCCAGCCGCTTAGGGACCAAGATGAAAGCTTGGCGTGAGGGATGCAGGGCCCTCGCCCTCGCGTGTCCTTGCAGCCTGGTCCTCACACGGGTTCCCTGTGCTCATCTCTCTCTCCCCACGTCTTCCTTTGCTCTCCTCTTTCTCCATGTGCTGTAGAGTACGTTCCTTTAATGCAGCGATGCTGGTGTTCCTGGTGGCTGCTCTTTGGGAGTAGAGAGGTGGCTGGCTAAGACGCTAATGTATCAGTTACTGAATTCACTTCCCGAGTACAGACTCTTCCTGCTTGGGTCAGTGTTTTGCCGTCTGCCTACTTGAATCCCTGACCTCGAAGCCCTCCTGGCCCTTACCACTCTTGTCTTCCGTTCCTCCCTTCTTCCTTGCTCCTTTCAGTTGAGTTAAGCTGATTTCCTCAAGCTCCTCGGTTCATTCATCTTACCTCTGCCCATAAACCACCTTTCGTTACTTTCATAATACTACAAATCCTAAGACAAGAGAATCCCGAAAAGGTCAGTGTCCATTCACTGCTTCTGTTTGACCCTCAGTCATTCTCCGGGTTCCAACACAGTCCTAACCAAGTATGACGACAAACAGGAGGTGTGCTGGTGAGTTGAAGTAATTATTTACCTAAGGCTCCTCTTGTAAATGGTGTCTGGGTGGGAATTATCTAGGAGTGTCCAACCCTTCCTGCTCAACCTCTGTCAAGGTAGCATCACCTCAGAGCAATCGCTCTTGCAGGTTGATGGTGGGACACCTGAGTGACCCCCATCAGCCTCGTCGGTGAGAACTGGCAAAGCTCCCCACGATGCACTGGGCACTGCATCAGGCTCTGAAAAGATGGTGGCCCAGTCTCTGCCCTTGAAAAGCTCTTGGTCTCCATGGTGAGTCGGTCTGTTCATGGGGAGAGCAACAGGTAATGAAATCACGATGACGCTGAACTATGAACGTCACCGCTTCAGAGTTGATGCCTGCCTGGCTCACGCTTTTATACCCAGAACCGGCCATAGTGCCTGGCATAGAGTTGGTGCTCAAAGAATATGTTTAGGAACAACCAATAAACACCAGCGCCGTGACAGCGGTGAACGTGATGAAGTCTGGGTCTGTCCATCTGCACATTGCTTTTCTCCGGGAGGCATATTGAGCTTATTTCCGGACACAACTATAAATGTGCTCCTTGGTATCCTGAACCCTCCTAGCATAAGATTAAGCAGATAATGGCCAAATCTCTGTTTCTCCGAGCCGATGCAGCCAAACCTACAATCAGCATTTACCCTTTATCGGGAATCATGTATAGAAAGTCCTGTCCCCCAGTATTCCGGACACACACCTGTCCGTGGTCGGAACCCCAAATAAGAAGCAAGGACCATCTCAGGTCAATGGGGACACCCAGGGTTAAGCTGATCATGTTAAGCTGAGACTAGTGTTAGCATTTATCTTTCTCAGAGCAGACCCTGAGCTTTGATGTAGCCCACATGAAGAAGAGGCAAACAGGGCTGCCTAGAAAATACCCCGTTTTTCACCAGGGAGGCTGCTTTGGAGGCATTCCTAAGTCTTCCCTCTCTGCCCTACATCAGTTTGCAGTGGGGTAAGCCTGATCCTCCGAGGCTGAGGATGTCATGTGCAGCAGCTATTGGTTGCTTTGTGCTGAGTGGCGGACTCTGTGGTTGTTGGAAAGCAGCTCTGAAAGCTAGGGAGTGTCTCAGATTGCAAGGACCCTGGTCAGCGTCGCGGGCAGTACACTGCTTCAGATCCGCCCGTGGGAGTCCCACTGACGTTCTGGAAGCCGCGAAGGGTAGACTTCCGACCTGTCACCGGCGGGGATGAGTGCTTCCAGGCTGCCCGGCGTGAACAGATTCAAACAGTTTTGGAGGGTGAGTAAAAGGACACAAATCAACTTACAGGAAAAAAAAAAAAGAATTCAATTTCTTAAAAACCAAACAACACAAAACCTACCTTACTGTGGGAGAGGCGCCGTGAGATAGTTGCGTTATTTTCCAAAACTCCTGGGGAGAGGTTCAACTGTGCATGTCTGATGTCTTGCCAAACGTTTGGGATTTAATTTTAAGTAATCTGTAGCAGATGCAATCAGCAGCCAGTGCAACTTTGGGTGTTTACTCAGAACACGACTTTTCTCGAAAAGGCAGCTTAGCATTTGAGCCACAGTATGATGGTTAATTATATTTACTGTCACTCAGCTATCATCCAGCATCTTCTGATCTTGGCCTCTGGGAACAGTGTTGGATGTGATGGCTACTAGATAGAGCCCTGAAAATAAGGTCTGTATGCGTTTTCTCTCAGTCTGTGTAGTCTATCAGGAGCCCTGTGTGACCAGACAGAGGAGAGAGAGGAAAATCTCATGCCCTGTAGTGCACTATTACAGCATTAGAAAGTACTGAGGCAGCGGTAATCACAAACCATTCAAACGTGTGATACACGTTTGTAGACTATTACCGTAATCCTCTGTAATGAGAAGATCAGCCCCAAGCCAGCCTGATAGTGGACAGCTTCTGGATTTTCCACTTTTGCCTCTTCTCGCAGAATGATAAAATATCTAGGGAAACCATTGCTTCTTTGCAGTTTTCTGAATCGTTGCGTGAGATTCGGGGAGATGTGTGTTGATATCGTATGCTGGTACCAAAGTTAAAACCCCTGAGTGTTTAGGACATAAAAAGGAACGAATGACCCTGAATCTGATTGTCGGGGACTCCTTAAAATATGATGCAGAGCTGGTATAAATTTGTGGGTACGTTTCCATCTTACGCTAACGTTACTTACTTTTTTTTTTTTTTTTTTTTTTGGTATGCTAGGGTTAGTACCCTGCTCATTAGAAATTGCTTCATTAGATGAATAAATAACAGGCAGTTAGCACACCTAGTGCATTTCTGACTATAGGTAAGCTGCTTTTCTTTCTGTATGATGCTCTGAGTCATTGACGAAGGGCCTGGGGTTATATAGATGGGCTTTGTCAATTACTTAGTGAGTCATGCTCTCTCTTTATTTGAACTTGTAATGATCAGATAATGGGAGTTTGAAAAGAATGTGAGTAATTTTGAAATTACTTCTTAAGCAAAGCTTTACATTCGACTGGGTAGAGCCAAAACAATTTCTTCCCAAATTAGAGCATATGTGGAGCATATAAATGGATATTTCATCTGAGTAAACAAAAGCATATTTAAAACGCTTAAATGATGACACTCTAAGGAGCACCATATGCAGCTCGCACAGCCCTGGGCCGAAGGTCTGACAACCAACCGTGTGGTTCCTGGGATTAGTCTCTTGATCCTGGGTCCTGGGCAGAACTGCTTCCACTGCCCTCCCTTCACTTCCCGTCTATAACGTGAGTGGTTCCCCCCAGCTCCAAGATTTAATCCGAGCATATGGAAAACAGATTAGTCTGTGCTCCAAAGTCACCAAATATCTGCCTAGATCTGTCCGAAGAAGTCTGATTAAATGTGTTGAGCCTCATAGCTTTTAGCTGTTAGAGGGCTCCCAGAATGCCTTATTGAAATGATACTCAGACCTGGCTTCCAGACTCTGCAGCGTTCTGAGTGACATCAGAGGTAATGGATCAGAGTCATGTGTAGATATGTGGATGAACAGTAGGGTAATTTGTATTATCTCTTTCACAGACTAAGCTTCCTTCTAGCCACGAGCCTCCCCAGGGATCTAAATATTTGTTACATACGACACCCCAAAGCTCCAGATGAGCCCCTCCGTAAGCCGTGTGTGGAAAAGCATCCTCTGAGAGAGGAGGGTCTTTCGGATGTGTGGGGCCCACAGACCCCAAACTCACAGCACCGACGCTGGCCCTGTTTGCCGGAAGGAGGCCTCAGGGCGATATAGAGAGACGCCCAGGATTTCACTGGCCAACAGCATAGTCCAGAAAAGGAAGCACATTCTAAATAATCCAAGGGATTCCTTAATTATTTAGGGGTGGGGAATTTAAATGGGTGATGTAATTACTCTGTAGTTTCAACTTTGAATTATTCATTACCTTTTTTATGGTGGTTTTATGCTAATCACTCCAGACTGTTGTTAATAAAACTTGTAAAAATCAGAGAGATTCAAAAGCAGTTTCCAAGTCAGGATTTAAAAGCCTCTTAATAGAGGAGTGGCTGTTGAGTCTCTCATCCAGGTGGCCAGAGTTATTCGGGGGGCTTGGTTACTTCCGAGTCTGTTCCTTCCCGGGGCCCGTCTATGGCACGTCTACAGCCAGGGTCAAGATGATGGGTATAGAGTTTCAAAGCCTGGACATTGAAGCCTGGCATGAAATAAAACATTACCATACCACGAATTCGTGCTCATCGAAAACAGCAGCAGTCTTCCCATGGTTTGCGTGGCTCCCGTGTATTTATATTGTTTTACTGGTAGCAAGTAGAAATCAGAGTTTTTTTCCATACAAACCCAGGACCGGTCCACCTGCACAAGTCAGCGGAGTTTGGAATCAGTGCTTTAGATGGCTTTGCTCTTCAGACTCCATGCCTGCAGTAGCCAAATGACTGATTTCAGTCCAGCTACTGGATGCTGAGTGATGCCATTTGATTTAACAGATATTCGACAAGAGAAATTTATGTACTAGAAAGGCTGGTCCCAAGTTTCCCACAACCCAAACTTGAATATTTAGGAATCGCCAAACTCATGAAAGACAATGCGATGTAATAGAGTGATAAGCAAGATGCGTGGTTTTGCCCAAAGTGGTCACTGGACTTCCCTTTGTCCTTTTCTTCTCACCCATAAAATTGGGGGGGCATGTGTAAGTCACAACAGCTTGATTCTCTATCCAGGTAGTATAATATAATCTCCCAGAAAGCTTTGTTTAAACTTTGTTTAAACTCCAGTCAAGTCAAAGTCGCAGTGGGTGGGGCCCACCCACAATATCAATAAATGTTTCAAAAGCTCCCCAGGTTATTCTAGCAGGCAGCCAGAATCAAAAACAATTATACCACCTGAAGGTCCTTTCCAGGCTCTACCATTCTATATGTACTATGATTCTAATGATTACTTCTCGCAGTATAAGCACTACATAGTTTATATCGTGGTTAGGGCGGTTCCTCTTCCTGTGCTGGTCATTTCAAGAGATGATGATGTTAAAGTGGGAGAACAAAGGATACAGAGGACTTAACCCCCCAACGTGGCTGTTCAAGGTAAGGGCTTTGAATAGCCTTGGTGTGGACAAAGCATCCAATGGCCATCTATATTTTTAATTCCCTAATGAGGTATTTTTGGTCCCAAGAACAGTGAACTCCAGTTTCAAGGGTATAAAATCAGTGAAAATAATACTTAGCCCCCAGATATAAGTTTGTTCATATTGCTGCTGAGGTCTAAGCAGGTGTCAGTGATACAGAGATCATAAGACACGATCCTTGCCTTAATTAGTCTACAGTCTAGTGGAACAAAAGAGAGTGCCTGTGTGATGTGGGGTATTTAAATCTGCTGTTGGTTGGCCGTGCAATTTTCCAGTCTGAAAAACTTTGCTGATGTATACAGAACTAGAAGCAGGACCCTGCTGCTTTATCATTTCCCCACTTACAGGTGGTTTTTTGTGGGTGAATATTTCATTATGCTTTCCGTGTTTCTTTGGGGCACAAAGATGTCTGAGCAGCACACACACCTCCAGACCTATTCCCGCAGGTACTCTGATAGCACAGGGTGTCTATACTGATGCTCATCACACATGTCTGCATTTAGATACGCAAAGCTACATTTATACATCTCCAAAAAAGAACAAAATACGGTGGGTTATTTCATAAGTAATGACACAAGTTGAGAACCAAATTAAAACCCTCACTAACCTTTGATTCCTTTTCTGAACCGTTCGAGGCAGCCTTCATTTTGTGATCCCACATCTCTCCGTTCCAGGTTTGCCTCAATATCAAACCCTCAGCGTAGATTTCAGCAGTGTAGACTGGAGAGCAAATGCCCTGGGTATTTGGGTTCTTGTGGCCGCCTTGCCTCTCTGGAGTTGCGTGAACTCGGGCAAGTCCTTTCCTTCCCGTGAACCTTTGTCTCTTCTCTATGATGTGATGAGGCTAGACTGGATTTCTGTAGGTCTCCTCCGAATGCCCTGCGATTCTCCCTGTTTTCTCCAGGTTCTTAGGAAGTAGGAACAGTCATCGTAAAGCTGTTGATGCCAAGAGGCAGGATGGCAGACAGGATGGCAGTTCCTTCTGTTCGAGGGATAATCGAGGGACCAGCCTTGATTACCCTAGTTCAGTAGAAAAGGCCTTGCATTGCAGACAGATCAGAATTTGAATTTGGATTCTTCCGCCACCTATCTGTATGCTGTTAGGCTGGTCTCAGCCTATCTGAGACCCACCTTTCCTCCTCCGTAAGGTGAAGCTGCCCATACTGCCTTATAGTGTTTGGGGGTGCAGATGAAACTTGATGTCTACACTACAGCATCTGTGAACATACCAGCACACAGTAGGTGCTCCATTAGTGATGTGTGGGATTACCCCTCAGCGTTGAGGGATGCTGAGTGCACTACTTGGTAGGGTGTTTGCATCTCCAGCTTGGGGTCTCTGCTTAGTGGGTCCCTAAGGTAGGAGTGGCCCCTTGGTTGCACGGGGGCGTTCCGAAGAAGGACAATACTGAATCTCAGACGCCCCCGATGGTAGAGCAAATGATGTCATCCCATAGGGTGACATCAGCCAGCTAGCCACCTGCCACCGTCCTCCCGGTGAGGCTGTCCTTGTATTTGAGTCTCTCTCTGTGGTCTGGCTTTCCATCTTCCCATGTGTCCTTCCACACAAACCGGATCAACTGCTTTCGGCTCTTGGAGGGGAACAGAGAAACAAATCATAGTTCGTGTGAACAGTGATGTTTTTGTCTACGGTTCAAATAGCCAGTGACGCTTGGCAGCCAGGCATTTTGACGCCAGGTGGACCTGGCCACACCTCTTTATTTGGCCTTGAATGCTGTCCCTTTGGAGAAAGTCTTGAGTTTCTTTTTAACCAACGCTCAAAAATTATTAATTTGGCTCTTTATTTCACGAACATTAAAAGCTGGAAGTTAGTAAATATTTTATGATCTTAAAGCTCAAATGCACATCGGACTGATACTGAGGGATAAAGAATTGAGGGCAGGGAAAAGGCCTCCTCTTTCCAGAATCGGCAAAATCGATGTAAAATGGGCTTTCACTAACCTACCAAGGGTGTGACTAACATTGGCTAACGCAGGGTGATGGAACAGAGCTGTGGGACGCTGGCATTGCTCCGGGGAAGGTCTCCAGGTTCGCTAGAGGGTCATGCCTCTTCCCACCTTCCCCGGTGCCCCTGGCTGTCGTTCCCGGGGGAGGTAAAAGGAGCTCAGAGTAGCACCATCAATTCATCCAGTAATGTCAGGACTTCCAAGAAACATACAGCAGCTCTTTCTTCCCAAAAGGGGAGGGGTTCCTGGGCTGGGACGTATTTTTGAAAGTCAGACGTCAGTCTTGGAATAAGCAGGCGAGTTTCTGCCTTGTATTTACTGCCGGCGTAGGAAGGGCTTAAGTATACATTTAGTTCATACCGTGTGATTTTTTTCAGCAGATACATTCAGGAACTCAAGCTGCACTGTTGGTTTTCTTTAAAGATTTTTTTCCCCCACCCCTAGTGAACCAGAACAGATTCTTTGGGTTTGCTATCGATTAAACAGATGGATAGACCTTTCTGATGGGCTAAAAGAACGGAACTAGGATAAATAGGGTTGATTTTTTTTCCCAAAGGTCTAAAAAAGCACATGAATTCACCTCATGTGCTGGCAAGAGCTGTTCCTTCTTAAAGAAAAAGCATCGAGTAGGTTTTTCGTGGAACGGTCTTCCTACAAACTGTCCCCACCAACAAAATCTTGAAGAAGCCTGCATCACCTTGTGTTCGTGTAGGAACTGAGGAAGTTTCTATTATCAGTGAATCTAAAAGAAAATGTGCTGAATGTTTTAGAAGGGGAAACATTCATATAGGAGATGTAAATTCTCAAATGATAACCAAAGAGCGACTGATAGGACTGTAGAGAAGCCCAGCGAACAAACTTGTGACCTGGGGAGTCTGTTGGTGCTTCATTATTAGCAGAGTGATTTGCTAAGTGCAGATTCTGTGCTTTGATTGTTGATGCCATTTTCTGCCAATGTCGCCTGCCAAGGCACTGATTGGAGAAGTGAGTATGTGAAATACAAACATGCTTGTAAGATTTTTAAAACATGGCGGTTTTAACATGGTTATTGACATCTTAATGAAGAAAAGGTAGATAATTATCCATGCTAGCGAGTAGGTAGAGAACCTCTTTCTCAGGCAGACGGACTTAAGGGTAACTCGAGTGGCTCTTTAATCACCCTATCTCATCTGCCTTATCTGTAAAATAGTGACAAGATTACTTATCCTGTAAGATTTTCTGAGAAATAAATGAATCACAAATGTAATGTGCAAGCAAAGGCCTTTCACTTTGTAACAAAGGCTGGTTTCTCTTTCCTTTTTCTGTGGGCACTAGCCCATAATTAATATTTAGCTACAGCATGTAGACTAAAGGTGTGTGTGCTAAGTAAGTATCCATTGGATGGAGGATGGATGGATGGATGGATGGATGGAGGGTGGGTGGATGGATGGGTGGGTAGGTGAATTGATAGATGGATGGATGGTTTATGGCTGGGTGTGTGGGTGGATGGATAGGACAGGTGGATGAATGGGTGGATGGGTAGATGGATGGGTGGATGGGTGGATGAAGCTAGCTTAAATCCAGTTCACTATATACATTAAAATTTATGATTGAATATGAATCACTTGGGAATTCATCAAGTCTATTTACTTCAGCCTCATTGCTGATCTTCACGTTACCATAGTATCTGAAAACATCAAAAAAGGTTTCCTTTCCCCGGTTGTTTTTGTTCTTGCCTGGCCCTCTTTAGGAATATTTTTTTTTCTCTTTAGGAGTATTAACATTGTTATATAGTTTGGCTATTAGCCAATATATATAGATGTGATATATGCATTGTTTGTTATTCACCTTTGAATTTAAGATAGCCCTTTGATTTAGGAAGCTGAATATTTCTGCTCTATAATTTATCAGTTAGGGAAAGAAGGCAGGGGAAAAAAAGCAAGTACTTAACCTAAGCCTTTTAGGGACAGATGCTGGTAGATCTCTGTCCCTTAATGCTTGATTCTCTTCCTCCTGTCTTCAGCTGCAGGAATGCCGAGAGTAAGGTAAAGAGGACTTACGGGAGACTTTTAGATGAATTCCCCAACCATTTCTTGGCACCATTTCAGGCACTGTATAAGCCCTCCAGGACAAATTTGGGTAGAGATATGAAGAAGGCCCTGGCTGGGCTTGTATTCAGCCTAGGAATTTAGCACAAGTAATCAGAGTACCATGTGCAAGGTGCCAGATGGGGAGAGGGATAAAGTGCCCTGGAAACATCGAAACAGGGCACCTGATGTTCTCTGGAAGGCAGGGGGCTTGGAGGAAGACTGCAAAGAGGAGAAACTTCAATTAGATGCTTAAAAATGAGTTTTCAAAAAATCCCCGTGTGGACCAAGCATATAAAATGGTGTGATTCAAGGCATCAAAACATGAAATTTTGTGGAGTCTTATGCAGACAAGGATATTGCACTCCAGGTAGTGAGGTAGGTGTCCGAGGTGGAGAATTGGAGGTAGGGTTTGGGGGTGCCTGGGATGGCCTGAGGCCAGGTGTATCCGTGAGCGCAAGGAAGTTGGGAGCTATTGAGCTGAGGCACAGGAATTATTTCCAGTGGTAAACCTAGAAGTTCATGCATTTCCTGTTCGGAGTCCTCAGTAACTATGAACTCTTGGAGCTAATTATTCCCGTAAATACGTATACTTAGGTAAGCAAACTGGAGGTTCTTAGGCATTTTTGCTTTGTGTTGCCGTGGAGGGGCTAACAGTATGCAGATGGGTTGCGGGAGTCCGTGAGCATGGCCATTTACTTGCAAATTTCAATACCAGATTGAAGATGTTGGAATGATTTTGCTATAAAGTAAGCATACATTATACTTTCAGACTCTCTTCAGAGTCTCATACTGAGCATTACCTGTGTGTGCAGAGACATGTGCTGGAAATCTTGGGGGGCAATGGAAGAACCAGGAAAAAAACAGCATCCATATGTTCCTAAAGTAGATGTCCACATTACATCCCAGTGTCTATATATTTGTTTGATATTTTGCCCTCTTATCGTCTTCATGGAGAAGCAAGGGTTGGATATTTGTTGGAGTAAAATTGAAATAGAGGGGCTACATTTTGGTTGAAGCCTTAAGCAGTGGGTAACATTTTAATAAACACAAATTTGTTTGAGGGGATATGAGAAAACACGTGCATGTAGGGGCACAGACAAGAAAGCGTTAGCCTTGGAGCAGTGTGGCCGGAACAGAGGCAGCGTGTTCCGTGTTGGCAAGAGGGCAAACAAGTTTGAAATGCAGGGTTGCGCAGGAATACGGAAATTGGAGGAAAGCGACATGAGGTATTTCTGCCTGCTAGACAGGGTAGGACAGATACAGCATCCCAGGGTGCACCTGCTATGTATGTGAGCACCTCGGCGGTATAGATTGTCCTCGAGGGCCAAAGAGAAGCGTAAAGCTGAAGTCTTCCTGCCTCCCAACTGCAATGGATGTACCTACATGTAAAGTAGCAGCTTCTTTTCTGAAGGAAGCCTGAGCCCAATTTGAGTTAGCTCTGATCGAGTCTGAGGAAAAGGATTACCCACCAGGGAGGCTGCTTAATCCCAGAGAAAAACTGCCTGTAGTCCCAAAATACTGCTCACCTTGATGAGATTGGATATTTTTTCTTAAATGTTTGTCATTGTGGAACTTAGAAATCCATCCCATGGCCAGGGGCTGCCCGTGCTGGGGTTGTTGGAAAAAAAAAAAACCAGTATATCGTTTTCTCCTGATAAAGGCAACTTGTGTATAGTTGTAGGTACGAGGCGAAGAGACGTGGAAATGAGGGTGCCGTACAGTACAAGCGGAGGGTGAAATAAAAGAGGAGATGATCAGAAAACTCAAGGTTCAAACACATGGATCATACGTATAGAATTCTAATGATCGCTTTGAACAGCTTTATTGACGGATAAATACAATACAGCAAACTACCCTTATTGATTTTGTTTACTTACTTGTTTTTGAGAGAGGGAGAGAGTGTGAGTGGGGGAGGGGCAGAGAGCCAAGGAGACAGAGGATCCGGAGCGGAGACCTGAGAGCAGAGACCCCGCTGCAGAGCTCAAATTCACAAGCCATGAGATCAGCCACCCAGGGGCCCCAGACCACCCATATTTAAAGCGTGCAATTTGATACGCTTTGGCAGATGTATACATCCAGAAACCAACCCCACAATCAAGATAGGGAGATAGGGAACACATCGTGGTCCCGAAAAGTTTCCTCGTGTCGCTCACTCTGGAGCCCTCCTGCGGAAACCAGAGATCTGCTTTAAGCCACCACGGTCTAGGGTGCATTTCCTAGAACTGTATACACAAGGAGTCCATGAGTGTGCGTTCTTTCATGATCAGGCATCTTTCCTTCGTCCTGTTAGTAGACGTGTACTGCTACTAAATTATGGCTTTGTTTCCACTTCCCGAGTGAGGTATGTTGTTCCGTATCTTTGCATGGATTTGTCATCTGTGTATCTGCCTTGGAGGAGTGTCTGTTCAGATCTCTAGTCCATTTTATTACTGAGGGTTTGCTTTGTTTTCTTATTGTTGAATTCTGAGAGTTCTTTATATATTCTGGATACAAGTCCTTTGACTAATCTATGACTGGCCAATATTTTCTCCCAAATGGTAGCTTTTCTTTTCATTCCCTTTTGACAGAAGTTTCTCCTCCTGATGATATCCCATTTACCATTTGGCCCTCTTAGGGATCTTGCTTTTGGCAACATGTCTAATATAAGGTCACAAAGATTTTCTCCTATCTTTCTTCTAGAAGTCTTATAATTTAGGTTTTATGTTTAGACCTTACAGTCTATTTTCAGATGGTTTTTGTATATCATGTGTAGTATGGATTAAATTTCTGTGTGTGTGTGGGGGGGGGGGTGTGGATATCTGAGGTTTCAACACCATTTGTTAAAACAACTACCCTTTCTCCACAAATATGGCTGTAATGTTAGCATCCTCAGGATAAATAACTTTCAGAATCACCTTTCTTTCATTTAAAAAAAAAAGTTTATTCACTTATTTTGAGAGAGAGAGAGGGAGTGTGAGTGAGCAGGGGAGGAGCAGAGAGAGAGAGAGAGAGAGAGAGAGAGAGAGGATCCCAAGCAGGCTGTGAGCTGTCAGTGCAGAGCCTGACGTGGGGCTTGATCTCATGAACTGTGAGATCATGACCTGAGTCGAAACCAAGAGTCAGATGCTTAACCAACTGAGCCACCTGGGAGCCCCAAAATCACACTTTGGACATATGTGAGAAGTGTTCAGTAGCCCCATGAGCCAAACTGGGGGAGAATGGAGAAGTTACAGCCAGCTACCAGACCTTTGGTAAACAACGCCAGGCCACACGCTCAGACACTTGTCCGGTGCCCCAAGTTTCACTCTTCACATTGTGAACATGATGCCCGACTGGATTCCTTTTGGGCAAGCTGCGAGAAGATAAGAATAAATGTAAATGAAGCAGAGAAGTGACCACACTACGTTCACCCAGGTGCTGGGTAGTCACGGCTACGGTGATCTCCCTGCCCCTAATCACTGCAGTTCATTGCCCACCTTGCTGCTAGGTGATAGTTCTAAAAGTTAAATTCTATCAAGGCACTCCTTTTTACTTACCAGAAGCCTCCAAGTGGTCCTAGTTGTCTGGAATTCTAGAGGACACCAACACATCTCTGACATTCCTACTAGTTTTCAGTAGGACCCTGTGCTGCAGTGTGGCTTCTCATCACTGCCTCCGTGGGCCAGGTTCTTTGGGTGGGACGTGTGGCCTTCCTGGTGTGGCTTCTTTCCTTGTGTGTTTGGCAACAGCACCTCACTTTTCAGGACCCTTCCTAGCGCGATCAGCCCCTCCCTCCTGACTCTGAGACGCTAGCTCAGGTTCCATGTTGGTCACACCAGCCCCAGGACGCTGGCCTTCCCTGCGGAGCTGTGATGGGGCCTCATCACCCTGAGATCCGCTATCGCCCGTGTGTGGTCTCGCTCGGAATGAGAAGTCACAGGCGCTCATGGAGTGAATGACCAAAAGCTAGTGATTTGTTGTGTTATTCATAGCCATCAGAATTTCTTGGAGGGCCTTTATTTCTCTGTTGAGTGTTGGTTGTTTGAAGGTGATTACCTCTGAGCTGTGGAGAGTATCACCTTGCCTGCTTTCCAGGAGCACCTGGGCTCCATGGCCATGAACCAGGTCCCCCGAGGACCTGGGACTTGGGTTAATCCGAAAACACCGTTTTCCTCTCCCCTCTGCCCATCGGGAAGCCGCGGGATGGCGTCACATATCCGCGGATATGGCCAGACTGCTGTACGGGGGCGGGGTGCCCTGCCCCGCTCCTACTGAATCTAGCCTTCCTTGTCGTGCACCACTCCCCTTACTTAAAATTCACCTCATTCCTCATGTAGTCCCGCCCATTTCTACCTCCATGACTTTTCGCCTGGGAATTCCCTGAGAGTCCAGTAAAATCTGCGTTTTCCTCTTTCATCTTGGGAGACGTAGGAAAATCCACAGGAGTGGGCACGAAGCGTGCATGTACCTTTCTGTGCCGTCTCTTCCCACCCCAGCCCCGGCTCAGTCTGGAATAGCATGGGTAGGTGCAGTGGGGATGGCCAAAGAAACGCCTTCGTCCTCCCGACTGGTGCTCAGGTGGCCCCCCGCCCCCGTCAGAATGCCTCAGCAGCAGAGGACAGTCCTGAAGGTGTTCTTGGAAGCAAGAGGTAGCCCAGCAGGGGGCGGGGGGAATGAGCATCCCCTGAAACCCACCTGTTGTCGTCTACTTCGGGCTCTGTGATGTCATAACAAAGGACAGTGGGAGGTGGTACCTGCTGACCCAATTCAGCCAACTTTATCTATTGACAATGAGGTACTATGACGAAGCCCTTTTGACGTATCAATATGGCCATGCCAAGATGCCCATTTGTTCTGAATAAGAATCAATCATGTTCAATTGATATAGATTATGTCACCACGCAGTTAATTTAGAGTGTCATTGCTTTGAGTTCATATCCCGATCTCACGGAGCCCGGTAACATTCACCTTGATGGCCACACCACTGGCATGGGAAGGGGCAGAGAACTGGGTCTGCTCCCCCCCCCCCCCCATCTCGGACCTAGAATTTCATCCCAGCAGAACGGCACGTCCAGCGTATGGCCCCTTACCCAGAAGCGCAAGAGGGATGAACCACTCTTTCGGAAGAGGTCATCGGCCGGAAGCAAAGCCATTTTGGGTGTTACAGACGGGCTCAGTGCTCCACTGATCCCTCCCACTACAGGGGACTCGGAATGTGCACCAGACAGGACACCTGTAGGCGTTCCAACTTTTGCCCATCCGAGAGCATGGAGCCCCTGTGTGATACACGTCACGCTTGCGTGTACATAATGCAGTAGCATTGTTTTGAGCTCTTTCCTGATCTTATGCACAGGCATGGTGGTTTTGTGGCTTAATGTCATCTTTCACTGTTCTCTCTCACTTGGGCGGAGGGTGGGAGAGTGGGTACGCGGGTCCTCAGTGTAATTTTCACTTCTTGTATTTAAAAATTACTCCAGCTGGCGGTAGAACAAAGATAATCCTCTATCCCGGTGGTCACAGGACTTACCGAGGTCATCTGTCGGTATGCAGGCGTCTGGTGTGTTCATGCATCAGTCAGGGATCTCCAGAGAAATAGCACTAGTAGGAGGTAGGTCCGTAGAGGGATGTAGTGTAAGGAATTGCCTCGTCATCGCAGAGGCCTAAGATCTGATCGGCTGGTGAGCTGGCCAGCTGTGTCGTTCCAGTCTGAGGCGGAAAATGTGAGAATGTGGCGGAACTGCCAGGCCAAAGGTTTGCAGGCTGGAGCCCCAGGAAGAGCTGATGTTTCCCTTCAAGTCCAAAGGCTGGAAAGACCAATGTCCCAGCTTGAAGTGGTCAGGCATGGGGAGTCCCCTCGTATTCATGGGAGGATCACCATTTTTGTTCTATTCAGGCCTTCAGCTGATTGGGTGAGGCCCACCCACATTAGGGCAATCTGATTTACTCAGTTTATTGATTCCAATGTTAACGTCATCCAAAGACACCTTCACAGAAACATCCAGCGTAGTGTTTGGCCAGATATCTGGGCACCTCCTAACACGGTCAAGTTGATACATAAATTTGGCCATCAGCAGAAGATTGCAAGGCTGTTTTCCTTTCCTTTGTTTTGTGACGTAACCGTCACCCTCCTGGCTCAGGAATGAGTCTTGGCATGAGACGGGGGCTGATGAGTGTGCAATGAGCTGGTAAGGCCCCATCCCATATTCCTTTTATTGTCCTGTCCCTCTGAATCCCCAGCATCCTTCCCTGAGTCTCCTTGATAAAGCCCCTGATGAACACAACCTCGTTTTCTGTTGGTCGTCCTCATGATCCCCCTAAATCCTTGTCTCAGTTTTCTACCCACCTAGGCCATTCATTGGTTTGTGGGCAAAACTCTTGTGGGATTTGCCCAAACGTGGGGAAGCCTGTCTAGGGACCCCAGCTGGTGTTCATCTGAAGTTTTTGGTGCTGCTGCGTCCTGAGTCAGGACCTCAACTCCCCTCCCCCTCTTCCCTCCCTCCCCCACCAAAGTTTGGATCTTCCGCAGGAGCCATTGCTGGTTATTGTAGCCTTTTTAACCCAAAAGACCATACTGGGATTAATTACCCTGGTGTCAGTGTCCTAGTCCACAGGTGTTACCGGAAAGATAGAAATGAAAATCTGTCGTTGTGTTAGGTGCCTCCCGCCCCCCCCCCGCCATACATTAATTCACTGGATCTTAACTATCCTGTTAACTAAGCGGGACTCATTTTTGTGATGAACAGTTGATCTTGGACAAAGCTAATTGGTAGCTGAGTTCGACTTACCCATTTACTCCACTCATTTACACATCCAGTAGCTGCTTATGAAGAGTGCGGGTATGAGTCTAGCGCTGTGTTAATGACGGAAACATGAATCTGATGGCACCTCTGCCCGCAGTGGCTTCTTTTGAGAGAGTCCCCTGACAGTGCAGAGCCCATGTCTCACACGGGACCCCCTGCAGTTTGGGGGACCGAGGGAGGTCCCCTCTGACACTGCACTCGGCAGTCACCCGACGGGGACTTTTCACGCACTCTTACCCCTCATACACTAGAGAGTCTGGTTTAATCATTCTGGGGGTGTGGCCTGGGCTTTGGGACTTTTGAAGGTTCCCCAGGTGGTTGTGATGGGCAGCTGAGAATAAGAGCCACTGGAGAGGCTGGGCACCCGCGTCTTCAATAACCCCTTGAACCACCGAGAAGAAGGTCTGAGCACCTTTTGCGGATACGGATGATAAAGGTCAGTACGCAGAACTACTGAGGCCTTTCTGGGACATCGTTGTCTCAGAAAATTTCAAAACAGGTACAACCCAGTGATTTCCGTGTCAGGAGAACTCTTAAGAGAAAGACATTAGTTCTCGTGAATTAGGTTGCAAGTATTGTATATTTTTTCTCCTGAGTTTTCTTTGGAGGAAATGTGAGAGATTAAAAGAAAACCAAAGTGGTGCTTTTTCATTATTTTAGTGCCTGGGAAACAGTAGGTTGCAAAATGTGTCACCCGTGGAGCATTAATCCTGCCTTGTTGGCAGCTGTGGAGCTCTGTGTTAAAAAATGCTCTCCAGGGCATGTGTGGGGCTTAGTCGGTTGAATGTCCAACTCTTGATTTCGGCTCTGGTCATGACCTTACCGTTTGTGGGTTCGAGCCCCGAGTCAGGTTCTGCACTGACCACGTGAGGCCTGCTTGGGATTCTCTGTCTCCCTCTCTCTCTGCCCCTACCCACCCTCAAAATAAATTAATAAACTTAAAAAAAAAAAGTTTTTGGTTTTTTTTTAATGCTATCCAAGGAAGCAAAGCTGCCTAATCTCCTTTGGATGGTCCTCAGTATAAAATATTTGCAGCAGTCTCTTCAGAATTGGCTTCCATTTTCTAAAAAACAAAACAAAAAAAAATTGTGACTTCCCCTTCCCTCAACAAAGGGCATCCCCTCTGACATCGATGAAGGACACGGCACTTAGGGAGCAGCCCCCCAGCTCCAGCTGGGTGCTCCGATGTGTCTGATGTGTCATAATCAGCAGGAGAAGGAACAACTTCAGCTGTGGTTACAGATAATGGGGAAAGGATTTCCATTTTTAAAATGGATTTTTCCAGGTACTCAAAGTTAGTGGAAGGCTGCTCTAGGCTCATGCCTACCTGAAACAGCAGTGCAGCTAGGACCTCGTCCACACTTACACTCTGACAACCCTTCAAGCTCTCATCCGGGATGCTCGTGAACCAGAAGCCATTGGAAGAGCAGGTTGACATGGGGACCATCGCAGCTGGCTTCATGCGATGGCCGTTAATCATCCCTGTCCTCTCAAGACTGTGTACAGACAGATCAACAGCTGAGGGTGACTTTGGAATAGTGATTAGTAAGTCCACGTGCTGTGATCCTGCTGAACAGGGAAAGTATAAACTATGTAATTGGAACTGCATACACTTGAAAAGAGCTTTTTTTGAGTTTAACTACTTAATTTTGGTTTTTGAGAGAAGGAGAGAGAGAGAATTCCAAGCAGGCTCCAAGGTATCAGCACAGAGCCCAAGATGGGGCTTGAACCCATGAACCGTGAGATCATGACCTGAGCCGAAATCAAGAGTCCGATGCCTTAACTGACTGAGCCACCCAGGTGCCCCTCAGTAAGGACTTTTTTTTTCTTTTTTTAAAAATTTTTTAATTTGAAAAATTTTTAATTAAAAAAAATTTTTTTAAACTTTTGTTCATATTTTGAGAGACAGAGAATGCGTGGGGGAGGGACGGAGACAGAGGGAGACCCCGAATCCGAAGAAGGCTCCAGGCTCTGAGCTGTCAGCACAGAGCCCGACGCGGGGCTCGAACTCCTAGACCGTGAGATCATGACCTGAGCTGAAGTCGGACGCTTAAGTGACTGAGCCACCCAGGCGCCCCTTTATTTTTTTTTTAAGTTTATTTATTTTTGAGAGAGAGAGAGAGAGGGAAGGAGGTGGGGCAGAGAGCGAGGGAGACACAGAATCTGAAGCAGGCTCCAGGCTCTGAGCTGACCTCAAGAGAGCCCGATGCGGGGCTCGAACTCACAAACTGTGAGATCACGACCTGAGCTGAAGCCGGTCACTTAACCAACTCAGCCCCAGGGCACTCCGAAAAGAGCTTTTAAAATAAGAACAAATCTAAATTCATGTCCCAGCACCACCTGTTAACTTAGAGGCTAAAGCTCTTGACTTAAATTTCCTGATCTGTTTTTGTTTCAGTACTTGTAATAGCCCTCACATCACAGAGTTGCAGTACACGTTGAGGCAAGCCGTATCACACGGCTGCTAGAGACCTCTTTTGTCTTTAATTGTCACCTGGACCTTCACTGTAGTTAGCATTGCCTGAACCTGGAGGCCAGGACTAGATCCGTTGGCCCAGTTTGGGGGGTTTAAATACACTAATGGCTTGGAGATCCTAAAGCACCAGGCGTGGTGTGCATGCATTTTGCAGACCCCTGCCGTGCCCCACTGGTGCCCCCGGCCCCTGGGGTGGTGCCGCTGCCCTGGAGAGTTTGCATTCAGTGTAGACAGCATCACCACCCACAGAGTTGTTGGAGCAGGGAGAACCAGAATGGACGCTGGGCCGAAGTCCTGCGGTTCTGGGTCACGCACTTGGAAGCGGCCAAGAGAGCAGGTGGCAAATGTCCTCACCGCACGCACAAAGGTGAGCGGATGGCGGCACTTGCTGGCCGGTGGTGACCGGGACGCGGCAGCCGTGGGCATCCCCTCATCACGCGGCACACCTTAGGCTAAGTCATGTTCTGTGTCAGTTACATGTCAGTAACGCGGGGAAACGGTGTTTTGATAACGTAGTGCTGTGGGGCCATCGGGGAAGGAAATCATGACAGCTAAGTCTTTTCGTGAGCACGTTCACATATTTCCGTGGAAGTGCAAGCATTTTCACTGCGTTCCCATCAGCCTCCACTCGCTGCCCACTCCCTGCCTCCCCCCGTCGAGCCTGAGTCACCCCCTGGGTGGGTCTCTCCCCCGGGAGAGGGGTTGTCCCCCGGGACCTGGTCAGTCTCCGTATGGACTCTTGTGATGCCCCCACAGCCATGCCCCTGCCCCCGACTGGAATCCCCTCGAAAGCAGATGATAGGTCTCATTCTATCCCTGTGTCCCAGAGTTTAGCTCAGCACCTGGGCTACATTTAGGCTTTTGATTTATCCACAGATATCAACTAATACACACACATGCCCAGCACACACGTACACACAGAGCACAATTATTTTTTTCCTGCTGTGGACACAGGTCGTGGTTTTTACTTTAGCCGCACATCGTGGAGCTTAGGGATAAGGGTATTAACGTCAGACAAGCCTGGGCTGGAGTTCTGATTTTCCCGTTCACTAGCTGATGGCCCTGACTGAATTACTTAAGTTTTTTTCTCCAGAAAATAGCAGTAATAATAATTATAACCTTAATAGTTCATTCACAGGAGAGTTATTAAAAGCATTAGATTTGGAAATGAGGTAAGGTTAGCTCACGTACAGTATGGTACATTTGCAGGTAGCATTCAGGGCGTGGGATTTTGCTGTTTTAATATTAGGTAGTGGAATATGGACATAATTGTTAGGAAAAATGAGGCCCCAAATGCCGTCACTGAAGGAGCAGTTTCCTCCACACAGCGTGGGCAGGGACCAGCATCCAGAGTTGAGGCCGTGTTAAGTGGGCCTGGCCCTCAGAGGTCATTCCTTGCCTTCCTGGCCCCTGGTCAGAAGCTGGTCAGGACGTGTGGACTGGGCTCTGTGGAGCAGTCACATTGCTGTCCCTGTCCCGGGCATTTGCAAAGACCACAGTGGGGACGAGGAGTTACAAGGACAGATGAAGTCAGGTGAGGAACAGAACTGATGGGTTCAAGGACGTCCAAGCACCGTGCGTGGGTGTGGGTGTGGGAGGGCAGAGCAGGGCCAGTGGGAAAGAGCGGGGATTGAGCGTGCTCAGAAACAACGTGGCACCAGGGGCACCCTGGGGGCTCAGTCGGTTAAGCCTCTGACTTCGGGTCAGGTCATGATCTCGCGGTTTGTGAGTTTGAGCCCCGAGTCCGGCTCTGTGCTGACAGCTCGGAGCTGGAGCCTGCTTTGGATTCTGTGTCTCCCTCTCTCTCTCTGCCCCTCTGCGAATTGTGTGCGCGCGCTCTCTCTCTCTCTCTCAAAAATAAATAATAAACATTACAAAAAGCACCACGTGGCACTGGGCATGGGCCACTGGCCTCTGATCGTGGGGGCAGGGAGGCCAGTCTCTGCTCAGGCTGCCACCCCCCACCTGTGACCGCGTGGACCCGTTCCGCCTTCTCGGTCAGCTGCCCTGCGCTCTCCTGTATTTAAGGGAACAGAGGCCGTGGTGGCTACCATGGCGGGGTCTCAGGAGTGGCACGGTGGATAGTGGATGGCAAGGCCTGATGGGATAGAAGGCTCCAGACACTGCTGCTGTCATGTGAGTTAGCTTGTGTTGTCGGAACTGCTGGTGTGTTCGGGGGACATGTTCCTGGCCCTTCTGGAGCCTGGATCGCCCAGAACGAGCCCTGGAAGGATGTTCATTTCATGTAATGACCCCGTGTCTTCTTTAACTGTGCATCTGGGGCTCCCTCTGTGTGCATTTACCTGTCTCATCAGCCCACAGGGTGTGTCTGACATCCGGGAACAGCGGTGACATGATCGGAGTCAGGCATGGGAGTCTTGGGCGTCTTCACCCTCTACAGCCCAGTCTGTGGATAAAATGCCCCTGGAAGGTTAAATGCAGAGGTCTTTAATTGGGTAAAGACACATTATCCAGCAACAAATTGCTTCCACGGTGCGTGCGTCTCCTTGACGGGACTTGTGGGAAAGAGGCGTGTTTCTCACTCGAAATCCTTGCTTGTTGGCAAGGAATGGGGGGCATTTCAACCTTGCCCAGAGTGACACGGAGAAGGATTGATTGCTCAGTGACCTCCGGGTGCTTTAATGTAAGGAGAGTTCATTCTCACCATTAGCCTCCCTTCCCTGGTGTGAACATATGACAAACCCTGATGAGTCTTGTTTGAAGGGACGCTGTTCAGACGTGGGGGCACTGATTTCTGTGGACAGACGGAAACCACATGGCCGTTGACACCCCGTGGCAGGTCATTGTCAAGGTTAAGTGGGGAGGGGGGGAAGTGTGTTTCTTTTCTGTGACGTGATTGATTTTGTAGGAGAGCTTGGTGTGGAAGCAGCAGCGAGCCAGGACTCTACTTTTCCTTCTGCTGCTGACTGGCTGGTGACCTTGTGCCTCTGCGTGTACGTGTGTGCACAGGCATGCGTATGTGTGCATGTGGGTACATGTGCATTTGTACAATTTTTTTAAACATTTATTTATTTTTGAGAGAGAGACACAGCATGAGCAGGGGAGGCGCAGAGAGAGAGGGAGACACAGAATCTGAAGCAGCTCCAGGCTCTGAGCTGTCAGCACAGAGCCCGACGCGGAGCTCGAACTCACGAACAGTGAGATCATGACCTGAGCCGAGGTCAGGCGCTTAACCGACTGAGCCCCCCAGATGCTCCAGTACATATGCATTCATGTGTGTAGAGTCATTCCCTGGAATTCTTCATATGTGTGTGTCCGTGTATACATAAACACATACACACGCATACACATACACATATACGTGTATACACACACACACACACAGACTGAATATGTCTGAATAACTCTTTCCTGTGCTGGACTACATTCTGTCTGGCATCAGACAGGAACCAGATTATGGCTCAGATCATGTGCCTGTTCTAATATTTACAGAGCCTGACATGGGGCTCGAACTCATGAGCTGTGAGATCATGACCTGAGCCAAAGTTGGGCACTGAAGCAACTCAGCCGCCCAGGTGCCCCGTTAACTGAGCTTTTTATCTTGACGTGACTATAGGTTTGCATGCACTCGTAGGAGATAATCCAGAAAGATCTCCTGTGTTCCTCAGCCACTTTCCCCCAGTGGGACCATCTTGCAGAACCACAGCATGATGCCACCAGCAGGACGTTGGCAGTGATGCTGACGTGACACAGGACCTTGCCATCCCTTAAAGGAGGGCTCCTGTTACTCTTGTAGCCACACCCACTCCCTCCGCACCCTTCCTGAGCCCCACACCCACTAATCTGTTCTCGGCTCCTATCTGTCTTTGATTTCAAGAATGTCATATAAATGGGACCACACTCTACGCATGTAACCTTTTGGGATTGGCCTTCTGCACTCAGCACATTTCTCTGGGGAGTGTTCGTATATACTCACGTGGTTCCGTGTCAAAAGACTCCAGAGTCTCTGAAATCCTGGAGTCAGGGTCCAAGGACGTCGGAGCCGTAGGGGACCCCTTGTGGACTATCGGAGGCTCAGAGGTCTTGCGTCATGGAGAGATTCCTTACAGCCGAGTCCCGACCTCTCTTATTTTGCCAAAACCGGAAGCAGAAGAAGAGGCGTAAAGATGCCCCGTGATTGTTACCCCCACAGGGTACCTCCAAACTTCATGGTCACCAGAGCCACCGTGGTCTCTGTGCACAGCGTGCAGGAGCCGGGGATGCTGTCACCTGGACATCCTGGGCCTTAACAGCTTACAACATGACCTTTTAACATACGTTAGAAACTTTCCAAGTTGTGTGAAGTGATGTGACCAAGTTAATTGAGCTCTTCGAGTTCAGCTCTGGTCCTCACATGCTCCGCGGCCCCGCCGGTCCCTCCGAACAATAATAGGTTTCATAGAGTGAACTATTCTTCCAGTTCATTCTGGTGCATCCACGTGTCAGAAACCACTGAAGTGCCCTGGCAAAGTGGACATGATAGGGTCTTACTTCGGAGTGATGGAGAGGTTTTGGCGACAGATCGGGGCGGCGGTTGTGCAACATTGTGAATGTACTGAGACTGAATCATTCCCTGTAAAGCGGGTAGTTTTGTGATCGGTGAATTCCACTTGTATAGATTATTCTCCTAAACGTATATGACGTCCCTTCGGAGAAGTTCCCAGTCTTGTCCGAGACGTGGGGCGTGGATAGAGCGTTCTTGAATGCATCCAAGCAGGAGCTCAGAGGAGCCTTCCCTTAGGAGGGAAAACAGGCCCAGAGATACTCCTCTCGACGTCTGCTCCTTGAAATGGCCTATAATTAGACACTCCGAGAAGGGAGTTTTGTATACTCAGACTGGAAGAATTTTATGGGGGAAATATCACGATGAAAATGTGAAGTACGTTGTTGGCAAAGCAACATTAACACACCCACGTGGTGCCCATGTCGAGCTCCAGTGACTGGTGCTTTCAGATCCGGGGCCTAATCAGGCAGCCCCGGGAATCATTGTGACTGTGAAAACCTAATCATGTGCATTTCCTGGCATCCTGAATTTGCAAGTGTAATGTCATTTGTTTCTATGTAGTAAGAGGGTACAGCATTTGGAGGATGTGGATTTTTTATAGCATATTTATCAATTTGCATGATTTTGAAAAAACAATATATAACGTTAACACCAAATGTACACAAATGTCTCCTTTATGTCAATGCCGCTGAATCGGACCAGTTTCCCTGCTTGATTCTCTATAGCCTTTTTTCACAGTTAGATCCAGACACATGAGGGTAAAAAGGCATGATCTCCTAGTGCTGGCTTGCTGCATTTATGCTCCGGAGAGCAGAACCCCAAAACTCTGGATCACAGCCCTTGGATTCTGTAGTTGATCAGGTGTGGCAGGAGCAAAGAAGACTTTCCCTCTAACTACAAGACAAGTTTGTTTTCAGACAAACTAAGAGGCGTGTATAGAGTTAAGACCCAGAATAGAACTTCTGGAACAAACTCTTATGTTATTTATTTTCTTATTAAAAAAAATTTTTTTTAATGTTTATTTATTTTTGAGAGAGAGACAGAATGTGAGTGGGGGAGGAGCAGAGAGAGAGGAAAACACAGAATCCGAAGCAGGCTCCAGGCTCTGAGCTGTCAGCACGGAGCCCGATGTGGGGCTCGAACCCGCAAAGTGCGAGATCAAGACCTGAGCCAAAGTCAGACGCTTAAGTGAGCCACCCAGGGGCCCCCAGAACTCTCATTTTATGAATGAAGAAACAGAACCCAGAGAATCTGTCTCTGAATAGGAAATTGTGGAGAAAATATACTTTTGTAATAGTAGTATCTATTTTTAAGAACATTTGTGTTCCTGGTTTTTACATGTAATTTAATTCTTCTAATTACAAATTATTTTTATTCTTTTTTTTTAAAGTTTATTTATTTTGAGAGAGAGAGCACACAAACAGAAGGGTCAGAGGGAGGGAGGAGCAGAGAGAGAGGGAGACAGAGAATCCCCAGCAGGCTCCACACTGTCAGCTCAGAGCCCGACGCGGGGCTTGAACCCACAAACCGTGAGATCGTGACCTGAGCTGAAATCAAGAGTCGGATGCTTAACTGACTGAACCACCCAGGTGCCCCACGAATTATTTTTGTTTTTTTATTACAGGAGCATGACAGAAAGCAGGCATTGGCAATCGTTCATTACCTAAGAGAAAAATCATCAACCTCCATAAGTTCGTTACGAACACATCAAACAAAGCCACAGTTTTTGGCAGCTACTTGGAGAGTAAAGAGGCTCTCAGTACATGTGGTCTCAGAATATCAAAAACTTTCACTACTGGAACACCTCATAGCATTTGCAGGGATCCAGAAACGGGGGCAGAAAACTTATTATTTAGGTAAGAGGTGGCTGGAGAAAGTGAATCATTTTCCTGGGCAAGAATAGAGCTGAACTCTGCTCACTACAATTGCCAACCTCACTGCATTTTTTTTCCCTGTCCATTATTTGTTTGTTTTTTTTTAAATTTTTTTTTTCAACGTTTATTTATTTTTGGGACAGAGAGAGACAGAGCATGAACGGGGGAGGGGCAGAGAGAGAGGGAGACACAGAATCGGAAACAGGCTCCAGGCTCTGAGCCATCAGCCCAGAGCCCGACGCGGGGCTCGAACTCACGGACCGCGAGATCGTGACCTGGCTGAAGTCGGACGCTTAACCGACTGCGCCACCCAGGCGCCCCTCCCTGTCCATTATTTGAAAAGCCCCAGATAAGGAAAGATACCCAGGGCTTTGCTGTATCCAGATAGCCCCGGCTGATTCACCCATTCTGGAAGGTGCAATGTGCTATTTATCACTACTCTCCTTGTATTCTACTCTGCCCAACATAATAAATATTAAGCAAGTGCTGTGTACTTACATAATTTGCAGAATTGATCGGCTGACTTAAAAGCTTGATTCCCCAACAACAGAAAATGGAGTGCTTTGTGCAGAGGTTAAACGCACAGTTTAATTGGCAATTGTGCATTAGAAACCTATTGTAAAATGATCACAGTTTGAGGGGATGCTCCAGATAGCACAGTCAGGGAAATAAGTCTTCGTTTTTGGCCATTAAAAAAAAAAAATCAGGTCTTGGAGTTGAAGTGAAAACATGGGGCCGCCTCAGACTGGATAACCGTCTCCCAGAAGGTGATGTTGTTCCTCCTACACTCTACCTCCTAACTCAGAATTTAGAACATGCTAGTTACGCAGGTGTTAAAGATTCTTTCCTTGTCTGAATAATTTGACCACATCTCACCAACTGTCACATCTCAGAGAGATGCACAGAACACATATACAATCGTCGATGTGCTGGGTATTTACCATTTAAATGAAAGGAGGGGCGCCTGGGGGGCTCAGTTGGTTAAGCGGCCAACTTCGGCTCGGGTCATGATCTCGCGGTTCATGGGTTCAAGCCCTGCGTCAGGATCTGTGCTGACAGCTCGGAGCCAGGAGCCTGCTTTGGATTCTGTGTTTCCCTCTCTCTCTCTGCCCCTCCCCCACTCACGCTCTGTCTACCCTTTCTCTCAAAAACAAACATTAAAAAAAATAAATGAAAGGAAATAAATAGAAATCTAGGGAAGTCTGATGAAGTTCATTTGGACTGAGGAAGAGTGTTTTGCAACAGTGATTTCCCAAAACTATTTAAGAGCATGCCTAGCAGGAAATCACACCGCTTGTCACATTCCTTCCCTTGGAAAGTAAAGGAAGCGTCCGCCTTGGGTTCAAGTGCAGACAGGGATGGGGAGGGCAGTGAGAAGAGGTGGGGGATACCCTGGTCTCCAGAGAGAGCTGTTAGATCTTACAGATGTGTCCCATCTCACGCAGAAGTTGTCCCAGTAGTATGTGTGCTCGTCTGTCCCGGTCCTGCCCACCGGAACATTTTTTTCCCTCTTCACCTTCCCCACCCCCAAGGCTGCCTACGTTTACAAAGCTCCCCCCCCCCCCCAGGCTCCTGTCCAAGGATTTCTGATCTGCAAGGATGTAACCTTGGTTGGTGTCTTTTGGTGGTTTTCCTTTGTGTCTCCGATTCTCATCCGAGAGTTTATAAAATGGGTGGTGGTATTTCTCCTGGAAGTTCAAATCCCCTCGTAATTGCAGGCACTGCAAGCAAGTTGAACTTGAAACCAGGAAACCCTTCTTCGGATCTCGTTGCCGAGGATAGAGCGATATGAAGCGTACTTAATTTTCCATCCTCATAAAACAATCCCATAAGTATAGAGAAGCCCAGCTGTAAGCTATCATGAATTATGATCATCGTTTCTTACTGCGGGTTCGGAAGGGGCGCCTTGCTCCCCGCCTGCTGTAGGAGGCGGCTCAGGAGGCCACAGTGCACATCAGTCATCATTGTGATGCTAATGGTTGCCGTAGGTTCCGGAATGGAAATATTAAAATTGCATTTCTCCTTTCTCTCTTGCCCAAGGGAGGGATGGGGACAGTCAAATAGCATTGACCTTTGGCCGTTGATGGAAAACGTTAGCAGATGTGCATTTAGACCTCAGTGCGCGCGTCTCTGGTGCAGGAGGGCCCGAGGAGGCGGTCAAGGGCTGTCCACAGCAACCTCCGTCTTCAAACTGGACTCTCCCGTGTAGTGGAGAAAACCTCAGAGCAAGACGCGTTGTTCCCAATTTGGAGCCAGAGGATGATGAATCGAACAGACCAATAGTTGCTTCTCAGCAAGCGTCCTTCCTGTAACCTTCCAGCTCCCCAGCTGGTGGAAGAAAGGTCCCTAACAGGGATCAGCCTCCAGAAGGGGGGACACTAAGGGATGCCCCCCAGGCCCTGCCATTCCAGGACAGACCCTGCAGGTACCTGCAGTGGGCGTCGCATCCTGGGGTCCTTCAGGGTCTTCCTGGAGCAAACCTACCGTAGCCAGTGGCCTGTCGCAGAGCCTGAAAGTCTGTCTTCCGTCCCTCTGCTAATGAAGAGCCCGATCCCTGGGGCCAGTTTGCAGAGTGGAGTTCTGGCCTGACTTCTTAATAACTGGATGATTTAGAGCAAAATGTAAAATGCTGATCACGGTAGCACCTGCCTCACAATGGCGTTGGGAGGCTAGTATGAGTTAATGCCTGTAAGGAATTTAAGACAGTGCCTGGCCTGTCACAAGCACGCAATAAAGTTAGTTATTTGTATACGTGACCTCCGCGTGCTGTCTGGGCAACCAGGAAGCACAGCAAACAGCTCACCGGAGTTAATTCCATCCCCTCCAGACGCCGGGACTGGCGCTGTGGCTGTGGGGAGGGCCTTGGGATGGGGCAGGGGGAGAGGCCTGAAGGCCAGGGCTCTGTGAAGGGAGGCCGGGCTGGGTGGTGGCGGAAGGGCCACCCCAAGTGCCTGGGAAGAGCAAGACTGGAGGGGTTCCGCAGCAACTGCTCACGGAGAGAGGCGGACGCAGGTGCAGTCCAGGCTCTGCCCAGAGCACTCGCTGGAGACGGAGGTTTATTTTCTCGTTTTCCAGACCAGCAGGTGCGAGTGTCTCCCGGCTAGTAAGTCGTGGAGCCGGGATCTGAAGCAGGCTTTGGGCAAACCCAGACTCACCTCCATCTCAGCCGAGTCCTCCCTGCTGTGGTAGGCGGTCCGATCAGATCCAGGAGAGCCCTGTCCCCCCCCCCCGGGAAGCCAGGTGCCCCCCCCCACCCCCTCCACAGCCACAGAGCCGGCTTCCTTCCCCAGAGGGGCTGTCGCTGCGTCTCCAGAACCGCACTGGCCCTGGTGCGTGGCGGGAGAAGGGAACCTACCACAGACAGACCGGACCCTCTGTGATGAGAAACAGGCCGCTAGCATTTCACGGCTGGGTGGGGACCGTCACACCTGTCGCCACCGCGTTCCTCCTGGCCCACCCGCTTGGGAAGTGAGTGGAGGGCAAGGTGCCCCCGCTGGGGTGACGCTGGGCTCAGCCAAAGCGTGAGAACCCTGCTCCACAAGAACGAGTTGTGGGCGTGCAGCGCTTTCGCTGACTTCTCCAGAATCTAGGGAAAGGAGTGTATCTGTGGTTTTCTTTCAGGCTCTAACACGGGTAGCTCCAGGGCCTGACATTCGTCCTCATCCCCGCCTCCACCAACAGGTGGCTTTGGTCCGCTGTAGCCAGGGGCCCCTCCACGATCATGGTCGCCCCGTCTCTTGCACATGCAGCCTCCCTTGTCTCCCTCCGTGTTTGGAGATGCCCGAGCCCAGAAACTGCCCCCCCCCCCACCGCCTGTGGAGGGTGGAGGCAGCCTTGCCCTGAGGCCTTGCTGCTGGAACAACCCCCGCATTCATGAATCTATGTGTGGCTCACGGGGAAGGGATAAGCTGAGCCCGCCCTGTGCCCTGCGTTTCCAGTTAGTGTCCGTCAGCTGCACTTGGGGACATTAGACTGGACCGTCCCCGCTGGCCGACACCCACACCCTCCCCTCTGGTCTGAACCGTGTGTCGGCGTCATTGGAGTGGGCCGGTGTGGCCCTTCGGGCACTCTGGGGACACAGTGCAAGGAGGAACAGATACTGTGGGCTAATCCATAGGCGCGCAGACGGAGAAACCCAAGGCAGAGGTGGGGGAAGGCCTCAGCGTTGCCGTGATGGGGCTGCCTCTTCAGAGCGAACGGTTCTCTTCCCTTCTCTCAGACAAGCGGGATGAGCAAACTAGGAGGCGGTCTTTGAGGGCTGTTGACTCCCTCCTTTCCCCCAGACTAAATGGTGCCTCTAAGTGGCAGCTCTTAGCAGGCGGGAAACCCCCAAGGACAGGTGGCTGGAAACGCTGGAGGCTTTGCAGGCACAACCGCTAATGAGGAACAAAGTCACTAGTTATTTGAAATGGTTGACACAGCCCCAGAAGCTATTAACACACTGAACACATTTCAACTGTGTGTTTAGGTTCTAAATGACAGGGATTTCGAGACCAAAGGCCCGCTGAAGATTCCAGCAGCCCAATTTATCCACCAAAGCATTCAGCCGGCATGTATTTTCCATCAGACTGCTTGAAATGGAGATTGGGGAATGTAGGGCCTCCAGAAAAAGACTTCCAGGGCTCTGGGTGCCCGTGACCTCTGAGGACTTGCGCGGAGAGCAGTAGCCAGGCCCAGCCCGGCACCTGGCACACCGCAGGGGCTCACCGGAGTGTGAACTGAAAGAGGCATGAATAATTGAACGCACAAATGGCCACTTTGATGTGTGGACGAGAGTACAGGCTTTGAGCCAGACACACCCAGGTTCGGGTGCCATCCGTTAGGCCGTTCCTTCAACTTCCCGAGTCTCCCTTTGCCTGTCTGTGAACGAGGAATGAAATATGCATCTCGTAGTGTTGCTGTAAGGCTCAGATGAGCCATTTCATGTATACAGAAGCCGCTAAATAAATGTTAGGCCCGTTAGTGGCCTTTCCATCTGAGGTGGGCAGGAGACGTGGGCAGAATGGAGTGCACCTGTAGACATTAGAGAATGGGATCAGAGGCTGGACCAAACGGCACACTACCACCCAAGGTCCCTTCCCTGAGGTCTGTTCTCCACTGCAAGGTCTTGTCTGCCCGACAGGCTGATAGCGGTTGGAGAGAAGTGGCCCTTCCTAAAGTGTGGTCCGCGACCAGCACCCTGCTACGTGTGGGAGCCTCTTCGAAATACAGCCCCTCATCTCCCACCCCAGGCAAGCCGAATCAGAAGCCACATTTTAACGAGATCCCCGATGATTCATTTGCACTTTGAAAGGAAACGCCGGCCTAAAGCACCTCCACCATCCCTGGTTTACAGGGTTCATTTATTGATGAAGTCCCCACAGCTGAGCCGAGTGGTGGTGGGGGGGGGGGGGGCGGCGGGCACTTGCCGAGATTTTTCCGATAGGAGATTGGACTGTTCCAACCAGCCACCAGACGATAAGACAGATCGAGCTAGCACTACCTTCCTCCTGCTTTTTTGAAGGGGCAGGAGAGGGACTGGTCATGGGCCAGTAAATAGATACATTTATTGGGCCCTCTTCTTTCCTCCCCCTGCCAGAAACGACAGTAGTTGTGAGGTCCCGTAAGGACCAGTTAGCAGCCAGTCTGTTTCTGAGAAGACAAGGCTGAGTGGCACCAGGGGCCACCCCCGCACCCCCAGGAGCCATCAGGGGCCTGGCTAACTCCGTGGGGAGGAGAACGCAAGAAAGTAAAAGCTCTCAGACATGAGGGGAAGGGTGAGTGTCGGGATTCATCCTCAGGAGCCGCTAGACCCCATGCGCCCACAGCTTACTGTAGAGTCCCTACAAAGCCTCTTTCTGGAAGAGCCGTGGAATACATTTCGTATTTGAAAATGTACAGCCAAGTCTGTTGCCACAGAAAAATCACAAGGCAGGGTTTTAGGACGTCCGAGGTGGCAGAGGGCCCGTTTTCAGAGATAGGTCACCCTTGGTCCAAGGAGCCACACAGAGGCGGCGGGACTCCCAGCTTTGGGGCGGGATCAAGGAGAAGAACCCCGGGTGAAGGGCACAGAACTCTTGCAGATGCGTTTTCATCCAGAAAAGGAGGCGGCGGGGGTGGGGGCGTGCGATCCTTTGATTTCAATTACGGAACAGTCTGTAGCAGTTCTGTCTCCCCACCCAGCGAACCAGCACCAGATGCCCGCAGGTGCCAGCCCCACGAGGACAGCGTGCCCTCGTTCTCACAGGCCTGCTCCGGGTGCTGCCGTATCCGGGCAACGTGGACTTGGAGGCTGCCTTGGTTGTTTAGCGCCGCTCACGTGTTTGTGTTACTGCTGTTTCTGCCAAAGAACAAACTTCACATATGCGTTAAGGCTCCACGCTCCAGCGACATCCAATCTGACTTAGAGACTTAACCATGGCAGTGAAAACACTCCCTGAAAGAGAAAAAGGGAACAGGTCCGAGGAAACAGTGGAACATCTATGAGATCCATACTAATTCTGATCGGATGGTCCGCGTTTAGGCAGTTTCTCTTCCCACAAAAGGGGAACTGAAGCGCTTACCATGTCCAGGCTTTTTTTGGGGGGGGGGGCAGTCAGTCTCGGACTCCATTGTTGGCCCCCATCAAGGTTGAAACACAGGCCTCCACCTTAAAGAGATGGAACTAAAAAAGAAAAAAGAAAACCTGAAATTACCATTTGGTAAATACTCCATTTAGACACTTTCTGGAAAAGCGCAGATCTAAAAAGGGAAAGGAGGGTGTGGTCGTCCATAAGACCAGCCCCTGGTTTGGGGGTTGGCACCTGTTACCCTCAGCTCATTGACTTCAGTGATTTCATCCAACGAACACGTTGGGCTCTAAAGCTGTGGGGAGCACGTTTAAGTAAGACTTGCTAAGAATTTGATGACACCCACCCCCAACCCCCCCACAAATACAGGAAAGATGGAATAGGATGGACAACAAACTCAAATTTCAAGCATTAAAAGATTTTGTCAACTGAAAATAGTGTGTCTCTGAAATGTTAATGTTTACATGGGGCGGTAACATTAAGTTTATGAATACTAGAATTATACTATTTTTTCAGGAAATTACATTTAGAAAATTATATTTTCCTTTTTTTAAAAACAGATTTTACTTAAAAAAATTTTTTTTATATCTCTTTATTTTGAGAGAGACAGAGAGGGAGAGTGTGTGTGTGAGATCTCATGACCGTAAGATCATGACCTGAGCCGAAATCAAGACGGACACTTGACCAACTGAGCCGCCCCGTCAGCCCTAAAGATTTTATTTTTAAGTAGTCTCCTCACCCAACACGAGACTTGAACTCACAACCCTGGGATCCAGAGTCGCAAGTTGTACTGACTGAACCAGCAGATGCCCCTGAAAATTACATTTTTCTAAAAAAAATAGATATATAAACTGCAAACAGACATTGTTCTTAGACATGAGCGCACCTCCAGCCAGCTCAGTTACCTTGATCGGTGTTAGCAATAAGAGGTCTGTTAAGGAAACATAAAGGTAATGAATCCTCGAACCTTCTCTCTTCCTCCCTTCCTTACTGAGGTAGGGGTGCCAAGGAAGACCTTCTCTTTCCATTTCCCTCTGCCCAGCCAAGGATAGAGAGGCTGAAAAGCACTGTTGTGACCACAACAGAAGAATCAAGGAGAGGGGCACAGATGGTCTACACATCGTCTGATGGATAATCCATCGGTTTAGGGCTGATGGACGGACTCCGTGTGGCTCAGAGGGCATCTGGAGAGGCCAGGCAGGAAGGAATGTGTTGTGATTCACTATGCATTTTCATTCTGCTGTAGTTTACTGGGTAGTGACATTTATTTCTCTGAACACTCAGAATGTAAGTAATAGAAAGAAAGAAACAAAATAAATCAAGGTATGGTGAAGCACTTCACAGGTAAAATCCATCCAACATGGGTTTTCCTGTTTTATCAACCAAAAAATGAATTCCCCAGGTTGGTATACTGAGATTTTGCTTTGGTCCCACCTTAGGGTAGGGGTTCGGTCGGGATCCCAGGGAAGCCAGCCACTTGCCTATCAAAGGTAGCAGATGTGCAGAAAGTGCCATTATCACAAGGTCCTGGTCCCCCCATGTGCCTCACCAAGTCTAACAGCCTCACTGCCATCACTATGACCCGAAATTGCCCGGACTTGCAGATTACCTTCTGAGGGGCTTGAGACAGCAACTTTATCTTCCAAGATAACTGAAATAGCACATTGATATTAAATCAAATCATACGGCCAATTGATCAGTTTTCTTCAGAATTAAGGGCACTGCATATGTATTCACCTTTAGGTGGCCTGATGTGTGGAAATGTGAATTATTCATGGGCTTTCTTCGGGTTGCAGGAAACCTTAATATAGCCTTTGTTTCCTAATGTGTTTGATAGGCTCTCGGTGTATGATCACATTATATGGGTATAGCTGGCAGTAAATTTTAAATTATATAGTCCGCAGTTTTGCACTAAGAAATGGTAGGAGGTGATTCATCATTTTCCTTGTCTTCCTGTTTACATGCGGACATATAATTCATGCTCAGAAACCATCTTTCAACTCATCTGGAAGCGCTCCACTGCACCACCACAGAATCTCTCTCTGCCAATCTGGCATTATAAATCACTTTTCTATTAAACAGCAGGGCTAAAAATGCAAACATATGTACTTTAAATATATGTAGCCATCTCTAATTCCCGGCAGATGAGCCAAAATTAAAGAATTGTCAAAAAAAAAAAGGCAAGTGCTGGAGTTTAATGAATGAATTTTTTGACTTTAGGGCATCAGAAATTTGCATCTCTATACACATACTGAAGAGATGTGCATATATAGATTTCCCAGATGGGGCTATATTTGAGCAGTGTGTATTTTGCAGAATTCTTCATACACTAAATCTTGATTATTCAGAAATTTTACTTCATAAGATGTTTTGCTTTGGCAGTGTTATAAGACAGTTGAATGGCAGGAGGAAAAAGGTGAGGTCAGCTGTTTGCCACCTCCTTGACCTTCACCCCCAGGCCAGGATAATGAAGCCATTAGTTCAGAATAATGGTCGCCAGGGTTGGTAATGGTCTTAATCTCCAAACAAAGATAAAATTCTGTTTACCAAACACAATGCTTCCTGAAGCAGGAAGTGTGATTTACACACTCCAGAAAGATTTTCACTAGGAACTATTTCTTGCCCAGCAAACAAACACAGTCATGGTACTCTAGCCCCTGAGACTGGGAAGAGACACACACACTTTCTCAAACATACACACAGGCACGTGAACACTTATCTGGCCTTCTTGAGGAGGGAGAACTTGCCAGGTAACTGAAGCCAACCCATTTATGAGGTTTTTGGTTAATATGGCAACTGGTGGGGCGCCTGGGTAGATCATTCGGTTAAGCGTCTGACTCATGGTTTTAGCTCAGGTCATGATCTCAAAATTTGTGAGATCGATCCCCACATTGAGCCCTGAATCGGGCTCCATGCTGACAGTGTGGAGCCTGCTTGGGATTCTCTCTCTTCCTTTCTCTCTCTGCCCCTCCCCAGCTCATGTGCTCATGCTCTCTCTCGCTCAAAATAAATAAATTTAAAATACATACATATATATATACATATATATATATATATATATATATATATATATATATATATATATATGGCAGCTGGTTTATTGGAATCTTCCAAAACTTCCATACTATTTTCTTGCTTCCTTTTCTATTATAGTAGGCTCTATGCACAACCTTGGGCTTGAACTCAGGACCCCAAGATCCAGGAGTCACATACTTTACTGACTGAGCCAGCCATGTGCCGACTTGCCTCCTTTCTTGAGCAAGGAGCACCAAACTCAGTTTTGTTTCATTCTTTGATTCTGTTGGGAATTGTTATGACTGCATGGGTCTCACTGTAGACTGTCAGGTGCCTGCCTCAGAGCTCACCTACTCTTCTGTGTGAGCTCTCTGTTGGGCATGTTCCAAGAACCAGTTTGCTGGGCTTGCGTTATAAATTAGGAGTTGGCAAGTCCTGAAGAAATGCCTCCCCTCCTGCAGGGTTGGACATGAAGGCTTTTGTGGACAAATCATACCTTATCACTTTTAGACCCAGAGGCTCTTTGTCTGGGTGGTGGATGCCTTCTTGCTTATTTCGTCATTGGTCCGGAATTAGCCATCTGGGCAACAGGGTCTTCTTAGGTGTGCAGACAGTACGTACAGGTCTCAGTTGAAACTGGATTCAGAAGAGCATTGTCATGGTGACCGGCATGGAAACAGGGGTCTCTGCTTACCACTAAGGTTCCCTCTTTCCCCATCCAGCTTCTTTCTTCCTTTATTACTTTTGTTAAACAGCCTATGTGATGACCTTTCCAGTGACCTATGACTCAGTGGCTTAGTTTTTTTTTTTTTAACACTAAATCACAAAAAAGTGGCTTAACTATTGAGAATTTTATTACAATGGTTATGGTAATGACTTCATTAGTCTCTGAGATTTCCTGATTTTCTCTTAATTCCAAGGTAGCTGGCCACACAGAGGCATCTGAGAATTGCTGTTAACCTCCACTGAATTTAAAATAGGGGTGGAGGAACAATGTTGGAGGCAAGTCAAGCCCGTTTCAGAGATAATGGTCATGGTATAACATCCCGTTTAAATATAACTCTTTTGCATTATTAAAAAAGGTATATTAATTCATGGTAAACTGAGAATTTAATTTTCCCTAAATTAGTTAGAAAAAGGTGAAGAATCTTTACTACGCTTCATTTGGCGACCATGGGGACAGAAAATCTTTAGAGAGCATCATCAGCATGGCACATGACACTATACATTCTGCCCTAAGTTCCGTTTTCCCATTTACCCTTCTCCATGAATTCCCCCAGAGCATCCACATCCCTCAGTCTTTTCTCGCACTTGCATACGTCTAGACATGTTTTTATCTCACCGATGACCTTTGACTCTCCCCTTCCTTCCACAAACCAAGTGTTTTTACATTTCAAAATCACAACTCAAATTCCTGTGCCTTTATATTCTCCAACAGGGTGTTCCCCTGTGCCTCTCCAGTCTGAACAGTTGAGCTGGGGATAGAAGAACTGAGCAGCTTGACACAAAATAAAACAATGTATCATGCCGTAGAGAGAAAGCTTTCAGTAAATTTCACCAGCTCAGGAAGATCATCTCCTGTATTTTTCATCTGCTGTATGAGTACCTGTCTCACTTACCTTTGGGTTTTTGTTGATCAGCGCTTCATGTTGGGGGGTGAAGGCACGCATGCTCAATCGGGAACCTTTTGATGGCTTGGTTGGTAAGAACTGTAACACCCTAACCTTGCAGGTCATAGGAAGTGTTTGTTTGTTGTCGTGGTTCGTCATGTAGGACTTTAACACCTCTTCCACAAACGCTGTACTATAAAATCATTTTTCAAATGGTAATCCTTGAGAAAATTGGAGGCAACGCAGCCAGGTTGTGGAGCCCACGTTTGAAACTGTTTCCGTAGGGTACAGTGGTAGAGTGGTAGAGTCAGCAGTGATAGAGACGAGAGACTTGGGTGTTCCTGGGGGCATTCGACATGTTTGCCTAAGCAAAGTCTGCTCCACATCCCATTGCAAATCCCTAGCCCCGAGAGATGCTTCTGTTGGTCAACAGGACAAGTACAGGTGAAGAACCAGTAGAGGAAATGCAGCCCTTCTCTGCCAGCAGAGGCACAGACTGCCAGGTCATGGCTCACTGATTGTAGGGGATAAGCGGATGTTCTCCCTCCCCATCCATCCGTTAACACATTTTACACATATTTCTTGAGCATCTGCTGTGTGCTAAGTACCAGGGATTCGATGGTGAGCATCAGTAGAACTAACGGGACGCGGTCAGAGAGACAGATGTGAATCAAATGTGACTGTAGAAACAGATGTGAACCGAGAACTAAACAGCTGCCCCCAGTCACCTGAACTGGAAGCATGAACACTGGGAAGGGCCCGTGATGGCGAATTTAAGCCAGACGTCCCTGAGGAGTCATGTGACAACAGAGATCTGAGGGTGGGTATAGTGCAGAGGGTAGGAAGAACGTTCTAGGCAGAAGGAAGTGTGGGGAGGGTCAGGCTGAGTGTTGCCAGGGTAGAGAGGACAAAAGAGGAGCAGAGGAGAGTTCTAGTCTTGGGGTAGCGAGGCTGCGGGTGGTGGGGCCAGCCTTCGAACCTGAGTGAGTACTACGTGCCCGTCACTGTCAATGTGACCAGATGTTAGCAAACTCTGTCACTTATTTGAATGGACCAGCAAGCCCTTGGAGTTATCCTACGTCTGCCTTTTATCCCGAGTTCCTGCGGGGGTCTCATTCACTATTGTTAAACCTGCTTAGAAATTTCAGAAGGACAATAAATGTATGAGCAGCGAATAATAACATACGATCTCCCATCCAGAAATACCATCAGGGATTATTTTTCTTCATCCAACTCGCAACAGCAAATCCAAAAGACGATGCCGTTACAAACTCAAAAGCCCGAGCTCAGTCGAATTAATAATCAAACGGGATCTTCTGATCAATAATTCTCAAATTGCTCTGTGTAGCCCAGTAATTCCCAGTGAGTACTTCAGACTGAGCCTGACACTCTATTTTAGAAACAATTTAGCGTGACTTTGGTGCCTGTGAAAGATGCCAAATTGTAGTTTGAAAAATTGACCGTTTAAATCCAACAGGGCAGAGGCAGCGTAGAATCATCCAGCCAGTCTAGCTCCTGCAATTCATGGGGTTCTTGACTCACGAAGCACCTTTGGGTGCCTATTTGTTTAATTTCTGCTACAAAGTAGACGTGTAAAAAGGAACTGTGCCCTTCATTTTAAGGTGGGAGTAAAAGAAGTTGATAGGCTTTTGTTTCAAATCAGCCATGATTTGTTTTTCATAGTTAAATGGCAGCGGTTTGCATCGTGGCGGAAGACAGGCGGGCTGACAACAGGAGAGAAATGGGAATGAGGGGAAGGATCTGTTTCTCTTCATTTTCAGTAAGACCCTCAAGATGTCAGGTTCACTAGGGACAGAAGGAGAATTTGAACTAGCATTAAAAATGAGTTGTTAAAATAATATGTTCACTTTTAAATAGCGTTTTATATTTTTAAAAATACATTTTTATTTTTTCTTCCCTTTCCCTATGTTCATCTGTTGTGTTTCTCAAATTCCACATATGAGTGAAATCATATGATCTCTGTTTTTGTCTGACTTATTTCGCTTAGCATAATACATTCTAGTAGCGTCCACATTGATGCAAATGACAAGATTTCACTCTTTTTCATTGTTGAGTAGCATTCCATTCTATATATACATACCACATCTTCTTGATTCATTCATCAGTCATTGGACATTTGGGCTCTTTCCATAATTTGGCTGTTGTTGGCAGCGCTGTTATAAATATTGGGGTGCATGTGCCCCTTCAAATCAGCATTTGTATCCTTTGGATAAATTCCTAGCAGTGCTATTGCTGGGTCATAGGGTAGATCTATTTTTAACTTTTTGAGGAACCTCCATACTGTTTTCCAGAGTGGCTGCACCAGTTTGCATTCCCAGCAACAGTGCAAAAGGGTTCCTCTTTCACATCTTCGCCAAGATCTGTTGTTTTCTGAGTTGTTAATTTTGCCATTCTGACAGGTGTGAAGTGGTATCTCATTATGGATTTGATTTCCATTTCCTTGCTGATGAGTGCTGTTGAGCATCTTTTCATGTGTCTATTTGTCCCTGGATGCCTTTTTTAGAAAAGTGTCTATTCATGTCTTTTGCCCATTTCTTCACTGGATTATTTGTTTTTTGGGTGTTGAGTTTGGTAAGTTCTTTATAGATTTTGGATACTAACCATTTATCTGATATGTCATTTGCAAATATCTTCTCCAGTCCCATCAGTTGCCTTTTAGTTTTGTTGACTGTTTCCTTTGCTGTGCAGAAGCTTTTTATCTTGATGAGGTCCCAGTAGTTCATTCTTGCTTTTATTTCCCTTGTCTCCAGAGACATATCAAGTAAGAAATTGCTGTGCCCAACGTCAAAGAGATTGAGTAAGATAAAAACAGAGAGGGAGGCAAACTATAAGAGACTCTTAAATACAGAGAACAAACTGCGGGTTGATGGGGGTGGGTTAAATGGGTGCTGCGCATTAAGGAGGGCACTTTCGGGGATGAGCACTGGGTGTTATATGTAAGCGATGAATCACTGGGTTCTACTTCCGAAGCCAAGACTACACCACAAGCTGGCTAACTTGAATTTAAATTTAAAAAAAGAATAGAAAAGAAAAATGAATAATAATACCATGTAAAAATACATTTTAGCACTTTAAAGAGATTAAAGATTTTCGGGGGGAATTAAAGGCCATAAAGCCCCCCTTTCCCCCTCCCCTCCCCCTCCTCCCCTTCCTCTTCTCTCCTCCCCTCCCCCTCCCCTTTTTCTTCCCCTCCCCTCCCCTCCCCCTGCCCCTCTGGTCTGCACATACTCACTCGAATATTGAGCTCATTTCATGTCCTAAGCACATGAAAAGCTCTGTGGGAAAGCCAGAGGAACAAGACGTGATCCCCCTTGAGTTACTGGTGGGGTTGTGTTCTTTATAGACCGCACGTCAATGAACTACTTGTCACTGCTTACAAACACAGAAACGGGCCATGATCAGGCCGAGAGAACTGACGCTGCCTTCTTTCTCTGCCTGCAGGTGGTTTTCTCTGCCTTCTTTCTCCCCGCTTGCTGTGGCTTCCTCATGGGAGGGGATCCCTGCCCGTAGTTCCTACCTGGGCCTTGGGCCCTCACATCCTAGCTGAAAGTTCTTCCCAGGCTATGAACTTGGGCCATAGCTTGTCAGACCCGACTGCCTTCTGGTCCAGCTGCCTAATCTTACAGCAGAGGGGCTGAAGGGTGGTGCTGACACAGGAACGTGGCCAGCATCCCTCTCCGAGTTAGGTGTATGGATTGGGAAGATCACAAAAGCCACCCGACTCTGTCCCTAGTGCTTCCCTAGCCTGCTCCCTGAGACAAGGACCGGGGCTGTGGTTTCCCACAGACTTGGAAAGAGGTCCTGCAGATTTTCTCGTTTGTATCATTTTTGCCACTCGCTAACGTTCCTGAGACTTGAGAATGTGTGTTGTTTGTTATACAAACCTAACCTAATTTCGGTAATACAGAAGCAGTTTTGGTTCTGTTTAGGGAGTGAATTCAAGGTCTCTATGACTTAAGCTTTCTTATTTCATATCAGTAACACAGCTATTTTAATTTCTGTCAATAAAACATTTCCTTTTTCTCCACCCCCCCCAAAAAAAGTTCCAGGCACATTGCTCGTCTATAGAAGATTTTTTTTTTTTAATTTTTTTTTCAGCGTTTATTTATTTTTGGGACAGAGAGAGACAGAGCATGAACGGGGGAGGGGCAGAGAGAGAGGGAGACACAGAATCGGAAACAGGCTCCAGGCTCTGAGCCTTCAGCCCAGAGCCCGACGCGGGGCTCGAACTCACGGACCGCGAGATCGTGACCTGGCTGAAGTCAGACGCTTAACCGACTGCGCCACCCAGGCGCCCCTAGAAGATTTTTTTAAAGTCCAGAACCGAAGTAAAACAAAGCCGATTGTCACATAAAAATTCATTTAAATTATTCTACCTGTGAGAGCTTAAAACGAGAACGTGTATTTTTGCGTGACCGTAAAGAAAAATACTGCATCTCATGTATTCAATTCAGAGCACAGTAATTGGCGGTTACATAGTTTGGACAGTTGGAAGGCATCTTGAGAGAGAATTTGAATACCACATGTGGTGGTCGATTCTTCTTGCATACTGGGCCACTTCATTGTTTCCTGTTCTGCTTCAAACTCCAGTATAGGCTGGGACCTCATGAGTTCTCGACAGGGTCCTCTATCCTCAACGTCTTCAGTCTGTGGTTTAGTTCGGATCACCCAGAGTCGTATCTCGGAGACGGGTGTCTGCTGCAAAGAGACAACGAGCCCGGCCCTGTCTGCCACCTGTGTCCCTCCTCAGGGCATGAGAGATTGCCGAGAAACTGGCGGCCGTGAGTGGGAGCCAGGGACCGTTCCAGACTCGGGCTGCGGGCCTGCCGAGCTCCCTGGTCCTGAGAACTCGGTCAAGGTTGTGGCTGGAGCATCTTTGAGGACCACAGTCCTGACTTCGGTGCATCAGCTGGGTGATTAAAACCAAGATGCAAGTGTCAGGAAAAGGTCGGGCCCAGAGTCAGAAAAATCAGAAAAAGTCAGAAAAAGTCCTCTGGCTGGGTCTGATAGCACAAAATGGGAGGTGGTCTCAGGAAGCAGAAGCACTGGGGGAAATCAACACGAAATCGTCACGCTTGCTGCAGGAACAGGTGAACTCCCTCCCTCCCCAGGGAGCCAGAAGCACTATACTCAGAACAGGCAGGGCAGCAGGTGCTGGGGAGCTCTGGCCACGGCCCCGGGGAGAGGGTGGCCTGGACCACTCAGAACAGGTCCAGTCTCAGAGATCGTACTATCAACACGGGGCTCCGTGTCAGGACGACAAAGGTGAGAGGCAGGGAAGTCTGGCCACACAGCATCCCAGGTCCTTTCTGACCAAAGTCACATTGGGGTCTACAGACCGGGCTGTACAAGGAAGCCAGGGGCCTCGGCTGTGCTTCCCCATCTGTCTGGGTGCTCAGATTTTCTCGGTGACTCTGGCCACTGTGGTAAGAAGCTGGGCTGCCAGCAGGCTCCAGGCTCCTGCACACTGACCAGTGCCCCGTGTGGGTGAAACTTCTTTGACAAACATCGCCGGAGCCCCTTCCCCACACGGAGCACTCTCTGTGCTTTATTCCCATCCAGCCTCATCATAATGCCAAGAGGATGGCTATTTTGCAGGTGAGGAAGCTGAGGCCTGAGACCCTAGAGCTAAGAAGTGAAGGGTCCTGAGCTGCCCAGCGTCTGCTTCCTCTCCCCTTCCCCCTCGCGCTTTCTCCCCAGGCCAGCCCTTTCCCCTCCAGCAAAATGGGAGACCCCTTACTTCCCACCAACCGTCAGGCTCCTTTCCACGTGGCGCCCCTGCCTTCTCCATCATTTTCCAATCGCTGATGTGAGAGAAGGAATCGGTGATCTATCACAACCTAAAAGGTATGAGGACATCACCCTCACTGAGGGCTGCCCACGTGTCTTCTCCTGAAAGGTTGTCAGTAGCTTATTTATGAGTTGCAGATATTTGAGCTTATTATGCATGGTCTCTGATGCCGTCTTCCCAGGCCACCCATCGGGGGCAGGAGGGACCTTGGCACGTTTTTTTCTTACAGAGATCGATGAAGCTACTGGTTTACTGCGTAGTAAGAATCACCCAGGCTTAAACAGTGTGGTCTTTCAGGATGTGGCACAAAGTGGGCAAATACTTACTGGGACCAACGGAAGAGATGGGGAGCTGGGAGGGTGTCCTGGGGTGGGACAGGGTGGTGGGGGGCGGTGGGCCCTGCTGTCACGGGGAGGGGCAGGAATGGAAACAGGTGTTGTCACAAGCATGGGCTTCCATGGGTAGGATGGTGTCCAGTCAAGTGCAGGCAGGGAACCAGCAACCCTGGGTCATGGCAGCAGAACCCGAGGGTAGACACGCTTGGAGTCTCGGGCAGTATTATGACATGGACTCATTGTCCACTGATAGCAAAACCCTAGTCACTGAGCAAGTGTTTGGGGTCAGGGCCTCAATCCCTGGAAAGAAGGGACTAGAACTAGAGCATTACGGGGGCACCTGGATGGCTCGATCGGTTAAGCATCCGACTTCAGCTCAGGTCATGATCTCACGGTTCCTGAGTTGAAGCCCCAGGTCGGGCTCTGTGCCGACAGCTCAGAGCCTGGAGCTTTCTTCCGATTCTCTGTCTCCCTCTCTCTCTGCCCCTCCCCTCCTCGTGCTCTGTCTCTCAAAAGTAAACATTAAAATAAAAATTAAGTAAAAAAAAAAAAAAAAAAAGAAATGTTTAATAAAAAAGAGCTAGAGTGTTATGTCCAAACTGGACCGGTATTCAAGGTGCCTTGATAACATTTATCCTTGCTTTTGTTCTCTTATATGTCGTAAAATCCCTCTGTCCGGCCGTTTAATGGTCTTCGCCCAGCGTACCTGCACAGCTCGGGGCAGGGCACCTATGTGTTTCCCTAGCTCTGTCTGCATTTGTAGCCCAACACTGCCGAGCATCAGGAAGGCAGGCAGAAGCAGAAGTCAGCACAGAATGGCTGAGAGAAACTGCATACAACACAGAAGGAACGCAGGTGGAAATAGAGGGCGTAGGAGTTTGGAGAAGCAAGGCCCGTGCAGAGCTAACGTCTGTGAGGAGGCTCTTGGGCCCATCTCACTATTTATATGACAGATGACGGAGTTTCCCGCTGGCGCCAAACATAACTGATCACCGGCTTCGGTGTTCTGGAGAGACAAGCATGCTCACGATGATTTTCGCTTAGAAGCGCAAAGACGAAACTGTTGAGTGCGGGGAGGGAATCTCTCCAGTGACGAGGTCCTCCCGCTCGTCAGCTAGAGTAGTCCGTACGAGTGGAAATCAGAATGAATTTTTGGAGAAAAGCTGGGAGAGGGCGGGAAGCAGTTTTGCCGGCGAACTCGGCAGTGGGACGCAGTTACACGTTATACGTAGTTGTGCGAGGAGACTTTGGAAGCATGTATTTGCTTGTTGATTCATTAACGGTTTATTCATCACTGCAGGGACACAGAATATTGAGATAACACTGTACCTGTGCCTAAGGATCTTCTGTCCTGGTGGAAAGTTAAGCGTACTTGTTATTGGCAGAATTTTATCCACCAAAAATGTGTACGTTGAGATGCTAACCCCCCGTAGCTCAGAAGGTGGCCTCATTCGGAAATCGGGGCATTGCAGCTAAAATTAGTTAAGTGGGGGGGGGGCGCTCATCTAATATGACTTACATCCTCAGACGAAGAAGAGGAAATTTGGACACAGACATGCAGGGAGAAGGCCCTGCGAGGACAAAGGTGGACGGAGATCGGGATGATGTGTCAGTAAAGCACGGGTCATCAAAGATGGCCAGCAGCCACCAGACGCTGGTCGAAAAGCCTGGTGCAGATCCTCCCTCACAGCCTCCAAGGGACCCTACCCTGCGGACGCTGGATTTCAGGCTTCCAGGCTCTGGAGCTAAGAAAGTAACTTCCTGTTGTTCAAGGCGCCCAGTCGGTGGTGGCACTTTATCAGAGCAGCTTTAGCAAACTAATACGATACCAGAGAAACGGAAAAGCAACTCGCGGCAGCACTTGGGTAGAGAACAGATACTGGGGTCGTCTTAAGTATAGAGGGTAGCGAGATTGCGGGTTGGGGTTACTCTGGAAAAGCCTCATAGAAGCATTGAGATTAATTGTTAAGGGTGGGGGGTGGGTTGGTCTGGGAAGAGAATGGGAAGAAAAGGGAATGCATGTCTGTGGTCCTTCCTGTTGAGTCATGGTCAGAGCCTGTTCCCGGGGCTGGAGGGTCAGGTGCCCAGCCAGGTGAGCGAGCGATGAACGGAATTTGGACCGTGCAGCGATGTAGCCCGTCAGCAGGAAGGAGCTTACAGATAGAAAGCAGCAGGAACACGGGTGAGGATTTGAAAACGAGGCCTCTGCAGGCTGTTTGGGGAAGGGGATAACGTTGGGGCTCCCGACATGGGTCAGGTGGGGCTCTCGTGCTGTTTGCTGTCTCTGGCGTGGAGGGAATCAGACTTCAGCAATTTCAGACTCTGGTATCATATAAAACACTATATAAACCAGGCTCTGAGCTGGGTGCTTCAGGGGAACTCCCGAAGACAACGGTCGACCTGTAATATCTTTCTGTGTTTAGCTCTCTCAGTGCTTACCCAGGACACCCAGGACCAGCGCTCCTTCTGGATGCCAGCAGCCAGGACTTTTCTCAGAATATTTTTCTCCAAGCCCCCATTTCTGGGCCCCAATCCCTGAGTCTGGGCTTGCCCCTGAATGGCTCGAATATTATTACTTGAATAGACAAAACATCCAGTTCACCCCCACCCCTGGCGCATGGGCACACACACACACACACACACACACACACACACACACACACACCTGTTCTCCGGAGAATTCTCCTTCCCAGCTGGGCAGTTACAGAAGTATCACCTTTATTCCTTTATCTCCTTATATCCTAGATGATGGAATTTTAAACAATTTATTGAAATTGAGACTCATTTCAGAAGCGGGATAGAGGCGAACAAAATGACACATTTGAACCTAGAGGAACCAATAATTTGGACCAACAGAGCACCTTCGAGAATATCTAGTCTGTCTCTTTGTATTACAGCTGAGCAGTCTGAGGTCTCTACAGGCCAGCTGACCTGCCCTGGGTTGGGGGTAGGGGGATACCTGTGGGATAGCTGACCTGCCCTGGGTCAGGGGGTCCCTGCGGGACAGCTGCCCTGGGTAAGGGGGTCCCCACAGGACAGCCGGAGTATGTCGGAGTATGGAGAGGTTGTAGAGAAAAGTAGACAACTCCTGACTTGTTAAAGTTGAAAAAAGCTGGGTTGGAATTCTGTTTCCCAAACTGACTGATGGAAAAATCCTAAATAAATCATCGAACTTTTCTAAACCTCAGTTTCCTGGTTTATCAAATGAGGCTCGTAGAGCTGCTTTGAGGTTCAGCTGAGACAGCATAGTGATGAACCGGCTGGGTGTCCACCCCTGAACCTGAACTCGCTTCCTTCACTGCACCTCAGTTTCCCCACCAGTAAAACGGGCGTGATCCTAACACTTGGCTCACGGGTTCTTGTGAGGTTTGAGTCTGTCCACGTAATGTGTTGAGATAAGTATTTGCGAATAAAAATATAATCGGTAGTACTTGGCAAGGGCCTGTGCTCCAGGCAACGGAAGACTCTGGCTAAGGAGTTTGCGGAATAGGTGCCGGTGGGCTCGCAAAGTCACAAAGTCACAGCAGTGTTCTTTCGTGCGCTGACAGTAGTGCGACCGTCCCCGTAACAGTGCGAGAGCGTTTCCTCCCCCCACCCAGAGCTGTGGCACCGCGATTGCAACCCCCCCGGCCCCGCCCAGCCTCTGCCACCACTCATCTGCTGTCTGTTCCTGTGGATTTGCCTGGTCTGGACGCCTCGCGTCAGTGGAATCACACGATATGTCGCCTTTGGCGTCTGGCTTCTTGCAAGGAGCCCAGTGCTTTCGCGGCCCGTCCAGCCGGCAGCCTCTGCCAGTACTCCATTCCTCCTTATTGCCAAATAACCCCATTTTCAATGTTTGAGGGGCGCCTGCGTGGCTCAGTGGGTTGAGCGTTGGGCTTTGGCTCAGGTCACGATCTGGTAGTGAGTTCAAGCCCTGCATCAGGCTCTGCACTGTCAACACAGAGCCTGCTTCGGATCCTCCGTGCCCTTCTCTGTCTCTGCCACCGCCCCCCCAAATGAATAGAAAAATTAAAAAAAAAATTTTAATGTTTAAAAAAATCCTTCCACCCTGTGGGTTAGTTCTACCAACATTCTTGTCCCATCTGCTGGGCCAAGAGCTGGAGAAATCTTTTCCTGCCTTCCTCTCTCCTTTCTAGAGAGACCAAGGCTAAGTGGTCCTTTGCGGTTGGTGAGTTCGAGCCCCACGTTGGGCTCTGTGCTGACAGCTCAGAGCCTGGAGCCTGATCCGGATTTTGTGTCCCCTTCTCTCTCTGCCCCTCCCCAGCTCGCACCCTATCTCTCTCTCTCAAAAATAAACATTAAAAAAAATTTTTTTTTAAATAGACTAAGTGGTGTCTCCAACGTTGGGCTTCAAAGTCATGCTGCTTAGGTCTAAACATCTCCGTGACACTCAGGAAGGTGTGACTCAGGCTTTTCTCCATGTTCTTATCTTTAAAATGGGTTTAATAGAAATCCCAAACTCGTGGGGGTGTTGTTAAACTGAATGGTTTAACAAACCATGAAATTACGTGAAATCTTGTTTGGTACATTATAAACACCCTTCAAAGTTAAATATTATATGTCATATTCTGTTTTTAATGTAAATATATTACATCCTGTATTATATCAGCATGCAGATATGGGCACTTCATCCTTAACATTATTTAATACTTCAATTTATTATGAATCCAAATGGCCAGATAGGTGAAGTAAACAATCTTCCTTAAAATTTTCTGCAGCAAAATTTACATTTGTGCCAGCGATTTCAGAGTAGTCTAAATTCCTAGAGTAATTTCTTAGTCCTTAATGGAAGATTCACTTTCTTCTTTTAAAAGATCAGCAGTGGGGTGCCTGGGTGGCCGGTCGGTTAAGCGTCTGACTTCGCCTCAGGTCATGATCTCACGGCTCTGTGCTAACAGCTCAGAGCCTGGAACCTGCTTCAGATCCTGTGTCCCCCTCTCTCTCTGCCCCTCGCCCGCTTGCACTCTGTCTCTCTCACAAAAATAAATAAACATTAAAAAAATTTAAGAAAAGATCAGCGGCGTTTGGTCGCAGGGGGAGATTCGGGCTTTGTCTTTTTCATTAAGCCGTTACTCTGAATGGTTAGATGGCACACAGTTAGCCTCATGTTCAGCTGGTCCGTCCTTTCTGTAGATTCATGGAAAGCCGCAGATCTGCCCAGAAAGAAAGAGACGTGTGGCCATGTGTGTGCCCCCGATGTCTACACTGGGGGGCGGTACGGAGGTGGTTGGCATCACTGATGTCTTGCTTTCTGTTCTGGTGCCATTTTCTTGTGCTTACCCAAAGCTTGATGGCAGAGAGGAAGAAACGAGCGCAGGCCAGTAGGAAAGGATGGGAGCAGGACATACCCTTCCCTGGAAGAGTCCCCAGCGCTCTTAGCCCAGTGTGGGGTCCCCATGCCTATCTCCCAGTGCTCCCGACACCTGCCTGGTCCAATCCTCTTTCCTCTCTCCTTCCAACCTGTGCCTATAAACCCTCAGATTCTTTCCCATTGGGGTTGAAATAATTGGTCATGTCTTAAAATATTACAGGTGGGAAGGAGGGGGGGGTGACGGGGTTATGTACTCGGACACAAATCTACGTGTGAAGCTGGTGGCAGAATTTCAGAAGGTAGCCAGGAGTTGGGAGGACAGCCCTTTACGCCTGCCCTGTACACGGCTGGCTGTCAGAATCCACCTCTGAGAGAGCTCCAGGACATCTCGAAGGAACGCTCCCTTGTTATCTCGGTTTACAGGGCAGGAGAAGAACCAGGGTATCAGAAAGTAGAATAAAGGGGGAGATTAAGCACCACCCTAAGGTGGGGGCGGTTAACAGTTCTTAGTGGCCAGTTCAACTCTTGATAGAAAAAGCCCTAAAAATTACATTCCCCATATGGACTGTGCCACTGTCCCGGTCAGTGCTGTGTCACTCGGTGTCAGATTTTTGGTGTCCTCCAGGCAGTGCCTCCCGGCTCCACTGGGCTGGGAAAGGGGCCGTGTTAGTCACGGGCGGATCTGTGGCCAGGGGCCTGGTCACCTTCTGATTTCGTCTGGGACGCAATTTGCCTCCCTGCTCCGGGCTCAGGCATTACCAGGGAGTCAGGCAGATCATTTGTATCTGGAAACCCCCATCTCGGTTCTTCTGTTCTCGGTTCTCTCTTTTAGTCCTTAAGGCTTGGTAGCTATGGACAAACCTGCCACCAGACAGTAGGGGATCAGTGTAGGCCTGGCCAGTGGACATCTTGGGGCACTGTGTTCCTGCTTCTGAGCGCTCAGATACTCACATTCCCATTAAAGGAATTGTGCGAGAAATAAAAGCATTGGGTCCACAGTAGGGGATCCCTCACTGTGCACCAAAATAATACCTTGTACGAGAAGAATGTCCTATCCGAGTTTAGGATTGCCCTGGGAGCCTACAAGTTCAGAGAGGGCGGGAAAGCTGATCAGAGGCGGAGCTATTAAAGCCAAGTGTGGTGGGCAGGAGACAGAATGAGGGCTTGCTGAGGGGTCTTTCCAGGGATGGGGGGCAGGTGGTCATAATGGGTGACCACCCCCTTTAGAAGCTCATGTCTGAGAAAATCCCAGGGACGTTCCCAATGGCCTTTCTCTTCCAAGTGGGAGGTGAAATTTCATGAGGACATTGCAGATATCTGAAGGATCCTTTTCCTCACCAAAGACTGTGTTATTTGGTATTTTTTAATAGCACCATCTGTCAGTAAGGGAAAAGCTCCGAGTTGCAATATTGATCTTGTCACTTTGGGGAACTGTTTGATATTTAGGATTATAAATAACATTTTCATTTGCTCCGTGATCGTGTTCAGGCTGTGCTTGACATCTGAGCCCAGCAATATCATTTCTTATCAAATATGAAGATGTGTACTTTTCCTGAGGTCTGAATCATGAATTCTGAAATAACATTGACACGTATGATTTACTCTGAAACCTTAACAGTTCACAGGATGTGTGCAGTTTTTCCCTGTCTTAATTAAACAGAGGACAGTGTGAGTTGACAACAGCAATACCTGCTAACATTTATTAAGCCCTAACTTTGGCTCAGGTTGGAGTTTCTGATTTAAGCCTTACAACAACGTAGTCAGGAAAACCACCATGATGACCATGACCCAGGTAAGCACAACAAAGCAGCGTGAGGCGTCCACTGCCCTGTGGCTACTGGGAGACAGAACTGGGATTTGAACCCAGGCAGGTCGGCTCCACAGCCCATACTGTGAGCCACTCTGTTCATTTATATTTACCCCTGTATGTGTACAGCCTCCTTTGGTGTTATGCTTTCAATATCTTCTATATTTGGTTTCACATGCTTTTCTTTTTCTTCTCCCTTGATCTTTACAAAAATCCTTTGAAAGACAGAGGACAAAGATTATTATCCACATCTTGCAAGTTAAAAACCTGAGGCCCAGAGATATTAAAGGATTTCCCCAACACCATATTGTAACTAACAGCAGATTAGGATTCAAATGTAGATCATCCCACTCAAATTCTTGTATCTCTTTGATTTGAGTGACACAAAATTATTACCATTATTGTCATTACTGAAAACTACTATGGTTACATTTAAAAGATAAGATAAGCTGTGTGTTTCACTGGATAGTTGGGCCGATAAAGAGAATATGTACCGAAGTTTTAGCCAGGTCTTTGCTGTAAAGCTCTGGAAGAATGTTTTAAATGAGTTTCTTTCTTGCCCTTTCTTTCCTTCTTTTTCTCTTTCCTTTTCTTTCGTTCGTTCTTTCTTTCTTTCTTTCTTTCTCTTTCTTTCTTTTTTTCTTCCCTCCTTCCATTCTTTTTTCTTTCTTCCTTTCTTTTTCTTTTGTTCCTTTTCCTTTCTTTCCTTCTTTTTCTTTCCCTTCCTTCCTTTCTTTCTCTTTCTTTCTTTTTTCTTTCCTTTTCTTTCTTTTTCTTTCCTTCATTTTCTTTTCTTTCTTACTTTCTTTTTCTTTCCTTTCTTATTTTTCTTTCACTTCCTTCCTTTCTTTCTTTTTTCTTTTTCTTTTTCTTTCTTTCCTTCTTTTTCTTTTCTTTATTTCCTCCTTCCTCTCTTTTTCTTTCCTTCTTTTTCTTTTCTTTCCTTTTCTTTCTTCCTTTCTTTTTCTTTCCTTTTTCTTTTTTTTCTTTCTTAATTTCTTTCTTTCTTTCTGCCTCTCTCCTTCCCTCCCTTCTTCCTTTCCTTTCTTTATTTTCTGGCCAGGATTGGGAAGTGATGGACAAATGGAATCCTTTCCCCTGCTTATTCCCATGAAAGATGCTGAAACTCATCCTCTCATGGGGTATGTTCTCTCATAGACTAATTGTGTTCTCCTAGAGGGCATCTGATTTCCGCATAGAACTGAGACCCTGTATTTACAAGAGAAACAACAAAGCTACCCAAATCCCAAATCTGCATCCCAAATCTGCCTTTCTAGTGCCATAGCTCTTAATTTCTTCATTATTTATGTATTTCAATGTGGTGCAGAATATTCCAGAACTCCACTGAGCATTAATTTAGCTTGTATATTTTAAAAAGAAAAGGATCAACTCTTTGATATTTTCATCTCTATGTTTAGCTAAGTTTGTGTCCAATGATGTAATTCTAGTAATAGTTTCAGACACTCTCTACATAGTTTCTCATTGTTATCATTGAGTGCCATTCTTTGGAAGGTACTTGAGTCCATCCATCAAGCAGTGGGGATGAAATAATGTACTCGTTCTTTAAGTGGCCAGCCCCACCCAGCTGTGCGTGATGATTCCATCTGAACAATCCACAGCCTTCTGCCTGTGGACGAACTTTTCTTCCACATTAGGAGCAAGAATTAGGAGACTTAGGAGGCCTCCAGAAGGCAAGATGGCACACAGTGAGATGATTGCTAGGATATTGGAAATGTCTCTCCCCTGTAAAATCATAAACACTGTAGAATAAGTTAGAGATGTTCACATTCTATGTCCCTCATGTTTATTTGTTGATGTCGTTTCCTGTGAATGCAGCCCCCATGTTCTAAGATTCGGGATATAGCTGCGTGAGCAAAGGATCTGAGATGATACCCATACTCACTTTTCCCCTGATTTCCTTAGGGACTATGTCCGTTTTGTGTGTCTTGCTAGTTTGTAGGATGATTATTCCAATAGTTTCTTGTTAGCAAATCAACAATGACAGATGTTTAATTGCTGCCAATGGATTTTATGCATGATGGACACTGAGGTTTGACCATTCAATTCATTTGAAACAGATGATATTTCCACGTTGAAATGATGTCCTGTGTTTGGTATTTCCATGACGTAATAGACCTGGACCAATACACCTCTGGGTAAAAGGCTGTGATTTTGAAGAAGTCATCCTAGGAACAACAGGCCAGCTCACCCTCAGGCCATCACTTTCTTTGTTGTTAGAACACTGGACAGCTTCACTGATAAAGATAGGAGTTTCAGCCTCCTTCTTTATAAATTAAGCACATGCCATTGGTGGTGCACAAAGAAAACATTACAAAATGGCAGGCATTTCAATGAGCTTGTATATGTACAGGCTATCTTTTTGTCCATTGGAGAAAACAAACGTATTCATAATTATGTCTTCCTTTAAAATGGAGTTAGTAAGAGTGCCTTCCTGCCTTTCCCTATTTTATCCAAATCATTGATATTCTTAAAATTTTTTTAAGTTTATGTATCTATTTTGAGAGAATGAATGTGAGTGGGGAGGGGTGCAGAGAGAGAGAGAGGGAGAGAGAGAATCAGAAGCACTCTCCATGCACTGTCAACATGGAGCCCAACATGGGGCTCGATCTCATGAACCGAGAGATCATAACCTAAGCCGAGATCAAGAGACTGCCACTTAATCGACAGAGCCACCCAGGCGCCCCAAACCATGAATATTCTTAAAGATCCCACTCCACTCCCATCTCCTCCAAAAAGCCTTCCTTTTCATTCTTATATTCATTAATTCATTTCTCCTGTACTTTCTGTTACATTTTAACTTGATACCCAGCACCTGACTATCATATACTCTATTTTATTTTACCCAGAAGGAAACATATATGTTTAATCTGCCTCTCATGTTAGGTTTTAAGTTAAAAAAAAATCTGCTGACTGAAAAAATTGATCTCAAAACTAAAGAAAGGAGCCACCTTTTCTGTTCCTGTATAACAGCACGGACCCTGGCCCTGCCCCTTCCCCCCACACACTCCGTACTATTTACCTTCCAGAATTTACAGAGGACTGAGTTCCTAATAGATGTTCATTAAATTCTTTGTATGTGATTTAACTTGAAAACTGGAAGGCAATGAATTGAACGAAGGAAGAAGATATTCCAGGGGTTCAAAAGTCCCTCGGAACCCTTCAGTAGTTGTGTTTCAGCCCTTAGAGTGTACTGCCATTTCTGTCTTTTGGAAGTTCTCCGAGTCGGCAAAGGGGCTCATCATTTCTGCATCCCCCAGACGGAAGCCATGCAGTCTTTGCCAGTATTCTCGCCTACTCGTTCTGACTTCTCTGACGTTGACGTGTAAGCATGCTGGAGCCGGCAGGTTAACATCGCGCAGGCCTGTGAAGTTCCACACGCAACCACGGAGCTCCATAAATAACTAATAGAGTGAAGCAGACACCAGGTTGACTACTGACTTTGTAGTGTCTAGTCTCTGATAACACTAGCTTCGAGAGGCACGTGTGCGGGGGCACCTGGGTGGCTCAGTCTTTTGAGCATCTGACTCTTGATTTCGCCTCAGGTCATGATCCCAGGGTCTTGGGAACAAGCCCTGTGTCAGGTTCTGGGCTGAGTGTGGAGCCTGCTTAAGTTTCTCTCTCACTCTCTCTCTCCCTCTGACCTTCCCCCCTGCTCATTCTCTCTCTCTCTCTCTCTCTCTCTCAAATTAGAAGAAAAATATGTGTGTGCATATATTGTGCAGATATATGCTTGAGCTATTGCGTAAAAGCAGCCAGTGGACTTTTCTTCGAGCTATGATAGAGTAACTGACAGTGAACTTTCCCTTCTGGCATAAGCAGCTATCGAACGGGTAAAGTGTGTGAGGCAGCCGTTATAAGGCAGCACAGGACCATAGTCCTTGAGAGAAAAGAAGCCTATGGGATGAGGTTCACGACTGCCCAGCTCTCTGCCTGCAGAGCTTTCCAGAGGGACAGGAAGGTGGACCTCCTGCAAACTATGGCCTCACCGACCCAAGAAGGAGGAGGAGAATCAAATTCTTTCCTAAGAAGCATGAAATTTGCGGAGCTCTCGAATCAGGCCTTGCCGTAGACTAAGCTCATGTCTAACAAAGGAAATATCAAACCTCATATGACCCAAGAGATTCACTGCTAATTTTCCTGCTGCCAGAGCAAAACTCACTTACAAGTTAGGAACACACTGTGTAGTATCCCTGAAATATTTTATTTCAGTATGGAGCACCGGGGTGACTCAGTCAGTTAAGCCCGACTTCGGCTCAGGTCGTGATCCCGTGTTTCGTGAGTTTGAGCCCTGCGTCGGGCTCTGTGCTGACAGCTCAGGGCCCGGAGCCCGCTTCAGATTCTGTGTCTCCTTCTCTCTGCCCCTTCCCCACTTGTGCTCTGTCTCTGTCTGTCTCTCTCTCGAAAATAAACTTTTAAAAAAAAGTAAATAATTTCAAAACAATTACTAGAGTTGAAAAAAAAAACCAAATATGGGACCCATGATCACGGAAAATAGTCAATAGAAACAAGTCTTGAGATGACTTTGATGTTGGAATTTTCAGACAAGGACTTTAAAGAAGTTGTTATAAGTATATTCAAGGAATTAAGGGAAACATGGTCATAGTGAGTGAACAAAGGGACAATTGAACAGAGAAATTAAAAGCATAAAAAATTTAGAATTGAAACTATAATATGTAAAATAAAAATTCATTTGGTGGACTTAAGTATTTAGCTCAAGAAAGACAGAAGAAAAGCAAGTTAATTTGAAGGCAGATCAATAATATTATCCAAACTGAGGAACAGATATAAAGACGGGGAAAATATAATAGACTGTGTTTTCATGACAAGCAGGACGGTATTTGAGTAGTCAAAAAATCCATGTAATCTGAGCTTCAAAAGGATATAAGAGAGAAAAATCAATTTTTAAAATGCCTTGAATTTTCAGTATTTGGTGCAGAAAATTAAAATAATGATTTCAGGGGCACCTGGGTGACTCAGTCAGTGAAGCGTCTTGATTTAGGCTCAGGTCATGATCTCATGGTTCATGGGATTGAGCCCCGTGTTGGTCTCTGTGCTGACAGCATTGAGCCTGCTTGGGATTCTCTCTCCCTTTCTCTCCAGCCCTCACTCTCTCTCCCACTCTCTCAAAATAAATAAATGTTAAAAATACACACACACACACACACACACACACACACACACACACACAATTTTTTAAAAAGCAAACAGTAAACATAAAAAGTGACTGTTTATATCACTGTCAGACAAGATATACTTCAGGACAAGGGCTTCTGTTGAAGACAAAGACAAATATTTGATAAAAACAAATTGTTAACGTAACATGTCAGAAAGGCATAAACATAATAAATATGTATGTATCTAATAGCAAAGCTTTGAAATACATGAGGCAAAATGACAGAACTAGAGGGATTCGTGGATAGGCCCTCAAATTGTTGCAGATATTAATATCCCCTCTCAATAACCAATAAAAAAATTAGGTGTAATTTCAGTAAATATTTAAATCATCTTTTTTTTTTTATTTTTTTCAACGTTTATTTATTTTTGGGACAGAGAGAGACAGAGCATGAACGGGGGAGGGGCAGAGAGAGAGGGAGACACAGAATCGGAAACAGGCTCCAGGCTCCGAGCCATCAGCCCAGAGCCCGACGCGGGGCTCGAACTCACGGACCGCGAGATCGTGACCTGGCTGAAGTCGGACGCTTCACCGACTGCGCCACCCAGGCGCCCCAATATTTAAATCATCTTGATCTAATTGATATTGGTAGATCATAGCCCAACAACCACAGCATATATTCTTTTAAAGTATAAGTAGAACTCGCACTGTGTGAAGCTAGTATGTATCTAAAATGAAAATCAGAAGATGAAATCTTACAGAGTATTTTCTTTGACTGTGAGACAAATTAGAAATAAAAAACAATAAGATATTTAGAAAAAGTACAAAAATGCTTAGAAAATAAACAATATTCTCTGAACCCATGGGTCAAAGAAAGTACAGGGATAAGTTAATAAATATTTTAAGCTAAATGACAATAAAAGCACATATCAAAGCTTTTGGTATTTAGCTAAAGTAGTGCTTGGTGGGAAATTTATACTTTTAAAGGTTTGTATTAGGAAAAAAAGAAGATAACATGGATGGAGCTAGAATGTAGTATATGCTAAGTTAAATAACTCAATCAGAGAAAGACAAATACCATATGATTTCACTTACATGTGGAATTTAAGAAACGAAAGGGATGAACATTTGGGAAGGGGGAGGGAAAGAGGAGAGAGGGAAACAAACCACAAAAGACTCTTAACAATAGAGAACAAACTGATGGTTGATGGAGGGAGGTGGGTGGGGGATGGGCTAGATGGGTGATGGGTACCAAGGAGGGCACTTGTCATGATGAACATTGGGTGTTGTATGTAAGTAACGAATTACTGAAGTCTACTCATGAAACCAATATTGCACTGTATGTTAACTAAAATTTAAATTAAAAAAGGAAAAAAAGATAAAAATCAATGATCTAAATCTCCTTCAAGATACCAGAAAAAGAAATGCAAAATGAACCCTAAGCAGAAAGATGGAAAAAATATAGAAAAAAAATGTCTGAAATATAAAATGTGGAAATAATAGAGACAACATACATGAGGAGAATCAATAATGCGAAACTATCACGTCTCCTCAGATTGATTTATGGGTTTAATACAAGCCATTCCAATCAGGAAGTGAAAATTCCAATCAGGAAGTGAAAATTGACAAACTGATTCTAAAACTTACATAGGAATTCCAGGGAGCTAGAATGGCTAAAACAAACTTGAAGACGAAGTACATATTTCAAGGACTTCCCCCATCTGTTTTAATTACTATAAAGTTGCAGAAGTTGAATGTGGTATCAGCATAGGTGAAGACAAATAATCAGCAGAACCTGGTTGTGTGGAATTAGACCCAACACACACAGGTAACAAACAGTTGATTTGGGTTAAGGTAGGGAGGCCAGGATAAAATCATTGGGAAAAATCAGGGTACCTGGGTGACTCGGTCGGTTGAACATCCAGCTCTTTTTTTTTTTTTTAATTTTTTTTTTTTTTACATTGATTTATTTTTGAGAAACAGAGTGAGACAAAGCGTGAGCAGGGGGAGGGGCAGAGAGAGAAGGAGACACAGAATCTGAAGCAGGTTCTAGGCTCTGAGCAAGCGGTCAGCACAGAGCCCGATGCGGGGCTCGAACTCACAAACTGTGAGATCATGACCTGAGCCGAAGTCGGACGCTCAACCGACTGAGCCACCCAGGCGCCCCGAACATCCAACTCTTGATTTCAGCTCAGGTCATGATCTCATGGTCTGTGAGATCGGCCCTGCGTCGGGCTCCACACTGACAGCAAGGAGCCTGCTTAGGGTTCTCTTTCTCCTTCCCTCTCTCTCTCTCTCTGTCTCTCTCTCTCTCCCTCCCCCACTTCCCCAATTCATGCTCTCTCCATGTCTCTCAAAATAAACAAATGAACACTTAAAAAAAGGCTATTGGGAAAGATAAACTTTACCCCCTACCTCTAACATAAACAATAATGCATTTCCATCAAAAATGATTCCTAACCATAAAAGCTAAAATGATAAAACATTCAGAAGTAAACAATGGGCAATACCATAACTTTGTAAAAGACTTCATAGGCAGGAATCAAAACACACCTACCATAAAAATTGTTCATTTGGACTTCATCAAAGTAAAAATTTCTGCTCATCAAAAGACATTGTTTGAAAATGAATAGTTCCCTAACAGATTGAAAAAATATATATTCAGTTCCATGTATCTGACATAGGATTTTGTATCTATAATATATAAAAAATGCCTGCAAATCAATAATTTAAAATGGGCAAGAGATTTGAACAGGCACTTTACAAAAGGAGATACGTAAATGCCCAATAAGCACATGAAATGTGAAACATCATTAGTCATTAGGAAATGCCAGTTCAAACCATGTTGAGACACCTTCTCATAACTTGCTAGAATGGCTATAATCAAAAAGATTGATGATCCCATGGGCAAGGGGGGAGTTGGGGGAAATCGGTGAAAGCAATTAAGAGTATACGCATCATGATGAGCACTGAGGAATGCACAGAATTGATGAATCATTATGTTGGTACACCTGGAATTAATATAAAAGTGTATGTGAATTAAACTTCAAGTAAAAGAGTGAAACAGCAGAATACTTTTTTTCTGAGTCCTCTGAATCTAAGATGGAACCTGGAAGTCATATTCTTTGGGTATATATATTGTTTTCTTTATAGTAGGTCTAGTTTTTCTCTGGGTAATTTATAAGATACTTTCTTTGGTGTTAACAACAAACAAATCTATTCTACATATGTTAATATAGATTGATATCTATAATCTTTACCAGTTCTTGCAATTATAAGTGTTTAATGCCTTCATTTATTTGTACGATTTTACTTCTATAATTTCTTTGAATGTACAAAAATAAAGATTGACCACACCAAATGTGAAAGGACCCAGACTCTCATACATCATTGGTGGGAGTTTGTAGTCAGTATGACTACTTTGGATATAAATCTTTGAAGGTTTCTTACAAACCTAAGTCTGTAGTTCCCAACTGCAATCTATTGTACTCCTAGGTTCTTGCCCAAGAGCAGTGGAAACGTAAATCCACAAAAGATGTATATGGGAATGTTTATAGCATCCGTATCCATAATACCCCCAAATTGGAAAGAGCCCAAATAACTTTCAGGAAAACAATGGAAAAATAAATGGTATTCATACAGTGAACTGTTTGTCAGAATAAAGAAGGCTGCATTTAAAAACATTTTTTTAATGTTTTCATTTATTTTTGACACAGAGAGAGAGAGCACGAGTGGGGAAGGGGCAGAGAGAGAGAGGGAGACACAGAATCCGAAGCAGTCTCCAGGCTCTGAGCTGTCAGCACAGAGCCTGATGCAGGGCCAGAACTCATGAACCAAGAGATCATGACCTGAGCCGAAGTCTGATGCTTCACCGGCTGAGCCACCCAGGCGTCCCAAGAAGGCTGCATTTTAATGTGCATGCAGTGAGGGTGCGTCTCAGACATGAACCTCGTGTTTGGATGGATGAAGCCAGATAAAAAAGTTCATTTGCAGAATTCAGTGCGCAAGAAGCTCAAGGCCCATGAAAGAGACCAGAACGGTGGTTGTCTGTGGCAGAGCGGGTGCAGTTGACTTGGAAGGGGCAACAAGTGACATTCTGGGGATGCTGAAAATGTCCTGTATCTTAATTTGATTATATGCATTTGACTGCATATACCCAGAGAAGTACACGCATTTGTCAAAACTCAACTGTGTGCTTAAGATCTGTGCACCTGCTGTATCTAAATATCATCTCCCTGGGGGAAAAGAAAGTGGGCTTATGTTGATATGTGCGTCCATTCTTTAGGCATACCAGTGGCAAAACTGGCTTACTCCAATCCTGGAGCATAGTGAGGAACAGGGTCGCCCTATGATTCATAGACATGAATCTGGAGTCCTTTAGGGGTTGTACACCATGGTGATATGATAATGCTAATGGTCATTATCTGTTTTTGTTATTGCCTCAGATTCTGACATTCAGTGTTGGTGTTCATCCAGAAAAGCGTGCGAATAATGGGTGAATAGCTAAATGAGAAGTGAAACTTTCTCTCTTCGAACATGCTAACAAGAGACCATTTTCTGGTTGTGTGTGTCAAAGACAAACATACCATTCATTTTTGGAAAGGAAATCAACTTTCTTCAGGGAAGTGGCTTTAATGTGATAGAAGAGGCAAAATAGCAATTAACCTATTAATTAACCCAGGGAAACTATTAGCCAGGGAGATCATCAAATTGCTTTTTAAAAGATTACCTGACGACAACAGAATCTGCCCAAACAATTTACTTCTGCAAGTATCCTGTGTTTTTCCTCTCTCGGAGAGACTGGGGAACATCTGAATATCAAAGATTCTTGATTTGCTCCTGAATATTTTCTTCGGCTTGTGTAAGAATGATTTGGCTGTGTTGCGTTTCGTTTTGTATGGCTTAGCGGGGCGGGGGGGGGTGCTTTTCCAGGACTCCAGGCATTGGTCTCCGGCTTCAGAGCCTTATGTGGGTCATTGCTCTTGGAGAATGTGCAAGAGAGTGTCCCCAGTTACATTTATGTATGACTGCACGGACACACAGAATTTTGCATATGGTTTCAGAAGGTTTGTGGGCCCCTAGAGTTTTGTCTCATATTCTCTAGGGGCTCCCTGTAGTCTGGACTGAGGACTAAGTCTATTTCTTGCGCAGACTCCTCTGAAGCAGCACAGTGGCCTGCCCGCATGGACGTCTGGACGGCGGGTCTGCGTGGCGAGGGTGTGTGGGTGTGCTCGTGGCGGGCAGGCTAACGGGGTTGCTGGGGAGTCTGATCTCCTAAGACTTTGAAAAAGGCATTGCTGGCTTCCCAAGGTGCCTGTGAATTCAAGTAGGAGACAAATGGATTTCTTCCCTCTTTGTGATCCTGAGCGGGAACTGCAGAAAAATGGGCGTTTCTACCCAGTTATAAAGAAATGCCTTTTCCAAAAGATGAATCCAGTCAGCTTTATTGAATGGAGAACATGTCTGGTCTGTCTCCAAATGCAGTCTTCCCTGGTGGCTTCTGCCTGGCAAAGAGAAAAATCGGTTTCTTGACTGAAGGAGGTCTGTGTGGAGAAGAGTCGAGGGAGGTGGTGACAAGAAGAGGCAGGAGGGAAAGTTGGGGGGGGGGGGAAGGTGGGGGTGTTCCCGCAGGTGATCCTGGCAGCTCATGGGCTCCAAGGCTCTGCAGCTGGGGCGTTTAGAGCACCAGGTCGGGGGGGTGCTGACAGGCGGTGTGGAGCCAGAAGGGCGTGCCTCCCGGACTGGGAGGACCGAGGACACCGCGTGAGCATCCCGAGCCTCAGTTCCTCCACACTGATGTTGAGCTGCGGGAAAGCACGCCCAGCAAAGCAGTGGGAGAGGATCCCAAGAAAGGTGTAAGGTGCCCACCCGAGCTGGCAGGTGGCTGATTCACAAGAGCGATTTCTTTCATAAGGAAACCTACACGTACTTCATAAGGAAATCTACACGTGCTTTGGTAGCTTTGGGGCAGCAGGTGCTCTGGGAATGTTGGAAGAGAAGGCACTCAGGGACATCGCGGAGGCCTGAGGCTGTGACAGAGCTGACCACCTTTCAGGCTGAGGCGACAGGAAAGTTCTCCGGGTTCTGTAGGGGTGGAGCGTGAGGGGCGGGTAGTGTGGTTTGAATGAGAACAAGAAGGCTGGCGGAGTGAAATGCGTGTAAGCTGAGGCTGGCGGTGCACTGTCCCTACAGAGAGACTTATTCCCTGGGAAGAGGAGGGATGCCCCGCGAGTGGGCTTATTGGCTATAAAGTTTATAGCAAGTTTATCTACTTCGGTTGAACTGAAAATCAAGACCCTGGTGGTTCGTGGTCACATGTGCTTGTGTGTTTGTGAGCGCGTCGGAGATGGAGGTGGAATGTTTGAGGTCAAGCTAATCCTCGGCAAAAATCCCTTCCCTTCGGTGGCAAGCTGGGGCTGGGGACACAAGTCTCCCCAGGCTGGGAGGGGCGCTAGTCCCCCTACCTTGCTTATTAGGACTGTAGGTATGGGTTCCATATGAAACCTACCTACTGACCCTAAGACAGATCTGCCCTGCTTTAAATTCTCCAGGTGCGGTATGCTTTCTCATTTCCCACACCTGGACAGACTCCCCGCGCCACGAACCCCATCCACCTTCCCCCCAGCACCCACGTCACTATTCCTGATAATGACGTATGAACAAAAGTCACTGAAGCTACTCCTGGTCAATCATCGCCATGTCATCAGAGCAGGAGGACTCTTAGTGTGGAGGGGTTACTCGAGAGAAAAGAACAAAAATCACCTTGAAGAAGGACTGAGCCTTATGCCCAGGAACGTCCAGGGAGATGGGCGGTAAGACCAACCATCCCAAACCAGGGTGAAGGTGCTCATCTTGCTGTACCGTGGGCAGACTCAGAGAAAACTGTCAAGAGCATCCTGGAGACCCCCCTGCCCCCAGACATAATTCTAGAAACCTCGGTTCTTAGCAAAGGCTGCCTGATAGCTCATTTAAAAGTGGCCCCTTTTGGGGCGCCTGGGTGGCGCAGTCGGTTAAGCGTCCGACTTCAGCCAGGTCACGATCTCGCGGTCCGTGAGTTCGAGCCCCGCGTCGGGCTCTGGGCTGATGGCTCAGAGCCTGGAGCCTGTTTCCGATTCTGTGTCTCCCTCTCTCTCTGCCCCTCCCCCGTTCATGCTCTGTCTCTCTCTGTCCCAAAAATAAATAAACGTTGAAAAAAAAAATTTAAAAGTGGCCCCTTTTATGTAAGGAGGATTTTAATCTGCCAGATTCAAAATGAAATGAAAGTAAAATAAAAACTTAGAATGTCTCCAGTCAGAAGCCAGGTTGGAAGATGATGAAAGGAAAAGTGGGCAGCATGGGGTGAAGGGGCTGTTTGGGGTAATTAGTAAAATAATCCCAAACACCCTGTGCACGTAAACCCACGCCTGCAGAGTAGACTTCATGGAAGGTGCCAGTGAGTCCCAAGGAGGGACCAGCATCATTTTCAGAGACCATCTTCTACCCAGAGAAAAAAAATGGGTAGAATTTGTTTTTTCTCTGCAGATGAATTTTCACTGAAAGGAACAGGAAGCACACACCAGGGTCCCCGCTGGGGAGGGCGTCTGAGGGAGGGTGGTGCCATTGGCCACTCTGCACCTTTCTTCCGAGTAGATGGAAATAAGCCAGAGCGAAGGGAGGTGACGTGGCTGAGCAGGAGGACAGGAGGGAAACGCACATTAACTAGGCGCTGCCTGGTGCGGCTGCCAACACACCTTCGTAAGTGTTCACGTATCTAATTCTTGCCTTGCATGCTGTTTTAAAGGTAGAAGTGATTTGACGTTTATTGTAATGGAGGGAAATATTTGCAGTTTTATAGGAACGTATACATAGGTGTGTGTGTGACTGGAATTCCACGCCATAAGCCATATTGGCAATAAAGACAAGGGTGATGATGCCAGAGATGATGATGGTGAAGCTGGTGGTGATGTGCTGTCTCCAAAGAGGAACAGGGTTGCAGCTACATTAATAGATTATCTCATTGATTCAGCACGACAGTCCTTCCCAGCCGCTGTTACCGTCCCTTTGCTGTAGTTGAGGAAACGGGGGCTTAAAGAGGCCGGTGAAGTTGCCCGGGATGACAGCGTTTGCCCCTTCCTGTGCCCAGTCTAACCGTTGTGCCCGTCCAGCTGTATCTGTGCCCTGACCTCTCTTGAAAGGCGAGCCTCCTGTTACTTTTTAAAATTTTTTTAAATCTTTATTTATTTTTGAGAGAGAGACACAGAGTGTGAGCAGGGGAGGGACACAGAGAGAGGGAGACGCAGAATCCGAAGCGGGCTCCAGGCTCCGAGCTGTCAGCACACAGCCCGACGTGGGGCTCGAACTCACAAGCTGTGAGACCATGACCTGAGCCGAAGTCAGATGCTTAAGCGACTGAGCCACCCAGGCGCCCCATGAGGCTCCTTTTAAACTGTTGCTCGTTCCCTTTGTGCCGTCACGAAGCCACATCTAAAGCATCTCCTTGCAACTCCGGGCGTTGTAGGTGTAACCAGAGGTAGGTTTATTTTGTGTATCTGTCTATAGGTTTAGTTTGCCACTTCATGTATCTTCTAAGAATGATCAAAGCGGGAAGCCTGCCTTCCGTAGATGTGAACTCGCAGTCTTAATTGCCCAAGATGCTTCCCTTGGCCGTCGTGGGGGGCGGGGGTGGGGGTGGTTCCAAGGACGCAGCACGAGGGCACGGTTAGAAGACCCAGGAGCAGGGAGGTTAGTAGAGACAGTGGTCACATCTTCCCTGGGTTAGGAAGTAAACAGGAATAAGAGCTCCGATGAGGGAACATAAGTCCCATTTTACCGAGCGCGAGGGCTCGAGTGTGTCTGAGGCGAGGTTCTGCAGGAAGATTCCAGATGGGAACAGGAGGGTGTGGAAAGCTAATGAGAGAGGAATAAGTGTGGGAGGAATCCATTATGGAGGAGAAGGGAATGTGCCACTGCAAAGCTAAAGAAAAAGAGAGTAAGAGAACCATATGGACCAAAAAATGCAAGGTGTATGAAAATTCCTCATGGTACCAACATGTGAGTAAAGGCTGTGCTGACAGTTTGCTGAGGGCAGCGAATCTGTTGAGGTGAGAGAGTGGATGTCGGGGTGTGTGTGGGGGGGGACCGGAGGGATGACAGAGGAGGGGGTGCAGCTGAAGCCTGAGGGAGCTCCTTCCCTCCCCCCACCCACCACGTTAGAGAAGAGTTGAAGGTCAGATTCTAGAAACTGAGATCCGTTTTCTTCGGGGCAGTGTGAAGTGCTGAAAGGTTTCATGAACATGCCGGAGCCCAGAGCAGATAGACAATTAGAACGATTTGAAGGTCGACATGGCAGCAGGCTTAGATGAATTAGATCCCAAAAGTAAGGGCAGAGAGCCAGCCTAAGTGGGAGATTTGGGGATGTGCAGATATCCCCCAGAACTGGGGCAGGGGGGGCAGAGGAGGGACAGCCAGAGCCTGGCGGGGGGGGGGGTGGGCAGGCAAAGAGCCTCACCTCACTTCGTCTGTCCCCGGGGAAGAAGTGTCCCCACTCATCGTCCCCTCTTCTTTCTCAAGCCTGCCCTCCCTGCTAGTGCCTGGATGTCTGGTCCCTTCCTAGAACAGACACTAGGTGTTTGCAGAATTTTTATTTGTTGTTATTTTTTTTTTAATTTTTTTTTCAACGTTTATTTATTTTGGGGACAGAGAGAGACAGAGCATGAACGGGGGAGGGGCAGAGAGAGAGGGAGACACAGAATCGGAAACAGGCTCCAGGCTCTGAGCCATCAGCCCAGAGCCCGACGCGGGGCTCGAACTCACGGACCGCGAGATCGTGACCTGGCTGAAGTCGGACGCTTAACCGACTGCACCACCCAGGCGCCCCTGTTGTTATTTTTTTTTAAAGAAGTTTTTAAAGTTTATTTATTTTGAGAGAGAGAGAAAGCACAAGCAGGAGGGGGGCAGAGAGAAATGGAGAAAGAGAATCGCAAGCAGGCTCCTCACCATCACCACGGAGCCTGATGGGGGGGCTCGAACCCACAGACTGTGAAATCATGACCTGAGCCGAAGTCGGAAGCTTAACTGACTGAGCCGCTCAGGTGCCCCGATGTTTCCAGAATTTTTAGGCCACGGTACTTGAAAGTTCTTTGGCTTCGTGATGCTTTTACACTTAAAATACAACAGAATACAGTAGATGCTTACCATAATGGGAAAGAACGACTTTCAGGTGAGTTGTAACGCCTGGCTTCTACACCCCATGAATGCTTGCAGTGGTATTTTATTTGCCATCCTTACATTGTCATGCCTGTTTCACCACCTGTAACATACGCATAGAGGTACCTGCTCTCTTTACTGGCTTCCCAAGGACCACCTGAGATAAATACATGGAAACATACTGCAAGGAGCACAAAATGCTTTATAACCTACAGTGTTATTTTGGTAAGGATCAAGGGAAACCGTAATTGTGTCTGAAATGTAAGAGTTGATAAAGGAAAGATATATGCTGCTGTAGACTCTGACATAATATAATTAAAGTCTGACTACAAGGAGAGGAATCACTTCCTGATGAATTATGAGACCCAATTTATGGAATAAATTATTGGACTAGTTTTTAAAAAGTCCGAGAGTGGTTATAATTTATCTTGATTAGTAGAAAGGTTTCATAAACTAGAGTATGCAATACATTGATCCGCCCAGCAAGTGCGCTGTGCAGGGACGCTGCACACGCCAGACATCCCTCGCTCGGTGGAGGGCGGCTCAGCAGCTTGGCGTGTTTTCATCACAGTCATGGGACAGAACGGGAGCTGGATGTCGTGATGGAAAACGATCAGTCTGCGTGATGGGTGCAGAGAAATGAAGCATGACATTTGAAAACACATTTCCTCCAACCATCTTGAGAGATCTTCGAACCAGAGCTCACCCACGCATCTGTATTCTCCAAATTCTAAAGCGAGCCACTACAGATTTTTGGTCTTGGCCCCCAGTGGCTTTGTCTTCGGATGCTCCTGTATCGGATTTTCCTCTTCTGCTCGGGCCGGAACCAAATAAGCAGCAGGAAACCGTGGGACTATCACATTGCAGTAACCCCCTGTTAGAGACGTCACTGTGGAAAGAAGAGAAAATTAGAATCTGGGTTCTCGATAGGGTGCTCTTGATTCACACGTGATAACCCCAGATGCACTTCAGATGCTTGGCCTCAGGTTGTGGTGACGTGTGAGGAAGGGTTCCAGCTTGGAGCTGCCACCATATTCCTTCCCATCCTCACTTCTGGGAGGCCAAGTGTATTTAGCAAACACCAGGCTGAAGACTGATGGGGTAAAGTATCTCTCCCTTTCTTTAACAGAATATGCCCGAAGACATCCTTGCCCCTCTTTTTTTAGGGGGGTTTATTTAATTGTTGCTTTATATTTTCTTTACCACAAGTGTGAATAAACACCTTCATGCATACTATTTTGGACATTTGAAGGGAGGGTATTTTTTTCCCAGTTTTATTGAGAAGTAATTGACCTAAATCGCTGTGGTAGTTTAAGGCATACGATGTGATGGTTTGATTGACTATATGGTGAAGTGATTATCGCAGTAGGTTTGGCTAACATCTGTCATCTTACACAGATGCAATAGAAAGAAAAAAAAAGAAGGAAGCCAAATTCTCCTGGAATAAAAACACTAGGATTGACTCTTAACTTTCTCGTATGCCACACAGCAGCGTCAGGGGCCGCCGTCATGAACGTTACATCGTTTGCGCTCATTTATCTTGTAACTGGAAATTTGCGTCTTTGCCCACCTCCCTGCATGCTTCAGCAGGGCAGTGTTTATGGTGCTCACCTTGACCTTTCTAATGAACCCTCTCTTTTGGTGCCTGGGCCGGGCAGCACTGTCTCATCTGCCCTCGGGGTTTCATGCCCACTGTGACGTGTGCTCACTGTCTGTCCTCAGAAGGCACAGCTCTCATTTAGAATACTCAGACTCAATGCCCTGCACAAATGGAGAAGAAGTCCAATAAGGTACAGGTGATACTTCCAGGCATCTGAGTAGGAAAGCCACGCATGGAGAAATGGCTTGCTTGTGTCAGTGGAGTAAATGGCAAAGTGGCAATGACCTCGTTTGGCTGCCACTGGTTAGAAGAGGTCCTTGACTTCCACCCAATTCATTTGTTTCCATGCATGTTAGCCTGTTCTCTCCTCTGTTTCCCAGGAACACGTATGGAAGGGCAAATCACTTGACATCATTTCTAGGTGTCCTTTCCTTGTGTCGTGGTCTCAAAGGCCGAGAAGGCAAAGGGATCCTTGAAAATTACACATAGGCTCAGGCAGGAAGGGAACTTAGAGAAAGGATGGGTTGGAAAGGTGTTGAGAGGTGGGATGAACTGAGGTCAAGAAGTGCCCCACTTTGGGCACCTGGCCAAATGACTTCTCTCGCTTTTGCGGGATGGCCACTCCCTCAAAGTACCTAGAATGGGGGCACAAAGCCAAGAAATGTACAGATACTCTGCTTTAACAAACCACACATATTCCTAAAAAATCTCCACATGATGCAAAAATCACTCAGTAAAAACCGCAGCGTTCATGGGGTAAATGGGGCAGAACACTCAAATACTTTGTCATTGACACATAAAGAAAAAGCAGGAGCCTCGTGGAAACGTTAGCACAGTTTTATATGTGTCCAGAGGTTAAGAATCACATAAAACCTATGATATCTTTGATATGTATGGCACTTTACCTTGAATAAGACCTGGAGTTTGCTGGAGGAGTGAGCGCTGGAAGGATTGCCGTTGGCAAGACATCACGCAGAGGTGGAAGGTAGGAGGGGTGTCTGAAATCAGATGGAACTTTGTGACAAGTTATGGGTGGGTGTGACTCAAGACAGGTCATGGATGGATGTTGCTTCCATGGGTGAGGGTGAGTGTGTGTGTGTGTGTGTGAGTGTGTGTGTGTGTGTGTGTGTGTGTGTGTGTTCCTAAGGCTCAACTCAGCTACACGCATTCACCTAGTGTTTCCTACAGACAAAGTCACACTTAAGCAAACACAAAATATGCTCACATTGTTCCCCAATAAATGCATTCAAAGTCACGTTTTCAAAACAAGCATTTTAGCAGAGCTGATGGCACACAGGTCTTCCATCGGAGGAGTTTATGATCTTGTTCAGAATAAAATACGGATAAGCAAGAAATACTGCATTACGAATTGCCAGACTGAATACACATGTGTCGTGGAAAGGGAGGGCTCAGTGAGGTAGTAAGGGAGGTTTTCTTGCAGAAGGTGACTCTTGAAGAAATGCTCTAAGCAAATTCACAGGAGTGAAGATAAATGAGTGGGAAGGTCAGGGAGAGATCGACTCAGGGGCAATGGGAAGTAAGGTCAACTAGGTGGTTTTGGACAGAAGCTAGAGTGGCCATGGTGGCCATTGAGTGGCATCTCAGTCAGAGCGTTTTTTAAAAGATTGGGTGCACATGGAGTCTGCAGTATAGACTGGGGGGATGCAGATTTACAGAATGCAGGCCACCATTCCCTCCCTTCCAGGCCACCCTATTCACTTCTCACGCAGCAACATTCTCTGAGTTCCTGTAAGTGTCAGACACTGCCAACAGCTGAGGTCATGGCTGTGAACACAGAAGCCAAAATATCTGCCCTAAGGAGTTTATGTCCTAGTAGAGGAGAGAAACAGCAACACAGTAGGGAAATGACAGGATTCCAAGTAGTAAGTAAGGGCTGGGGGCTCAATGGATAAGGGACAGGGAACAATGGGTTTGTGTGGGAAGGTGGTTTTTCCAGAGAGGGCGGCCAGAAGTCTCTTCTCTAAGGGATCAGCATTTGAATACAGATGTGGCCTGTGTGGGGTGGGGAACAGGTCTGGAAAAGCTGGTCCCAGCAGAGGAGACAGAAACCAAAAGAAAGCTGGTAGGCTGGAGCGGAGGGGGAGGGGATGTGGGGTGAGGTTGTAGAACCAGCAGGGGCCAGACCCCATAGTGGCCTCAGTCCATGCTCAGGAGCCTGGGTTCTATTCTAGTTCCTGTAGGAAGCTACTGGATCATTTTGAGCACAGTGTGTCACGATCCAACTCACTTTTTTTTAAAGATCATTTTGTTTGTGTGTGGAGAGTAGTCCTTAGTGGGTGAAAGTGGAATCACAAACCTGGGTTGGAGAGAGGTGATGGTGGGTTGGGCCAGGGTGGTTAGATACAAGCATGGTCAAAAACTGGGGGAAGAAGGGAGAGTGAGAGGAAGGAAGGCAGGAAGGATGGAGGGAAGGGAGACAACCAGACCCCAGATATATTCTGATAGTAAAATCTTGAGAACAGTGCCCTGTGATGGGGACCACCATGACAAGGGGAGTGTTAGGGGCTTGCTTGTGTCACCTCAGAACTGAAGCCCTAACCCCAAGACTTCAGACCATGACTACATTTGGAGATAGGCCCTTTAAAGAGGTGACTTAGGAAAGCAAAACCATTAAAGTGGCCTTGATCTGATCAGAATGATGTGCTGATGAGAAGAAATTTGGACACAGAATGAGACAGCATGTCTGCACGCCTACAGAGGAGAGACCCTGTGAGGACACTGTCTAGTCTGAGAATCTGTTCACCAGTGAGGAGGCATAGCCAGAACTTTGGTTTTTTAAGATCTCTGTTCCAATTTGGGAAGGACTCAAGCAACCACGGAGGAAAATAATCACCATGTTGATCATCAACACAATAGAAAGTCTAGAATAAGAAAACTATCCCTCTATCTTTCTCATGGTCATTGTCTATTACAGGAGAAAAGTACCTGGAAGAATAAAAATGATTGGAAGAACAAAGGGGAAAAAGAGTCCACAGAAGCTTCAGGGTGACTCAGACTGAGCCTAGTCAAGGGAAGGAAGATCGGCCCACGAGTCACTCAGCGTGCTTTTCTCTTACTGGAATAAAGTCCTTACTTTCAAGATTAGGAAGCCGGCCAGGACAGGTTCAGTTCTTTTTATATATGAACAATTTTTAATTCTGTAGCCGTTTGGGGGAAAAAAAACCTGAGTAATCATCACCTCAATGATAGAAGCTAGATCAGCCTCCCACAAGTCTGCACCTTTAGAAAACTGGATAGAAGTAAATAGACACAGAGATGTGAGATTGCATGACATTTTGACTAATAGGCTTCCACTCTGGGTGCTTCATTAATTCCTGTCTACACATCTATTTCTGAACTTCCTCCTACAGTGCCTCCCCTGTGCTAGCCTCAGACCAACGACTCATGGCTTTCCAAACATCCCTCCATTATGTTCTTTTTTGGGAGGTCTATGAGGACTGGTATAAAGGGGCTTGCTATAAATACAATGGAAATAACTTGCGTGGCCAACTAGAGCTCCCAGGAGGCCCTGCTCTTTGACACAATTAAGGCTCATTAAGGTTATGTCATGCTGAAGAGTGGCCTTCTCATGGGGTGTGAGATGTGCATTTTATTTAAATATATTTACACTGAGTTCAACTATTCCCCAGTCTCATTATGTATAATGCATTGACTAATGAAGAAATCAAAACATGACATGCATAAAATCCGTAGTACAGTTTTCAAACTCTGAAATCTTATTTGGTGGTACAGAGAAGCACCCTTTAGGTCAGAATGCAGAGTTCGTGGGTGTCACATGGTAGGTAAGAAGCTGGGCTTCAAAGTCACAAAGAGCTGGGTTTAATCTTTGTTCAACCTCTCACTGGCTGTTACTTTGGACAAGCTACCTCTCTTTCTAAGCCTATTGCCATTTGAAAAATGAGAAATAACAAAATCTATCTAGTAAGGTTTTACTGAAGATGAAAATTGCATTATCCAAAGCTTTGCACACTGCCTGGCATAGAATGAGGAGGGGCCAGAGTGGTTGCTGTGATGACCAGGATGATGATGGTGAAGATGGTGATGATGAAGGTGATGTTGATTATTATGAAGACAGTGATGATGATCATGGTGGTGGTGGCATTGATGATGATGAAGGTGATGGTGGTGGTGATGATGAGATTATGATGATGCTGATGATTGTGGTCACATGATGGTGATGATCGTGACGGTGGGGTGTTGATGATGATAAAGGTGATGGTGGTGATGATGAGATGCTGATGATGCTGATGATTGTGGTCACATGATGGTGATGATCATGGTGGTGGTGGCGTTGATGATGAAGGTGATGGTGGTGATGATGATGAGATTATGATGATGCTGATGATTGTGGTCACATGATGGTGATCATGATGGTGGTGGTGTTGATGATGAAGGTAATGGTGGTGGTGATGATGATGATGATGATGATGATGAAGGTGATGTTGATTATTATGAAGATGGTGATGATGGTCATGGTGGTGGTGGTGGTGATGATGATGATAGTGTTGATGATGATGATGGTGCTGATATTTAACTTAATAAATTTTCTCTGAAATATACCATAAACTTAAAATTATTGTGGCCAGAGGACTTTCTTACATCATCAGAAAAGGGAGATAGGAAAAGAAAAATATTTGACTCTATTATAGTATATTACTTAGGCTGTATTGTATTTCTTTTAAAAAGATATGTGCAAGTACATATTCTCTCAAACCTCACACTTTTTCAATCTGGCTTTTTAAAACATTACTTTATTTGGGTCCTGTGTTTAACGAGAGATAAGACAAAACAACAGGAAAAAAGAGTTCCCTAAAAGTGCAACATTATTCAATGGCATGGTCAAGAGAGAGGTTGGGGGGCCCCATGGGAGGTAAGTATCTGTAACTGCTAAACCACGAAGAGAAGTTACAGACTTGTACTACCCACCCCACACCGTGCCTATGGGTAGCTGACTAGGATGAGGTTTCAGAAGAGAGGATATTCTCCTTCCTCCCCGACAACCTGGGCCGATTCACTAAACAGGACCTGACTTGTAGCTTCCAAACAGTACTTGCAGGTTGAAGGAACGGATGTGTAAAAGAACAAAGAAAGCAATTTCAGGCATGCCCTCAATATGGGGACGTCCTTGAAATCAATCCATCCTTTCGAGGAGCTTGGAAGAGTCAAGGTCTTCTTCACCAAGGCTCAGACTCTGAAGGAAGAAATGAGGAAGATTATTTGTCCTTTCGGGACACCTGGTCAGAGATGTGCTGGCCACTAAGGCCATCAGTTAACTGATAGCACTGGCTGGGCCACTCACACCGGGAATCTGGACAAGTCAGTCTGCGTGGGTGAGCCTGATTTCAACCACAAGTTCCCAAAGTGGTTTTGAGGACCCTGGGGCTACCTGTGACTTTTTAAGGAGGTCTGGAAGGTCAAAACTATTTTCCTAATAAAACCAAGATTTTATTTGCCTTTTACACTTACATTATTTCATGAATATGAAAACTTCATTAGAGTCTGCCTGCATTGCAACTAATCTTGTTAAGTTTTGGTGCAGTTTCAAAGAGGAGTGTTTGCGATTATCCAAGAAGGCAATTAACATACCCCTTTTCCAACTACATATATGTGTGAGGGCTTAGTTCCTTCATATACTTAAAGTAATATGTTGCAACACATTGAAGGCAGATGTCAGAATCCAGCTTTCTTTTATAAAGGCAGATATTATTGAGGTTTGCAGAAATTTAAAGCAATGCCAATCTATCACTGTATTCTGTTAGAAGATAAGGGTTATTTTTCATAACATGTTAATTATATCAACATATAATGGTTTTTTTTTTTTTTTTAAGTAAACTAATGAAAAGATGTACTTAAAATGTCTTATTTAGGGGCGCCTGGGTGGCTCAGCCGGTTGGGCGTCCAACTTCGGCTCAGGTTGTGATCTCAGTTTGTGAGTTCGAGCCCCGCATTGGGCTCACTGGTGTCAGCGGGGAGCCCACTTTGCATCCTCGGATCCTCTGTCCCCCCTCTGTCTGCACCTTCCCCGCTTGCACATTCTCTCAAAAATAATTTTAAAAAGTCTTATTTAATGTTTTAATGTGATATATAATATATAAGATATGTATTACATTATAATATATATACCTCATATAATATATATGTCCCACATAAACAAAATCTCTTTGAGTTTCTCAATAACTTCTAAAAGTATAGAAAGGTCCTGAGAAGAATTGTGTTTGAAAGACACTGGATTAGATTATCAACTCTAAAATCCTTTCCAAGCCTGAAATCTTTGGTTCTAAAACATACCCAGCCCTCAGTATGTTCCACAAGGACTAGCTGTGAGTGTCCTTGCCCACAGTGCCACCCGGACATTGTTAGAGAGACGGACATCTCCATGAGGGGGTCCATTAGACAGCCCAGCACCAAAGACTCAGTTGTGTGGCCTGACAAGGGGCCTGTGGGCAGCCAGGCTTGCAGAAGGTGGCTTCTCCTTTGACTTGGGTTATTTTCTCTATGAGGATGTGCTGTGTTCTCAACCGAATGCTTCCATAATAATAATAATAATAATAATAATAATAATAATAATATAATGTTTTAAGAAACTTTTTATTGAAACCAATTATGATCTCAGTAACCTAATTTTCAACACAATGCTGGACCTAGTGATGTGAATGGGCTACCTTAGAGCTTTTAAAACTGCCCTGTGTTTTGATTGCTTTGACACAAGGTTGGTCTTATCACTTGATAAGGCCAATTAGCAGACTAAAAGGCCTTAGAGGCCGTCAGTCCTTGGACAGCTGACTCAACCACCTCTATCTAACAGGACACTGAGCAAGTCCTCTATTGTGTGAGTCTTCAATTTTTTTTAATGTTTATTTTTGAGAGAGAGAGAGAGAGAGAGAGAGAGAGAGAGAGAGATGGAGCGTGAGTGGGGGAGGGGCAGAGAGAGAGGAAGACACAGAATTCCAAGCAGGCTCCAGGCTCTAGAGCCGTCAGCACAGAGCCCGATGTAGGGCTTGAACCCACGAACTGTGTGATCATGACCTGAGCTGAAATTGGATGCTCAGCCGACTGAGCCACCCAGGCGCACCCCCCCCCCCAACCTTTCTGTGAATCTTAAAACAATCTGTAATATTGAGATGTTAATTGTTGTTTTCAAATCCTATGGCCTGTGCCTTGTGCTCTAAAAGACGCTTCGTGTAGGTTATTGATCTAATTGTCAGAGACGCACCGTATCGTGACATAGTGATCCTCGTTCTGAAAGTGGGGAACTGAGGGTCAGAGGACCAAGTGGTGACCAAACCACACAACTGCTAAGCGGGGAGCCTGGCGTCTCCTCCAGCTGTCTGGTTCTCAGCTCATGACTTCCTGACCACTGAGTTTTCAGTGGTCCGCTTGGGGAGTTTCTGGGATGATTGAGGAAACAGTTTGCAAAGTGCCCATAGTAGGTGCTGGGTGCACAGTAGGTGCTTGGTCGATCTTAGTTCCCCTGCTCTGCCCGGCTCCTGGGTCACGTACTTTGTAGAATCAGTGTGCCATCAAAGCAAGGTTAGCCACTTGGGACCCAGGGGAAGAAGTCTCCCCTCTGAGGGTTCTTGCTTGTTGCCGTGCTCAGCGGGCATTTGCTGGTTAATCTGTGGGTGTGGCATTGCAGTTAACAGTCTCTGGGATCATGGACAAATTTCTCAGTTTTTCTCAGCTTCGGTTTTCTTTCCTCTAAAAGAAGGCATTTGGACAAAATTACCTTAAGACCTATAGAGTGTACTGGTGCTCAGTTGTTTTTTTAACAAACTAAGTAGTTTCAAGAAATAAGGGTGTTGTAGTGCTTCCGTGTTTACCTCAAATCCCAGAGGTACAATTTGGAGATTTGCATCACAGTTACGGACATGTGATGTTTAAGAAAAGCAGCAAAATATATCGGCTCTTTCATAATTCCTAGGCATCTGGTATGAAATTGATGTTATAAAAATGACTCCTTCTTCCAGTGCTAAACCCTAAATAATGAGAAATGATACAAAGGAAATCGACCTCCCAGTGAGTAAGTAGGATGAATGAGTGTCCTCACTGCGATTGTTTGGGTGTGTTTGAAACTGTGGGCTCACCACAAAGGCTTTCATTTCATGCTTGCTTTCCTGATTAACTAATTCCCATCTCCCCCTTCAAATTAAAGGGGGAAGATTAAATTCAGCATGTTGAAAGAAGAACATGGTTTTATTCATACATTGTTAGTTTCCCATATTTGCCATGTTACATAATCATTAAGTGTATTTAATCACATTGCGGGTGAGTTAAAGACACTGCCTCATCATCCAGTTTTGCAGCAGGCGCTGTCATTGGCCTTACGTCATCTGAGAAAATCCGATCATTGCTGTTATGAACCGATAATATGGGAAAAACCATTTTGAATCGATAGAAGGAGAAAAAAATCACTTTCCTGAAGACAAGCGACAGGCAATATATCTAGGCTGTGCAGCAACAGCTCAGATCATAGAATCTGGAAGCTAGTCGGGGGTCAGAGCACCAGGCACCATGGTCCTTCCAAGTACCTGAAGGTGAATGGCTTGTCCAGCTGCCCGGTCCTCCTGAGGCTGCCCAGGTTGTAGACTGAAACGCCTGGTGCATTCAGTGCCAGAGGTACATGAGGTTTTTCCCTGAAAACAGAAGGACCCAGCCTCCGTGTGGCACAGTTTGTAACCAGAAGGGGGAGTCAGGTGAAGGTGTGCTGATGCAGGGGAGGAGATGGTTTTCCCTGTGAAAACAAGCACGCAGGTGTCCCCATCCACCTGTGCCTGAAGCTGATGAGGATTCCGGCCGGGCTCTGCATCCCGAGGACGTTTCCAGTCCTTCTGCACGCGTGTCCTTCCTCCCGCATCACCTCCTGGCCCTTGTAGGTCAACTCTCCTTCTATTGCAAACCTCCATTTCCAAAAGAAAAGGGACTCATTAAATCGAGTAGAAGGGATATGTAGCAATAATAGTGAGCTGTGACTAAGGCCTGGGTTCATGGGTAAGCTCTTTTGTGGGAAGTTTCCCAGGGTCCCTGGATATCTGCTTCCGTTATTCCAGCTCAGAAGACTAGAGTCTTGACTGATCAGAGGGAAGACAGTTCAGAAATTAAAGCTCCAGAAGCAGTCTATGTAAATTACCCATCTGTTTTGTTTCTGCAGAGTTTAAGGATTCAACAGCTGTCCACTTATTTGTCTGTCCGATCAGAGAGGTTCCACGGCTTCCTCTTTCTGGGGTAGCAGACGGGGAGGGGGCAAGGAGGCAAGTTGTACCACTGGGGGTGGGGGGCAAGCAGGAAAAAAATGTGTCGAAATTGGAATGGGTAGGTGTAGGATTCTCCCATCAAATGACACAAAAATATTCTCAAACGTTGGACCTAGAAGCAAAGTCAACATACCTAGAAGGAAGAAAAGTGCTGCAGAGTTGGACAGTGTGATTTAATGGGAACTGGAGGTATTTCTGTCTCCACGATTCCCTGCCATATATTTGCTCTTCTGAAGACCGACTTATTAACAAGACGCTTTGGACAAAATCTGTACCAAAGCCCTTAGGTTATATCAAAGGACTGCCATACTGGCTCTCCTGGTTTGAAAGTAAGAGTTCTCAAAATTCCCTCTACCTCCAGTCTCTTGATACAATCTGTATTTCCTTGGATAGATGATTAGCTTCTTGAGAACAGGTACCCGGATTTATTCACCCGTGAATCCCCGGCCGCCTAGCGCAGTGCTTTGAACCGAACCGAACGTCTACGTAAGTTCCATCTCTTCTGCTAAGATAGGCCTGTGTGCTGCATCCATTTTTGACGGCTTTCTCCTGATATTTACTTTTAATTAAATGGAATGTTCATCAAAGTAAAAAACACGCTTCGCTTAGTCCATTACCTCAGACTACAGAGAACACACCTCTGCTACTTATGGCCCTTTGGGGACAGCTGTGAATTGAGTTTCTTATACTTTATTAGCGTAATTGAAACGGACATTAATCCAAAGGGAGGCATTTTGTACACTGCCTGGGTAAAAATCACATGAAAGCGGCTTTGTCTATAGCGCGCGGGCTACTTAAATTTCACCTCGAGATTCACGACTAAGCACACAGCCGAACTTTCCTTTTCGGACTCGGAATTTGATTTTGGAAATTCTGGGATCTCCGGAATTTCACTGAAGTTCATTTCCGGGATCTCCTTGTAGGTGAGCAGTGCGGGGGCAGCCAAGCAGGAGTGTTTCTGGGGAGAAATACACACAGATACTCACAGCCCTTGGGAAACAGGGCTTAGAGAAAACCCCAGATGGGTGGGAGGTGGCCGTCGCGCTGACGGCCCCCTCGCCCACTGTCAGTAATGGGATGATGAGTGGGCAGGTGTTCCTGTGGTTTCCCCCACCCCGTATGGCATCCAGCCCCGAAACCCTCAGGCCTTTGGGATTTTCTGTTGTATGGAGCCCCCAGGAATTCTGCTTCGCAAGACAACTTTCTCCCAACCAGGAGCCCAGCGGGATTCACGTGCTCTGAAGCGAATGCACCATTTCGTTTTGTTCCCAGCAGAGTCTCTTCCGCTATTTTCCTCACAGAGGACTCTGAGGTATATTTAACCTCACTTATTGAGAACTCAGAAGAGCTTCATTGACCTGTGGACACGATAAGTGTTGGATGCTGCTCGCCTCACACTCTCTTTGTCCCCAGGATCTTTTGATCTGTATGGATTTGAGTCCCACCGATTGGAGAGTCCCAATACTGAAGGGTCCGCCTCCCCGCCACTAGCTGTGTGAGGTCCGGCAACAGAGCGGCAGAAGCAGAACAGAGGAGGGGGAAGAGCTTCCAGTGGAGGGTCAGGGCCAGAAGAGCCATCCCTCCAGAGACAGTAGAGCCATCCCCCCAGAAGAGCCATCCCCCCAGAATGCCAGCAAGCTGTCCATTCTGAGGCATTTCTCTCCCTGTTGTGATGACCGTTTGCTTTAAAATGGTCAAGTGAGGGGCGCCTGGGTGGCACAGTGAGTTAAGCGTCTGACTCTTGATTTCGTCTCAGGTCATGATCTCATGGTTAGTGAGTTCGATCCCCGTGTCGGGCTCCCACATGACTGTGTGGAGCCTCTGCTTGGGATTCTCTCCCTCTCTCTCTGTCCCTTCCTCCTTGTGTGTGAGCTCTCTCTCTCTCTCTCTCAGCTCCTCAAAAATAAATAAATTAACTTAAAAATTTTTTTAGATTGTCAAGTGGCAGTTATCCATATTTGAGGGCAGTGCTTTTTTTTTTTTTAACTGAAACAAAATACGTTCTTATCGGTGCATAATTATCTACGTAGCAGTACACCTTGCTGGGGCGCCTGGGCTTTGGCAGTTGAGCGTCCGACTCTTGATTTTGGCTCAGGTCATGATCCCAGGGCATGGGATTGAGCCCCACATCAGGCTCTGCACTGAGCTTGGAGCCTACTTGGGATTCTCTCTCTCCCTCTCTGCCCCTCCACCGCTTATTCTCTCTCTCTCTCTCTCTCTCTCTCTCTCTCTCTAACAAAAAAAAAATACACATTATTCTATAAGATTACAAAAAGAAAAGAGAATGATCGTCTTCACGTCATGTGGGTTATTCGATTGTGTCCACTTTTATGAATAAGCAGCATATTTCAAATTACAATTCCAAAGTCAAGTATACACGGGTGGTTTTTTTTTTCTTTTTGTTGTTTTGTTTTAATGAATGAGATTGAGGGGACAATGGTTTGTTCCTTGGAATGATTTTTCTTGAGATGTAGCCAGGACACTACGGTCAGATTGGCTCAAGTAGAAAGACCTAGTTTTGGGGCACCTGGGTGGCTCCGTTGGTTGAGCATCTAACTTTGGCTCAGGTCGTGATCTTGTGGTTCATGAGTTCAAGTCCCACCTGGGGCTCTGTGCTGACAGCTCAGCCTGGAGCCTGCTTCAGATTCTGTGTCTTCCTCTCTCTCTGCCCCTCCCCTGCTCCTGCTCGCTCTCTCTCTCTCTCTCTCTCTCTCTCTCTCTCAAAAATAAATAAACATTAAAAAATTAAAAAAAAAAAAAAAAACAAAAAATCTAGTTCTGGCAGCAGCAACACCGAGGAGAAACACTGTACCCCCGTGGACAGGTCTGTGGATCTGTGGTCCTGTTCACTCCCGCCTTCCCTGCTCCTCTCCAGAAAGCCAGGTCACCAGAGTGTCTCGTTGAGAGTCGGCTATGCCGCGTGGTAGTGGGAGTCACGGCCTCGGGAGGTGGGGTGGTCTCTGTGCCTGCTCTCTCACTGGGTCAGAGAGGACCCAAACACACAGCTTGGTGACTCACCTCCAGGGCCCTTTTCAACTGTGGAATTCTCCAGCCCTTTCCTCTACCCGAAGCTCCTCCGTGTAAGATGGAAACCTCATTCCCATTGGTAAGTTCCGATCAGCGTTTTGATGGGGTCCCTGGCTCCTCTGTCGTGACCCTGTTCTCGAGTCCCAGCAATGCCAGCAGCACTCTTCCCCTGGAAATAGGGCAGCCAGTCTCCCCACAACAGGGGTGGGGGAGCCAGTTCCAGCTGCAGCCGGGTTGAGCACGAGCCCGCTGCTTTGAAGGGCTTAGGCGCCTCCACTCACCCCTTGACCATCTGCATGGCCGCTGACGACTCTGGCCTCCTGACATCCAGAAGTGTTACACCCTAAATTGTAGCATTTTCCAAATGGGAGTTCCTTCATACACATGAGAAACAGATTTCATTCTTCAGTAAGTTAAATGCAGGTGTACAAACTAAGATTTTCTTCGTGTACGCAGAAACTAGGTATCGAAATCGGCAGATCTGCCTTGATTCTTACCTTACCTTCTTTTCTCAGTATTTTCGTGACTGACATTAGGCACCAAACGGGGCTCTGGGAAATTGTGGGGTAATTTTAAATGTGAGTTCCGAAGTCTTATATTTGTCTTATATTTCATGACAAAATTCAGGATTTTTTTTTTTTTTTTTAATTAAAACAGAACTTTTTTTTAAATCCACAACACTTCCAGGGCGCCTGGGTGGCTCAGTCGGTTAAGCCTCTGACTCCGACTCAGGACATGCTCTCTCAGCCCCACGTCGGGCTCTCTGCTGTCAGCACAGAGCCTGCTTTGGGTCCTCTGTCCCCCCCTCTCTCTGCCCCTCCCCCGCTGGTTCTCTATCTATCTCAAAATAACTAACCTTAAAAATATATGTATAAAATCCACAACCCTTCTGCTCCATTGATCCTGCTGTGCTCCCGCACAGTCACAGACCACTGAACCACATCTGGAGCCAATGTGATCATCCCAGAGCCAGGTTCAGAGACAGCCATAGATGCCAAGCTTGCTCTGCCCGTGTGCCTCGGTGTCACTTGACTGCCCCCAGGCACACCTGCCCCTCCCACCCAAGGCCAGCAACTGTGTCTCCTGAAATGGAGATCTTAGAGGGCAGACTCTGCTGCAGTCCTCATCCAAGTGAATTTCCTCCTCTTTTCTTTTTTGTAGAAGTCATATCGATTTGGATCATTCTGCCCTGAGCCATCTGTTTTGGGAATTGTCACAACTGTAACTAGGCTAGTTGCTCGTCCATAGTAAGTGTCCAGACTTCTGGAAATGATCAAGCCAGTAAGGCAGCTCCCGTGTTCCTGGCGCATGATCTGGTCTGTGATCATGGTCAGCCGTCCTCCCCCATCTCACTGCGCTAGTCCAGCTTCACGACGGTTAACAGATGAGAATTCGGAATGTAACTTAGAAGCTCTCAGGAATCCAGGCTCTTGTCCTGTGGATCCTTTATTTGAGGTTTGTAAGGCCCTGCTAGTGCCTAGTAGGTATCTGTTTAACCTAGTGCCTAGCAGGTATCTGTTTAACCTAGCTGTCAGGACAAAAACATCTGGTGAGCACTTCCTGGCTACCCTGTGGGTGATGATGATGGTGGTTGTGGTCTTGCTAAAACAGGAAGACTCTTTTCTTAGTGGTGTCCCTATTTTGTTTTAAACTTATGGGTGTTATCTCAGAAATACATACTAAAATGTCATCAGTAGTTATTCTTCTCCCTTTAGAAATAAGGCAGCTTTGACTCAGCATTGCTAACTTTTTTCCTCAGGATCACGCCAGACAATCCTGAATCACACAGCAAATCCTGAATTCCACACTGTGTCTACTTTCTGTTAACAGCCCTTCTGCCTCTCAATAATCAATGGCATCTAGAATTCCAGTGAGGATGGTGTAGATAAGGTGGAAGAAAGAAGGAAATTTCCCTTTCGGTGGTTAGGATTTATTAGGAAACCCTCCTGATGAGGTTAAGAATTAAATTGGACATGAGAGCACTGTTCTGACCTGTGCAGACTGCAGTGAGCCTCAAGGGGCAAGGGACACAGAACAGGATAAACCCCCAGAGATACTCTATTTGCAGCGTATTTGTTCTACAAAGAATGATCAAATAATGACCATAGTTCCAAGGAGATTTACAGTGGTAGGTAGGTGCCTACCGCTCTGGTTATAACATTTTTGTCGGCCAGTTGATATACAGCCTTCTTTTGTGTTTCTGCTTACAGACACATCATTGAACATCTATTGTTTATTCGTTCACACTGACCTCACTCAGGGTCAACGACACTATAACTCCACCTCAATGAAGCTTATCTAGCACACGTATGCTCTCCCGGGGGTGCAGTTACTGCCTTCTTGTGTGTAGGAGCACTAAACAGCACTCTGCACTGTGCTTTGGGTCCACTTTAAACCATGAAATCATCACCAAAAAATAAAATAATGTGGAACATGTGGCACTAAATGTGTCCATCCTGTGCCTTCCCAGAATTCACTGTAACTGTTAAAAAAAACAGACTGGGGGCGCCTGGGTGGCGCAGTCGGTGAAGCGTCCGACTTCAGCCAGGTCACGATCTCGCGGTCCGTGAGTTCGAGCCCCGCATCAGGCTCTGGGCTGATGGCTCAGAGCCTGGAGCCTGTTTCCGATTCTGTGTCTCCCTCTCTCTCTGCCCCTCCCCCGTTCATGCTCTGTCTCTCTCTGTCCCAAAAATAAATAAACGTTGAAAAAAAAATTTAAACAAAAACAAAAACAAAAACAGACTGTATGTCATAACCAGTCACAGTCAAATACACGGAGTGATTACCTTGTAAGATACATTGTTCCTTTAGTTCAAAAAGTAAAATAAAAACGGTGGGAAAGAGGAAAGACGTCATCTCTGTCCTTGTCCAGCAGTTCTGAGTCATCCTGGTGTAGTTCGTTGCAGTGTTTTCTTCTTCTGTGCAAATGTGGACCGTCTTGCTTGCCTGTGACACTCTAGCAGACATACGCTGCCACTGCACGGACAAGAATTTCCTGGCAGGTGTGCAGACCAACCTGTGAAGGAGGCAGGTTGACTATCCCTGGCGTGCAGGCGGTGGACACGGTTCAGCTGACCCTCCGTGTAGCTGAAGGAAGTGACCACTGGGTTTCATTAAATCGGAGAGCCATAGGCAGTCAGTTCTCTCGACGTGGATGGGAGAAACCGTGAGCGGTTTGGGCCCCGCAGCTAACACCACGAGATGAGGAGGGCATCCCAGACTCCACGTATGTGAAACTCGAGCCCTGAAATATCATGGCCACTTACCAACTTGCTAAGTAAAAAAAAAATTATTAACTCAGAACACGCTGACCAAAAGCTTTCACCCTCCAAAAAACTCGAAATGACTTTCACATGCGGATCAGATGCCCTCTTTGAAGGATTTGCCTACTCCCTTGTTTTCACAAGCAGCTCGAAGGAAACTCAGACAGGAATAGTGGTCTTGATCCGCTATTCTAACACGGCCTCTTACTGATATAAAAGTATAGTCAGCCATATCTGGTCCTGTTTGTCATGAATATGGCCTTTGTATCTGCTTCCTCACATGACGGATAGGGACAAGTACAAACATTGGTCTGTAAGGTGATGCGACTTTTTAGCAGTCATTATAGAGATTATTCATCCAAATATGTGTCTTCACCTTCAGAGGGACGGTCTGTGAAGTAATATACTTATTCTGTGAAGGGTGCTGTTGTTCCAAGCATATGTGGAAATGTTTGAACACCTTCACATTTGTTGAAAATGTTCAATGACATAAAATGACAGTCCTTTAAGGAAAGCATGTATGTGTGTATGTGTGTGTGGGGGGGTATATATATTGTATGCGTTATGTGTGTGTGTGTGTGTGTGTGTGTGTGTGTGTGTGTGAATACCAATCACTTGAAGGCAGGCTTGAAGAATACCACTGTTGATCACATCTATCGATGGGTTTGTGTAAGGTCAAAAAAATGATGTGTGTGATTATCCAGGTTTCTGCTGATTTTCCCTTGTGCTCCCTAAACTGACTATGGCCAGGATGCTCTCGAGCTGCCTTTAGTGGCACTCTCATGGGGATAAGAATCTGCCTTTCCGAAGTGGTGATTTTGAAGGGTATCCCTTAATGGGTCGGGTGTATACGAATATGGCCATAACTAGAGTGGCGGGCCACGTGCATACATTATTTTTATTTTAATTTTTTAGATGTTTATTTACTTAATCTAATTTATTGTCAAGTTGGCTAACATACAGGGCGTACAGGGTGCTCTTGGTATTGGGGGTAGATTCCCGTGATTCATCGCTTACATGCAACACCCAGTGCCCATCCTGACAGGTGCCCTCCTCAGTGCCCATCACCCATTTTCCTCTCCCCCCGCCCCCCATCCACTCTCATTTTGTTCTCTGTATTTAAGAGTCTCTGTGGTTTGCCTCCCTCCCTCTCTGTTTGAAACTATTTTTTCCCCTTCCCCTCCCCCATGGTCTTCTGTTGAGTTTCTCAAGATCCTCGTAGGAGTGAAAACATATGATATCTGTCTTTCTCTGACTGACTTATTTCACTCAGCATAATACCTTCCAGTTCCATCCATGTTGCTGCAAATGGCAGGATTTCATTCTTTCTCATGGCCGAGTAGTATTCCGTTGTATATAGAAGCCACATCTTCTTTATCCATTCGTCAGTTGATGGACATTTGGGCTCTTTCCAAAATGGGGCTATTTGGGAAGTATCATTTAGCGTGAGGCTTTCTTACTGTGGTACTCACGGTAATGGTGTTTAGATTGCAGAGTCTCATTAGTTTGAGTTTTGGATCCAAGATAAACTCTTAGGAAAAGATATTGTTGCATCCACTGAACTTGGAGAACATACTGAGTGGACACATAACATGTTGCCTGTTTAAAGGATGGCTTGTTGACTTGGTCTAACCCTTAAATCATTTATCCTCAGATGGATTTAGCTTTCACTAAAGGAGCCCACATGCCTAGGGGCTGATCCTTTGAAAAAACAGTTCTAAAAACCTCTGGAGGAGATGATGTTTTTTTCCTATTGAGATAACAATCATATGAGGCCATTGTTTTGAATAATAACGCTTGCATCCTGTTCAAGGCTTAGAACATTTTATTACTCAAAATAAATGTGAAGAATAGTCAGTAGGATATTTTGAAGGAAAAATTACATTTAGCACAGATAGGAGTGAAATAATTGTTTATCCCCCATCACTGCATCTGAATGGGCCAACAGCGGGAGAATCGCTCTAAATCCCAGAAAGTAGAGCAGGCCTGCCATTATTGTAAGCGACAGATTTATCACTCTTACTGTTATTTTAGCATTAGTGGGTTTTTTTTAAGCTTCCTGTCACAAAGCTCTTGAGTATTAGTCTAAACGCAAAGGTAAATTGTAAATGTATTCCTTTGGGCTTCACAAAGACTTAGGCTAAGGACTCGAGAAGTGAATGTTGCTGGAGAAGCTTTTCTTAAAAATCCACTCCACCTCCAAGACTGAAATAGAAGCCTCCGGGGGGGGGCATGAGTGCATGAAGCCCATGGTTTTGGGGACAGGACAGGACCTGGGCTGGTGCTCTGCTCTCCACCTAACTCGGTGGCCCTAGACAGGTCATGTCCCTGCTGAGTCTCAGCTCCCTCATTCCAGGAGCTGTGACAGTGTTGTAGGGCAGCTCCGGGGGCTGGGATGATGTACCCAACCCAGAGTGTGGTCTCAGTGGTCTCAGGTAGCTGTTCAACAAATGATGGCCGGGATTTCTCCTATAACAAGTAAGGAGTTACTAACTCAATTTGCATTTTGGTTTAATTAACACTGGCACTGAGTGGGTTTATTACTCTATTAGCAACATATTTGTAGGCCAAAAAACATTTCTAGAAAAATCATGGGATTGACCTTGTTCTTTTTCCTTCTGTCTCCTTGTCCTGATACTCTTACACTTAAGAGTCAGTGTTAACTGATTGTTTACTGTGAGTCAGGCCTGTCCTGAGCCGTTTACATGTGAACATAGGAAACTCTCCCAGCCACCCCATGAAGTAAGCATAGTTCTGGTCCCATTTTTACAAATGAGGAAACTGAGGCAGGTTGGGACACTTGACTAAAGGCCCACAGCTGGTAAGTGGTGGACATATAATCGTTAAGTGACCAGGATGTGTCTTCAGTGCCAAGGTTTATACTTGCAAACAGGCCTGGCACTCCGTAGGCTCTCCCTGTGCTGGGACTGCTCCCTCATGTGAAGTGTGTTCAGACTCATTTACGAATCATACCCAAACAGTACTACATAACTTAACATAACCATTGCTCATTGTAAATTTACACAACGTGGGACCACTTGGCTAACAACCAAAATAGCCACAGAGTCCAAAGCGTTATCCCCATTGACTATCTAAGAGAATGTCCTAGAAGGGCCTAGGATATCATGCTAAGTGGAAATGCACTTTGCGTCTCAGCATAAGATCTGTGGAATAAATATACAGTTTGGCTAGGACCTGCCTTGCCATGGGCCAGACAGATGGATTTTAGCCCCAAAACTTACGTCAGTGACCCTCCCCCTTTTTTTATTTGAAGGAGACAGAGAATACAAGCGGAGAGGAGCAGGGCGGGGGGAGGGGAGCAAGAGAGAGAACCTTAAGTAGGCTGCACACCGAGCATGGGTCTCGATCCCACAACCGTGGGGTTGTGACCTGAGCCGAGATCAAGAGTTGGACACTCAACTGACTGAGCCACGCAGGCACCTCCAGTGACCCCTTTTCTACAGTCATTCCACATACTTAGGAGTTCTTGAACTTTGCTGGTGCCTTAGACTGCATCTTGCTACTTGAGAAAAATGCAAATCACCTTCCTTGCCCGAAAAGAGCTTCTCCCGGACCGTCCGTGTCAAGCATGGTGGAAACAGCACGGTATGGGGTTTGGAGTCCCATGTGGGTCTCTGGGACTGTATCTCAGTGACTGAACCCTTCTGCCTCCGTTTCCCACCTGTCAGCTGAAGAGCCGCCTTGCCTAAGAGGGTTCTCGTGCGGGTTCCACGTATGTGTTGCTGGAGGAACCTGGTCCAGGGTCCGGCATCTTCTAAACGTGCATAATATTCCTTATTTCCCTCTGCATCCCGTGTGCCTGTGGCCCCATCAGGTAGGCGTAGGTCTGTGGTTTGCCTTTGACGGTGGTGCCCTCGCCGGGTCATCCTCACCCAGCTGTCCGACCCAGGAACTGCGCTGTCCCTGTGGTCATTCTTACAGCACACCTGTCCCGTGTAGCCCCAGCCATCGCATAAGGGACTTTCCCAATCCGCGTAGGTGATGAGGCAGTGGCAGCCACCCCTCAGGTGTTGGGGTGCGTCTCTCGTGTGTAAGTTTTACCACTCTTATCTCCTCCTTCTGGGCCCTTCCTTCCCTCTGTTCTCCACACTGTCAGGAGAGAAGCTGTCGTGCACCTTGCCTTGGGCACAGCTGTCCCTTTACACTGGGATGGGATGGGCAGCCCCAGGCGCCAGGGTGAGGAAGACTGTTGTGCATGGCATTTCCTCAGGACCGGTCTCTAGGGGGTGCTGTCAAGGCGTATGCTTATTTCAAAGAATCCCACACAGTGGCTCACTTATGGTAGTTAGGCATCGAAATGAAGACCATTGTCCCAGCCTTTCGCAATAAAACGAAACACACCACTCTCATGTGTGTTTGGGCAGGGTGCTTTCTAAGGGCTCAGAAGCAATCTTAAGTGGTCAGTTTACACCAGGAGGTTAACTGAGAGACGGTGGTTCTCTCTCTCTCTCTCTTTCTCAGCATCAGAACACACCTGACATCTCACTCCGGGCCGGGGACAACACCCGGACGCATCTGTAGGGTCCGAACACCTACATCCTGCCCTCAGTTCCCACCCCGTGGTGAAGTACGTGGTGATCTTCAGAGTAGGCTTCTCAACTGGAACCAGGCTCATTTCCGTGTACCCCACCGGTCCTACTAATGTCATCTGCTCACGTGCCGAAGGCTAGAATCTGGCTCACGTTGCCCTAGAGCGCTCATCTGAGAGGCAGAATAGAGTGGACGTTCCAAGCGTGAACTGTGGAACCACATACCTGCTTTGAATCCTGAACTTGACACAGTTGTGTAGTCTTGAGCAAGTGAGTTCAACTGTTGCTGCCTCTGGTTTACCAGAGGATGATAATCCACCTCATAGGGTTATTTTAGGAATAATTGAGTTAATACATAGCAACTATAAAAATGCCGGGTGCCTGACATTTGTTAGTAAGAGCTGGCCGCCATTACCGCCATCATCATCACCAGCAGGAACTTAGTGAGCTCTTATAAGAGCAAAGCAATATGTGAGGCTCCTTGGGGTCCGCAAAGATAAGCGAGGCGTGGCTCATTTCTTCAGGGAACTTACTTTGCATGCAAGGCAAACAATAATATTAATAGAAGCATGAAGAGTCATTGATATAGAGCTCACGTAGCACAAGGGACCACAGGAATTCCTTGAACATAGAGGATTCCTGGGAAGCAGCCCTGTAGAGACAGAACTTGAGCATCCTTGATGATCCTGGTACTTTGCCAGATAGAAGCTCGTATGGTCGCATAAGACAGACTGAGCTCCATGAAATGCCAAGTACACGAGAGCGTGATGAGAAGATGCCCGCCCACCGGGTGCATGTAGGGAACTGGATATCGCACTGCCCAGGGCATGTGTGTCAGTCGCTTGTTATTCTGACCCCACAAGGACAAGGAACCGCTGCTTCTGGACCCAAATCATTTGCAGTTCTATTGAAGATGTGTGGCACGAAAACAGCTATTTTAGGATTCAAAAATAATATATTATGCTATGTTGAGCTTTTGCATTTCCAAATGCCTTCCAAACATTGCCTCATTTGATCCTCAGGACATTGGTGTTAGATAAGCAAGAATTATTTCCCTGCTTGACAATTGGGAAAGCTGAGTCACAGTCGTGGGAAGATGTCTGATCATGGTCAATGCAAAAAGGGGGGAGCAAGGCCTGGAACCTACCAAGCCCCTACCTTCTGGGCCTGCTCACGCTCCCTGGGACCACGAGGCACCTGTCGTAGGGCATCTTGGCTGATTCACAGGCCAATGGAGGAGGTGTTCCTCGATTCCACCAGAACTATGAGACGATTTGCAAAACCAAAGTTTAACGAGTCACACAAATTTTGACCAATTAATTCTGTTTCTGAAATTAAAAACAGCAAAGTACCCAAAAGAATTGAAAAACAGGGACTCAGAGGCTTACATGCCAGTGTTCACAGCAGTGTTATTGACAGGAGCCAAAAGGTAGAAACAGCCCCCAGTGTCTATCAGCCAATGAATGGACGGATAAAATGAGGTCCATCCTTACACTGGAACATTGCTGAGCTGTAGGAAGGAATGGAGTTCCGATTCATTGTTCAGCATGGAGGAGCCTTGGAAAAATTGTATTACGTGAAATAAGCCAGACAAGAAGACAAATGCCATTTGATGCCACTCATACAAGACATCCAGGATGGGCAGATTCGTAGAGAGAGACAGTAGTTAGAGGGGACCAGGGCTCAGGGAGGAGCAGTGGGGCTCACTGCTTGATGGTTACAGGGTTTCTGTCTGGGGGTGACAGCGTGGTGGGCACGGACAACGGTGACAGCACCACACCACGCATGTGCTCAGCACCATCTAACTACACGCGGCACTGGCTAAAATGGCGAATTTGACGATACGCGAAACGTTTACAACCACGGTTACAAAAAACAGCTGTCGTAACTTTCAGTGAGAACATGGTTGAAAACAAGCGGGGAGATGGCAACCTAAGAATAGATAAATTACGAGAGGGTTGGTAGGTTCCGATATCTTTCATGAGAAGCAGTATTTATACCACGATGTGGAAGTGATCTTCCTTTACTCTAAAGACTGATTATTCCTGCCGTGTGTTTATGAAATATATAGAGTCCTGGCATAGTTAGAATATACGAAAGACAGAGTCTGTAAAGTGATAACGATTTCACTTTTTGCAAGAAAACTCTGGTGTTTTTCATTCTGACAAATGGGTGACCAGAAAGATGAGGGGTTACTTTTGTCAACTCGTTTGTCCTTATCCTCAGGCACCATTTTCCACCATTGCCACCTGTTTTTCCCATCGTACTGAGAGATACCTCTAAGAAAAACGTGGCTGATTCCTCAGTATTGTTGTTAAAGCATATGTGCTCTTGATCAGTGGGCTAAACACATGTATAGTTTGTACGCTGTACTTTGGAAAAGAACAGATTCGGTTTTCCAACACCGTGGACCCGAGACGAGCACTCACGTTCTGCAGCAGGGGCAGGCAGATCGGGAGAAGGGAGACGGTTCTGTCTAGTGGTGAGGAAGAGGAAGTGATCCAGGGGTCCTGGTCCCAGGTCAGCCTCCAGCTGTGTCAGCAGTTTTGGGCGGTGTCTCCATTTCTGTGCACCTCGATGCAGCCATGAGTCAAGTGGCTTGGGATATTTAACGCCCAGGCTGCATGTTCCAGACAGACACTGAATGTTGGGGTGCTTGAAGCCATGCGGGTCACAGGTGCCTCGGGCTTCCGTGGAGTGGCCAGACCAGACAGTACAACAGAATGCTCACTTAGCAAAGGCAGCAGGCTCATTTATCCATGTGATGTTCCTGCAGGGAGGAGGCCTTCGTCTGCTGAGTGACTTTTGGAAAGCACACTCCCCTCCAGAGAAGGGAATTACCGAGAAACCCTGAACTGTAAGGCAAAGCTCCCCGGTGGCTGAGGGTGAGTGGTCAGTTGACTTTGGCCACTCACTGTGGCCTTGGAGCTGTCCAGCCAGTGTCCAGGATGCAACTCTTCTCTCCTGCCCTCCCTGGCCTCCTCAAGGCCAATATCCCATTGGCCACACCCCCACCAGCTTTGCTCCTGGGGTTCTTTGCTTCGGGGAAGTAAAACGGGTACACATTTGTCTTCTGAGAAAGCCTGTGATTGCCCAACAGCAAGACAGGTCTGGCACATGCAGGAGGTGTGAAGGCTTATGTAGAAAGAGAGAGGTGTGTTTGGTGAGTGCTGGGTCTCCCCAGTGGGTCAGTGTGTGAAAATGTTTAAAACGTCCACAGAGAGAAGGAGAACAAAATCGCACCTTGCTGACACTCGAGTGTTTGAAGTTTCAGTGTGCATGATCTTGCGCTTGTAAATGTAGAGAAGAATGTCGTTCCTCATGGCCAGGTAGATTGTCTTAGACTCACACAAATCCTACTCGTGCAAAAAAAGGTCCCGCAAGTTAATAGTTTATGTCACCTGCTGTAGGCAAATGTCATGTTGTTAGGCGGCTGCACGGATCTCCTACGGGCCTATCCTTTGCCATTGTCACTGATTTCCAGAGAACTCTGTCCTAAGGAGAAGACAAAAGAACAAGGCCGGGAGCTGAGGACATGCAGGGAGCTGGGAGCAGGGCTCACCGTCTCCTTCCCACGGGGCCCATCTGCTTGGCTGGCTGAGACCGGCAGCTGGGCCACACTTGTGAAAACCAGACTCCCCGACGGGCCAGCAGAAGGGACTCTTGTCACTTCCTACCTTCCCTAATGAAACAGCAGCGTCTGGCGGAGTCAGAAAAGAGAACCAACTGTGAACAGGGGAGGAGGCTTGAGCGCTGCATTCTGTAGGGAAGGTTGTCCAGACATGTTCCTGCTGTTTTTGTCCCCAAATAACGGAGAATACTAAAGAGGACAGGGCAGGGTCCATCTCCGAGGTGTCTGAATGTCTTAGGGGATTTGACCACCACCACAGTGGAGATTTTCTTCTGCCGAAAGTTTAAGCCTGACAAAAATGGTCTCAAGACACTCCCCCCGGAGGGACGTAACGGGGCCTCACCAATGCACCTGTTGAACGGTGCTGTGGCCAGTGTGCAGATCCAGGAAGATCGGGCCCTCCTCCAGGCCATGCATCTCCCTGAACTCATGGCCTGGGGAGCCACGAGAACGTTCCTCTGACTTGGAGAGTTTGCTTTCCTTGCTGAGACCTAGCAAGGGCGTGGGTGGGGGTGGTGGGGAGTCCTCCCCTGCTCTTCCCTCAGTGCCATCCAGCACCTGAGCCCCCTGAGTTCTGCCGTGTGAACCTTCTGCCCGGAGATGAGGAAGGGGCGAGGAGGGGTGGTGGGCAAGCAAAGACCTTGGAGGTCAACGCGGGGCAAGGTGAAGGACTTGGAAGGGCATGTTGAGAGAGGGGCGCGCCGCCTGCCCACCTGGCAGGGGAAGCCACCGTCGCTGTGCGGGGAGAGCAGCGGCGTCCAGAGGATTCGGTGGAGGGGTTGGGGTCTGCCCACGCTCTGCCACTGGCTCGCCGAGGGCCCTGAGACCAGGAAGCCACCCTCCCCGGGCATCCGCCATCTTCGGCACGTATCTCTCACGCTAGGGGAGACCGTTGATGCCTCGCCCGCTTTTTCAGGCAGGTCTGAAGAACAGTGACATCACGGGTGGCGGTGGGTTTAAGTGTGTTCCACGTGGAACTCGTGGTCCACAGAAGCGGTTTCACCTGTAGGATGAATCCCTCCACGTTCTGCTCCCCGCGGGTGGCGGGAAGCACGGCGTCTGTAACAGTCAACGCTTCAGCCGTATTTCTTGAGCACCTGCTATGCCAGGCACTGTTTACACGTGGTGTTGGTGTTCCGGCGGACACACGGATGGGGCGAAGTGACCAGGCAAGGGAAATCACAAGCACCAGAGGGACACAAGTGCAAACACAAGAAGGAATGACTTTAAAAGTTGCTGTGGTTCTCCTCCGCCCCCGACTCTGACAAGCTGTCGTCTGGCCGCTCTTCGCTGTTGTTGAGTTCAGCGAATAACCCGTGTCAGGAGTGCCCACGTGTTTGAGAAGGGACCGCGGAGTCACAGGAAAAGCTAAGAAGATGAAACTAAACAGAAGCAGAGGGGAGAAAGAGAACAACCCACCCGGGGGGAGGAAGTGAGCCCTGGAGAAGGGAGCTTGCGGCACAGAGGGATTGCGGCGAGGACGTCCCAGGTAACAGGGTAACAGGTGCAGTCCACTGAGGCAGGAAACAGCACGGGGCTAAATGAACCGCCACGCTTGGGCTCCCAGCGTGAGATGCTCAGTGTGGGGTTTGCCGCAATGGAAGGTGAGTGAGCGCGACATCCCCCGGTCTCCGGCTCGCAGCCGCCACCCCACTGGGGCCACCAAGGTAGTTCAGTGCTCTGTTTCTTCGCCGGCCACACGCGTTTAGGGAGCGCCTGCTGTATGCTGAAAATGAGGTAAGGGGCCGCAAGGGTAGCGGTGAACAGGGGCCCAGGGTGAGGGGTCACGACACTAGAGCCCAGAAGGCGGTGGTGGCTTGCCCCACCTCAAGCCCCGCACATGCACCGTGTCCTGCACCAGCATCCAAGGGAGCACCACCCTCTCCGTGCAGCTCCAGAGAGGACAGCGGCCATTGAAATTTGAGGTACTTACGTTTGCCCCACCACCACCCTGTTCCAGGGTCCACAGAGTGCATTGTGAGTCGGGACCCTGGAGACCACAGGGCGGGTGGCTTGCAAACAGGCAGAATTTATTTCTCCCAGTTCCGAAGGCCGGAAGTCCAAGATGAAGCGCGTTCAGTGTCTGCTGGGAGCCCACCGCCTGGCTCGCAGATGGTGGTCTTCCTGCTGTGTCTTCATATGGCAGGAGTGGAGAGGGAGCGCTCAGAATCCTTTCATAAGGTCGCTGACGCCAGTCATGGGGACCCCACCCTCGTGACCTTGTCCCCTCCCAAACACTCCGCCTGCCACCGCCATCATGTTGGAGTTAGATATTAACATACAAGTTGTGTTCTTGGGGGGACCCAATAGTCAGTCTACAGCACGTACGGGATCTAGGTTTCCTGAATCCTAAGCTAGGCTTGCGTACCCCGTGAGCCACGCTGACTAGGTTAATCAACACAAGGAATCAAGGAGTCCTGAGGTTGAAATGTAATAGTTGGAGAACATAGAATGCTTGGTAGAGTGTCCAGATGGAGAAGGTGCTGGAAAATAAATGAGGTGTGATCACTGAAATTTATCCTGATCGTGACAGTGTCGCCCATTAGTGAGTCCCGCATGGGCAGTGGTGCGGTGCCTGGAAAAAGTACAGATAGAAGGTGAAACTGACAAACGTGTGTGATGTTGGCAATGCATTGTTCCAGGCCTTCCGGAGATTAGCGTATGTTGCTGTAGCCAAATTCACTCACAGAAAACGGATCACATCTTAATTGGTCAACATGTTCTTTCAGTTCTGCCCTGAGAAGCAACTTTAATTTTATTTTCTCGCCCCCATCACTTTACATCAGGCGCTTCTTAGGTTTTGCTTGAGTGCTCCAAAAGCTTCCTAGCCTGGAGTCTCCATCCTAGGTCATTTTCCACATTCTGAAAAGAAACCTTTCTAACTGTAAGTCTGCTCAGGACATCTTATCACCAGAGGTTTTTTTTTTTCAGTTGTCTGCAGGGGGAGTCTGGACCCTTGGTGAACGGGACCCTTCCCGCTCCGTGACTCTCACACATGCTGCACGCCAGCGCACTGAACTGCTTACAACCCATCAAGAGACATTTTTGTGCGTCACTACCCTTCCTCCGTGCCAGGTCTTTGTCACCAGCCCAGTCTTCTTACAAAATCCTTTCTAGAACCACAGATCCTCTGCTCCTGCCGGACACCCTTGCCTCCACGTCCATCTGGATATTCTGTTGGTCTCTCTGTCTTCCATGAGCCTCAGAGTCCTTCAAAGCCAGGGGTTGTGATTTTTCTTCCCCCAGTGTCTACACAGGACCTAGCATATAGTGATGCACAATAAATGTCTGGGAATTAAGTGAGAGACAAAAAAAAAAATGGTGCCCAACCAGGGATCTAGTAACAATTTCTTGTTTTTTCCCCCATATGTTTATTTACTTATTTTGAGAGAGACAGAGAGACAGAGAGTACAAGCAGGGGTGGGGCAGAGAGAGGGAGAGAGGGAGACAGAGAATCCCAAGCAGGCTCTGAGCCATCAGCACAGAGCCCAACGTGGGGCTCGATCTCAAAACTGTGCAGTCGTGACCTGAGCCGAAACCAAGAGTCAGATGCTTAACCAGCTGAGCCTCCCAGGTGCCCCCAACAATCTCCTGTTTTTAAGTGGAGCCAAAACTCAGCGAGTGGGAAATAGTGCTGGGCTTGAGAACCTGAACCAGTTTGCAGTCATTTCCCCCAGAGACCTCCTGTATGAGTTCCACCTCCCCCACCCCACCCCCAGAGTGATAGGATCACTGAGATGCAGACTCACCTTGGGAGCCTCAGGCGTTCATCTGTATTGGCACCTTTGACCTGCCCCTCACTGCCCCCAAACACTGGGTTGCAGAGTAGCCTGGTCTTGAGAGGAGGCCTCCAACTTTGCATAAATTCTAAATTACAGAGTAGCCTGGTCTTGAGAGGAGGCCTCCGACTTTGCGTAAATTCTAAATTACGGACCAGAGCGGGGAAGTTGCCACAAACCAAGGCCATTCCAGGATCCAGCTGCTCCAGGCATAAGAGCTTGCTTTCTTCTTTCCTGTTCCCCGCTGTGCTCCACACTCGCTTATTCTTTATGCTTTCTACCTCTCCTTGGGCTAGGCATCCTAGCAGTTTCACAGCAGTTGTGTCGCTATAGCCTGGGCTCTGCCCACTCCCCATCCTCCAGCTTCGGGCTGACCCCTCACCGCTAGCAGACCCTTGATTCTTCTGAGTTCAGGTCGCTGAAAGGGAGACTCGGATTGGCCTGACTCACCCCTTGCTGTGGAATTGATGGCCACAGATTGGCTGGCTGTTGACGGGATCACAGATTCAGTCCAATCACCCACGCCATGGTATTCCTGCCTCAGCCTAAGAGGGATACCCATCCAGAACCAACCTAGTGATGGACAGTGAGGTGTTCTCAACGAGAACGTAAACGCTCCACGAAAGGAGACATACTGCATCCTTCATACTCCAGTATCAGCGAATGCGTTGACCCCATCCCTTTTCAGAGGCCCGGCAAAATTCTATACACACTGGAAGACCATACTTCATCTGAGGGGCAAGGAGCATTTCTGAAAGCTGCGGAAGAGGGTAAAGGAGGAAGTAGCCCTGAATCCAAGAGTTATTGTCCTGAATTTCTTCAAGTTCCTGGTAGGGCAGGTGTGTTAATTTGATCCACTGACGGAGTATCAGTACAAAGTTCATGGAGAGACTAGGGTTGTCTTATGTCTTATATCAGCTGTATCCGTTATAGTGTGAAGGATCCCAACCATTCAAAGGATGAAAACATAATTATGATTTTGAAGCCTTGATGAAGAAAATACATCAAAATTGGGTCCTTTATGGTCCCCCCTACAACTTTTACCGTATCCATTGTGGTTTTTTTCTGCCCATTACCCTACTCAGGATGGGCTTTGAGAAATCATCAGTCATGTTGTAGGGTTGGTCTTGCATCCATCTGAGATGCGACTCAGACCCGTCTCCTGTCCTGTTTACGATCCTTCCAAGGACAGTCTTTCTTTGCCTGTATTCATCTGAGCGCCTTTGTAGGAGACACAGTCAATCGTGGCTGCTGATTCATTTCGGGTGTGCTTTTTTTCTATCACATGAAGACCCTGTTGTGGTGTATTTTATAAGCGGACGTGTTGAAAATGGGGAGTTACTGAGTGTTATATCCGCCTAGGAGCCGCTCTGGCCTCAGCTTCCAAAGGCTTTCTGGAGAAGCAAGGGTGTGGTGTGTTCTCAGGAAGGAGAGAAACGTGTCGGAATGGTGCGCACACACAATTTCTCTTTAGACTTTTCACGGAATTTAGAGCAGTATCTTTGTAATATTTCACCAAAGTTTCATAAAATAATGATACCCCTACGAAGAGTTCTATCTACTTGGGTTGTTTTTGTTTTTTTTTTTAATTTTATTCTGCTCTATTAATGCTGGTTGACACAGGAAGTGGTAGAATAAGTTAATTTCATCTTAGGACGGCTACTGTCTTCATCTGGCCGCTTTGGGTTTTCCACCAAGGTATCTTTTCCATTTCTCATGGGGGTTGGTGGCGATCTGACTTCCCCTTCCATACCTTATCTATTACTTCACATAGATGTTTTTATTGTTATTTGATAGTGGTAGAAGGTGGGGGAAGGACAGTAAAGTATCCCCCAGACTGGGAAGGCGCTTTGAGACTGGAAAACGAAGGAGGCCAGTCTGTAGTGTTTATGCAGAGTTTTGTTCAGGCGAACTTACTGACGGGGGGGCAGGCAGGGAGGGGGGTCCACGGTGACTGCATGCTTCCTCTCCACAAGTCCAGGTTGTGTAGAGTGAGGGCACGTGAGGAAGGGTGCAGTCACTGTCGTGAGATCAGAGGGTTCACAGGCACCTGTCAGCTGACCTGTAATCACGTCTCGTGGCACCACCCGTGTGTCAGGAAGAGGAAAGATGTGTTCTAACGGATTCACGGGGGCCCAGAACAGGTCTCCCTCCCCCCCTATCCTGGCCTTGGTGAGCATTTCTAAGGTGCATTTGTTAATCTCCGAGGGGCCCGAACGCATGACCCCAAGAGAGGTCATCGAGTGAACATGAACAGGATGGAGGCCGGGACGGGTGGGACCTGCCAGTGATCTCTCACACAGGCTGGGCCCTGATTCTTAAGGACTTTCACGTAGCTCTAATTTTTAGCAAAAGAGACTCTTAAAAAAGACATAATAAGGCACATGCAACCTTTTATGCCTGTCTGGTGAATTGATGAAACATATCTTCCTCGCGTGTTTCCTCTTTGATTTCTGAAATGTCAGAAGTTTTCCTCTCTTTAGTGGCCAGTGGCCCGGCTTTTCATCCTGCCTTCTTGAAAGGCGGCCGTCCGCAGGGTGGACTCCGTGGGCCCCGTGTTTGAAGTCGCACGGCTCCATCCAATGAGACGCAACTCTGGCCAAGGAGAGGGAGGCAGAGGCGCTCTGGCCGGATGGAGAACACGGGTGGGATGGGCACGGAGCCCCGACTTCTAGAAGGCTCTCCTTGCAGCTTCTGCATCTCAGCGGCATATGGGAGGATTCCTCGGGCTGGTCAGTCCTTCCTTGGTTTGCCCTGTGCTCCCCGGGCAGCCTCCACGCCTGGTTTCCGTCTCGTGTTTCCATCCCTCCGTGACTCCTCCTGTGACCACATTGCCCCGTTAAGGCTCCACTCCGAGTGCACACGTCTGTCTACACTTCTTTGTCCATAATGAGTTCCGGAAATGAATGACCTGGTTCTGACCTCTCTCGGTGCATCGTGCAGAGAGAGACTCTGGTCCCCCTGATTTTGGTCGAGGTGCTGCTCAGCTTTCACACACGTTCTGTCCCCAACACACTCATTATCCTGCCATCTTCTGTGTGCTGAGCACTGAGAACTCAGGGAGGAACAGACTTGACCTCCCAGAGCTCTCAGTCTGGCAATGAGGCGAACCGTTTATTGAGAGCGAACTCTGTGTCCATTGGTTTGAGTTTATCTGATTTCATTCTGACAGCGTTCTACAAGCCACCGACTACCGTGTCCTTTTCACAGCTGGATTCTGGAATCAGTGGCTTGCACAAAGCCAGCAAATGAACAGATGTGGGATTCACACACACAATTCTGGCCTCAAAGCCATCCCTTGAACTGAGAGCGGAACGTCACATTGCCTTGGCCCTGCCGAGGAGAAACTCACGGTGGGGCTGGGCATGCCAGGGAAGCAGACGGTGACTCTATGAGGCAGCAAGGACTATACACAGACGTGAGACATGGAACGTGTGTGATGGGAGAGCAGTGGGGCAAAGGACAGAGTCCACGGGGAGGTAGGCGGTGGCATTTGAGCCTGGCATTTAAGGAGAGGAGGGTGAGGGGTAGAGCTGGCACCCGTGCCCGGGTGGAGGACGTGGTTTCTTTGTCCTTTGTTAATGTCCTTGCTTTGATGATGCCTTCCGAGAGAAAGTACCAGGTGTCTTAGCTTGCCATTGTTGACATGTCTCTCCAATTTTATGTGGCCCACTTGAATGTCACTGACACTCATCCCCAAAGTCAACTCAGAGGTGTTTCTGCAAAGTGTTGGACAACAGGGATTTCATTGGCTCATCCTTTTCTGGAAACCTTCTGCACGGATCTCCTAATTTATTTATTTAGTGTTGGAAATGAAGCACGAGCCCTGAAAGGCCTGGGGAGCGGGGACATTTTTACATCAGACAAGTTCTCCTATTCCTCCCAAAGAGCCAGGCCCAGGCCAGAAGGCGGGGAGGTGAGCAGAGGTTCCGGGAAACCAGGCAGGATGTGAAACCCACACCAGGATCATCCAGGGGCCTCCTTTGGGTATCTCTTTCCTGAAACAACACTGAAGACAGTGTGCGGGCGGAAATACCTGAGTGGCCATATGTTCCCCCAGCAACATGATAGCTTGTTCCACAGCTGGCGCCAGACTAGGGCTGCGTGAACAGCCCCAGAAATTTCAGCGGGGGTCATTAGAAACCATAAACAAGGCATCTGTCGAGCCGCCGTTGCCAAGGTCATCCTGGCACACGAGGTGCCTGAGAAGACGCAGGCCGTGCTGAGCATCACCGGCCAGCGCGTGTGACCCACCTGCCACGTTCCAGAGCGCCCTGGCTCTGCGGCTGAGTTTAAAGCCGTGGGATGGTTCAGGGGAGACGTGACGGGCAAGGCAACTTGAATGAAATGAAGCTACTTTGGGATGAAACATGGAAAGTTTAAAGCAGAGTTTCCCAAACATCACACCCTGAGTGCATTGTTGAACTGAGGCTGCAGGGGCAGGGGAGGGAAGAGACGGAAAGGAAACGTGCCATCTTGGAGAAAAACAAAGCCTATAGGTTGAAAGGATTTAGAGAACAACATGGTACATAATAAGTAAATTATGTGCATTTAAAAAAAGTAAATAGGGGCGCCTGGGTGGTGCAGTCGGTTAAGCGTCCGACTTCAGCCAGGTCACGATCTCGCGTTCCGTGAGTTCGAGCCCCGCGTCGGGCTCTGGGCCGATGGCTCAGAGCCTGGAGCCTGTTTCTGATTCTGTGTCTCCCTCTCTCTCTGCCCCTCCCCCGTTCATGCTCTGTCTCTCTCTGTCCCAAAAATAAATAAACGTTGAAAAAAAAATTAAAAAAAAAAAAAAGTAAATAAATGAGAGCCAGGGTGCGGACATAAATGTGAGCTGGTTTAAAAGCCCTTTCGCATTATAGTGGTTTTCAGAAACTGGATGGCCAACCTTGGAACATCTACCTGGACTCACAGCGTGGAGCCTTCCAGCTGGCAGGTAGCTTCGGGAACACGTAATTTGGAGAGTGTGGTGCTCCTGCCCGGCGGGGACGCTCCAGTGTGGGCTCACCCCGGGCGCAGTAATCAGAGCACGGTCCGTGTGGCCTTGGCCAAATGGTCCTTCCCCTGCAGCCAGGCTCCTTACCTGTCATTAAGGAATGAAGGCACCGTTGTGAGGGTCACATCCCATGGTACAGGTGACCACGCAGGGTGACAGAGCATTTTTGTTTGGACTTTCTCCATCTTGTTCACAGGTGAGGGGACTGAGAGGTGCGGAGGGAAGTGTGTGGCACGTTTTCATCCGCGGGTCAAGCAAAACCCACCCTCTTTCTTCCTTCTTCCTTCTTTTCCTTTTCTCCATGCTTCCTCCCCCCCTTTCTGCCTCCCTTCTACCCTTTCTTTTTCCCAACTGAGCTTGTCATCTACTCTCTTCCCTCCCTGCCATCAGCAAGCATTATATTTTGTTTGATGGGAAACTTGTAGTTTGTATGTGTTTTTGCAAAACACATGTTTTGAAGGAATGCATTTTTTATTTGTTATCAGGTTTTGGTTTATTTATACATGCATACATCTGTTTTGTGTACATCTATGTTTATGTAAATATATACTCACACATGTATGTCTACATGTGTAAACATGGATATTTCTGACTTTTTTGCCTTAAGCACTGCATTTACCATCCACCCGTGCGACTGTGTAGACACATTATCTTGCTTCTGATCATTGCTTAGCATTGCCTGGAGTGCATCCGGTAAATTCTACATAGCCCCTCACACAGAGTCGGACACCTCTACTCCCTGCTGCCTTTCTCCTTGTACTTCCTAAGGCAGGACCAAAAGGCATTTATCTGCTACAAGTTTCCCTCTCCTGTGAGGCCATGAAGACAGATTTCCTGACTTAGCACATAATAATTTCTCAGTAAACACAGAGCTGTTGACTTCCCAGGCAGCTGGAGACAGCGGCCTCAGTCCCCAGGAAGAGCGCTTAGCATGACCTTATCTTGTAAAGGTTTGTGATCAGCGAGGGGAGCGTCTTTTAGGGAGAAAAGAAGTGAAGATCGTTCAGATATGATATGAGGTTATCACTGGACTCTTTGGACTCCGCCACCTTATTAATTTATCCAAACAAATATTTTTGAGCACTTACCGTGAGTGATGGCGGTATGGATTTGGCAGACCACTTGAATGTTTTCAGCATTCCTCAAATGCACAGGAGCTTCCTGCTTCTGGGGCACCGAACCCTGTCCCGTGAAAGTGTTGTGCATCTGGAGAGGGTGCTGTAGGATGTGCACTGGGGGTGTGGTGGGGACAGTCGGCTCCACAAGACAGGAGCCGGGCTCTGACGGGCCGGTGGGCGGTGAGCTGAGGCCATCAGTGAAACACGTTAGGCTTCTCCTGCCACCTTTCCTTTCTGGGGGTTGTGGAGCTGGTCTGCTTTGATCCTGGAAGGTTTTTTCCTGTTGAATTTGGGATTCTGAATGGATCCACATACCTTTAGTTGACGTGCAACGGAGTTACTGCGGGCCAGGGATCAACAAACTTTTTCTGCAGAGGACCAGATAGTAAATATTACACTTTACCGGCCACATGGCCTCCGTCACGGGTGTCCGTTCTGCCACTGTGTCGTAAGAGCAGCTGCTAGTATGTAAGCAAATGGGCACAGCTGCATTCCAATAAAACTGTACTTAAAGCACAGGAAGTGGACTGCATTAGGCCCATGGGCCATAGCATGCGGGCCCTGATTTAGAGGCTCACCCATTTGCTACCTCTAGTACCCATCTTTGCTGCGTTGAATAAGACAGATCTGTAAGTGTTCCTTCCTTATTTCATTGGCTGCAATTCTCTGGGGACACTCTTAGCGCAACTATTAGGAGGAAAACAGAGAAGACAGAAGAGGGATTTGTACTGTGTTGACTTGAATTCAGAACACCTAAAGTAACAGTGACTTACACAAGAGAGAAGTCCATTTGTCTTTCCTGGATATAAGTTTTGGAGGTAAGCAGCCAGGGACGCTATGGCTATTCCTTCTCATGAGGTCCATGGGTCTCTAGGCGGCTTCCCAAGGGTTTATCCTACCCATGGTCTCGATCTCATGGCTCAAGACTGTGGTAAGCATTCCAGGTAGAAAGGTGGGAAAGGGAAGGAGGACAAGAGTAAATTGAGAATATTAAGATACTACTATCTATCACTTCTACTTACGGCCTGTCACCGTTAATTTTATGAACCAATGTGCCTGGGTCATGGGACGCAGTTTTTGGTCAAACTAGGTATCGCTATGGTTTTTGTTTTCTTTCCTTTTTTTTTTTTTTTTTTTTAATTGGTTTTGTGTTTGTTTTTCTGAATGTGATTAACATTTAAAGCAGTAGACTTTGAGTAAAGCAGATTACCCTCCATGATGTGGGTGGGCCTTATCCAATCAGTTGAAGTCATTAAGAAAAAGACAGACCTCCCCCGAGGAAGAGGGAATTCTACCTCCAGATGGCCTTTGACTCAGGCTGCTCTTCCCTGGGTTTCCAGCCGTTGGCCTGTTCTGCAAACTTCAGATTTGCAAGCCCCCACATTGAGTGAGCCAATTCCTTAATACATAAATAATGTAAATATTATTCATATTGTTATTAATATAGTAATTATATATAAATAATACAAATATATAAGTTTTATATATTATATATATTATATATTATATATAATATATATATATATATATAAACCCTACTGGTCTTTTTGTCTAGAGAAACCCAGAACCCAATCTTTAGGAAACTTACCCACATTCTCCTTCTCCTTGGTAATGCTCAGTATTTACTTTTTATTTATTTACCTTCAAATTGCTTCTTTGGATCTCAGCCTGGCTCTCCAGGGAACCTTGCGTTGCTGCCCGTATTTTTTATTTTCAGGGAACTGTAAGTTAGAAGTAGCTTCTCTTGCAGATGGTTAATGCTGCAAAGTTCAGAATCTTCCCAGATTCTAAAGACATCCTGATCCCCACCTTACAGCAGCGTGTAGGCCAGTGCGTCTGTTCCAGTGGGTGGGTTTGCCGTCCACACATAGTAGAGGCTCGGTAAAGCCTTGCAGATCCAATGTTCTTGACGCAAAGCTGTTGTGGCTGATGGGCTCTGGGCCAAGGCGAGTGGAAATCCAAGGAGTGGGAGATCACACCAAGCTGCAGGGGATCCGGGTCTGCAAGTCTGCAAACAAACTTAAGTAGCCGAGCCTGTGCCGGCGCCCCAGCCGGATACGCCCGGAGCGGGGAGAGGAGGAGGCAAAATCGGCGTGCGCCCGTGTGAAGCAGCCTCTCTCCAGATGCACCTGCAAAGGGCTGATCGCGCTCGGTCCGTTCGGTGAGGCTGATTGCAGACACGAGAGATTTCCAACAGCTCCGGGCAGCAGGGTGGGTGGGCACGGAGGGAGTAACACGGCAGGACCGGCAGCTGGTCGAGTCCCCATTGGCTGCCAGGCCTGGCGTGTGCTCCGCCAGGCTCCAGGGAAGAGTCGGCTTGGCCGAGAACAGGCGGCGACCTAGTCCTTGCTGGGTCTCCCAAAGCCCGAGATGCTCCTCGTAAGCTCTTGCGTGGCTTGAAGTGGGATCTTTCTCGACACCAAAGCGCGGGGGGAGTCGCCCGGAGTAAGGCCTTAGCGAGACCCATTTAGCGACTCAGCAGGAGCTGGGGCGATCAGAAGCCTTCCTCTCCTTTGGAGAGTTTCGGGAAGCCGCTCCTGCCCGAGCACTCGGCAGGTGTTTGAAGAGGCGTGGGGAGCGTGTGCGCGTGCACGCGGTATGCATGCGCAGCCACGGGCTTTGATCGAACAGAACTGGATCTAAATGCCAACCCTGCCCCGTACTGCTGCCTACACGATTTGGGAGGAACGTAGTAATCATTTGAAGCCTCCATTTCCTCATACGTAAAAAGGGAGCTAATAGTGTTATGATCGTGTCCCCCTCCAACCGTGTGTTCAACCCTAACAGGCAGGACCTCAGAACGTGTTTGGAGGTGGGGTCTTTGAAGAGGTGAGCAAGGAACAGTGGGGTCACTGGGTGGGCCTGAAGCCAATCTGACTCGTGTCCTTGTAAGAAGAGGAGATTTGGACACAGACACACACACAGAGGGACCACGTGAGGGCACGGGCCAAAGGGCCATCTATAAGCCAAGGAGGGAGGCCTCAGGAGGAACCAATGCCTTGGTCTTGGACTTCTGGCTTCCAGAAATGAGAGAATAAATCTCTGCTGTGGAAGCCCTCCATCCATCGTGCTCTGTTGTGGTCCTAGCAAACTAAAGCAGAGATTTTTTAACGGTTAATGAAGATTATATATACATATATATAATTCTCAGGGTCATTCCTGGCACATAGACTATTTACATATTTTTTTTACATTTATTTATTTTTGAGAGACAGGGAGAGATAGAGCACAAGCGGAGGAGGGGCTCAGAGAGAGGGAGACACAGAATCCGAAGCAGGCTCCAGGCTCCGAGCTGTCAGCACAGAGCCCGGGGCAGGGCTCGAACTCACAAACCATGGATCATGACCTGAGCCGAAGTCAGACGCTCAACCGATGGACCCACCCAGGCGCCCCTCTGAGGGAGGAGTTCAGAAGGCAGCGCTGATAATGCCCAGGAGAATCTGGCTGGATTCCCTCTGGAGATGGCTCCCCAGATCTGGAGTGAGACGCACCCACTTGCAGCTGAAGTATTAACGTGGGCACCACGGTGCTTGTGCCCCGGAGGGATAATGATGAATGTTTAAATGGTGATAAAATGCAGCCCTTCCTCTCTGGTTTTAAGATTGCTCTTGTGGTAAGAACATTTAACACGAGATCGACTCCTAACAGACTGAGTGACCGTGCAGCGTTGTCCTCTACGGGCCCGATGTCGTACGCTCCTCTCCGGAACTTCTCCGTCGCTCCTAACAGACGTTTCATCCGCATCCGCTCCTGTTTCCCTGCCTCGGGCCTGGCCATCACCATCCTCTCCTCTGCTCCCAGGAGTTGGACCGTTTGGCATCTCCTCTAAGTGGGATCACGCAGTATTTCTCCTGCGTGGCTCACTCAAGAGGAAGGCCGTCCAGGTTCATCCGTGTTGTCGCGTTTGCTTGGCGGGAGAACCCGACCTTTCTCTTTTAAAAGCAGTCAGGTCGAGTGTGCAGAAAAGTCAGCCACCTGGGGGACATGGCGCCAGAAAATCCACGGAAAGGGTCTGAGTGGCACAGCCTGGCCTGGCCTGGCCGTCGACTGGTGATTCTCAGACTTTTCTACCCGGCGGCTCCTGAGAACAGGGGTGATGAACGGGGGTCGTGGTGGGTGGGAGGGCTGGCCAGGCGAGCGCTCACGTGACCTCACGATCTGAAGTCAGCAGGAGACCCCTTTCGGGGATCAGGTATAATCTCGCAAACGTGGGGGAACTGTCATTACAGCCACATTCATTTTAGATGTAGGGTAATACGGAAGGTCTTGGCTGAGAAGTGCAAAGGAAACACCCGAGGGGCCTCCCACCCTTCCCTACCACCAGCACCCAGCACCCCGGGCTACCACCTCTCCTGCTGGTGGTCCTGGCCTCCCGGGGTTAGCCACAGCTCCTCTCAGATGCTGGGGTAGGATTTGAGCCCCCTCAGGAGTTTCATTCGGGAGGAAACAGGAGGACAGACCAGCCCTGAGGTACTCGGGAATAAGATCGAGATAGTGCCCAGGGTATTTTGCAGCCGGGGCCGCCGTGGTCCAGGCCTGGCCAGTCGCTTCCCTTGCCCCCAGTCCCCCGGGTCCCTGTGGTCCAGGCACGTGGTGGGTAACGTGGGGAGTGGCTGCCAGCCTCACTGTTCAGCCCTTCTTCCTGGGTCTTCGCGGCTGGGGTCCCAAGGGCGGGTTTGCAGTGACTCCCTGAGGCCTAGCGGTGTGACCGCGTGGGGCCATCCATGGATGAGCCTGGGGCCGTATGAAGATCCCCCTGAGAGTCTGCGTGGCTTGGCACAATCCTCGCGGCCGGGAGTGGTAGTAACTCGCGTGCAGACCCCCGGTAGTGGGGCCACACAGAGGAGGACGCCACGGATCCACAACTTTGCTGTTCCCACCCTGGAGACACCCTGTCCCGTGGGGAGGCCTGGACCAAAAGCAACACACACTGACCAGACCCTTACTGTGTGACGAGCGGTTTACGTGGGGTTTTCCTTTTTTTTTTTTTTTTTTTTTTTTTAATTTATTCTCAGACAAACCATGCAAACTGCAGCTGCCTAGCTCGATGTCTTAGAATCGATGCCAAGCAAACACTTCCCCCAGAACGAAGTTCAGGCTGTGGCAGAGGTGGCCAGGCAACTCCGCCGTGATCTAGATTCATCCGTCATCTGTGAAGAAGGACCCGGTGCGTCGGATCTTGCAAGCATGTTTGCTTTTGGAAAATGACTGGTGGTCAGGGGCACTGGGAAGGACCTGAACAAGGGAAAGTCTGCCATTTTACAGCTTTTCAAGGGAAACGGATCTACTCTGCCTTTCTCTCTGGAAGGAAGGATGCGCGGCCAGCCAGAAGGACTTTCTTCTTGGGCGTGTTTGTTGGTGCCGCCTGGAGGGGTGGCTTCCCCGTGCCATGGGGGCCTGCGGCAGCCTGAAGCTAGGAGTTAGGGAAGCGTTCACAGAGGGCACTGTTCACACACACAAGGGCAGCAGAAGGCCCCCGTGCACCGAGTTGGTCTGTGTTTCTGGAAGGCCAGGAGGCACTCCCTCCTGCAAACTAGTGGCTAATCAAGCTTTACTCAGAGCTCGTCAGCTCTGCACACCTTGTGTCTCTCCTCTCCCAGCCAACTCGTCCCTCCCCTCCCCGGGGGTAGGGGTCGGGGGCTGCAGCAGCAGGACCCACAGTCAGTGCTCCTAGAAACCAGGCAGGGCCAACACCATGGCCATCTCTGTCCTGCCTTCTCCTTGAGCTCAGGACTCAGCAGGGAGCCTTGCTCCTATAAGGTCACCCCAGATGCTTTTTTCCTTTTTTTTTTTTCTTTTAACTGACAGACACCCTTGAGGTTCTGGTTGATTTTCAAAGAGAAACAGGAAACTAAGTAAAAAGGAGAAACCTAGGAAGTTTTCTGACCATGAAGGAAAATGAAGGCCCCCATTTTCACATCTAGCATTCTAGCAGAACCCACTGGGCAAACAGAAAAGATGCCACTCCTTGGAGCCCACTGACCATCTGCCTCCTTAAACGCGCCGGGCACTTGGCACAAAGGAGACACAAAGACCTTCTCCCTCGTGCCCCCTCCGTGCCCCCCCTCCCCCGTCAGGGTGTGACCTGCCTGTCTGGGAGCACTGCTGTGGGAGCACAGGCCCCCAGGCCTGCAGTGAGCACGGTGACAGTGCCCGGGGCCAGGGCATCGCACCCCCCCCCCCGGGTCCCCTCCCCAGCCCCTTCTTCCCATCCTGAGGCCCTTTTACCCCTGGGGCCCCCTCTCCAGTTTCCTTGCCCCTCTCCTTCCGGGCCCCCCCCCTCCCCACCCCCCTAAGCTCCCTCTCCAGTCTACTCGCCCCCCTCCTCCCGGGCTCCCTTCCTCCCTCCCCCACCCTGCGCCCCCTCCCCAGTCTCCCTCTCCTCCCCAGAGCTCCCTTCTTCCCTCCCCCCACCGCGCCCCCTCCCCCTCCAGCTCCCTCCCCGGCGCCCCTCCCCACCCCTGCCACCCCCTCTCCAATCTACTCACCCGGCTCCTCCCCGGGCTCCCCTCCTCCCTCCCCCCTGCCCCCCTCCCCAGTCTCCCCCTTCCTCCCCCGGAGCCCCCTCCTCCCGGAGCTCTCGGTCCCGGCCCCCTCCCCGCCCCCAGGCCCCCTCCCCAGCCGAGCCGTGGCGGAGCATGCGCCGTGCGCCGCGGGAGGCGGGAGGCGGGCGGGAGCAGCGCGCATCACTCGGGTCCCCTTCCTGCACCGCGCCGCCACTTGCCGGTTGCTAAGCAGTTACCATTGTTTCTGTGGCGATTGCGGAGGCTGTTGCTAATTGGAGAAGCCCCGCTGAGCCGCAGCATCTCCCCTGTTCGGATCCGCTCTCTGCTCCTTGCATTTAAAGAGAAAACTAGGCTGGTCTACCCACTCGCCCTCCCCCACCCGCCCCAAAATAGCCGTGTGGTTTCGGAAGCATGGACTAAATCACACCCCTCCCCGCCGATTGGACTCTGGTGGCTCAGAACTCGCCGTCAGATCGCACCTGCCCCTGTGCCGGTGTGCGCCCTGGACGGGGGACCATGACTACAGCCAAGGAGACCAATGCTTCAGGGAAATCCGTGCAGCAGCAGGAACAGGTAATGCTGCTTTCTGGAGTGTGCGTGCGCGGGAGGGGGGGAACCTGGGCTTCTTGAATGAGCTTATATTGGAGATGACCGCCCTCACCTGAGCAAGAGGCTGGAGGTGAAGCCAGCGCCGAGTGAGCCTTGCTGGGGTCTGCCGCCCCGGCTCCTGAGTGCTATTTTTGAAAGATCCCCGGGTCTATCAATAATGCACAGCCACAGGGAGCAAGCATCTGGCGGCTTAAACTTGATGCCCGGGGACCTTTGGACAAAGGCCTGTCTCCTGCACAGCTGCCTAATTATGCATTTGTCAGTGGTCACTACTTTGTAATGGGGGGGGTGGTGGATGGAGGTGAGACGCCCCCCTCAAATTTCAGTGTATTCTGACCCTCCAGCAGGACTTTGGTTTGGTTCTATCACAAGTCAAAAGAGGACAGAGGAGCTCGGTTTAAAGGACTTTTCTTTTGAGACCCGTGTCCCTTTCCCTCCTTAAGTATTTCTTGAAGGAGTGAGCAGATTGCTGTTCATCCTGGGCATGTAGAGAGTGCAGCCTGTGCCCGCTAGGGAAGCTGAAGGATGCCCAGCTGGGACCGAGTGGGACCCCCAGGTGAGAAGGAGCAGGGCTCCCAGTGCTGGCCAAGGATGGCCAGGAATGCACTGGTGTCCCCATATGGCAGAGGATGGCCACTCCCCCTGCCCTGAAGAGGCTCGCCATCTGCAGAGGCTCCCGGTCTCCGGAGTAAAGGGGAACCTGCACGCTGTGTCTTGCCACTCATGTAGATATTGCAACTCCCTTCTCGAAGATCGTGAGGGCTCTTATCTTTTAATCACTGCTTAGTTCTCCTCAGGCAGATCATTAAAATAGATCCTGGGAGACACCAGTAGATTCACAGAGCAGTTTGCTCAAGCTTGGTAAGTCAACAGCATAAGCTGATTTCCCGTATTTATTTTAGGGGTGTTGTTAGCTCCTGCTTGCTAGGATTGGGGCCAAGGAAGGAGACCCCACTAGAGTTCAGGAAAGCAGAGAGCCTCTTTGGGGTCAGTGTGTGATAGTCTCATCATGGACTATTCAGAGGCGGTATGGAGATAACTTCGGATCTATATTTTTGGGGTCGTTTCCTCAAAACCCATGTTTTGATTTAAAAAAAAAAAAAAGAGACCACCTTAGTAGTGGTATCATCATCATTACTGTCATCTGGAGAACTTAAACACAATTTTATTTCTTCTGGGAAGAAGACTGTGTAAATCCCGAAGTGTAAGAATCACGTTCAGTGGGAGAGCTCCTGTGAAGGTTAATGATCACTGTAGCATGAACGCCAGGAGGTTCACACCAACCCAACCAACCCCTCCTCCTTTTGAGTCATTCTACATAATACTTGTTCCAGAAAGAAGTCTGTCCACCCTCAATTAGCATCCCGTGACTAACTGGGCTTCCTTTGATTACAGCGTTCCTCACTAGGCATAAACCAAACGTGTCCTGGGCGTGCAGGCTCCAGAGAGGACTTGGGTAGCCTTTCTGACCATGGGACTGTTTTAATAATTATGGAGAAAGCACACTGCTCCTAGGGCTGAGCCCAAAGGCGGGCTCTCAGAAGCCCTGTCTGTGTTACGTGGAAGAAGGCATGTGCGCCTGTACAACGTCACTCTCATTTTCCCTAATACCTCCACATGTCGGGAGAGTGGAAATAGTTAATTGGGGTGCGGGTTTTGGAGGGTGGGCAAGGTCTTGTTTGATTTTGTGCCTTTTGATCATTGGAAACCCCCTATCCTTGTACCTGGGGCCATGGTGGAAGCCATGGTTGGGCAGAGTGCTGAGGACAGAGGCGGCTGTGACCGCAGGGAGCGGTCAGGAGGTCCCCCTCCATTCTCGGTGGCATCTTCTTGACCCTCAGAAGGACACAGTGCCCACCCTGGGAGGCAGAACACATTGAGGGTCAGCGGCAGGACCAGGGTGGGAGAAGTAAGACAGGACGGAGAAAAGATCTCATGTCTAAAATTAATGCACCTTTAGGAGACGTTGGCTTAAATCTTACCAAACTGCTCAAAACACAAAGAGGTAAATAAAATCCTTAGTCATGAAGACTGTTTCCTCTTCCTCCACCGTTTGTCAATTTTTAAAAGACATTTAAACTCTATTCTGTGTGCTCAGACTGCAGAGCTCTGAATGAGTTCTCCCATTCTTTATTGAGGGGATAGCCCCATCCCCAGGTGGCTGGGGGTTAATAGGGAGGCCCGGACAGACAGACAACATTTTTTACAAGACAGAGAAGGAGAAACGGATGCTGGTTTGTGGTTTGGTTTGCTTTGGGTTTTAGGTTGGGAGTCGTTTAATCATCCTGCCAAACTTTGGGGCCCTGACACCTTACCTGTTATATTGGGAGGCCTTCGTCTGAGGATTTGGATTTTCTATAGCCTGATATTTATGTCCTATACTCTCCTGGGTGGCCCTGTCGGTTAAGCTCCTGACTTTGGTTCAGGTCACAATCTCGCAGTTCATGAGTTCGAGCCCCGCGTCGGGCTGCATGCTGACAGCTCAGAGCCTGGAGCCTGCATCGGATTCTGTGTCTCCCTGTCTCTCTGCCCCTCCCCTGCTCGCACTCTGTCTTTCAAAAATAATAAACATTGAAAAATAACAATAGAATAAAATTTTGTTATTACAATAGACTAATAGTTCTTAGACTAACAGAGGTATGGTACAGTGTCTTACCTGCCTTGGTAGTCAGAAGCCAGGCATGTGGCAGCAGGAAATGACTTTGTATGCTGAGGGTAAGTAGAAATTAATGAGCGATAAATCTAGGAGAAGATATGAAACCAAATGATTTGACCTATTCATTAGAGATTGCCATTTCCCTCCTTCCTTTTTCTTGCTAAAATATGTACTAAGAGTAGAGGAATGTGTGGAGTGGCTTTTTAAGATGCTGTGTAAACACACTGGAATAAAATGGAGAATAGACTTCTAGAAGACCATTTCCCGTTCTCTTTGGATATGCCAGTATTTATTTTTGAATAAAGTATTAACAGTCTAGAGGTGTTTGGAAACAAAATATTCAGAAAGCTGAATGAACTGACTTCACCCTTTGGCTCAGAAGCCAATCAGATGGTAGAGGCTTCTCGGCAAAACCCAAAGCCACGCTGGCCAGCGTTCTGCCATAGCACGTGCCCAGAGCGAAACCTCACAGGTGAGGGAGAGAAAGCGGAGGCTGATTTGGCTACAATTTACCGTATTCTCTCAAACGAACTAAATCCTTCCTCAGAGAGCCAAATTAAGGAATTTTTTCCCCTTAAGTAAAAGCACAAATTCATTGTAAAGTATACTGTCTTCGTTTCAAATGACTTAAAATTGAAAGGCAGTGATCAGTAATACTGCTGAGAGCAAGAAAAGACAGAAAGATTAATTCTCCATGCTTCCAGTGAACCAGGAAACATTTTCGCTGAAAATATTGAGCAGGGGTACGTTTTTAGTGGCAGATTCGGTATCTGTGTTGTGTGTGGATATGACTGCACGCACGTGTGCACACACACACACACACACACACACACACACACACATTGACGGCCTCACGTGCCACAAGGTCACAGATTTGGAAAAGACCTCAGGAATGCGCCCCAATATCAGGCCCACCTGTTGGGCTCAGGAATCTCACAAATAAGTGAGAATATGCCTTTCCTTAAAAGATCCCCAAAACACCCCTTTTCCCATGGAGATATTCTGCGTTCTCTTGGCGACTTGGATCTTTAGCTCTGTGTTAACTTGCATCACTTCTGTGTCTTCTGGAGACCAGGAAACCAGCCGTCTCATAACACTTCCTGGGTAACAGCTATTTTTTCGTTGTTTTTCACGTTTCTCTGAGCTGCACAAGCCCATATGTATGGCCCTGATGTGTCTATTCTCCTATTAAATTAGGAGCCCCAGGACCCAGTGTTGATTGAGAGGTTAAATTATTTATCTAGACGTTTGTAATAACAATGCCACTGCTGAGAGTTTTCGGAAATGAATGAAATTTTATAAACAACACCTTCTGTGATGCGGCGTTAAAATGCACAGAGCTGGGAATTCTGTGAGAGGACAGACTTGCCCAGGGGCACACAGACAAGGACGACCCAGGAGCCGGACTTTTAACGTCTTGTGCCTGGTGCTCTTTGCATTGGATCCTGATGTTTATCTCAGTAGTAAAATCAGATACTGAAACAGAGGAACTGGCTTTGGCCATCACGAGAGTTAAATTTTTTATGAAACTCTGTTAAAAGAACAGTCAGTGCGAAACATCTGTAGAGAAGGTAAATCAAAAAGAAATAGTAAAAGGAAACCCAGAAAAACAAGATTCAGTATTAGGGAGTGTGAACGTGACTTACTTCCAAGGTGGTCCTTTCACGGCTCAAAAAGTGACAATGGATGTGGCAGTCCTACTGGTGTAAGTTAAATGCTCTTCTGCTCATGCTCTAAGTCACTTAAGACACTCTGGATACAAAGAGGACACTGGAAGGAACAGGACAAGAGCAGGGACGGTAGGTTCTTAAGATTGTGTAGAAATACATCTAGGACTCTGAAGAAAGAAACAGTCTGGCCGCCAGTTGGGTGGATGGGTGGAGGAGAGAACTCAGAAGTCCTCGGCATCCTAGAGGGATGGGTCCTGGCGAGGAGGGGGGAGTGGCCAGGTGGGCGGTGGGGGGAAGCAGTGAAGTCTTTGTGCAGAGGAAAGAGGGCTGGTAGGTGCTCTTCTTAGAGGAGACTCAGGACTCGGGACACTGAGTCTCATCGCCGGAGAGAACAGGGTCACAAAGAAGCAGTGAGTAGCTTGGAGCCATAATCTGTCGTGCTTGGGCGTCTATGGGCATTTCCCATCTCCTGAGATGCAAGTTATGTGATGTATTAAAACAAGTCAGGGGCACCTGGGTGGCTCCGTTGGTTATGCCTCTGACTGCGACTCAGGTCATGATCTTGCGGTCCATGAGTTCGAGCCCCGCGTTGGGCTGTGTGCTGACAACTCAGAGCCTGGAGCCTGTTTCGGATTCTGTGTCTCCTTCTCTCTCTGCCCCTCCCCCGCTCACACTCTGTCTCTCCAAAATGAATAAATGTTTAAAAAAACTTTTTTAAAGAAGTCAATAAGCTAGTGTCACTCAAGAGGCCTAGTGAAAACCCAAACAATCCCAGATCGGCTGTATGCAAAGCCCAAATTCAAAACAAACAGAATGCGGCTGACATTTCTCTCTGAAAAAGGCTTTCCCTGGCAGTAAACACATTTTATTATGTGATACTTACATTGCATTGAACTTAGTCCCTCCCTTTCAATACTGGAGTTACCACGGAATGCTTAGCCAAGACCTTCAAACGCTCCCTGGAGAAAATCTGAGGAATTTTGAGGGTGGGAGGTTGCTTCCCATGAACTTTCACCAGGACACCATCAGCTCCAGCATGCCTGTTGGATGCCGGTCACTGATAGTCACGCGTCTGTCTCAGAGGGAATTGTGGCATTATTATCCTTTATGGAGATGAGCTGTGCCTGTGTTTGGCATTAATTGATTTGGTTTTGTGATGGACATCTTTCACCCGCTCTCGTGAGAAAGGGCAGAAGGAGTCCGTTTATCCAGACTGAAAGTTCAGGAAAAGACTCAAATTTGCGGAGGAAGCGAGTCTCTATAAGCGTGTGGAGATGGACGGTTGTTTGAAGCCCTTGCTTTAAAAAGGCGTTAACATGGGGGCGCCTTGGTGGCTCAGTCCGTTGAGCATCTGACTTCAGCTCAGGTCATGATCTCACGGTTCGTGGGTTCAAGCCCCACGTCGGGCTCTGTGCTGTCAGTGCAAAGCCTGCTTTGGATCCTCTGTCCCCCTCTCTCTGCTCCTCCCCCACTTGCTCGCTCTCCCTCTCTCTCTCTCTCTCCCAAAACTAAACATTAACAACAACAACAAAAAAAGTAAAAGGTGTTGTGTGGAGATCATGTATTCTTGGTTCAGAGGTCGTTTGGAAAGCTAAAATGTTTTTATTTCAGGTTCCAGGTCTTGTTGCCTTGTGGCCTCAAAGCATAGGAGTGGGAACCACATGGGTGGGGTGGGATTGAACCCTAATCCTTGGTTGGTGTCATTCTGCAGGAGGCTGACATTCTTATGTCCTTCCTGCCTTGGCTGGTGGTGTCCCTTGAAGTGGGGACATAAAGGAAAGGAGGGGGCGGGAGGATCCAGGAAAAGTAGCCCAGGTGACGTGATCCGATCCAGATTCCGAGTCCTCCTTTTTCCTCCATCACCTTCTTCATGCCCTGTCCCGCGTGGGCCTCGACGGCTACTGGCACCTGCAACAGGCCATTATTTGCTCAGAGTTGACTCTGTCAGAACCTTCATGTGTGCCGATCCACCTGGCCCTCGCTAAACGACTGGGGCAAAACCTAATCCCTACAAAGAGTATAAGCCTGTCTGTGCAATGCGTTACTCGCCTTGAGAGCATCCGTAACCTGAACAATGGCCACCGGTAATGAAACCCAAAGGGATTGTTAATGGTTGGAATTTCGGGCCCAAAGTTTAGGACAGCCAATGGAACAACAGCAAAAACAAAACAAATATACTGTTTATTCATAGTCATTAATGACAAATCAAGTAGCAGTCATGGGGAGGACAGTCTTGGCGCCCTTGGAATTACTGATAGGTTGCACACATACCTGCAAGTACCTGTTCTTACTGCATTTATATAAGAGCCGGCCTTGTATTAGGCAAGTCCCAAATAACAATCCCTGTTGCTGCTTCTGGCTTCCGATTCTAGGAGGATTTTGTGGCATCGGAGTAGAAAGAAATGTGCAGCAGTCCCTTCTTAGGACAAATTGCCATCATCGCAGACTGTGTTTGGTAGGGGCCCCCATCCCTGTTTCACAGTGGTGACTGGGACGCCATAGGACCCAGAGTGCAGTCCCCCACTGATGGCTTTGCAGAGCGCATTAGTGATAGAATCAAGTCTTGATAATAGAATTTCCCGTGACAATTTATATATTGTCCCCTTACTCGTATCTGATCAGTGTTTTAGGAGATTTAACGTCCCCTGCCAGAACTCAAGAAAAACTGCTTCCCTACATCTGAAACTGCTGGAAACTGTGAGCATCATCTCCAGCTGCTAAGTTGTTAATTTGGAACACAGGCTTCTAAAAACTGTCCGTGGGCGCGGCCGGGTGTGTGGAGTGGGGGAGACCGACCAGAAGGCACCGACAGAATCTGCTGAATAAAATGGGGAAACTGGTGGTTGGGAGGGGGTGCTCTTTCAAAACACTTTAAAAGGTCAAAGTCTGTTTTCCAACTTGCTCCTAGGATTCTTGTTGAATGTAACAGGGATTCATGGTCTGGGAACGATAGATTCAACCCTTTAAATAGGTTACCCACAGCAAGATGAACATCACAAGCAAGAATTCGAAACATTTTCTCTGTAGAGATTAATATTCGGCAGAGATCCCCTTGCGTGGTGGTGACGTATGTTTTAAAATTAATAAAAGGATGTACTTCTGTATTTTGAAAAGGCAAGTTTTATTCTCCGCGGTAGAACATTTGAGGGGTTGTTACAGTGTTCACTCGGGATGCTGGAATTATGACACTCCTCACCTATCCTAAATCAGGTCTCTGGATGGGAGAGGGCAGGATACTTATTTTCAAATGTTAATAGCCCATCTTATACCCATCCCCTTATTAGACAGATGTTGGATCAGAGGAAGATTTTTCTTTTGATGAATGGGTGATACGGAAGAGGGGAGGCTAGGGGAGAACAGGGAGCCAGCTGGGATGGCTGAAAGTTGGGACAGCAGAGGGGTTCCCGGGACCCGTGGGAGCCTGGAGATGATTCTGGAAAGCAGGAAACACTTACAGGCAAGGGTTTCAGAGCATGATGGCGTGGAAAGTACTACAGTGGAAAGCAGCAGAGGATGAGTGAAATTCTGGAAGAAAGGAGAGAAATCTGAACTTACAACAGATTTCGCCTTAAAAGAACAGGATTTGGGGCATATAGGAAACTGGAAGAATGGCTTGGACATAAAAATTATACATTGTGAGTGTCATTACTTAATCTGGGTGTGCCCTGATGGACTAAAAAGGATACTGGAAGCTTCTGGTTTTCAAAGAGTTTAAAAGGGTCTGGGATGTCCCGGGTAAAATTCAAGTTTACTTAGAAGCAACAGGTACTTTAAGGCAGTAAGGCACACACACACACACACACATAGGTAGTGACGTGTGTGTATGTAAATGTAGTATTTCTTGATGTAGCCTGAGAAATTCTTGAAAAGACTTGAGGTAGTTAGAATACTTGGCTCTGATCATTGAAAAGCAAAATAAACACTCCATCCCCCCCCCAAATCCACATCATATAGGGTACACAGGTAAAGAATGATATTAATAAGAGAACTTTGTAGAGAAAAGACTGTTCTGTCATTAAAAATAAGAAAGCCTTAATGCCTCAAATTTTTCTCAATGCATTTTACCGACTACCTGGTCCTTAGGAGGGTGGGGTGGGCACCTTCCCTCCTTGCCAAAAGCTCTCTTTTCTGGAAAGTGGGAGAACAGTGTGCTTTGGTGTAGATGCCCCTGACTCTTACCCAGCTCTTCCTCCTGCTAGATGAAGGACCTTGATCACATCTGGGTGATGCCACATCTGGGGATAATGCCCGTGACACTGGTGCTTTGAAGAAAACATTCAAGCACAAAGTACTATTCTTGGCATGGAGATTTCAAACCACTCTTTAGTGAGTACTTAACCACGTGTGTTCACATAACAACGATGTTTGAGTGGGTCTTGTTTGCAGCATTTGGTGAGGGTTTGTGTGTCCATTCGAAGATGGGTTGGTCTATAAAATCATAAAGTGTTCCACTTTTAAGCATTTTACAGACCATCTCGCCCCATGATTTTTAGACTTTTGTTTTAGTAACAGGAACCTTTTCCCCAGAGGAAACAAGCCAAGTCCAACATAGGAAGGAGGTGAAAGCACTTCCCTAGTGGCCCCAACATGTCAGCAGAGCACCCCTCCTGTTCCCCAGCAGGGTGGAACACAGCTTACAAACCAGGTATCTAATTCACAGTCTGAGTTTACAAGGGAGGAAATAAGGCTTAGAGAGGGTGAGTGAATTGGCCAAAATCACACAGCTAGCAGTTGCAGAATCAGAACAGAACCATTTCAGGGTTGCCTGGGTGGCCCAGGTGGTTAAGCATCCAACTTCGGCTCCAGTCATGATCTCATGGTTCGTGGGTTCGAGCCCCACATCGGGCTCTGTGCTGACAGCTCGGAGCCTGGAGCCTGCTTCGTTTTTTCTGTGTCTTGCCTCTCCCTGCCCCTCTCCCCCCCCTCAAAAATAAATAAACATTAAAAAAATTTAAAAACAAAGAACAGAACCACTTCCCCTTTCCCCCCTGTGTTTTGGATCCAAATCAGGAAACTTCAGGTGAGACATGGTACAAATAATATACTAAGAAGATTAACACAAAAACTGATATTAACTGGAAACTGCAAAGGAAATAAAGTAAGCATTATAAAGCGGGTTTTTTTTTAATTATTATTTTGAGAGAGATGTGGGGAGTGGCAGAGAGAGGGAGAGAGAATCCCAAGTGGGCTCCCTCAGGTCTGCGTCATCAGCAGAGAGCCCAACACGTGGCTTGATCCCATGAACCGAACCATAAAATCATGACCTGAGCTGAAATCAAGAGTCTTATGCTTAATCAACTGAACCACCCAGGCACCCCCATAAAGTAAGCATTATAGATGCAAATTAAAACCACCTTGTCCAGAGATCAGTTGAGAAAAGGCATAGATATACTTAAGGCAGTCCTTTGTCTTCACGTCTTATGGATAGATGTAGCTATTTCTTCTTTTTATTGCACTGTCCCTGGAGGCATTCGGGTTTTCATAGCAACTTTTCATATTTAATTAGTTATTTAATGAGTTGCTTTTGAAATGAGGAAAAAATGAGGCTATAACAAATGTTTTCCTCCTGATTTTTAAAAGTAAGCAACACTTCGTAAATTCTACATGCTTTGGAACAAGGCAGTAGGTAATTTTCAATCTCATCTTACACTTGAATAACTTCAAAGGCAGTAGTTATACAACAGGTGTGGAAAGACAGCAGGAAAAGAGAGAGCAGGCCCAGCCTGTCACCTGTACAGACTGGGGGCTTGGCCCCACGGGAGTTGGATGTTGAAACATCTGGAAGTTGTAGGAGTTCATAAGCTCAAACTGAACCGATAGCATGAGTATCATTATCCTTGGATTACAGATCCCTTTTGAGGATCTGATGACAGCCACGGATGTGCTCGCCAGAAAAAGTCCCGTAACCTCTTGGTTACATGAAGCCTATAGATGCCGTCGTATCTGTCTGTAAACCCCCGGTGGGTGTCCCCTCAGTGTGGCCTTCCAGCAAGCAAGGACCATCTTAAGACACATCAGTAGAGATGTGCTCACTGCTCAAACCTCACACAAATATTAAGTAGCTATCACATCTGGGTGTTGTACTAGGTACAATGGCGGCACCACACTTAGGAAAGAATGGGGGTGGGACTGTGGAGGGGTGGCAGGGAAGAAAAGGGTATATGATATGCCAGCAGTGGTGGAGAAAGGGGTCTGTGAGCCATGGTGGGTGGGGAAAGTTTAAATAAATGCAGTTAGATAGCTGGAGAAATAAAGTATGTCTTTAATGTTTAAGGAATTGTTCAATATTTTTAGAAGGAATGATAGGATTGTGATCTTTTTATTTCCTGGGTTATCTCAGGCAAAAGATTAGGGACCTGTGGATTTAAGTCCCTAGATGGACAGCGTTAGCTCAAGCCACCGTCGTCCCGCCCCCAGGACAGTGCCAGGATATGCCCGATGACCATCAGCCTGGTGTCTTCCTCTGAAAGGGCAGGTTTGACTAGGATCCCTTCTACTTGAAGCTCTCAAGACTTTAATACCTTTCCTGTCACACAACCACGAGCCTCTGACGGACACAGACCGTGTCCTGCTGCTTACGTAGCTCCAATGCCAAGCCCAAGGCCCATCCCCTCAGACTGTTTGCACACTGAATCAGTGAATGAATGAATTGCGTCCTCCTCTCTTAGCCTCCTTCCATGAATCATGCACAGAGTCAAAGGGTCTGTGATTTTATTCGCTCAACAAAGGACTCAGGCTTTTGGAGCCCTAAGATCCAACTCCTTGCATGCCAGCTCACCTTGCCGTCCCTGATGCCTGAGGCATCATGGCGCATCTCTTTCCCAAAATTTCGCCCCCACCTGTTTTATCTGAAACCATTTCTCTACCACAGAAGCATCGGCCACTTGCCACAGCCCGAGTGTCAGCGGTCTTGCGGGGACTCCCGTCCGTAAAGTAAGCACATATCCTTTCATTGACCAAGTGGGTAGGTGAATAGGAACCCATTGGGGACAGTCCAGTTCTGCATCCCCAACACTCTTTTCCTGTCGTTGAAGCAAAGGCACTGACTCTTCCTCCCCCAAAGTGACTGGCAGAAACAGAAAGACAGGAGATGTGGATTGCGTGCCGCCTTCTCCCAGGTGCAGACACGGTTGACCCAACATTTGGGCCGACCCTCTAAAACTCAGGGGGCAGACAGGCTTTGAGGGAAGAACAGCCGAAGGGGATGAAGATGAACACGATGGAAAGGTCCAGAACATTTGCTCTCTTTGTCCTCTCCTGGGTCTGGATTGGCCCCATCCAGATGGGTCTGGATTGTTGAACTTTTTTATGAGGCAGTGTAGGTTCAAGAGTGATTTCTGGTACAAGTGACAGGATGAAATGCTTTCTTTGAGACATTTTTAAGTATTTATTTTGGGAGAGTGTGTGCGTGCATGCGTGATGGGGGAGGGGGAGAGAGAGAGAATTCCAAGCGAACTCCGTGCTGTCAGTGCAGAGCCGGACGAGGGGCTGGAACTCACAAACTACGAGAATGTGACCTGAGTCAGGCGCTTAACTGCCTGAGCCACCCTGGATAAGACGCTTTCTTAAGGAGAAATAAATGAAAGCATCCTGTGGCTATTAGAAGCCAGACCTCGGCGGCCGCGGTGTTAGAAGAGGAGGACGGAATCTGGGTCTAGGTGGGTCTGGCTTTGAATCCCAGCTCTGGCACTTAGCACCCAGGCATCGTTGGGCTCTTCGGGTAACCTCTTTTCCATATGGCGCACCTGCTGACAGAGGGCTCAGGATGTTGTTGGGTGACAGGTCTAGCCCTGTACCGCAGGAAAAGGTAGAGGTACGATGATGTGATATGAGCCCGGTCATCATCTTCACTGTCCCTGTGGCCCCCAGCAGTCTGGCTGCAGGAGAGATGTCGCCAGAGGGATGCCCGGGTTTCCTTCATGTAGCGTGTTTGCTTCACTGGATGAAGTGGTTTACGTTCCCTTAATTGCCGCTGTGCTTGAAACCGCCAAGAGATTTTGCGATTTTAGCACTTGAAGCAGAGAGTCTGAAGCCTCGGAGTCTGTTTAATTCACTTAGGCCTGTGGCCGAAAAGCTGCACTAAGGCACTTGAAACTTGGTTGTGGTTGATTGGTTGTCAGAAAGGTTCGTACTTGAACTAGGCACCTGCCTAGTTCAGCGATATGGATTATGAACCTGGTGCTCGCAGCTTTGCCTGGAAAGCAGACTCCTGTGTTTTAAGTTTCTTAAAATCTTCACAGTGTGGCCGAACCAAGATTACTGAATTTGGTTTCTGAGGGATTATGGTCCTGTAACGAAGGGATATGGTAATAGAATTTTGTATTGGTTTATTTCCGTGCTGTACTATGTTGAAAATTTCATATTAATATGATTGTGTTTCCATTGCTCGAATGAAGAAAATGATACTTAAAGTAACAGACACTGATTGAATCCAAGAAAAAAAATGCTAGAAAATAAAGATTCCTGTGCACTGGCTGGCCTGTGCCTTTTGTGACACTCGTAGTGGCTTGAGAAGATGCTGTCATCAAAGGAGGACTGAGGGAAAGAACTACACTTACATGTGGCTTTCACTCAGGTCTGAATTTCAGGAAAGAAACTCACGATATCTTTTAATTCTGTAGTCACATCTGAGCTGTACATTGGGTGCCTGGGTGGCTCAGTCGGTTAAGTGGCCGACTTCGGCTCAGGTCATGATCTCACGGTCCATGAGTTTGAGTCCCGCGTCGGGCTCTGTGCTGACAGCTCAGAGCCTGGAGCCTGTTTCAGATTCTGTGTCTCCCTCTCTCTGACCCTCCCCTGTTCATGCTCTGTCTCTCCCTGTCTCAAAAGTAAATAAAATGTTAAGAAAAAAGAATGTACAGAGGATTTAGGAAAACATCAGATTTTAAACTTTCAAACAGTAAAACTTCCGACCTTTGCCTATGGGAGAACCCTCACGTCTAGCCTCGAATCACCCATTTGTTGGCATTGAAATTATTCACAGGGATTGTGCATTGCACAGTTTTGTTTAGAAATGTGTGTGAGACAGTTCGTGGATTCAAGGCCCACATTGGGCTCTGTGCTGACAGCTCAGAGCCTGGAGCCTGTTTCAGATTCTGTGTCTACCTCTCTCTCTCTGCCCCTCCCCAACTTGCGTTCTGTCTCTCTCTGTCTCAAAAATAAATAAATGATTTAAAAAAAAGATAAAAAATGTGGGTGGGAGATTTTAATGCTGTAGGACTCCTTAATTTCTCCCCCTTTTGCTTACTCTTTCCATGCTTAGGAAATGTCAATAATTACGTTACCCGCAAAGAGGTGTAATGAACAAGAGCCATCTTTGGGGAAACATTCACAATCAAGCCACAAATCAGTTACACTCGTGTCACCTATGCTCTCTCCTGTATTCTCCACATCTCTTCCGACACCCAACTACCCAACTACCAGGCCAAAGCCTAGGCAGAGTACCTTAACACTGTTAGAATTTGTGGAAAGACAACCCCCTCGATGGAGTTCTGTTGAGCAGCATGAGAACTCCCCGGTTCCGGCTTACTGCCGTGGAACTGGATATCACTGGTGGACACAGGTTATGCCAGCGAGGTAGGGAAGGAGAGATGTAGATCTGCCCCTTTATTCATCAGGATGTATTATTTTATTTCTTCCTGGGCTCAGCAGGTGGAGTGTAGCAACGATCCAATACCCTTTGTCCCCAGCCGTTTGCATGAGCATATGTGTGTGAAAAAAAAGCAGCTTTGGGGAGAAGTCATCTCTTAGCTTCTTAGTGGGCAGTTGACTCATTGATGTGGAAGATGTGGGCATCCACGTGCACATGTCCTCCCCTTCCGACCATCCTGTTCCCCCACCCCTCTGGTTTAGATGGACGTCACTGGTGCTTGCATTTTGCTTATCACTTGGTTCTTGAGGCCTGCAGCTAGGGAAGGAGGCTGGCATGTCAGAGGCAAGTAGTAAGTATAAACACCCAAGGATTGCCTAAATGACTTCTCTCTAGAGCACCTGTCATCATGAATTCCCTCAACAGTCTTACTGATGTTTTTTAAAGTAAAAATTATACTTGATGATTATCTATCGCATAAAAAAAATACCAGGAATGGTTTGATGTAAGGATGGAAATAAAGCAGTCATGTTTGGTGTGTGTGTGTGTGTGTGTGTGTGTGTGTGTGTGTGTGTGTGTGTCCTCAAATTGGTTTTGCTCTAATGCAGGTGAAATTTTTACTTCCAAAGACAAGGATAAAACTCCAAACATTTCTCTGTATAATTTTACTATCTAGAATAGGGTAATAATACTCTTTTATATTTGTGTAATACTCAACACCAGTGCTGCTAAAAATGTAACACAAGCTACGTATTCTATTTTGGTTTTTTTATAGTAGCCAGGTTAAAAATTGAAAAGAGATGTATGGGGTGAACTTGAAAATATATTTTATTTAACCCAGTATATCCAAAATCTTATTATTCCAACATTAAACCAATATAAAAATATTATATATTTTATTATAATGTAATACATAATAGTACTTGATACATAATACTATACCAATATAAAAAGGAATTAATGAGATCTTGTACATTCTTTGTGTGTCTTCTGAATCTTTGTGATTGGGTACGAAATACATATTTCATCCCCCCCCCCCCACACACACACACAGCACATCTCAGTTCACACTCACTCCCTGTTAAATACTGGATCTCTATATGTGCCTCCTGTCCAGGCTTTTGGGTAGAAGCTCTGTACCGTACTTGGTTTTCACACAAATTGCCTCATGTCGTCTAATATCTTCAGTTCTACCGAGCAAGGGAGGTCTCGTCTCCTGGTAACAGGAACTGTGTCTGAGTCCATATTTTGAAGGGGAACATTTACCACTTGTGCCTCTTTTTGAACTCATATTGGCAAATGTAGTAATCTTCTAAGGTTTCAGAAAAGGTAGTGCTCTTTCATAGAAATACTGAGAACTGAGAAAAAGATGGCATTCATTCAGTATAAATATTTATTGAGTGCTTACTAGGTGTTAAGCATACTTCTGAGCACAAGGATCCAGAGGAAATACAAGAATTCTGTTTTGCAAATTAAATTTAGCAAATTTTGATTGCGTGCTAGTCATTGTTTTCTGCATTGATAGAAATTACACTGGTAGCTTAGATTACCTTTTACCAAAGAAAATGCACTGCAATTTCACAAAGCCTCATTTCGTTGTGTCCCTTTCTACACTCCTTGAGCTGAATACTAGCTCTTGAATAGGCAGCAGCCTCAGCTGGTTGAGGAGGGAGTTAGAAGATGGATTTAAATCAGTGAGAATTTTTGTTTGTGTGTTTATTACTGCTGCTCACTGGGGATTGGTGAAGATCAGAAATGGGAGGTGACCATATACAGAGGGTTCAATAATTGTTCTCCCCTTCCATGCAGACATTGGCATGTGGACTTTGGTTTGAAAGATCCTAGGTTGATGGTCTGGAATTGGAGAGGGCTGAGAGATCCAACCTTGGGGAGAGCTGCAGCCTTTTTCTGTAGACTCTCTTTTCCCTCCTACAGAGAAGCCAGCTGCCAGCAGCTTCCCATCCCATGCCCCCTAGCTAGGTCCCAACTGGTTGCAGCCAGGAAAAGCTCATGGAAGGACTCTGACCAGCCTGGCCGAGTCACAAGTCCATCTGTGGGCCAGTCACCTGATTTGGGGGCAGCGTACGATAAGCCCACGTTGTGAATTAGAAAACGCAATCAGATGCTCATCCCATGTTATGATGCTATGCACATTTGTGTTTGTAGAAGGAAGAGAATTTGAAGGAAGAGAAGCCAACAACTGGGTTTCCCCTCAGTTCTTTGGGTACCATGAGCATAATCTGGCTAAACTTTAATTTCTAACGCGGATGCACACCAGGCTTTGACACGTTAGCAGGCAAACTATACGAACAGAAGGATGAGCAGCAGGAGTGGGCAGTTTTCATTTGATCCCAAACTTTGTGCCTGGTGATATTCTGTGCCATGTAGAGAACTATGCTTAATAATGCATTTTTCAGCTGTGTTAAGCCGCATGAAAATTCTAAGCAGCATGCAGCCTCTGCCTTCAGGGCTTAAGTAGGGGAATTAAAGTAGATTCATGGAACTAGAACAGTCCAGAATAGATCAGAAAATTTCCTAGAGTCTAACAGACTTCTTAATTCCACGCGTGCTCAGGAAGATAGCAGCCCTTATTGGCTATCGCCATGAAGAGAAAAGCGTCAGATCCCGAGAGGGGGTTTTTGTAGGCAGTAAACATTAATGCTGTGGTCTTTAAGATGTCTGAAACATAAAACTCGCTCACATTAGCTAACGGTGCCTACTTCAAATTCCGGTGCCTGCTACACATGACTGTGACATTACCCACCTGGTTTTAAAAGCCAGGCACAAAAATCAAATCAGGTGATGTGCGTAGAAGTTCATTGTAAACCGCAGTACCGTGCAAACCAAGATGGTAGTGCTGTGATCCCTTCTGGTTTACAGTTCATTGTGGAAGCTGGCCTGCTTGCAGAGAAAAAGAGGCCCAGTAGCCCTGTTTGGGAAAAATAAATGCAGACATTGAAAAAATGAAGAGAAAATGAAGAAAACAAGAAAAAAAATGAAGACATTGAAAATCAAATGAAATGCCATTCCATACATGTCTCAAGAAAGTTCACCAAGTCGTTTAAGTACAAAAGGCGATCACAAGCATGGCAATAAACCATGAGGAGATCGTTTCCTTTTCCAAGATGCACTTTTCCAAGATGGCTCTAATGTGAAAGTCTCTTAAAGTGTAGGTATAGTTCTTTCAAGTGGCACTGTTGGCCTACAGCTCTGGAGTTTGTATTAAAAAGGAAAGGAGGGAAGGAAGCTATTTTGCACAAAAGGCTGTAGGAAATGAGGGCCGCATGTAAAGAGCGTTTGCTTGGTTGATTGCACGTGTTCGGGATCCAGCTGCCACTTGGCATTGGGCCCGTGTTTGGGCCAAGCTCTGACCTTGGTGACAGATGATTTTGTCAGGCTCCACATGAAAGGTACATGTCTATTTTCATCATCAACTAACTTCCGTCGATAACTTGCTGCTTTTGGTCCCCCAACCGTGAAGCTTTATTGACCCATTTGCCATCTCTCGTACAAGTGGATGAAATCATCTTTCTTGACAGGAGAACTCCAACATCAGCCCCGTCTCTGAACAGTTTGAGCTTCACCGTGTTTACAGATTGCAGTGTTAGGCCTGTTCTTTTTCTGTGAGTGATAGGCCATTGGGAGGAGGATTGGGCATGCTGTCTTTAAGTTCAGTAGCATTTCCATGATCATTGTAAATCTTCCTTTTCAGGTGACACCCATGAGTTTGTAACATTTTGACCTGAGTTGGTTAAAGTATCTGGTAGATGAAACCAATTTGATTTAATGATACCAAAGATCTAAAGGGTTGGGTATGAGTGAAAGTTGAGAGGTACAGTGAGATAATTACAGGTGAAAACTTTACAAAAACCCTAGTACAACAAATACACACACACACACACACACACACACACACACACACACTTATGTTTTCTATTTACAGTTAGGATTGAGGACTCAAGCCATTTCTGCAGTCAAGACAGAGCCTTAATGGAGGATCAAGTGGGTGGGCTTCCATGGAAGAAATGGAATATACTCTTTTCTATTTGGAGATAGCATACAGATTGATTAAATTACGCTCACTATAATAACTCTTGCTTAATACTTCCTGTTCATAATTACCTTCCAGTTGTATAACACGTTTCTTGGGAATAGATCTATTCCTAGCTTTAATGTTCCAATCCCTCATTGCTTGATTTAACTATCTTTCAAATAACTTGAGTTGGGTAACGAATTGTCTTTTTCTCTTCTGCCCCCTCAGTATAAGCACAGCTTAATACAGGCTATATTTCCATTTGATTTTTTTCTTTACTTCTCATCAGTCTTTATCAAATCTGAGCTTCCAGTATCCTAGTGTGTCTCGTCCCTCGTGAGCCCTACCAAAACAACTCCTTTGTCTCCATTCTCTCCTGCTCGGTCATAGCCACGTCTTACAACTCCGCGCCACCGTATTCCATATCAGTTTTGTGAGTATTTTCTGGCCCAACAGGCACTTGTTTCATGCAGGCAGGAAGTTGTGTCTTTTATGAACATCCTGAATCGTGACACGACGTAGAAACAATGTGCTAACGTTGCGTGAAACTTTACAGGTTGCTCAGCTCTCATGGGCAGGCATTTATTTGGCCCTCCAAACTCTGAGGGTGGGATTTCCCATCTCCATTTGGCAATGAGGAAATAGAAGTTCAGTGAGAGAATGTGCCAGGACCAAGCTGCTGGTAAGTGGCAGGGTCGGGGCTCCGGCCGGGTCTCCTCGCCTCATGCCCACTGCATCACCAGCCGTTTTGCTTAGGAGGGACTTAGAGCCTATAGAGCGCATAATACTTTTCGGGGAACCTCTTTCCAACAAAAAAATATTTTTCTTTCCAGAAGATTCATGCTTGGCTTTGACAGTCTTGAGCCCTCACTGCCCAGTATTGCCTCTAGGACTTGCTTCGTAGCTTTATTTCAGATACAAACGTGGTTCTCATTATTCATCGTTATAGCTGATCTCTTTATACACTGCCCTAGGAATCACTTGTAAAATCGACAGGAATGTAAGCTGGAGTCTGTCTTCTGTGATGGAAATTTCATTCCCAGAGAGAGAGCAATGTTTCTTAATTAGATGTTTACTCCAGTGATCCAGAAAGAGAGTCATTTGGTCCTGTTTACTTTATTTTCATTATAAGCTAAAGATTTGGCTGATGTTTTCATGATTCATAGAGAACTGCACCAAGACTGTCTATATTCAATAAATATTATTAATAATCAGAAGAAAGACACTTATATTTTCTGTCATACACACGTCCCTAAATGTTTAGGCCAAGGGCACGCTTTTAATGGATTCAAATAACAAATCTAAATTGTGCCTCTCTGTTACCTGAATATCTTACCTGTTTGGAGGTTTTATTGTCAGGAACTGCCAGATAACCAGCATGTATCATTTTAATTGAACCTTAAGCCTGACACTTTTATTGAAAAACCTGGATTTCAAGTTATTTTTCATACATAAAGGCTGCTAAGCCTGTGCTTCATTGGTGAAGGCTTTCTCAGATATGGATGACCTTACCTCCATGCTTCAAGGAAAAATAAAACCTCACTATCTCATATCCTTGAGATTTGGCAAAAATTGATCAATTAGCTCTCCATAGATCTGTAATGAAATGACTGCAGGGAATACACCAAAATGAATCGTGCCCAGTGTGGCTCGTCAAAGTGTGTGTGACCCTGTGCCAGAGACATCTGGCCATTCAAGCCTTGGGCTCTCTGCTCACGGTGAGGCCACCTCTGTGTGGCTTGAGCCCCTATCCAGAAACACGATGTGCTCATATCTTTGGTGCCTCCTAATTCCTGCGATGTCTCTTGCATTATTTAACTTTTTAAAAAATGTTTTTATTTATTTTTAAGACAGAAAGAGACAGAGCATGAGTGGGGATGGGGCAGAGAGAGAGGGAGACACAGAATCCGAAGCAGGCTCCAGGCTCCGAGCTGTCCGCACAGAGCCCGACGCGGGGCTTGAACTCACGAACCGTGAGATCGTGACCGGAGCTGAAGTCGGACGCTCAACCGACTGAGCCACCCGGGCGCCCCACGTCTTTTGCATTCTTAAGTTATCCCTGGAAGATAAAAGTCAGAGCGCAAAATCTATATTTTGATGAAGCAAAGTTGAAGATATGACGAACTGGAAACTGTGACCTCAAAGACATGATTTAAAAGATTTGAGAGCTCTACCTAACGCCTATAGATGACTTGGTAGCTCGTATTCTCATAGGAGACTTCATCTAGGTCCAGGAAGGCTCATGTTGGCTCCATGTTTTGTGTTGATAAAGAATGCATACTTCTGACGTTATATTTTATTGTTGATTTTGACCTGTCATTGTAGAAACACTTTAAAGCATTTGCTGGCTGCTATAGCCGTCACAGTATGATGTGTGTAGCTGTTGCGTAGAAATAATCCCACTTTGCTTACCCGTCAGGATTTTCTTTAGACTGAGCTGTTCAGCACTGATTCATATCTTTTCCCAAGATATGGCAAACAGAATCTTCTGTCGATTCCCATAAGGAAGAAATGAAGAAAGGGAGGCAGTTGGTCTACACACAGCGTCCAGTGAGTCCCAGGAGAGTAGGCATAGCTAAGGGTGCAGGAAATCACGTGTGTCAGAATTCCTGTTCCCGAGAAGTTCATGGTGCTTTTAGAGAGATAAGAAATACATGGGTCTAGGTCTCTTTGGTTCAGTCTTACTGTTTTGCTTGGTGTCTGTTTACTGCAGGCCATTGCTGGGGTCTGTTTGATGATGGATGCTTCTGGGGAAGGAGGTTTCTGGCATCTAGGCAGTGTAGAGAATTAAGAGCAGACACTTGTGGGGGCGCCTGAGTGGCTTCAGTCGGTTAAGCATCCGACTTCGGCTCAGGTCATGATCTCACGGTTCGTGAGTTCGAGCCCCACATCAGGCTCTGGGCTGACAGCTCAGAGGCTGGAGCCCGCTTCGGATTCCGTGTCTCCCTCTGTCTGCCCCTCTGCTGCTTGCACTCTGTCTCTCGTATTGTCTCAAAAATGATAAATAAACATTAAAAAAAAAAAAAGAGCAGACACTTGTGATGACCATCAGGAGAAACTTGAGAAATTGGTAAGTGTTAGAATTATGAGGATAAAAAGCAGTTCCTAGGTTTTTAAAAAAGTGCTTTATAGGTAGGATGACAGTATATCCCAGTTTGCTTAGGACGCTCTTGCTTTCTGCTGACTGTGCTGGCTTGAGCTTTAATAGTAGTCCCTTTTTATTCCCAACAATGTCCTGGTTTTGGGCAGTAAGTTGTATGGTCGACGTATGTATTGATGATGAATTAGCGTCTTAAAATAGCAAGAGATTGGAAACGAAGGTTTTGGTGAAATCAATTTCAAGTTTCCCTTTCCAGAAACCGCAATCTGCTATCTGGGCCAATTTCCATTGTTATTTGAGGAGCGGTGTTTGACCTTATTTCTTAGAGGAAAAATAACAAAACTTTGCCCAAGCCGTTTTGAAGTTTTCCTTCCGAGGTAGAACGTGAATTCAGAACTCGAAAACGTCATTGCTTGCACTAACATCCAGCCCATATGGTGGGGGGAAGAGAAAAAGGCCAAGAAATAATAGGGTATGAATTGTACACATTCCTTTCCTCCGTTATGAGCGTGTCCCCTAACTCCCACCGTTTACCCTGGATATGTGATTTCATTCGCCAGGACAGCAAAGAAGAAACACAGATGTCATAAGCCTAGTGATGATTTGCAAAAGAAATCTCATTTGCCCAGGCTGTTACGTTTCTGTTCTGCCTTCAGTGGAAAGAGCAGTACTGTGGGTAAGCCCGACACTGTCATGCTTGGGAAACAGGAGGGCTGTTTGGGTTTGTTTTCTGGGATCCCTCTGGTGGAGGTGGGTATTATTCACGTTTGCTGGAACAATCTTCACTAGGTCCATGAGCTCAGGGAGGTCATGGTCTCAGCACCATAGGGTGCCGATGGCCAGAGACTAAGAGGCAGGGGCAACATGGTTTCCTCAGATGTCCCTGCCCCTCTGGTCTCACTCAGAGTGTTCTAGACAGTCAGGGTCGGAAGGCGGTCTGTGGGAGCAGTGGGTAGGAAGCGGTCCCTGAGGGCCACAGAGTTGAAATGAGGGGATGAGAACAGCACAGTTAAAGGCTCATGGTGAAGTGAGATCTGGAACAGTCATCGTGTCACATCCCCAAGCAAGGAAAGTAAACTTTCATGGCAGTGAAGGGCACAGAATAGATTTCTGTTCAATCAGGAGAACCTTCACTGCAGTATTTTTTAGACATGAATGTAACCGGTGATGTATGTGCAAAGGCAAAGGGAAGGAGGGGAGAAACAGGATAGGGAATCCATGAATTTGGCCAGGATATGGCCTTGAAAGTGGTCTTTGTTGGTCTGCCTGTATGGTCTAAAACAGCAGGGGAAGCCCCGGGAACCCTCCCGATTACCAGTTAGTATCAAGTGTTAGGCAGAAAGAAGCCTTAGTAACCGTTAAGTTCATTTGAAAAGAGACAATATCAAGCCCATAGAAATAGTTTACTTCACTCCCACGTTCATACACTAATTAGTGGCAGGATCTAGGCTTCTCACACACCTGCTGCCTCCCTGACACCAATGCCGTTTCCTAGAGGGTAGAAGAGGACAGTGTGACAGAGACCCTGAGAGGGTCAACGTAGGTATTGATCATGAATTAGCGTCCTAAAACAGCAAGGGACTGTAAACGAACGTTTTGGTGAAACCAATGTCAAGCTTCCCAAGCCAGACCCAAAAGCTTGGGAAGGAGGCTGTCACTTCATGGACAATGATAAGGGTCTGGATTCACCCATTAGATTATTTATACCTGATTCGAATCAAGCAGCAGAACTTCCTATGGTAACACAGCCAGCATTGTTTACAAACAGTGAAAATAAATATTTTTCGGTGTGGACGGCCCTGCTTATAAGCTCTTGCTTCTTTGTGACACTTACTACAATTTTTTTTCTATGATACTTTTGAATGAGAAGTCGAAGCCACTCTTTTTTTAACTTGAAATCTTTTAATTTTACGTATCTCTTCGGGGGCGTAGATGGTAGGACACTGATGTTTTGTTTCTGAGTTTGTGTACACGTTTGTTTTAGTCCTGATTTCGGCACATCTGTACTGTGCGTCAAATGCGGTATTTTCTCCATCACCGTGGTCCAGTGGAACTTGATGCGGTGGTAGAGTTGTTATGCACCTGCAGTGTTGAGTATAGCAGCCACTCATGCATGTTGCTCTTGGGTTCTTCAGGGTGGCTGATATGACCACCTGAGAAATAGAATTTTTAATTTTATGTAGTTCTAATTAATGGAAATAGCTACATATATCTCGTGGCTCTTGTGTAGCACAGTTCTAGACAGTGATATTGGGTGGGGGTGGGGGTGGAGGTGGGGGTGAGTCACGACCCTGATGACCGGACACTCACAGCCTAGAGAGGTGGGGAAGGGCAAGGGGTAGGTGGACACATCACTATGCCGGAGAGGGGTTAGTTGTTACCTTACAAGTCAGAACAGGAGAGAGAGCACGACTTCTCCTTCAGGGGATGGGGAGCATCAGGGAAAGTTTGACAAAGAAAGGACATTTGAATCTTGATGAATGAGCTGAGTCTATTGCACACGTCGGAAATTAATAAAAATAGGAATTTTCAAGAGTGGTAAAATGAGTACAAGTTCCTAGTTTTGTGAGAGAGTGGAAGGCTCAGGATTCTCTGCGATTCTGGGAGATATAGAGATATCAATATAAATGTGGACACACACACACACACACATCTGTGCTTTCCGCCCATGGGGAGGTGAGCTAGCACGTGGCTCAGGTGAAAAGTTACCTGCAGTATTCACCTGTTAGCTACTGTTCTGCCTTAACGTGCTGTGTGACCTTGGACAATTTCATCTAGTGTTTAGAACGTCAGTGCCCTCCCCGGACATGAGAATTATGACCTGAAGCCTGAGGTGGCTTTGTGAGCTCCTCCCATTCATAGCTTTAGTGATAATTAGCAAAAGTCCAGTCAGCCATTGGCAGCTTCTGTGTTCACTGTGATGGCCTTCCTTCAAGACATGAAAACATTCTTGGTGTCGTCTTTGGCACTGAGTACTTGATAACTAAGGATTCTTAGAGATCCCCGAGAAGTGGAACAGATTGCCTTAATGCTGATGGTGGCTGACCTCCTCCAGCTGACATAACCATTTTTTGCTCTGAGTGCCTGTATTGTAGTTCCATTATTCCCTTCCCTTTCAGGGATCTCAGACCCCAGAGATAAATGGCTTTCTGTGGAGCCTGTATAAAGACTGAATGGTATTAGGAACTGGCAGACAGAGGTATGATTTTGGAGATTCATTCATCTACCATTACCTCAATTGGCAGGCAGCACTCAGTACACAGGGGCTATGTGGGGTGAGAAGAATACAAGATTTCTTTTTTTTTTTTTCCAGGACCTACCTGCTGGCGAGGTACAAAAGGTTTCTGCTAAGCCTGGAGGGATCTCACTTGAGCTGTACCAACAGGCAGATGGATAACTGGTAGACCAGAAGAGTGTGTGTGTGTGTGTGTGTGTGTGTGTGTGTGTGTGTGTAGAAAGAAAGAGAGAGAGAAAGAAAGAAAGAACAGAGGAAGGAAGGAAGGAAGGAAGGACGGAAGGAAGGAAGGAAGAGGAAGGGAAGACTCATTTTTGTAAATGAACCACTCAGCCCTTTGATTCTGTGGTCCTTCAATTCTCTATTCCTCCAGGGTGGTCACACTAATCTGTAGGGAAGCTAATTTTACAAGAAATGAAATGGGAGGGAGTTGGTGTTAGACGAGAAGGATCCAGCTCTGGAAGCTAGCCACAGTGGGGAGGTGCCACCAAGGTGCCATCATCATGGGCTCTACCAATCTACAGCGTATCGAGAGCATTTTGACCTCTCCTGTCTCAAGTTGGACAGAGTACCACCCATGATATGATCATGAACTCAGTAGGTGTGGTTAAATATAGAGATCTAGGGTGAAATTAATAGCTACTATAGAATAGAACCACTTTCTGAGGGTCCATAAAAACATACTCTGAGTTCCCCGGAGAGGGTTATTATACATGTGCCTGGCAAAATCCAGGATTTTTTTAAAATTATGGTGTGCATATTTAAATACCCACGCTTGCATGTATGTTTATTTGGGAACGGGCTAAACATATTACACCTTCCATATTTCCACATTTGTGTGATGGGGTCTGTGTTCCAGGATCATGGAAAGTAACTGATGAAGGGATCAAAAATGCGTTCTTTGTTATGTCTTAAGCTAGTGCCCTTGACACTTCCTACATTCATACAAATCACCCAGAAGGTTTCATCAAAAAGCAGATTCTGATTCAGTGGGTCCCGAGATTCTGCGTTGCTAACCCGCTTCCTTGCGAGGAGGTTGCTGCCGGCCCAGAGTTGAGCCTCTGCCCGTGTGTGTGGGCGTGTGTGCACGTGCGCACATGTTGTGTGTGTGCACGTGTTGTGCGCGCCGTGAGTAAGTTGCCCACCTTCGGATGGGAGCCTCTTAGAATTTGAAGCTGTGGGACCAACAGAATCAGAAAACTACAGCGGTACAGTTGTTTTATGCAGGGGTGCAGGCTCAGTGACCATGTAGACGTTCTGGGATTTGGGTTTTTCCAGAGAGACGCACAGCGAAGTCTTTCACGGTCAAGCACCATGAATAACGTGTTTCTCTGAAACACATTTTGGGGAATGTGTGTTTGGCCCTTCCCCATTCCGGGTGCTCTCCCAGGGTCTGTAACAGCACGTTGGCAGTGCTATAACTGGAAATAGTAGGAACTCTGGCCTTGGCGGGGGGATGCTACCTGGTCTCGGGCGCTGGAGAGGTGCAGCAGTGGCCCGATGGCCGGCGGTGCGTCCCCGGTAACAGCTGCTCTGGTCCTACAGGAGGAGGTGCCCGACTTCCGAAAGCCAATGACGGATGTGGTTGCAGCCAACCCCTGTCTCATCAGAGAGGAGAGCGCTGTGCCTCCGTGTAATTATGGCACATGTCCCCCTTTGGCTGTTTTCATAGTTCTGCTTTAAGCATCTTTGTGTTTCCTTATGTTCCAGTGTCTTTGAGGAAAATCTATCTTATACTATGCAGGCCAGTTTGGAGAGACGTGACACGTTGGAATTTGCAAGGAAATATACGTATTTCTCAGGTGTTTGTTTGTTTGTTTGTTTTTAGTTGAGTGTGGTTGGACTTTGGTGTTTCATATCCAGGCAGTCTTTAATGTGAGAGACAAACACATTTATTTTGTATCAATTCCTGGAAAATGCTCTCAACTTTAAAGACCCCTAGACTGGTCTTGTCAGTACAGCAATGTAGTGACAGTTTCCTTCTAAAATATGAGTGCTTAAATCGTAAGCAGCTGGTAGTATAGATTAATGCTTTATGCAGTTTGAAAGCCGAACTCCCAGGCTGCATTCAGATGGTTTAAAGCATTGATTTTTCTCTCTCTGACAATCTTAAGATACTGGCTGCCCCCAAATGGGGGAAAGTTGGTTCATGTCTACAGCACATATCTTGCCTGCCATAGAGAACGTTAGTTTTTTCTTTACTATAAGATGCACCACCGATATGAGGAGTGTTTTAAGTCATTGTGAAAATTGGAATCAGTGAGAACAAAACTTCCTCACTAAACTCAAGAATTTGGGATCCGAAACCACATTCAATTTGGGATTTGACCGTTTCTCCAACACCAGACTTTAGATCATTTTAGTTGCTAAGGTCAGTCTTGGAAGCTACATTATATTTTGTAATGATTTCTATAAAGCCTCTTTTAATGCTCACTCTTGAGAGGAAGTAACTGAATTATTTCCTTTTTTTTAAATAACACCCAAGAACTATTTTTATTTATGTTTGAAGTTTATTTTGAGAGAGAGAGAGAGACCGCGTGCACAAGCAGAGGAGGGTCAGAGGGGGCGGGGAGAGAGAGAATCCTAAGCAGGCTGAACGCAGTCAGCACAGAGCCCCATGTGGGGCTCGAACTCATGAGATCTTATAGATGGGCTGCCTGAGTTTGTGCAGCATCGGTGTTTTGTTTCTTGTTAAGAAAGGAAGGGAGGGATGGAAAGAGAGGAAACCCTCGTCAACCCTAGTCTCCTTTGAGCGCTAGCTTTTCCCGAGCCCTGGGTATTCCTCTGCGCCTTCCAGAGATGTTTCCCCATGCTCTACTGTCTAGGGCAGGAAGTTCGAAGAGGGAAGGAGTGGGAGGCACAGGTAAAAAGGACAGGTGATGCTAGTGCCCATAATGTCGCTGTCACCTTGTTCCCATTGTGGTGACACGGGAGCAGACGCACCTGATTCCGGAACGCAGCATCAGACGTGAGGAAAATGAGGTACGTGCGATTGAGGCGAATCATTGAGAGGCAGATCTGGGTTAAAGGTGCGTGGAAAATGGAGAAATCCCTATTAAAATCATTTACCGATAATTCAGGGGACTGTCAAAATAAGCCAAGCTGCACGTCTAGATACTGTGCTTTTTCACAACAGCAACAAAGACCACATCTGTGATGTTTTACTTTGTCTTCTTGCCCAGAATTTGGATGTCACAAAAGTGTTGGATGATTGCCTTCAGTGGCTCATTCTGAGCTTTGTTTTCAGGGGCTCTGTAGTTTCATTTCTAGCAAGTGATGGGCGCCTACCTTCTTAGAGCCTGGAGTGAAATATTCCTAACCTGAGACATATCCCCTGCATCTTCATTGGAGCATATTGTCTGTAATATTAACTGTGAGCTTTGCGGAGAGATGCTGTACCTTCAAAAGAGGTCCAATAAAATCGATCGGAACCTAGCTACACGCAGATCGACTTCTTATCGACCAGGGGAACATTGAGATGCCATGAACCAGAATTCCACTTGTAGCTATTTAAGCTTAGGAGGTGATCACCCGTGTGCCCAGAGTTTTAAGACAGTGTCATTTCTCTGTGCCTAGTACCTACGGAAAGGGGCAGCGTTCTGCTGTATGTTTGAGGACAGCAGACACGCACGTTCGAAGGGACTCTGGTGACACGGAACCCTCGGCCGGAACCGACCCAGACAAACTACAGAAGTAGCAGTGAGCCTGCTGGACTGCCCACAGGCAGTGGTCAGTTTCCCTTTAAATCTTAAACGGGAGAGGGCCCTCACCCAGGCTGCAGGTTACTAAATTCACATGACATGCACACACAGCACCTAGAAAAACAGGGCTGGAGAGATCTATCTATGTGTACCAGGTTTTTGTGTCTTAAGCATTACCATAAATGATACCTAGTTTTTCCCTCTGTGTTTTTCATGCCTTTGCCGATGCTTTGTGGTGACTCATGTTATTTTTGAAATGCAAATTTCAAATGGGATGGGACAACTATGCAGAAATTCATTTCACAAAGTTGCAGAGACTTTTTACTAGAATCCCAGCCCAGACGCTGGCCGGAGTCTGGTCTGGAGGCCGGTGGGTGCTCAGGAAGTGCCCGCAGCGACAGCTCTCGCCGGCAGCCACATTCGGCGGAACGACGGATGTAGCTAGATCTATGGAGTCCCTCTATTTGCTCCAAGCTTACTTCTGCCTCCAAGTGTTTCTTTACACTTGTATTTCTTCCTTCAGGTTTCATATGCTAGCACTTCCTGGTCTTGAGATTGAAATGGTCGTGTTTTTTCAATACTTAAATGTTGAAAGGAGGCAAGAATCCATGATGCGTAAAGGAAGGCAGAGAACCACAGGACGGAGAAGGTGGTGGAGATAGGCAGGTGACGTCATGCACTGGCTATGTAATATCACCACATTAATTGCGTTAGTAAGAAGCCGTGGGTATTCATTGTAACCCTTCTGTCGTGGCTTTTCCCAGTAAATGCGGGATACAAGACACCTGCTTCTCTTATCCCCTACGTTGCTGATTCAGCACATCAAGTAAAAGTATTTCTTTAAAAAAGCCTCCCATGGGGTGCCTTGGTGGCTCAGTCGGTTGAGCGTTCGACCTCAGCTCAGGTCATGATCTCACCTTTTGTGGGTTCCAGCCCCTCGTCAGGCTCTGTGCTGACAGCTCAGAGCCTGGAACCTGCTTTGGATTCTGTGTCTCCTCTCTCTCTGCCTCTCCCCCACTCATGCTCTCTCTCTCAAAAATAAATAAACATTAAAAAAATTTTTTTTTAATTCTCCCAATGCCACACACCTGAATTGTGAGTACTTATCATTTCACCTAACAAATATCAATACTTCGCCACTTATGGGTTGTATAAATGACCATTAAGATGATTTGTTGGACACACGGACGTTATTAACCTATAAACAATGTGCAGAAACAGGCTGTAAAGTGTTACACTCAGGATCCGGGCAGTGCCCATGGTGGGAAATGTTGCACATCTTAATAAACAATTACTGTAGGAGACCAAGAATACAAAATCAATCCAGGAGGCTAATAAAATGGAATTAGATACCGTAACACATTGCAGCAATCTGAGTGCTGTTTGCTGCACTGTATTTTAAGGTGTTTTTTTTTTAATATTTATTTATTTATTTATTTATTTATTTATTTATTTATTTGAGAGAGGGAGAGAGAGTGTAAAGTGGGGGAGGGGGAGACAGAGGACCTGAAGCGGGCTCTAACAGCAGAAAGCCCCACGCGGGGCTCGAACCTATGAACAGTGAGATCATGACCTGAGCTGAAGTCGGACGCTCAACCGACTGAGCCACCCAGGCGCCCCACCACACTGCATTTTAGAGATTGGGAGCTGTCGTGGAATGCAGGCCTCCTGAAAGCCGTTCATATTTTGTGTTCAGATTTGGAATTCTACAGGTATTTGTGGAAAAGTACCAATCGATATGTTAATAACATGCATATAGCCTGCAGTGTTGATGGCTTTCATTTAGGTACTCTGTGGGATAGAAGAAAACATAACCTGTTTTGCTGTTGTTGTTGTTGTTTGGTCCACACTGGTTTAGATGGACAGGCTCATGTAACAGAGAGCTAGCATGATAAAACTCTCTAGCAGCACAGGCTTAGGGACCTAGAAAGAATTCAAAATGGTGTACAAACCAGCCCCTTGGCCTGACGCAAGTTGAAATTGCACTTGGACCGTGTGAAGTGTCTTGTCTAAGATTACAAGATGGCAGTGCTGGGACTAGATGCCCTTTCAGTCCTGGCTGGAGGGCTCATAGCCATGTGGCTTCAGTGACAAGTGTGGCATGAGTAAGAACATGACAGGTGCCACAGCCATGCTGAGGCGGTGGGGGGGCAGGGGACCAAGGCTGTGGCTCTTGGCTGCAGGGACCCTGTCTCACCCCCTAACATAGGCTGGGGGGGGTGACCGGGGCTCTGAGAGCTGTTGACCATGACACCCCACTCTACGCTTTGGAGTGTAGTTCAAGATGGACTGTATGGTTAAGTCGAGTGGATGCGATTCAAGCTCAATGCCAAGATCCCTCAGAGCTGTGGGGAAAATGGCCCCCTGTGGGCCTGATGGTGAGTCAGGGAGGCCTGGAGGATGGGATAGATGGAGGGGGGACCTTGAGCTGAGATGAAAGCAGCAGGGGGTCACATGCGGCAAGTGATGTCATTGGGCGGGAAGGCAGTCATTTGTTCCCGGGGGGGGGGGGGGTCCAGTGCTGTTAACTGCGGAGTGGGGGCCAGAAGGGCTCAGGAAGCCAAGAAGATTTAAATGTCAGAGGGCCTTAGATCTCCTTCCAAAACAACCCGGGCATAGAAAGGTCATTCATTCCCAGTACTTCATCCATCAGTTCCCTTCTTTCAAAGGTGAACCTGAACCGACTTTTGCAGTGGGGCAGAGGGGGCAAAGCTGGCTGTGAGCGGTGCCAGACCATGGCCGAGTCACTGGTGCTTCCGTCTTCCATTTGCACAGACGGCCCAGGCCAAGAGCCTGGATTCTCATGCGTCTTAACAGTACCTCCCTGGTCCTAGGATAGGATAGGATAGGATAGGATATTCTTTGTGCAAACATAAAGTTAAAATAAACCCAGGTAGAAGTTCCCATTGCAAGCCATTGAGTAGTTTTTGATATTGTAACAAGACAGAAAAAGGAGAGTGTCAGTTCTTTACTTCAGATGCCCAAGCTGTGAGCTTTTAGAAAACACCTAAAAGCTTCCCACGTCGGCATGGTGCTGTGCACACAGCAGACGAATCCCACCAGGCTCTCCGTAGCTGCTTCTGAACTAGGTAGGTGGGCTCAGCAGTGGCCCAGCATTTCTGAGTCCTGATAGCTCTCCGGGCACACTCCATGCACCGCCCCCCCCACCGCCCCACACCCAGGCAGGTCTCATCAAGCCCTGTGCTCAGGGAAGGGTCCCGTGAAACCCCTCCGGAGGCATAAAGGATGCAGAAGTCACCTGCTTTGGCCATGTTTGCACTTCAGTGGGGATAAAGGCTGATGCCCAGGGAGGAAGCAGATAGGGTGGAATTTTAAGCACCAGCCATATGGTGGGTGTTTTTATTGCCCTGAAGGATTTGTTGTTTGAGGACCCTTGTTTGGTGCCCCTGAGATTGTGTTGTATTGACTGTATACCTGTCCTGTCCTTGACCCGCAAAGTCAGCCCGGCCAGGGCAGGTGCATCTGTATGGCTCCCCCATCGCCTCCATTGCTTAGCAAGAGTGTATTTGTCTTGCCTTCTGGCAGAATTTTTCCATATGGCATTCTGCTTATTTTTATCCTGATCCAAATTGTTTCCTTCGGAAGATGAGATTCCTTGCCAAGATTCCACAAAGGTGGATGGCAAATTTGAAGTCGCTTGCATTTTTCAAAGGGCCCCAGAAGTATAGTTTTACTTTGACAAACTGTCACCCTCCACCTGGCATGAGAAGCCCCCCCTCCCCGGGAATCTTGCTGTCCCAGAGCCCCTCCCACACTGCATCTGAAAGGGCTTTCTCCAGCAGATGATGAGTACTTTCGTCCAAGGGGCTTCCTCCCTATTATGAGGGCAAAACTATCAGTAGGGCAATGAAACTTTGTGAGGCATCGGGAAGAAAGAAAGGATCTCAGAAAAACCTAGAAGTCCCCCCACAATTCAGAGAAATTTAAAATCCAAACACACAGTGGAGTGAAAATGGCAGACACAGATGCTGAAAGATTCAAGCCCAGAGTCAAAAAGAAATAGAACCAGAGAAGAAACAACGAAGGTGTCAGAGTCTGGATAGTTCACACAGGGCCAGTGCCAATGTCCGTACCTGCCTTCATGGATATCCTCTCGGGTAAGCGTGCTTTTGGATTCATCCTCTTATTTCCTCCTCTAACATCAGAGGATGGGACCGTGGTGTCCCTGCAGCCTTCTTGCGAATGCCTAGACCCTTTAAGGAACACACAGCCCATTGAACCCAGTAGGGACCGTCATGCTACCCAGACAATGTTCTCTTCAACACTCACTTAGCAACGATGCCTCTTCCCCTCTCAAACTTGCCTTTTTTATTTTTATTTTTTCCTGTCCTGAACATGATCAGAAAGCAAACGTTTGGGGCCTCTTTTGCTACGGTGGCATTGCCCTGCCTCTTCCTCTCCAGCGTCCACACATCGCTGTTTTCTTACCGAGCCCGGCCTCGCTGTTCCAGCAGACGACCAAAGCCAGCTTGTCCCCCCTGGGATCACTAAGCCTCCGAAGTTGCCATTTAAATTCCAGATTTCTCAATTTGCACCAGGCTGCGTGTGAACAGGCCAGATTATGTGTTTCCTTTTAAGTAAAGCGCCTGATTGCTGGGCTGTGTGGGGTCGGTCCTTGGTGGTCACTGCCAGCATAATAGACGTGTGTGGGCTGTGCAGAAATGTGATTTAATAAAGCCCTCTGCTACTTTTTCTTGAGATGTGTTCAGCAGCACGTGTTATGCATGGAAAACGCAGCTGATTCCAAGCATACAGGGAAAGGAAGGCGGGTGTGGGGACAGATGACACGGACAGGGGCAGCAGAGCGGTGGGGGAGGGGGCAGCCTGGTTTATTTTTAATACAGTAATTTGGTTGGCGTGAATGTGGAGTGGCAAGAGGGGATGGCTGGCTGCCTGTCCCGACGGGGAGGGGACTTCGCAGCTATGTCAGCAGAACTGGTGTCTACCAAGTGGCCTCTCGTCAAGAGCCCACAGGACAGAAAAACCCCCACTTCCCACAAGTACCCAAGAAGCTTCTCCTTGCAGTCAACGGACATGTTCTGCATAACAGTCCATTGGAATCCGGCAATAATTTGCCGAACAAGTCACGTGAATAGACCATCTCGAGTCCAATCCTCATGCAGTGTGTGGTTGCTTTGACACGCAGTTCTTACTTGTTTTCATTGCTGTAGATCAGGAATGTCACATTCGGTGAGTGGAAAGAGAAGCAGCCAGTGTTTTGTGCAAGAGAGGTGCACTTTAGATTCCTTCGGATGTACCCGTTAACTCCGGCCCTACCGTTAATGCGGTTGGCCGTTCTAAACACAACATGGAATTCTCTCTGGAGCCATCTTAGTTGATCAAGATTGATATGCAAAGATCACATGCTGTTTGGAAGCTATAAAAGGACATATTGTAGATTTTAATTTATTTTAGATAGAAGGCTGCAAGAAACTCCTAATGCCTTTAACGGGATGGAAATTAACACTCTATAATCACCATTATGTATCTTCTGTGAACTGTTGCGATGTATGGACCTGCTTAGCAATGAAATAAATCAGGAATCCCCACATCCTTGCCAGTCAGCTCAGCCCCCAAAGGCCCATCTGGGTCTGTGCAGTTCTGTCCTTTGTCCAGCTTTCAGTGTGTCCTCATCAGCCGTCTTGCACAAATGTCCTTAATTCTCTTGACTTTCATTCAGGTTTCCTGCTCACCAGCTATGGCATATAATTTACCCAAGTGATTTTAATGTGACATATTTTCTTGTCTTTGTAACACTAGAGATCCAAACTGCTCCCATATGATCTTGGTGTAAACTTAGGTCATGATCTCACGGTCGATAAGTTCGAGCCCCGCGCCCGGCTCTGTGCTGACCGCTCGGAGCCTGGAGCCTGCTTGTGACTCTCTGTCTCCCTCTCTCTCTCCCCATCCGCCACTCATGCTCTGTCCCTCTCTCTCAAAAATAAATAAAACAGTAAAAAAATTAAAAATAAAAGCAAAAGCTCTTTTAAATAATATTTCCCTTCATTTTCTAGGTATTGAGTGTAGAGGTTTGGGTGATGTTGCTGACATGGCTTTATCACACAGGAGGTGCCAAGAAGCTCACAAAGTGTTTTACACGCAGTATCTTAATTAAGACAACAGTGGACTCCGTTCCTGTTATTACACCTGCTTTACCCTCGAGGAAAGCAAAGTTCAGGTGGTTAGCTGTCTTGCCTATGGTCTCGCAGGTAGGGAGTGGCAGGCACAGGCCTGAATCTGGCTCACAGCCCACGTCCACTGCAGGAAGTGGGTCTTGGTAGCTGAGGGTACGTGCTTAGAATTTTTTAATCAGCACTTTCCTTACAGTATTTGGACTTCTTTCAATTTCTTGTTATAGAAATCTATAGAATACATTCTCTCATGAATGAATTCATGGCAGTTAGCATAGACACTAATTTTTTTAAGCTCTTTTATTCCTAGTAATAAATCACACTTAAATATTATTCCGTTTAAGTTTTGACAAATCCCTCTGTCCTCCTTTGGGTATTTAGAAAACAGCAAAAATATGTTAAATAGCATTTTGAAATAACAGGGTTAAACGGCCAAGGTGTTACAAGGTGGATGTGAGTCTTTATACACGTTTTGCTTTGCATCAGGACGCCAACATCAGCTCAGGGGGACATTGTCTGGCTGTGTCCTCCTCTTTGTGTTCGGTGACTGGGCCAGATGGAGGAGGTAGTGACAGAGGACTCGGGAATGAATCTTTGTGAGTACACCTTTGATTCGGGTTTTAGAAATGAAACCCACAATTGTAGGTGCCCTTCTCGCTCTTTAAAGATCGGACGAAAAAAGCCAGAGGAAAGTGGTATGGAGAGAGATCACCGACCCCAGATCACGACTGACTTCTCGTCTTCTCAATGCCTACCACACAGAGTGCACACGTGCGACCTTGGTTCTTTCCTGGAAGCAGACGCATCACATGGAAATAGAGAAACATCCTGTGCCGTACTCGGTTCCTTGTTTCTTAGGTTTAGTCTTGAGATGTGTGTGCTTCACTCTTTCCCCTGAATGACATTTAGTTGCATTCATTTCCATATTCCAGGCTCATAGATCTTGCCCAAGCAACTAGAACAGTTGTTGAGCTGGAAAGGAAGTAGCCTTCGAAGTTAAGGGGAACATTTCAGTGCACGGTATGGTGCTCCCTGGACTTCTAGCAGGGATGAAGTGGCTCCGACCCCTGTGATGTCCCTCAGATCAGGGTCTTTGGGAAGCAGGAGATTCCTCACTTTAGGGACTCCCTTCCTGAAGGCAAACCAGTAGATCTAGGAGTTGACAGAACGGCCAATGTTTCTTACCCAGAAATCAATGGGAACGCTCAACAGCTTCTGTACCTTTCAATCTTCCATAACCACATGCTGAATATTTTGATTTAAGGAGCCATAAATGAGTTGGACCACTTCTTTCCTTCCACGTGTGAGGTGCCATATGACAGCGTCATTGCCCTCGCCGCTCCTAACTTAAGGGCCGTGCCACTTCTGTGACAATGCTGGTGCTGAGATGGCAAGAAATTCACTGTCAGAGTTGGAGTCCTAGGGGAAGCCAGACATTGAAGTGACCAATGTGCTTAGGATAGCTAGTAATTCACTTAGGAAAGAAACTAAGATGAGGCGGGCCTGGGTGGCTCGGTCGGTTGAGTTTCCGACTCTTGATCTGAGCTCAGGTCATGGTGTCACAGCTCATGAGATCGAGCCCTGTGTCAGTTTCAATGCTGTCAGTGCAGAGCCTGCTTGGGATTCTCTCTCTCTCCCTCTCTCTCTCTCTCTCTCTCTCTCTCTCTCCCTCTTCCCTGCTCACTTGCTCATGTTTTCTCTCTCTCTCAAAATAAACGTTAAAAAAAAAAAAAAACTAAGCTGGGGCACAGGGCATGAAGCGGCCAGTGTTGATGTGTTTTTACTGGAGCATGCTGTTCAAAACTCACCTTGCTATTAACTGAGGCACGACTGGATTGTTCAGCTTTGCTGAAAGGGACTCAAGGTCTGTTTGCATTGGATCAAAAGGAATGTAAAGGGGTAAAATGATGCAGGTCCGAATGCCCTAACAAGTGGAAGGGAACTAAGGCTTCCTGTTGCCTGAGTGCAAGACCTTGTGTGTCGTGTGTGATCATGAAAGCACCGTGCACTTGGTGGCCTGCCGTGGTACCGGCGAGAAAACCAGGGCTCAGCGTGCAAATCCCTGAGGATGCAGAGTTAACAAATAGTGGATCCAAGTTCCAGATAGGCTGTCTGCCTCCCAGCACACACATCTCCTCTCACAGCACCTTCAGAAGTCCCTGGGCAGCTTCCTTCCGTGGCGCTGAGACAACACGAGCCTCAGCCAGCCCTCTAACTCAGTTTCAGGTCTAAAGTCAGGTACGTGTAGGGTTGTTATCTCGAGTGTCAGTGGCCCTGTTCCCTGCAGGGAAAGGTTTGGTAAATACATGGCAGTGCTTCCCTTTTCTGATGTCCTTTTAAAAGAATCGTGACCTCCCTGGAGGAGGTAAGACTGATGGGAGGCAGACAGGAGGGACGCGCTCTGTCCTTGGTCCTGTCTTCCCTTCTCCCTGAATCCCAGTCATTTGTATGAAGGCGACTGTCTCCACCCCTGATGGCCTTGTCTGTGTGCTCCCTCCCACCCGCTCGTTACCCCCATGGAGTTTGTCAATGTCCTGGGGTAATTTCCTATGAGTGGAGGGTTCACGCTGAATTCGGCTACCAGCTATACTAGTGTGATGTACGGGTAAGGGACTCGCATCAGACTCCAGCTTCGTGGGGCAGGACATGCCCGACCTCACACGCCTATCTTGGCCTCTCCTTTCTCTCGTTTGTAAGTGACGGATAATAACCTCAAAGGGTTATTGTAGGGATCAAATAAGAGAATGTGTTTCAAGGGCTTGATACCTGGCATGTAGGGAAACAAAGGAGACATCTTATAAAGTAGCCACTTGTCGGGCATCCCCGGTGCGTTTTGGATTATGCCACTACAGTTGTGCTGGCGGAGGTGGGTCTGGGTCTCCCATGCATGTTCTCCTTCCTGAGAGCTGTCGCCGTTTCTCAGACTGCTTGGGATTAGCTACCCCTACCTCTGCCCCACGGAACCCAGCTGCGTTTGCCTTCCTGTGTGGACTCCACGGCGTGCATCCGGGGGAGCCACCGCCAGCCAAACTCCTCGACGAGCCCCTCTTGGTGGCTCCTAAGTCAGGGTGTCCCCGTGTCCTGCCCCTGCTTCCTTTTCCTGCCTTTTCCGACGGCTGAGGGAGGAAAGACATGGTGATTGCTAGAGCAAGTCTCTGCACAGCATTTCTTTTCGTGCAAGATACCTTCTTGGTGTCGCAAGAAATTTCTGTGAGTTGAGACTGACATACGTTTTAATTGAAACAAAAATACTTTGACCTGGGAGTGGGGAGGGCTGCTTCTGTACATTATATTCTCACCAAGTTATCTTCGCAGAGAGGTACAAAGCCTTCCTCCCCACTTCCCGACGTACTGGAAAAGTCACCACAGTTGAGAACCAGACTTCTATGTGCCTTTCCTGCTTTAACAGCTCCTGTGCATTTCCCAGGGTGAAAATAACTGGCAATAAAGGGGGCCCTGCTCTTTCCCCAAGAGTGGCTCAGATTCCCAGGATAACGGAAAGACCATTTGGAGGTTCACACACGGGTGGAGACCAAACAGAGGACTCCCCAGCATCTCATACCTACTTGTAGGTGTTTCTGCTCTCACACTTCTAGTAGATATGTCCCGTGTCCTGAGGGACCCTGAGAAGCGATACAACCAAGCTACTGTGTCATTAATCATAACACTCAGAGCGCTGAGTTCAGAAGCCCAGCTTTGCTGGGAAGTCCCTCGTAAGGCTCTAAATGCATCACCGTGCCTCACGGGGTCATTTATTTTAATGCAAAACAACAACTTGTGTATTCCTTGGGGATACACTGCAGCAGCGGCACCTTAAATATGGACTCTGGGGTTTCAAGTCACTGATCTCAGTGAGGACTATCACAGAATCATTTATCCATACCACGCAAACTGTCCGAGTAATGTTCCTCAGTGTCAGATCGTTACTTTGGACCAAACCCGGTGAATTTGAATCCTTTCTCTTATTTAAGCCGGAGTACAGAAGATGTGCCCTGAGGCTAGCACACTGTTTCCAGTCTTGGCCTGGGTCGAGTACGCGTTCACAAGTTGTAAACTTTTGATCTGGGGTGTCAAAAATCTGGGTGGTTGTGTATTAAATGAAAAGGACCTGACAGATAATCCCTAGCCTCGGATACAACTGTTTGTTTAAAGAGCGATGTTTTAGGCAGAAATTAGTTTTCAGAACATTAAAAGATTTCAGTGCTAGTATTTACAAATCCTTTCATATGCGTGAAACATTAGCAACTAAATCTGACCATTAAAGCATAATCTTTATTTGACCAACACATGATATAAAAATGGAATAAACTGTAATTTATCTTAGCTGACAGTTAATTACCTGGAAGTCTGATGAGAGGGAAAACTAAGTTTACTTGATTAGTGTTTTGGTGTTTAGTCTGTATACACATAAATATGCCCGTCTCTTCTACATGAACATCGCTAGAAATAAATTACCATTTTTATTTTGTCCCATTCAAATGTTGCCAAACTGAGAACAACATTCGAAGAATGGGTATTTTAGTAACAATGGTAACAGGTGTTTGTGGATTATGAGCCTGATGGAGGAGAAAGCTTGGCAACACAGGGATGGGGTGTTCATGACTAAGTAGATTTCTTTTCCCCGGGGGCGTCTTTTAATCCTCAGCGAGAGGCACCCACTCCCAAGTGAACCACCCCCACAATCCTGGCAACAAGGTTCATGAATAAACTAAGCCCCCTGAGGCGGATGGTTTGGGATGGATGCAGAGGCTCCTTTGAAAGCCTCTCAGTCACCAGCTGTTGGTTAGGACTCTACAGAGGTGTTGCCTTTCCGGGGTTTGGACAACCGGCACTAAACACAGCGGAAGGCAGAGGAGGGTCCAGGACCCCCTCACCCCCTAATCCGCACCCACGTGTCATGATGCCTCCGTCTTCTCCTGGAAGATGCCACTTAAACAGGAGGCATATGGGGCTGTACTCAGATCCTCATCCCTTGTGAGATACCAAAAGTAAAAGAAGCCTCTAGTAAGTGATCGGAAAGGCGTAGAACGCTTTTCTTGAAACAGGGAGGTTTTCCTTAAAACGGCAGACCGACCAATAGTTTGGTGATACGGGTATACGTAATTGGACTAAAATAATGTTTATAAAAGGCATTGCAGGTTTTAATCAAAGCCCACAAAGACTTGAAAGTTCTAATTAAATCTGAAGCTCGACTTCATAGGCCTGAGGTTTCAGTATGATTTTTCATTCTCACCGAACATCCTGTACGGCTAAAGTGGAATATAAGCTGTGAAATAGCCAATTATTTAAAGGATGGTGTCACTGAAACAAACCCACAGCAAATAAAATACCATCTTAGACTCACGGGATGTGGCAGATGAAAGGGACACACAGAGCGCCTTCAGCCCGTGGAGACGGGGCGCCCGGCCGCTTTATTTCGTTACCCTATCTTCCTTTGTGGAATCGTCTAGAATAATTGGAAACCCTCCAAAATAACGACTTCTGACAACAGTTCTAAAAATCGCAGAGCGGAGATATTAAGGGACAGTATCCTTAATGACGAGTTAGAGCTTCTGGAGCCGCTTCTGGAAACATTCCTTTGCCTGCTGCCCACGCCTCTCCTCTGGCAGTTAGCCTGCCCGCGTGTGCTGTCCTCCTCGGTTTATTTCACCCCTTGACTGGATGGCGCTAAGGTCACACAAGTCAAAGGGGTTGTAATAAGCCAACAAATGCGATTCTTTCCTGCGACGCCATTGACATGCAGGTCGCCTGCTCTCTGCCATATTTTTCCAGCGCGGTAGGAAAGAAGTCACTGTCTAGCGAGCGACAGTTAGGTGACAGTGTGCCGCGTGTGTGTTGATTCGGGTCCTCAGCCCAGCACGCCAGAGCGCGCCTGGTTCGTTACCGTCTTCTGAGCTGGGAGGGGAGGGCAGGGCACAGCCTCAGAGCAGGGCAGTGGAATGGGACACGTGCCCTGAGGTCGAGGCCAACCGGGAGGAGGACGCCCGGTGGTTTTTACGTTTGTTCCTTTTCTGACGTCAGGTAGACGTTGAAGTTTCCGGTCCAAGCCGCCAACACTCGATTCACAGACAAGGTTGCCTTAACATGGGCTTGGCGTGCTGAGCCGCGGGTTGTCAGCACCACAGTAAAAGTGCGATTGTGTTTCTGGACAGTCTCCAGCAGACGGATGTGAAAGATACGGTTTTTAGGAAATAGTAAGCTGCTCATAATGTGTTCGGCACGTGTGACTTCCAGCTGGATCCCTGAGTCAGCGTGCTCGTGTGACTGATCCCTTGTATGGCTTTGCCGCCTCCAAAGCGCTCTGCAAAGCGTCCTGCCTCGCAGAACTCGGGAGCTGCAAAACACGTGTACCGGCAAAGGTCGGAATTAGAACACTGGTCGTTTGTTCGCCAAGTTGAGTAAAACAAAAGTAAGTGTTAAGGCTTTTCTCGTGGACTTTTTACACGGACAGCCCTTCGAGTCGGGAAACTGGTAAGAGCTGCGTTCAGGGCCGCTCGGCAAGCAGGCACCGAATACTTGGTGAGAAAAATGTGGTGCTGGGGCTGCTGGGTGGAGTGAGACGCGGTCCCTGCCCTCGGGAGGACGGGCAGACCTGGCAGGGAGTCGGGTCGCGGAACCCTGTGGGGGGACCACCAGCCTCGGCTCCAGGGTACAGACGGCAGGCTTCCCGGGGTGAGCAGAGTGTGCTGGGGTCAGTACTCCGCGTTGCAGGGCTCCCGGCCTGGGCAGGGGCGCCCCGGAACCATCTGATGGCGCTGGGAGCCAGTAGCTGGGGCTGGCGGGAGGCCGGACCTCATACTCTCTGGTCACACCTCCCTGCCCTCCCCACACCTGCTCCCCACACCCCCTTCCCTCACCCCTTCCACTTCCTTCCCTCACCCCCTTCTCTCACCCCCTTCCCTCACCCCTTCCACTTCCTTCCCTCACCCCCTTCTCTCACCTCCTTCCCTCACCTCCTTCCCTCACCCCCTTCCCTCACTTCCTTCTCTCACCTCCTTCATTCACCCCTACTCTCACCCTTCCCTCACCCCTTCCTTCATCTCCTTCCCTCACCCCTTCCCTCACCTCCTTCCCTCACCCCCTTCCACTTCCTTCCCTCACCTCCTTTCCTGAGGACTGGGGATGTCTGCTTCCAGGCTCTGACTCTACACTTGAAGATGGAGAATTCAAGTGAATAGCAAGTCTTTTCAGAGAAGAGGGGCTCACGGGCAGCCCGCTCCGGGCCTCCAGCTCAGAGTCCTGCTTCTTAGCCTTTGGGTGTCAATTTTCATGAGCAGACCCCTGCCGATCGCGGGACTGGAATCGGAAGGGGTGTCTGCCCACACACATGTTAAGCGGCAGCCTTGGGATCGGAACCCAGTTGTGACTGCAGGGCCTGGGTTTGCTCAGCCTCCGGGTCCACAGTCTTTGCTCTCGCTGGGCACCGTGTGTCCCGAGAAGCGGGCTGGGCTCCGGCAGGGTGCCCCTGTCTGGGGCTCTCCAGGCAGTGCCTGCTGGAAGGTCGGCACTGGCGCTCTGGGCACCGCTGTCCACAGCTCTGGCCTCCGCTCCCAGAGCCGCCTCCCCAGTCTGGCCCTCCAGAACCAAGTGGGGGAAAATTGGAGACAATGTCTGTCATCTGGCTCCCATTTGGAATCCGAGGGCTGGTTTAGGGGCTGCACAGTAAGAAGTGCTTTTGTTTATTTGTCTTTGTTTTAAGAACCAGAGGGCTGAACAGCCTCCTTATTGCATCCACTACTTTCTTCTTTAGAAATAAAATCTCTGAGGGGCGCCCGGGTGGCTCAGTCGGTTAAGCGTCCGACTCTTGGTTTCGGCTCAGGTCACAAACACGCGGTTGGTGAGTTTGAGCCCCGCATCAGGCTCTGTGCTCACAGTTCGGAGCCTGCTTGGGATTCTCTCCCTCTCTCTCTCTCCCTCTCTCTCTTTCTCTTTCTCTCTGCCCCTCCCCCTCTTGATCTCTCTCTCAAAATAAGTAAATAAACTTTAAACATTTTTTAAAAAAGCAAGATATCTATGAATGATCACCAGCAATGTGAGTCCCCAAAGAGGTGCTCAGCCGTGCGTCCCGCAGCCCTGTCCCTGTCCCTGCCTCTGGACCAGGAGCCCCAAACCAGCAGGCTCCAAAGCAGCAGAGTCTCAGCTCCCTACCCCCACCCAACTTGCTGAGCCAGGATCTGCGTTCTAACAGGACACCGAGGTGATTTACAGAAGTACCATTCAAGGAAACGCCAGATTTGTCTTCTGGTGTATTCGGCCAACGTTTTAGGATGGTTTCGTTTTTCCTCCCGGTTAAACAGCATCTCTTTCCTTGTAACAAGAGTTCGACCAAGACTTCTGCTGAATTTCTTGATTGATACGGAGGGGGAGCTGCATCTGCGTGCACGAGGATGTGCCCAGTGTATCGAGAGCCGGAATGATGACCCTGTGGAAAACGGAGACACAGGCAAGAGGATGGAGACCTTGGATTCATCTTCAGCATCAAGGAGCCAGCCCGTTATTCTGATCTGATCAGGGACTTCTCCATGGCAGCTGAGCGATGGTGGGGGGAGTTTGGCATTCTTTTGCTGTGTGCTTCTTCTGGCAGACGGACAGGACTTTTGATCCACAACCCTGGGTCTGATTACAGGGTCTTCAATGGAAGAGACGAAACACACCGGGCACGTAACCTGTTCGAGTTGAACAGCGGCCAAATGAAAGATGCTTCCGTGCTGCACACAGACAATAGGCCTCCTGCAATCAGAAGACAGTGGTGACACTAACACTGATTTAGGGGCAGGAAGCCTGCAGTTAAAATTAAGCTGGAGGGCTGTGGAGCTTTATGTGGAAATGACAGGCAAACCTCTGGTTCCCAGAACAAACACAATACACTATTGTTGCAAGGCCTTTGCAAAGAAAATCCCTTTGTGAGAGGAGAAATGTCGTTGTTAAATTTGCTTGCCCGCCCCTCTTCTGTCCTTTGGTGTCCAAGCGGAATGTCCAGTGAGGTCCATGGGGGAGAGGGGGATTATTCCCCTTATCACGTATTTATTAAGCCTTAGCCGTGTGTCGAGCGGTGTGGGAAGCACGGGGGACCCAAAAGCAACGCGAGCCAGGGCCCGTGTGTCTCCGTGCACCAGTCCTGGCTCCGTGGAATCAATGAAACAGGAGGAAATAAACTGGGCCACATTCACAGTGTGGACGTCGCGTCCCCCGGCCGTTCGAGCGAGCCCCGCTCCTGCGCTGTCTTGCTTTTCCAGGTGCTGAGAACATTGGTGCCTCCAAGAAGACGTCTTCCCAGCTAGGTGTTTTCCGTGCATGCGGTCATTCACTCCAGAGCCTTGTGAGCCCCGCTCCGCGTCCCGCCCACTGCTGCACCAGTGCCAGAGCCCTCCCACCTGCCTGCCTCACCCCTTCCAGCTCGGCCCGCTGGCTCTCCCTAACCGGGCCCGCCACCACGCACCTCTTCTCCCGAAAGCGATCGCCGTTCTGACATCTTTCACCGTCCGTTGGGTTTCGCTTGCTTTTGAACTTTGTACAAATGAAATCACCAAACACATAATCTTTGTGTCAAATTTCATTTGCTCAAAATCAGCTCGGAGAGAGCCCGCCTCCAAGTGCCAGCAGCCCCCGCTTGCATTTCTGTGAAGGGCTTCGCTGTCTGAACACAGCCCCGTTTATTCCGTCTTCGGCTGACGGACGTCCTGTCGGCGGACACTCCTGTTGTTTCCAGATGGGGTTCCTCTGCCCCGGGCTGAACATCTTTGGAGGTTATTTCAGTGTCCGCACACATGCATTTATGCTGAGGTTTGCAAGCTATGGGTACAAAGTTTCCAGAGGTTTCCAAAGTACTCATTCCAGTTTATGCTCCCAGTAGCAGTGCGGGAATACTACGTTCCTCACATCCTGTCCTCACCGATGCTTAGCACGGTTCAGGCCATGTTGTCCTTGTGGTTGCTGTTGTTTTCGACATTTTGGTGCGTGTGTAATGGGACCTCATTGTCATTTTCATTTCCATTTCTGTCTTGGCTACTATGGTCCAGCCCCTTTGCATGTACCTGTAGCCTCTTTGGATCCCTTCTTTCCTAGGTACGATGCACATTTTTGCCTATATTTATTGCATTGGGTCTTCTGACGCTCCCTCCCACTCGCTGATTTATAGAAGTGGTTTATACATTTACGTCAGCCGTGTGACTGCAGATTTCCTCCTCTTCATAGGCTGCCTTCTCAGAGTGTTTTTCACAAGTGTCTTTTGAAGAACAGAATTTTAAAATTTGATGAAGTCTGATTGGTTACGCTTTGCGTTTTGTTGAGTGTTTTCTTTCTGTTCTTGTTTAATGAAATATTTGCTTTATTCAAGGTCATGAAACTTTTTCTCTTGGTTATTGTCTAGGAGCTTTGCTATAGTACCTTCAACACTGAGGTCTGTGAGCGATCCGGAATGTACTTTGGACTGTGATGTGAGGTAGGGGTCATGGTTCCTGTATTTCTATGTGGGTGCTGAGTTATTCCAGACCAGGTCATGAAAACAGCATCACTGCCCCAGAGCGGCACTGTGGGGCCCTCATTGAAAGTTAGGAGACACGTGGATCTTTTTCTGAACTATGTGTTCCACTGGTTTATTTGTCTATCCGTAGGCTGAAATCGTGTTGTTTGAATTACTACGCTTTCAAAAGAAGACTTATGAACTAATAGTTTAAATGCTAAGGTTATCATCTTCAAGATTATATTTGTTATCCTTTACCCTTTACACTTTCATACAAGTTTTAGAATCAACGTGTCAAATTACACACAGTGTGCACACGTGCACATACACACGCCACGGTTGGGATTTGGGGTTGAGGTTGCATCCTATCTATAGAAGATGAAACTGATGAGAATTTACATATTTACAATGTAAAATTTTCCAATCTGGGGCACCTCGGTGGCTCAGTCGGTTAAGCGTCCGACTTTGGCTCGGGTCATGAACTCACGGTTTGTGAGTTCGAGCCCCGCGTTGGGCTCTGTGCTGACAGCTCAGAGCCTGGAGCCTGCTTCGGATTCTATGACTCCCTCTCTCTCTGCCCCTCTTTTGCTCATACTCTGTCTCTCTTAAAAATAAATAAAACATTAAAAATTTTTAAATAAAATAAAATTTTCCAATCCATGAATGTGATATACCTCCCCAATTACCTATCTCTTGAATTTCTGTGAATAACATCTCAAAAGATTCCTGTGTAGAGAACTTGCACATTTGTGTGAGGTTGATTCCTAAGTATTTGGGGGTCATGATGCTAATATACATGCTTTTATGCTTTTCTTTTGTTTTTTTTTTTTTAATTTTTTCCATTTCATATCTATTCTGTTCACTTTCTACTTCTTTATTAGCAAAATGAAAATACAATTAAGACTAATTTTATACTGACTTTGCATTTTCTTAGTCTGAAGTTAAAACTTAATGTTATACAGTTTTGTGGTTTTACTTTTCCTTATGGTAGAGGACACTTTGAATTTGTTTCCTTATCCTTAGGGTACTTAACCCTATAGTGACAAACAAAATGCTTAATTGCTTGTTGATTTGTTGACTGGTGATGGTTTTTGTAAGGAACTTCAGTCTTTTCTGGTTACTTTACAAATGAGAACTTATTAGGCCACTTCGTTCAATGGTCAGACCATCCCAGCTAAATCGAAGATGTTAAGTGTAACTAAATCCCATGGGCTTCTCCATCATTTTGTAAATTACAGCTTCTAAAACAGAAGACTAGCCTTGTCTTAATAAGATATACACATGTTCTTGGAGATGCTTTTGTACCACATCACATCTTGCTGAAGGTCATTGTGGTTGAATTAATGTAAAATTCAGGGTGCATAAAATAAAGAATACAAGTAATTTAGAAACAGTAAACACAGTGGAAGTTGATTTGCAAATTTTGTTGGAATTTGGTGCAACGACATTAGCACCTTGTATTTTAAGAGTTAAAAAATAAAGTTCATTGGGCAAAAGTTTCACTCAAACCTATTATTTAATGGAAAAAGCATTGTTAAAATGAAGGCAATTCATACTGCATTTTATCATTCTCTTGTATTTTAAATGAACAATGAATGCGGAATATCTGACCTCAGTACGTAACGCAAGAGGTTAAAGTAAAAGAAAGAGAAATTCATCTAAAATTAATATTTAAAAGCCACATTAGTTCTCCTTGATCTTACACCAAACATGTATAGGGCCTCCTTCATTAATGCGTTATCTTTAGAAAGTAGTCCGCGTTTGTCGGAATTGAAATAAGATTCATTTAATCAGCTATCGTAGTTCATCTGTTAAATTACAGCACTTTGCTCTCCATTTGTAAAATAATTTTCAAACTAATGAAGTAAGGTCAATTGCATGCAGTTTTATTCCAGCCAAATTGCTGTTAATTGCATCAAAGGCCTTGGTAAGGTCAATAAATGTTGCCTTTTTATATCCTCTCTTGAAAATGGCAGAAAATAAACTCCTTTTCTCTATAATGCATTCGGGTTTGGGGCAACTCATAGCAATGGACTATTAGATTCTCATGACCTGATTTGAAAGTGTTCCACTCCTCAGGACTGGTAAGAGGGATTGGAGTTACCAAAGCAGCTTTAGAAAAGACACGTTTATCCCAAGGGCTCCTTGCTACTCACAATAATGGCGGTGTCGTCTCTCAGACAGAGATAGGCTTCTACCAAACAACTCAATAATGCCTGTAGGCTTTGACGTTTAAAAAAATTTTTTTTAACGTTTATTTATTTTTTGAGAGAGAGAGAGAGAGAGAGCATGAGTAAGGAGGGGCAGAGAGAAAGGGAGACACAGAATCTGAAGCAGGCTCCAGGCTCTGAGCTTGTCATCACAGAGCCTGATGTGGGGCTTGAACCCACAAACCGCAAGATCATGACCTGTGCTGAAGTTGGACATTTAACCTACTGAGCCACCAGGCACCCAAGCTTTGACATTTTTAGTTAATGGTAATCAGTCTGGACCTTGATACCCCTTCTCCCTTAGCTTTGCTTTCTACAAACAGTGAGTGTTAGCAGATCAGCTCAACGCTGTTGATAGTATTAAGTGGGCAGCCTGGCTGACTCAGTGGGTCCCGCATCCTGGGCCAGCGTAATGAAGGGCAAAGGACCCCATGGGCGATCAGGATCTTGCAGCGCCTTGTGGGTTCTGCGGACCTGGCACAGTTCTTAGGACTGCATCAAATTTTCAGTGACCTTTATCCTTGAACGTGCCTATCTGTCTCACCATCTCAGTTTGTAAACTGTTAATGCTGTGAGTGTGCACCTGTGTGTGTGCACTTGAATATTGCTTTGCCAGGAGCCCTACCTGACCAGGATCACTGCTGTGCCCTCCTCCTCCTCCCCCAGCTCTAGGACCTTCTACCCTGCCTCACTGCCTCGGACACTGAGTCTGCTGTCCACTCTGTCCCCTCACTAGCCCCCCCAAATCCTAGAGGGCTGGCCTTGTCTTTCTCTGCACCTTTGTTCCACTGAATTATTCCAGGCACCTTGCACAACGCCTGGCATAGGAAGCCTTCTGGGCTATTTCTTTTTTAAATCTTTTTTTTTTTTAAATCTTTATTCATTTTTGAGTGAGAGAGAGACAGAGCATGAGCAGGAGAGGAACAGAGAGAGAAGGAGACACAGAATCCAAAGCAGGCTCCAGGTTTTGAGCTGTCACCACAGAGCCTGACGCGGGGCTCGAACCAACAAATTGCGAGATCATGAACTGAGCCGAAGTTGGACGCTCAAACCGACTGAGCCACCCAGGCGCCCCTGGACTATTTCTTGAGAGAATGAATGAATTCATGAATAAATAAATACATGAAGTGCTAATATATAGGTAAGAACAGAACTCTGTGGGATAAAGTCTGTCAGGCGCGTCCCCAAACCCAGGGGATTCTAGAAGGTAGGCTGGGATAAATTCAAAGAAACTTCACTAAGAATGGTGGTGGCAAATAATTGTTACACACTCAGAATCATACATAAACATAGTACAAATTATACCTTTTCCTGCATGGCATTAATTACCAAGGACATTAATTACCTGCACGTTTGTACCTCGCAATCTCACAACCATGGAATATTTCTTGAAATCAACAAAATGTTTTCATACACAGACCCTCCTACTCGGGTTATTGATCATATTCATGGCAGGTAACATTTAGTGAGCACCTGTTTTTAGAAACGGTTTTACAGAAGGCTAAACCCAGACATAATAACGAGTAGCTAGTAAGTGGTGGAGCCCGGATCTGACCCCAGGAAATCCAGCCCCGGAGCCTGTATTCCCAACTGTAACAAATGAGTACATCCAGGGCAATTCAGATAAATAGGCACTGTGGTTAAACCTAGAACGTCCCAAAGCTGCCAGAAGGTGCAGAGAAGATGTAAGCATCTTCCTTGGGCAGGAGGAAATGATGTGACAACTGCTTACAGAAGGGCTGTGTGCAGGGGGCAATGTTTTTCTGAATGTGGCTTGGCTTCAAGGTGTAAGATGAAGACCTCAGACACTTTCTGGTTCATTGTACTTGGCCAGTAATGGTCCTGTCTTTCCTGTGTCTGTGAGAATTGAAACTGGCATGGATCTGCTTGGAGCTGCCATTTAGAAGTTGGAACAGTGGAATATGTCCACTTTACTTATTTTTGAAATATTACCTGGGTGCCCCGGATAACACTGTGCATAGGGAGCTTTCCCGGGGCTCTTATCCATGGGATTCTTGGGGACGTGGGGCCCTCTCCAGACCCCAAGTTCCCAGCCCCCTTCATGTCTCAAGTTTCTGCACTTTGATCCAGAATCTTCCATGACTTCCCTTAGTTTCTTCTTTTTACAGCACCAAATTCAGGCCCAGGCATAGTCCTATTTCTGAGTCCAACCCATTCCAAACCGGGACAAGATGATCGTTTAGAAACGGATTCATGAGAAGGGAGAACCAATCTAGGATGGCTTGAATAGAAAAGGTCACACGATGTATGAAGACCTCTGAAAACACATCGGTTTGGTGTTTTCCACTCAGTCTTTCCATGACACGCCAGGCGGTGCAGCTCTATATTAAGAAGCTGAAAGCATCGTAGACGATGCTTGCCTTGTTTCCAATTAGCCGGCAGAACAGTGAGTCGTTGTCTAAGTGACCAGCGTGGTGATTTATGACTGTATTCCTGAAAAATTTAATTATATGACATAAACAAGTAGAATGAGTAGGAGGCTTGAAAATCACAGTAAGGAAACAAGGGAGCAGTATAACTATTTTCAGCCCTGCCGGGCATTCATCACCGATGGCCTGGGCTGGATCAGCCTTCTGTAGTTCATGGTAGTTTTCCTGTGCATGAGAGAAGAGTCCGTACGTGTGAGATGCCGGACTCCATGGGCCAGTGGCTTACTGAGAACCTTTGGTTGTGTCTCTTGTACAGAGTTATCTGCTGGGATGCCAGTTGCCATAGCAGGATCTAATACTTATGTATGTATGTATGTATGTATGTATTTAGGTTTATTTTTGAGAGAGAGAGCGAGAGCGCACATGCATGTGCATGCAGGGGAGGGGCAGAGAGAGAATCTCAAGCAGGCTCCATGGAGCCTGCTCAGTGCAGAGCCAATTGAGTGGGACTCGATCCCACAACCCTGGGATCAACACCTGAGCCAAAATCAAGAGTCGGATGCTTAACCGACCAAAGTGCCCCAGGATCTAATTTTTATTTTTGATAATGATAACCAGCAAAGTAATAGTGCTGCGTGCCTAAAGACAACAAAGGAAGTGTGTTTGTTTCTTGTTCCTGGAATGGCTGGATCACAAGGTCAGGGTGAGGTGCAAGGACTTTGTGGGTTTCGTGCTGCCTGGCTTTGTGAGCTCATTATGAAACCTGTCGAGTCATGTGGCTTTGCCTGCATTATAACATGTGCGCAGGACGGATATCAAAATCAACACGGTAAAATTCACCAAGGAAAAATGCCATCTTTCATGTAGATTTAAAAAAAGAAAACCACTTGCAAAACACCCAAGCAGAGAGACCTAGAGAGTCTGTGCTCACAAAACCAGTAGGAAGACCTGGGGTCTTAGCTGACCTCATGCACCAAATGGGTCAGTCTTGAGACACAGCCGCAGACGATGCAACAAATACCCGGTTTTGCTTCATTGCCACAAATTAATTAATATTAATTAATTACTCTTTCTTCAATTAGTTATTAAATTTCTGCTTACTTATTGACCATTATGTGGGGGGTTCTTGGACATACGCTTGCCTGCCTAACTGATAAGGAAACTGAATGAAAGGGGGGTCGGGTAGCTTGCCCCGTTATAGAAGGTACCAGTTGCAGAGTCAAATTTTTGAACCCACTCATTTCTCTAGGGCTCCTGCCCTTTGTGCCATGGTTTCCTGCCTTGCTGCACTCTACAGTGATTATCCCCTATCTGGAATACTACATTTGGTGGGGAGCCATGGTAATCTGGAAGCCATTGGGTCCATGGGAGCGGAGTCTTTGGTCTGTGATCGGTGGGGAGCAGCTGAAGGATAAAGAGAAGAGTCACAGTAGGGGCACCTGGGGGGCTCGGTCACTTGAACATCTGATGTCGGCTCAGGTCATGATCTTGCGGTTCGTGAGTTCAAGCCCCATGTCGGGCTCTGTGCTGACAGCTCCGAGCCTGGAGCTGCTTCGGATTCTGTGTCTCTCTCTCTCTCTGCGCCTCCCCCACTCACTCTCTGTCTCTCGAAAATGAATAAACATTAAAATTTTTTTTAAAAGGAGAAGAGTCACGGGAGGCGATGTGACAGGTTTTCAGAAGTGTGCAAACTCAGCATTACCCTTGCTTGGTCCTTTGGGAAGAGCTGATGCCAACAGCCAGTCCCCGGTTGGCATCAGTCTGAGAGCAGCGGGTTACACAGACCTCGAAACAGTGTCTGAGGTTCAGTTTGGGAAGAAGCCAGACAGCACCTCTAAGGACCCCGAGGATGGGGTTCCTGGACTGGGACTTGGGCCAGGTGAATGCGGGAGTGATTTCCAAATTATTTGGTGTTTGTTGCAAAGAAGATACTACAGCGTCCCTCCTTACGGAAGGGAGGGACAGGTATGCCCCAAGCTGGCCTCACTCTCCCCCTGCGCCAGAACTTACTCTGGTGAGACAGCTGGTCAGAGGCACCACAGATGGACACACACAGCGTGACCCACTAACCGACACCACGAGCATCAGCTGGAACTCGTTTGAAGTGCAGATCAGAGCCCAGGCCCCCAGCCCCGAGCACCAGTCAGTGCTGCATATTTGCAGGAGGGGCGGGATGGGTCACGTGTACCTGAAGTTCGGGGGCCCCGGTCCAAGGCTGTGGTCATCAATCCGGCTGCACATTAGGATCACTGGGGAGCTGTCAGAAGACCGAGGCCAGAGTCCTTCCTCCTTCTCATTGTTCCGGGGGGAGCCCTATGCAGCAGCGGTTTTCTGGGCTCTCCAGGTGGTTCTGACGTGCAGCCAGGGTTGAGAAGCTGACCAGGGTAACCAGACCTCTTGGGGCTGTGAACTGATTCTCTGGGCCCTGTGTAGCCTTTTGAACATGTTTTAGATTAAGAAGAAATGTGCTTGTTATGAAACTACTCAATATTAAGTGGGAGCCATGGGTTCCTAGATCAGGGCTGAAGGAAATGGCTGTGTGACTGAACCCTTTACTTATAAAGAGATACAAAAATCAATGTTGGGACTGCGGGAGCCTCCACGTTGAGGACCTCGGATCCTCTGAATGGTAGGCTTGCAAGTCTTGAGGGAGAGGAAGGGAGAGCAGTCCTTGTCTGTGCCCCCACTAGACTGATCGTTTCCCATACGAGCGTGTGCCTGTCACCTGGAGTCTGTATATTGGTTTGCTTATTTGTTTTTTTATTTTGAAAAAAAGAACTGTCTAGTTTTTAAAACTGCTTGTTAGTTGGGGCCCCTGGGTGACTCAGTCATTTGAGCATCCGACTTTGGTTCAGGTCGGTTCATGATCTCATGGTTTGTGGGTTTGAGCCCTGCATCGGGCTTTGTGCTGACAGCTCAAAGCCTGAGCCTGCTTTGGGTTCTGTGTCTCCCTCTCTCTCTGCCCCTCCCCCACTCTCTCTCTCGCTCTCAAAAATAAATAAAAGATTTAAAAAAATTTTTAAATGGAACTGCGTGTTAGCTAAATTTAGTAAATGCCTTCGTTTTAACTTTTGAGCATCTTTCTTCAGCTAACATGTTCTTGCCATTGAGTTCCTACAAATTATTATATCATATTTAGTCTGTTTATGACCTGTTTTAAGTTGTAGCTTTCTTGTACCTTCCTGGAACCATTTTTATCTGTCTGATTTTAATATTTTTAAACGTGGTTTTAATTTTGTGGTTATGTACCTGTATTTGTGTGTGTGTGTGTGTGTGTGTGTTTAATTTTGAGAGAGAGCGCTCGCACAAGTACGTGAGCACGGATGGGGGGCACAGAGGGAGAAGAAGAATCCCAAGCAGGCTCCACACCCAGCAAGGAGCCTGACATGGGGCTCGATCCCAGCACCCTGGGATCGTGACCTGAGCCAAAATCAAGAGTCAGACACTCAACCGACTGAGCCACCCAGGCGCCGTGGTCATGCACTTGTTTTAAGAACACAACTCCTCTTTAACAGCTGGTGAGCAGGCAGCGGGGAGTTGGAGCTGAAGGGGGTTGCAGCTGTACCTCCCGAGCCCTTCGTCTGGGAAATGAGTGATTGCTGGACTCCCCTGCACACCGAGCCCTGCTTCAGAGTCACTCTTCCGCCTTGAAGACGTATCACTAAGTATCAATATAACCAAAAACACAGATAATCAGATGAATCCTAGGTCTACACTTATAGCAAAGTTGATGGTCTTAAATGATCATTTAAGAAGAAAACTAAATGATCTGGAGCGTAATTAAAGGTTCAGCCCTACTCACGTTGCTCTCGCTCCCATGGGCACCCTCAGCCTCTCGCTGCCCATCTTCTAGGGACAGGTGCACACCTGCAGCGACACACTCAGGGCATAGGATGCACTTCTGGGGAAACAGTGGCATAGCCCATCTCCCGGACACTGACCGCCAGCCCACTGTCCCGAATTACCCAGCTTATTTATGAGTGCAAGAGGAACCAGATCTGAAATTTGTGGTCCATACCCCATAAAACTGCTGCACGCTCACCGGGCCGTGCCAGCACACCCGGGAAAAGCAGGGTGTGGGTGGGGTGCCCTCTCCGGAGCTCCCGCCCCCTCCCCTGATCTTGGTCACCGTGGAAGGTCAGCCGCGTTTCCCCCCTTCTGACAGGATGAAAGTGCTCGCAGGACAGGCTCCTTTCTGTTATGTCTTCACCCCAGCGTGCTGTCCTCACTCAGGGGCCACTCACCGGGTCTCCCTGCGCGATCCCTGCACAAGGCCAGAAACAGGAGCGTTCTGTCAACGAATTCCACTGGCTTTGCACCACCAAGTATCTGGTTCGACTGGACTAAATTAGTGGCCCGTTGCTTTGGCACAGCGTGAGGCTGAGAGAAAGCTTAACTCACCATTGTTTTCAGGAAGCTGATTAATTCAGGGATTAGTTACGCCCCAGACTCCTGTCGAACCACATGGAATTAAAGGGCACGCCCGATGCCAGAGCATGACTGGAGTTTGCCAAGCCACACGGGCTCTCCCAAAAGGAAAACAGGAACAAAGCAAACATAAACTGTAGTACCTGCACCAAGTTGAAGGAACAGAACGTTGACACACAGGTCTAGCGGAGCATGTAAAGTTCGTAGGGCAAGGAAGGAATGAGCTGCACATACCTTTGGTCAAAGCTAAGAAACAAAGGACCCCGGAGAGACCACTGTATTGTGTCACACTTTCTGGGGAGGGGGAGATCGCCTTTCATGGGCAATGAGATCTAGTAAAATGAGAACCTGTTACTATGGCGTTCGACTCAAATTGGAGCAGAGCATGGCCCATTTATGCTTGGAGTTCACCGATGGAGCCGAATTCACAGCTCAGATTCCCTAATTGCTATGCCAGCCTGACAGCCCTCATTCACTGGCCCTCTTAGAAGTGGGGGAGGACAGCTTTTCTCTGTCTCCTGGGGTAAGGGTGCATCCTGCTGTGTTCCTGGCCGATTTCATAGACCCTCATTCAGCACCCGGGGCTGCTGTCTTGTCCTGAGCTCATAAAGAGCCTGGCTCTGAGCAAAACGGAAGTGTCAGCAGCTCTGGGGAGGAGTGTGTCCTCCCAGAGGGCCACGCGGACCCTGTGTGCCTGACCGTGAATCAGAAAGAGACGGACAGAGTGCAAGGAAGTAGCAGCTGTGGCAAACGTACCAGAACTGGAGGATGCCGGGGAAGAGCCTCCTCTCCTGTCACCACGTGCCTCTCCCGTCACCTCCCTGATGGGAGGAGTCATTCCCCAGTCCCAGGCTGACTCTGTGCCTTCGTGTTTCTGTTGTAATATATTCCATCTGGTGGCAGAGGATGGCCATTGGCAGGGAGGTGGTTCTCAACTTCGGATGCACAGTAAAATTGTGGAGGGAGCTTTTGAAAATGCAAGTGCCGGTTCCCATCCACAGGGACCCTTATTTGATTGGTCTGGGGCAGGGTTCGTGCACTGGTGACTTACAGCACCTCCGGATGATTCTAATGTGCAACCCAGGTGCAGGCGATGCCTTGCGTGGATGATCTCATCAGGATCTTTTAGATCAGCAGGTTTCTTGAACGTCGGGCGGAGGAACCGGCTGGGTGGAACCTACTAAAATAGTTAAAAGATGGGAAAAAGAAAGTCAGAAGCACAAAAGACAGATGTGACCCCCTCGTCATCACGGTACTCAGTTTCGCCAAAGTCTTAATATAATTTATTCCTGCGAAGCCTTCAAGGTGTCTCAGAATTGTCTTCCGGAGCGGAGTTGCATGATGAGATGGGCAGATTCATTTACAAAGAGTCTGAATGTGCAGGGAAAGCTCTCTGATTTTATTATCTTGCCTGAGCTCCTCTTCTGCGTGATGGAAGGTTGTGCGTTACCAACACGTGTCCTGTCACAAGAGACCCTTCTTTCCTAGGTGAGCACAGGACACCTCCAGGGATGAGGTTTCCCGAGGTCCGTGGAAACAATCGAGAGCCAAGAACTGACATAATCAATAACCGTTTTGCACAGTGGAGCCGATCAGTGGTTTCCCAGGGTTACTGGCAAGGTGACAGGCAGTGACACATGTAGATGGAGACCTGGATGGCTCCTCCCTGAAAGGGGTGCTGGCCTCAGCCACCGGCTCCATGGTTGTTCAGTCTCACTGACGCTGAGCCACGTCATGATAAGAAGAAAAATTAGTTGTGTCCATACATAGCGTGTGTAATTTTGGACTGCGTCCTTTACCAACGCGGAGAAATCCTTTTTATTTTAAGTCTCCTAGTCGGGCTTTCTCAGATGACTCTGACAAATGATTTCTGCCTTCACATTCCTGGCATTTCTAATTGGATTGCCCCTAACAATTTGAAAAGCATGAATTGGTAAAAATACCAAGGGTTGTTGCATGCTTCTTAAATATTAATTTCCTTTGGAATCTAAAAGCCACAAGTGTGGAGTGCCTGGGTGGCTCACTAGGTTCAGCGTCCGACTTCGGCTCAGGTCACAATCTCACGGCTCGTGGGTTTGAGCCCCGCGTCGGGCTCTCTGCCGACAGCTCGGAGCCTGGAGCTGCTTCAGATTCTGTGTCTCCCTCTCTCTCTGCCCCTCCTCTGCTCACACTGTGTCTCTGGCTCTGGCTCTCTCAAAAATAAATAAACGTTAAAAACAATTTAGAAGCTACAAGTCTGTTTTTTTACTTGCACTTTTGTTTGCTTGACCTCCCCCCTCCAATTACTGCTAGAATTCCATCCAAAAGAAAGTTGGAGGAGGGCACTGAGTAGAAGAGGGAAAAATCGAAATGAGCCGAGTACATAGGAGTACGAGTAGATACTGTCTCCTGAAACCTTGATTCTGATTGTGCAAGTATGTGATTAGGTTGTCCTGCAAAGTTTATTTTATATTGTGGAACATGAGTGGCAATTTGAAAGCTTTTGGATAGTGATGTTGGTGAACATAATCCCACCGCCCACACCGCAAGCGTGTGGTCAGTAGGCGCTCGCGTATTCTCTGGTAAAGACAGGAGTTGGGAGGAACAAAGAGCTGCCCGATTTGCTCGTCTCACTCAGTGCTGAGCAGCTAGGCAGTGGTTCTCAAAGTGTGGTCCCCGGCCCACAGTGGCACCATTGTTGGGAACTGGTTCGAAAAGCAGACTCCCAGGGGTCCTGTCCCAAATCCACTGAATTAGAAACTCTGGGTGTGAGGCCCAGCAAACCGTGTTCTAACAAGTCGTCCAGGTGGCTCTTTCCTGATACGTGGCTGCGGCGGGGATATCTGGCTGGCCAGGTATGCAGAGGGTCGTTAACCCCGTACCGAAGACCCGTATCTGCAGTGTCAGTGCCAGCGTGGTTGTAGTGTGTGAATTAATCCACTGGCGGAGTGTTTGGGGTTCTCCTTCTTTTCACTTTTGGAGCTAGAATTTGTCATCGGTTTTGTGCCAACTGTGATTTGAATCAGCCCTCGACAACACGTGGAGTTTATGAACCACTGGGGTAGCCCTGGCCTCCCACATCCAAGGCGGCCTTGGATAGGAGTACAGGATGGTCTCATGCCTGTCACACCAGCCCAGGGAGATAATTGGGTTTCTCTGCCCAGTCTCAGGCTGGGTCAGATTTTGTGACAAGATAGAGCCAGCAGTAGACTCTTGAGTGGTTGACTAATGACATTCAGGTTCTTGGCTGAATTCAAACCCGTTGTCCATCTAAATGCGTCCTCTGTCTCGTTCCCATATCCCTCGTGTCTTTCGAAAACTGTTAGTTCAGCAACTTGAGCTGATTAATTAAAATTGGGTGATGGCCCACAAAAAAGCACTTGACCCTTTGAACGTGACTCACTGAGAGCCCTTCTCTCTCCTTCTGGGAGTATGAGGTGTAAATCCTTCCCAACGCTCTCACTTCAGAACCGGATAAAACACTTGCAGAATTGTCCTGGCAGGGTTTCATCTACGCTTCATGTCAGTAGGCACACTCCAGCGGGAACTGTTGCTGAAGAAATTGAGTGAAGAAGCCCGATGACTTCAACACAACCAGTATCTCATCCCACCAAGTGCTGAGGAATCTTTCAAACCCGAATGATGAAGCAGCTTGCGTGCGCTTGCCTGAGTGTGCTCTCGCTCTCCTGAAGCACTTGCGGAATTCTCTGCTTGTCTGACTCACAGTGCCGCTCCTGATTCGCGACAGATTTCAGCTGTCTGCCAAAAAAAGGAAAAAAAAAATCCCCTTCCAACTTTGCGTGAAATGCTGAAAGGAAAACAGGTCACCTCGTGCCGGTGTGGGACAGTAATCCTCCTGCTCCTTCTCCGGACGAGGCTCAAGCTTCTGAAGAGAAGGTGGGAACCGCTGAGTATTTTCTGGTGCTCACCTTTGCTGGGCGAGGTACAGGCTTGGGCCTGGGTCCAGGTGTCCTGACTGGCGGGCCTGTGGACATTGGACGCCAGGCAGACGGATTCCCTCCAGGGGTTTGGGAGAAGGGGGCCAGGGAGTGGGGTGCAGGGACAGATGGCTTGTCCGGGTATAGGAGGAGACAGCCAGTGTGCCCCCGGGCAAATACCCATGCCATGTGACTTCGGAGGCGCTAGAAGAACAAAGGAGCCAAAAAAGAATCTGCAAAATCAAGACCTCTCCCACCGCCCGGCTGAGATGCTACGGTTCCTCCTTTGCTGTACAATGTGGTGCTTCAGGGAGAACGCACCTACGCGCCTGAAGCCCGGGGCTCTGGGTGCTCCCGGTAGGGTCGCCAGTGTGGATGAGGTCATCAGGCCCTTTTCCTGAATCAGGGCTCTGAGCGGACATCGTGTAGGGAGGGGAGGAGAGGGCGGGACGATGAACACACTCCCAAGTGATGTGGGAGGCCTCGGCCAAGATGAGAACACCCCCCAGGGGCTAGCGAGGGCTGCACAGAGAAGTTGGGGTGAGCCAGAATCAAAGTCACCTGAGATGTGCCCGGGGCCAGCCCACGCCGAGGCTGCTGTTTTCCTTTTATGTCCCCGGATCCTGCTCGCCGGGCAGAAATCATTTCAAGCGTCCTGGACTTTGAAGGCCGGCACTCCCCAGTCGTGGCCGCGTGTGAAAGCATAATGCAGAGAGCAACGGGGGGGACACCTTCCTCTGAGGATTTTAAAGGGACTGAGGCTGCCTTAGGAGCAGCGAGAGTATCGTAGAGCAATGCTCGCCGAAAGGCAAGGCAGGCACCCGCTCCCTTGGCCAGCACTCCGTGCTCCCCACCACGGGCCACACGTCAGCCGTGCCCCACTGCACAGCACTGAAAACATCGGGCTCGTAATGTATGGTGGTGCTTACACGCCGTTTTTCCAGCCTGTTCCCCTTCCCCTGCCTGGGGACAAAGACGGCGTTGACCCTGTTGATTTACCTCTAGGGACATTGAGCCAAGAGGCTACGGGTGTCCACGGGTGCTTTTTAATTCATTACTTCCGGAGGAAGAAAAAGGAGATGCCATCAGTGCATTAGATGAAGTGATCAAAATGTAACTTACAAACAGACGCTGAAGGAAATGGCTAAATCTAGAAAGGGAGCGATTGTAGAGGGAGTAGAAAGGCTCCGATAGGTGATGGTTTGCCAGTACTGGGTCTGTTACTTGGGAGTGTTTCTAGATGACCATGTGGCACAAGCGAGGCCAGGCCACCACCCGGGGACGCACCATTCCCAGACGTGTCCCGTATGTGGTGACGGCCCGTGCTCCTGGCAGAAGTCAGATTTGGCTGGACTCACGTGGAACGCCCTTCCCACCTCTGCTCTGATCACCCCCAGGAAAGCCTCCTGGCCCCACCGTGCACGGCCTCGTTTCCCTCCCCCTGCATCCTGTCACCTTTACATACTCCAGGGATGGGCACAAAATGACTTCCATGGGACTGATGATGTTAAGGACAGGATTGGCTGTGTACCTACAGGGAGGAGGCTGAGGAAACGGGGATCCAGAACCGAAGGGCCCATTGTCTGTGCTCTTCCCCTTGATGATTCTCTTCAGGGGCCAGCCCTGGAGAAAACTTAAAACGAACTCTTTATTTTGACTTCTTGTGTTTATTTTATTGATAATTACGGTGTAGATCCCCATTTCTGCATACAAAGGGGAGGCTATCACGTTGGCTTTGTGAGGCTGTTTTAAGGACGTGGCATGTGGGGGCATCTGGGCTCAGACAGTTAAGCATCCAACTCTTGCTTTTTGACTCAGGTCATGATCTCACGGCTTGTGAGTTTGAGCCCCACATTGGGTTCCAGGCTGACAGTGCAGAGCCTGCTTGGGATTCTCTCTCTCCCTCTCTCTCTCTCTGATTCTGCCCTAGTGGCTCTCTCTCTCTCTCTCTCTCTCTCTCTCTCTCTCCCCTCTCCTCCCCTCCCCTCCCCTCCCCTCCCTCCCTCTCTCTGCACCTCCCCTATGCTCATGCTCTATCTCGCAAAAATAAATAATAAATTAAAAATAAATAAAGGACATAGCTTATGATGAGCGCCTTGTCAATGGCTCCTCGTTGGCAAAGGGTGCTGTTTGTGCTGAATGTGGGGCTCTGTGCAGCCTACAGGTAGATCATAAGTGTGTTCAACAGTGTTTTGGTATCTGCTGATTTTTTGTTTTAATTTATTGTGATACACTTCCCAAGTCCTCTTTCAGGCCAGCTGTGATGAACATTCTGGGGAAGCAATTCCTGTGATAAACCGGAAGCAATATTAAATATATGAGGACTCTTTCTCAAGGTCAATACGTGTTTTACTTGTAATATTCAAAAGAATGTATGGTGATAAGACATAGATAATATAAAATCTACCACTCTGACCACGCTTAAGTGCACGGTTCAGCGGCATTGAGGACATTCTTGTTGTGCCCCCATCACCGCCATCATCTCCAGATCTTTCCATCTTCCCTAACTGAAACTCTGCCCCTGTGACCCACTAGTCTCCGCCCCCCCCCAGCCCCTGGCACCCACCCTTCTACTTTCTGTGTCTGTGAATTTGAGTGCCCTGGGTGCCTCATGGAAGTGAAATTTCACAGCGTTCACCCTTTTGTGACTGGCTTATCTCACTCAGTGTTAAGTTCTCAAGGTTCATCCATGTCGCATGTATCAGAATTTCTTTCCTTTTGAAGGCTGTACAAGATGATGTTTTAAAACAATTTTTTTTGACGTGTATTTGTTTTTGAGAGACAGAGAGAGACAGAGTGTAAGCTGTGAAGGGGCAGAGAGAGAGGGAGACAGAATCCAAAGCAGGCGCCAGGCTCCAGGCTGTCAGCACAGAGCCCCACAGGGGGCTCAAACCCACAAACCACGAGCTCACGACCTAAGACGAAGTCATATACTTAACTGACTGAGCCCCCCAGGTGCCCCTGTATGTGCTGATGTTTTAACTGAGTGACTTATAAACAAAATTCCTGGAAGCTGGCCTATTTTCATGCAGGACATTCTCCGTGCTTCCAGAAATAGGACTATATCTGTCACGGTCCTAATGGGGGCACTTGAAGAAACCACAGGTTTGGGAGTCAGAGAGACTGTAGTTGGAACCCCAGCCCCACAGCTACCAGCTACATGACTTTGAAGAAGTTATTTTACATCTGTAGTCTCATGTGTATAAGACTAGGGTAGTAATACGCACCTTATCATGTTCTTAAGTGGGCCCCATGAGCTAAGGTTCATAGAGCCCTGAGCGGGCAGGTGGGGGAGGTTGGCTTGCTAAGGACTGGCTCTCCTTGTGATGTGCTGGCACCATTGCCAGTCTTGCTCCTGAGTCATTTGAGACAGAAGAGTGTCTTCTCTATAACGTTTCCTGTGGCGGTTGCCATATGAAGACATTCGCGTATACAGACCACACGGGAGCTGTCCAATCCCTGCTCTGAATAGGGTTAACCTGTCTCCCTCCTGCACATTCGGAGAGAAGGGGCCAACATTATAGTTTTCATTAATTCTTTCGGTAAACATTTTTAAAGGACTTACTACGTGCTGGAGACCTTGAATGTCCTGGGGGGCACAGCAGTGAACAGCACAGACCTGGCCCTACGTGAAGGGAGGAGGCAGATACGCTCGCAAAAAAATAAGCCTATTTCCTGGGAGCGGTGGCGGGGTGCTCGGGAGAAGACAAGAGCAGAATAGCAGGACTGAGAGGAAGAAAGGGAGCAAGCAGATGGATGGGTGTCCCGGGGACACCACTGCAGGAGGTGATGTCTGAGCAGAGATTGGTGTGAAATGGGGGGCAAGTCATGAAAAGTGCAGGGAAGTGTTCTGAGTAGAGGTGGGAGCAGTTCCAGAAGCCCCTGTGAGCTGGGCACAGCCCGAGGGCAGGAGACAGACCACACGGTCGTGGATGACAGAGCACAGGGCAGGGTGTAGGGAATAAAGCGTCGGGCAGGACGGAGGAGGGCTGTAGGTGCCACCGGTTAATATCAGTCGGCCCTTATTCACTACACTTTTAGTATCAGCCTTGTTGTGGACTGAATGTTTGTGTCCCCCCGAGAGTCCTGCTGGAGCTCTAACCCCCAGTGTGACAGTGTTGGGCACTGGCCCACTGGGAGGTGATTAGTGTTAGATGAGGTCTTGAAGATGGGGCTTCACGATGGGATTAGTGTCCTTGCAAGGAGAAGAAGAGAGACCAGAGTTCTCTCTTTCTCTCTCTAGGAGCCATCTGCAAGCCAAGAAGAGACCCCTTACCAGGAACCTGATCTGTCAGAGCCTTGACTGTGGACTTCCCACCCTCCAGACTGGGAGAAGTAACTGTTGGCTAAGCCCCAGTCTGGGGTATTTGTTTATGGCAGCCTGAGATGACAGAGACAAGTCTTTTGTCCCTGAGTGATGTGGATCACTTCCTAAGGCATACATCTTTTCCCATGACTCCTACCGACTTCGTAAACAAACACCTGCCTTTCAGTAAATGAGTGCCGCACTAGAGTGAGGGGGTCAAATACCCTCCCTACCCGTGGACAGGTACATTTGCCTGCCTGCTCACCTTGAAGAGTCTGGCCGGGTCAGCCCCAGGTGTGCGTGGCCCATTCCTAGCCCCAACCGGAGCTGCCTCAGAAGCCATGTGCATTTACACTCAACCATCCAGTACATGTTGGACGGCTTTTTTGCTCATATGGTGCTTTTGGGAATCTGCCAGCAGCAGGCAATTTGCTGGACATGTGGAGATTGCAATGTGCGGTGAAAGGCTGGTGGGCCATGGCCTTGAGCAGACGGCAGTTATGACTGGCGCCAACATGTGACCAGCTGTAGCCATGCTGGAAGGCTGAGGTTGCTGCCATTGGTTCTCTACTTTGTCCCTACTCATGAAATTGTTCTGGTGGGAAATAAATATATGGGGCGGCACCAGCACATGAAATATCAGACTGTCATTAAACAGTTTCACCACCCCTGTATTTGACAAGTATTTTTAATATTTAGAAATACATAATCTCTCATTAATCATCACGTGGTTAACAGTGAGATGGGCTCTTCTTCCTAGTGGATCAACATAATGAGATAGAACATTATGGACTAAACATTACGGGACTTGAAATTTGGCAACTCTGCTAAAAGCGCATGTCATGATGCCCATGAATATGTGAAGCATGTAAGAAATATACTTGTGTCCTATGGAGGAAACTTCAGTTCAGCTCTCCGTGCATCCAATGACCTCTTGTGGTTAATTGACATGCAATCGGTAGTTTCAGGTATCCACTCAGTGGCCCCGCGCTGGAGCTGGTCTGCCTGCCCACCGGCCCATAACACTAATCTCTCTGGTTAATAACTTGCAGTATGGGCCTCATTAATTCCGAGAACTTATCCCCGTACAGTAGGCTTTAATCCTCTGTATTAGTATGTTGTAATTTGTCTCCTAACTGGGCATTTTCTCCTCTTTATTGCGTGGTGCATTTGGAATAGTGTTGTTTTCCAGCATTTTGCTTTTTGAGCAAGTCCATACTTCTATATTCCTCACCCTGGGAGGGACTCCTCAATTGTTTTGGGAGTCCTACTCTATCTTATGTTGAACACTTTTGGGGACAGAATAGTCAGATTAATGATAATATTTGTAATCATCATCAAAACAAAACAGCTAATAGTTACCGAATGTGCATTATGTGCTAAGAATTATAAGCTGTTTCATTACATTAACTGACATTTCTCATAAGAATCCCATGAGATAGGTATTCTTACCCACATTTTGCATATGTAGAACCACCAAAGTGATTCTGTTTCATTGATTTAGTGATGGAGCTGGGACCACAGTCCAACCAGGTGATCCATACAACTCCTAGAACTTATGTTGAAATGAACTCACTTGTAGACCAGGCCACCTGAGCCGTCTGGGCACCTGCATTGCATTGCCAGGTGAGCGAGACTAGCTTTGACCCCAAATCCACCCCATCATTGGCTGTTACAGAAAGGAGGACTTCATCTTACTTCTAGATCGGGAACTTCGGAACTGTACCTTCAGGCTATAATGGAAGTGTCTCTTAATTTTAAATAACTTCTTCTTTGTATATGGAAATATGGAATGGTGAGGTCTTTTTGAGGGTTGATGCTAAGTCTTCTTTCCTCTGTTAACCCCCGGAGTCAGCCGGGGTTAACCCGGGATGAAGCCAAAAATATTTTTGAACGAATGCTAGCCATTTTTTCAAAGCTACAAAATTTTATACATCATTTTCTACCTATTGCTAGACATTTTCTCTCTCTATGTTTTTATTCAGTGTGTGAAAGCAGCAAAGCAGAATAAATTGTTGTATCATTTTGGAAGGAGAAGTAAAGAAATTGGAGGTCGTTTTGTAAAAAATAGATGTACCATCCAGCTGCCATCAAAAAAATAATAGATGCATTTCAGGCCCCCTTGAAAAATACGTTGATGTGACAACCTGCCTGCAAGAGCTGACCCCATCGGAGGTCACAGAGACCCCCGAAATGAAGAGCTGACCCCATCGGAGGTCACGGAGACCCCCGGAGCGAAGAGCTGACCCCACTGGAGGTCACGGAGAACCCCGGAATGAAGAGTTGCCTGGCTTGCAACAGTAAATTTTTAGATCCCAAATTTTGCTTTAAGAATTTACCTAAAAAAAAAATACATGATGTGTAAAGATAATGGAAAGTTCTCTTTTAGCAGAATGTGTTCTGATGAATATAGAAATCATTATGGATTCAGGAAATTATGATCTTTCATTTCCCTGTATCATAGTTGACCCAGGCAGAAGTCACCAGTGAATGCCAAAATCTCTGGGACAGGTTAATAGGGAATAAGATACCCACAAAATCTTGAGGTGTCCTCTCTTAAATTCTTACTAATTCAAAACAAAACAAAAATAAAATAAAATTACCTTTCTGATGGAGAGATCTAAGGAATGCTGCCTAACCAACTGGTCAGAGTCAGTCCCGTCAATGTTGGAACAAAATATATGCTTCTTGATAGCATGGAATAACCAACCCAGCGCATTCTTTATGTAATATTATTGCCAAAAATGTTGATGTGAATCTAATCGTGAGAAAATAATCAGATGAGTCCAGGTTGTGGGGTTTTGTAGAATACTACTGTGCTAGTTTATAAAAATAAAACAAAAGTAGTGTCAGCAGGAAAAATGAAACAATCTGGAAGACGGTGAGGTAGAGGAGGAGGATATATGAAGTTAAAAGAAATAAAATAGAAATAACAATGAATGCAAAACATTGTCCTTGATGGGTTTCTTGATCAAAAGAAATAGTTATAAAAACCCTGGGGGGAAATTAGGAAATTTCAATGGGGCTCTATATTCATGTTAACTATTGCAGGCGTTCTAGTGTAGGCAGAAGGTACAGTTTGTGGCGGTTTAGAAGAATGTCTTTACGAGGAGATTCGTGCTGAGTATTTGGAGTGGTGTTTGTATGCGACTTTCAGAGGGTTTAACAAAAGCAAGTTTGTGTGTACGTGTGTGCACATATACACGTATGTACAAATAGATGCACATATATACAGAGAAAGCGAGGGCATAAATGCGGTAAAATTGTCAGCAGTTCATGATGTCTACATATGCAGGTGTTCGTCGCTTTATCTATTCAGTTTTCCCTGAGCCTGGCAATTCTTCAAAATAAGAAGTGTTGGTGCAGGTGGGAGGAGATGATATCTGTGCACCCGGGTGAAGCCGATTGTGGGACATGTCGGGCTGTGGTATTCTGGTAATATCACCTGTCTCCTCTAAAACACCCCTTTTTTGGGTGATGTATGTGTTCTGTTGCTTTGGGGGAGTGCAGAAGGGAGCATCCATTTGTGGCTTTTCCTTTCTCTGGGCCATAAATCTCCAGTGATCAGAGGAGAACGTTGGTGGGGAATGGCAGGCTCTGTGTGTAGTGTCTTCGGGAGCTGTGTCCCGTGCGAGACACAGGCTTGGGGGCCATTGCCTGGGTCAGTCCCTGCCTGGTGCCAGCATCTCCAGCATCTGGGTACATGTGGCCCTGTGTTTTCTAAGAAAGTGTTTTTCTTAGCTTCCTCTCTGGGCTTGGTGGGTATTGTGGCCATCACCTTCCAGAGGTGGAGGCGGGGAGAAGGTAAAGGCCCCTAGAAATCATACTGCTGTCCCCTGCAGAATTCTCTTTTCTGCCCTTGACTGAATAAGTATTCCAAAGGAAGTGAGAGAGCTAACAGTGTGGTAGGGTCTCAAAATTTTGACACCCCCAATGACAAATGTGTTCATATAACGATTAGCATGCACATGCGTATATACGGGTTTGTGTGTGTATATATAGGCCCTACAAAAAACGGCGGGTGAAGTTTGTGGTTGGCGTCTAAGCTTCTGCTTTATTTCTCCAGACGGGTAATAATGCAATTACTCAAATGTCACGTAAGACAGGGTGGCCCGTCTGATGAGCCAGGAAGGGAATCTGGAGGAAATTACACGTGCAGGTATAAGCAAACCGGGTTTTTATGTCAACGTGAGGGCTTTTTTCTTTGGGGAGCCCAGTCTTTCACACACTAATCTTTGCTGAAACAGCAGTGGAATATACACATTTGACGTGTAGATGACTGTAGGGGACTGTGCTAGCTCACAAGGGTCCCCCTCCCCTGCCCCCCCTCCCCTCCCACTGCTTGAAGCTGTTTGCAGAGGCGGAGTGTGGGGTGGTCCCTGGCCAGAGGGCAGATGTCCGGAGGCACATTCTGGGGCAGTGCTGATGAGCATCCTTGGGCAAACCATGGCTTCCCGGAGTTGAAAGTTCCTCACTGTTGAAACGGGATAACGGAAGGTGTGCCCAGTTCAGACTGTCCTTATCAAACTGTCAACTGAACTGTAAGGAACCGTTGAGGCCACCACGCAGACGGGCCTTTTTTGCAGGGATCTTCATTCTCCAAGTTCAGAGTTGTGTCCCATCTCTCTTTCCAATCAATAGGATAACCACAGTGACTAGCGGTGATGATGCTGACGCTATCTACCAAAGTCTCACTGTGGGGCAACTCAGCGCTAAGTTTTCTTTGTCCATTGTTCCCTTTATCCATTGGTAAGAGCAGACTCCGTAGTCACCTGCCTTCTTCACATTTTCCCTTCCTTTTCCACCCATCGTGGGTGGCGTGTATTTCCATAGTCCTCTTGAAAATCTCAAACCTGCCAGACCGTAGAGGAGGGAGAATTATTAGCTCATCAGATTCAGTACATCCAAATGAACTTGGTGACAAAGCGGCACATAATTCACAAGCTACAACAATTATTAACATGTGACTGTTTCTGGCAAGGCCCAGAGTGAACAATCAGAAAACTATTAATGCAGTCTCAGGCTGAAGTTGAAAAGGTAAATGAGCAAATACTTGGAATTCTTATGTTATTGGCTTGAACTGTTGCCATGCCTTTCTGAATTGAATACTTAGAGTCATAAAATACCTTAATTTCCTGTCCCTCACTCTGCTTCCTTTGGATTCTCCAATTAATGGAAGCGCTCACATTTTGCTTTGTGTCTGTTTTTAAAACATCATTTGGTACTAAAACATTTCCTGCAGATTGCTTTATAGGGCGTGCCGTTTATTCCTACATATCATATATAAAGACTTCTAGCCTGTTTTAATATACGAAACTTGTATGCACCACCAATAATTATATGAAAAGATACAATGGTACTTTCTTGCCTCCAAATGATTTATGACTCAGCTGTTTAAAAAGATGTTACTGAATTATTTAAAATAATACCCATTTCTTAGATCCATGAAAGGATTCTTTTTTTCTCCCCCTCATGAAAGGATTCTTAAATCTCCCTGGTGAGAGCCTGGCTTCACCCAGCATCCATGGGCATAATCCCTCAATGATCATTAAGTAGCTGTTTCACACCAGACACTCCTGCTTAGGACTTTATCCACATATCTCCTCTAATTGTCCCGTGTATTGTGTAATTGTCTTCATGTTACAGCTGAGACCACAGAGCATTGGCATGTGATGCTGGGACTCAAGCTCAGATGTCTGTCAGGGCAAAGACTGTTCCCTGTAATGACAGAGATTGTGGCATCCCCTGGCCTTTGGGAAGATCCTAATTTATGTCAGGAGGCAAGATGTAAAGACCTGAACCATTGAGGACAATTTAAAGCCTTATAACGTGAAATGGCATGAGCGGCAGATAGATGCGTGTCTCTTGGAGGAGGCGGCCACAGGGATCTGGAAGCATTCAGAGACCATTTGCTGGAGGGGACTAACCTTGGGCAGATGCATGAGTGCTGGAAGGGGTCTGGAAGAGTGGCCAGGAGCTGGATGTGGAGGTATGGAGACTGGAAGGCCAGCGTCCGGATGAGGCAATGAAACCAGCTCACAGGGCCAATGAGCGCAAGATGAAAAGTCTTCTCAGACTGCATCACAGCACCTCCCTCTCCCACTCTGATTTATCATCCACTTTTAGGGAAACCCAGTAAGAATCAGATGAGCATGCCAATCGAATTTTATGTGCAAAAAATGGAAAACCATGGTGACATTCTGAGTTATCACGGCTCATGCCTACGTTGTCACGTTGTTAACCAGGCACTGTCCATCACACGCTAGCTCTGCCTTCTACTTTGGAGATCCCCCCACCCCCCACCCCTCCACACTTGAGATGCATTCTCTGGTGTCACTCTCACAGCCGGCCAGTTTTTGTCAGGTTCTACAGGGGAAGGCGGCAAAGCCGACAGGCATGGACCTGAGTCCCAGGTTGGATTCTGCCACCAGTTGCTGTGGCTTTGAGAAAGTTGTTCCATCTCTGGGAAAAATCTCTCATGTGTCCCTTGAGATGCTACATACTCACATGTGAAGTTTAGATGAGATCCTGGTGGGCACAGGCCATGACATACCCACCATTATCATCTGCCCAGCGGGGATTAATCGACAGAGTTTAGCTCCCCTTTGATGGTACCTGTGTATAGACGAACTCGCTAGAATGGAAATGGAATCTTACATATGAACTGCCATCAGTGAGCATTTATAGAGAAAACAAGAAGAATGGTGTTTGATTACCCAATAACCAGAGCCCTGAGGAATAGGCAGGCAGAGGTCTGGACACTCCAGCCTTTGAACACCAGCAGCTTTAACGAGAAGGTTGGACGCTTTCAAGTAGAAAGCAGGAAGCACCATGTTAACCACATTTTCTATTATTTTCCCTGATCATGGGCTGGTCTTCGTGGTATGATTCTTCTAGCAAAGCAATCCTTTATTGCAGAGTAACAGGATATATTCATGAAAAACGTTGCTCTTTCCAAATTCCTTGTTCAGTTTCTGTGGCCCTCTGAGATATTCTTAAAGTAATGGGTTGGGTTGGCTTGGCTCTGTCCTCCCTGATATGACAACCAGGATCATATTACTTATCTTAACTCTAAAATGGGTACTCTGAAGGTTTATATGTATATATGTAGCTTTTCCTTCATTGCAATAATTTATGATTCTCTGGTGTTTCCAGTGCCCCCTATTGACCCAAAACATCATCACATAATAAATTCATGTTCTACTGTGCTCCCCCATCACGTTTGCCTCTGTCTGTCTTTTCTGTGGGAATACCTACCCATTGGCCCCAACAGATCTTGATCTCATTGGGCATTATGGCAATGATGACATTACTTGATCCTTTACAGATGAGTATAGATGTTACATAGACCTTCCATGCCAACAGGCAACATTTCTAAAATTCCAGATTTTCACCAGATCATTCTGTGTCATGCACAAGGTAGGTTAAATCAGGATAAAAGGAGTAAAAATGTCACCAAATTAGAGAAATCATTGGAGAATCAAAGTAGTATTGGCTCAAAATATATGCCATTTGTTGGAGCATCCATGGAGCTCCTGCAGTACTGATCGGAGCTGCCCCTACCAGAAGAGCAGCCGCCCCTCCCTGTGAGAGACCCCTGGATGTCAGAATGCAGAGAGGCAAGCAGAGGGCCATGGAAAGGGCAGACAGCCAAATACAGGAAGACTTGGGGCATCTGGGTGGCTCAGTAGGTTGAGAGCCCAACTCTTGATTTCGGCTCAGGTCACGATCTCATGGTTCATGAGATTGAGCGCCACATCAGGCTCTGCGCTCACAGTGTGGAACCTACTTGGGATTCTCTCTCTGCCCCTCTCTCCCCTCCCCCACTTGTGTTCTCTCTCTCTCAAAAAAATAAATAAATAAGCTTAAAAAAAAGGGAGAAGACCTAAGGATGGGAATTTGGGTAAGGTGGGTACGCTTGCAGGAAGGAGAAACCATCATGGTGAGAAATAGCCCTGTTAGGTGAGGGGCTTGAGCAAGCGAGACAGAGGGCAGGATGGAGATCTGGAGGAGAACACAATCAAGAGGGTGAAAGAGTGGAAAGAAAAGAGAAAATGAACCTGAGAGACTTGGACTTCACACCATAGCTGTAGACCTAGGTCATTATTGGTCTTTGCAGCCCAGACACATTCTAAAAGTGACCTGCATCATTCAGGAGGGGGCAGAAGAAGGCTTAGAATGCGCTGGGTCTCCTGCCAAATCCAGGAGCACAGTGTTACACTTCTTGCCCTCAGGGAGCCAAGAAACTAAAAGGAAGGGACAGTTTTAACACAACATCACAGGATTGTTGCTGTAAGAGGAGGGTGGGGAGGCTTTCTAACCCAATCTTGAGAGAGCTAGAGACCTCTACATAGAAATGTAAGCATCTAGTGGTGCCTGGGTGGGTCAATCAGTTAAGCATCCAGATTTGGCTCCGGTCATGATCTCGCCATTCGGCTTGGGTCATGATCTCACCGTGTGTGGGTTAGAGCCCTGGGTCAGGCTCTGTGCTGACAGCTCGGAGCCAGGAGCCTGCTTCGGATTCTGTGCCTCCCTCTGTCTCTCTCTCTGCCCCTCCCCTGCTCTCTCTCTCTCTCTCTCTCTCTCTCTCAAAAATAAATATTTAAAAAAATTTTTTTTTAAAGAAGAAATGTTAGCATCTAAGCCAAAGTTTAGAAGAAGACTATCTAGTCAAGTGAACAAGTCAAGGCCCAGGACGACCTTCTTTGCTCTAAGCTATGGAAGCAGCATCTTGAGAAGTGATGTGGCCAACCCAAAATGTAGTTCTTATAGCTTGCATTTAGGATACAGGACTCTACCTACCATTTATTTTGTCATATGAGCAAGGACAGCTCCCTTGTCAGCCCCCACATTGTCATGGCAGGAGGGAAGCGTGTGGTCCTTCCAGTCTTTTCCCTCCCCTTGTAGCCCAGCCCTCACAGAGCCCATTGCTTGTGGTATTGCCTTTGGTGTGGGCACATTTAGGCCTGTATCAGCTCCACAAGGAGCTCATGACTAGCAACGCACAGCAATTTTTTGCATCGTGTGTTTCCTGTCTTTCTCTGATGCTCATTTTTTCCATCACTCTTGTCACCACCTGATACAGTTAAGCTCTGTGAGGGCAGGAATTGCCTACATTTCTCCCGACTCTTACATGCTTGGCACCTGCATGAGTGCATGGCTTGCCATGGGCACTCAAAAATGTGTGGAGTGAATGAGTTACAATGCTAAATTATTCCCTAAACCCTCTCCGGCCATATGTACATTCTCAGAACAGTTCTTTTGAGACTCTGAAGACAACAGTAATCTTCACACCCAGTAGTTGCCAAATTTAGATGAACATCAAAATGACTTGGAGCACATAACAATGTCTTAGTCTCCCCCCAAGATGCTTGGAGTCATTGCTTCTAGAAGTGGGACCCAGGGGTTTTATTTTTGACTCAGATGATACTTCACACTTGGAAACCACAGGTCTCTAGTCTGTCTTTCCCATTTTGCAAGGGAGAGAGTAGCCACAGAAACAGAAAATGAGTCTCACATCCCTGCAAGTACTTCTGGGAAGACCTTCCCTCACACCCAAGCCAGTGAACTCTGCTTCCTTGCCCGTGTCTCACAGGAGCCTGGAGCAAGTGGTCCCCTCAATGGGTGGCTTGCGGTTGAGTTTTGAATAAGTTCATAAGGAAAATGCAGGCTTATGACTGGTAACGGTTACAGGAAGTTGATTCCAGGTGAGGAAAACATTTCTCTGCTGCCATTTAAGTAAAATGAAGATAGTAGGACCCACATAATTTAATACAGTTTTCCATTGGTCAAAGGCTTACGTTTTATTTCTTGGTGATTTATTTCCTCCTCAAACATATTCTCCACTGCAAGTGATAGTCCAAGAGCCTGCTTCAGTTCCCAGAGAGCTTGGATTCTTTCTGGGCAGGAAGCCTGCGGTGTCATTCAAGCTGGTTTGGAAAACTGGTTCAGGCTGATGGATAGTTGCTCCTTGGTGAGCACTCAGTCTCCACAAAGGTCACAGCACCCTCGCCTTTAGGATCTAATTTATGTGGAAGTGTTGGCAAAATATTTAGGAGGGCATTCTTGTGGATTTCGCAATTCTAGAGCAAGGGCAGGAAACAGGGAGGAGTGTGAACATCACGGTGATGTTGGCTACTCCACCTCATTACCCAGGGACCTCCCCCCACCGTGAGGCCCGGAGGTTAGATGGATGGTGTTACCTTCTCACATGATCACACCTTGACATCTAGATTGTTTCATTTCAGGCTCAGAACAGGAAGTTAGGAATTAATGAAATTGAGATGATTTCATCCACCCAGGATGTGTTATGATTTCAGGAAAATGTAATTAAATTCTCGTGCACGGCAGAGATCAGTGTTCTAGTAATTTCATGAAGTTATTTCACTGCCTTTGCACTTGAAAATTAACCTTTTGTGTTTTGAGTCAAAAAGTAATATGAAAAAAAATTGTTTTAATGTTTATTTTTGGAGGGAGGGCGGGGAGGAGCAGAGAGCCAGGGAGACAGAATCCGAAGCAGGCTCCAGGCTCGGAGCGGTCAGCACAGAGCCTGATGCGGGGCTTGAACTCACAGGCTGTGAGATCACGACCTCAGCCGAAGTTGGATGCTTAACCAACAGCCACCCAGGTGCACCCCCTCCCAAAATAATATATTTTAAAGTATTTGCGTGATGATTTATTTCAGTGCCTAACTACTTAGGAAAATCATGAGGGGTTTTCTCGTTTTCAAATTTATGAACTAGATAAGGTCTTGACCGCACACGACATAGTACATTGATTTTCCTTGCATTCTGGCATTTCCCGAAATATAATTGGCAAGTTTATTCTTAGACAAAATCCATTTAATCAAAATTCTCATGGTAACTTTCCAAAGTAGCAGTTGAATGTTTCCTGAAAGGATTAAACACCTAAGCTTTGAAGCGGATGGGTGATTATTACAAGAGCCAGGTTAATAGAAGTTGACTTAATTTCTAAACAGCGACATTACAAGAACCTTGTGAGAATAGCTGTTATTGCAAATATATATGTTGACAATGCGTGATCTCAAATAGTCTTCATTTTTTTTTTGTTTGTTTTACTACGTGCTAGAAGGTATACATTCAATTGCACGCACAACGTAACTGTGGAAAGAAGCTAGAGTCTTTCACTTATTTTATTTGTCTATTCGGTAATTCAGCACATAATTGATGGAACACGTACCCATGCCCGTCACCCTAGAGGCACTTAGATCCACGTGAGAAGGTGGTAATCGACAAGTGAATAGGTATCAAGGAGAACTACAAAGACAAATAGGGTGGGGGTCAAAGCATGACCTGGTGCCATGTCTACAAGGACGTCAGGAAAGACCTCTCACCTGAATGACGGGAAGGGGCCGTGGGTCACCTCCTGAAGCACCCGGGGCCGCAGTAAGGCTGAAGGTTTATTTTGAGAGAAACCGGAAGGCATCGAAGAGGTTCAATGATGGAGGCAACAAGAACTGCCTAAGCTTTATGTACCTGTCTCGATAAATTGTAAAACCTCTAGATCATGTAACGAGGGAATCACGTGCAGGGCAGGACCAGGCCTAGGAAATCACGTGAGCAAATAGTAGGTGAATAGTGAACTTCAGAGAAATGCTATCCAAGAGCGGGGCCACCTCTATCCTTATCCTCCTCCTCTCTGGAAACGCCCACCCTCGCAGTGGCTTTCTGTTTCAGGAGGAACCTGGTCCCCCTGCACATCTCCAAGTTTTACTCCCATGGTAAACCCGGCCTCCCTGACTCCTCCCATGATGCTGGCTCTGCCTTGCACCTTCTCCTCCCCCGTGGGGCCCAGAGTCTGAAACACGCAACCTGTCACCAAATTACAGATGATCCCAACACCTCCTTACGACGTGGCCTTTAGCTGGTGCACTTACCCCCTTATCCTCGCCTGTAAGGTTGTGGGGGGCACCTCATCAGATTCAATGCGAAGATGCTTTACGGCTTTACAGGATGCAGTTAGCAGGTGCCAACCGTGAAGGGAAGGACGCTCCATAAGCCGTGGCTGCTTCTACAACTCTCCTGTTTTGGATCCTAATTCATCGGTGTGTTTTTGTCTCGTACACAGTATCACGTGTGCTGGTCCTACTCCGTGATAGAATCCTCCTCGAGAGCAGGAGACATGTCTTATAATCCCCTGTTTCTCCCAGTGCGTTGGGCAGTGTGGGCCTTCAGTCCCCACTGGCTGGTCCGCTGATTGTGTGGTCACCTCTGCCGTGGCCCTTCGTGCCTTCTCCGTGCCGGCCTCTCCAGCCGGCAAGGTCAGGACACCACCAGAGGTCCCTGCGTGCCAGATGTATGCCCCAGTTCCAGACCCTTCTAAGCCTCCACCGGGCGTTTCTCAGTATCTACAGACACTTCTCTGGATGTATGTCATCCCAGAACAGGCTCCTCTTGATGCTGATTTCTCCTGAATTCTTAATTCTCAGAACACAGCCTCCATCAATCTGTCCTTCAGGTGAGAAACCTCTAATTCCTCCCTGGCCCTCAGACTTTCAGTATCTCCTGCCGCGCAAGTTCACCCGCTCCCAGACCGAGCCCCTGCCTCTAGGCACTCACTGGCCCCACTCACACATCTTAGCCAGAGCGTGTTGATAAGCACAGATGTTTGATCTTAAAAGTGGTGAGGCTCAGCGTGGGTGCTGCTGAAGGTAGGGTGGTGGCCAGAAGCTCAAGGTTTGACCTTGCCCTCCAGCACAGAGGCCGCCCTGGGGTGTGGCATCCCCGTGAGCAGGGGCCAGACGAGCCAGTGCCTCTGCCTCCTGACAGCCATCCTGCCACTGTTACACTAACAGAGGAGAGAAGACCAGCCATTTGTTAAAGCACTCGAGATTCCACATCAGAAAATGTACTTTTTCCTATTCAACTAAAAGGTGGTTGCACGTGAGTAATTTCACCAGGACCCAGCTGAGCCAAAAAAAAAAAACAAAAAAAAACAAAAAAAACAAAAAAAACCAAAAACCTCCATCGATCAACCTATTCCTTCCTTTATTAACCCCACTTCTTAAAAAAAAAAGGGGGGGGGAGGGACAATAAAGCCGCCCCTGTGAGCGACTTCACGTGCTGGAGGGTCTCGACCGCTGTCGCCATGCACTCTGCAGCTGTGTTCTCGCTGTCGCTGGGAAGCGGTCTTGGGCCTCGAGCTGGTGAGGTCTTGGGTCGTCCAGGTCGAGTCTGGTCTTATTGACTTTAAGGGTTAAAGGTTGGACCCATCCACCTTAAGATTTTCAGTGGAGGGTTGAACCTGCACGGCCCTTCCTGTTGGTTCTCAGTTAATTAGAAAATTAAATTAACCACAACCCTCACTCCCAGAGCTTTCTGGTTAATTGACGTCTCACTGTATTTGGATTAGAGAAGACCCAGGAGGCACAGGTTATAATTGTGCAGAGTTAAGAGAAGCAAGGGAAGGAGTCACAGACAATTCGCAGAAGAGTGGCGGGTCCGGGCCTCGGGAGACCCCAGCTGTGGGTCAGGAGCTGTTTACGGAGATCCAGGAGGTGAAAGTATCGTCCCCACTCGTTCGCACGCTTTCAGCCTACCTCTCAAATGTGAACGTTTTTATTCCTTCATTTTCTGTGGTCTCCCAGTCTGTGGACTGGACGTGATGACAGGTGTGCAGAATGCGGGACAGGCTAGCCTCCTGAGGGGCTGAAAGCCGCCGGGGCCGATGGCTTTAGATGGGGCATTTTCAGGCTTAAGGTAAAGCTTTAACTGTCCCACATGGAGAACGTCTGCCAGGAAGAGGATGATCATCGGAATGCTTCGTGCTACAGCTGTGAGTGTGTTGGGGGACAGTTAGACTTCGCCTGCTTGCACTTGCCTTGGAGGGTTCCCGTGCGAACCCAGGCTGGCGTGTGGACCAAGCAGCGTTTATGACTCCTTGAAAACACAGATCACTCGTGGGGAGTGTGTGGCAAATAAAGAGCTTTGCAGTTGTCACTCCGAGTCTTGTTATTCTTGTCCGTGGACCCCGGGCTTTAGGGGAGGACGCAGGCGTGGGGCAGCTCAGAGCTGGCTCGTGCACAGGAGTCCATTCCATTTTCATTTCTCCTTTAGGACCTGATAACTTTAGGTTTTACACTGATTGCTTTTTTAAAAATTCTTTTTTAAAATTATTTATTTTTTAATACGAAATTCATTGTCAAATTGGTTTCCATACAACACCCAGGGTTCAACCCAACAGGTGCCCTCCTCAATGCCCATCACCCGCTTTCCCCTCTCCCCCACCCCCCCATCCACCCTCAGTTTATTCTCAGTTTTTAAGAGCCTCTTATGGTAGAAAGTTCTTATAGGGGCGCCTGGGTGGCGCAGTCAGTTAAGCGTCCAACTCTCGATCTCAGGTCATGATCCCAGAGTCATGGGATCGAGCCCCACGTTGGGCTCCCCGCTGAGCATGGGGCCTGCTTCAGATTCTCTCTCTCTGCCCCTCCCCTGCTCGCTCACACACACGCTCTCTCTCTGTCTCTCTCCAAAAAGAAAGTTCTTGTAACTTTTAGGTAAGAATATAATTTGCTGCCGAACTGATTCTTTTTAATATGCCTGATTTGGGTCTCCAGTCAAATAACAGCATAGATGCAAATAACAATGCCGTGATGGTGTGCACTCTGCTAACCAACTCACATGCATTATATTATTTTTTAATGTTTATTTAAGAGAAAGAGTGCTAGAGGGACAGAGAGAGAGAATCCCAAGCACGCTCCACACTCAGCGCGGCGCCCTACTTGGGGCTGGATCTCAAAACCACTAGATCGTGACTTGAGCCAAATATCAAGAGTCAGCCACTTAACTGACTGAGCCACCCAGGCACGTCCCGCCTTTTTAAAATGCATTATATTCTTAATACTCAGAACACCTTGTGGGTAGGAGTTGCGATTACCCCCCGCTCTGCGGAGGAGGACTGAGTCTCAGAGAGCTTTGGGGACCTGCTCACAGCAGCAAGCCAACAAGCGGCAGAACTGGGACTCAGATTCTGTCTGTCGAACCATAAGCCTGCCCTGTGACCGCTGCACTACAGTAGGGGAGAGACCCTCATTCCAGACCATCCAGGGCCCTTCTGCTTCTGTGGGAGAGAGGGATGGAGGGAGGGAGGGAAAAAAGGACATTCCCCTTTTCCTGTGCCTCTAGGGAGAAAGGGGAACTAGCCAGCACCTTGCTATGAACAGAGAAATGCTATCAGATGCTCATATTCCAACAGGGATGACAGTGAGCCCTTTGTGGGGTACAGTGACAACTACGTGTTTCCACGACCCTGAGTTTCCACTTGCTGATAGAGCACATGCAAAAAAATACTCATTTGTGCAGAGGCAGGACGTTATAATAAATGAGTAAGTGTTCAGGAGGCAAGAATGAAACAGGACCCACCTTTAGAATAATCTACTTACTGTAAAACACAATGAAGCCACTTCTGAAGATTTTTTTCCCTCTCTTGCCACGAACATCAACTGAACATTAGCAATAGAGTGGCCGACCAGAATGATGGAAAATTTGCATGATGTTAAATTTTAGCCTGCATCTTATGAAAGTGGTAATAGAGCGGACAGTCTGCTGAGAAAGGAATAAAAAAGAATCACATTTCGGTTTTAATTCCTCATCCATAAGTGTCATTAGAAAGAGAATTCTAGAATCATCAACTTGATGGAAAATGATGCCCCCCCCCAAAAGGTAATGTCTTTGTTATGAAATAGCACCTGCACTATTGAATAAAATATTACCCGTGTTGTGTGCAATGTGATTTCAGTGGAAGAAATTATAAGCGAATGACCCAGAATAAATCATATGCCACCACCACCGCATGCTGCTAATACCAAGATTCATTCTCTTCTGATGGGGAAGCTGCTCAAATTCTGATGGAAATGTTGGTGTTTCTGGGTTTCGAGTGAGTTCTAATGTATTTGTTTATTTTTAAGCACTCCTGAGATGCAGAGAAAAAGCTGGTCAGCAGGTGCACAATACATTCATTTGCTTTGTGCTGTCTGTGGGGGAGGAGAGAGGCAGAGACGTCCTCTCCAGTAAACAACCCTCTTTCTTCCCCCGCCTGTTCTCCAACTATCTCTGGGTCTTGGTGCCTTTGGGCATTATAGCCAGACTTTGAGATAGAACAGTTTTAGAGGGAACATTTATTTCGATGTAATCTTTCCCTGAATGTCCATTTCTAGATTTATATCCAACTGTTGTGATGCAACAAAACATAGGGCAGTTCTGGGCGAAGCTGTTAGCAAAAATCAGTGTGTTTGCCCTGGATTTGTGTGATGTGTCAGGTATGACACCGAGGGTGGCAATGACAATGGATAGGGACAGTATGTTGAGCATCGGGCACTTTGAGTGTCCAAGTTGTCAATCTTCCCAGCATTGCTATGATGTATTCATTATTACCCTCATCTTTTTATTTCAGTTTTTTATTTTAATACCAGAATAGTTAACATACAGTGTAATGTTAGTTTCAGGTGTACATGAATTCAGTGACTTTGTACATTGCTCAGTGCTCATCATGGTAACTGTGCTCTTAATCTCCTTCACCTGTTTCCCCCATGTCCCCACCTCTCTCCCCTCTGGTAATCATCAGTTCTCTGTAGTTAAGAGTCTGTTTCTTGGTTTGTCTCTCTCTTTTTTTCCTTTGCTCATTTGTTTTGCTTCTTAAATTCCACCTATGAGTGAAATCATACGATTTCTGTCTTTCTCTTATTTTGCTTAGCACCACACTCTCTAGCTCCAACCACGTTGTTGCAAATGGCAGGATTTCATTCTTTCCGATGGCTGAGTGATATTCCATTGTGTGTATTTATATCACATCTTATTTATCCGGTCACCAGTTGATGGACAGTTGGGCCCTTTCCATAGCTGGGCTGTTGTCGATAGCACTGCTATAAACATTGGGGCGCAGGTGCCCCTTAGTGTTAATGTCATTATTAACCTCATCTTAAAATCCAAGGCAACTGAGGTGAGATCGCTTAAACAGCTCGCCTGAGATCTCTCAGTGTGTTAGTAACGTGGACTGGATTCCATCCCCAGTGAAGCCAGCTCCCAAATTGTCCTGCTCACCTGCCCACACAGAGTTTCTCTCGTGGATGCGTCCATAAGGTGATGTAATGATCGGATCCCCAATTTTCCTTTGCACTTCGAAGACTTTCTGAGCCATCTGAACACCCTCATATTTTGGCATCAGCACGATCGCGGGAAGAAAACCATTGTCTCTCATCATCGTATTTTTTTCTCCTTTCTCTTTTATGATCATAATTTTCTCTCCATCCCAAGTGAACGGACAGCCTTTGTTTCCCCCATCTTCTCTCTATTCTGGTGATGATGCTTTCGTTTTGCCGAGTGAAACACCCACTGCGAGCAGGAAATTAAGTGCATCGGTGCCTCCACGTGTCACTTGTCTGCCGGGTGTCAAATTCTGGTGTCACAGAGGCATAACTCTGTTGGGGAGAAAATTGTGTTTTGCAGAGCCCGTTCATTTATCACTTCTGCCTTGTAAGTTCCCTTCTTGAAACCAGCAAGACTCGGGCTCACGTGCAGGTCATTTTTATGTGGCACACTTGATTGCTTGGGAAGACACAGTTTAAAAGCACTTTCTTTAGAAGGAAAGATACTCTTCACTCCAGGGTGAAATATTTCAACCAGATCCTTGGGAGTGCTTGTCTCTGAACCACTCACCTTGGTTGGGAGCTGCTCTAACAGGGTTTTGTTAATTGAGTAGCATCTACCTTGATAATTAATGGTGAATGGAATGTTTAGGACTTCAGCCTAGAGTTGCTCTTTTCAGAAGTCTTTTCGGGGAGTGAGAACAAAAACAACACTCAAAACACATCTTTGAGTTCTGGAAATTCAAGAGAAACTGCACTATTTCTAAAGAGTCATTACCTTGCCTTTTTTTTTTTTTTTTTTTTAATTTTTTTAACATTTATTTATTTTGAGATAGGGAGAGACAGAGCATGAACAGGGGAGGGTCAGAGAGAGGGAGACACAGAATCCGAAGCAGGCTCCAGGCTCTGAGCTGTCAGCACAGAGCCCGACGCGGGGCTCAAACTCACGGACCGCGAGATCATGACCTGAGCCGAAGTCGGACGCTTAACCGACTGAGCCACCCAGGCGCCCCAAAGAGTCATTACCTTGCCTTTTTGAAAGAAGAGGAGGAGGAATCCTCTGTCTCTCCCAAGGAAAGTTTATTTCCCAGACAACCATGCCTGTTCTGGCTTTATTTGTGTCATCAATTTAGTTTAAATGCAGCTGTCGCACGCAGATGCAACCATGTGATAGAATGGCACCAGAATCCGGACATTTGGATTACTTCTCGAATACTTTCCTTACTGTTTTTTATAGTTATACTGAATACGTTGTGTAATTTTGCGAGGACTCCCATTATCGTTTCTGTAAAATCCAGTCTTCCCTATTAACTTCACAGAATGGTCAGAAAGGTAGAAAGGAGCAATGCTGTACTGGAACTTGGAGGAACGCAACTCAAGTGCCACGTGTTACTTTATACTTTTGGTACAGTCAACAAATACCAAGGAGTTGCGTGAGCATTTCTGTTGAGGGCTTACTCTGGGCAAAGAAGTGCCTTCATCTTGTCGTAGAATTGCTTGCACACAAACGACTCGGGAGGATGTCGGGTGCTGCAGGGGGATTGAAGGTCCCGGAGGCCCAGGGGACCAGAGGAAGGGAGGCCTCAGGTGCTGACTGCCTTCTGTTCCGCCAAGCTTTGGGGTGTGTGTGCGTTAAATGGCTTCTATCCAGGTGGAAGGTGGGGGTGCTTCGTGGAGAAGATTGGATTTTAAATTACCCGAATGAGAGGTATAATTTAATAAGTTCTATAAGATATATGTTATGCATAGTGGTATATATCTTGAAAAGGGCCTTCAGGGAAGAGAGGATACCAAGAGCAAAGACGCAAGGAAGCTGGGCCAGTCCGGAGGGGCCCAAATGGTTCAGCTTGAAGGGAGTGTAGGACATGTATATGGGAACACGGTCAAGTCTTGCTAGAAAAAGGCATCTGTGGAGGGGGTGTGGGGAGGCTGCAGAGGGCTGTGCATGTTGTTGAAACATGAAGTAACAGGAAGAAAAGGAGCCAGGGGGTGGCATGATTATACAAGCAACAGTTCAGGTTATGCTGTATGTGCCCTGGCAAAACCAAAGCCCAGGCACCCTCATTGGGGTGAATGCCCTCTGGGTCGCCCTGGCCAAGGCAGAGAGAGGTAGGTTTGATGAAGAGAAGTATCAGAGACGCAGCTCGGATTGCTCAGAGTCTCCCTGGGGGTGAAGTGGACATCCCTTGAAAGAGGGTGTGACCCCAGTATTTGCAGCATACTTGAGGCAGCCATGTAGAAAGGAGTCTGGAGAGGACGTTCAAGCTTTGGAAATGTGTTTGGAAGGAATGTTTTTGTTCTATGGTCACCGAAATTACGAACCCAAATGAGATCAGATAGGAAAAGAATTTTGAGAGAGAAGAGGGCTGAAAACGGATGGTCAGTGCCAGCAAAGGAGGAGGAAAAGGTACAGCCAGCTCCTTCCCTGGGTGGGTGACACTTTCAACCGTGAGAGGTGGTCAGGCTGAGTGAGAAATGCAAAGTCTCCCTCGGATTTCACGGGAGACTGAGATGCATTTGCAATCAGGTGTGACGCTCCAGGTTTTAGGTTCAATTTTGATCCTTTCATTTCCTCGAGTTTGATTTATTTCCTCCTCTGCACTCCTGAGCATTTCTTCCTGGCAAAGAGCTCCCTGAACTCATTGCGCCTACATATTGATAGAACTCTGCTGGAAATAGATGCTCTCCGGAGTTGATGAGCGATCAGGTGCCCAGGGCCACATACTTGAGAATGGGGGGCGGAGGGCGAGAACTGGGGGTCAGGGTGTCCCTGCTGAGGCTGCAGCATGTCTGTGCCACAGGGCGAGGAGCAGTGTGCTTCCTGGGGGCCCCAGCAGGTGTTGTGCGAGGGAAGCAAGTCCAGGGCTGGATAAGTGGTAGAAGATATGGGGTTTTATACTTTGTGTTTATTGATTGATCTGAGTGGCTAAATGAATATTCATTTTGCTTCCTGTTGACTCTGTTGTGTAAGAATCCAAGTAGAAAAGAGAAGCTTCTCTGAAGAACTCATTCTGTGCTGACTTGTGTTTGAATCTTCAAAGAGCACATCACTAGGAGGGTTTCTTCCCATAACTAAATTCCAGAGAAGGATGGGGATGCCTTAATGAGAATCCGCAGAAAGCAGATTTCATCGACTCACAGGCTACAGGAGCTAGAAAGGCTTTTAGAAGTCCTCTGGTGTTCTTGTCCAATTTTAATATCAGGAAGCAAACTCAGAGAGGGGAATTGACTGCCGGCCCTGCATTTACCATCCACTTGAGACAAATGTGCTCCAGTGAGGGCAAAATGCACCCCCCACCCCCAGGTAAAGGAAGGTGGTGAGGGACGGAGTTCTCATTTGCCTGAGCCTTACAGCCTCTAGCACAGGTTGAGTCTTAATTTATGTTTGATAACAATTACCTGCTAACACCCCAAGGATTCCATACACGTAGCCTGGTCATCACTACTCCTGGTGAGTAAGCCTGACAAGGATGAGGATTGAACCAGAATGCTGAAGTAAACGCACAATTAATTCCCAACATTAACCACAAAGGAAGGAAGGAAGGAAGGAAGGAAGGAAGGAAGGAAGGAAGGAAGGAAGGAGAAAGAGAAAGAGAAAAAGAAAGAAAAAGAAAAGAGGGGGAGGGAGAGAGAAGCAAGGGAGGGAGGAAGAGAAAGAAAGAGGAAGAAAGAGGGAGGAAGGAAGGAAAGAGGAAGGAGGGAGAGAGGGAAAGAAAAGAAAAGAAAGAGGAAGAGGAAGAAAGGGGGAGGGAGGAAGGAACAGAGGGAGGGAGACAGGGGAGGAAGGAAAAAGGAAGGAAGGAAAGAAGGAGGGAAGGAAGGAAAAAAATCCTAATATTATGAGACCAAAAATTCATCTTGAACATTTTATGTCCAGATATAGTGAGACTTTATCACAACTGAATCTAGTAAATTTGGTTACTTGAAGTAGCCAGTTGAGTCTGGAGGTCTTCACAAGTCACTTAAACTCTTAACTGTCCTTGACCAATGACCTGAAATCGGAAACACACTTTGTCTTCTGGAGAAGACAGTTCTAAACTGGAAGTCTCTAACTGGTCAGATTCTGAAAACATTTCCCCCCATGTATTTGTTATCTGTTGCTGCCTAACAAATTACCCCAAACCTCGGGGCCTCCTTGGAGGGGCAGACACATTGTATCTCCCAGTTTCTGAGAGCCAGGAATTTGGAGGCAGCTCAGACATTCTCATGAGGCTACACTGAAGCTGTGGGACAGGGCTGTGTGGTCTCATCAGTGGACTGGGTCTGGAGGGCCTGCGTCCAGGCTCATTCACGAGGTGGGCTTCCCCCAGCACAGGGAGATCCACAAGAGAGTGTCCAACTAAAACAGAAACCACAGTGTATGTTATGATTTGATCTTGAAATTAGTGTGTTAGCCTTTGTTATATCCTATTGGTCACACAAGCCAGGTATGGTGTGGGCGGGGGGACTACCGAGGCTGTGGGTACCAGGTAGTGGGGGATCCCGGACCATCTAGAGGCTGCCCCCACACCGATGTGTGGCTACGCTACTCTTTTTCTTTGGAGCCATCCAAGGAATCATTTCGTCCAATTTAAGGCTTCCATTAGTATGTGATATGGGTTCAGTTTAGAATAAAAAGGCAACTATCAGCCAGATGGACAGGCAAGGAATCACACCTACCTACAGAAAAAAAAAAAAAAAAAAACATCTTCAGAGAGAGATACAGTTGCAGATAATTGTTTAGAAGCATGGGTAGGTATATATTTATCCATGCACATGTATATATACATGTTCTCATTTACTTTTCAGAAGCAACCATGTAAATTAGGAATCATTGTTCCCTGTCTTTACAGATGAGGAAATGGATTTGGAAAGTTGCATATCTTTCCCAGGGTCACACACCCTTTAAATTATGTAGCTCTGAGGTGCCTGGGTAGCTCAGTCGGTTAAGCATCTGATTCTTGATTTAGGCTCAGGTCATGACCTCACAGTTCGTGAGTTCGAGCCCCCCATCAGACTCTGCACTGACAGCATGTGGAGCCTACTTGGGATTCTCTCTCTCCTCTCTCTCTACCCTGCCTCCCCTCGCTCATGTTCAAGCATGCACTTTTCTCCATCTCTCTCTCTCTCTCTCAAAATAAATAAATAACTTAAAAAATGTTTTTTAACTTACTTTGGCTATTCGGGATCTTTTGTGGTTCCATACAAATTTTAGGATTGCTTGTTCTAGCTTCGAGAAGAATGCTGGTGCAATTTTGATTGGGATTGCAATGAATATGTAGATTGCTTTGGGTAGTGTTGACATCTTAACAATATTTGTTCTTCCAGTGCATGAGCATGGAATGTTTTTCCATTTCTTTGTGTCTTTTTCCATTTTCTTCATCAGTTTTCTATAGTTTTCAGCATACAGATCTTTACATCTTTGGTTAGGTTTATTCCTAGGTATTTTATGGTTCTTGGTACAATTATAAATGGGATCGATTTCTCAATTTCTCTTTCTGTTGCTTCATTATTGGTGTATAGAAATGCAACCGATTTCTGTACATTGATTGTGTACCCTGCGACTTTGCTGAATTCATGTATCACTTCTAGCAGCTTTTTGGTGGAGTCTTTCGGGATTTCTACATACGAGTATCGTGTCGTCTGCAAAAAGTGGAAGTTTGACTTCCTCCTTGCCAATTTGGATGCCTCTGATTTCGTTTTGTTGTCTGTAGCCCTTACTCCAGATCCAGAGAAAAACGAAACAGTATTAAATGGAAGCTCCCATAGCTTGCTTTTGGATAAATGTGTACCAAACTCAGTAAAGATTTTGTTTTAAATAACATGTTGTGAAGTGCATGGGATGGTTTTTTGCTTGTTTTTGCTTCTAGCTACAAATGAAAATAAAGATATTTCCTTTGTCAGTGTAGAAGTATTCTATATTCCTTTAAGAGAAGCATTAACCCCTTGTTTGCCATCTCTTAAAAAGCAGGAATGCTTGGGGTGCCTGGGTGGCTCGGTTAGTCAAGCATCCGCCTTCAGCTCAAGTCATGATCTCACAGTTCATGAGTTCAAGCCCCACATTGGACCTACTTTCAGGGCTAAGGCCACTTCGAATCCTCTCTCTCCCTCCTTCTCTCTCTGCCCCTCCCCTGCTTGTGCACACACGTGTGCTCTGTCTCTCTGTCTCAAAAATAAACATTAAAAAAACCCAGGAATGTTTTCCAAGCTGAGAAAGGAATATATTAAATGCAAATGACAATTTTTGAGTAAGCTGGAGTGTGGGCGGTGTGGTTCCCACTCGGGCTTCTCAGGCTTGGTGAAATGTCACAATATCTGTGCCGAGTTGGGCAGGCTGAGGGCGCTGAACAGTGCTGCTCACGCTCTGGGGGGCACGGAGAAGGGGCCTGAACAGGCTCCAGGGGGTAGGACACACCATGGAACCCTGGGATCCACATGCTGGGTTTGCATAACTCAGTTCACCTTCCCTACTTGTCAAAGCGAACATGGAAATGTTTTCCCTTTGTCTCCCAGAGGGAGATACTTCTGGAAAGTAATGTGAAGACGTGTACTTTGTGAACAGACTCATCTAACACACAGAGGAACTCGGTGTTTAGGAAAGCTCTGGTGAATACTGCTTCAAAGAAGGAAGGGGCATCTGAAACCTGATGCATGAGGTCGGTGACATTTTGGCTGACGTTAACCTAGCTACTGGTGCATTGAGTTTTCTGAGAAATAGGTATAAAAATATCTTATATTAATACTGGCTACAGAGAAATCAGGAGGCATGCTCTGACATCTGCACAACACAGCAAAGCCCTTTGAGAAAATTCTGGGTTTTCTCACTCTCCTGAAGAAGGAAGCCACAAGTTTACCAATCAGCCTTTACATTTAAATTTCAAAACAATAAGTCTACCATGTGGTTTCCATAAGGTTTTAAAAGCAGATAAATATCTTCTTCTACTAAACACACTTTGCAGTTTTGTTATGCTTTATGGCCCAACCTTTTCTTCAGTTATTTCACAATTTCATAGCTCTGAGAGCTGGCTGCCACACGACCCTGTGGGGAGTGGACACACACATGCACAGTGTGACTTGGCATTGAACACGAGCAGGTCAACTGGACGGTCTCGTGAAGGACACAACGGGTCAGGGGTAGACCTCCGGGCAGGTTGTTCTCAAAGCATTCTCTTCAGACCAGCACCTTCAGCATCACCTGGGACCTTGTTGAAAGGTGAATTCTCAGGTTTCATGCCAGACTTCCTGAGTCAGAATGAGTCATTGTTACCCGTTAGTACCTATTTGCACGACAGTTCTGCTGGAGCTTTCGCAGTCAGAGGAAGAGCAAGATGGATGCCGTAAGGTGCATGGAACACCTGTTGTCGTTTCTTTGGGCCATGAACACATGTCTGTTCCTGGGACAGAGAAGGACTGGGCAAACGTAAGGCCTTTGTACACTCCTCATAAATGTCGCATGATTACCCACTAATAGCCCAGGCAAGCATCACCTTCCCCATCAGTGCCAAATCAGCCATTATTATTCTACCTCTCATCTTTGAGATGAACTCAGATCCCTAGTCTTTATGTGGAGTCCTATGTACCATTAATTTTCTCTGCTCACTCCAGGCAGATAGCAGACTCAGTACAGCAGACACATCTCGGGTCTCTGATGATTATAGTTTTGCTTCCAACTTCTCCTCCAACTAGGATTCCTACCCACATTTCAGTTTCCGATTTGAGTGAAGATCCTTTGAGAATATTTCTCCAAAGATTTCGTTTTCTAAATGGCGTGTAACTCTTTCCTTGTACGGCAGTTAGTTGGCCTATCACCCTTCATTAAAAACAACAACAACATTCTATGCATGTTATATCTTGACTGCTCCAATCTGGAAAAGTTTTGAGACAGACTCACATCTCAGATTTCTTTGTAACTTTTCAGTGTCCAGCCAACATTGAATAATAATCATTTATGGTGTTTACTTGATGCCCTTGAGGTAGATACGGCTTTCCCCAACCATGATTTTTCCAGAATGTGCTTAAATGCATTCACGCTTGGTCCCTGACCACTCTCTGCATCTCCCGGCATTGTGCCTCTAACAACGTACCACAAATGTGCCGGTCAGGGAATGGTGGTTTTGGTTTGGTTGGCCCACATAGTTGTTTTTTCCTCTGAACCTCAATTTAAAAGCTGGTAAATTTCATGTACAAAGTAAAAGTTATGGCTTCCTTTGAGCTAGCTAAAGGTGCAGACTCCAAGCCTTCATTCCATAGGAATTGAGGGTTGTATGAATTCTAGGCTGTGACAGTTCCCAGGATGTTTTACTGTTCTCAGCATGGCTATTGAGTATCTGATAATCGTCACACGTGCACTATTGATTTTCTTATGTTGAAGACAGTTCCTTCATAAGGACTTCCCGGTTCTTACTGTTGGCTCTCAACATACTACCTGTATCTGAGCAACCATGCACAAGATATTTAACCTTTCAGGTTCCCTTCTATAATCTGGGGGTAGGAAAGGTACCTAACTCCTAGGTTGTGAGGATTGATGGGTCAGCATCTACCAAGGACTTACAACAAACCTGGCACATACTGAGTGCTCAGGAAGTTTGCTGTTATGTCTACGATTGTTCCTAGAGCTACTCATGATAGCAGTGGTATCTACCAAGGTTCCTTTTGTAAGTAGAAAAAGTAAAAGGTGAATTAAGCAAGTCCTGTGCTTCAGGAAAAATGGGACAAAGCAAATTCCTTTTAAAAAGTAAAGCATTTTCCTTACGTCTAATGTATAAATTGAGTGTTTTGGTGTCAAGGGGACTATTAGCCAATTTCATCAGTTAGTTCCCTGCTTAGGTCTTTGTTAGACGGTGGTTGGAAAAGCAGGTCAGTTGTTTATTTCCTTGAGCCAAATCCTAGTACCAGGTTTGTATGATTTGGGAGTTGTTTGTTTGATCTTTTAAATATAATCTTTTTTTTTTTTTTAATTTGGGGATAATTTTAGATTTTTAGGAAGGTTGCAGAGACAGTCCAGAGAACCCTTGCATACCCGACTCCCAATCTTCCCATTGTTAACAGCTTACTTTTTGATGGCGCATTAGCCAAAACTAAGAATCTGAGATTAGTAAGTTACTATTAACTAAACAATAGACTTTACCAGCTTTTTCAGTAATGAGTACTTTGTGTTCTAGGATCCAGTCCTGAATCCACATTGCATTTGGTTGTCCTGCCTCCCCAGTGTCTTCTGACCTCTGACAGTTGCTCAGTCTTTCCTTGTTTTTCCTAACCCAGAGTCATTTGTTTATATCAGTATTGATAGAGCCTGACTCATTCCCCCAAATTTATACGTAGGAGTCCTATCCCTTGCACCTCAGAGTGTGACTATATTTGGAGATAGGGCCTTTAGAGAAGTAATTAAATTAGAAAGGTCATAAGGGAAGAGGCCTTAATCCAGTATGACGGATGTCTTTAGAGGGAGAGGAGATCAGGGTGCAGATACACGGACAGAGGGACGACCATGTGAGGACACAGGGAGAAGATGGTGTCTACCTGCTGAGGAGAGAGGCCTCAGAAAGAATGAGCCCTGCCCACATCCCGTTCTCAGATTTCTTGTGTCAGAAACTCAGAGGAAATACATTTCTGTTCTTTAGGCCGCTCAACCTGTGATACTCGTTATGTTTATTTTATACTTTTTGTTGTGTATATTGTTGCTCAGATTGTCCAAAATTGCTCCTAATTGGTCACTGGGAGCTCTTTCATGCTGGGTCCTGTGTTCCTTTGGCAGGTCCCTACTATGCTTTTGATATTTGAGCACTTCTTTTCCGGTACTACAAGGTGTTCTGGGCTCATTATGCATTTTCCTTACCCTGGCCCTAGAATCAGGCATTTCCCCAAAGAGCACAGGTTCCTTTTATTCACAAATGGCATTTAGAAATAAAGATCTGCAGGCCCAGGTTTGGATCCTTTACCTGTGGCGCTAGCCTCAACTTACTAAGGTTCTGAAACAATACCAGCCAGGAGGCTTGGCTCATGCCTGATAAAAAAAAACAGGTTCTCCATGTTGGAACCATGGTCGCTCTCCAAGGTCCTGATTGTGAACAGCTTTCTAGTGCTGGGAAAGAGCAAGGAAAAAAATGTAGGAATATCACATTTCAGCACAGTAACAGTCATTCTGGGTTCACATTCTTGGTGCTAATAAAGGAAGGAAGATATAACACTTGGGTGAACAAATTCAGGAGTCTTAGAATTTAACGAGTAGTGCCTGTCTCTTTGCAAATCCATCCCTTGAAGAGGTCAAGAGACCCTCTTGAAAGAGAAAATATGATAAGGCGCTGTCCAAAATGTTATGTGTGAACAAAAATCACACGATTTCAGATTTGCCTAACACCATGTCTTCATGATGACAGTTCAAGAGGAAATGTGTTAAAGCTCTGGTTTGAAGGGTTTAGTTTAGATATGCGCATTTCGTGACAGGTAAGATTAGAGGATTCTGTGGAAGCCAGTAATGAGGTTTACAGAGCTTCCTTTTAACTCTGCTAATAAACAAGTGCAATCTGGCTTAAATATCTGCTTGGGTTTAAAATAATTCAGATTCAATATTTCATTGGCCGTAAATGCTTTTTCATTGAAGCAGGCAAAATATCGAGTTTCTTTTGGTTCTGTGCACACATGCTTGATGGTATGAAACTTTGGGTAACCCATATTGTGACACACTATCTTTTTTTCCTGTTATCTTCCTAATATTTTGATATCTGATGATGGGATAGGAGGCAGTGCTTGTTATAATGAAATAACCAAACATTATTTTTCACTTACGGACCTTCAATCAACAGTTATTAAGAGCAAAATGGATTCTGCATTTTTACTACAGTGGATTTTTAACATTACTGCTAATAAGCATCCAAGTCCCATAGTGTGAGATATTTTGTTTCTTTCCTTTAAAAAAATTGCTTCGTGTTTTCCCTTAGAGACTAATTCCTTTGCTAGATTAAAAAGCATTTAAAATAGTTGTTTAACACATGGAGAAAATATAGCAATTGTTGTAATTCTTTCTTTTTATGAAGAAATAAGTGCATTTGGCTCCTCGAGAAGATACGAAGTTTTATAGTTGGCTTTTAGGAATTAAGACCTATATGTATGTAAGACTTGCCTGAAGTGGTTTTGAGCTGAGAATGTCTTCTGCCCCAACCCCGTGAAAGTTCCCTTAAAATCAGATACTTCTAGAAGTGGATATATTCCTGAGTGGTCACAGAGGTCACCCCCTCTCTGCTTTAGTTAAAACTCCCCCTCTATAACCTTTATAAAGAGAACACTCATGGAAGTATAGCAGAAACATCCAAAGATGGCCATGTAACAGATCTTTCAATGCATTTTCCAATTTTTAATAATTTTCATTACATCTCTCCTTCTCCTAGGTTGAAAAGTTAGCGTGGCTTTTCAGGTCTCCAGGAAATCTGAAATGATTCTTTCTGATCATTGGTGGCTAACCTGTGTGTCATAATTAGTCCTCCAGAAGTTCAGCCACACAAGTTGAAGTCAGCTCTATAGACAGAGGCATTTATGAATACTGTTTTCCTCCAGCATTCATATTAGCTATTTAGTAAAAAAAATAAATAAAACATAAAAAACATTTTACGTTTGCTTTATAGGCCATCCTTAGCTTTGAAGCACCTGGTTCTATTGCCTGTGTAGAAAACAGTGACTCTGAATCATCTGCATTTGAGTAATTGTAACTCTCCAATTCTGGGGCTGATGATACCATTAGCTAGACTCTTGGAGCGAGTGCATCCTCACGCAGGCTGGCCTCAAGAACTCCTCTGATTCATCCTTTTCATATTCTGGAGAGCAGGTGTGTTCATCACTTGGGCTGCCGTAACAGAATGCTACAGACTGGATGGCTTAAACCAGAGAATTTATTTCCCAGAGTTGTGGTGTATGGAAGTCCGAGGTCAAAGTGCCAGGGGGTTGGCTTCCAGTGTGTCCTCTCTCCCTGGCTTGCTAATGGCTGCCTTCATGCCATGTCCTCACATGGCCTTCTCCTTGTGCTTGAGCTCTCCTGGCATCTCTCCTCTTCTTGTGAGGACACCAGTCATATTGGAGCAAGGTCCCACCCTCATGACCTTATCTAACCTACATCACCTCCTACATGCAGACTTCCCAGTCTGTAAACACAGGCTCACTGGGTGTTAGGGCTTCAGCGTAGGAATTTTTTAAAATATAATTTATTGTCAAATTGGCTTCCATACAACACCCAGTGCTCATCCCAACAAGTGCCCTCCTCGATACCTATCACCCACTCCCCTCTCCCCCACCCCCCATCAACCCTCAGTTTGTCCTCTGTATTTAAGAGTCTCTTATGGTTTGCCTCCCTTCCTCAGCATAGGAGTTTTGAGGGACACAATTCAGTCCACAACAAGCGGTGTTCAGTCACCTCAGTAAAAGCTTTATCTCCCAGTTTCCACCCTCTTCCCCCCCCCCACCAACTCCTAGCTCCAAAGAAAGAGAACAACACGTTTTCTTACCTAAGAAATCTTGTATTTATTATTTTCTTAATGTCTATTTATTTATTTTGAGAAAGAGAGAAAGAGCCAGGGAGGGACTGAGAGAGAGGGAGAGAGAGATAATCCCAAGCAGGCTCTGCACATCAGCACAGAGCCCAAGATGGGGCCTCAAACTCATGGACCATGAGCTCCTGACCTGAGCCAAAATCAAGAGCCAGACACTTCACGCCCCATACATAAAGTATTCCATTTCTGTACTCACCTTATCCAATGCAGCCCAGACAGGGTGGCTTCATTTCCCTACTCGATGGCTTTGCCTGATTCTGTCCTGGCTTCCGCCCTGCCAAGGGCAGGTGAGCACATCACATGTGCTCACCAGTGTAGCCTGCTTGGTGCTCCTGCTGTGTTTCCTGCCCTAAAGTCTTTCATAACTTGATTCAATGTCTCACACATCCTCCAAACTACAAACACCTTCCTCATCTGAATTCTGCAGGTTGCCATTTTAGAAGGTTCAAAGGAGAGCCCAAGAAGCGTCACCTGTGAGTTTATTAGAAACGCAGACTCTCAGGCCCCATCCCGGGCTTCCTGAAAAAGAACCTCTGTTTTCACAAGATCACGAGTCCTCGTGAACAGGAAAGTTTGAGCAATGCTGCTGTAGATGGGTCCTCACTATAAATCAAAAACAGCTACCCATGGGTCAGCCAGTCACTTGTGCTGTCATTAACTTTCCTCTCAATCTGTGCTCCTTAAATACACCGAGTCACACCGGCTTTTCCTCAAGGGACTCATTTCCCTAAACAGCGTATCTGGTATTCCTGCACCTACTAGCCTTTTCTTCAGTTCTTCAGAGATCTCAGGTCTGTTTCTGTGGAGACTGATGCATATTACAGGACTCTGTAGAATCGTAACGTAACGTGTGGCCAATGGTAAGGCTGAAATACAAAGAGTAAGCTTGTGTATAGTCCATGGTTTGTGGTAATTTTCGTTCAATAGCATTACCATTTATTTATCTGCTCTTTTGACTTTCTGGAGAAAAAATAAAGGTATTATTTGCATCCAGTTACCTGAGTTCGCACTTTAAGTATTTTTAGTTTTAGACATTTATTTTATAGTCAGTACACACATGGTTTTATAAATAAGGGCTTCAAATAATAATCCCTCCTCTGTTTATTTTTTTTTCATTGTTTACCATTGGACTTTGAAAAGTATGAATAAGGTTATGGGAGGCAAAAGCTTTCTTTGCAGTTGCTTAAAATATTCAGTAACCAATAATTTAAAATAATGGAAAACTAGGTCAAAATCCAAATGAGTATAAAGCAAATTTTCTCTTTTTTTTTTTTTTCCCACTAATACTGCATGCTGGTGAACCAAATACAAAGAGCCTACTTTCTCAGGAAAATGAATGCAAGGTTCTTCTAGCAATCGCAGATGCACTGCAAACACACTTTCTCAGCATTATGCTAGCTCAGAACTTTAAAATAGATATCAGTGAGAAATGAAGCATTCAATTTGTAAATCATTTCATTTTTTTAAGCCGTTTTGTCCATCAGTTTTATTAAGAGAAAAATGCTACCTTCTACCAGACATTGTCGGACTCCATGGTACGATAGCATCCCACGGCTTGCAAGGAACCATTTTATTTTATTTTTAAAGTGTATTTATTTATTTTTGAGAGAGAGAGAGAATGAGCATGAGCAGGGGAGGGACAAGAGAGAGAGGGAGAAAGGGAATCTCCACGCTGTCAGCAGAGAGCCCAAGGCAGGGCTCAGTCCCATGAACCAACCATGAGATCATAACCTGAGCCAAGATCAAGAGTTGGACACTCAACCAACTGAGCCACCCAGGCACCCGCTCAAGGGACCATTTTAAAACTTCTCTCTGATTTGCCATCAGTTGAATATTAGCTTCCCATTTTTTGAGTGGGCAATTCGGGCTAATACAAATATAGCTTAGGAATGCCACTACTCAAGACTAACAAAATTCAAGATGCACCTGACAAGTAGAAGGAAGAACTTTCCCATCAGAAAGAAAGAATTTTCAACTCTTGACTTTCCCTCCCATATCAGTTACATGGTATAATATAATTAAAACTAGAAAGGAAACTCTTCCTTCTGAGATACGTAGTTGGAATCAGTCTCCCCAAAGCCTTTCTGTACTTACACCTTTATAAACCCTTTACTGGTTCTCTCCTTCCTGTAAGATAAAATCAGAATTCCTTGTCTTGATATTACAGCACTTACTTTAAGCTGAACCCCACTCCCTACCGCTGCCTTCCATCTCTCTCTCTACGCCCTTTACAAAGGCTTTCTTCCAAATAACCTGTATGGTATTTACCAAGTCTTACTCAGTCCTTCCTCGGAGCCTGGGTTAGTTATCTATTGCTGCAAGATAATCACTTCTAAGCCTGGTGGCTTACTAGGACATTAGCCCTTCATTATCTCTCAGTGTCTGTGGGTCAGGAAATTGGGAGTAGCTTGGCTACTTGGCTCTGACTTGACCTTGGCCTTGGCTGGGGCTGCAGTCTCCTCTGAGGGCTGGAGGACACACTTCTGGCCCATTCACTTGGCCAGCAGGTTAGTGGCAGCTCTTGGCTGGAGGCCTCTGTTCCTCTCCACAGGGCTTCTTGAGAGTTCTCCGGCTGCCTTCTTCCATAGGGAGTGATTCCAAAGGCCAGGATGCATGCTGCGATGGCCTTTATAATCAGCCTCAGAAGTCACATCCTGTCATTTCCACCATATTCTGTAGGCCACACAGAGAGGTGATTTGAGACTGGAATTTGGAAGATCACACAAAGGAGGGGTGGGTCACGAGGGCCATCTTGGATGATGGCCACCACAGAGCCATTCTCAATCTGGCCGCACTCACCCTGTGCCACCTCTCCCCTCCTCCTCTCTGGACCTTCCTGACCTGCCCTGGATCAAATGAAACCCTCCAGCACATCCCATGCATACCAATCAGGCAGTGGGTGCTGCCTTCACACGAAGATTCGCCTCTCTAGATGAATTACACTGTAAGTAAATCACTTAAGGGCAAAGTTCTAACTCTTAGAATACCCTTCATGTGATAGGTATTAATAAAGATTCCCTTAATCTTCATTACCTATAATTAAGAAGGTGAATCTGCTGTGTACAATACATTCAAAACCTTTGACACTATTTATCTTGGCTAAGGTTAATTTGCATTCCTCACACATCTTTAAATTTGGTGTTACGAGTCACTATACTACAACTGTGCCAAATTATCTGGGGAACCAGTCAGATACTGCCAACTCTCTAGGTTGTGAAATCTCAGGCATGCGTGTTGATGGGAGGCTGATGTCGCATTAAGGTCCTGCTCCCTCACAATGTGCTGCCAGTCCCTGAGCAATCTCAGTTCCCTTCTGAATCACTACAAGAAGATTACATGAAACTCAGTATGATCTTGGTGTTCGGTGTCAGTCTAGTAGTCGAACCGTTATACATGTGTGTGTGCAAGCAAGGGAGTGGCAGTGAGAGGGGGACAGAGGATCTGAAGCAGGCTCTATGCTGGCAACAGAGTGCCCGATGTGGGGCTCAAACTCATGAACCACGAGATCGTGACCTGAGCCAAAGTTGGACACTCAAGGATTGAGCCACCCAGGTGCCCCAAATCATTAGAATTATAAATCCATGAGCGGTGGTACAGGGCAGCCCTCTGTCATCTAGAACATTCTCTTCCCTGGCAAGGCTAGAGAAACACGTTTTCAGTATTAGAGATGCTGAGCCATTTTGCCAATTAGAGATTTTATCTTTTGGATTGAGTTTGACATCTCTACCGCATCCAAAAGCCACAGTGATTTCGGATTAAGCGAGGCCAAGAATGGATTGGTGGGCTTGAACTGGAACATGTGTCTCTCTCCTGCCCTCAAAGGCTTCATTTGGGAGTTTTGTAACTCTTTTGGGAGAAACATCCCCATGGCTATTTTGCGGCTAAATTCTAGCTTGTCAACATAGTTAGCTTGTGTTTATAGTTAATAATTTGAATAAATAACAGTCAGACTGGATGATAGAAATGCCATTTTCCTGCTCTCGTGTGCAGACAGTGACTTGAATGGGCCCCAGGAAATGCTTCCAGATGGAGCTTCTGGGAGGTATGTGGTTCTCCTGTGTCTTTTTGTATGCAGACAATTAATATGCAAAATGTCTTGAGCAGTTCATTTCTCAAGTGGGTCCAACAGGCTCCTTAAAATCATGTTGACAGTGTCCGCCCACCTACCAGCACCTTTCCAGTTATGGATTAAGAGTCAGTTATGACCCAGGTCATGTTCTGATACAGTCCGAACCACTGGAGGCTGACCCAAATGATCATTTTCTGTGTATGTCTTCAGAATGTACAGCCTTGTGAACGGATGTGAATGAGGCAAACCAAGCTGCCCAAGCTACCGGATTTCGGGATAGTCTCCCACCAGTTGTCTTCCAGACTGGCTCAGTGACCCCTAGATTTCCGTCATTCTAATTGTTTTCTTTGTGGTTATCAGCCTTTCCCAACTTTCTTCTGCATATAACTCACCCAGGGATGTTATTAAAGCACCGATTCTGTTTCTGTAGACCTGGTGTGAAGGCCTCATATGATGCCCATCCCTGCAGGTGTCAGAACACATAAACCCCTACAGAAGTAATTCCCGGATGTTTGCCAGTTGAAAATTATGTCTCCGCTCCCTCAGGCTCCAACCACCGATCCAAGACCGATCCCTGAGCTACAACCCGAGTGGCTGACTTCTCCCTTCGGTTTGTGCCTCCCCACCTCCCACTCACCCCACTTCTGGACACAAAGAAGGAGAAAGCAGATTTCACCTTCTTTATTCCCTGTTTTGGGCAACGGCTCCAGCACCTTTCGATCCTGCGTAGTTAAACACGGCATTCATTTTATCCTCTGTCCAGCCCTCTCCCCGCGTGTGGCTTCTGTCCTGTGGGTGATGGCCAGGTGCACACCCTCTTCCCCGCTGCCTACGTCCACACCAGGACAACCTCAGCCCCTCTTGCGGAAGGCGGCTCCTTTTCCCATCACTCTTCCCTCTCTGGCTCTTGCTAATGCCCGGATGATGGGTTAGTATTGCTTCTCCCGTTTAGGCTCCCTGAGAGGTTCCCACGGCCAAAACCCTTGTTCGTGAAGGCAGCTGGCTTCCCACTTAGCGTCCTCACCACAGTCTGTGACCCAACTATGTGGGGATATGTACTCTTCAGTGAGGTCCCCCTTGTTTTGATCACATAGTGTTAGTGCAGGGCAGAAGTCAGCGCCCCGCTGAGGCTCTGCGTAAACTTCCGCTCCCTACAGGAAGGCTTCCACAGCCACACCACCACCGCTGCAGATGCAGGATTTAGGGCCTCAGCTGGGGGCGTGGGGGTGGAGGGGAGAGCTGCCGGGGGGCACCTACCCCATGGCCTACCCCACACACATCCCCCTGTCCTGCTGATTCTTTCCTTCTCCTGGAAGTGACAGGAGCCAGCAGCTGGAAGGAGGACCGTGGGCAGACGCCATCCTGCTGAAGAGTGAAGAGCCCTGGAATTCTGGGGCAGCATGTGTGTAAAAGTTTGCGGGCCCTGGAGCTACAGAAACCCAGATTTGAAGTCAGATTCTACCAGTTGCTAGGGATGTGACTTCGGGTGCTCACTCTGTGGTCCTTGCCCTCAGGCCCCACAGCCGAGAGTGCAGTGCTGGGAAAGTGCAGACCTCCGTGGGGCTAGCCCTCAGGAGACCTCGCAGCTTCTGTCCTGTGTCCCCATCAGGCTCTCCTGCACATGGCTTTCTAAAAGTCACTTCACACCTTTGAATGGCGGTTTCTAGACCTGTGAAGAGAGGGAATTGGACTAAATCATCTATTCATCGGGGGTCCAAAACTTTGTTCTGTATGGGCTGTAAACTGATACGTTAAATTTAAAGGATGCCACAGGTTGTGAGCCAATCGAGCCAGTTCGGTCAAACAGATCATTAGAAGCAACACAGATCCAGTTTGCGCTTACGGCACTGCTCCGCGTCACACATGGTACAGCGGCCCCAGTGCCCTGCACGTAGCTGGCGCTCAGGAGGCATTTGTTTCATGTTTGAAAGAACTAGGTGTATCAGTCACAGCCCCAGGAAATAGATGGCACGTTCTAAATGGGTGTTTGAAGAGCCGTGATGAAGTGACCGTTTAGGAACGGGCAGGGTAGGAGAAAGCGATAATGAAAACTGGGGAAGCATTCTGGGGCTAGAATAGAGGGAGGGGACCTAGCACCCTGCAGCCAGGGAATAAATACCCTGACCTCTCTCCCTGACTTTCTGGTCTCCTGGTAGAACCTCCCACTGGCCAAACCCAACTAAAACCGAGAGCACTAGGAAATGAGGTTGAGGCTGGCCATTGAGGTCAGCCTTCTGGGGCTGGCACAGAAAGGCAGGGGAAGGGTGCAGTGGATCCTGAGGAGAAAAGGGAGAACGTGTGGTAAACCAGAGGTTTGCAGGTGCACGTGAAAGTACATGGCATGGGGGGTTGGGGCAGGGGTGGGCGGGATCTAGAATATTCTGTTTGCTTTGGGACGCTTTCCCACAGGCATAAGAAATTGCTGCCTATGTTTGTCTATTCCAGTGAAGTTAATGGGGTTAGGTAGTAAAGGTAATGATTATCTTCAAGATACAAATTTTCACTCATCAGTGCCAGGTCAGGTCTGATCATGATCAGCACATTTTGGATAGATGGACTGGATCGTGGGGGTGAGGCCCGGGATGGAGGGGGCATGGGAGGCGGCAAGAGAATGGCTAGGGGGTGGGCTTTGGCTGAGTTAGGATTGGCCTCAGGGACACAGCGATGGCAAGACTAGAGTGATGGCCAGGGAGTAGCAGACCAAGAGGATGGGTCTGGAGTAGAGTTCCCCCATGGGCTTGCAGTGAGGAGCCACTATTTGCAGTCTCATCCAAGACCTCAGCATGCCTTGGTTTTGATGACGAGAAGACTTGTAGCTTCTCTAAGCCCAGCATCTCAGGGGGAGGCACTGCCTGCTGCTGGTCGTCAGCCTGTTGAAGGATCACCTGCTAAGATTGTATAATTGTCATCAGTGTGATTTTCAAAAATGCATGCACTCCACAAACTCATGTCAAAGGTAAACAAAGCCAGCCCCTAGTTAGAGTGGTAAGGTTTTGAGCAGCAGTAACTGCTGCAATAGGGAAACGAGGCCAGTGTGAACTGCACTCAGCTTGGATCTGTGCAGAGGTGATTGGGCATTTTGTCACGGGACAAAGAGGAAGTGGGGAGGGAGGCGAGCCGGACACAAGTAGAGACAGGGAAGTAAGGAAAATCACAAAGGGTTGGTCAGTGCAAATGCCATCAGGCCAGCTGTATTTGCTAACTGGAAGCTATCCATGTTAGGGTCCTGCCCTCCCACAGACACTGGGGGACAGAGGCTGTGTCCACAGGTGTTGGTAACTGTGTTAGCGTTTGTTCAAGTCTTTTGCGGCCAAGGTTGACACCTACAGAGAAGAGGCTTAGAGGAGCCTGGCTGGAGTTTGGTCAAGAGGTCTTTGTCACCTGCTATTTTTTTATTAGGAAAGCATTTAGGTACTTGAATACCTAAATAAAGAATATAGACAAAAAATGCAACAAAACTGTTGTCAAAGAACAATTTTACCGGTAATGTGTATCTTGGTGATGATTAATGAAATGGGAAATTGTGAGATGCCTCCCTTAATCTTTACCTTTACAAATTAGTTGTATTTTGCAGCCGGGCTGAGGCTTTTGACTATATTGTTTAAAAGCCAAGTATGAAAAGAACTATTGATTGTGAGTTTATTTTCTATTCAAAAATCCAGGAAGCAAAATAGGTTATTCAAAAGTGATGATGAAATGTTTCCAAACTTTACACAAATGCCTTCAATGGTAGGAAAAATGAGAGTTACATCCAGGAAATAATAGAGTCCAAGAAAAGTGGAGAATTTGCTCGTCCCTGATTGCCATAGACTCATTGTAGAGTTTATTTTATGGTCTTTTGTTTTGTCTCTCTCTCTCTCTCTCTCTCTCTCTCTCTCTCTCTCTCTCTCTCTCTCTGTGTGTGTGTGTGTGTGTGTGTGTGTGTGTGTGTTTTATATGGAAGGAAGATAATCACATTTCCCACCAGTGTGTGGACACATATAAAAGTTTTAGAGCTCATCCAACCAGACTGTAAAAATAATGATATTCTCTCCTATGATCTTCTGTCTTGCACACCACTGGAAAGATGCAGTGAGTGTGTGCCATTGGCCTAGAAACCTCTCTGCATTAAAGACACGATATTTGTCTCAACTCACACAGATCTGTTTTTTAGGTTAAGGTTGCAGCCGATGAAAAGAGGAAGTTTTCCAAAGAAAATCCCTAGGTGGTGCATTAGTTTTCTATTGCACCTGTAACAAATTACCACAGATTTAGTGACTCAAAATAATACACATTTATTATCTTACATTCCGAAAGTCAGAAGTCTGAAATGTGTCTCACTTGGCTCAAACTCATTGTGTTTGCAGAGCTGTGCTCCTTCTGGAGGCTCCAGGGGAGAATCTGTTTTCTTGTATTTTCTAGCTTCTGGAGGCACTTGCCTTCCTTGGCCAGTGACCCTTCCATCCTCAAAGCCAGCAGTGGCCATTGAGCCTGTCACTGATACCAACTCTCCACCCTTCCCTCCTCCCTCATTTATGGACCCTAGGATTACATTGGGCCCACCAGGATAGCACAGTCCAGGATACCCTTCCTAGGTTAAGGTCATTTGATTAGAAACATTAGTTCCACTTATTGCCCCACTGCCCCTTTGCCATGTAACATAGCTCGCAAGTTCCAGGAAGTAGAATGCAGACATCTTTGGGGGACCAGTAGTCTGCCTACCCCCAGGGAAAATGGGAATTACAATGAAGTAATTTTCTTCTAGTGTAGTTCTGTGACAGCCTGTGGAGGGACCCATCTCACACCAAGTTCTTTATAATCGTCATATATGACGGTAGGATGCTTATCAGTTCACAGAGAACCAGATTAGGAATTAGGATGGATTCTGGATCTAGTAGCTGCCACTTGACAACTGTGTGATGTTAAGCAAATCTACTGACGCTTAAAAGAATGTTTTTTCTGTCGGTCTCCTCATTTGTAAAGTAAGGGTTATGTCCTCTCTGTCGTCCCTTTGAGAGTCCTCCAAGTGCAAGGTCTCCCTATGGGTGAGGTGAAGGTCCTGAGGGGTAATTTCTTGGTCATGGTTATTGTGTTCTCGTTGATGTGTTATTATCTCGGGTGCCCATGCAGTTTCATGCACATTTAAAGTTAATTATTTCTGTATCGTGTAATTAAATATAGATGAATCCTAGCTTAAGTTGTCAGATGGACGACTTACTCTTTCCTTAAGCAGATTGATAGACTCACTCACTCAAACCTGCCCCCTGCCTCAAACAAGTCATTGTGTTGTCCTGGGGGTTGATTCGTGGTCTTATTACCAAAGGATCAGATACGGATTTTAACAGACCACAGTCATACACGTTGGGTACCTTCCAGAAATGGATTGAAAAGTGTTCTTATTTTTCATCCTAAACCCCTTGAGGATAACACTGAACAGAAATTGGTAACCCCTAAAATAGATTTGAACTGGTAAAAAGAGCTGTCAATATTGAGACATAAACATTTTAGGCTTAGCTTAGGCTGAGTCTCCTGAACTCGGGAAATCCTGAATCCACTTCCCTTCAGGAGCTCAGCCACCCAGCTCTGAACACTGCCCTGGTTTGGGCTCCGTGGCACATCTGTCACAATTTGGGGAGACATTAGTCTTGTCCTGATGTGGGCTTGCCAGCGGTGGGTGCATCCAGGAGTGTGGTGAGCTCAAGTGGCCACAACCTCTTCCTCATTCATCTGTAGGTTTGTTTGAAAACAATCGTGTGTATTTTTAAACACTGGTTGACAATGAGTTTAAGTGTTACAGAGCTAAAACAAAAGATGAGGTTTTACTACAAAAAACTTAGATGCTATTTTAGGTTGGACTCAGCTGCCGTGCTGCTGCAGAGAGCTGAAATCCTGGATGTATCAGGCTAGATTCCATTTTCCATGCCATCTTTCCAGGACAGTCACTGGTGTCACCCTCTTACTTGAGCTCTTCATCCAGCATAAATCTGGCCAGTGGGAGACTATCCAAGCCAGAAGTTTAACATGTGTTTTTTTATTACAGTATGGAGTAGGGGGTGGAAAACCAACCACTTAGCTGTAGGACTACCGGCATCTATGTTCAAAAAAGAACTTTTACAATAAAACCTTTTAGTTCTTTACTTGGTTGAGGGCCTACCAAATACAATTTTGTGGGAATCTGATGCGTTACAGTGATGGCGTGGCATGACCTCAGAGGAGAGCACAGTTCTGCAGTAGAAACAGCGAAATGTAGGAAATCCTGTGTTCAGTCTCATTCCATGCTGGCCATACTTCTTTTGATGGGGGCACGTCTCAGCCCTTCTGGAAGGTTATGGTCAGGACATGTGGTTGGCAGGCTTCTGCAGTGTGTGGTCCCTGCACAGTCTTCACTGTCTTGGTCCAGAGACATACAAAGGAAGAGTGTCGTAGGGTCAAGGTCATACCGCTCTGGCTCCTTGGTCACGGAAGGAAGTGTTGGAGAGACATGTGAAGCCATTGAGAGATGATTTTGGAAAAACATCAGCTAAGTGGGTTATTTGAAAAATGGAGCCATGGGGCGCCTGGGTGGCTCAGGTTAAGCGTCCAACTTCGGCTCAGGTCATGATCTCACGTTTCATGAGTTTGAGCCCTGCGTAGGGCTCTCTGCTGTCAGTACAGAGCCCACGTCGGATCCTCTGTCCCCCTCTCTCTCTGCCCCTCCCCCATGCTTGTGCTCTCTCCCTCTCTCTGTCTCAAAATAAATAAATAAACTTAAGATTTTTTAAAAAGGAAAAATAGAGCCATAAACACTGAAAAAAAATGTGTGAATAGATCGTCGTTGAACACAAAATTCCAAGAGAATCGTTACCTGTACTAGGAGTTGAATTTGTTTGTTAGGAGAGTAATAAGTGAGATTGACCAAAAAATTCTTCTAGTAATGCTCTTAATTCATGGTTCAACACTAGGTTTATTTTAATCAGAAATTATTTTGGTAAAGGTCTCTAGGCACATGAAAACAGCAACAAAGGTCATTACTAATATTGTAAACAATTTTATTTTGTAGCCTCATTTTCATTTCGTTTTCCCCTCTATCTGTCTTCCTTAAGTGGGAGGTGTTGACATGGACACATGCATTATCATCTTCATCGTTAATGTTCTCAAGTGAGGGAGAAGTGCGTTCTGTGTTGTTTTATATTTGAAATGGTTTTGAAGAGTCTGGAGATGAACTAAAATTCACATGCTTTCGACAGTAGTTTTGGGGTGATAAATTTAAGCATTATCTCTTAGGTTTTACGTATAGTTGAGATATTGATGGATGTGTCCTCTCTATTCTTTGGGGTTCATTCATCCTTCCTTCTTTTCTGTCTCTCTCTCTCTCCTTCTTAGAAATAAAGTCCCTTTTAGAAGCTGAATAATATTGTACTCAAAGGATCCCGTGATTTGAAAACAGTTTCAAGCCTTCAGAAGAGGTTGACCTCGGTTGAAGCATGTTGCCCATGCTAACCTAATACTGCACATCAGTCTTAGCAAAAGTATTGTAAACATCTACGTATTTTAATTTGGTCGTTAGACATTGGTTTTCATCAATAACAGAATTGAAGTAAAACCTACTCTTCTTCTCGAGCTCACATTCACATCAATGCTAATTCATCTTTTGTTTTTTCTGGGTGACTCTTACATGAGGGTCTCTTATGTCTTCGATTGTAAGCTGTCCCAGGAAGGAAACCACTTGTCCCTTGCTTCTGTGGCCATTGTGGAACCCCAAACAGCAGACTGTAATACCAGACACTCATTCAGTGTTGGAATAAACAGGATAACCATGGGTGGCTTTTTGAAGAGTTGATTTGCAACTCTTTGCAAGAGTTGATCTTGATTTGCAAGATCAAACAAGCAGAATATTTATAAAGCAGACCTTAGATGTGAGTGGTATGGAAACTCTAAATCAGTTGCTGTATCTTTTAATCTAAACTATGAGCATTTTGTATCATATTAATACTACGGCCAAGTAAAGTCATGTAAAAGAAGCCTCGATAAATGTATAGCTCTGTGTTGCCAAGTTTGAATGAATGATTTGGCAAATGACAGAGGCGGTGGAGAATTTGGCGTAACTTCTGTTGAGAGAATTTTGTTGAAAGTTGGCGAGTATGAATTCTTCATACGATTTCACAAAATACTTAGAATATTGAAAAGAAACCTTGAAGTCAGAACTCAGCTGTGACTGTTGGCCTCTAGAGATAGAAAACTCAGCCTGAATTTTTATGGATTCTGAACACCCCCTTTTTAGCAGAGCACTCCTAAAACAAATTAAGACGTTTTGCTAATACAGAGTGAGTGAGTATTCACAGAAGCGTTGCACTCTAGAGCTAGAAATAATTCTCAAGAATATCTAGCCTGTTTCCCCAGATGACAGAGTCAAAAAACATGATTTAGGTCTCAAAGACGTGGCCTCAGTTGCCTTTTGGCTGCCTCACATTGTGTGACCTTGAGCACATCACTTAACCTCTCTGAGCTTCAAGTTCCGAATCCGTAAGATAAGGATAATTTGTCTTACTCTTGTTTCGATCAAATGGAATGGGTTCTATGAAATCCATTTGAGGTTGTCAGTAGGATCCAAGCAGGAGCAGATTAAGGCCTTCTCTGAAAATTTAGCCACACAGCTATAGAGTGGCCAGCTGGGCCTGGCACCCAGATCTGCAAGGCCCAGCTGTTTGCACACCCCTCTCTGCGTGTTGAAAAGCCACAGCGACTCTGCTGCTCGGACGTTGGAGGGTTCCCGCGGTAGATGGTGCCTCTCTAACTCGTCTTTTCTGAGGGATGGCCATGTGATACGACTCCCTTCTGTAACCCGTTCAAGAGACTTCACGCCATGAAGTGCTGAAGCCGATAAGGTGGGTTCACACCCGTGTGGTAACGTGGGTGCTGTTTACATGCATGTGATCAGAAGACGCAGGGTTGTCATAGACATGTGGAAAGGAGTTCCAGAGTCCATAGTCACAGACGAGACGGTGTCGACCCGACAGCCCAGAGCCCCTCCCAGAAGCAGGTGGACACCGATGTAGGGCGGCAGGTCCCGCCGTCTGGAGAACGTCTACTTCTCTCAGGTGACGAAGAGCGTCACGGGCAACTTACATCACATGTGTGAACGCCGGCAGGGCCTGCTGTCGGCCATCGGGTGGCTTGGCCTGTCCTGTCGGCAGACCTGGCGTTTATTAATGTCCCTGCCAGCTCGGAAGGGGTTCTGGCCGGTGCTGTCTGGTTTCTGGAGTTTAGGCTGTCCTTTCTGATGGAAAAGTATGAATTCTTCATAGAATTTCACAGAATACTTAGAATAATATTGAAAAGAAACTTTGAAGTCAGAAATCAGCTGTGACTGTTGGCCTCTAGAGATAGAAAAATCAGCCTAAATTTTTATGGATTCTGAACACCCCCTTTTTAGCAGAGCACCCCTAAAACAAATAGACCTTCAGGCCCCAGGCTGTGTCCAGCTCCAGGCCCGGCTGTGCCCACCTCCAGGCCCTGGCTGTGCCCACCTCCAGCCCCAGCTGTGCCCACCTCCAGGCTCTGGCTGTGCCCACCTCCAGGCCCCCGGCTTTGCCCACCTCCAGCCCCGGATGTGCCCACCTCCAGGCCCCGGCTGTGCCCACCTCCAGGCCCCCGGCCGTGCCCACCTCCAGGCCCCGGCTGTGCCCACCTCCAGGGCCCCGGCTGTGCCCACCTCCAGGCCCTGGCTGTGCCCATGGCTGTGCCCACCTCCGGCCCTGGCTGTGCCCACCTCCAGGCCCTGGCTGTGCCCACCTCCAGCCCCGGATGTGCCCACCTCCAGGCCCTGGCTGTGCCCACCTCCAGGCCCTGGCTGTGCCCACCTCCAGCCCCGGATGTGCCCACCTCCAGGCTCTGGCTGTGCCCACCTCCAGGCCCCGGCTGTGCCCACCTCCAGGCCCCCGGCTGTGCCCACCTCCAGGCCCTGGCTGTGCCCATGGCTGTGCCCACCTCCGGCCCTGGCTGTGCCCACCTCCAGGCCCCGGCTGTGCCCACCTCCAGGCCCCCGGCTGTGCCCATGGCTGTGCCCACCTCCAGGCCCTGGCTGTGCCCATGGCTGTGCCCACGGCTGTGCCCACGGCTGTGCCCACCTCCGGCCCTGGCTGTGCCCACCTCTTGCCCCGGTCTGTGCCCACTTCCAGGTACCCAGCTGTGCCCGCCTCCAGGCCCCGGCTGTGCCCACAGCCTCCGACCCTCAAACAGCCTGCTGCATCTCCCCTGTGGACCGATGAGCTTTTCTGGGAGCGGACAGTGCTCTGCTCTCGGGTCAGGTGACTGAGGTAGGTCGTGCAGGAAGCGTCAGCACTGTGGAGTGGCCGTGCTACGTTCACGTTAGTGTCTACGGCAGAGGTGCACTGTGGTACTGTGCTCATACGGTGACATGTGTCATGGGCACTACCCACGGAGTACCTCCCCTGCAGCAGGCCCTCCAGACCCTCCCTACGTGTTGCCTGTCACCCTCACTTCCGTGTGGCCAGGGGTCTCAGCCCCGCGCACCACCTAGAAAGCCGAGCCCCTGAGTGCAATGTGCCATCACTGTAGGATCTGAGTGTTTGGGGTGCTGAGATCTAACTGCCACAGTGACAGCATTTGGAGCTGGGTCCTCTGTGTGTGATTGTGCCCTTATTAGAAGAGGCCAGGCGGCTGGCTTCCCCAGGCCCTGCCGTGGTGAGGGCACAGTGAGAAGTGGCTCTGTGTGAGCTGCGAAGCTGGCTTTAACTCCAGCCGTGCTGGTGCTGTGATCCCAGGCTCACGAGCTCCAGAACCTCAAGAAGGAAGTGTCTGTGTGTAAGCCCCCGTCTGTAATACTTTGGGCGCCTGGGTGGCTCAGTTAAGCATCGGACTTCAGCTCAGGGCAGGATCTCGCAGTTGGTGAGTTCAAGCCTCGCATCAGGCTCTCTGCTGTCAGCACAGACCCCACTTCAGACCCTCTGTCCCCCTCCCTGCCCCTCCCCTGCTCGTGCATGTGCACGCTCTCTCTCTCAAAAATAAAAAACAGCAACAACAGGTTTTTAAATTAATTTATTTAAATTCAAGTTAGTTAACGTACACTGTAGTATCGGTCCCAGGAGTAGAAGCCAGTGATTCATCCCTTACATACGACATCCAGGGCTCATGCCAACAAGTGCCCTCCTCAGTGCCCATCACCCATCTAGCCCATACCCCCACCCCTACCTCCCCTCCAGCAGCCCTCAGTGTGTTCTCTGTATTTAAGAGCCTCTTATGTTTGCCTCCCTCTCTGTTTTTATCTTATTTCATTTTTCCTTCCCTTCCACTACAGTCATCACTTTTGTTTCTTAAATTCCACATATGAGGGAAATCATATGGCATTTGTCTTTCTCTGACTGACTTAATTTCGCTTAGCATAATACATTCTAGTTCCATCCACAATATTGCAAATGCCAAGATTTCATTCTTTTTATCGTCGAGTAATATTCCATTGTGTATATAAACCACATCGTCTTTATCCGTTCATCCATCGATGGACATTTGGGCTCTTTCCATACTTTGGCTATTGTTGATAGTGCTGCTATAAACATGGGGGTGCATGTGTCCCTTCGAAACAGCACACCTGTATCCCTTGGATAAATGCCTAGTAGTGCGATTGCTGGGTCGTTCTATTTTTAATTTTTTGAGGAACCTCCATACTGTTTTCCAGAGTGGCTGCCCCAGTTTGCATTCCCACCAGCAGTGCAGAAGTGTTCCCCCTTTCTCTGCATCCTCGTCAACATCTGTTGTTGCCTGAGCTGTTCATTTTAGCCATTCTGACAAGCGTGAGGTGGTATCTCAGTGTGGCTTTGACTTGTGTTTCCCTGATGATGAGTGGCGTTGAGCACCTTTTCATGTGTCTGTCAGCCATCTGGATGTCTGCTTTGGAAAAGTGTCTATTCATGTCTTCTGCCCATTTCTTCACTGGATTATTTGGTTTTTGGGTGTTGAGTTTGATAACTCAAACAACGAGTACCAAAAAACAAGTACCACACAACAGATTTCTGTTGTGCGAGCTCCCAGTCTATGATACTTTATTATAGCAGCCCAAATGACCAACGTGGTCACTTACGTACCAAAGATGCAGTTAAATCTTTTCCATTCAGGAACCAAGTATTGAGTGTCAAACACGTGAAAACGCCCCGAGCTCTGGTCCTGCGATGATGGGTCCTAATGCAGTCCTGTCCCCAAGGTGTGTGCTCTCAGTAGCACTCAGGAGGAGACGAGCCACCACATTTCAAGACGAGGAGACATACCTCAAGAGGGAAGTGCTTTCAAAATCCTATGGGAAATAACAGGAAAGAAAGTGTGTTATTCCAGGGATGAGGATGGCGGGGGGTGGGCAGGGACGTCTGCACTGGGCTGTGAAGAGGAGGCAGGTTTGACCATGTGGAGATGAGAAAGAAAGTTTGCCAAGGTTTGCAGGAGCCACACCCGTTCCCAGGAAGGGAGGGCACTCTGAGAACAGCTCCCAAGGATGCTTGCCAGGGCCAGGGACATCAGGTGGGAATGTCCACACGTGCCCTACATATATGCACGGGTGCAGGTACCCAACATATATGCACAGGTGCGGGTACCCTACATATATATGCAGGGGTGCAGGCAGCACATGTGGGAGGGAGGGAGCCTGCGCTCCACTCGGGGCTGCTGCAGCAAGCCTGGGGCCCCTCAGCTCCCCTCCTGCCCTCTTCTGGGGACCCCCAGGAGGAGCCCTACCCAGCAGAGATCACCCAGGCAACTCTTCGATGCCACTCGCTCCAGTGTTCTCACGTGGTGTCTGTAGTCAGCACGTGGCATCAGGCTCTGTTTTTCTTCCTTCTTTTTAGAATCAGTTCCTTGCAGTTGGTACTTGGGACCCTCCATTTCTCCCAGAGTCTGCCCAATGACCCAGGCTCCAGCTCCCCTCAGCTCTGTGCTCTGCATTTGCAGGCTACACCCGTCCGCTCCTGTGTCCCGCTCTCCGTCCCCGCTAGAAACTGGATCTCGTCCGGTACAGACACTTGGCCTCTCCACCCTGCCACTTGCCTGGGAAGGAAAAGTGGGGGTAGTAATAGGCAAGTGTCTAGGTGTAGTAGTTTCTGTTGTCCAAGTAATTCAAAGAAGTGAATCATTAAAAATGATAGTCAAAGCAGTTTATCTTTTCAGGCTAATGTGCAATGATATTTCTTAAATCTACTTTTAAGTGATTAGGTTCTGGTGAATTCCAGGCACTAAATTGGCTTGTTTTTTGTAACAGGTGTCATTGGATGTTCCCCTTAAGGTTGGTGTTTTACAAGAACACAGCGTCCACACTTCTTGGTAGGGAATGTTGATGCCCCCACTTGACCACGGCCACTGTTCATTGGTACAGATATTACAGCTCTGAGTAACTTGCTTGACGTATCCCTCAACATTTTGGGGGGGGGGGGGACAGGACTATGTTGGGATGATGCGGTAATCTTTTATAAGATACTCTCCTTTCTTGACATCAGCCTAGAACTTGGTCATATTTAGAGGAACAGCCTTTTTGCAGCTGCAATGGATTTGACAATCCATTTGAGTTTCGTTGTTCTTAGTTCTTCATTTACTAGTAGGTTCTAGCCGATTGTAGTGCTTACGTATGCTGAGCTTGGTTTTGAACTTTGGTTTGCAGCAGCATACAAGACACAAGAGTGGGCTGTCATAAGATAGAGCGAGTTCTCTGCTTGGTAATGGAGTCACTCAGTCATGCAGGTTATTTGTGACGAGGGAGAGAGAAGTCCACGGGTGCGAGCTGCTTCGTACCAAAGGTGCATGGACACCGAGGGTGAAGGGAGCTAGTCAACGGGCAGGCTTTTGGCATTGGCCCCGTGTAAGAGTGCAAGCCAGAATTCCCCTTGGGCGTGTTTCCAGACCATTCTCTAATAGGCCCCCCGAAGAGAGTTTTGCATTTGAAAAACTGCCGTCACAAACCCTTAATTTTCATGCAGTTGTAAAGTGTTGCGGAGAATGCGGTTGGGATATCAGTCACGTGTGGACGATCCGCTGATATTTCCAATAGGTAGAAACCATTTGCGCCTCTTAACATGCTAACGTCCTGAGCAGGAAGGTCAGCTTTCCTTAAAACCTCTTCAGTTAGCAGTAACTGTCCGAAAAACTATTAAGGTTTCTCATCTGCTAGAGGGACGCACCAGTCAGGAAAGTCGAACGTCTCTTAGGAGTCTCGCACGAAGCAATGTCCAACTGTCAAGGATGTCACTGAGTACTTGCAGCAGCGAGTACAGACCCCATGACAGACGTGAGAACCTTCACACGTGTGACGGGAGTGTTGAAGGTCACGTACGGACTGTTCGCTGCCACTATGTGAGACCGCTGCGGTGTAAGCAAGACTTTCAGGCTGTGTATTTTAAGGGATTAAAGAAAAGTGCATTTTGATCAATCAGTAAAGCAATTCTTCGTTTAGGATCTATATGAAAGACTGTATGTGGCGCTTTGGGACAAGGATCCCTGGAGGAACTTGGTCTTTAATTGTAAAGCACACGATCTCTGTTAAGGGCTACTCAGGTGACACGGTCAATAAGTGCTGCATCATCTCACTGTAGGTGTCGCAAACTTCCTGGACGCTGTGTCAGTCAGGGGCATGGCAGGAGACGAGTCCAACTCAGGGGGCCTTCCAGAGACGGTCAGGTACCCTGCGCGCAGTGTGGCACCTGCAGGCCTGTGACGCGGTGGCAGGTCGCCCCACCCCCAAAGTCCAGGCCGTTGGCCTCACCCAGTAGATTGTTCCTCCTGCACCTTTGGGGTCTGTGTGCTTCACACTCTGATGGTACCTGACCTTCTCTCCAGGTCTCCCCTCCGTGCATTTCACGTTCATTTCTTTCTGTTTCTGCTCTCTTCCCCCACTTTTTATTCGGAGCTGCTCACCTGGGCTGTGCAGGGGTGTGGTTGAGAGCTTAGCATCTGCTAATCAAAGCGCTTCTGTCTTCTGATCTGCAAAGTAAGCCTTCAGAGAAATGATGAACTCCCCACCGGATATTTGTGTGTCTCCAGCGTTTTTGATCAGCGCTTGTGTAGACTCTGAAACTTCTTGTCTGCTGTTGCTTTGTGCTCTTGGCTGTTCCAGAGGGGAGAGGCTTTCATTTAAGTCTTGGATTCTGGGGCTACTAACAGCTTGTGAGAGAGAAACAGAGGCAGAGAGAGAGAACCCCCTGCGTGTTCCTATGAGTCACCCCCACAGACGGCACCAGGGCCGACCCTTCCGGTAACTTCTCTAGCGGCGGCTGGCTTCGCTGAGGCTTCGTCGTGTGACCATCTACATAAGGCAGGGACCACGCAGAGTGGTGCTTTCCGCTTGGGTCCACTCTCAGGTTTCTGAGGCCAGTTGCCATCTTTGTTGTGTTTTTAGTGCCTTTATGAAAAAACAAGAGCCACTAATGAGGAAGATTAAGGAAATGAGCCAGTAAAACAGAAATGGGGATGTGCACCCAACGGGCTGACGTGATGAATATCGATGGCCATGTGTCAGTTGCTAAATGTTATTTAAAACTTGTTCTCGCCGTCTTCAAGTCATGTGTTGTCCTCCAGAATATGGAAATACAATGATTAGAAAGCTGTTTTACCATCCTGAGATATATGCACCATTGGTCTTGTAATTTGTTGCTACCTTTTCCTTATAGTAAATGGTCCATGATACATAAAAGAAATTTATGTCAGGACTTTTCACGGTGAATAAATATTAGAAAGAAAATACATTTAGACAATAGACTGGAGCAGTGGGATGGGGATCCCGTGCTCAGGTTTGCGTAGTTTATTTTCTCCTGATAATTTGGACACTTGCTATGTGAATATTTTACCTTTTAGGGTACTTGAGTCCCCCTTGTCCCAGTAATTGATACATTTTAAGGCACAGCGGGAGAAGTAACCAATCCCGGGCTTTCTCCGTGCCCTTTTCCTGATGTCAACAAACACGTGGAAAAACTAACGCCTGCCTTCTTCTAGAAGTTATTAAAGGTGGCCTGCAGCATCCTCCAGTGACGTCTCGTTGCATTCTGGACGAAACACAAAATACGCGGAGTTGTCTATAAGGCAGGTGCGGCGTTGGGGCTGCTTTCCCTGCACCTGTGTCACATGACTCTGCACCAGGTCTCACGCCCGCCTCACGGTGCTCCCCCAAATGGAAACCCTTCCCAGCTATTCACCTGGCTAGCTCCTGCACATCCTTCGAGAACCTGAAAGTAAATCCCACTTCCTCAGAGAGCCCGGGCCTCCCCCTTGGTCCCCAGTCAAACCTGGTACCCATTGTATCACTATACCCTCTGTAGCACCCCGATTGGCTGGGCACAGAGCTCATCCCAGGGTGGCACTCCAGTGGCCTGACGTCTCTCCCTCCTGCTGGAGTGAGTGCAGGGGAAGTAGCCCTTTCCTTCACTCCTGGCCCGCGCCTGCCGCCGCAGTTACCGTGCACCCCACATGGTCAACGTTTGCCACTGTGAAATGTACGACGCAGAAACTCCATAACGTGTAAGCCTGTAACCTGAAACAGCCCCATAACCTCTCTCTGGGTGGAGAGAGGGCGTACTGCCCTGCACCTTGCCCCTGCCTTCCATTTGGCACCCCCCCCCCCAAGCGCTGCAGCATGCTGCATTTGACGGAAATTCCTTTGTTGTTCATCCTCTTAGACTTCAGCGTGAACCCTGTACTGATAGTGTAGTTTTGCCCCGCGTTCAGTTTTTTTGTTTTGTTTTTTTGTTTTGTTTTTTGTTTTTGTTTTTGTTTTTTTGGCCCTGCGTTTGCTGCTGTCTACAACCTAGGACCGTCGTTTTACATGGATGAAATAAATCATGATATATTCTTCGGTGTCTGACACTTACAATCGTATCTGTGAGGTTCGGTCGTGCTGTGCACGTGTGCGGATGGATGTTTTTCTTTTTTTTTTTTTTTTTTCTTTTTTTTTTTTCTTTTTTTAATTTTTTTTTTTTCAACGTTTATTTATTTTCGGGACAGAGAGAGACAGAGCATGAACGGGGGAGGGGCAGAGAGAGAGGGAGACACAGAATCGGAAACAGGCTCCAGGCTCCGAGCCATCAGCCCAGAGCCCGACGCGGGGCTCGAACTCACGGACCGCGAGATCGTGACCTGGCTGAAGTCGGACGCTTAACCGACTGCGCCACCCAGGCGCCCCAATGGATGGATGTTTTTCTGTTGACGTGAAATGTTCCGCTACATGGCGTAGTGGCAACGTAAAGACTTCCCGCAAAATGTCTGCATCCCCAACTTCAGAACCTGTATGTGTGTTAGGTTGCACGTCAGAGGGATGAAACTTGCAGGTGCAATTGAGACTGCTAATCAGTTACGTTTCTGTGGCCAATACCTTCGCTGATGCTGTGTGTCTTTCCATGAGACTGCACTCTGCAATAATGCCATTTTTGATGGCAGGAAGAGCTGGTAAATATGGATCTGCTGAATATATCCGATTCTAGGCCAGCTGTAGTTTAAAAACACTAGAGCTTTGGGGTGCCTGGATGGCTCAGTCAGTTAAGCATCTGACCCTTGATCTCCATTCAGGTCACGATCTCACGGTTTGTGAGTTCAAACCCCACACTGGGCTCTGATGGCACGGAGTCTGCTTGGTATTCTTTCTTCTCTCTGCCCCTCCCCTCCTTGTGTTCTCTCTCTCTCAAAATAAATAAGTAAACTTAAAAAAAAACAAAAACAAAAACAAAACAAAAAACCTTAGGGGCGCCTGGGTTACTCAGTCGGTTAAGCGTCCGGCTTCAGCTCAGCTCATGATCTCCTGGTTCATGGGTTCGAGCCCTGCGTCAGGCTCTGTGCTGACAGCTCAGAGCCTGCAGCCTGCTTTGGATTCTGTGTTTCCCTCTCTCTCTGCTCCTCCCCCACTCACACTCTGCCTCTCTCTCAAAGATAAACATTAAAAAATTAAAACTTAAAAAAAGTTTTTTTTAAAAACTTAAAAAATACTGGAGCTTTGTTTTTGAGTAATTTGATACCTAAAATAGCGACTGCCTCTTCCAGACTCTCATGAACATGATGTTGTACCAACTGTCTTGGCTACCATTTGCTCTAGCATCTTGAAGTAGCCCCCTCCTGTCACAGAGGGGGCTGCACTCCACTGCTGATATATGGTGACAGGCATAGATCCTTGAGGATCGCTTGAGGTCATCGCTATATTTCACTCAGGATTTTGCTATAGTAGTGGAAGAATGGAGGTTTTCAAATAAAATCACATGTCAAATTAGTAAATTGATTATTTGAAATTATAAACCCAGTGAGTAGTTACAATCTTCACCTTCACCTGGGTTTTGAGTGGAGGTTTGGCCAGAATGTGCCACAGACCCTGGAGCCTGGAGCGTGTGACTTCATTAGTGAGCACGAGTGCCTTCTTGGAAACGGACACTGGCAGGAGTTTGCACCGCCAGACCGGGCATCGCCGCATGCCGCGTGTTCAGCTTCTTTGTTCCCAAGTTTTAGAGAAGGACTCAAACTAGATAAAATATCTCCTAAAGAAATAGAAATGTCTTATTAAATCTAAGGGGGAAAATTCATTCATGCCTCAGGAGGAAAATTAAGTCAAGAAATGGAAAACCAGGGGCGCCTGGGTGGCTCAGTCGGTTAAGCGTCCGACTTCAGGTCAGGTCATGATCTCGCGGTTTGTGAGTTCGAGCCCCACGTCGGGCTCTGTGCTGACGGCTCGGAACCTGGAGCCTGCTTCACAGTCTGTCTCCTTCTCTCTCTGCCCCTCTTCCACTCGTGCTCGCACACGCTCTCTCTCTAAAATAAGTCAACATTAAAAAATAAAAAGAAATGGAAAACCAGTAGGGACCCCCTTTATGTGTCTCTTGTCTCTGCTTCTCCACCTCTCCCATTCCTACTTCTCATAAACCTGCTCTATTTCCTTCTGAATCCATATCCCACACAGAAATGGGCGCTCCCCCTACGCTCATCTGATCTCATGTTTCGTGACAGCCAGCAAGAATAAGTCCGAAGAGTTGGATCCCCCACCTGAGACCCTCGAGTGGACTTCTGACCCAGGCTGGGCCACCCCGGTGGTGGAGGAGGAGAGAGGAGGGCTCGCGGTGCAGAAACGCGGCTCTGGCCCCCATGGGTGGAGGAGGAGGGCAGTGGCGATCATTTCGACCAAGGCCCTTTTCAAAAGGCTTCTGTGCAGTGCTGGAAGATTGTAACAGGGGGGCAAGCCCTTTGGAAAAACTGAGCTCAGATTATTTTTGTTGCCGCCATTAAATTGCTGGTAGCTCTTGCCTCTGAGGCTTGTTAGATACTTAATATTTATTGAGAGCCTGAGGGGACTTTTGACACTGGGAAGTCAAGCTTGCCAAAGTGCTGCCCAGTGTAGACCAATCGGTCTCAAAACTGCCTGTGGGTTTCGGGGAGTCTGTGCAAAGTCGGCCGTTATCTGAAGAAGATCGTAAGACGTTCTCCCTTGCAGCAACATGGAAAGATACAGATGCTCAATTTTAAATTCTGCAACTCACATCCAGTATTCTCCCTGAGAGGGACTTCTCTTGGGCACGATACCGTGTGAGATCTCTTCTGACTGTGATCAGGTCACAGGGCTGTTGCTTTTGGTGGTTTATGCAACACGACACCTTTAAAACGTTACATCAAAATAGATCCGAGGTAGACTGAGCTCCGAAGGTAAGGATAACTTACATTTCGAGTCAATTTCATAAAGAAGCGATTAAACACAGCCAATTAAACTGAAAAGCCTAAAATCATGGGAGCCCTGCTGTGGAATTTAAAGTAGAAAAAATAATGAAGAAATTTTAGAAGATATATAATTACAGTCAATAATTTGCCTGCTTCGTTTTGTTTTGCTTTCCCAGAAGGGCTAATGGGGTGGGAGCTGGCTCTGTGCACTCGGTCTAGCTGAACCGCAGGTACTGGGCTGACAGCTGCCTCAGTGACGGGCGGCAAAGCGCTGTGCCCTCAGGCGGTCGCACAGAGTCACGTTATGCAAAGTAGTCAACCTCAGAGGCTTCCAAATTCAGAGGAGAAAAGGAGAGCGGATTCCAGATAGGTCCATGAGGCAAATACAGAATGGTTGGTGGACAGCCCCAGAGAACTTGAATTGTGAGACACGGAGGAGGCGGTGTGAGCAGGAGGGGTGTTAAAGGCAAGGTGGGGGGGGGGCACCCGAGAGTGCGTGTGGCAGAATTGGGGGGGGGGGATACCATCTCCTTTCCCGTAAGATACTGGCGATTCTTAATTAACTGCCCGACCTCAGCAGTGGGGCCTGTCAACCAGATTTAATTTCTAATTAGTGAAATCAGTCCATCTGTCACCACCAGCGCCACCCCCCTCACCCCCCACGGCCTTGGTTGCTCCTGTCTTTCCGAAATGGCTGCTCAGCCCGCCCCAGCCCTGCAGTCAAGAGCAGAGTCACTGACAGGGAGTCAGCATCAATCAGTACCCTGTGGCCACAGCCCTCATCCACCTCCTACACTCACAACTAGGAAAAGCATCACGAGGACTTAGGAGACACCACACAGCAGTCCCAGAGGAGGGGAGTGTCTCAGGGAGCAGGAGGACTGCCCCTGCTCAGGATCCAGGGAGCTTTGCTGGACAGGGAGCTCTGTTCTGCCCCCTCAGACGCTGGCTGGCGTCTTCGACTCTGGCCGACACCGTCCAATGAGCTGCTGCTTCGTGTGTATCCTCTGGAAACATTTTAAACCATCAATTACCTAAACGTGGATCTAGTTATATCCCAAGGAAGGCCTTTTTCAGTTTTGGGAGCTGGAAACCGTCTTCTCTTCTTAATATACTTCAGAAAACTGCCTGGGTGAAGAGGAGATTGATTGGCTCAAAGACGGACTATTGTGAGAAAAATAATTGAATTCGCTTCCTTCCTCCCTAGTGAGTGGGCCATCTGGTCGACCCCTCCACCTTTAGCAAAAGGAAATAAAGTGCACGGTTGCCAGCTGTCCCCAGCAAGGCTGGCAGGGCCCGGACCTCCACTGTCCCTGCAGTCCCTGCTCTCCTGCGACCACCCTGGTTGCTCCCGCGCCCGCAGCTTCCCACGCTGATCTCCCACGGTCACGGGGCTCCTTTAGGGAGAGACCTTAGTGTGCGGCTGAAACCGTCTTCTCCCCCCACTTCAGCCGGAAGGGGGGCTCCTTCTGTCTCACTAGCTGTGTGTGGCCGTACCTACGTTGTAGAAAACAAACATGCCGCAAGATCCACCTGAAACATTCAAGGTGGGTGTTTGCCACGTGGGGATGTGTGCTTTGTCGCAGAGTCAGGTAGCTGCAACCCGGCTCACCCTCCTCCGGGCACCCAATGGAAGATAAAATGCCGCTTTGCCGTCTTTGGGGGAAGTGGCCAAAAGGGATGTGATTTCTCTACGTTTCCTTTCTTCATACAGTATTGGAAATTTGGCGTGCTTTTGAGTTCTTCCCCTATTTGTCAGTCAAGTGGCACGGAAGCATCATCTGGTAGTGATTGGCAATAGATAGTAAGGCAAAACCTTACGTGTCTATACATTGCATAAATTATAGTATGCCGCCACACACATTTGTAGTCCCAACACTCACGCCCTGGATTCCCTTTGTCTTCCACCCCTTCGTTGCTTTTTTTCCACCCGGGCAGCTTTCAGTTTCTCTAACTTCTAAAGGATCACCTCAGCGTCTTCATGTGAATCTCTGCTTCTTATCATGAGGCATAGGGTGTGATAAAGTCAGCGAGGGGAATGCGGTGGGAGAGGGGAAGCTCAGGACAAGATAAGGTGGGTCAGGTGTGGACACAGACGGGCAGGGCCTGGTGGCTCAGGTGGCCCAGCTTAATCCGTCCACAGAACACGGTAGGTCTTCAATTATTATCTTAATCTGTACATCTCCCATTTCAGTTGTACAACTGGCACGTAAAATATCAAACTCAAATCACAGATTATGAAGATAATAACATTCTGAAACCATGAATTGTATATTTAAGAAAAACCAAACAACCCAGGAAAAGGTTGAGTTTATTTCTCGTTCATTTGGTTGGGTTTGTTTGTTTTCTTTTTGCCTGAGTTAAGAACAAATGCGAGCACCAATTATATCACTAGGGACAAGGCAATTGCCAACTCTAGATGTCAGTTTGCATTACATCTGTTAAGACCGACTGCTATTTATGGCATCGTCAGTGGAGCTGGGCTTGTATTAATGCCTTGCTTTCCACATCAATCGACAACAGCTTTTCTGCCAGAGGTGCCAGCAAATAATAAAGTTACTTCTTCTAAAGGCATTCGGGCATCCGTTCTTTCACTCAGCACACAGCCCTGGAACGCTGTGGCGTCCCACGTTCTATACCAGGCATCGGGAACGCGAGCACACCAAGGCAGTGCGGGAACACGAGCACACCAAGGCAAGGCAAGGCAAGCTTAAGTAGCTTGCTGCCTGGTGATGGCACGGGAATTAAATACATCATTGAATAGTGCAGTAATGTTACAGAAGAGCATTTACAAAGAGTCACGGTTGTGTCCAGATGGAAGAATGATGAACTGTGCCTGGGAAACTAGGCATGGCTTCCCAAAATGTCAGAGATGTGCAGCTGAACAACAGAGATTTGTGTCTCATGGTTCTGGAGACTGGACACCCAAGCTCAAGGTGCCGTAGTGTCTTACGAGGCCTTTCTCTTTAGGCATTTCACGGCGCCTTCCTGCTGTGTCTTCACATGGTCTTTCTTCGCAAATGGGTACAGAGAGAGAAGACAAGCTCTCTGGTATCTCTTCTTATAAGGACACTAATCCTGTCCTGAGGGCTGCACCCTCCTGACCTCATGTAACCCTCCTTGCCTCCCAGAGGCTCTCTGTCCACATACCATCACACTGCGGGGGTAGAGGTTCCACATGTGAATTTAGGAGGGACGCGGCTCAGCCCATAACAGCCTGATGTCCTTCCTTCCTCCCAGCTGCACTTCTTGGAGTTTCTGTTCAAATGTCACTTTATTAGGAAATCTCTCTGACGACCTTATATACAAACAGCTTACAAGGCACTCTCCCTCCAACTCCCTTATCCTGCTTTTTTCTTCTCTTACTGGGTTTATGTGTTTATTGTTTGTGCCTCATCCCTGCACTAGAGAACACGAAAGGAAATACGGAAAAATGAAAGCCATTCAGCTTTTGCTGGGTTGATGACAGTGTAGTCTGTTTTGTTCACTGCTGTGCCCAACATTCTCAGGGCAGGGATGGCAGAGTAAGACCTGGGTAAACATGTGTTGGATGGACAGATGGATGGATGGGCAGATGGATGGATGGATGGATAGATGGATGGACAAATGGATGGGGTGGGTGGGTGGGTGGGTGGGTGGATGGATGGATGGATGGGTGGGTGGGTGGGTGGGTGGATGGACGAATGGATGGATGGGTGGGTGAGTGGATGGACAGATGGATGGATGGGTGGGTGGGTGGATGGATTGCTGGAAGCCGAGCTATCCCAGCCTGAGTGGCAAAGCCTGGGCTGTGGATGGGTTGGTGACTGCAGGGCGGCCCGCCGACAGCGAAGCTTCTCGTACTCCGCTTTTAGGTAATTTGGCCTTAAAAGTACCTGGGGTATTGTCTGTTGGGGAATTGCCCTCGGCAGGCCCCCTGGGAAAAGAACCATTAGGGAAGAAAATAAGGTTCCGCAAGAAATTGTGCAGCCTTACGTTTAGCCCTTGCCATCCCCTATGGAGACTCCTCTACTTACAGGAAGGATAGCCTCATACCTTTGCCAGCAAAGAGGGCCTGTATAGGAGAGACATATGGATTTGAAAGCCCCACTCCGGCAACTAAGGAGTGTATCTCTGGGCACAGGTGACTTCAACCCCTAGGCCCACCTGGCCCCCCGGAGGCATTCCAGATGATGACTGAACCTAGTTGGTTAAGCTACAGAATGGTTCATTGGTTCCTAGGTGCATTGTCTCTCTGAGAATGTATGAGGCATGGGTTTCTAAGGCCTTTTCAGCCCCTTTCTGACACCTCAGACTGAGGCAAACACATTGTTCTTCTGGCCTCATGTGGTTAGGAGGTCATGTCCCTGTAACTGTTCCATTTGAGATATTGAGAAATGGAGGGCCTTTCACGAGAACAGCAAATCAAATGCTTTGTAGATTATAGATAAACGCAGATGCATAATGGAATAATGTAAGAAATTAATCTATAATCAAAGGGTATGTGGGAAAGTTAGGGGGAAATCACCATATTATTTCTTAAAGGTCGTTTATACATAGGAACATTTTCAAAATTAGATAATGTTAGAAAAACATAGATGACGTATGCTACAAGGAAATCACTAGCATATATAATGCCACGTTTACTACAATAAATCGGCCAGTTCAACACACTGCTGTTGTCTGTATCCATTTTTATTTTAGTTTTTTATTTTCCAGTTTTTTATTTTAGTTTTATTTTATTTTCACCGACGCCGTTCTTCCTTCAGGAACCCCTGGTTGCTGGAGCTGGTCTCTGGCAATGGATGAGTGAATGGACAGACGGATGGGATGGATGGATGGATGGATGGGTGGATGGACGGATGGATGGATGGATGGGTGGGTGGACAGATGGACAGATGGATGGATGGGTAGGTGGCTGGCTGGCTGGATGGCTGGCTGGCTGGATGGGTAGGTGGGTAGATGGATGGATAGATGGGTGGGTGGATGGATGGAGAGATGGACGGATGGGTGGATGGATGGACGGATGGATGGGTAGGTGGGTAGATGGATGGATAGAAGGATGGATGGGTGGGTGGGTGGATGGATGGATTGATGGACATATGGACAGATGGATGGATGGGTAGACGGATGGATGGATGGATGGATGGATGGATGGATGGATGGATGGGTGGATAGATGGACTGATAGAAACTTTGTTCACCCTGTTACACCAAATGGTTAATTGTTAATATGCTCTTCCATTTTACTGGATCTCTGAGATACGCATGTGGTGGTACCAAGCAGAACAGGGAATGTATTATAGTCTCATTTTCACCATTCTAGGCAAAAATATATAATTCTGCTGAGAAATACACTACTGAAGCTTAACATTTCAGGGGATAATTTATTAACTTCTCTTGTCCTTCATGGGAAGCAGGGTCAGCTCTACTCAAATTTTCAATAAGTCAGCTCCTGCAAGTTAAGATGAGGAAGTCAGTTGAATCTGGGGAGCTAAATGAGACGTTCAAGGAAGCGCATATTAATCTGCATTCTAACTCAAAAACTGTCTCTATATTCTGGTTACACCCAAGTAGAAATTAAATGTACATATAGACCATGACTAGAAAGGAAAATGGGGAAAATGAACATTTCTGTTCTCTTGGATTAGCAAGATTATTCATGATTTGTTTCCTCCTTAATTTGTTTCCTATTAAAATTATTGTTACAGTATTTTTATGTAAGTTAAAAAAAGTTACTGTACTGTGAAAAGCGAGATTTGGCAAATGAAAATGAAATTTAATAAAGAATGTCTCCTTTCCTGTGGGTAAAATTGCTCTGCTTTTTTCAGCGTGTAAGAATGCTGCCTGGAAGGCAATATGGTGCACCTGTCTTTAAGAAATGATGTAGTGATCCAGAATCATTTCACTTGAGTGAGCTATGCTGTCAATGTCTGTTTGGTTATCTACTGTCCATTCTTCCATTCAATAATATATACTAAGTTGGTTTTCTGTGAAAAATATTTTCTTAGTCCGGTGAACATGCAGGAATCAGAGCCTTTGCCCCTTTCCAGAAGTCTCTTGACTCCCATTCATTTTCCACCCAAAGGAGCAACTTCACAGCTTTGCATCTTTCTTTTCCGTCCCATGTGTGTTCATAGGACTTTTACTGTATTGGGCATTTTTAAGACCATTTATTTCCACCTTCCTTTCTGGGGGAGTGGACCTCCAGGATCCCTGTTAGGTGTTCACCATCTTGCTCACTTCTTGGTAAAGCCACCCATTCTGTTGTTAGGCAATATTAGTGCTTGGGAATTTTGAAATTGTACTGAAACAATTTCTACCTTCCAGAGCTATACAGAATAAGTCTCCTCTCTCTTGCATGTGACAGTTCCAGTGAAGACTCTAGGTATTTGGCTTTTGAGACTGAACATTCTTTCAAGCCTACTTCACGTGACATGTTTTGCAAACATTTCCATCCTCTGGTGGAAAGACACTCTCTATTTCATCTGTGACCCCATCTAGCCTAGACCTGGATATCCCATTGGGGATGTGTTTGGGCTAGGAAGGGGCCCACTGAGTCCCAGAAGGGCTTCTGTCACTGCAACAGGGTTCAAGTGCACTTCTGCTACACTACTAGCTGGTCAAGAAATTGACACAAAGCAAAAGTCTTAGTCTTCTTTCTGCCTATGAACTTTGACCAGTGCATCTAATAGATGTGTTTAAAACAGATTTTAGAATTCTGGAGTAGTATTAAAAACAAGATTTGAAAGAGATCAATTATCTGACCTCATGAAGACAATAACATTTTGTCATTCTGGATCTTGAATAAGATTTGGTCTTGACTATTCTAGTATTCTGGTTTGATGATTACCCTGGGATTTCATCTGAGCAAGGTTCAAGAAATCTGAGCAGTGTTCGGGGCACCTGGGTGGCTCAGTCGGTTGAGCGTCCGACTTCGGCTCAGGTCATGATTTCGCAGTTCATGAGTTCAAGCCCTGCGTTGGGTTCTGTGCTGACAGCTCAGAGCCTGGAGCCAGCTTCAGATTCTTTGTTCCTTCTGTCTCTACCCATCCCCCACTTGTACTCTATCTCTCTCCGTCTCTCAAAAATAAATAAATGTAAAACAAAATTTAAAAAAAATGGAAATCTGAGCAGTGTTCAAGGGTGTGCGAGAGATTATGTGCACTACATTGGTAGAATGAATAGTACTGCTTCAAGATTTATGCTTTTCACAGATTTGGAGAATTTTCAAATTTTCCTTGTAAACTTGGGCAAAGTGAAAAGCTGTGGAATCAGCAAAATCTGATCACTTGTCTTTGTTATTGGCTACTGATTTTCTCACATAGAAAACCTATCCAATAAGAAATGAGAGCAACTCAGTACAACTTTTCATCATTTTTAAGTGCTAAAAAGCCACTACTTAATAGATCGGTTCTAGATAGCAAATAAGATTGGTGGAAATTTCTAAACAACTATAAAACTCTTTCTTGCTAAGACCATAATGGCCCTCATAATTTTTCTTAATTTGATAACCTATAGGGCCAAAATTGAATATTTGCATTCCAAATAATTAATTATTTGCCATCCTACATTTGGTATTACCTTTATTTCAATTTGTAAAAATGTGCTACATTCTAATGAACTTTCAGTTTTGGAGGAAGCTGTATTCGGGTATTGTGTTCTCTACTTTTTGAGACCATCTCTATTCTACTTCATCTTGACCTGGTGTTAATATGAGTTATAATCATGGGGACCTTTATAAGAAAGAAGATTTTGTGATCTGTGTATGGGCAGAAAGAGCAGTAGATCATTTGCAGTGTGACCATACGTCTTTATTTGTCCTGGGAGGTTCAGGTGCTCTTGTATAATTAATGATAATTATCAATATAAACTCTTATATTTATTAATTATAGATATTAACCCCTTTGTCTTTCAAAGGATCTCTACTTGGAATGTAAATTACATGACCATCCTGATTTGAAAGCAACTGAAAGCTTGGTCTCAGCAGCCAATATGCCTGGTTAATTTCCTAGATCTGTCTAACCTTTAGCACACTTTAGCAATGTCTCCCGATTCTTCCTCCTGTCCGAACCCTGCTACAGTGCAAACATGGTTCCCTGGAGGGACTAAAATCTAGAATAGGTGTAAGTGAGTTACCCAGTGAAGAGACCTGGGGAATCTTGAAGCCTTGTATGAGATGCTATAGAAGGAAGAAAAGGCTCATGATAGTGAGAGTGTGTAGAGTTTAATTAAATGTGGCACGCAGTAGGTGCTAAATAAATATTTGAATCTGGTAACCGTGTGGATGTAAGCGAAAAGGGAAATGAGAGAGGAGTTGGAGCTGGAGTACTGATCATATTGGGTTTGACTCAGTGGGGGTTAGTAGGTTGGCTAGAGTGCAGAGATGTGCCCAGTTCCTGTGTGCTGTAGGACCTAGTGTGCTTGGTGGAGAGACATTAAGTTCACAGAAATGCTGTAAATGTAGTATAATACCACATTCATTCTTGAGATAAGGTTTTGCCGAGGTACAGGGATGAGAGCAGGAAGCAGAAGGGTGGAAAAAAGAACTAATCATAACTTCAGAGATGAGGATGTGCCTCATTCGCTGTTTTGTGTCTCGGTTCTTGATTTAAATGGAGTGTATTTATTAGGTTGATTTCATGTTTTCACTCACTGGATTTCTCTTTTCTGTTGTTGTTTTCAGGAGCTGGTGGGGAGTAATCCTCCACAAAGAAATTGGAAGGGAATAGCGATTGCACTCCTTGTGATTCTGGTCATCTGCTCCTTGATTGTCACCTCGGTCATACTGCTGACACCAGGTACTTATATTTATTCTTGGAAAAGCAAGTCACTGTAAGGGAGAAAGTGCATAGTTTTGCTTTGCAAACTTTTTCTAAGTAACTGCCTATTACATAATTTATTTTTCCCAGGTTCTAATTCTCATTGTGTCATTTTGTTAAATGATGCAATATGTTTCAATGAAAAAATCCATTTGGATGCTTTGAATTTATTTATATAATTGTTGACTAGGTAGAAATACTTGGCATATATTAAAATTCATAATTCTTATTCATGCTTCTTGAGCTTAAAGACAGTGGCATTATAAATGTAGTCATTCTATAAATCTCATGGAATTCATGGCTACTATATCAAGGATGAATGTTAAAAATTATTAAAACGACGTATGTTGGGGCGCCTGGGTGGCTTGGTCGGTTAAGCGTCCGACTTCGGCTCAGGTCATGATCTCACGGCCTGTGAGTTCGAGCCTCGCATCGGGCTCTGTGCTGACCGCTCAGGGCCTGCAGCCTGTTTCAGATTCTGTGTGTCTGTCTCTCTCTGACCCTCCCCTGTTCATGCTCTGTCTCTCTCTGTCTCAAAAACAAATAAACGTTGAAAAAAAAATTAAAAAAAAAAAAAAACCGACGTATGTTAAGTGTGAACTAAGAACCAAGTTACTTATTTGGTACTATTCACGAAATAACAAAAGTAGAAGAAAGAGTCAGAACTCTCTCAGGAAGGAAAAAAACACACAAAAATCTGTAGCAAAAACCTACCACAAAAATGTGCATACACCTGCCCCAATGAATGTCTCAAAAATAAGGGCCGTGGGACCTTGAAGGAGAGAGAGATCTTTTGTGAGGAAGTTCAGGAAGAAGGCGATATTTGAAGAGGGTGGTAATGAAGGGTGAGGTTCAGGAAGGAAGGAAGACTTTCTCTCTAAGGTAACCACACCGCAGTTACAGGAAACCATGTGGCCACATTCTCATTGTCATGTTAGCTTCCTAGTTGTGAGAACAAAAACCACAGCTCTAATCCTCAACAAATAAACGGCACAGGTATTAGGCCTTAAGGTGGGAAGAGAAGTAGATACATTGAAATGTAGAAATGAATAGATAGGCAGATAGATAGATAGTCGATAGATAACTTTTACATTGTTGCAAGAAGCACCAGTAAACTACCATGTACATTTAAACCATGCCAAATCTTAAATGAAAACCGTAAAGTAATCTGTACCCTGAAACCAAAACTAGGTAAAGATACCACAGGAAAATTATAACCAATGTCCCTTATGAATACAGATGTAAAAGTCTCAATAGAATTCTAGCCAACTGAATCCAGCCTCATATAAAAAGGAGTGTATACCATCCCCAAATGTGATTTATCCCAGGAAGGAAAATTTGATTTAATGTATGAAAATCAGTGCAATACATACATATTAATAGAATAAAGGGGGAGGGAATCCACATGATTGCCTCAGTAGATACAGAGCAGGCATCTGACAAAGTCCAAAATCCTCTCATAGAAAAACATTCAACAAGCTAGTAAAAAGAAACTTCCTCAACCTGATGAAGACCATGTATGAAAAACCCACAGCTAATATCATGCCTAATGGTGAAAGACTGAAAGCCTTTCCTTAAGATCAGGAACAGACAGGATGTTCAGTCTCCCCATTCCTACTGAATGTTGTAGTGGAGATTCTAGCCAAGGTAATGCAAGTGGAAAAGAAATCCAGATAGGAAAGAAGTGAACTATCTCCATTCACAGAGGACATGAATTTGTGTATAGAAAATCTTAAGAGGCTCCTGGGCGGCTCAATCAGTTAAATGTCTGACTCTTGATTTCGGCTCAGGTCATGATCCTATGGTTGGTGAGTTTAAGCCCCACATCGGGTTCTGCACTGACAGCACAGAGCCCGCTTGGAATTCTCTCTCTCCCTCTCTCTTGGCCCTCCCTGGCTTGCTGTCTCTATCTTTCTCTCTCTCTCTGTCTCTCTCTCTGTCTCTCAAAAACGCTAATTAATTAATTTAAAAAAAAGAAAATGGTTCCAGCTGCAATCGTTTCAAAAAGAATAAAATACTTAGGAATAGGTTTAACAAAAGATGTACAGGCTTGTGCACTGAAAATGGGAAAACATAAGTGAAAGAAATTAAAGAAAACCTAAGTAAATGGAAAGATACCCAATGTTTATGGATTAAAAGATCTAATATTGGTAACATGGCAATACTTCCCAAATAGATTTATAGATTCAATCAGATCTTTATCAAAATCCCAATTGCCTTTACTGGAGAAATAGACAAGCTGATTCTAAAAGTCATATGAAAACGCAAGGGACTCAGAATGGCCAAAACAACCTTGAAAACGAACAGCTAAGGTATTTTTACTTCCTGATTTTAAAACTTACTCTAAAGCTACAGTGATGAAAACATTGTGATAGCAGCATAAGTGTAGACATATAGACTAATGGAATAGAATTGAGGGCTCAGAAATAAACCCATACATCTACGGTCAACTGATTTTTGACAAAGGTGCCAAGATCAACCCATAATGTTTGCACAACTATGGGGCACCTGGGTGGTTCAGTCAGTTGAGCGTCCACCTTCGGCTCAGGTCATGATCTCGTGGTTCTTGACTTCGAGCCCCACGCTGGGCTCTGTGCTGACAGCTCGGAGCCTGGAAACCCACTTCGGATTCTGTGTCTCCCTCTCTCTCTCTCCCCTCCCCTGCTCACATTCTGTCTCTCTCTCTCTCAAAAAATGAATAAACTTTAAAAAAAAATTTAAAAATAACAATGCTTGCAAAACTGAATATCCACATGCAAAAGAGCAAAGTTGGAGCCCTGCCTCACACCACATACAAAAATCAACTCAGTGTGGATCAACAACCTAATATAAGAGCTGAAACTATAAAATTATTTGAAAACTTTTTAATGTTGTTATTTATTTTTGAGAGAGACACAGAGAGACAGTGCTAGTAGGGGAGGGGCAGAGAGAGAGGGAGACACACAATCTGAAGCAGGCTCCAGGCTCCAAGCTGGAAAGTATAAAATTCTTGAGGAAAACTTGGGAGCATATTTTTATAAACTTGGATTTATGACACCAAAAGCATAAGCAGCCAAAGAAAAAAATAGGTAAATTGGACTTTGTCAAACTTAAAAATGTTTGACATCAATAGACACTATCAAGAAAGTGAAAAGACAGCCCATAGAATGTGAGAAAATATTTGCAAGTCATATGTTCAGTAAAGGTCTAACGTCCAGATTATATAAAGAATCATTATAACTCAAAACAAAAGAGAAATAATTTAATTAAAAACAACCAGAGGATTTCAAAAACATTTATCCAGAGAAATATAAATGGCCAATAAGTATAAAAAAAGATGCTCAGTGGGGCACCTGGGAGGCTCAGTCGGTTGAGCAACCGACTTCGGCTCAGGTCATGATCTCACGGTTTGTGAGTTCGAGCCCCACATCAGGCTCTCTGCTGACAGCTCAGAGCCTGGAGCCTGCTTCGGATTCTGTGTCTCACTTTCTCTCTCTGCCCCTCCCCCGCTCATGCTCTGTCTCTCTCTCTGTCAAAAGTAAATAAATATTTTAAAAAGTTTAAAAAAAAAGATGCTCAACTCGTTAGTCATCAAGGAAATGCAAATCAGACTCACAGTATACCACTTTATACCCACTAGGATGGCTATAAAAAGAAAAAAAAAGGAAAATAACAGGTATTGGTAAGGATGTGGAAAAATTGGAAACTTCAATTCAAAGTAGGAATGTGAAATTGTGTAGACTGTGGAAAACTGGTAGTTCCTCAAAAAGTTAAACATAGAGTTAATGTATGACTGATTGAGTGATTCCACTCCCAGGAGTGTACCCAAGAAAACTGAAAGCATATGTTCATATAGAAACTTTCACATGGATGTCCATAGCACCAGTATCCCTAAAAGCCAAAAGGGTGGAAACAACCCAGTGTTCATCACTTAATGAATAGATAAACAAGTATGGACAAAGTGGTATGTCCATACAGTGGAATATTATTCAGCCATAAAGAATGACTTACTGATGTATGCTGCAACATGGGCAAAACTTGAAGACATTATGCTAAGTGAAAGAAGTTAGACACAAAAGGCCCCATATTGTGTGATCCCAGAATGGGCGAATCCATAGAAGTAGAGGTACATTAGTGGTTTGCCAGGGGCTGAGGCTGGAGACAGTAAGAAGTAACTGCTAATAAGTGTGAAATTTCTTTTTTTTTTAATGATAGATTTATAGAGAAGTTTCCTAATTGAGAGGAAACCATAGAGAATTCCCCATATACCCTCTGTCCCCGCACGTGGATACCCCCCTTAGTTCTCAGCATCCCTACCAGATGGTACATTTGATACAATTGATGAGCCCACACGGTTGCATCATGGGATTTCTTTTGGGGGTGATGCAAATATTCTGGAATTTGATAGTGGTGATGGACTCACAACTCTGTTCATACATTAAAAACTACTGAGCCGTGGGGCGCCTGGGTGGCTCAGTCGGTTAAGCGTCCGACTTCGGCTCAGGTCACGATCTCGCGGTCCCTGAGTTCGAGCCCCGTGTCGGGCTCAGGGCTGATGGCTCAGAGCCTGGAGCCTGCTTCCGATTCTGTGTCTCCCTCTCTCTCTGCCCCTCCCCCGTTCATGCTCTGTCTCTCTCTGTCTCAAAAATAAATAAAACGTTAAAAAAAATTTTTTAAAAACTACAGAGCTGCACACATCAAAAAGCAGAACTTTATAGTAAGTGAATTTTATCTCACTTGAGCTGTTCATTGAAATGATGGTGGAAAAATTATTTAAAAAACACTGGTGTCCTGTGGCCACATATATACTACAGTACCATGAAAACTTGCCTACCATTGAAGAGGTTCAGGTAGCAATTCTGGAAAGGAGAGGGTTGCTCTCTCCTCGAACGTGCTTTATGGGTACACCAGAGTTGCCTGGGGCACCAGGACTCAGGATTCAATATGGTGCATCTGATTGATCAGGAAAAAGTTGATTCAATCTGAAATCTGAGTAAGGAGAGGGTTAGTAAAGACAACAGCCCTTGTTCTGTTTTTTTTTTTTTTTTTTTTTTTCAACGTTTATTTATTTTGGGGACAGAGAGAGACAGAGCATGAACGGGGGAGGGGCAGAGAGAGAGGGAGACACAGAATCGGAAACAGGCTCCAGGCTCTGAGCCATCAGCCCACAGCCTGACGCGGGGCTCGAACTCACGGACCGCGAGATCGTGACCTGGCTGAAGTCGGACGCTTAACCGACTGCGCCACCCAGGCGCCCCACCTCGTTCTGTTTTGTGATTGGCTGATGATGATTCACCTTAGCTGGGGACTTCAGCAACCACATATTTTTAGTTCTTGTGGAGGAAATCAGGTCTCTCTGAGCATTTGTGGAGGGCGTATTCATGCCTTTGCTTTTCCTTGAGCAGAACTGTCCTTTATGTGAGAAAATGATTATTGAGCGGCTGATTCTGTGGTGGCCCAGCCCTGGCTTTGGGACTTAGAAAACAGCAGTGTTTTGGGTAGTTTCAATTGCATCTGCCCTCCTAAGGCACACACGAGTGTTCATGTCACCCAGAGTCTAAGGGCTCCTGCAATCGTCACTTCACAGTGAAATACCAGGGTGGCCTGGAGCTCCTTTCTCACCAATGGTCCAGCCACGAGGCTGGGTAGTAAATGTCCTGACTGAATAAGTTACGAACCGGTCCTGGAAGCCTTCTCTCCTTGCCCCCATGCAATGCCACACGGAGGACTGTCCCTCAGTCTTCTCCGCTGCACAGGGAAGGGTGTCCCCTTCTCTCAAATGCAGCCGCTGACCCTGAGCATCGTTGACATTCAGCTTTTGTGCATCGGCAATAGAGACCAGCGTCACTGTAAACTGTTACCTCTTTGCACGCTGGAGGCCAGTTGTCAGGGGCAACAACTATGAGCGAGAGGCATCTGCTGGTGGGGAGGCTGTAGTGAATCCCCGAATTCCAGAAAAGGCTTTGAAGAGCAGAATTTCTTTTATTCTTCTGTCGAAGTAACAATGTGGCGAAGCCGGGACTAACCCTTCGGTTCTCTTAGGCTTCCATAGCTAGCATGTCTTTTTCCAAGTCGTGGTGCTCAGGGATTGTGTGTTCTGCGGTCAGGATGATCAGCCATGCCCGTTCAATAGCATCCTGTTCCCTTCTGTCACAGGCTTTGTGCATCCGCTGTCCTGGGCTGCAGCATTGGCTTTTGTGTTGACGGTCAAAATTCCGTCAAGTGGAAGAGAATGTCAAATCCCTTAACCTGTCCCTATCTCCGGAGCTTTCTCAAACTCACGAACACACAGAGCATCCTCGCGTTAACCAATGGTGCGTGCTCACTGGTCAGACACTAACGATTCCCCTCTTGGGGGCTGAGAGCATTGAGCTCACTGTTGGGTAAAATGGGGGAAAGGGAGACACAATTGCTCCTCATGAGATTTAGCGTCCACTGAAAAAGACAGAAGGAACGCCCATCAGGAGAATGCCCCACTAGTGCAATCCGGAAGCAAAAACAGAACAGAAATCCTGGGCAGGGCTTGGGTAAGGCCAGTTGAATTGTGCCTATCACTGAGTCATTGACCTAGAAGACTGTGCACACAATTAAGTGCAGCAGTGGCTTCCGGTGGGTGAGGGACGAAGTGTAGTCTTGACGAGAGGAGAGTCCTCGTGATGATAACACCCTGCACATATTTGGGTCATCTTGGGTGTGTTCCCACCCAGCCTTGCCTCCATTTTGGTAGACTTACTTAGAAATTGCAGTATGTACTTAAAAAAATAAATAACCTTTTTCATGGACTACTCGTTTCTAGTCTTCTGGTTTGTTGAAACTCAGATTACAGCACTTGCTTTCTACCTGCCCCCCAAATCCATTCTGAACTCATTGGACTTAGCCTTTTGGTAGAAATGTTCCCACGTACACGTGGGTCCCCTTTCCAGCGTGGTAGGAGGAGTCGCGGTGGAGGCCGTGTTCTGGCCCAGGATCTTGAAGGGGCTCCTGGTAATCATTCTGAATGACAAGTACCTTGTTCTGTAGTGCAGGCTAATTACCGCCAGTTATACACAATTTATGTTTTAAGAATCAAATTAAAAGTGTTGAAGGCAATCTTACTTCCAAAGGGATGAGCCAAATGAGAATGTGTCCTTTTCAATTTTGTCATTCATTTCTCCCTTGCTAGCCTGTGCTCTTTTCTAAATTCCTCTTTGGCGTAATAGGCTCAAAGTTACCTTTTTGTTTAAGTTTTATTTTCAGATATTAAATATGTGTCTACGCTAGGTCACACAAGGTGTATGCCTTTTTTGGTAGCTACACATCTTGCATGCCGATGACAAAGACTCTGACGTTCTGCAATGCCACCGTTACTGTTGTGGGAGCTGAAAAATCCAGCAGGATCACGTTGGCATTAAAAGAGCCCAGACATTTGACCTTGCGGATTTTCACATTGGAGAATGCGGACAATAGTTTCTGATGGAAAACACCAGAACGCTTTCAGGCGGCGCGTAACTGAAAAGCCTTGGGTATGTGAAAGTCACAGTGATGGTAGACTTTGGGCTGAGGCCAAACAGAGGTTATCAGAATATGAGACTCACTAGTCTTTTCGGCAGGAGCATAACATAGAGAGGGTTTTTGTGGAGTTGAAATTTCATGGTTTACATCCAATGTGTGTAACTGCTTTGCTAACCCTCACCTTATCTTTTTTTAGTTTTCAATTGGACCCACTAGGTTTTACTGAGAGGGAGTGAAATCTAGCAAATTGGCCATCACGGCTCATAAATTGGAATCTCCTATAGGACAGAGTAGGTTTGGGCAAGTCAGACACTCGTCATGTGTTCTGAATGTATACCAGAGTCAAAATAAGATGAAATGACTTTGTGTGGAAAAAAAACTATATTCAGATTAACATTTGAGAGAGCCCCTCCGCTTCAGCGTTGTAGCTGCTAGTTAACAAAAGTTCTGTAATAAAATTTCCACCGAATTTTAGAACTGGATTTTTTTTAGGGCACTTTTGGATTCACAGCGAAACTCAGAGCAAGTGCAGGTTTTCCCAGACCCCCTCTGCCCCCAGGCCTGCACATCCTGCCCCATTACCAACATCCCCACCGACTGGACGTTTTTACAGTTGATGAGCCTGCACTGACCCATCATTATCACTCAAAGTCCGTAGTTTACATTAATGTGACTCTTGGTGTTATGCGTTCCATGGACTTAGACAGATGTTTCTCCCATGACAGTGTCATACAAAAGAGTTGCCTTGCCCTGAAAATCCTCCGACGTCTGTCTTTTCATCCTTCCCTCCCCCATAGCCCCTGGCAATGATCTTTTTACAGAGTCTGTGGTTTTGCTTTTCCAGGATGTCATATAGTCGGAACCATATGGGACGAAGCCGTCCTTTACTTGGAAGTATGCTTTTAAGGTTCTCCCCTGTCTTTTCATGGCTCGACAGCTCATTTCTTTGTAGTGCTAAATAATATTCCATTCTCTGGATGCATCACAAACTAATTATCCATTCACCTGCTGAAGGACATTTTAGTTGCTTCCACATGTTGGAATTATGAACAGGGCCGCTGTAAACATTCAGGTGCCGGTTTTTATGTATGTGGACATACATTTGCCACCCCGTGTGGGTGAACACCAAAGAGTATGATTGCTGGCCTGTATGGTACAGGTATGTTTCGTTTTGTAAGAAACTGCCAGACTGTCTTCCAAAGAGGCTGCCCCACTTGGTGTCATCAGTGTCCTGGATTTTGGCCTTTCTAATAGGTGTTTAGTGTGTGAAAGCTTATCTTTTTAAAAATTCTGGAACAATTGATTTTTAAACATTTATTTATGTATTTAAATTTTTTTTAACGTTTAGTTTTGAAAGAGAGAGAGAAACAGAGTGCAAGCAGGGGAGGGGCAGAGAGAGAGGGAGACACAGAATCGGAAACAGGTTCCAGGCTCTGAGCCGAGCTGTCAGCGCAGAACCCGATGTGGGGCTTGAACCCATGAATCGCGAGATCATGACCTGAGCCGAAGTCGGATACTTAATTGAGCCACCCAGGTGCCCCTCAAATGTTTATTTAAAATACATTTACAATATTATATTGTTTAATGAATTTTCAAACTGAACAGCCTCCTGTAGCCAGTATCCAGAATGTAACCAGCATCCCAAAAGCCCCCACTCATGCTTTCTCATCACTAATCCTCCCAAAGGTAACCCAATTTCTAACATCATAGAAGCGTTTTGCATGCTTTTATAAGTTTTGAATTTACAATATTAAAATAATCGTTTAGGATGTATTCTTTTACAACTGGCTCTTTTGTTCAGTATAATGTTTGTGAGATTCATCATTGTATTTTAAGATGGATTGATGCTCAATTTTTCATCTATACATAATCTATATATAATCCCTCCAACAATCACAAAGTAGCTTAACAATAATTTAATAACTTATGTATGTATCATAACAAGTAACATACATCTTATTGTTTCTTATGGTTTGTTATAGAAATAGGTGGTCCGGGGGCACCTGGGTGGCTCAGGTGGTTAAGCATCCGACTTCAGCTCAGGTCATGATCTCACGGTTTGTAGGTTTGAGCCCCACATCAGTCTCTGTGCTGACAGCTTGGAGTCTGGAGCCTGCTTTGGATTCTGTGTCTCCCTCTCTCTCTGTTCCTCCCCTGCTTGCTCTCTCTCTCTCTCTCTCTCTCTCTCAAAAACAAAAATTTTAAAAATTTAAAAAAAAAAAGAAATAGGTAGTTTGGTCATGTCTTCTAGGCATTTTCTTTCCTTTTTTTTTTTTTAAGTTTATTTATTTATTTTGAGAGAAAGAGAGAGAACACCAGAAGAAGTAGAGAGAGAAGGGAGAGAGACCCCCAAGCAGGCTTCGCACTGTCAGCACAGAGCCCAGTGTGGGGCTTGAACTCACAAACCATGAGATCAAAACGTGAGCCAAAATCAAGAGTCAGATGCTTAACCAACTGAGCCACTCAGGCGCCCCATCCAGGCATTTTGTCTTTTCTCTTTCCTGTATTCAACTCATCCCCCAAATCCAGTCTTGTCAGAGCTCATCTGTTGCGTATGACTACGACCAAGTGTCCTGTCATAGGACACCCAAGTTATGTGATCTAGTATCCTTCACTCGCGCTTGGGCATCTGTAGTTCTGTTTCTAGATTCCTCTGTGTCTGTTCGCACCCACCTGCCAGCTGGCTGATTGGGAGAATAGTGTCTGCTCTGCTCATGAAATAGACACTTGTTTTTGCTGCTGCTGCCGTGCTACTGTCCTTTCGGATTAAAGATAACCTGTTAATGTCAAGTGAAACTAAGTTCTCTACTGGGATAGTGCAGATAATGTTTATTATGACAGTCCAGAGTATAGGAGAGATCGGGGAGGACAGGAAGCATTCGTGGAAGGTTTTTTGGAAGATGAGGAACTTGAAAGACAGGTACAATAGAAATGATGGTAATCTAAGAAGGGAGGTCCCCACGAGCCATAATAAGCCTGCCGGGCATCTCTCTGGACAGAGGGTGTCTGGCTTGGAAGCCATGGAGGGACATGAGGAATGTCAAGAGTTAGGCTGAAGGGGTGGGGTGGTGGCAAATTGGGAGGGTCTGGAAGTCCAGGCTCTGGATTTGTGATTGTACTCCAATGGCATCTGTCATCTGTAACAACTTATACGTTGTGCCTGTTTTCAGAATCTGATAAAACCATAAATTATCTTATCATTGGGAAAGGGTGTATAGGTACTCGTAAACATTTGGATGCACCGCAGGAAGCTCATGTACCAGGTCAGCCCGTCCATGGGCCACGTTGGGATCAGCCTGAGCGTTTATCCAGAACCCAGAAGTTACAGTGTATCTCAGTACTTCTGTCCCCAACAGAATATCTAACAAAAATAATTCAAACCGTAGGTATTGTACTGTTTCATAGAAGAGGTCTAGGAATGGCCAGTCCCAGGATGGCTCCCTGGCTCAGAGATCTCTGCTGCTAGTGTGAGTGTGCTGGTAGAGTGACCACACCGGCTTCTCACAACACATCTCCTACCATCACAGGAAAGAAGGGAAAATCCCAGAACGTGCCTCATGCACTTCTGTCTTTTTCTGCAACCATCCAGGAGACAGCTTAGTTGCCATAAGTGTATTACATGGCCTTTGGCCTCCCTTAGCTGGAAGAGGTTTGGGGAAGCAGGTATTCCTAAGACCTGGAAGGATACAGTGGTTCCCGGGAAGGCAGACCCTTGTCTGCCACAACAGGACCCACTGACTTACGAAATATTTGACGAATGCAGTCTGCATCCCTTGAACTTGAACAGTGAGTTTGAACCATTGTTTAAAGGGAAACAAATCTGGGGTGCCCGGGTGGCTTAGTCGGTTAAGCATCAGACTTCGGCTCAGGTCATGATCTCACAGTTTGTGGGTTCGAGCCCCACATCAGGCTGTGTGCTGTCAACTCAGAGCCTGGAGCCTGCTTCGGATTCTGTGTCTCTGTCTCTCTCTGCCCCTTCCCCACTTGTGCTCTGTCTCTCAAAAATAAATAAATGTAAAAAAAAATTTTTTTAATGGAAACAAATCTTAAAAGAGGGCGTTCTGACAGATTCTTATAAAAGAGCGAAGTAATTTACCCTGCTACTAACCTTGTAGTTAGTGGCAGAGTTCCGAAATCCTGAGAAGTAGGTCCCTGGGAGAATCTTAACAGCCTCTACTTTGACTTTTCATCATCAGTTCTAGGATTGTGAAGTGCATCTTGCTTATTTATTGAATCCTTGCACTAAAGATCCATTTATCTAAAGGATGGCAGTACATTATTATTCATGCTCGTGTTAAAACTCTAAGGCAAATGTGCCTGCATATTTATCCATAAATGGGCACTTTTCTAAGCATTGCTACATTTTGCATCCTATTTTAAAGGCGCGGTTGTATACAAACAATGAAAAGGATAAATCTTATCCTGGCACTCTGGTTTTCTCTAGTCTGTTGCCTGGTTTGGATGAGAGCCTCTTGGTAAATTTCAGGTGAATTTTGGGAGCCTTCAGGACCATCTGTTACAAGGGACTGGCTAGTCTAGGAGTTGCTATTTTAGGGAAGACTCTGGCCAGCCAGGAACCAAAGGCAGCAATTTAGGAATCTTAAGTCGCGTTACCAGGTCCAGGTTAGGAACACAGAAATAGAAGGTAGAATAAAATCAGGGAACCGGAGACAAATTGCCCACAACGAAGCAGGCATTTCAGAGGACCCAGGAGGATTGAGTTCCAGGCTGCAGTGGCCTACCTTCTCTTTGAGGCAGAACTCTTGACCTTAAACCCTGTTCGAACGAATGCTGTTGCTCACATCACCAAAACCGGCACACACATGTGTGTATATACATGCTTTCTCAGATGGCTATTTCATATTCCTCAAGTTCCAGATTATTTCTAAAGTAATTCTGTGCTTTTAGGTAAGGTATCAGAATTACCAGGAATTAGGTTAAGAGGTAGTTTCCAGAGCCTCAGATGAATCAGTCTTTTTCTCCCTTGCTTTGTCCTTATCTATCCTCTTTTTATGTCTTTTTTAAAAAATTCAGTAAATGTCTGATTATCGTATTTTCAGAGGATGCCTTCTGAAGTAGTGGGTTAGCTGGAAATGCAGAAAAGGTCTTGAGGGATCTGGTAGGTGAGACAAAGGCTCCCTGAAGGTTCCCTGTGTGTCCTAATCCCTGGAAGCTGGGAACGTTACCTTATATGGCAGAAAGGGTGGTTTTTGCCATATGCAGAGGTGGTTACGTTAGGCATCCTGAGGTGAGGGGGGCGGGGTTTCCTCCATTGTCCTCAGGTCCTAAATGTAACCACATGTATCTGTGTGAGAAGGAGGCAGAGAGGATTTGACACAGACAGAGAGGAGACAGCAGCGGGACCAGGGAGGCGGGGACTGCAGTGATGTGGTAAGGAGGCGGGGAGCGCCCACAGTCACCAGCAGAGTCAGAGAAGAGATGCCCCCCCCCCCCAGAGCTCCGCACAAGTGTGCCCTGCCACCAGGCACCTTGCTTTGGGTCCAGGGACACTGACTGCAGACTTCTGGCCTCCACAGCAGAAAAAGAACAGTCGTCCGCTGTGCTGAGCCACCACATGCGTGGTGCTTTGTTACAGCAGCCACGGGAAAGCGACACAAAGGGAAATAGATGCTTTTGCCATTCTTGCAGTGGCCGTGGCTTACAGGCAGGCACCGTGGAGGGTAAGACGAGGAGGAGGTGTGCTGGACCCTCGGGGGGCCACGGCGATGGTGACCCCCTTCCCCCGGTTCAAGGAGAATCCTGCCCTCCTCCCCACCTCTCCTGACAACTCCTCTCAGCTTCAAACTTCGGTTCTGTATCCTCTCTGCCACCAGAGAAGGAACTGAAATGCATTCCCATTTGGGGACATATATTGCAGTTTTTAAAATGTAGAGAGGAAAGGACAACACCCATCCCCTGCATTGGCTTAACTGATGTCTGTTATCTTACTTACATGCATGACACAGATGCGAGTTCCACTCACAGCTCCCGTAAAATTGACAGGAGCCAAGTGAAATACAGATCAATCAGCGAAGCCAATAAAATTCAAGTAGCAAAACTATATTCCGTGTGGCAGGTGATGAGGATTTCTGGAATAGTGTGCCTCCAAATGTGTCTATGGCATTTTGCTCCTGGGACATGGGCCCTTGGGGTCCCCCAACTGTCCTCTAGCCGCACCGGTGAGGGCTCGCTCCAGCCACCGTCTCTCTGTCGGGAGCACTGCACATCTTTGCTCACAGGGCAAACTACCGCCATCTGGGAAGGTTAAATTAGCCGGCCGTGGGGTTGGTGCATCGTGAAGACGCACGCCAGCGCTGACGCTGGGTTCAGGTGTGAGTGGATGCTTATGATCAGATTGTGACTTCATTAATGATTAAGAAAAAATGGACGCTGGAGAAGCTAGTAAATGCTCAACCGAAATCAAACTAATAACAATACTCTTTTTTGGACTCTCAATTCTACAACCAGTCTCTAGAGACCGTTCATTACATTTTACCAATTCAGATTTTAGTGTTTCTGATGTTTATTCCTGTGATTCTTTTTTTTAAGTTTATGTATTTTGTTTTTTGAGAGAGAGAGAGAGAGAGAGAGAACGAGCAGGGGAGGGGCAGAGAGAGAGAGAGAGAAGGAGGGAGAGAACCCCAAGCAGGCTCCGCACTCACAGCACAGAGCCCAACATGGGGCTTGAACTCACAAACTGTGAGATCATGCCCTGAGCTGAAACCAAGAGTCGGACACTCAACCGACTGAGCCACCCGGACACCCTATTCCTGTGATTCTTGGTTGTGTGCTTATCTATCTATATTGACAGATGACTCCTGGTAAAGTGAAGAATGTCGTTCACTTACGTGCCTCCCGCCTCCTCTCTTCACTCTGTTGTGAGACCTTTGAGGTTATTTTTAAGTCCTTTATAAGGTTCTTTCATAAATTCATATGAAAACTTCTTTCTGTAAATGTGTCTTATTCCTCTGACCTTAAGTGGAATGTCTTGACCTCTCACTGGCTGAGCTGGGGAAGTTTGCACACCTGACCACCCCCTCCCCGGCCACCCGGGCTCCTCCCGTTCTTCCTCTCAGCTTTGGGCAATGTTTGCAGCCTCCTTTCTCACGTTACTAAATCTCCCACCAAACAATAACAAGTTTATTGGAAAATGGAACACTCACTGAAAACATCCACGGTTTGTCTGGAGGCATTCAGGCCAAGTGAACTCTCATTCCTCCAAACCCATCAGTAGCTACAATTTACCTTACTGCTACTTGGACCTTGACTTTCTTAAACAAACCAGTTTCTTGGCAATTCTAACGGATTATTTCTATTTGAAAGGAACAAGTAAAACTCTTCTTATTGAAGACAAAATGAATGCCTATATAGGATGTGCTCGTCAAACAAACAGGTCGGTTTAGAAAGGTTGCAGAATGGGGCACCTGGGTGGCTCAGTGGGTTGAGCGTCTGACTCTTGGTTTCAGCTCAGGTCACAATCTCATGGTTCATGGGTTCAAGCCCTGTGTCAGGTTCTGTGCTGACAGTGTGGAGCCTGTTTGGGATTCTCTCTTTCTCCCTTTCTCTCTGCCCCTCCCACATGCATTCTCTCTCTCCCTCCCTCCCTCCCTCCCTCTCCCTCTCCCTCTCTCTCTCTCTCTCTCTCAAAATAAGTGAATAAACTTTTTAAAAAAGAAAGAAAGGGTACAGGATACCAGATCTATAAATGTTGTGTTTTTGTGTTCTAGCAACAAAAAGTTGGAAGTTAAAATTTTGAAAATATCAGTTGTGTTAGCAGGCTCAGGCTGGCATAATAAAGTACCACACACCAAGTGGCTTAAACAACAGAAATTTATTTTCTCATAGTTCTCGAGTCTTTAAGCCCAAGACCAAATGCCAGCAGAGTTGGTTTCTAGGGAGACCTCTCTTTCTGGCTGGCAGAATTTCTCACTATATCTCACATTGCTTTTTGTCTGCATACAGAGAGACAGAGAGAGAGAGAGAGAGAGAGAGAGAGAGAGAGAGAGACCTCCACTGTCTCTTCCCCTTTCCTTACAAGGATTCTGGCCCTGTTGAAATAGAGCCCCATCTTTATGATCTCATCTAACTTTAATGACTCTTTTGGGGCTCTATCTCCAGGTATAGTCACATTGGGGGTTAAGGCTTCAGCATATGAATGGGAGAGGGGTGCCATTCAGTCCATAACCAGTACTCATGGATATCGTTAGGGACCATTATTTTGCATATACAGTCTGACCTCCAGCTCTTAAAGATTCACATCCGTCCCACATACAAAGCATGTTCTCTCCACCCTAAGGTCTGCAGAAGTCCCATGCTTACAGCATCAACACAAGTTCCAAAGTCTCATCAGCTCCAAAGTCCCAAATATCATCATCCAAGCCACCTCAACGAGTTACGCTAAGACTCCGGGCATGATCCATACTGCAACCTGTAGACATGTTCCCTGGTTCAAATTTCATCGTTCTAAGTTGTTGATCGTGAAGCATGACTACATTTCTTCCTTCATTATGATAAGCATCCCAAGGGAGTAGGAGTATCATCTCCAGTAGATAGCATCGATCGCACTTCTTTGCAAGAGAAGGAAAAGTCTAACCGGAACTGTTGATTCCAGCATCTACTAGTGCCCGACGCAGAGCACCCGCTCAGCTAACGTGCTGGCTGCTTGTGTTTTCGTAGTCTTTTCCTTGTGCTAAGCAGCTGTCCACATTGGGTTCGTCAGTAATGAAACAAGCAGCAGGAATTTGCCGTGAAGCAAAAGCTGTATCATTGGAACTTGGGAGGTAATGGCTCAGAGTTTGAAACACGGATGGGGTTCCCTCACGTTCTTCTGATGTGTGTATGAAAGCAAACAACTGTTATCATCTTCTACAGAAATAACATGCACGTGTTCACAGTGACTTATTCTAAACACCCAGGGTACTTTGACTCTGTGCTCAGGTTGAGATCTGCCTCCTCCGAGGAGCTGTGTCCGGCCGTCCACAGTCTTTGTCTCCTTGGAGTTTGAAAACCCTACACTCGACACCTGTCACATCACACGTCGCCGTGGGCCGTTGTTGTTGTGCTTCTTGTTGTTGTGATGTGGAGGCTACGTTTTTTCAATGAAGGAAATACGTCCATAAGAATGGCTTTGTAAACTTTTCCTTTATTTATGGAATTTTTTTTTTAACCTGGAGAACATAGTGTTTTCTCATTAGCATTACCTGCCTGAGGTTTTCTGTATTTTATAATTTAATTAGCATCCCGCTTCTGGAATAGGTGTACATAAGCCGGAATCTGTGAATAATGTCAGTGTTCACATTTCCCTGCAAATGTGGTTAATGCAGCTTGGCTAACTCCCCACACATCTTCGGAGAAGCCGTGTAACCACTCAGTAGCTCAGGTCTGCCTTCTGTAACATGGCTTTCCTTCCTCCTCTTTCTTAAAGGATCAAGAGTTAAAACCATCAGTGTCCTCCCCAGACTGCCAAGCATTTTTCGAGTGGTTAGTTATTCCAGTTTCTAACACAAGCAGAAGGAACAAGAGACTCTGACTAATCGCATAGATTTTCTTTGTTCCTAAATTGGGTTTGTCAGCAGCCGACCTCTGCTTGCAGTGATTGAAAACCTCAAGAGGTTATGCTTCCCATTAATCCATTGTAGGGTGGTGGAATTTATTTCTAATTTTAAAAATCTCTAAGGAACATTCCAAAATGTTCTCCAGTAATTGTGCTGCTTAACAACATAACTGTTTAACAAGCACCAGGAAAGGAAAGGGGCCTGAGAAATTATATTCTGACCTACATAAAGATAACAGCCTCACTACAGATTATGGCGTGCCTTTGCATGCCAGTGAGCTGACTGGGATGCCACGTGCTTTGCAAGTGCTACGTGGTCATCTGACTCTGGGGCTAAATGAAATTCATCCCCAAGTTGCCTTAGGGGTGAAAGCCAATCCGGAAGAGCCACGGGCCACTTTGTGTATCTCCATTTGCATGATGACTTCTGGTTTAAGGTGGCAGATTGAGCACAGAAATCTTTCCCTTTTGGGTTGAAACAAGTAGAGATGAGAGAAAATAAATAAAAACACAGCTGCACTCAAAAACAAGAGTGTTGTATGTACCAGGAGCAGAAAGGTGTCTTCGAAAGAAAGACCAGGCAAAAACCTAAAGTACCAAGTAAGACCAAACTCCTGCCACCCTCAAGGGGCAGAGAATGACGTCCGATCCAACAGGAGGGGCTAGGATATTGGTGTTCGTGAGAGGCCAGGGATGGGACAAGTGCATCCTGCCTGAAAACTGGGTTCGTGTTCAGAGGCTCTTGAATCACATCAGCCATGTAGGGCTGCCCAGGTCCAGCCCAAATGGCCACACGGGGCCCAGACAGAGCCTCAAAGTGCCCAGGACATTGACCACAACCACACCACCAAGGGTCTCTCGTGACCCAGGACACTTGCAGGGCAGAAGCTTACAACTAAGAAATACAAGGACCCCCAGAAACTATCCCCTACAAAGCAGAACACCAGCTTAACACACACGAGAACTTAAGTCCAAAGAAATATAAATGAATAGGGCAATCAGAAAATGACATTTTAGGTTTAAAAAAAATTATCAATGTGATAGAGGAGCTTACAACTACAAGAGTAGATGATCTTGAAAAGGAGCTGTTTAGGAATAATAGAAACTAAAATGTAATTGTTTGAAATTTTAAAAGTCAGTTGCAGGATGAAGCTCTCTAAATAATGCTAAAAACAGTAACAAGGTGGAAAAATCAAATGGAAGAAATCATGCAAATGCCCCCAAAGAAATAAAAATGTGGGAAACACGGAGAAAACACCAGGGAGGTGGTGGTGGGACCCCACAGCTCTCACACAGGGTCCGCCCGCACCCTGGAAAGGAGAGCTAGGTTGAAGGAGAAATAGTATTAAATGAGATCATCACTACAGCCTTCCTGATAAGGAAAAAGTAATTCTTAGACTGATAACGTTATTGGGTGGTAAGCATGATTTTTAAATAAAATCCACAAGTAGACATTTTCTTTCCTTTTTTTTGTTATTTGTTTTTTATCTTATTTTTAATGTTTATTTATTTTGAGAGAGAGAGAGAGAGAGAGAGAGAGTGTGTGTGTGGGGGGGGGGGGGCGGGGAGGGACAGAGAGGGAGACAGAGAATCCCAAGCAGGCTCCACATTGTCAGCGCAGAGCCCTGCCAGGGGCTTAATCCCAGCAACCTGGAGATCATGACCTGAGCCCAAGCCAAGAGCCGGATGCTCAACCGACTGAGCCACCCAGCCTCCCCACAAGTGGACATTTTCTCATGAAATTTCAGAACATCAAATATAATGAGAAACTCTGCCTTCATCTCTAGATATTTCCGTCACACTGTCTCCTGCACCAACAACAGCACGCACGATTTCCTGAGAATGCCGCGTTCAGTGATACCTTCATGCCATTGCCCTCCTTCTAGCTCGAAAGTTCTTCTTTTGTGTCTTTATCTGGGCTAGCAGGCGCTTTCCTCGGGGAATTCTCTCCAGAGTTCCTCCCATTTTATTCTCCCTCCTCAGGGCCAGCCCCCCTGCTCTCAGCACTGACGCCCTTGCAACATTGTGGCTCTCTGAGTTCCTTAAAGTCTTCCCTTGTGATTCCTCAGGCCCAGGCTGGTTCCTGGGGCGTGACAGTCATGCATGCTTGTCACCACCTCAAAGGATCTTTGAAATGCATCAAAGTACCACTCAGTGATTTCATTAGATAGCAGCCGAATATGTGAACAAGCCATCAAGGTCCAGAGAGGCCAGCGGGGAGCATCTTAAGGAGTCAGAACTGGTCCCTGACAGAGTCCAGTGTCCTGGTGTCACCAGAGCAGTTTCATGGCGTACATCACAACGCCTTCACCACAAACCGTCCCTACGTAAAAGTCATGATGTTAAAATACCTCTTAAAAACAAAGCAACAGTGGGGCACCTGGGTGGCTTGGTCAGTTGGGTGTCCGACTTCAGCTCGGGTCGTGATCTCCCGGTTTGTGAATTCGAGCCCCGCATCGGGCTCTGTGCTGACAGCTCAGAGTCTGGAGCCCACTTTGGATTCTGTGTCTCCCTCTCTCTCCGCTCCTCCCCTGCTCACGCTCTGTTTCTCTCTCTCAAAAATAAATACACATTACAAAAATTTAAAAACAAAGCAATAGTTTTTAAAAAAGTGAAACGCATTTTTAGATTAATAGAACAGTGGTTTGTAAAAAGAGGGATTTTTCAGAAAGTGAATTGTCTACCTTTTTCATCTTTTACCCAAAGTTTGTGTAAATTGCAGCCTTATACTCTCTTCTCATGAGATGCACGGTTACTTCAAAAGATGAGCTAGAATCATCCTACAATAGGGAAGCTTACTCAGATAAAGTTTAAGCTTTAATAGGACTGTTTGTTTCCTGACTATATGCTTCAGAAATTTCTATGCTTAGTTTTAGCTTTATTGTTTTAATCTTTTTTTGAAATATAGTTGACATGTACCATTGTGTAAGTTTAAAGTGTGCAACTTGTTGATTTGATACATTTATATATTGCAATATGATTGCCTTTGAAGAGTTAGCTGATACCTTTGTCAGGTCACAAAATTATCATTTATTTTTTTCAGTGGGAATAATTAAGATCTAATCCCTTAGCAATTTTTATGTTTATAATACAGGATTATTGTCTATATTCCGTATACTGTGCATTAGATCTCCAGGACCTGTTCATCAACTAGTTGCAAATATGTTTCTTAATCACTGGACCAAGTGTAACTTCACTAGATCGATGTCTGGTTATCTTTAAAATGTTCATTTATTGTTTGTTTTTCATACTGAAATGCACTGTATTTGTGTCTTTTTCCGGGGCTGCTTCAGTTGCAGATGGAAAGGTCCTACAGGGGAGAATTGGGTTTAGTTTAACATGTTTTGTTCAGCACCAGGGAGAGTTCCACATACACTCAGGTTTAATGAGAAGGCCACTTTGAAAGGTATCATTCTGTAATTTTCGAAAGACTTTTACACACATTAGTCCTCTGTGATATTCAAGAAATCAGTCAATGCACAAAGTAACACATGACTTTTCTGACAACTTCAGTAATCGATAACATCCAAAGAGGCCAAAAGAAAGAAACCATATAGGAGATGTAATAAAACCTATGTGCTAGATGGGGCACCCGGGTGGCTCAGGTGGTTAAATGTCTGACTCTTGATTTTGGCTTCGGTCATGGTTCGTGGGTTTGAGCCCCGCTTCAGTCTCTGCCCTGACAGCACAGAGCCTGCTTGAGATTCTCTCTCTCTCTCTCTCTCTCTCTCTCTCTCTCTCTGTCTCTCTCCCTCTCCTCCCCTTCCCACTCGCAGACATGTGCTCTCTCTCAAAAATAAAATGAATAAACATTTAAAAATTAAAAAAACAATCTGTGCACTAGAATCCTACAAGAAGCTTCAAGGATTTCATTCAGAGGGTATTTATTCATGTTATGTCATCTAACAAAAATCCTTGTTATTTTCCCAACCTGCCACAGATCTGGAAACAGAAAATTAAAAGAGGCAGAGGGCACTGTTGAGGGCATGTTCTGTGACAGCCCACACAGTGGAAGCTGGCTCAACAGGCAGAAGTTGGAAAGAAAGGCAGACATGACAACCAGACATGAAAATGTAAAACCAATGTAGATCTGGAACCACCTCACATAGGATGCACACACACCAAACAGCTTGGTTGGCACCGAGGACAGCCGCACCCACCAGCACAACATAGAACTAATGGCTGAGGGCCCTAAGTCTTCAAGAGAAGTGCCCCCAAAAGTTGGCACCTTCTATTCGGGAAGGCAGGAACGGAAGTGCCTAATTCTAGATGGATGACGTACATCAGAAATGGTTAATAATGTTACCAGTATAACAGAAGTGAGAGTGGTTTGGGGTGCCATCCTTGTGGGTTTAATCTGTTGGCTTCGACCTCGGGAAATAGGACAGACATCGCCAGATTTCTACAGTCTCACCCACTGGTGCCATTAACTAAATATCTCCTCTTGGGATGGATATTAGATGAGTACTTTCAAGGCCCATCTCATGTGCTTACTGCCAAGTGATCGAGATGAAGCAAGGCAGAATCTGGTAGTGTGCACACAGACATTTGAGGTGTGAGCCTGTCTGAACAGGAACTGATTCGCAGCCCAGAGACAGCCAGGGACAAGCGAGGCATGTGGAGAATAAATACCTAAGAGATGTTACCTGCCTTTTCATCCCCAGCACCCAACGTGCTCCCAGTAGTTGGCATTTAATAAAGTTGAGATCCATTCTGGACATTTGTTCCTTCCTCTCTTGACCATTCCCACCTTGTTGTTCATAAATCAGTCTTGAAACGTTTACCTCCGTTGCTAAGAAATATGATCATTTATGTGTTCAAGTAGAGGGAGAGAAAGGGTGCCATTTTCCTGCATCATGGTCTCCTTACCGCAGCTGTTGATATCTTAATTGAAAACAAAAAGCGTGACTGGCTTTCGTTCAGCCTTTATGTTATGTGTCGAAAGTATATGTTTTACCATATGTACTAGTTCTGAATGGCAACCAGAATGCTTTATGGTCCTCTCTTTCTACCAACAAATAAAAGGCTCAACTATTTGCCATGTTCTTTTCTAGCGGAAGATAATAGTCTGTCTCAGAAGAAGAAGGTCACAGTGGAAGATCTCTTCAGTGATGATTTCAAAATTCATGACCCCGAGGCCAAGTGGATAAGCGGTGAGTCCTGAGCCCTGCGTGTGCACGGGGAGCTCCTCTTCCCTAGTTTGGGTTTGGTAGCTAGCCTGTCACGTTCTCTCTCTGGCTGTAGAGGTGGTGTGCAGAGATCTTGCTGTGATAATCATCTTATTATCATTCTAAGACAATGTGTAGCTGGTAAAATGGGGCTGTGCCTTCGTGAGAAATGGGTCCTCTGCGTCACCTCCCTGAATCATTATTTCTCAGATGGAGATGGGAGGTGTTGCTAAGCAACAGGAACAGGCAGAGACATAGCTGTGCGTTCCTCCTTCTCCGTGTTCTTTATTCCCTGTTGTACGGCCCCTGCTTTCACTCCCCACTGGATAGAGGGGCCGAAGGGAACTCCAAGGATTCTTCCCGAGTGCCACCAATGAACTGTGGAGCCTGGTGCACATCTGCAGCTAAATTCATTCTCCTCTGGAACGTCAGTCTGGATGGAATCTACGTGTCTTGCTTGGGGAGAGTTTTGAAACAACAAAACAGAATTGGAGGCAAACGGCAGTACGTTCATGATGCAGTTTTTGGTCCAGGACACAATCCATTTCATCTAGTTGGGGCTGAGCTAATTTTAGAGCTCAGTCATGGGAGGAAAGGTGGGAATGACCTGCACCATCCTCTTCAGGCTTTCTTCCCTCCCCTGAAGCAGTCCAGTCCGCGCCCCTCTCCCGTGATCTCCGCAGATGTTTTCACTGACGGAGCCTCCACGGGATGCGCTTGAAAATTAATCCTCAGATCAAAGAGCTTTTCTAGTGGAACGCTCGAGGTCTAGTTCAAATCTGGCTTTTATAATAAATGAGGCCCAGGGAGGTTAAGTGGGGTTTTTTTTTTGAGGTCACAGAGCTCGCTGTTGCCACAGATGTATTTGGAGGCCTGTCTCCTGACTTCCCATTTAGTGCCCTTCCCACCACTGTCTTGTTGAGTGACACCATGTTATTATGCTCTCTTGCTGTCACACTGCCTCTCAGATGCTTCTCATGCTTTGCAAACTCTCAAAAATCAACTAGCAACAACTCTTGGCCATTAGTCTCCTACTAGAGCTATAGCTTTTCTTCTGTCGTCAACTGTGACCTTAGTATTCGTGTCTGATCCTCAGATTGGCTTATTTAAAATGGAGAGAAGTAGATGCATCCCAGAGGGAATGTATTTTCTACAGAGGAACTGGGGAGAAATGACAGCAGTGTGCTGGGAATAGCAGGTGGGGGGGGGGCGGTGATCACAGAAATCCCAAACATGGACAGAGCCAGGGTCTTTTTGTTTGATGAAGGAAGTAATTTTGTCTTTGGTTCTGAGGGAGATCTAGCACCTGGTTTCAGTCTGTGTTTGCCCATGGCACAGGCAGGTGGAAAGTAGCATGCTCCGTGCCCAATCTTGGGAATGAAAGGTGATTACTCTCTTCTTAATGAGCGTAAAGCCATATTCGAGAAGCAGAACAAACGATGAATGACCAGTGGTGATTCTGACACAAAATGCACAGAGAAGGCATGTCACAGATGGTGAGGAAACTTAGTCTTCAAGAATGGCTAGGAGTTAACTAACTATAGAAAGCAGAGAATAGACTCCGTGATGTCAGTCTAGAATGTGCTAAACCTTGAATGGGAAAACCAAAGATTAGCTGAGAGACAGTCTCCATGGGTCACGAAGAAAAGCAACTGGAGAGAAAGGAAGAGAGAAAGGAAGGGAGGGAGAGAGGCAGAATCTAGGGATAAAACAAGTTGGAGATGAGGAACACAGCACCAGAGTTATGGGGCTCAGAGCAGGTCAGAGGGAGCCCTGAAAAGACTCCGTGAAGTCCTAAAATAATATACCTATATCTGTTTGTTAGGGTGCCCATGGTTGCTGACTTGTCCTCACTCAGCTTTCTGTAAGCAAAACAATGAAAATAAAAAATAAGTAAGCAGAGATCTGGAGCCACAAGAGCAGGTGACTTTCTGCTGGAACTGTGTTGGTCGTAAGGAGTTTGTATCTCATGAGCTAGTTCACACTGCAGATGAGTGGAGCTCTTCCAGAGGTGTGCTGGCTCTCTGGCCGGAGGAAACAAGCCAACATTTCCTTATCCACAAAGTTGGGCGTTAATACAAGCAACTGAGAAGTGGCCTCATGCCCAGCAGAAAATGCCCCGCCTGCCTATTTGGCAGGTTAATTCTATTCATGAAGACCACCTACAGTTCTAAACAAGCATGGCTTTGGTGTCCAGGAGCTTTCTTAGGAGTACTCTTCCTTTATAAATGTGCACACTGAGCTTGATGTTTCGCTGCATAGTAAGCAGGTGGCCCGGTCTCCCCAAAGAGCAGGCACCATCCAGAGTGTAAGGGAACATGATTGTGCTTCCCTGCACGTGACTCTTAGCTGTCCCCCCTACACTGTTCTTTCATTCATTTCTCCTCCTGATCATTCCCTTTCTTCCTGTTCCCTAAAATTCGGTAGCTTAAAATGAATGAAGTAGCTTTGCAGTGATTGAGTCTTTATAATTGATTTTTCACAAGTACCGTAAATAATTCATTCTTGTGTAAAAATTTTTTTAATGTTTATTTATTTTTGAGAGAGAGACAGAGTGTGAGTGGGGGAGGGGCAGAGAGAGAGAGACAGAGAGAGAGAGAGAGAGAGAGAGAGAGAGAGAGAGGCACAGAATCTGAAGCAGGCTCCAGGCTTTGAGCTGTCAGCACAGAGCCTGACACAGGGCTCGAACTCACAAACAGCAAGATCATGACCTGAGTTGAAGTCGGACACTTAACTGACTGAGCCACCTAGGTACCCCTTTAATGTTTACTTTTGAGAGAGAGAAAGAGAGAGAGAGAGAAAGAGAAACAGAGCACAAGAGGGAGGGGGCAGAGAGAGGGAGACACAGAATCCGAAATGGGCTCCAGGCTCTGAGCTGTAGGCACAGAGCCCGACGTGGGGCTCAAACCCACAAACCACAAGACCATGACCCAAGCCCAAGTTGGACACTTAACCGACTGAGCCAACCAGGTGCCCCTCATTTTGTTAATATCACAAGTTTAAATGTTGAGATCCAGGAAAGATTATGACATTCACAGGATTATTGAATGATGTCGAGCTGGGTGAGCTCTAGAAATTATCAGAGCACTGCTTCATTCGGTTAGTGTTTACTGAGTGCCTGTTGTGCAGCAGGCAAAGTTCTGGGCCCAGGGAACTATTTCTTACTGGTAGACTTGGGAGTTGCCCCTGTCATGACCACTGTCTATCCCCACCATCACAACTACGGTCTCCTTCATCTCCTTTTCCTTTCTCCTCTGTCTGTTCCTCTTCTCTAATTCATCATCATCACCAACATCATCGTCACATATCACATCATCATCATCACCATCACATCACCATCATCATCACCATCACCACCATCATTGTCACCACCACCATCATCACCATCCTCATCATCACCCTCACCATCACCATCATCATCACCCTCATCATCACCATCATCTCCATCATCATCATCATTGTCACCATCACCATCACCATCATGACCACCAGCACCATTATCACCATCACCATCACCACCCTCATCATCACCATCATCATCACTATCATCTCCATCATCATCATCATCGTTGTCACCACCACCATCACCATGATGACCACCATCATCACCATCCTCATCACCCTCATCATCACCATCATCATCACCATCATCTCCATCATCATCATCGTTGTCACCATCACCATCATGACCACCATCATCACCATCACTATCATCACCCTCATCATCACCATCATCATCACTATCATCTCCATCATCATCATCGTTGTCACCACCACCGTCACCATCATGACCACCATCATCACCATCCTCATCACCCTCATCATCACCATCATCATCACCATCATCTCCATCATCATCATCGTTGTCACTACCACCATTACCATCATGACCACCAGCACCATTATCACCATCACCATCATGACCACCATCATCGCCATCACCACCTCCACGATCACCATCATCACCATCCTCATCATCACCACCACCATTATCACCATCACCATCATCACCATCACCTCCATCGTCACCACCATCATCATCACATCATATCACATCATCGCTAGTTTCATTATCATCACCAACACCATCATCACCACCACCACCATCATCATCTGCTGGGGTTTCCCATATCTTATGCTCAAGGCTAAGTGCTTTACACATATTAAATCACTTAGTTCTCACAACCACCATTGTTTCCATTTTATTTCCTCAGGAAACTGAGGCTGAGGGTGTTTAAATGACTTGATCAATGTCAGTAAGCAGCAAAATTTGGACTGGAACCTAGGTCTCTCTGGTTTTTATAAACTGTGCTACATGGGATAGAACCCAGGTCTCCGGTGTCCAGACAGGTTCTTTCACAACCCCCCCAGCTACATTGTGTGTTCTGTCCAAGACTATAGGTTGTGAATATTTCAGAATTCTTGCCATCCCTTAAATTCTCCATTCTAGCATCCCTTTTCCCATGGTGTCGAACTAACAGAATACCTAAGTGATAAAGAAAATGGTATAATGCCCCATGGAGAATGGGACTTGCTGTTTTAACCACTAAAGTTAACAAATGTATCTTGGGTTTAATATTGGAGTTAATAGGGACACCTGGGTGGCTCAGTTGGTTAAGCGTCCGACTTCAGCTCAGGTCATGATCTCGAGGTCCGTGAGTTCAAGCCCCGCGTCGGGCTCTGGGCTGATGGCCCAGAGCCTGGAGCCTGCTTCCGATTCTGTGTCTCCCTCTCTCTCTGCCCCTCCCCCGTTCATGCTCTGTCTCTCTCTGTCTCAAAAATAAATAAACGTGGGGCGCCTGGGTGGCACAGTCGGTTAAGCGTTCGACTTCAGCCAGGTCACGATCTTGCGGTCCGTGAGTTCGAGCCCCGCGTCAGGCTCTGGGCTGATGGCTCAGAGCCTAGAGCCTGTTTCCGATTCTGTGTCTCCCTCTCTCTCTGCCCCTCCCCCGTTCATGCTCTGTCTCTCTCTGTCTCAAAAATAAATAAACGTTAAAAAATTTTTTTAAAATATTGGAGTTAATAGTCTAGAATCTAATGAACTATATTTATCAGGAGAAAATTTATCAGGTTAGAGTTCAATTTCTCCTCACTCATGTTCATACTAGAGACTTGTTTCAATCTACCTTTTCTGAAAATGATGGGTATAACCGCCTTCATATCCTCTGCCCTCACATAGTCGTTGCAACCAGATGAGCCATGTGGATCAGTAGAATGGACGACATCCGGAGGCACATGCTAAGCACTCCCGACAAAGCAACAGGCACCCCCTACAAAGGAAGAGGCACGCACCTCCTCGAGGTGGCCACAGTGCCGTCTCTCCACATACTCACTTAGTGGAGGGAGTTCTTCCACCTTCTCCACTAACCACATTGCACTTCTCAGCCTCGTGGATCCCTTGATGTGCTGCGCTGGGATTCCCTGATGGGAGGGCGTCAGGCTTCCCACCCCAGCACCCGCTGAGACTCCTGTGTGCGGTTGCCGCTGACCTCCGGGCAACTGCATCTCACAGTCACTTCTCAGACCTCAACTTACTTCACGGACTAGCGGTGTTTAGCACGACTGATCACTCCCTCCACCTGGGTGAACTTTCTCCCTCCACCTATGGGTCATCCTGTTCTCTTGGCTTTATTTCAGCATCATGGGGGCTCCTTCTCAGCCTCCTCTGCTGCTCGTTGCTCTTCTCCCTGACTTTTCACCGCGGTGGGTCTCGGGGCTCAGCCTCTAGTCCTCCCCTTTTAATATCTGCCCTTCCCCCCTCCGTGTCTTCATCAAGTTCTGTGACTTAAGTATCCCCCACTGATGCCTCCTAAGTGTGTATGTTCACACGGCACCTCTCCAGACGTTCTCAGATGTCTCACGGACATCACAGCCTTATTGGATAGCTCCGGATAGGCGTTCTCGGTCAACGCGCCCCAGCTCCACGCACAAGCCAAAAAGTAACACCTGCTTTATCCACAGCTGCTCCCAATTCAGTGCATGGGGTATCCATTCTCCCGGCAGAACAGACCGAAGAACACGGAGCTGTCCTTGGCTCATCTCCGTCTCTCCCACCTTCTGGCTGATGCATCAAGAACTCTTGCTGGTTCTGCCTGACGTGGGGAGCGCCCATCGAGACTCAGACGTGTAGGCTCGTGCCTGCCACTGGCATATTCGGGAGTGGTCCACCAGAAGGAGCAGGCCTCTCCAGGGGCTCCCCAGAGACAGCCTCTCCTGCAAGGAGAAGGGGGTCACTGAAACGACTGGGGTGGGGGTTTTACGTTTCCGACTTGTGGATGTCCGGGAGCCTCACACCTCCCGTTTCTTCTCGGTGTGTGCCCGCGCCCCCTAGGGGAGCTCATTCACGCCCGGGACCGCGGTGACCGTTGTGGGTCCGCGAGCTTCAGGTCTGTATCCAGCTCAAACGCTCTGCTGAGCTATGGGCTCACGCCGCGTGTTGTAGCGTCCCGTGCGTGTGTCCCCCTGACAGAGGTGGTCACCCACGAGGATGTCTGCTGGACGCCTCACGTGCTCGTGTCCAGCACCGCACTGCCCTCCCCCCGTCTCCCCTCACAGACCTCGGGCCGCCTCCCCACCGCTCTTGGGACGAAGCACACGGTCCCGGCCCCGGGACCCTCCGTTTCTTGAACGCTGGGATCAGGCCCCTGCTTACTTCCCGCTCACTGCCTTCATTTTTTCTTCGCCCCTTGGTGTCTCCCCAGCTCTCCCTATTCGGGGCTGACTTGAGTTTTCTTTTGATGGCTTCCAGAGTCCTTGTTCTTCCTTCCATCGGCCGCCCCTTCTGCCCAGCACGCCCCCTCTTCTCTGGGTCCCAGCTCTCCCACCACCGCCCTGCGAGCGGTCGTTTTCTTTTAGAGCTGCCCTCCTCCTTACTCCACAAGCCGTCTTTTCTGTCCTGCCTTCGCCTTCTGCATTTAGGCTCTGTTGTATCCTGGACTTGGCTGACCTTTTGCACGTGCGTGTAATTACGTATTCGACGTCTGTCTTTCCCTGTGTCTGTCAGCTCCACGGGGGTAGGACTCACCCCCTTTTATTCCCACGGCACCCCCACACCTAGCACAGGCCCTGGTGTGGCGCCACCTTGTGGCTCTCCTTCCACACGCCCTCGTCTGATAAAGAACCTGGTTGGGGAAAGATGAGGAAACACAGTGGGCGTGTGTTTCACGTGGAAGGTTGGAAGGCTTTTCTGATGAAGTGGTTTCAGGCAGAGGCCTGGATGCGAGAATCACCCAGATACGCTCTCTGCGGGGAGGGCGTCCCGGGCAGCACGGAACAGCACCTGCCTGGGAGAGCCGCGAACGAGGTCAGGCCAGAAGAGAAGGGCAGTAGAGTACGAAACAGCAGAGCAGAACGTGGGGCCAGAGTCTGCGGGCGCCTGGGGGGGGGGGGGAGGGCAAATAAGATGGGGTAAAATTTAGAAAAATGGGGGCGTCAGCTTTGAGCTGTCAGAACTAAAGGTTTTAGAATAGTCGGATGACAGGGTGAAATCCAGCTTAGGCTTAGGCGTCGTATCAACTATTTTCATTATATACATATTATGTATTTCTTGTAGCAAATTAGAAAACAGGGTTGGACACAACTTCAGAAGATGCTAAAACTCACCTGTAACTCTACCGGCTAGAAATAGCCGCTAGTGTGTTTTTATACTCACCCTCGAAGGTAATGTAATATGTGGGATGATACTAAGTGTATTAAGTGGGGGAAAGTTTATAACAGATCTTAAACGTATTTCCGTGCAGTAGATATGTATTTCTGTTGTCATCTTAATGTCTGCATGGGGTCCCATGACATCAACATGCCTCAACTTGGCCCACCTGCCCATGCTAGAAGGTTAGCATGTGAGCGGAGGGGAAACGGTAGGTATAAACAGCCTTCACGAAGGACACATGGTGGGACGTTCAGCTGAGTAGGAACGCAGGGATGGGAGGAAGGACAGCCAGGTATGACTCGGAGGTTTTAAGCCTGGTTAACCGGAACGGCAGTCCCACTGGCAAGGAGTCGGTTTCTGCGGTTAGATGATGAGTTCAGAGTAGAGGTTGACAAAAGGTAACTAAGTGGAAATGCTCTTTACATACGGAGGACCAGGCATGAAGCTAGGTGAGAGTTTCCCCACTAGCTTGGAGAAATGTGGAAGTGTACATTGCTGAGGGGCTGCTAAAGTCTCCTGGTGCTGTGGCGGGGGGGGGGGGGGGGGGGGCGGGCAGGGACCAGGGCAGGTGAAGAAAGGAGGAGACCCCGGTGACGCGACATCGAGGAAGACACAAGAAAGAGCGTTAGGAGAGCCAGCCTACCTGCTGCCGTGGCAGCAGGCGCAGAATGCGTCCGTGGGAAATTACCCACGGTGGCCACACGCTCCCTTCTGCTGGCAGGTGTCCTCCTACCAATCCTGTTCCAGACTGATGCCAGGAAGAGCGTGTAATATTTGGATACAAACAGCTTTTGCACTTGGAAACAACAGCAACGGGCTTCTCTGTGTCCGCGGCATCGTCCCCCTGCACAAATAGCACGAGGCCACACGTACTCTGGAGAAGCCCGCTCGCCTCTTGTGAGGGCGGTCTGGACGGAACCTTGCAAAAGGTCTGGTGAGCTCGCGCCCTGTGCTCTGAGCTAGCCACGGCCACCTGCAGCCTGCAGGGAACCTGCCGCTCTCTGCCTCTGGCTTCAGGACACAGGCACGCCCGGGGCTGATGGGCAGAAGCTCCAGGCGGGCCTGGTTCGCTCCAGGCGCGAGCCTTCTCGGCTTACTCTTCCTCCGCGTGGCCGTTCAGCTCTAGCTCTAGCTGGAACGTGGTGAAAGACCACGGTGGCTGGTTCCAGAATCTCTGTGTTTACTCTCATTTCCATTAATCCAGCCACTTGTGAGCAGAGAGCCCTCTGTGTCTCTCGGATGCAATACTGGAGAGACTGTAAAGTTGGAGAAAATTGCTTCTTTTGAATGAAGGGAACTATCAGCTGGCTGGTTGATACCAGAAAAGTATATGTTTTAGAAGGTGAAATTGGAGACAGAGCACGGGGCTCAAAGAAACTGGATTTCCGTATTTCCTTTTTCCTCTTCTCTTTTGTTATTCTGAAAACACAGATGGTTTTTTTTTTTTTATATAAAGCTTGTGGGGTGAGATAGAGGGGGAATTCAAGTATAAAATGGTTTGGGTATTTCTGCTGCGTTTTGAAAAGCCACGTCTTCCAGACAAAACCGTCGAGTCTTAGAGCTGTAGGGAGTGGAAGTTCCCGAGAGGTCATCTGCTACAGCCGATACCAATTGGCCGGCAGTCGCTCCAGGGAAATGCCCAGAAAGGACACACTGCCAAGACTGAAAGCGTTCTTCAGCGTCTCAGTGAGTAGGTAAAGATAATAACAGTCATCAGTTGAAGTCATTACGTAAAATAAGAAAGAGACGAGATGTAATTAGAGTGCACGTGTGTGTAAACCACCAATTTTCTCTCTTTTGTAGTGGTTTCTAAGATTCCACTTTTCCTGAGGAGAAGAGAACGCCAGTTGTCTCGTATCGAGAGGCCAGTGATGCCTCAGACTCTTTGAAAGCAGTAAAACCCGTCCACACCGTTGCTCCCGTCAGCTGAGACCGAGGCTGTTGGAGCAGCCACCTGCCTTTTTTTTTTTTTTTTTTTTGAGACAGAGAGAGACAGGGCATGAGTGGGGGAGGAGCTGAGAGAGAGGGCGACACAGAATCCCAAGCAGGCTCCAGGCTCCTCCGAGCCATCAGCACAGAGCCTGACACGGGGCTCGAACCCACGAACCGCAAGATCGTGACCTGAGCCCAAGTTGGACGCCCAGCCAACTGAGCCACCCAGGCGCCCCTGTCCCATGCCATTCTTAATGCATCTTCGACATTTGCAGTATCTGAGCTAAAACTATTACCTGCCTAAGGTCCTTCAAACGTCTCCTGTGGGATTTGCTCAGGGGAAACCGTGGAAAGACTGTAGCATTGAGTGCCGATGCCACTAGAAGCAACAGTAGCAACAGTAACAGAAATAGTAACAGTAGCGAATTAAATACCTCGGTTACTTCCTTTTAAACTTCTCTGGAACCGGAGGAGGTAGGAGTTTTTATCTTTACTTTAGAAATGAGGAAACACCAACTCAAAGAAACTAAATCGCTTCGCCAAGGTGACCGAGGTGGCAGCAGAAAGCCCAGGATGTTCTGTGTCACCGTGCCTCGCTGCTTTCCTCACCTGCTGGCTTCCCTGCCTCCTTGCCGGCCCTCTGCTCTGTCCCAGCGCGTCCTTGCCCTGTTAGGGACCCGGGTGGCTCAGTCCCTCATCTCTGTTCTTCTCTGCATTTAAAAACACGTGTGCTTCTCTGCTTCAGAAACCCTCCCTCGTCTTTTATGACTTGATCCCAGACAGGTTCTGTCTGGATTTTCCCAAGTAGAATTGGTTGCTCGGGCTGTGAGAGAACTCTCTACCACTTTGATCACAGCACCTGCTAGAGCCTCGTCTTAGGGTCCCCAGCCTCGGGGGACACAGCCTCTTGGCAGCATCGGGAGGAGCGATTTTCTGGGGCCGAGGTGCCCCCCCACCCACGCTTCCCTTCCAGAAGGACTCACACAACTTGGAGCCGGCACACCGCTCGGGGCTGCTGCCTGCAGGGACCCCACGGCCCCCGTCACTTAATTCTCGATTGGGGCATCGCATCTCTGCGGGCTCAGCCGGGCCACCGCTGCTCCAGCGGGGAGAGACCCACTCTGAACCCCGTAACCTCTTCACCTCTGACAGGTGCCCCTCGCCTCCCTGGGAAGCTTAAACGCCCTCCGCCTGTGTGCAGTGAGGTGCAGACCTGACCGGGGTGAAGTCCACTCCAACTCTGTGTGTTTGCATCACAAGAGGACGGGGCTTTTCCCCCTTGGATCTAGGAAATCTATATGTATACGCACGTACGTGCACACACACACATACACACACGCACACACGTGTGCATCTACTCTCGAGTGAGATGTAGATGTAATTGTGGCTCCTCAGTGAGGTTGACAGACGTGTTCCAGGATGTGATATGGTTGCTTCAGGGCCCCTAGGCTTTTAAGGACTTTTCCCCAGGATTCTTCACAGCCCCTCTTTTCCTACACGTGCAGAGGAGTGATCTGGCTCGAGGCCAATGCGTTACTTCGGCAGATCTCCTTCCGAGGCTGGGCGAAGCACGGGGCGGCACTCTGCCCGACGATGCCGTCCAGGAGATGTAGGAACCCTCTCACCCCGGCCGCCCACAGACCAGGACTCACAAGTCTAGTTTTCTTTCACTTCCCATCAGACCAAGAGAGCCTGTGAAGTTACCTGAGTCTCAGTCTACGGAGCCCAAGGGGGGAGATTCCTCTGCGTGCTTCTTCTGGAATGGTCTTTTTAAAGCAAATCAGGAAGTTCCCTTAATGAGAGACTCCCCATCCGTGAACGTGGTGACCTTCACACAAGCCCTGACATTACCATTTTACCATTTGGTGTTTCAATTACTTTATCCCACAAAGTCCTTAACCACATCAGCCTACTAGAGGCTAATGAATTATCATTGACGTCTTTCCAAACATTGATCACCTTCTTAATTAATAAAAAGTGAATCAGTTGCTCTCTTGCATCATTGAGTATAATCCCCCGTGACCCATCCATCCCGTCCACAGCCCGTCTAATCGTGACTTCAGGTGTTCGTTTTCTTCGCCCTTGACGGAAGCTTCTTGGGGCCATCCGCGCTCGGTAGTGACTTCCATTTCTCTCGTGGATCAGAGTCTGGCTTGTGACAGAGTCTCCATAAACATTAATCAGTGCAAGAACGGACCCAGTGATGGAGGAAGCTGAGTATTCTGGAGAAGCTCCTAGACTAGCAGGCTTTCTGGTTGGTGGGAAAATAACCAGGCTTCTTTGTCGTAACTCTTGGCGTTTTGAGGAATCACACCTCCGTCTACAATGACAATACCTACCTGAGTCTGGTTTCCTCCTTCATTGGCGAGAGTGCTGGGGACGGCTTCTGACACCGTTCACCCAGTCCCATCTTCTATACTTGCCACTTACCGATGATAACGCAAAATGCACCCAACACTCTGCTAAGTTCTTTGTGTGCACAGAGCCACCCGAGGAGGGACGTGGATGCCCTCGTCGCCACGTGGCCCAAATAGCCACAAAGCTTTTAGCCACGTGGGGTCAACACAAGCATAAGGGCGAGCCCATGTCCTCTGGAAAGCCCAGTGGCCTTTTCAGTGCTTTGCACTGTTTCCTGATCTGCTCCCAGGCTGCTCCCGCCCTCGGCGTTGGGGTGGCCTGCCATGATCCCAGGGTCACCGTTTTCTCTCATCTGCTGTCTGTTCCTCGTGTGGACGCGGCCACTGCTCCGTTCTCCCAGGTTCACGGACACTAAGCTGCTTGATGATGAGGGGGATGGGGGCACAGCACACCCCAAAAATGAAGGACCTAGAACTCAGCAGCTCACCTCCCTCTTCAGAAGGCCACCCTTTGCGTCTTGCCGAGGGGGTGCTTCCCAAACCCACGTGGCCTTGTGTTGATGCTGTGGTTTCAGTCGTGGACCGTTGAGCTCGTGTCTGTGGCACCCCCATCACCTGAGTTGGGGCCGAGGGGCTGGAAAGGGGTCAGGTTGCCTTCAGACTTTGTGTGGATCTCACGTTCGCGTCGGAAATGTTTGGGGGCCTGGGCAGGCCGAGTAGCCAGAGTGCCGCGCTCTGTTTCTAAGCTGAGTATCGTGTAGAAGGAAGGAGGCTGTTCTGGGTGCTGGGGCAGATCTTTCTAACACCTGGTGGTTTACACATGGTCGACACGGAGCCCATCTTTCCTGCAGTCTCTCGCCGCGTCTCACGGGAGTGGAAATAGGGGGCGTTATGGGAAAGTCACGTTGGCATCTGGGCTTTTTGGACCTTGAGCAGGTTGCAGACTTTCAGATCCAAGGCCCCGACACACGGGCCAAGCTCACCCCTACTGCCCCCGGCCCGGCACAAACTGTCTTTCTGAGGTGAAGACCCTTACTCAGCCACCTGTTCTCTGAGCATTTTGGGCCCCCGTGCACCCTCCCCCCTCTCGAGAAGATAGGCGAGGAGTGCAGCTCTGTCCTACAGAGTGCTTTCCCTGTGCCCGGCCGGCCCTGCTCCTGCCCCCTGCCCCGGGTGCCATGTAGCCTTCCGCAACAAAACCCCAAAAATGCCAAATTAATAACTGTTTCCAAAGTAAGGACATATGTAAGGGGATCTCTACCCTTTGCTAAGCAAGGAACCAACAAGTGAGTGAGATTTTTAACTTCTCCCAGGCCAAATGCTTCCATGCAGCTCCCATCGCCAGCAGAAGGAAGGGGGAAATGGAACAACCCCAGAAATTCAAAAAGTAGTCTGATGCTTCCTCTTAACCCCAGCTTTACAGATAAGGGTACCCAGGATCAGGGAGGGTGAGTCACTTGCCTTGGGCCACACAGCTAACAAGTGGCAGGAGTAGTCTCTTTAAGAGTTCTGTTGAGGGGCGCCTGGTGGCTCAGTCGGTTGAGCGTCCGACTTCGGCTCAGGTCATGATCTCGCGGTCTGTGAGTTCAAGCCCCGCGTCGGGCTCTGTGCTGACAGCTCAGAGCCTGGAGCCTGCTTCGGATTCTGTGTCTCCCTCTCTCTCTGACCCTCCCCCGTTCATGCTCTGTCTCAAAAATACATAAACGTTAAAAAAAAAATAAAAAAAAAAAGAGTTCTGTTGGACTTGGGGCGCCTGGGTGGCTCAGTCGGTTAAGCATCCGACTTCGGCTCAGGTCGTGATCTCATGACTCGTGGGTTCGAGCCCTACATCGGGCTCTGTGCTGACAGCTCAGAGCCTGCTTTGGATTCTGTGTCTCCCTCTCTCTGGGCCCCTGCCCCACTCACACTCTGTCTCTCTCTGTCTCTCAAAAATGAATAAATCTTTCAAAAACATTTTTTAATTAAAAAAAAAAAAAAAAGGAGTTCTGGCGGACCTACTCTGAAGATATCCTCTGGGGATTCTGTGAACTTGCCCAGAGTTCAGTGGAACGTTTACATCTGGCGAGAGCCTTAAGGTACTCATTGTGAGGTTGAGTCCTCGTGCACTGGAATTCTGGAAGTGTCTGGCCAGGACAAGGCGGTGTCCCCTGGGTGGTTTATCCTCCTCTGGCGCTCTGTCTCGGGAGCAGCCCAGCTCTTCAGCAGGGCCCGCGGCTACATCTGATGCACACCGTTCCGGCCCCTTGTTGCTGGCCTCCTGCTGGCCTGGCATCCTCAGGGTCACTGCAGAAATGCCAGGGCATAAGGTCGGCCCCCTGAGAGTGGCCGGGCCCAGCGAGTGTGAGCCCCGCGTCTGTCCCCTCGCATTTGCCCTTAGCTCCTCAGACCCCTCGGGGCACCAAGTGCTTCCCTCAACGCAGTTCGGATGCGCAAAGACAAATGCCCGAGAGATAAGCAGACAAACCTGAAAAGGGTGAGGTTGCTGGATAACCCTTTTAAAAGGATTTAAATGAGTTTCCGGGTTTGTTTCCCATCTCACACTCTGCTGGTAGATTTGTGCTGAGACCCGAGCTAGCCACGTGGGGCTTGGGACGTCTGAGTCAGGAATTCCAGTGGGCAGTCTGTCCCAACTCCGGTCTCACCTCTGGCAACTGACTTTACAGTGGTAGCCAGAGGCCAGGAAGTCGTTTTATTTACCTGCTCTCATTAAATTGCCTCAGAAGTGAGGCCCCACCTGGTACGTAAACCCCAGCGATCTGCATGGGAATGTGCACACAGTAAGCCCAGGACAGAAAGGATGTCTGCGGTCAGCAGGTGAGAAAGCACTTTTCAGGCTGAGGTCTGAGGAGTAAACGCAGCACAACACCAGTCTTTCCCGGGATGTTTTCTTTTTGTTTTTAATGTTTATGTTTTGAGAAAGCGCACGTCGGAGAGGGGTAGAGAGAGAAGGGGACAGAGGATCCCAAACAGGCTCTGTGCTGACAGGAGCGAGCCCGACGTGGGGCTTGAACTCACGATCCCCGAGATCCTGACCGGAGCCGAAGTCAGAAGCTCAACCAACTGAGCCACCCAGGCATCCCCCCCCCACCCCCCCCCCCACCCAAACAGGATGTTTCTTTTGCCATCTCTCCCGCCAGTGACGCCTCACATTAAAACAGGCTTAAAGTGCCTTGGTTGAGTGTTCATCCTTAAGTCAAATTGTTGGGTTTTTAAAACTTACTTTTGGGTTACGATCTCCAAATAAGTAAACAGACGGATTGCAAATAAAGCTAGTCTGCTCATTTGCCGGCTGAGGGGCATCAGAACCGGTGGCCACATTAGCACTGCCCTGTGGTGATGCTTTGAGCTGTTGGAAGCCTTGCTCCTGGATGGCCCCAGTCCCTCGGGAAGCCCCCTTGAAGCAGCCAGTAAGCGTCCAGGAAAAGATGCCACGTACCGACAGCTAAAAAGAGGTCTCCGCTCGGCCTTTACTCCCGGCCTTCCTCTGCCACAGAGCCTCAGACTGGCCCAGAACCCCTGCCTCCTCCCTTTTTTGAACGACTACCAGACAGTTTAAAAGAACAAGAACTCCTTCACCTTCCCCCCTTGCCATCCGCCCGCACGTGAGAGAGAGTGAATTGTACCGGGAAGGGAGATCATTCTCTGCTCTTCCTTTGGGAGATCAGGTTCTAAACCTCCACCACGGACTGTGGCCCTCCCACGTTTGAGGATGGTTCCATGTGAACTCCCTGGACGTAAGCAGCGGGTGGTAACCTGGGGCTCCCCTTCTCTGCTTGCTCGTGACCTTAGCAAACCTTCTGCTAACGTCTTCCCAGGACTTTCCTTCTGGGGTGGGAACTTAATCTCCGGAAGCGATTTCTCCGACCACAGTAGCTCAAGGATTCCATTATTGCACAAAACAACTTCTGCGTGGACCACACTACTGAAAACAATGTAAATCAGCGAGGCAGGATCCGTATAGCATCTTTCCTTCGCTTCATAAATATTGTGAGGCATCGGCCCAGAACTCTGGCTGGCTAGATGATGATGTGGGGTTGCAGAGACATACAAGAGGTGGTTTGTACCTTGTGTGTATAACATATGGCATATTGTAAATGTTAGCTTAGAACGCATTGGTTTATTTTCATTGGCTTGATGATAATTTTGCTGAGGGCTGCACCCCTATGCCTAGTGCAGTGCCCAGAAAGTGTTAGTAAATGGGTGCACAGAATGAAATATTCACGCCGTTTTGTTCCAGAGGAGGGTTTGGGGACATCACGTAGCAGTATAAGATCCAGCAACAGCAAAGAAAAGACAAGTGCCCACAGCATGTGTTTGCTTTTACGGACATTTTAAAGGAAGGAAAAATTCCCCGTGAAGGCGACATCCGTAGAGATCGCCTCTTCTTGCCTCAACTCCTCCTGCCGTCGTCCTTGTCCTCACCCTCCCCTCCCACCTGTTCCCTATTCTGGCCAGACGTCCGGTGAGGTGTGGCTTGTACATCAGCTCATTTGGCAGTCATGGAAATGGGTTGTGGCCGATGGTGTTTCCATTTTGCATATGAAGAGACTGAGGCATAGGGCATCACTTGGGTCACATGGCTAGTGTCACAGTGGAGAAGTGGCCGTAGGTTTATCCAAACTCCATGATGTGGACCCTTCCCTAGGTGGTCCTTTAAGCAGGATGAAGATCTTACTCTCATTGTCTCTGTTCCTTCTGCATCTGAGACTTCGTTCTGAAGATAAGCCATAAAATCTCACTTAGGGGTTGAGACTCATTCAAGACTCCCAGAAATGGCCTGCACCAGCCAGTTAAAAATCCATGAACTTGCCGTATCTGTCTTCTTCATCAAGGCCAGGTGGCCCTGGCCTGCAGGTTAACCTGAGATTCCTTTAGAAGATAGTGCTTTTTAATGTCAGCAGGGTCAGTGGAAGCAGCCTGGAGGTCAGTACAGAGATCTGCGTGGGACCTTTCAGGGAAGTGATTGTATGTAAGATAGTGACCTCGGGGATGCTGTAGGAGGACAGTGACCCCAGGGATGCTGTAGGAGCTAGACCTAAGAGAGATCCTGATGTTCTCAGGGCCCAACTTCAGTGACGTTTCCCAGAGCCCATGGTGCTTTGGGGCCAAGTGTGATTTTAGTGAATGAATTATAGGTTGGGTGAGGGTCATTTTACCAGAGCGGACAAAATGTTGACGTGAATTCTCTGTCCATACTCAGTCATGTGTAAGCAGAGACCCAGAACTTTCTGTGGTTCCAGAAGCTGGGCACCCATTGAAGGCCTCTAGGGAAATTTTATTTAACCTGATACAAAACAGTTGAGGTTTGGTGGCCCATAACTGCATTTTAAGATGTAGGACAAAGAACTAAAATACTCAGATTTATCAGGGCACCTGAGTGGCTCAGGCATCTGAGCGCCCGACTCTTGATGTTGGCTCAGGTCATGGTCTCGGGGTTGTGGGATTGAGTCCTATGTTGGACTCCGTGCTGACGACATGGAACCTGCTTGGGACTCCTCTCTCTCTCTCTCTCTCTCTCTCTCTCTCTCTGTCTCTCCTCGCTGTCCCTATCCCGTTTGTGCAAGCATGAGCACACTCTCCCTAAAAACACATTTCAGATTTATTTTGTTCTCAAACGGACGCCCTTTATCTTCTGAATGCCTAGACACGTTAAGATAGTTATAGTGCGATGGTAACCATCTTACATAAGGAAAGCACAATTCAGTGGTACGTGATCTTACTGATTTATGCAATAAAAATGCCTGGAGTAGTCCATATACACCAACTTGCCTTGTTGTTAGGTTTTCTTGAACTATGTAATGGTTTTTAAGTTTTAAAAGAATTCAGGATAAGAAGTCCCATTTCTGGAGTTGCACATGGGCCATATGTGAGTGCTAAGCCTCTGCATCTAAGTACAAGCAAAGGGCTGTTTTATGTGTGAGGAAGGTCTGTCAAACCCGTCCCGTTTTCTAGATCCTTCCAACATGGCGCTGCTGGACTTCTCCAAGGAATTATAAGATTGTAGAAGCCAAGAGCCGTGAACACCACCTGGTAGGGTTCCTACATTACATAGATAGAAAGAGCGTGGGCCAGGGAGGCTGGATAACTTACCCGCATTTGTACATCGGGCCTCACGATTCCCAGTTCTGTGTTTTTTCTATCCTTCTGCCTCCTCCAAATCAATTGCTTTCACTCATTCATTCATTTATTTGTTCATCTTGTCAGTAAATGAAAAAAAAAAAGATGCAAAGAAAAATAAGACCCGGCCCTTGCCCTCGGGCGTTTCCCGACTGGAGGGACACTGGGAGAGTTCACATGGCCTGAGGAATCGCGAGCGCTTGGCCGAGACCCAGTGGGGTGGGCGTGCGTGGATCCGGCGGAGCTCAGGGAGAGTCCGTGGGGGTGTCGTTTGAACCAAAGGGATGCTGGAACATAACCAAGACGTTGTCAAATACAAACTTGTGGTGGTATAAGGCGGGAGTAGAGGATTTTGTTAACACTGCAGGAAAAAAAACAGAGTTGGTGGCACATCCAGACGCTGATCCCAGTGTTGGTTCCACTTGAGCTGGGAACATTCCGAGACAAGTAGGAAATGAAGCTACAGTGTAGACAGGTCCGACCGGGCAGGGGGTCTCTGCAGTCTTCTCCTCTGAGCAGAGGGACCTGTGGTCTCCGAGTGGTAGGACCTGCCCTGTCGTGTTTCTTGGATGGTGAGGGCACGGTGTCAGTATAGGCTGGAGGGGGCGTGTCTGTATGTCTTCATGAATTATTTTATTTATACACAGTCATTTGCAGGGCACAGAGAGGCACAGAAGGAAGGCTGCTCCCTTTAATAAGCTCAGAATCTAGCCTCATGGTGAGCCATATGCACAAGTAGCTGTGTATGTACCTGGGTGCAGGAAGGAAAGGAGAGAAAAAAAAACCCACCGAGGCCACAGTGCATTTATCAGGGGACCGTGGGACTGTATTCTGCAGGACCTTGTTAACGAGCATTAAGTCAATTCCTGCTGGAGAGTAAATAGTGCATCTCCTTTACTGTGATTCAGCAATAGGGAATACCCAGTCCAAAGGACGTATTTGTAACAGACAGTTTACTGCACAAAGTCTTAAATTTTCATAAGGAAGAACCTCTGAAGATTCGGGGATTTCACAGATACTCTGGATCTTAATTTTTAATGATACAAGCATGATGTGTTTTAAGATTTTTTTTTTTCTCTCAGGAACAAACACGGGCAAACTTAATTTATTTCAGGAAAAATACAAATGTAAGTGGACCTCTCAAAGGCACTGAATATAATCCCTTTTCTTAGAATCTGAGCCTACAAATCTCCTGTCCAGAAGGAATGAATTAATTTTTGAAAAGCAGCATAAAGATGTTATGAACATTAACATTAGCGCTATGAGAATTTACTTAATACAATTAACTTGACCCAAAAGCGGGATACGGGAGCCCAGAGATTTAAGGTTTTTACTATATGAGAATATCCCATTACCAGATATTAGATATTTATCCCATAATTTTCAGCACTTTTGCCAGCGGGTGATTCTCAGCAGTAAATGTGAGCCCTGAGAGTGATAGGCACATATGGAGAGACCCGGCCGGAAAGCCACTCATTTAAACGCACGGCAGTACTAGACTTTGACTCTCTTACAGGTTTTTGAGGGAGGCTCTTTAACAAGGAGAAGGAGCCCGTTTTAGATCCTGTCCTTCCTTACCACACACTAGTGCTACTGAGCAAGCCGTAGGGCTGACACCTGCTCTTAGAGGAACTTGAGAGCGCGTGCTGGGGAACGGGTCACGAATCTTCCTCGGTGTCGATTCAACCCTTAGAAACGTACACCCGACACCCAGTTTTCTTCAAATGCCCAGTGTAAGTCAACCCTCCATGCTTATGGCTGAAGACCTTTGGCCATAATTTTATTGTTTAGCCTGTATTACATTTAGAGAATTTAAAAGGAAATGTATCCCTGTCTTCAAGGAAATAGTGTTCTCGTTCATTCTCTCATTCATTCATTCATTCATTCGTTCACTCACACTTTCACTCATTCACTCATTCACTCATTCAGGATTGTGTGGAGGACTGACTGTGCCGGGCACTGTTCTAGGCACTGAAGAAGTAGAGGTGCAGACAGAGTCACTCCATCACGAAGCTTGTGCTGTAGGTCGGGTGATGGGAGTTTTCAAAGCTCGAAACCTGGGAGGGTGAGGGCCTCTATGACCTTGGGAGTCCAGCCTCTCCTATTAGGGACATAAAAACTAAAAACATGAGGACACGCTGTCCATTGAGAGTGCCTTCTAATCTGAACTGTATCTGAGAGACTTTTTTAAGCCTGGAGTTGAGACAGAGAGAGGGGAGGAATGAGAATAGACTGACTCGATGAGATCATTGCCCACAGAAAGATGTTCCCACTGTAGTGTCGAATGAAAAATTTTGAAAGTAGCATAAAATCTGCCCATTTTCCTTGAAAACAGTCTGCATTTCCTACATATACTTAGGGGGGAAGATCTGGAAGAAACTAAAACAAAGGGATAGCAGTTAATCTCCTAGGATGAGGTTATGCATGCTTGTTTTCTCCTTATGTTATACCCTGACTGCTGGACTCCCGTGTCTTATTTATGGTGGAAACCAGCCAGCCTGTTGTACGAGGTCCTCCTGTTCAGCAGGGTGATGGAGAGCCCCCACTGTGTCATCTCATGGCAATAAGAGGAAGGAGAAGATTCTGGAAGGAGCTGTGGTCAGAGAAATGTATGACGTGGGCACAGAAAGGAATGACATCAGAGACAAATGCCAGCTCTGGGCATGTATAGAAGTTATCCAAACCACGTGCCGCCTCAGTGAGCTTGTCCTAGTCGTTATAGATGAGGCGGAGCCCTCTGAAAACTCTTAAGGTCAGAAGAGTTGGGAACCCAAAAAGAATGAAAGCAGGGCAAATCACTTGAACAGGCTTCAGCTGAAGGTAACAGCAACCCCAAATGAGCAGCTCAACCAACAAATTAATCTTCCTCACATGCAAGACACCAGAGTTAGACAATTCACATCTAGCGTTACTGACCAAACAGTGTCGGCAAAGACCTGGGGAGACCAGATGACCGTGTTGTGGCAGCTGCCCTGTGCATGAAAGGTGTTGAACAGCATCCCCGGCCTCCATGCGCTAGGTGCCAGGAGCACCCACTGCCTGTGTCGTGGAAACCAAAAACGTCTCCAGACATTGCATACCGTCACCTGGGGTTGCAACATCACCCCCAGTTGAGCACCAGTGTTCTAGTTCCCTGCTCCGCCATCTGTGACATGTGACTTTTACCTTCCGGTGCTTTAAAAAAGAAAAGCACGTGGTTGAGCGTGTTGAAAAGTAGCAGCTCCACGGAAGACAGGATAGCTTTCTTCCCTGGGGTTGGTTGTGTGGCTGCCTCATTGTCGTGCACGGAGGGGAAGGAGGGGAGAATTTTTAACCGGATGTATCGAAGCCCTCGGCAACATGGGGACTCTGATCGTAAAGAGGAGGAGGCCGAATGGAGCCCGGGCAGGCCTCTGGCGGTGTCCTCCAGGGGGGTTGGAGGAGAGGGGGGCAAACAGTGTTCTCCCGTGGCCTCAGTGACAACGCGTTTCCTGGAGACAGAGCGGGCCCTTGGGGTGCTATGCGCGCTTGCTGGAGCACCGCCTCCCGCCTTTCAGGACCGCCGAGTGTGTGTGAGCTGGTGTGTACCTTAGTGCTCAGTGAGGCCTTAAAGCGGGGGGAATGTAGTGTGTCCGTCCACGTACGGGAGGCCGTCACCAACTGCACATCACTGGCTGGAGCCAGGAGCTCGGGGCATCTGGACTGCGTGATCTGCCATCACTTAAGACCTTCTCCATTCATTTTTCATCTTATTAGGTTACGACGTATTTTATTTATTTATTTATTATTTATTTATTTATTTATTGTTGAGAGAGAGCAGGGGAAGGACACAGGGAGAGGGAGAGAGAGAGAATGTCAAACCCCCCCCCCCCGCTGTGGGGCTCAGTCCCGCAAACCATGAGGTCATGGCTCAAGCTGAAATGAAGACACTTAACCGACTGAGCCACCCAAGCACTCCGGTTTCATTTTTAAATGTTCCATCAACCCTTTAGAACACCACCAACTCTCACTTATTGTTACTCTTTTAATAAAACTGTCAATTCTGTATTCGAGAACAGTACAGCAGATCCCCGTGTCCCCTTAGCCTCAGCCGTCCACAAGCCCTTGGACAGCCCTGGTTTGAAGTATGCCCTTCCCCCACCCCGACTCTTGTGAAAGAAACCCCCGCGCCTGATCATTTCCGCTGCGGATGTTTTGTGTGGCGTGTGTGCTCGGGGACCCCAAGACCGCCCCCAGGGTTGCCAATCCGCTACGAGGGCCCCCAGGACTCAGCACATAGTGAAACTTACAGCTGTGACTTTTCACAGCCAAGGGATGCAAACCAAAACCATCCAAGGGAAAGGGCCACCACAGGGGAGACCCGGGGAAGAGCGGCGCCAGCCTCCAGAGCCCCCTCCCAGCAGAATCGCACAGGACACGACCACTTCCCCACAACAGGCTGAACCACTGACCACCGGGAGACCCAGTGGCCCTGCGTCTAATCCGGGCTGGTCACACGAGGCGTGTAGGCACGTGTCTGGCACAAATCAAATTCTGGAAGAAAGGTGTTCACGGAGAGCAGATGTTCAGCAACACCCACACTGCACAGGGAGCCGCCCTTTCCGTGTGGATGCGAACGTTCCAGACGTGGGCGGAGGCCGCGTTGCACAACTCTGTGAGCACATCACACAGCACTGAACCCTATTCTTTAACGCAGTGACGGCAATGACTTTTATGTTGTCTCAGATGAGGGCCACAGACCTTCCTCTCCTGTGACTCCTGCGAGACTGACAGGCCTCATGGGGACACTCACCCTAAGGCCCCCTCCCCACCCCCACCCTGGGAAATAAGATTTAGGAAAAGTGGGGGCCCCAGAGTGGCTCACTCGGTTAAGCATCCTTCTTTGGCTCTGGTCGTGATCTTGCAGTTCACGGGTTCGAGCCCTGTGTCGGGCTCTGTACTGACAGCTCGGAACCCAGAGCCTGCTTCAGATTCTGTGTTTCCCTCTCTCTCTGCCCCTCTCCCATTCATGCTCTGTCTCTGTCTCTTAAAAATAAATAAACATTAAAAAATGTGCTTAAAAAAAAAGATTAGAAAAAGGAGTAAATTCGTTTCTCCTCCCCTGGTTTCCAAACTCTCAGGAAGACCGCCAGATGGGGGTGGGGGGGGGGGCGGTCAGAGATATCAGAGATATCAGAGATAGCACCATTCCTGATCCCGCCTGCGCTCTTGGGGGACTTTTCTTCCAGTGATGAAAACAACACACTTACGGCATCCTCAGACTTGTGACTCTCCAAGCTTGCAATGTATGGAATATTAAAAACAAATTAAAAAGAAAAAAGCACAAAACAATGCCAATGCGAGTCTGCCCACATGATGTCAGCGCAGGCCGGTTCCCCGGGAACATGTCACAGAACTTTAATCACCTTCCCCCAGTGATAGCTGTGGAATTTCATTCTGGAAGTCATTTTTTAAGAAAACTAAAAATAAACTCAAAGGTATTTAAATGAGCCGGGCTACCTTGTGGAAAGTTGTCTTCCTGACAGCCAGCATGAGCTCAAGGAGGATGTTTCCTGGGGTGGTGCATTTGACTCAGGAAGCTGACAGTGGCCTCCGGGCCCCCACATAGGTAGGCGGAGCGAGGTGACGGGCAGTGGGGAAGGTTCTCCGTAGCATGGAGGGCGTCGGACTAAGGAAGGTTCAGGGACATTTTCACACTGGGGCTGGAGCCTGAAGTGACAGGTCAAAGAGGAATGTTCCAGACAGCAGGAACAGCTTGAACGGGGGAAGAACCGGGACATGTGAAGTCCCTCTGTGACTCCGTGTGGCACCGAGTGAAGAAAGGGCAGGTGGCAAGGCTTTAACCTTACACGTCCTTGTGCCCTGACTGGAAGCCTTGAATGGCGTGCTCGGGATTTCTAATTTTATGCTGCGAGCCCTCGGGGGCGCGCAGGATATCTGAGCATGGGAACCAGGTATGAAGACCGTGTTTGAGGACTGCAGCTTTGCAGCAGGGGAGAAGAAAAGGAGTGCAAAACCAAGGCACGGACTTGTGCCACATTTTCATCAGAGTCTCTTGAAGTGTGAGAGGCCTTCAGGCTTTAATGCTCGTGATCGAAAAACTTGAACTTGTCTTTCAAGGTTTCTGTCTGGTCAGGGGCAGAACGACTGTTCCCGTGGACTCTTCTGCTCATGTTTGATTCTGGGTCCTCTGAGAACTCTGTTTATTCTTGCTTTCTGCGTCTCTCCTCAATCAGGGAAAGTGAAGAGTCGATGGCTGACGGTCTGCTTGTCTCTGCAGTGCAGCCTCTCGCTGGCACGTTGAAACCCCTTGACCATGTAGACTGTTACAAGCTCATCCTCTTGTGTTTGTCCTTATATTTGTTTATTTATTCAGCACATATTCACTGAGCATGTCCTGCAGGCCAGGCCAGGGGGTAGATAAGCAAAAAGAGCACCAGGGTGAAATAGAATAAACACACACACACACACACACACACACACACACACACACACTGGAGGCAGCAGATGAGGGTCCATTTCTGGCTCCGTACACATTTAAGACCCGCGCCTTCCAGCCATCAGTCTCTTCATTTGTAAAATGTATCTACAATACCGCTTTTTGCAGGTAATCGTCTGGGGCAAGAGTAGATCACTTGTCCAAGAGCACGCAACCTTGGCCATTACAAAGATGATTCAAGAATATAGCCCTGGCTTTGACGTCTGATTAGACTCCAGCTGAAAGCGTTCGGTCAAAGCCAGCAGCGATGGGTTCCCAGTAAAGGAGCGTTTTGAGCGAGCTCTGAGACTAATGGCCACAACACTGGAGATCGGAATCATCTATTTTGTGGAAATATTCCAAATACGTTATAAAGAATTTCCACAAATGTGTAATGTTTTGGTAACGAAACAGGCTTGCAGATGTTCCAAGACTTGCTGAGTTTAGACATCGGTCCCCCAGGACTGAGATTAAACCCCAGTGCTTCTGATTTATGGATTAATAACATGAACAATAAAATACTCATTTTTCTGAATTATCCGTGGTTACCAACACCAATGCATTCAGAGATACGTCTTTGGTTGGCCCATATGGCACTATTACTATAATTAGTTTCAAAAGCCTCAATAGTGCTTAGAGCATTTTATGAAGCAGTGCCCTCCAGTGGCGATGGGGACCCGTGACAGGCACAGTAATGGTGCTATTTGTACTCTCGCTGGAGAATTGATTGTAAGGACAGCATTTAAAGAGACTGACGATCTTGCTGCAGATGTATTATTTTGCATATGTGTAGCAAATAAGCATGAGGACAGATGACGATCGGTGTCTCAGCTGGGCATATGATTTCTTCATCACTGACCTATTCATTCTCGTTGTAATATATAGCGTGACCTCGAGTGTATATTCAGCGGCTTGTCACTTACAGTAACATTAGCGATGTGACATATCATTTGAGCTGGAGCACTGCTTTCTGCCAAAGCCAGGGACCTCAATAATTATCTTTTTACATGTAGTTAGATGCAATTTGGAAGAGAGACGAGTACAGGAAGAGAGGAGTCAGAAGATCCACATGTGAGACCTAATTTAAATATATATATATTTTAAAGTTTTATTTATTTATTTTTGAGATAGACCGAGGAGGGCAGGGGAAGGAGGGGCAGAGAAGAGAAGGAGACAGAGGATCCAAAGCAGGCTCTGCCCTGACAGCAGAGAGCCCAACGCGGGGCTCGAACTTATGAACCGCGAGATCATGACCTGAGCTGAAGTCGGAGGCTCAACCGACTGAGCCCCCCAGGTGCCCCAGAGACCCGATCTATATGAGATATTACTTGTCTCCTCCTTCTTCTGTCCAACAGATCATTGCAAACCCAAACTCCGTACCATATTCCTGAAAATGAAAATTAAACGCTACCTTAAAAAATACTCCTTTTTGACCCAAAATATCCAAGTTTATCTTTTAAAAATGGATGCCACATGTGGTTAAGAGGTAAAACAGCAAATGAAAAACCTACACAACCATTTTTTTTTCTTGCTGTGGAATGCTATTAAAATCGGATGAGTTTTTGAAACTTGTGGATCGTGGTCTTACCCCCTCGGCCATGCGTTACCCGGGACACGGGACGTGCGTATCTGGGGGGACGTGCCCTCAGAGTTACTGTACTGAAAGAGAATTTGTAGTTTGGGAAACCAGCAGCTATAAGTACTTGGTGAATTGAGTTGAGAAAAACTGTTCCCGTTTGTCGTTAACCTTGAACATATTCTTGCCTCCCAGGAACGTAGTCTTTTCACTCATTCTGGATCAAAGCATCTGAACAGTCAAAGCGTCGAAGCATCATGTGAGACTTCCAGCTCAGATCTACCCTGTTATTATCATCATACGTGAGGATGGTACCTTTACTGCAATTGATCAACTGGTAGTCATACCTCATTATTAACTACAGTTCGTACTTAATTCGGGTGCCTTAGTGTCCTTGCCTGCCTCCAGATCCCATCAGGCTCTCACATTACATGCAGGCGTCCTTTCTCCTTATGCTCCTCCGGCCATGATCATTTCTCAGACATTTCTTGTTTTCAGTGACCTTGACGGGAGTCACAGGCAGGTATTTTCAGGACGACTGTCAGGTGTCTTGTAAATTGTTCTTAAATTGCAGTCTTTCATCATTAGCCTGGGGTCACAGGGTTTGGAGAAGAAGACCGCAGGCATGTGACGTCATGTCAAGGGCATGTGCTGTCACGGCGACTTGTCACTGTTGAGACGTTACCCTTGGACACCCGGCTGATGCCTTTTCCCCCTCTTTCCATGTGGTGCTTTTTGGGAGGAAGTTACTGTGCACAGCCCGCAGTTAAGGAATGGAAGGTCATATTCCAACTTCCTGAGAGCAGAATCTCGGTATAAATTATTCAGAATTCTTCTGCATGGGCAGATGTGTCCATTCTCCACCATTTATTTCTGTACTGAATCACTTACTTACGTTAATATTCAACTCATAGACATTTACCGTATACTTTGTATTACAATCCAATACTGCTTTGTTGTTTTGTTTTGTTTTGTTTTTGTTTTTTCTCCAATGGCTCCAGCTCTGTCCCATCGGGTGCTCCTGCGGCTGACTCCGCTGTTTGAGGCTCCTTCATCATTGTGGGTTTTCGTTTTCTTTCCTTTACTCTCTTCTTCCTCCCTCCTCCCGCCTTCCTCCGTCCATCTTTCGTTCAGCACTGTTTTCCTTTCTGATACTACAAGGCGCTGCAGGCTTAGCTTATAGTTCCCCTTCCCCAGCCCCAGAATTAGCCATTTCTCCAAGTTCCTGTTGGATAAAAGGATCAGAAACCAAAGCTCTGCTCGTGAACACTAGGATATCATTGCTTCTCGGCCTTCGCAGCTGACCAAGTGAGGAAATATATGTGTGCGTACCAACCTGTGTGCATACACACAGCTCTGGGTCTATCACCTGTGTGTCTGTATACCTATCTATCTATCATTTAGCCCCAACAATGTCTCTATAAAGCTAACATGCGTTCCTATGGATGCCTCTACCTGGGACACTAGCTGTCACTTGTTGTTTCTGTGTAATTAGTTCCCTCATTAACAGCGAGAAACGTGACTCCCGCCATCTGCCACCCAGTATCTTACTTGTCGCGCTCGGGCATGTGCGAGCATGGTTGCTAGCCTGCACCCCTCAGAGACATAGATTTCCAATCTCAGTGTAGTGTTTCGTACGGCTTCTTTTTTCATGAGTCTTCCCTCTAACTTCCATTTTTTACGTAAAAAAAAACTCAAACTTTTTTTATTTGTCCTCAATATTTTTGCCCTTTTAAAAGTTCTTTTTCCCCCTTACAAAATATTTGATTATTTTGATAAGATATGCGTAGCATAAAGTTTACCATTTTAGCCCTTCGTAATATCCAGTTCCATGGCATTGAGCGTATTCACAACGTTGGCAACCATGGCCACCATCCACTCTGAGAACTTCTTTTTACCCTCCCGAACAGCAACTCTGCTCCTTTAGACAAGACTCACTGTTCTCCTCCCCCACCTCTGGCAGTCCCTTTCCTACTTTCTGCTCTGTGGCTTTGACTGTCAGGTGCCTCACGGAGGTAGAGCGAAACAGTATTTGTCCTCTTGCGTCCGGCTTCTTTCAAACCTGGCGTAACATCTTCAGGATTCGTCCACATTGTCATACGTGTCAGAACTCCATTCCTTTTTTAAGGTTGAATACTATTCCACTGTGTGTGTAGACCACGTTTTGTTTATCCATTTCCTGCTGATGGACCTTTGGGTTGTTTCTACCTTTCGCCACTGTGAATAATGCTGCTAGAGCCCTGGTATACAAGTCTGTGTTTGACTTCTTAGTTTGTCCAGTATATAAATCAGGGTGTTTTTTGGGTATTCATATCTCTTTTACAAGTAGAAATTCCTTTCCCATCTGGCCACTTTTTCTTTCTTTCTCGTGGCTGAGTGCCCTGACTAGAACCTCCAGGAAAATGTTCCATAGTGGTAGTGACAGTGGATGTCTGTCTTTCCCTGGTCTCACGGGGGAAGCTACCAATCATTCACCATCACTTATGCCATTAGCTATGGGTTTTTCGTGGGTCCCCTCTGTGGCGTTGAAGAAGTTCCCTTTTGTTCTGGTATGTTCAAGGGTCTTATCTTGTAAAGGTGACGGATTTTGTCAAATGCTACTTCTGTGCCTATTAAAATGATCATGCACTTTGTCTTTCATTCCATTAATATGGTGTATTGCATTGATTGATTTCCTGTGTTGAACAAACCTTGTATTTGGGGGATAAAATCCACTTTGTCATGGTGTCTAATTCTCTTTATATTGCTGGACTTGGTTTGCTGATATTTCCTTGAGGATTTTCGCCTCTATAGTTAGAAGAGATATTGGTCTGTAGTTTTCTTGTGGTGTCTTTGCTTTTTTGTATCAAGGTAATATTGGCCTCATAGAATGAGTTACAGAGTTCCCGTGTCTTTTTGTCTTTTTGCCATTATCTCTTCAAATATTATTTCTGCCCTTTTCTGTCACCTCTCCTTTTAGACTCCTATCATGTATATTTTGGTACACTTGATGATATCCCACAGGCCTCTGAAACTGTTTATTTTTCTTCATTTCTTTTTCTTTCCATTCCTACTACTGGATACTCCCAGTTATCGTCAAGTTCACTGTTTCTCTCTTCTACCAAATCTAATAATTATTTTTCATCCCTTTGAGAATTTTTCAGTTCCACTATTACACTTTTCAACTTCAGAATTTCTATTTGGTTCATTTAAAATAATTTCTTTTTACTGATATTTTCTCTTTAGTGAGACAGAGTTCTCATTCTTTTAAGTTCTTTAGGGGCGCCTGGGTGGCTCAGTCAGTTGAGTGTCCGACTTCGGCTCAGGTCATGATCTCGCAGTTTGTGAGTTCGAGCCCCACGTCGGGCTCAGTGCTGACAGCTCAGAGCCTGGAGCCTGCTTCGGATTCTGTGTCTCCTTCTCTCTCTGCCCCCCCCCCACTTGTGCTCTCTCTCTATCAAAAATAAATAAAATAAAAAAAAATAAGTTCTTTAGACATAGTTTCCTTTTGCTCTTTGAACATATCTATAATAGCTAATTTAAAGGGTTTTTTCCCCTAATATGTCTAATTTCTCAACTGCCTTACGAATAGTTATTAACTGCTGTTTTTTTCCTATGTATAGGCCATATCGTGCTATTTCCTTGTATGCCTCATGATTTTTGTTAAATACTAGATATTTTAAATAATACGGCGTGGTAACTCGCAATCAAATTGCCCTTCTTCCCAGGTCCTGCTACTGTTTTTTGTCACTATTTATATGTTTAATGGCTTTCTTGAACTAATTCAATAAAGTCTGTGTTTTTTCCATGTAAGGCCACTGAAGTCTGTGCTAGGTTAGCTTGGTGGTCAGATAATGATTGGACAGAAACCTCTTTAAATACCTTGAACCAATAAATCTCCCAGCTTTTGCCACCAAGATCTGTGTACACATGTTAAGGCATGACCTCAGTACTCAGCGAAGCAGTTTACAACCCTGCCATGGTATTCGTTTCCTGATTGTTCAGAGTTGCAAGGTCAGCCAGAGTTGAGGGGTTAGGGCATTCTCGCATATTTCGTGAGCACCCCCACAACCCTACTCATGGAGATGGCCTTCTAGATTCCCAGCAGTATGTTCAGGTTTTTCAAAGTCCTCGTGGACGACTCATTCCCTAGCTTTTCCTTCTTAGTTTTTCAGTAAACTTCTCATTTTCTCCAACTGTTATCATCACCTCGGGCAGCTGCTATTTTAAACAATTATCCCTGATTGTTTTTGACAAGTGCCCCAGGGAAAAGGCTTTTGCATTGAGCAAGCTCCCAGTCTCCTCACAGAAAGGCACACTCTGAGTGCAGGTTTTCAGGAAACTACCAGACAGGTGAAATAATGGCAGTCCTCCGGGAATGGGGCTTTTGAAAAGGCATGAACATGTTCTTCCTCCAGTATTTTCGAAGCTATTAATTTTAATGACCGTCATGATTGTGAGGTTGTTGTTTCTCACAACTCCCTGGGAGCTGGGGAGAGGGAGATGAGAACAAGGCAAGTTAAAAAGGCCACAATTCAGACCAAAATTGATCCATTTTGCTTGAGTAATTGCACTTCAGAGTGTTGGAAGCCATTGGTGAAGTGCCACAGTTCGCACAACTTTTGCAATCTCGTTTCTTTTTTGAGTGAGCAGATTTTCAGAGGTCTTTTTTCCTGCCATTTTGAAAGTGGCTCTTCCTTCCATAGGACTTTGACATGTAGTTCTTTTCTCCTTTGGGTTCAAATGACCTGTTTCTCAACTCTGACACATGTGATACTGGATGGTACTCAAAATGACGCTTGTTTTCATCAATGCTTTCAGGAATTTTCAGGGAATACTTTAAAATGTTCACAATTTTCTGTGGTACTAGGAGCAGTGTGCTTCTGAGGAGGTGAGGGTTGAGTAGACTGAAACCCACATTTCTGACATTTTTAGTCCTTAACGGTACAATTACCTGAAAAAGAATGACATTAAAGTGTTTACTCTGCAGTAGTGAAGTGGCTAATACTTTGTTTGAGAGGGAATATCCCCTCTCAAATGCCTGCTGTTTTCTTATTTCATGTATCAGATTAACGTAATATTCAGTATTTAGCTCAATTCCTCCCATTAACTATTTAAAAGCAATTTTTCTTTCATTCTTTTTTGTATAGAATGCCAAAAGCATATAGCAGATGATGCGCCATAATACCTAAAAGAGAAAGATGTTTCTTCTCTCTCTTGAGGTTAAGATCTGCATATAGGATAGAAGATGTTTCTGCCCCCTGCCCCCTTCCTAGAAGCTGCTTGGTGTGGTCACAGGATGACCGTGGAGAAGCATCAACAGACGTTCCGTTCTACACTTTCAATTATGTGGATAATTAATGTGTACTCACACATTTCCCCTTTCTAATAGTAATCAATACAGAGATGGTAATCTGTGTAATCCATTCAGATGATTTCTCTAGAAATTTCCTCTGACAGCCTGGAAATTTTATAGCATATTTCTCTCGGCTGGGGCACTTTGGGTCTGCCAGAGTCTCCAAGTGGATACAGAAATTGTCTTTCAAGTGAAGAAAATACATGATCTACTCTCCTAAGGCACTCTTTCTTTTATGACCATGCAGTGTATTAAGTACCAACTGTATGCCCTTCATAATAAAACACACTTTAGGTTGAGTGATTAAAAAGGCCCTTGGTACTTATGAAATGATGGGGAAGATGTAAACAAGTAAACCTTGGTGCAACTGGGGAACATTTAGAAATTATAATCAAATGAAAAGTTTCAAAAAAAATACATGTAAACTCAAAGTGAAGCTGTCACATACAGAGAAGTACAAGTCTCCAGAGACTTTGTGGAGGAACCAGTGAAATCAGACATTAAAGGAATTTATGAGCGTATATTAGCAGGGACTTGTAGGCATTCGAAACCAAGACTCTGATGTGTCCACAGACATTAGTCAGCTATGTGTGGACCCAGCAAACAGAAGCAGGACTGGAAAGGGATGTGATGTCATGCCGTCAACAACCCATCAAATAAAAAAAAAATCTCTCAGCAACCCATGGTCTGTATGCTCCACAGATCTGTGTCAGGACATGTTTACTCAGTGTAGTTCCATACTCTCACTGAGGAACCTAACAATGGTCGTTAGCTAATTGTTTTAATAGCAATCTATAATTTATCCCTAGAATTTTCTGCCTTTAAGTCTAATTATTTCTTTTGAAGCGACTCAGAATCCGTCTAATTCTCTTTTTTTTTTTTTTTGACAGTTCTGAAAATCCTGGAAAAGGTAGCTATTATCTCCCTTCCCTATTCAGTTTACTTGAAAGAGCCTACAAATCTGAGAAGATAGTTTCTACCCACTACTTGGATATTTACTACCTTTGTAAGCGAAGGCCAGCCAACCTGTCTGGGCTGCTACTTACTCAATGGGTATATAGTAAGTGCTCATTTGTCTCTGCCCAGGGCTGCCCAGGACTCAGATCTGTGGAAACCATCCCTAACTCTTGCTTCCCAGTCTGGGACATTTCTCTACAACCACCCCCTTTATGAATTTCCTGACTTTAAGCTCAGGAAGGCAGCATCCCAGCTGCCTCTTGTTATACTCGAATTCTCCATTTCAGCCTAGGCACTTTGGCAGTTTGAGTGGTTGTGTTTGTTCCTCCCATCACAGTTAATGTGGATGGGGCTGGCCGTAAGCATTGTTCCGTAGGTCCTCCAGGGATCGAGATTCCATCCTCTGCTAGGTAGGACATCGGTAAGAGCTCAGGCTCCTCTGTTGGATACTCTGTCTATTGAGGACATTGTCAGGAAGAGGATGGAGAGTTTCTCACAGCAGGTGTTTGGAGCTGGCCCCGAAAGACGCATACCTCTCTTCTGCTTACATTTGCCATTGGATTGGAGTCGGTCACGTGACCCCATCTAACTGCCAACGAGGCTGAGACATCTAGTCTACTTGTGTGTCTCGGAGGGAAAAGACCAAACCTAAAGGTAGTGTGTATCACTCCTGCCCCAAATTGTGCTGGACTTTATGCACAGAGCCTGCGAGGAATCCGGGAAATGGAGTCTGGTTGAAGGCTTAGAAGGAAGACTTAGTAATTATACTTTCCAAGCCTGTCAACCTTAGAGGTAGGCGATTGTGTTTATGGTATCTGTTACGGGGTGAGACTGCTTAAAAGGTAGTAAAGCAGCATGAAAATGAATGCTAGTATCTTCTTAACAAATGATCCTGGGATGACTAGACAGTCATGGGCAAAACAATGAAGCCGGACACTTACCTCACACTACATACAAAACTTATCTCCAAATGGATCAAAGACCTAAATGTGAGAGCTAAAACCATTAAACTCAGGAGAAAACAGTGAGGTCGATCTTCATAAAATTAGATTTAGCTAAGGACTCCTAAATACGCACAAGCAACAAAAGGAAAAGTAGACAAATTGGATTTCATCAAAATTGAAAGCTTCTGTGCTTCAAAGGACGCCATTGAGAAGATGAAAAGACCACCCATCAAACGAGAGCAAATATTCTCAAATCACGTATCTGAGAAGGTACTTGTTTCCAGAGTATGTAAGAACTCTTACAGTTCGATACTAAAGCAACAATTAGCCCAATTTAAAAGTGGGCAAAGTATGTCAACAGACATTCCCCTAAGGAAGACACACGAGTGGCCAAGGAATACATAACAAGGCACCATCAGGGGGGATGCTCAGCGGAAGCCCAGTGAGATACCGATTCACACCCGCTAGGTTGGCTACAGTCTAAGAGTCAGATAATCGCAAGTGTTGGTGGGGGGTGTAGGGACATCGTCCCTCATCTGTCGCTGGTGGGAGTGCAAAGTGGTGCGGCCACTTTGGAAAACAGTGTGGTGGTTCCTGAAACCTGGAAACAGAGTTACTGCCTGCCCAGCCGTTCCAGCGCTGCGTGTAAACCCGGGGTCAGAATGAAGGGTGGGAGACAGCCAAGGAAAGAGTGGGAGAGCAGCTCACGTGGGTTTCCTTATCCTGGTCTACAGTAAACATACGCTATATATGGGGAAGAAAAATAATCATGCTTAAGGCTCTTGCATGTGGTATCTCATTTAGTTGTGATAGCCCAGTGAAACGGCAGTATTATTGTCACCGGTCTAGTAACTTATTCAAAGCCATGCATGTAGTCAAGCCCAAAACCCGTTTGAACACCCATCTTTCTGGCTCTGGCAGTGGAGTGAAAAGGCCTTATGCCATCTGCTTGAGGCTTCAGAGCCGGGGAAGGAGCCCCAGGTCTGCGTCGGTCCTGATTTGTGCAGGACTCAACTATGCTTTTCCTAATCCACATCAGCCGCCTTGTCAAGCAAATCCCAGAGCCATCGTACACGATCTGTCAGGACGGGAGGACAAAGGAGGCAGCAGCTCAGAGACTGGGCAAAAGGCAAAGCATCGCACTGATCAGGGTGATGACAGAAGGGTCAGATTTGGCAAAATTCTTAACTTTAGCTTTATGCTTTCAAATGAAAACTGATTTATGCAAACATTAGTCGGTAACCTGATTTTCCTCATGCTGTACGTAATCCTAATAGAACTTGTTGACAAATTCAAATTATTTGGGTGCCTGGGTGGCTCAGTCGGTTGAGCATCCAACTCTTGATTTCGGCTCAGGTCAAGATGCCAGGGTCGTGGGATCGAACCCCACATCAGGCTCTGTGCTGACGCGTGGAGCCTGCTAGGGATTCTCTCTCTCCGTCTCTCTCCGCCCCTCCCCACTTGCACACATGTGCTTGTGTGCTCTCTCTCAAAATAAATAAAAATTAAACTGTCAAAAAATGTTAAATTATTGATAACAACACAACCCTCTAAATGGATGCCAGACTAACATTTGCCACAAAGTCTCACGTAATCATTTCCATTTTTCTTCGGGGAAACTGGAATCCACTTACACCGTTGGTCCAGTGACTACACAGAAAAGTGAAAAGTCATTGAGACGTTGACAGAAAGCTGGGTTTTTTTTTTTTTCTGAAATCGTTGCACCCAATTCTTAAATGTACGTTTTTCTTCTAAACTGTGTATACTTTTAGACATGATTGTGTTTTGACGTGGGTTGCCCAGTTAATGGGAAAAGCTTGAAGTCTGTGAGACAGATTCCTGACCAAAGCAACGTGAAATCTGTGTTGCTGTCCGTTGATATCCTATCACAGAGTGACTTCTAGTTTTCTCTCCGTTCCTGGTGAACTAGGGTGTCTCCGTGCCCTCCCATACGTAATGTCACGTAAAGCACTTGGAAGGATGTTATATTATTTTTCGTGACAGAATCACTGATATTTCTAATAGTAATTCTCCCTTCACACTTGGTAGCTTTCAGGCCTAATGCCACGTGACTAAAGGGGAACATTTGAATGTAAAGGTCCCTGCTCACAGGTGAAGAAAAGACAGTTCACAAGCTGAAAATGAGAGTTTACTCCTTGTTACAGTGCAGTGAGCTATTCCCATCTGTGGAGGCGAAGGAGAGTTCTTTCTACAGACCGAACGCCACCAGGCCTTCAGTGCCCAATCACTGCCCTACAGACGGATCTCCAATCACACGTTACACAACAGGAAGCGCGCGTGATGGGAAGAGCGTGGGCTCACCTTTTCCAATGACCCGTTCTTACCAAGAAGGAATGACTTTGTCCGGACGCTCTGTGGTTGCAGACCGTTGGCTGAGCATTCTTGTCTGTTCATCGATAACGTTTCGCGAGGACAGAAACAGCCACACGCTCCGAGATGTACAGCCGTTAGGCTCGTTGACTTTATTACCTGTGGGAATAGGAACAACCATACCTGTTCGGCAGTTTGGGGGTGACTGTATCTAAACAGAAGACAGAAATGCAGTAGGTATCAGAAGCACTTTAGAGGGGTGCCTGGGTGGCTCAGTCGGTTAAGCGTCCGACTTCAGCCAGGTCACGATCTCGCGGTCCGTGAGTTCGAGCCCCACGTCGGGCTCTGGGCTGATGGCTCAGAGCCTGGAGCCTGTTTCGGATTCTGTGCCTCCCTCTCTCTCTGCCCCTCCCCCGTTCATGCCCTGTCTCTCTCTGTCTCAAAAATAAATAAACGTTAAAAAAAAATTAAAAAAAAAAAAAGAAGCACTTTAGAGCCTGCTTCCAACACCGTGCCCATGTTGACCCCCCACCCCCACTAGGTCGTTCACTGCTTTCTTCTTCCTTCTCTCCACCCTGAAGGCCCGAATCCATTCAATTGGGGAAGTTCTTTGTTTCCTCTGGAGCCATTTGTGCTGTAAATAGAATGATTTTCTGTCTTCTCTTCCGTGCTATTGAACTTTTGTTTCACGCTCCTGCTCTTTGTTAATGATTCATGATTCATGCCTAGAGGAATTCACTCCAGAACCACAGCGGGGGAGTCTCCATTGCCCTGTCTGGCCAGTCCAATGGGGCCGGAGGGGGCTCTACTAGGACCCCATAAAATAGGTTAATTACGGGGCGCCTGGGTGGCTCAGTCTGTTATGCATCCAACTCTGGATTTCGGCTCAGGTCATGATGCCAACGTCATGGGTTTGAGCCCCGCGCCGGGCTCTGTGCTGACAGAGCAGACCTTGCTTGAGATGCCCTCTCTCCCTCTCTCTCTGCCCCGCCCCAGCTCACACGGTGTCGTGTCTCTCAAAAATAAATAAATAAACCTTAAAAACTTATTTTGAAAAATAGGTTAACTGCCCCAAACTTCCCTCTTGGAAGCAAAGAGTTGAGCTTCGGTTTTTTGGGGTTTTTTTCTTCTGGTTTTCTAATGAGCTCAATTAACATTTTATTGGTGCGATGTGGGACAGATGTTGAGACAAAAAAAGATTTCAGGTGAATGGAATTCTTAACCCTGTTTCCCTTCCTGGGGAGGGGAAGTACCAGCTGACACAGGCCGGGAGCTCTAGGAGTGAACAAGGACTTGGGGACTTCCCACCAGCGCTGATCATCCCGGGCCCACGGGGATCCGGGAGACGGGGAGGAATTTCATACAACGCTAAGCCCTGAGCTGATTCCAGCGCAAACTCTCCGTGGTACCTGGGCCTGGCTTAGGCACCACACCCACGTAGCCCTGTGTAGGGACAGTTTCCTCCCTGTCTATACCCCGCATCCATCCAGGAGCAAGTGACCGGCCTGGGCACGTGCCTCCCAGCAGTGACCCAGAAAGCGTGCTGGAGAGAGGTGGCGTGCGGATGAAATGAATAGTTACCTGAATCCACAGCTCTTCCATAGATGGGTGTAATTTCTTTCATGCTGAGTTTTCTTTCTTCCTTTTTTTTTTTTCTAACGATTTCCAAAGTCGTAAACTTGGGTCTGAATGAAGGTAGGCAGAGGTCAGTTGTACAGGTACACGCTTTTTCAGACCCTCTCTCTTTTTCCCGTACTCTACATCACACCTATTTTTTATGTCCCAAGAATTCCGTTTTTGCAATTATTGTAAAATATGTGTAATATAACCTGTACCATTTTAGCCATTTTTAAGTAGACAGCACAGTAGCGTCAGGCACATTCACATTGTTATGCAGCCATGTCCACCATCATCCTCCAGAACTTTTGCACTTGCCAAACTGAATCTCTGTCCCCATGAAACACTAACTCCGCGTGCCCCCCACCCCACACTCTGGCACCCTCCCACCTTCTGTCTCTAGGAGTCTGACTACTCCAGGGACCTCATGTAATTGGAACCATATGATATTTTCCCTTTTGTGTCGGGTTTATTTCACTTACCGTAACGTTCTCAAGGTCCACCCATGTTGTTGCCTGTGCCAAAAATGTCCTTCCGTTTGGGGCGGCTGGGTGCTCAGTCCGTTGAACGTCCAACTTCAGCTCAGGTCACGATCTCGCTGTTCGTGGGTTCAAGCCCCACGTCGGGCTCTGTGCTGTCAGCACGGAGCCGGCTTCAGATTTTCTGTCTCTCTCTCTCTCTCTCTCTCTCTGCCCCTCCCCAGCTCACGTGCTCGCTCGCTCTCTCTCTCAAAAACAAATACACATTTTAAAAAATGTCCTTCTTTTTACAAGCTGGGTAATATTTCACCATACATGTGCATGTGTGTGACATTTTGTGCATCTGTTCATCTTTCCATGGAAACTTGGGTTGCTTCCATTCGTTGGCTGTGTGGCAGCAAACATAAGCGAACAGATATGTTTGAGGCCCTGTTGTCACTCTCCTGGGTCCACGCCCAGAAGAGGAGATGCAAAATCATGTGGTAATTCAGCATGTAATATTTTGAGGAATCGTCATATGTGTCTCAGGAGCCCTTAAGACTTCCAGAAATGACTCCAAACAACGGAGGACCCAAGGAGACAATGTTGTTTCTGTGCCACTTGGCAACACTGCCCAGGAAGTTAAGCCCAAAGGAAAAAAATCGGTTGACGTCTAACGAACAGATCGCACACGGTTTTCTCCAGTTCAAATAAGCATGGCTTCTGGTTGTCTTTTGCTACATTGTGCACAAGTGGCTGCAGAAACGACCCTGTGTCAAGTCTTTTTAGAAGGGCCCGATGTAAAATTTACTTCCTGGGACCCTGGCTGGCCCCTGGAGAGGTTGGCCACCACCTCCTGGAAGGCTGCCTGATTGGAGAAGGAGGTCTGTTCTGTTTCCTCGCAGGACAGCCCCCCGGCTTGTCCTTCTTTCCGTGTTCTGCTGCCATAATCACCAGGAAATGATGAGCAGGGCGATGTGGCGGCCGGGGAGTCGGGCTTTATTCCATAAATAGGCAGTTATTCTTTCTGTGCTCGAGTTTCTTTATGGAGGAAGTAAACAAGTTGAGCACGGGAAGCCCGCGAGTGCCACCAGCGTCTTCCAGCGCCCCGGCCCCGCGGAGCCGAGCTCCCCACCCCGTCCACACCGTCGTCACCTCCCGGCGACGTGACCGGGTTCGGTCTGTGGCGCTCACCAGGCCTGCTGGCTGTTCCGTTTTCTCCTCTGTCTGGCTCGGGCCTGCTGATACTCCAGTGAACTTGGGACGGAGTCTTAGGGGCTTTTTGTCTGTTTTTCCACCTCTGTCGTGGCACCTGTTTTGTTTAATTTTACTCCATAAGACCACTGTGTACTGTGGTTTCTTATAAAGCGGTTTTCCTGCTCTCCCCGACAGCCAAGACCTACTTCGTCCACACCCGCACAAAGTGCTGGCTGGTCCGCACGTCAGACGGGAACCTGGGAACATTCCAGGGTGTGTGGAACCGGGAGAGCGGACGTGAGAGTGGGCCTCTCACCCTGGGAAGGCGCGGGGGGCATTGTGTGCTGCTGCAAGGAGAAAATGAGTCGGAGCTGAGGCTCAGAGAGGTGTTGGCGGTCTCCTAGGAGATGCGAGCCACACACACGGGTCCAGGGAAACGTGACTTGCGGGCATTGCTGCCTGAATGGCAGACGCCGGGGCTGAGTCTTGGAGGAAGGAATAACAGCCCGGCACCTCCCTGGGGGAGAAGCCTTGTTGGATCACTTGTGAAGATCCGGACTTTGATTCGGTACAGGGAGCAATGATCCAGACCCGGACATTGTGAGAAACGTAAGGTACACGAAATACAAAACGAAAAACGAAACGGAATGCTGATTCACACATCGTGTAAGTGGATCGCAGCATACAGGAGAAACGGAAGCAGAAATCGGATTGTCAACCCTGCAAAACGTGCTCTTCTGTCTGGACAGTCCCTGGTGACATTGCTGACAGGACACGGGTCTCCAGTGCCCCTTTGGTGTCGCTTATGTTAGCACTTTGGTGTTTTGGATGTGACCATATGTCTTTGGCTGTCCCACAGCACCAAAGCATCCCAGCTGATTGTTTAGTTTCACTCACACCCCAGTGTCTTCTCTATCACTATTTTAAAAAAATTTTTAATGTTTAGTTTTGAGAGAGAGGCAGACAGACAGGGTGTGACTGGGGGAGGGGCTGAGAGAGAGGGAGACGCAGAATCCGAAGCAGGCTCCAGGCTCCGAGCTGTCAGCACAGAGCCCGACGCGGGGCTCGAACTCACAAACCGTGAGATCATGACCTGAGCTGAAGTCCGACGTCTTACCAACTGAGCCGCCTAGGCACCCCATCGTGATTTTAATTTCTTTCCTTTTGATATTTATTATGTGTTGGCTGGATGAAAACACATCAAAACATCAGATAATGTGGTCTTTCCCCTCAAGGGAGGATGATGCATGAGGAAGGCATCATGGAAGGGAAAACATGAGCCATGGGCTGGTAGAGACAGTGTTGAGTTTGGACCAAGGTGATCTCATTTGCCTTAGCCCCTCCCACAGTGCCAAATGAGTGGGAGGCACCCCCACAGTCAACAGCTCACTGGTGACCTCCGTGAGAATAATGGTGTGGGTCCATTAAGGGAGAGGGGACTCGATCATATCCCAATCCTAACATACACTGTAGAGTGCTTCCTTGAGTCTGCAGGGAGGCGTGTCCAACACCCCACTGCGGGAGGGCTGAGCACAAAGTAAGAGATTTCCCAACTCCAGTGGCGTCTCACAAAGAAGCTGCCTTGAAAGTGGTGGATGAGTTGAATAAGCAAACGCACGACAGGGTTCGGAAGGTTAGTCAGTTGTTCATGAAATCAGCTAGTTTGGCCCTAGTCAGGTAAGTGTGTTCATGCTCACCTGAGAGTTGCTAACGCTGATCGGTTGCCATGATTCTATTCTAGAGAACGAATAATGTAGAACGATGTTGTTTGGGGAGGAAATAGTACTTGGCAACTCCATAGTGTTGAGAGGAGGGAAGAAACCCTGTTCAGGCGAACCTCGCCGGTCCCGATCACCGTAGCGTTCCTGTTTCACATACGACAGTGCACATGTGGACATCACAGCCGCTGCAGGGACTCAAAGCAAAAGCACACAAACAAAACCAGGGAGAGGAAAGCAATAGAACTTAGGCATTTAAAAAAATCCATTCCCTAATAGAGTAAACACATCTTCCACCGCAAGTTACGATTTTCAACATCATTTACCTTGTACTTCCGCTGTTGAGGAAGGCGGCTCTAATAAATGAGACACGGTGATGACCTTTATCAGCACTACCGATAGCTATAAATTGAGCTGAACATCCCCATCAGCTAAGAAGACAGAACTCATTACTGACCAAAGATTGCTGTGTAGCCTTTGACGGAGACGGGTACCATTAAAACGAATGCTGCTTCACTCGTGTAGACCATGTCTTACCACGGGAGACCTGAAACAGCACGCATTGGTTTTTGTGGGTGACTACAGTAGCATAACCAAAGGATGAGCTGAGCCTTATTGTATGTTAAATAGCAGTGGCGTGCAACGTGTTCTTTTTTGAAAGAGTTGATCTGTTGCTTCTTACATTACGATCTTTACCAATGGCATACGTGGAACAGAATTGTCGGATTTATAGTCCTGACAATTCAAGTTGAGCCATTCTCTTGTTTCAGATATATATCCGTGAAATTAAGTCAAGATTTTTAATTTGAATGTTTATTTATTTTGAGACGGTGGGGGGGAAGGGGCAGAGAGAGGGGGAGACACAGATTCCAAAGCAGGCTCTAGGCTCCGAGCTGTCAGCACAGAGCCCGACGTAGGGCTCTAACTCATGAACTGTGGGATCATGACCGGAGCCGAAGTCAGATGCTCAGCCGACGGAGCCATCCAGGTGCCCCAAGACTTTTAATTTTAAAACTAAATACAGTAAATACAGAAATTTGTTTCTACCAACGCTAGCCTTATTTATTAGCAACAATACTTGCTGAATTTGGGAATAGACCGGGGCTGAGATATTCAGGTTATATCACTTGCCCTGATTATTAAGGCATCCCTGTGTACTTTCAAGTGTTCTGGTTAGATGATAAGCTACACAGTTACTCTAGAAATATATGAAATGGAAGAACTATAGCAATCCTTGGTCTTCAGGTTACAATTTTATCAGATTCCGCACGTAAAGCATTCCTTTGAAGTCCTGTGACTTTCCGTAAAATGGCTTCCATTACCCAGATGATGGTTGTTTCCTTCGAAAAGTATCTGTAGTGCTTAATACTCAGGATTTCTCGATATTGAACCAGATGCTGTTCTAATGTCACAGAAGCAAGGGATCCTTCACATCCCTATTGCTGTCAGAATGGAATATTGAGGTAGAGAAAAGTCAAATAACTTAAGTCCACGCAGTAGGAAAGGTGGGAAATTTTTAGTACTTCAGATTAAAGATCTACCGTAAGAGATGGGTCCTCACTTCACCGTGGGATAAGAGCAAGGACCTCCTTGCCTCTAATCGCTGCATCCGTGCGGCCAGCGTGTGACTGGTGCCGCATCTGCTCTGGGAACACAGTCAGCACCCAGGTTGCCACGGCTTTCACATTGATCGGTTCTGGCTGGCTGATTGGCTGGGCTTTCTCGTCTCATCCCAGCAGAGCTCTGGGGTCAGAGCCGGAGTCAGAAGACAGAGGTGGGTTTATAATAACGGCGCCATCATGTAGACTTCTGAGGCCCCTTGCCTGGAGGAGCAGCCTGGGCGGATGGGAGTGCCGTGCTGAGCTGTTCCCCTTGGCAAGGACAGTCCCCAGAGCCGTCACAGGAGGCTTCACGTCCTGCCCCAGCAGGCGACCCAGGCAGCCACACTCCTTGGGGAGAGATCTGCCTTTGACCTCTCACATTTGTTCCACGTGCTGGACCTTCTCTGAAAGCAATAGCCCGCCGGTGTCTACCGTATGAGGGGGCGCTTGGAGGCCTGACAGAAATGAGCTCCTCTGAAGGAGCGAAGGACTCCTTCATAGGGCACCTGCCTGCTTTTCCTAGGAGAGTGAGAGTACCTCTGTTCTTCCACCCCAACGAGTAGGATCGTTTCCTGTAATGGTTTTCTCCACTCCGTACGGTATCTATACTCCACCTGCTGCTTGCATTTTGGAATGTTTTGTTCTCTGTTAAGTCAGAAAGATGAGAGCTGTGTTTACTCGTGCTTTTCGCAGACCGCACCCAACATTCTGGAATAGGGCTCATGACATCTCTTTCCTTCACAAATAAAATCGTAGGTGCATGTTTGGTAGAAAGCCACACGGACTCTCCTTGGCGGAGAGCTGAATGCTCCTGTCCTTGTCTTCCCACTTGTGCCTGGGCTCAGTGGCCCTGCCCAGTTACCCTTTTGGAAAAATGAGGTGGTTTATTATGGAGAATGAAAGACTGAGTGATAAAGTAACCTGACTTAGCAGAACCCAGCAACGGGATTAAACCTGGTTCTCTGGACTCCAAATCCAGAGTAAAAGCATGATTGTATCTCTTATTAGACTCATCTCTGAGCAAGAGAAAAATGAAAATCATACTGGTTTACACAAGACAGAAAGGTTGTCAGTACACCTAGAAGTCAGGAGGGAGGATCTCTGCTCTAATTTGCTTTTGTAGTTCATCCGCAAGGTTACCTAAGGGTCCAAGATGGCTGCTCTAGCTCCAGCCATCAGAAAGCATCCCTGCTAGCAGGGGTGAAAAAGGAGAGGAGGACGGCATGCCCTAGCCCGTACGGACACAGCTTTGTAAGTTTCACGGCCCACTCCGGGCATGTCCCGTCTGTGGCAGAGCCTGAAACAGAAGCCAGATTCCCAGACTCCTAGACCACGCTTTTCCCAACGATCTGTAGACTACCACTGGCACTTTTCATCATAGTTTTTCTGAAGGAACGTTCCTATCAAGTTTCCGTGTCTCGACCCATTCATTAGTCATTATCAGCAAGTGATTTTTCTCTTGGAAGCATAGCTAAAGTAAGGCGGTCATTTCAGCGAGACCTCTAGGTACTTCTGTTTGCTAATTTGTTCCATAATAATCATTAGAGGGAACAATATTGACATAAAACCTGAGTTTACTTTCCGCGGTAGTCTGCTGCCTTAACGTAATGCCAGCAGACGGTAAGGTTTTTCAATACCTTCTGTCTTCTATGTTTGTACTGGAAAACAGCAAAGTCTTAGAACCCCTGTTGATGAAGTATGTACATGATTGAACACTGACCCAGCTCTTAGCATTTTGATTAAAACCATAGCCCACGTGGGGCGCCCGGGTGGCTCAGTCGGTTGGGCGTCCGGCTTCAGCTCAGGTCATGATCTCGCAGTCTGTGAGTTCAAGCCCCGTGTCAGGCTCTGTGCTGACCGCTCGGAGCCTGGAGCCTGCTTCAAATTCTGTCTCCCTCTCTCTCTGCCCCTCCCTGGCTCACAGTCTGTCTCTCTCTCAAAAATAAAAACATAAAAAAATAAAAAAAAAAAAAAAAACCCATAGCCTGCAGAACCACGTGCTATGGCTTTTCTGAGCTACTGTTTTACTAAAGCCTATGGCATTGGAACGACATAAGTAACATCATTCACTGACCACAGCATTTCAGAATCTGCTAATGGTTCAGGACTTTTGACAAATAACTGATGGTGATAAAATTTGGCGGCCTCGGAAAACAGCATGTCTCATCTTCCAAGTTGCTTCATTTCTGGACAAACTGGTAACCAAAATCACTTTTTACACAGTTTAGTGATTGTTTTCATATCCCGTCCGTGAAATTTTGTCCATATCTTTCGTGCATATGCTGAACTTTACTTGAAGAAGAATTTTTTAAATTTTTTTTTAACGTTTATTTATTTTTTTGAGACAGAGAGAGACAGAGCATGAACGGGGGAGGGTCAGAGAGAGGGAGACACAGAATCTGAAACAGGCTCCAGGCTCCGAGCTGTCAGCACAGAGCCCGACGCGGGGCTCGAACTCACGGACCGCGAGATCATGACCTGAGCCGAAGTCGGCCGCTTAACCGACTGAGCCACCCAGGCGCCCCGAAGAAGAAATTTTTAAAGGTAGAAATCATGAGGCTTGTGGTTTTATGTTAATGTAAAGTAGACATGTGTCCAAGATTTTATTTGTCTCAGGAATTAAGGAGAGAAGTGGCAAGGTATAAAGAGAAAAGTTAAAGGCAGACACACATGTGGGCAATCAGAAATGCTGGGATGAGTTTGCTGGAAAAGTGGTGGCTTTTTCTGGGGAGGTGGGGTGGGACAGAGGGACCCACTGCCTGTCCACCAGGCAGAATTTATTCGCATCTCTCTGGCTAGAACCCTTCTCGTTGCTATCAGCTCTCTACGGCTTACAGTCGTAAAATAGCTCAAAGACAGTGATAGGAGTAGACATCTAAAGAGGCAAACAGCCCAGGAGGGGTTACATACCCAATGCCTAATATTCACCGAAAGGATACTCCATGGTCTTTTTTGTCCATTTCAGAGTTTTCTAAGATTTTTTTGACACTTTCGATAACACTTGTGATTGATTTGCTTTAAGAGAAGTTTACTAAGTAATAGAAACATTATATATATATATTTTTTAATGTTTATTTATTTTTGAGAGAGAGAGATAGAGCACAAAGAGGGGAGGGGCAGAGAGAGAGGGAAACACAGAATCCGAAGCTGGCTTTAGGCTCTGAGCTATCAGCACAGAGCCCGATGTGGGGCTTGAACTCATGAACTGTGAGATCATGACCTGAGCCGAAGTTGGACACTTAACTCCCCTAGGAGCCCCTAGAACCATCATACTATAATCATTTCAAAACCCTTCAAGAAGGGGCGTCAAGGTGGCTCAGTTGGCAAAGCATCCAACTCTTGGTTTTGACTCAGGTCATGATCTCATGGTTCCTGAGTTCGAGCCCCACGTTAGTCTCTGCCCTGACAGCATGGAGACTGCTTGGGATTCTCTCTCTCTCCCTCCCTCTCTCTCTCTCTCTCTCCCTCTCTCTCCCTTTCTCTCTCTCTCTCTCGCTCTCTCATTGACCTCCCCCAGCTCTCTCTCACTCTCTCTCAAAAATAACTAAACTTACAAAAAGCTCATCAAGGAGTCTTGTATTTTTATAAAACAAATCATAAATATCCTTAAATATATGTAATTAGCATGGGACTGCTTAGCTAATCTTTCCTTGTTCTGTACCCACTAAACCTTTTTCTTATAAAGCCTTACCTGTATATTTTCCTTTATGATAGATTCAGGTGAAAACAAGATAAATTGCAAAAAAAAAAAGTGCTAATTGTACAGATAAATTGTTTTTTCCCTTAGCCACATAAGCTAGCGTTGTCAATGTTAAACACAGAAAGAAGTGATTTGTTTTGAGCGGGGCTTCAGTATAATACGCTGTTTAAAAGTCTAAACATGACTCTGTTGAAGCACATAAAAATTGGCCCCCATCCGAAGAGTGGAAATTTAAAAGGTTTTAAAAGCTCTCTGGGCTGTCCGTTAATCAAAGATAAAATTGGGCATTCACAGATCTTACGAGCCAAACTAGTGGATTTCAAATCCCCTAAACATCATCCTTGCATTGTAGCTACTTTCCAAGTCATTTCCAGGCTGAGATCAATATTTGTTTGACAGTACTTGTCTGTGTAGTTACCCACGTTGTGAAAGCGGATATTGTGGTGTCACTGTCTCAGAATTTGAAGCCCACAGAATTTAATAGTCCACCTCCTTACGTCTTTCCACCCGTTTCATTCCCAGACAACCCAGCTCACAATTTCTGTGAGATAAGCTAGAAAGAAAAAAACAACAACCGAGTACAGTAAAACCTTGGATTGTAAGTCGTTCTGCGAATGTTCCGCAAGACGAACAGACATTTCTAATAAATTTTAACTTGATAAACGAGCGATGTCTCGCCATATGAGTCGTACCTGACGCTGGACGTTACGTGATCACAACCGAGCCAATGGTTCTTGAAATTGGCTTCCATATACAAGTGCTTTGGATTACAAGCATGTTTCCGGAATGAATTATGTTCGCAAGCCAAGCTTTCACTGTATAGAACTTTCATGTATTAACTTTTTTGGAATCCTTTGGCTCTTTTGGGCCAAAACGCACACATTAGCTTCCGCCATGCTGCAGAACCTGTGAGGTTCTGCGAAGGAAACCACCAGAGCGTCCCCACCTCAACGCGTGTTGTGTAAAGGGCTACACGTCTAACCTTCCGTCCTGGATTCTCCCTGCTTCCTGCTCTCCCTGGGATCTTCTGCCTGAAAGCCTCTCCATCCACTGAAACGTGGGCCACTGTTCTTATGTCCACCCCACCTGGCTGTATGTTCCTAGAAATTAGGGGCTATGTCGTTTTATTTTCTGCTTCCTTTTTATGAAAAACTTTAAGCTTACAGAAAAGTGGAAAAGATAGCACAGCAAACACCCATATAAGCACCACTTAATCTTAACACTTTCGCCTTTTTATGTCTTCCATCAACTTTTCTTGCTGAAAATATTTAAATGTGTCATTTTCTTTCATCGCTGAAGACTAAACATACATCTCCAGAAGTATACCCTCTTTATATCTACAACAACCTCATTCTCGGCGAAAAACATGGCTGTAATTTTCTAATACCATTGAATTCCTAGGCCATATTCAAATTTCCTCCTTCATTCTCAAAATATATTCTATGTCTTTTTTTCTCTCTGCTCAGATCACATTAAGGATCATAATTATGCTTGATTATGTCTCTTAAGTTTCTGCCAATGTAGAACAGCTCCGAGCTATTTCCCTATATTAGGCCAGTTGTGTTATAGAATCTTCCACATCCTGGATTTAGTCTGTTCCCTCACGGAATGATTTAACACGTTCGTCTCCAGCATCTGGTTGTCCCACTGGTAAAACAGGACTCAGAGGCAGATTCATGGGTGAAGCTGGGGTTCCAACTTCCTCCACTATAAACAGGCATTTTCCGGGGTGCCTGAGTGGCTCAGTGAGTTAAGCATTCGACTCTTTTTTTTCTTAGTTTTTAATGTTTATTTATTTTGGGGGTGGGGAGGGGCAGAGAGAGAGGGACAGAGGACCTAATGCAGGCTCTGCACTGTCAGCACAGAGCCCGACGTGGGGCTCGAACTCACGAACTGTGAGATCAGAACTTGAGCGGAAGTTGGACGCCCAACCGACCGAGCCACCCGGGTGCTCCAAGCGTCTGACACTTGATTTCATCTCAGGTTATGATCTCACAGTTCATGACAGAAAGCCCTGCATCAGGCTCTGCCCTGACAGTGCAGAGCCTGCTTGGGATTCTCTCCCTCCCTCTCTCTCTGCCCCTCCCTTGCTCATGCACACATTCTCACTCTCTCAAAATAAATAAATAAAAAGTATGCGTTTTTCCATCGAGACTGGCGTGTGTTCTCTGAGGTCGTATTTTGGCACCAGGAAAATACGCCATCAGCTTTCTCGGAATGAATTTAGCACGCATGGACGGTCCTTACCTGAATCGGGTGTTTCAGCAGCGGCTGCAAATGGTGATTTCCTAAGTTCCTCATCCCTCACACATTCACCAGCTGGCAGTCTTCTGAAAGGAAGGCCTCCCCCTCACAGGCGGGCTATATGTTGTCCCCCTGAACTGCTGGAAAAGCAGGATGAATCCTTGATTATTCATTTTTTCCCTCCAAATTTGTATTTATTAAATTCCAGCTAGCTAACATCCAGTGCAATATTGGTTTCAGGAGTAGAATTCAGTGACTCATCGCTTACATACAACACCCAGTGCTCATCCCAACAAGTGCCTTCCTTAATGCCCATCCCCCGTCTAGCCCATCCCCCACCCACCTCCCCTCTGCTAACCAGCAGTGTGTTCTCTAGAGTTAAGAGTCTGTTTCCTGGTTTGTCTCTCTCTTTTTCCCCCTATGTTCATTTGCTTTGCTTATTACATTCCACACATGAGTGAAATCACATGGTATTTGTCTTTCTCTCACTGACTCACTGACTTATTTTGCTTAGCATTACACTCCCTAGCTCCATCCACGTAGTTGCAAATGGCAAGATTCCATTCTTTTTGATCACCAAGTAATATTCCATTGTGTATAAATACCACATCTTCTTTATTCATCAGTTGATGGATATTTGGGCTCTTTCCCAAATATAGATAGTTTGGCTATCGTGGATACATCAGGGTCTATGTATCCCTTCAAATCAGTATTTTTGTATCCTTTGGGTAAATACCTAGTAGTGCCATTGCTGGGTCATAGGGTAGTTCTATTTTTAACTTTTTGAGGCACCTCCATACTGTTTTCCAGAGTGGCTGCACCAGTTTGCATTCCCACCAACACTGCACATCCTCGCCAACACTTGGTTCTTGTGTTCTTGATTTTAGCCGTTCTGAGATGTGTAAGACATCTCATTGTAGTTTTGATTTGTATTTCCCTGATGATGAGTGATGTTGAGCATTTTTTCATGTTTCTGTTGGTCATTTGGATGCCGACTTTGACATCTTCTGCCCATTTTTTAACTGGATTATTTGGTTTTTGGGTGTTGAGTTTTCTAAGTTCTTTATGTATTTTGGACATTAACCCTTTATAAGATATGTCACTTGCAAATATCTTCTCCCGTTCTGTAGGTTGCCTTTTAGTGTTATTGTTTCCTTTGCTGTGCGGATGCTTTTTATTTTGATGAGGTCCCAATAGTTAATTTTTGCTTTTGTTTCCCTTGCCTCAGGAGACCTATCCAGTGAGAAGTTGATAACGGCCAATATCACAGAGGTTACTGACTGTGGTCTCCTGTATGATTTTAATTCTTTCCTTGCTCACATTTAGGTTTTTCATCCATGTTGAGTTTATTTTTGTGTATGGTGTAAGAAAGTGGTCCAGGTTCATTCTGCATGTTACTGTCGAGTTTTCCCAGCAGCATTTGTTAAAGAGACTGTCTTTTTTCCATTGGATATTCTTTCCTGCTTTGTCAAAGATTGACCATATAGCTGTGGGTTCATTTCTGGGTTTTCTATTCTGTTTCCATTGATCTGAGTGTCTGTTTTTGTGCCAGTACCATACTATCTTGATGATGACAGCTTTGTAATACAGCTTGAAGTCCGGGATTGTGACGCCTCCTGCTTTGGTTTTCTTTTTCAAGATTGCTTTGTCTGTTCGGAGTCTTTGCAGTTCTATACAAATTTTAGGATTGTTTGTTCTGGCTCTGTGAAAAATACTGATGGTGTTTTGATAGGGATTGCATTAAATGTGTAGATTCCTTTGGGTATTATAGACATTTTTAATTCCCAGTTTCAGAGTCAGGACTTAATGTCATAGTTCCCTCCAACTGTGGAAAACGAGTTGTTTTTCTCTTTTGGGAGTTCCGTTATGGATTCCTGAACTGTTTTATACGTTTGATGCGTTTGAATCAATTAGGATATTGTTCTTTTGTTGTTCAGATTTGACCAGCTTCGGACCTGAGAGCCCTCCCACTGGTTGTCTAGTGACACAAGAGTGTCGTGTAACAAACAACAACATACCCTCGGTGACATGCAGAGTAAGCATTTATCTTTCACGCAGCTGGTTGTCAGCCGGTGGTTGGTTAGGCAGCCGGTGGTTGCTTCTCCGCTGGCTGATTTGCTTCCAGGGCTGGACAACCAGCTGGCTGCCAGCGGATCTGGAGCGGCGTCTTCTCAGGTGCCGGGCAGCTCAGCTGTGCTCCACATCTGTTTCTGCGCTGGGGCCAAAAGACGGGGCCACACATGTTTGTTTCACGGCCATGGCAGAAGCCAGGAGGGGCGAGTCAAACTATACGAGTGCTTCTCAGGTGCCTGGTTGTTCACAGTCCAGTGACCAGTTTAGGTCATGCATCTGAGCCCGCGTTCGAGAGGAAGAGCCTGGCGAAGCCAGACACAAAGGCCGTGGGCAGGAGGGAGGGAAGCATTAGGGCCGTTTTGCCGTCTACCGTGGTCTTATGGTCTGTGTCCCCATCGGTCACCGAACACTTCCTTGCTGGCTGCCTGCTAAGATATTCCATGTTCATACTGTATGTTCTGTGCCTCAGATCGAGAAATGCCCAGGTCTTTAGAGATCACTTGTGCTTTTTACTGAGAACGGTAGCTTGGGATCCTTCTTAGAGTACAATGCTGTGGTTAATGTGGAACTTAACAATAGCCAACACACGATAATTATCATCTGATTGGCAGTGTTAATTGTAATTGTCCTTAAGTCAGGAAACATGGCAGATTCTTGGTGCATACTGATTCTGTTTAGTGAGAAATGGTATTATTTCTAGACCACAGTGTGGACGCTAGGGATGACAGATCAGTTTTTATATCTTATGGCCATCACCTCGATATTGACTTTCTTAGGAAACACGCTATATGCTGTGTGTTATCAGCATACGTGAATACAAGTAATTTGTATCCGAGAAGAAAATAAAATAAGCAATAAGTAGGATAGAACGCTGTTTCTATTAGCCGCTGTTTACAATTAAAAGAAGATAATTAAAGAGAAACCAGATCTGCTTCGTTTACGTGCACTGTTTCTCAAAGTCTATTTCTCTGAAGCAACTCTTTGTGATATTTATATAATCAATTGTCAGTCGATTTATATAATCAAGACCAACCAGGGGCACCTGGTGGCTGAGTCAGTTAAGCGTTTGACTTCAGCTCAGGTCACAATCTCGTGGTTTGTGAGTTCGAGCCCCGCGTCAGGCTCTGGGCTGACAGCTCAGAGCCTGGACCCTGCTTCGGACTCTGTGTCTCCTCTCTCTCTGCCCCTCCCCCACTCATGCTCGCTCTCTCTCTCTCTTTCTCTCAAAAATATTTAAAAATTAAAAAAAAAGAAGACCAACCAGCAGGTCTAAGTCATCCTTGGCGACGGGAACCACGTATCCCGATGGCTAAGAAATCTCTCGTGCCACAAAATGCCATCCATTTAAAGTTTCTTCATCATGGGAAAGACCTTTGAAAGGTTTCTGAGAAATACATTACTGTGTCAGGCAAAAATAAGCAACATACGAAGCCAGCTGATATATGATTCTCAGAGGAAATGACTGGAACGTCATCTTATTTTTGGAAGAGCGAGAAAAACAACGTGTTGCATTGCTATATATTTTTCTATCACAATCGGGGGGAAAGAATAAAATGAAAAGCAATCACCTCCCTTGTGTTGGCTACCAATGTTGTCGCTTTCTTTAATTATGTAGCTTTGGAGAACTGCCGAAGCCACCCAGAACAATTAAATTAATGACATATTTTACATGCTGAGTACTTGACATGAACAATACGTCGCAGAGGGTGACGCCGTGCGAGACTTTCTCCGGGAGATCTTTTCCTCACAACCTCACCCTCTGTGTTTCTCAGAATCCCCGGTGAGCCTGGCTTTTCAGTGTCGCCGTCCCGTCCTCAGAGTGTCCAAATGCACCTTACACTCCCCTCTGGGGTATCTTACCGCACTGCAGTGATGGGGGAGAAAGGAGCTATCTCAGAATCTCACCACGAGGCACTAAAGGCAGAATTGCGAAGCGGCCCTACCCACCCCTGCTTCCTTTGAACTTGTCGGCCGGGGGCAGCCTCTCACACAGCGGGTCTGCCTACGGAGGCGCAGGCGGGTTGCACATTTGGTGAATCAGACAGACGGGTGATGGTGTGAACTTGGTGAACGCATCACGCGTTGTTAGCCCCCAGTTTCCCCTCAGTCATCATGCTAGGTTTTAGAGGTAGAAAGTCCAGAAGGTGTGGCCCTTTCCCCATGCGTCCCGCTCTCTTTGTGGAAGAGACAGAGTTGTCACAGCCAATGAGGAGCGTAAAGCAGGAGTGGGGTGCGGGGCAGAGCAGAGCGGGGTTAATCCTGCTCGGCAGACGCATGGCAAGCTTTGCAGGGGAGAGGCCTTTGTGGGAAGAGCGGACAGAGGTCCCCCCGGAGGGAGTGGGAGAGGGCATTGCAGGCTGGGCCGTGGTCTGAGGCATCACCCAGGCACAGAAGGTACAACATGGTTCAGGACGCTTGATGGGGAGGGGGGGGGGGGCGCTGAACCCTGCCTCAGGCTATAAACCAGACTCAAATTAAACCAGACAGCAAATTAAAATGGGAAGAGACACCCAGGCCTGGATGTGAAGGACCTTGAATGTCAGGCTGAGGAGTTGGCCAAAGCAGTCTCTGCCAAAGGACCTAGAAAAAAAAAAAAAAATAGAAGCACGTCCTCGTGTGCACAGAGCATGGAGCGAAGGGAGTGAGCCGTCAGAGGCATCCAAGGTGAAGGTGGCGGTGGGCAGACCCAGGGCAAGGGCACCGCAAGCCGCGAGGACCCATGGCTTGGAGCCATTCAAGACGCCCTCAAAGGGGTAGGCGCAGACGAGGGGTGGAATATTGAAGACGAGAGACAAAAAGGAGGCAGAGATGATTCCAGATCTTCTCCTGAGACAAGAGTAGCAGCTGACACGCACGCGCCCCAGAGCCTGCCCTGATCCAGGCGTCGTTTTAAGTTCATCTCGAGTCTCCCGTACATAACGTCTCTGAATCTTCACATGCACGATATCGGGTGTATACTATCATTTCTCCCGTTCTGCAGCACAGAAATGGCCTTTACAAGCATTATGAGGGATGGAAAATACAGTGAGAAAATAAACCTTGCAAATCACCAAGAAGGTGAGAAAATTCTAAACTTGCACTCATCTGAGAAAATAGTTACGAGATGTATAACAGGATGAACAGGAGAAAACTAATTGATCCATCATCATACCAGAATGTGTCAATACAGTGGGAGGCTTTTTAAGAAAAAGTGAAGCGTGCAAAAAAATGGGCTGAGAATGAGGCAACTTAATGAATGGTACAACCAGCACGGTTAAATTAAAGACCAAATAGAGAACCCTGCATCTTCCGGTTAGAAAATATCCACTCCGTCAAGAAACCTTCCACAAAAACGAACCCCGCCTCAGGCTATAAACCAGAGTCAACAAATTTCACAGAGTGGATAGTACAAGTTTTTCTAACACATGTAGCAAATTACAAGTCAATAACAAAAAGAGGAAGAAGAGTGTTTTACATACATTTGCAAATTACAAATTCCAAGTAACTCCCAGGTTGAAAAGGAAAGCATGACAGAAACTAAAAATGCACGGAACAAAGCACTAATGAGAAAACTACCCATTAAAACTTGTGGATTCAGATAAAGACATAATTCAGGAAATTTATGGCACCAGTTGTGACTCTGTAAGAAAAGTGGAAATGCTGAAATTAATAAGCTAAGTGTCAAACTGAAAAGATAAGAAGGGGAGGGGGTAACGAGACAGGGTGGAACAGAGATTAGTAACACAGAAACCAGCAGTGCCCTGGCGTCTCTGACCCGTGAGCCACACACACCCAGAAGACAAGCAGAGCAGTTCAGCTGTAGGTAACATACCGGCATTGAGTATAAAAGGCTGCTGCCCAAAGTTGGTGGTCCGTGTCTAGCGAAGAAAATTACCTGGTGTTGCATAGGAAACCACATTTATTAAAGAATATTAACATAGTCCAGAATGTCCAGAAACTGACAACCGTCGTGTCTAGGATATAGCACAAAATTACCTTACTTACAAAGAATGCCCCCCCCAAAAAAAGAGGGGAACATACTTTCAGTATAAAAGAAAATTAACTGAGTCTGACTCCAGAATGAAACGGATTTTGGAACTGATGGGGCAAACATCCTAAAAGTGTATGTGTTTCCATGACGCACAAGGAAGTACGTATGTTTTCCGTGAATGAAAATGTCAGCAGGGAAATGAGAAATCCCCGCAGAAAAGTAGAAACAGTAGAAAGAACAACGTGGAAAATCCTAAACATGAGAACGCAGATTCTGAAATGTAAAAATTCACTGGATAGACTTGGCAGTCAAATAATCATGACAAAGGAGAGAGACAACGCAGCTGTGATGACAGCTCAGTAGAAATTATTCGAGGTGAACAGAGGGAAATTTTTTTTAAAGAACAGAGCATCAGAGAGTGTTAGATAATATCAAGGTCCCCAATATGTGTGCAGCTGGCACTCCAGGAGAGGAGAGGGATAAAACAAATAGAAAAAAATATTCGTCAAATTAAAGGCTGAAGATTTGACAAAGACATACGTTTGCAGACACGAGGCTCAGCAAACACCAAACAGAATGAACACAAAGAAGTCTAATCAAAAATGCATCATAGCTGGGCTGTTAGAAACCACAAGCAAGAAGTCAGTCTTGAAAACAGCGAAAGAAAAATGCATGGAAACAGTGTCGGGGAAAGAACAATTAAAAGCCGCTTCTTGTTAGAAGCCATGGTGACCAGAAGGACGTGGCATGAAATCTCCAAAGGAGAAGGAAACACCATCAACCTAGAAATCTATACGAAGAGACAATATCCTTCAGAAGTGAAGGAAATCAAAGGCACTCAGGCAAGAGCAAATTCAAGGAACTGGGTGCCGGCGGGTCCATACAAACACACACCTCGAGGAAGCTCTCAAGAGGCAGGAAATGATGCCTGGTGGAAATTCAGGTCCTGGATCAAGTCTAAAAAGCGTCAGAAAGGCGAGTGATGGGCAAATGCAACAGACTTTTTTTTTCTTTCTTTTTCTTCTTGCTCTCTTTATAAATGAGGTACTGTCATAAACAGTAATTATGACATCTTGTGGAGTATGTAAAGTATCTTGATTCAATACACATGACAATTATAACAGCATGGGGCTGGATGCGGGCTGAAAACTTGATAAATTTCTGTATTTCACCAGAGCTGGTACACTATTAACTCATTGTTGACTGTGGAAAGTTGAGTATGTATTCTAATCCCTAGGATAAGCACAAAAAATTTGCAAGGAAATACAGCTAAGAGGCGCTTGGGTGGCTCAGTCTGTTAAGCATCCGACTTCAGCTCAGGTCATGATCTCGCGGTCCGTGAGTTCGAGCCCCGCGTCGGGCTCTGTGCCGACAGCTCAGAGCCTGGAGCCCACTTCGGATTCTGTGTCTCCCTCTCTCTCTCTGCCCCTCCCCTGCTCATGTTCTGTCTCTCTCTGTCTCAAAAATAAATGAAAACATTAATTTTTTTTTTAAAAATACAGCTAAAATAGGGACATTAAAATTCTGAAAAATATGCAATAAAGTGAAAGCCAGAGATAAGTGGAGGAAACAAGTAGAAACTAATCACACACACACACCCCTACACCCCCCCACCCCACACCCCCACCTCCACACACACACACCCCACACACCCATACACATACACACCCACCCCACACACATACACATAAACACACGTTAGACCAAATGCAGCCATATCAATCATTTCATTAAATATGCATACAGGACATTCACCAGGTTAGACCATATTATGGACCACAAAAATGTCTTAATGAGTTTTCAAAGACTGAAATCATGTACCGAGTCTTCTTTGATCCAGTGAATTTAAATTAAAAATCTATAAAACATAAAAGGGCCAGAATAACTTTACATACTTGCAAATTAAACAACATGTTTCTGAATAATCATTGGGCCAAGCAGATATTACAGGGAAGATTAGAAATAATTTGAACTGAATAATAATGTAACTCAGCATATCAAAATTTGTGAGATGTAGCTAACACCATCCATAGAGGGAAATTTTTAGCGTTCATCAGTTTTATTAGAAAGGATGGTTGGGGCGCCTGGGTGGCTCAGTCGGTTGGGCGTCCGACTTCGGCTCAGGTCATGATCTTGCAGTCCGTGAGTTCGAGCCCCGCATCGGGCTCTGTGCTGACAGCTCGGAGCCCGGAGCCTGTTTCAGATTCTGTGTCTCCCTGTCTCTCTGACCCTCCCCTGTTCATGCTCTGTCTCTCTCTGTCTCAAAAATAAATAAACGTAAAAAAAAAAAAAAAAAAAGAAAGAAAGGATGGAAAATCAAACTAAAGATCTAAGCTCCCACCTTAACAACCTGGAAAAAGAAGAGAATGAAAACCAAAGCAAGCAGCAGAAAGGAGTGAAAAAGGAAAGAGCGTAAATTTATGAGATAAAGAGTAGAAATGATAATACCGTTTGGATTAATCCAGTCTGCACGGGTGGTCCCGTCAGCAACTGGTTATTGTGTGAAATGCCTTGACCATCAAGCTGGCTCAGTACTCCCACCTTTGCTCGGACAGACAGTATTTCTTCCCCTCGTTGTGTGCCCAGCCCTGTACCAGCAACCTTCAGAGAACGTGCCCTTTCACTCGCAGTAGAGGCACACGTGCCTACAGATACACCTCTGCAATCATCCTGATCGGTGTGTTTTATTACTCTCCTAAGGGAATAGTTGAAAGGTTGGTCATGCAAAGGACCACGGTCACTGTCTCTGAGGACAGGATGTATGGATTCAGGGGTATGCGTGACCAAGAAACTGCCGAGTCTCCCAGGGGTAGCAAGGAACGTTGTGGACTAACTCGAAACAGTTTGCAGGGTTTGGATGTCTGAGCACGCGTGCATAACACGGTTCACCCAAGCTGTACATACAGGAAATCACTACCCACAGTGCGAATTACTGTCCATGCTTTTTGGTAGTAAGTTTCTTAATCTGCTCCATGTGTCCACTGTGTGTCGGGCTCAAGAAAGCTCTAGAATGTCCGAAAGACTTCATGGGCATGGGCACTGGTGTTTTATATGCCAGCGTGTAGCGTAGGAGCGAAGATTCGGAGAGAAGCTTCACATGAGGTTATGTTGAGAGCAGCTGTATATACTTCACCAGATTAAAACGACCCTTTGATGAATCACAGGATTCTATTTTTGTCGGAATAGTTGATTCGTTCTGTGTAAGTGTCCGTCAGAAGCCTGCTGAGCTCCTTAATGTTTTGTGTTTCTTTTTTATTTCTTCTCTTGTAGATAAAGAATTCATCTACAGAGAACAGAAAGGAAATGTGATACTACAGAATGTTGAAACAAATATTTCTACGGTGTTAATAGAAGGCAAGAAAATTGTAAGTACTCTCTCTAATGACCGGGATAATTTCAGTTTTCCCTCCTGCAAGTCAATAAAGCAGAAAATGACTTTAGGTTTCAACTTTTAGGAGGAGCCTAGCAGAAGCAATAAACTTGTAACACTATAGCCTGAGCAGCTCAAGATAATGTGAAATTGAAACCACACTAATTTAATAAGATGAAAGCAGTTTCTTTCGTGTGCGGGACATTTCTCTGCAGGTGTTGGAAACAAGTGTTGCATATCATATGTAATTGGAAGATCACGTCCTAGGGCTTTAGACATTTACAGAAAAATGGCAGTAATGCACAGAGAATACTTCGGGAGGGCTTGCTCAGTCTCGTTTAAAAAAAACACCTCATCTCCACATGCACAGGGAATATTAATGGAGGCACGCTGACTGCGCTTCGTCTGAACACGTGAAGTGATGTTTAGGCTTTAAAATAAGTACGGAGTGGATGCGAATGCCAGTCAGTGCCTCATAATCTGGGAAAACCCATTTTCCCCGAGATTTAAGTAGCATCGAAATTTGGAGTTCATGTACAGTTGAAAATAGTTATTTAAATTTTTTTAATGTTTATTTATTTTTGAGACGGAGACAGAGCGCGAGTGGGGGAGGGGCAGAGAGAGAGGGAGACACAGAATCCGAAACAAGCTCCAGGCTCTGAGCTGTCAGCACAGAGCCTGACGCGGGGCTCGAACCCACAAACCGCGAGATCATGACCTGATGTTACTTTAAATAAACACGGAAGAGGGGCACCTGGGTGGCTCAGTCGGTTGGGCGTCCGACTTCGGCTCAGATCATGATCTCGCGGTTCGTGGGTTCAAGCCCCGCATGGGGCTCTGTGCTGACCGCTCAGAGCCTGGAGCCTGTTTCCGATTCTGTGTCTCCCTCTTTCTGCCCCTTCCCTGCTCGCTCTCTCTCTCTCTCACACACACACGCGCACACACACAAAATAAACATTATAAAAATCTTTAAATAAACAGAAGAATACAATATCGTCTTTACACTTCAATTAGCAACCGTCAACATCATCCCTGTGTGTTGAAAAGGCTGGGAAGTGAGCACTGAACTATGAAAATCATTCATCTTGTTGGGTGGGGAAGACTTTGTATATTATTTTTCATGGTGATGAATTCCACAATTGTTGTTTCGATGCCATTTTACTCAATAATTTTAATCAGATTTTTAAAAATTCAGTATCACGTTTCAAAGGGATTAGACCTCTCCATCAACGAACATGTGAGCACTGCAGACAGTTCCGAAAGTACTTGGAAGGGAAAACACGTAAATTAAAAAAGAGTCCTGCTGCTCTGATTATGTCAAGTTTTCTCACTTTTTCTGTCTTTCCCTGTTTTAATTACTTATTTAAATGACTAAGTTAACATTTAAATAAAACGTCTTTTTGTTTCTTTAATTTATGCTCCCCTTTGATTTTGTATAATCATTAGACTGTAGGATTTGAATTTTTATCTGTCTCTAAAAATTAATGAATTCTGACTCCTCACAGAGAGGGACACGATTACAAGTATTATGAGACCCTTTCCAGAATCAAGAGCTGTCGTGGGCTCATGTGTTGTAGAGGAACTCGGGAATCTGTTGAGATAAGAGCTTGAGACCACTTTTTTCCTTTTTCCCTTCATCCAGTACGCTGAGCTTTCACAATTAGCGTTCACTTTACTTTATTCTGTTTCGTTTAATTTCCATCAAGGGCTCCGTGGGGGGGTGTGTTCTCACATTTGGAGGAGGAAGAAGCTCACTGCGGGGCTTCTCCTGCTTGCCCTCTGCCGAGCCCTGCAGGCTGGCTCCCACAGGTGGGCCCCCGCAGATGCAGGTGCGCCCCAGGTGGGAGGGGTCCCAGCCCCTGCCTGGGGGGCCCGTCCCCACTTTTGCTGTCATCCTCCTGGTCTGCATGACACAGCCAGCCCGCAGCCCTGCGGCTGCACAGGAGAGGCCGGCATGGCCAGCGAGCATTTCCACCCTGAGGCTGGCTGCGTTTCCCACCTCAGTAAAAACCCGGAAGGGTAGAAATAGCCTTGTTTTTGTCTGCAGTTGAGAAGGCAAAAGCCAGCGGCCCGAACGCCCGCTGAACTGTTTTGTTTGGCCCACAGACTGGTTTCTTGCAGGCTGGAAGCCCAGGCTTCTGTCTTTTCTTGAAAGACAGGAATAGCTAAAAGCAGCGAGACAGCGTTTTCTCAGACAGCAGAATTTGGCGAGCGGAACGGGGTAGCAGCTGTCCGGTCCCCGCCGCGACCACACTCGCTGACTTCCAACCGGACCGGCCTCTGCGTTTCCAACCCCATTAGTCCAGGAACAAAGGGGTGGCATAACAAGTCACCGTCGTTTGCAAGAATGTTGTCAAAGCCATGTCACGCGGGGTGTCTATTCTAGTTTGCTTTCTGTGTCTGCAGCGTTCGGTCCAGCCGCCGTCGCCGTCCCTCTGCATTTTTTTTCTTCCTCCCCCTCGTGTCTCAGACACATTTTCTTCTTGTTCCTCTTCCCTTTCTTTTCCCCTCTTCCTCTTTTTCCCCCCACTTATTAAAAGAACAGAAAACAAAAATATTTTTTACTTATTTTTATTTCCTAGGCTTGTCTCTCTCTCTCTTTTCTTTTTTTAAGTCGGGAAGTATAACATTGTGTACCTGTGTCTTTAAAAGACCTGCAAAGAAATAAAGTAGCAGCTTGATTTTCCTGGCCCTGCACCTGCTACGCTGTGCAGGTTTTAGGTGGTCTGGTGTCGTCCTTCTGTCACCCCTGTGCTCTCATCTGACATTAAAGTGTGTCCTCTGAGCAGGGCCCTGGGCTGGCCGAGGTGGGTGGGTGGAGACCAGGATCAATGAAACAGTTTTACTCTCTGGGACCTTTCCACCCAGATCTAGAAGAGGCAGGCATTTGTGACCTCTGTGCTGCAGTAGAGGCAGGAAGGAGAGAAGAGAGTCATGTCAGCGGTAGATAGGGCGCAGAGAGGGACGTCCAGCAGCCCCCGAAAGGTGAGTACAGTTTGAAGACAAGCGGGAAGCAGCATCCTTGCTGCACAGAGAACAGGCTGAGCAGTGAATGTCCCGTGGGCAGGCAGGGTGGCCAGTCACCAGCTCCGGTGCAGGTCACGTGGGAGCGGTTGGAAGGCCGTGGCTCAGGGCCCCGGGAAAAGGTCAGGGAGCAAGCCACGGAGCGCCTTACCCGGGGGTCTAGCCTTTTTACTCTGCAGGAAAGTGAAAGGGATGGGACTGTTGAGGTCGGGTCTGTCGAGGAAAATAAAGCTAGAGCCACGTGACGGGGGTGCAGGAGGGAAAGATGAGAGGCCAGGGGCCCCCTGGGACTGCTTCGGGCCCAGGTGAGGCTGGACCAGGTCCTGGTGAAAGCAGTGACTGGGGAAACCAGGAGGGACGAGTCTGCGTCCCGTCACAGAGGCAACATTGACGAGTCCGGCTGCGCGGTGCACGAGGGCCACCGAGGCTGTAGCCATGGTCTGCGTCCACCGGGGGCGTGGGTGCGGGTCTCAGACACCCGGAGTGGGGAGCGGTCAGGGCCGTGGAGGAGAAAACCAGGGCTAACCGAGGAAGGAGGGGGACGCTGCAGGGTTGCACGCGGGGTTCATGCAACACGCAAGGCTATGTGAGTGCTTACAGTAGAAACACCACGCGCGTTTCCTTATTTAATTGAAACCCTGTGAGCAGCAGGCGGGATATTCTTCCCACTTGATCGAGGTCGGCCAGGAGGTCTTTTCTGAGTCACGTAGCTGGTAGCTGAGAGCCCCCAGGGCTGGTCCCGAGCTACGTCATTTCTAGATGGCGTAAGGGGTCTTGGGGCCAGTGTCCCACGGCCCAGGAGGGTGCCACAGCCTCAGGTGCGGGGCTCACACTGTGAGGCCACCGCTGCCTGTCCCCGTGGCCCCTGCACATTGCCCCGAAATAAGGATCATACCTGCAAAACGCTGTGTCAGGCCAGCCTGACGCAACACCTGCCGAGGCAACCGTGCGGATTTACCTGTTTGCGAGGTGAGAGCTTTTCTCGGTGCTCTTTTCTGCTCTGTCCGGCTGCATTTTCAGGTTTCTTCCGGCTCTCACCACCAGTGCAGGGGTGGCACCTGCTTCGATCTGACTCCAAATTTAATGATTTGTAGGGTGCAACAAGGGCCCAGATGCAGACAGTGGCTGCCTTCCCCGGGAGGACCCCCAGGTGCACACGCTCCCTCCTTCCTCGTGCACGGGGACGGGCAGCTCACCACCGCCTGTCTGGCCAAGGCTGATGTGTGTTCCCCTCGAGGTGCACAGGGTGTCCCCATAACTTGTGCCATCTTCTCAGCATCTGCCTTTGGCTTTATCGTTACCAATCTTACTTATTTCCTTGTTTTCCTTTCTGAGGCGATTTTCACAAAACAGCCCAGGGACGTATTTATACTCCCTGCCCTCCATTTCTTTCCCATTCCTTGATGATTTGGAGCATTCCATCATCCCGTATCTTTTTCTTTCACTCATGGCCGCCTTTCCTTCTCTGCGTTTATGATCACACAGGTATTTATCCGTTACATGAAAACAAGACACACCAGCCCTTGGCATAAGTGTCTCACTGGCAACACGCCGACATTTCCATCCATATGGGCTCGTCATATGTGTAGACTGATGTTTTTCTAAGTCAGGATGGGGGCGCCTGGGTGGCTCAGTCAGTTGAGCATCCGACTCTTGATTTCGGCTCAGGCCATGACCTCACGATCGTGTCGTGGGATTGAGCCCCGCATCAGGCTCTGCGCTGACAGCACGGATGTCTGCTTGGGATTCTCTCTCTCCCTTTCTCTCTCTCTCTGCCCCTCCTCGGTGCTCTCAAAAATAAACAAACTTAAAAAAAAAATCATAAAAATCAGGGTCATGTTATTAAAAATTACGTTAGTGAGTGTGAGTAAACAGCCCCAAATAATGCAAAATGGGAACTGCACACCAGTCTCACCAGCGGGTGTAGCTACAGACATTGTAACCGCAGTATAGGCAAGTGGAACCCACTCATGTATCTGAGTCGTGATTCACTCTGAGTCGTGTACTCCTGACAACAGCACTTAAATATCAAGAACTCAATCAGCAAAACCCATTACAACTACAAAATAACAGCAAAATCCTTGATGATTACATCACAGACACTGAAAGGGTACCTGGTAAAGCTTATCAATAACTGCTAATAAAATTTCTGGGTGAGATGAAAAGGAAAACCTGCCTAAATATGACAAAAACCATTTACCCTAAGCCAACTAGCAGCGAAAACCATTCTCAATGGCAGACAGTAGAACTATGTTAATTGCAGTCGGGCCAGAGTACTCACCATCACTATTCCTATTTAATGTGCTCTTGGAGATAGCAGGAAATGCCGTGTACAAGCAGAGTAAGTGATGGGGAACTAGAAAACGAAAGAAAAATGTCTTTCTTTTCTGGGTAACATAATTCCATCCCTAGAAAATCTAAACGATGTTAGTTTACCTAAGCTGTAATTAATAAGGAAAAATTTTCATCTGGCTGAATACAGAAAATATGTGAATAAATCCGTGGCTCTCTCTTCACAGACTTCAGTACCTAGAATATTCCCTTCACTATATGAACAAAAACAAAAGTTCTCTCATAAATCTAAGAACAGCATAAGACTTAACGCAGACTACAAAATCTTATTGAAGATTAGAATTCTACATGCAACAAAAATATCTTTCAAAGTTAAAGATAAAATAAACTGGAGACAAAATCCGAGAGCATTCACTGGCCACACACTAGCACTCTGAGAAAGTGAAAGGAAGTTCTTTGGGGTAAGAAAGATTATACCGGGTGAAAGTTTGGATCTACATAATGGAACGAACAGTGCCAGAAGAGGTAAATGTGGTCAACATGTAGCTAAGCTTTTGGTGGGAACTTAAAGAAAATGAATTGGCTAGTCCTGAAAAAAATGCATCTGTTTTTTTTATAAAAGGGTCTTTAAATGTGGTGAAGATGTCCAGTTCCTTTTAATAGAAGACTTCTAATTCTTTTCTCCTACACTCTACGTTGACTAAAAACCGCAAACATATACACATAAAATCTTTGGAACATGTTAGAATTTTCTTGGGCAGGACACCCAGAGCAGAAATCTGATACAATGCAGGGTGGAAGGTAACTATAGTATAAAGGACAGGTTTCCTATATCATTATGCCCATAAGCTTCCCTTATTACTCCCAAAGGATTCAAAGGTGAGTTTTAAAAAGCAAGACCCAGCTCTAAGCCTTCTATGATATATACTTTCAGGAGAAAGACACAGGTTAAAATTAAATTAATGTAAACAGACATACCATCCAAACATTAACCAAGGGAAAGCCTGAATGGTCCTGTTAATATCAAAGTAGACTACAGAAGAGGCCCTACTACTGGAAATAAAAAGAAATATTTCATAAGGATAAAGGGGTCAGTTCTTTAAGAAGGCAGAAGAATGCTGAAGGTATATGCAACTAGCAATAGAGCTATAAGATTTGAAGCCAGAATTGGTTGAACCAAAACCAGAAGTGGACAAATCCACAATTGAAGTGGGAGGTTCCAACGGTCCTCTCTGAGTAGTTGATAGAACATGTAGGAAAACAGATCAGTACAGATACCAAAGTCTTGAAAGCACAGTCAACCAACTCACCTAACTGACATTGATGGGTCACATCCATCACCAACAGAGAACACGTTCATTCTGAGCACACGTGGAACATTCACGAAAACTGATAAAAGTCTGGGCCATTAAACGAGTCTCAATTTATCTCGCAGGTTGGAAATTACGCAAAGACCAGTGTCTAGCAAATACATAATTAAAGTAGAAATCAACAGCAGAAAAATATCTGGAATGTGGCCTGATGATTGAAAATTAGGGGCGCCTGGGTGGCGCAGTCGGTTAAGCGTCCGACTTCAACCAGGTCACGATCTCGCGGTCCGTGAGTTCGAGCCCCGCGTCGGGCTCTGGGCTGATGGCTCAGAGCCTGGAGCCTGTTTCTGATTCTGTGTCTCCCTCTCTCTCTGCCCCTCCCCCGTTCATGCTCTGTGTCTCTCTGTCCCAAAAATAAAATAAATGTTGAAAAAAAAAATTTTTTAAAAAAGAAAATTAAACAACCTGCTTTTAAGTGACGAATCGGCCAAAGAAGAAATCAGATGGGAATTAGGTAATGTGTTGAAATGAAGGGAAATTAAGACATATAAAATGAAAATTTATGGTGTGCAGGTAGGCAGCACTTAAAGGGAAATTTATTGCTTTAAGTGCTCCTATCATTAGATCTAAACATGCACCTTAAAAAAAACAAAATTGGAAAAAAAGGAATGACGTGTAAGTATGCAGAAGAAAGGCAATAAAGGGAAAAATCAACCATATGGAAAAGAAAAAAATAGCAGAAAAAAAATAAACAAAACCCAAAGCTGGTTTTTGGAAAAGATTCATGAAATTGATCAAGAACAAAGATAAAGGACAAAAACCAATAATAGGAACAGAAGAAAGCCCCATCAGTACAGGCTTGGAAAGGGTAATCGAAAATATTTGTAGTAGCCATAGATCAATAAACTTGACAATGAAATGAGAATAAACAAGTGAAATAAATAAATCCTTAAAAGATACAAATTATCACAGCTCACTAAAAGTGAAATAGGGACTCTCAATAGTCCTATATTGATGTAAAAGGAATTAATGGTCAAAAAGTTCCACATGTAGAAAATTCAAGGTGCAAATACATGGCTTCACTTGTCAATTCTACCAAACATTTAAGGAAAACATTATACCAGTTCTGTACAAACTTACAAAACAAGTAGAAGAGGAGGAAATACCTCCCAAGTCATTTATTAGGCCAGCACTTCCCTCAAGTATAAACCAAACGAGGTTATTACCGGAAAAGAAAACCACAGACTAATTTCCCTTAAACACAGGTGCAAAAATCCTCAACAAAATAGCAAATCATGTCTAGCAGTATATAAAAGGGTTAATACATCATGACCTATAGAGATTATCTAAGGAATGCAAGTTTGCTTCAACATTTGAACATCAAACAATGTAATTAACCATTTTGACAGACTAAAAAGAACAAAACAGCATAATTATCTCCAAAAATGCAGAAGAAGCATTTGAGATAATTCAACACTCATTATAAAACTCAACATCCATTGTAAAAATTCTGAGCAAACTGGAAATAGACAGGAGCATCTTCAACCTGATAACAGACATCTACAAAAGCACCTGCCATTAATACACTTACTAATGAAGACTGGATGTTTCTCCCTAAGATCAGGAAAAAGGCGAGGTGTCCACCCTCATTATATTTCCGGACATTATACTGGCGGCTCTCTAGTGTGTAATTAGGCTATAAAAAGAAGCAAAATGCATCTAATTAGGAAAGGAGTGGGAAAAAAAAACTCTTCAGCCACAGAAAATATGATTAGATAGAAAATTCTAAAGAATGTACAAAAAAATTGCTATAACAATTAATGAAATTTAGCAAAGTCGCAGAACAAAAGGTCAAGGTACCGAAATCAATTCTATTTCCATATGTTAGCAATAAACAACTGAATATTGAGATGTGTATATTTTACATATATAAAACATCAATAATGCCGAATACTTAGGATACATCTAACAAAACACGGGCAAGAGTTGTACGCTGAAAACTACAAAGCATTGCAGAGAGAAGTTAAAGATTTCTTTCAGAAGCCCTCGTTTCGAGAAGCTTACATTCTAGGGGAGGGGACGGGCACTAAATAAGATAAATAGGTTAAATATACATTATTTTAATAGTGAGTATGCCTAGGAAAATAAGGGATGAGGGTTATGAAAAATTGGAGGCAAGCCTATTGAGATTTCTAGATCTCATGGCCACGGAAGAGAGGGAAGTCTTCACTTAGAAGGAGGCTCCTGAGAAGAAAGCTGACAGGTGACAATCTAGAGCTTTTCAAGCAAGAGGAAGACCAGTCGTGAAGACCATGAAGCCAGTGTGTGCCTGGCGTGTTCATGGGAGGTGTAGACAGCAGTGGCAGTGTGGCTGGGGTGCACAGGGTCAAGAGGCCATACTTGGAGGTGGGGACCAAGGAGTAGCCCCGCTGCTCAGTGGGAGCTTTGACTTTTAGCCCACTGTGATGGAAGCCAAGGTTGGTGTGGCTTCAAGCAGAGGGCAAGGTGATGATTCCTGTACTGAAAAGCTGGCCCCGGCTCCTGCAGCTAGAGTAGAGTGCAGGGGACAAAGTTAGAGCCTGGGGACACCGCTGGAAGGTTACTGCCATGGCCCGAGCGGAAGACTCATGCTGAGACCAGGGTGGTGGCGGGGGGGAAGGAAAGCCTGTTCTGAATGGACTCTGATGGTAGCCCAACAGTGGTTTCTGCTCGGCTAGATCTAAGATGTGTGAGACAGAGGAGAGGAGAGCCAGGAGTTTGCCCTGAGTGGCTGAGGGGGTGGGGTTGCTGGGGCTGGAGGGAGAAGGGACAGAATATGAGGGGCTGTATTGTATTCACGTTACCTTGAGTCTCCCACTTGACATTCGAGTGGAGGTGCCAGGGAAGCAGTGGGACATACACATCTGAAGGTCAGGGTCAAGTCCAGTTGGGTTCACAGGGTCTTGGACATGTGACGCTTGGAATTGTCAGCAGGTACTTGGATTTCATAGCCACGAGTGTGCGTGGTGTCACCTAGGATGTGATTTCTGATAGGAAACCCAGTCATTTATGTTGGTTACTCCAACATTCAGAGGTCAGAGAAATGAAGGGAACCAGCAAACGTGCATGAAGAGAAGCATCGAGGAGGTACGAGAAAACCAGGTGTGCGTCCTAGAAGCCAAGTGGAGACAGGGTTTTGAGGAGGAGCAAGTGATGAGTTGTGCCAAGAGGAGAATTGAGACATCATGACGACATTAAGCAAGTTAGTCTCTGGTCACCTTGAGAAGAGAAGTGGGGATAAAAACATGGTAGGAGTGAGCTTCAGAAAAAATAGAAAACTCAGCATAACAGGTACCTTCAAGGAGACAGGGATGGACAGTTTTCTAAAGATAAAATCCGCATTGCCAGAAATATCCAGTGAGGGTCAAATGTGCCCGAGGCAGGGAAATAGGAACTAAACTCTCAGCGAGGCGCCACCTGACATCCATCAGAGGGTCAAACGGAAGAATGGATAGCAGCACTTCTGCCAGAGAAGGGAGAAAGGATGCATTCGCTCATCGGTAATGAGAGTGTTAATTCCAGAAACATTTCGAAAAGCAACCGGGCAATATCTATTTGCACTTTTTAAAACATCATCAGCCCCACCCTTAGAAATGTGTTCCGTAAAAAACAAACGTGGGTGAGGATTTTTATTGCAATGTTGCGTGTCGTAACTGTACTGGACACACATCCCAGCCCATCCTCACCGCTCACAGCTTCTGTGTTTGCAGAGGCGGCCGTGTGCTAAACTATGTCTGTAATGTCCAGACGAACACTCATGGTGCTTTTCCAGTCATTCCCAGATGTGTGCATAGTGGCAAAAAAATTGGGGTTCCAGATCTCATGCTGTGAACAGGTGTGTGTGTGTGTGTGTGTGTGTGTGTGTGTGTGTGTGGTCTATGTCGTGCCCTGCTTTCCATATTCTTTGTGCTTTTCCTTGGTGATTATGCTGTTTAAAATGGCCCCCAAGGATAATGCTGGAGTGCGGTAATGTTCCGAAATGCAAGAAGGCTGTGATGTGCCATACGGAGAAGACACATTTGTGAGATGATTTGTTCAGGCTGAGTATAGTGTTGTTCACTATGAGTTCAGTGTCAGTGAGTCAACGGCATACAGTAGTAAGATGTCTTGAAGGGCGCCTGGGTGGCTCAGCTGGTTAAGCATCTGACTTCAGCTCAGGTCGTGATCTCGCGGTTCATGAGTTCGAGCCTTGCGTTGGGCTCTGTGCTGACAGCTCGGAGCCTGGAGCCTGTTTCAGATTCTGTGTCTCCCTCTCTCTCTCTCTCTCTGCCCCTCTCCCACTCATACTCTGTCTCTCTCTCACAAATAAAATAAACATTAAAAAAAAAACTTTAAAAAATAAGATGTCTTTAAGCAGAAACACATGTGAAACAAGGTTATGTATAGATTGGTTGACCAAAGTATTGTGACCAGACCCTCACCAGAACCTAGTGCTGCGTTTCCCTTAGGAACAGTGTGCTGCAGTTTTCCCTAACCCAGAGTTCGTGGGGACTTTTAGAACATTACTGCCATGAATACCAAGAATCTTCTGTAACCACGCTTTAGTAAGGACTGAGTAAATCAAGCGATATCCACGCCATGTAGTTCTGTGCAAGGTCTGAAGGTCAGCACTTCAGGCCAAACCAATTGTTGCTCAAGAAAACCCAGGTGAGGGATGTATGGTGTGATGTCACTTTTTGTTGTGGTTACACATCTGTGTGTTTGCACGTGGCTGTATGATTGTTGGTAGGGTTGCCCGTGACAGGTGGACAGAGAGTGGGCGTGGGGTCTGCACAGCAGTGTGATCACAGCGAGGAAGGTTGTGTGTGTGTGTGGGGGGGGGGGGTGGAAGGGAAATAGCCTTTCTGATGATTTCATGTGGGTAAGATTGCCTGTGTACCATGAAGATATTTGAAGGAAGAACCACAGCTGGTCCTCTGCACACGGACCGACTTGGGGGCCGGTGTCTATCATGGTGAAAAAGCAAGCTGCAAAACAATGAGTAGAATGTAATTCTGCCTTTTAGGGACCATCTTCTTGGAGCCCCTGGGGGCTCAGCCGGTTAAGCATCTGACTTTGGCTCAGGTCATGATCTCATAGTCTGTGGGTTCCATCCCACGTCGGGTTCTGTGCTGATGGCTCAGAGCCTGGAGCCTGCTTCGGATTCTGTGTCTCCTTCTCTCTCTCTCTGCTCCTCCCCTGCTCACACTCCGTCTCTCTCTGTCTCAAAAATAGATAAATGTTAAAAAAAAAATAAAATTATTTGTGTTTTTTTTTTCCTTTTAGGAATCATTAAGAGCCATCCGATATGAAATCTCTCCAGATAAGGAATATGCTCTGTTTTCATACAACGTGGAGCCAGTGAGTACCATTCTTTTCTGTCTATAAAAAATTGTTTCTCCCTTCTGAGACCCTATTAAGTATTTTCCCTTGAACCTTCATTCTCCGTGGTCTTGGAATCCTGAAACAGTTGATGGGTCCCGAATTAGTCTCCTTTTATGCCACACTGCCACCTAGGAGAGAAGAAAGGTATAAAAATCCCTTTGGCCGAGAAAAAAATCACTCCTTTTAGGGGCAATTTCGTAGGATTTTCTTGAGGGACATGATTAGAAGTTGTCTTTTTATAAAGATTTATCTTACCCTTTTGTGCAGTTCTTCCTCTTGCCATTTTCTCAATCATACCATAAATTTTATCCCGAGAACAAAAACCAACTGTCAGTTTCTCCCTAAACTAAAATGAAATGTTAATTATCTCTTAGCCATCATAGTATTCTAGACGAGACTTGAAATATCACTTTTCATTATATAAATCCCTGTTTTTAGCACTTCATATATGAGCTTGCCATAAAATTGCACCAGAAGTTTCTATAAAATCTCACTCTGGGCTTTAGTGGCTGCCTAAAACTAGCTCTTTCTTTTCCTTTTATTCTTTTAACATGCTCATAATTTAAAATTCATCTTGGCTCTTTAATTTTAAATGAGCTTGAAGGTGAAATTTATTTGTATCAGTGAAGCAGATGTTCAGCTTATAAGAGATTAGCAACTTCAGAAATGTGCATTTGTGGAACTTTATTCTCTGGCAAGTAAAATACAGAATTCCACTGCCTTTCCTGTTCTTCTGAGACCATTCTGTCCAGGGTTTTGTGACGCTTCTGTGAGCTCTAAGGGTACCTGGATTTTAAGTCAAGCCTGAACACCGTCTTGGTGTGTTTGAGAGGCTCTTGTCCCGGCACGAGAAGGCTAGCTTGTTGAATTACATCCCACTGGAGTACCTGGGGGATTGGTTTGCATGGAGATCCAAGCCCAATCCTAGAATTTTTAGAATTTCTTTTAAAAGGTATTTGACAGCTGGATTATTTATTGGAGATTTCCATCTTTTTCCTCAAAATGTACATCTTTTGAAAAACTGTCTCCACTCTTCCACCTTCTGTTGTTTTAATGTCCATAACACAAAAGTTTTCATTGTTTCCATCCACCTCCTTTGGAACAGCTGGTCATCTTTATCTGATTGCGGGAGGCTAGGGAACTGGATGTGGTAGAAGGCCTCCTTCAGTCTTGGGACTGTGCGAGTCCTATACCCACCCCTGTGCTTGCCTCTCTAAGCCTCAAGCACATGGACGTGTTGGGCGTGGATCCCAGAGTGGTTCAGCTCCTTTCACGGACACTACCAAAAATGTCATCTCTACTCTTGAATAAGAGAAAAAAACTCAGCGGGTACTTGAAGGCTCTCATAGGGATGGGGTAATGCCTTTGTTGTGGGTTTGTCTGGAAGAGACACAGCCAACACCCATGTGAGAAAAGCTTAGGAAGACAGATACTAGGTCATCTTAATAGAGCATCTTTTCTCAGTGGGAGGGTCTCAACACCAGGATGGGTTGCCTGGTTTCCTCATGAGCTTCCTGCTCCTAGAAGCCTTCAGCACAACACTTTGTATTCGTTCTCCCAAATCTTAGAGAAGAGAGTCTCCTATCTGCTCATCGGGGGGGTGTGGGCACATCCATGATTCTGTTCTGTGCGTGGTAGAACTCTCCATCGGTCTTCCTTGTCTTCCCCAATGCTCCTTCTGAAAGAGTGCCATGGACTCCCATTCCAAGCGATGACTCTTTTGGTAAAGAACACTTTGCTAAATATGAGTCTTTGCAATGTAAAAACACTGACTGTCCACAGGAACCTTGAAGGAACCGTTTCTCACCACACAGCGTCCGTTGGCCTTTGGGGTAGGACTGTGTTGGAGTAGGAAAGTGTAAGAAACTAGGAGTGGATTTAGTGAATGGTAAAACTAATTGAAGTATTGAAAATGTGTGCTCTGTAAAAATTCTGTGCAAATGGATACTTTAAACTTGAATCAAAGGAACAACCCTGCATGGTTTTCAAGTAGTGAGCAGTTACCAGACGTACAACTAAGCACAGGTTCTGTTCTTCTGGAGGAAATGTTGGCCCTCTGCAGGACGACTTGGAGTTGGGTGTTAGACATAACTTCCTAACTGGATAACTTAAGATGCAGATATTTTTAGAAAAGTGGGTGGCTTACAAAGGAAGGGTCTAGATCTGTAATTCTGGAGGAAATGGCACAAGCCAGGACTTTCGACTTTGTTTTTAATGTCTGTGTCATTATCCCTGGATATTAAAAAAAAAAAAATAGTTTCCATAGTCACATAAATTTAAGAACTCTAGTTAAACACAATCAAGTAAGTTTCTTTACTGAGGATATGTTGAAGCTTTTCATATTCTCATGTGGGTTACACAGTGTTTCCCAAATTGGTATGACCATATGTGATTCCTATCTGACGGTAGGGAAACTGGAATTCTATCTTTGGATCTATGTCTATCACATCCTTATTTGTGTGTTTCAAAGGCAGCCGGGATACCTTGTTTCTAGGCACTAACTCAACTTCTCATTGAAAAGACTGTCCTAAAAAATAGTTTTGTATGAACCAACCGTCCAATTACCAGGCATCTCTCGTGTAATAGCATAAATGTTTCATTTGCAATAAAATTTCAATACATTGGGTCACAGCTCCACCCAGAATATCCAGATACTGCACTTGCCATTAGGAAAACAGCAATTCTTCCAACTGCTCCTCTCTGCTGCCCCACCCACGGTGCACTTGCAAATCTAGCAGCCCCCAGGCTCAAGTGCTTATCTGGAACAATCAGCTCTTTGGAGCCCAGCTTCCTGCCTCAAACAAGGGGTCAGTGGGCATCTAGCCATGCTCAGGTGGGGACTGGATGGGATAGCCCATGGAAAGCACTTACCTGGCAAACCTAGGTAAGTGTCCTTCTCTAGGGCTTGGACACAGGGCTCTTTCCTCAGGAAGATTCAAGCTCCTTCTAATCTTGCAGAGACAGGTCCAATTATTCTTTTACATCTTCAGTTTCATTTTGTGCACTAAGTCGTACAAAAGAGGCAAGCTACCTTATGTCATGGAGCCTGCAATACAGTCACGTAGGCACATAACCAGTGCCACTTGCATAGAACTGCCAAGAGGAGTTTCGTGAGCGTAAAACAAAAATTTGACCCTGTTAGGTAGACCCAGAAAGGCTTCCAGAAGGAATCGGAACTTCAGCTGGACTCTGACAGAGTCCGGTGGGGAGGGTGTGTGTGGTGAATAAGAGGTACAGAGAAACCCAGTGTGGCTAGAGATAAGACGGGGCTCGCCCATCAGGTTCAGGTTACAAAGAGGGTGGCGATATCTTGGGCTGTTCATGGGCTTGCTTCTGGAACTGAGTTTCAGGCGACTCTGGGGTGTTTAACAAGAGTTTACAGTTTACAAGAAAATAGCTGGAAAGATGGGTTGGGGGGCACCTGGGTGGCTCCGTTGGTTAGACATCTGACTTCAGGTCAGGTCATGATCTCAAGGTTCAGGAGTTCGAGCCCCACGTTGGGCTCCGTGCTGACAGCTCGGAGCCCGGAGCCTGCTTCGGATTCTGTGTCTCCCTCTCTCTCTGCCGCTCCCCTACCCCTGCTCACACTCTGTCTCTCTGTCTCTCTCTCTCTCTCTCTGTCTCTCTCTCAAAAATAAATAAACATTGAAAAATATATACGGATGTGAATCCCATAAGCCGTGTCTGGAATGGAGAAAATTTCAAAAGTAATTAACTTAAAGGAGGGAAATACAACCGTGGGTGTCAATGACGTGACCCATGGGGACAGTTACAGGAGCTATATGGAAGTGAAGAAGGCCTAAGACTGAGTCTGAGGAAATTCAATACGTTGTAAAGGTTATAAAGGATAAATCTTCTAAGGAGTAAGAAGAGAGTCCAAACCGATGGGAGAAAAGGCCACAAAGTGTCTTATTATGTGTGTAGCAGAAAGGAAATGCCCCAAAGAGGAGGAAAGCTGGCCACTGTGGACTCTGGACATCTGAACATTGTAGCACGGGGCTCCACCCTGGCAGGTCCTCTGTCTCTCACGGTGATGTCACTCTTCCTTGTGGTGTGAGATGCCATGCCCGTGATGCTGAAGTCCTGGTTCACTTTCCGTCCTGCACCTTTCCTCGAAGCCCCAGGGGGAATGCTCTGCCACCAGATTGGTCACCATCGTGACCAACTGGCTCTGGATGCCTTTGGACCTTCTGTGCAGCCTTGTGCATCTTGGAAGTCCACCTGGGAGGCTCGGAGAGGACGCATTATCTGTCAGCCCCTGTCCCCCATCCATGAACGGTAGCCCAACCCAATGAGCTCCCGCAACCGCACTTCTAGGTTGCAAGCCTTTGAGTACAAAGGGGCTCTCTGGCTGCGTCCGGGGCCAGGTCTGGGGGCTCTCCAAATGCACCCACTTGGGGTTGCTTGAAGCTTGCATTCAGTGGCTGGAGTAGAAGTGGTGGGTAAGGGCCGGGAGAGAATGGGGCAACCAGAACAGAGCATCCAGGAGCTTGGATACAGATAGTAAGTAAGGCAGTGTCTTGAGGACAGTAAGGGCCAGAGGAGAGACACTTTAAGTTTAATTTTATACTATTCATTGTGTGTGCCTTCCTCTCATTTACTTAGGCTCACTGCAGTGTTGTTCCATTTCCCAGTTGTTTGACGTAAACTGGTTTGTTTGCCCATGTTTACATTGTCAGCTACTCAAGGGAAGGTCTCTGATCTCCCGTCTACCCCCAGCCCTAGCCCAGGGCCATCTTTGCACATTGGGTCCACAGGACGTCTCCCCACAGTTCGGGGGGCAGTCTCCCTCATCAGAGCAGCAAGCAGGCTGGGCCGAGAGTGACAGAAAGACAGCAGTCCCAGCCCTCAGGACCTAATGACAGCTACGCCTTCCCCATCCTGCTCTGCTTGTGAGAAACATGTCACTGGGCTCTGCCCCCGCGTGAGTCGAGGGGATTCCACAGGGAGTGAATGTGGGGGCCGGGGGGTCGATGGGAGCACTTCAGAGGCTGCCTGTCATACCATGTGTAAGAAAGTGTGGTTCCTTGTGTCTGTGTGGCACTTGGTGACCCCACAGTCTGCTGAAGGACATAACGCACCTGCCGGGAGAGAGTAATAATCTTTCTTCCCCCGCCTTCAGAGTTTAAGGAGTTGGAGAGGCCCCGGGAGGGCTGGGCTGGGAGCAGGAACACCAAACGGTCATCACCCCTCCGCAAGTGACTTGCTGATGACCGAGGAGGGGGGCACACCACTTTAATTTTTCACCAGAGAAGTGGGGATACCACTGTGTGGCCGATTAGTGACTCAGAGATGTTATAGATACCAATTATGGATAACAGCCCCCCTGTCTGGGTTACAACACAAGTAAATGAATAATATCGGAAGACGCCTAACCCAGACCTTGACATACAAGAGGATTCTCTATCATGTAATTTCTCGTTATCATTTTATTTGTATTATATTTTCAAGTTCAGCGGCCTAAAGATACCGCCTAAATCCATGCAAGCATAGTATTACCATCATCCTCTTAGGAACCCAAGTGAAAATTTTCTCTTTTTTTATACTACTTCCAGAATCTCAAATTTAGCACTAAAATTAGAATACAGAGAGAAATCATTAGGCCATTAAACGTGGACATATTTCTTGTGGTTTCCTGGCACATATCTTAAAGAGATTTTTAAAGTTTTGTGCTGGAGAAGGAAAGTGTACCAAGAAATATTATTATGCTCTTTTGTTCTTCTAAGGATTATATATTCTTGGTTAATGGTGGCACCATTAACTAGTTGGGGAAGTTAATCAAGTGATTTGCTATTCTGAGCCCAGGTGGTGGTTCCTAGAGGCCTGGTCTTCTGTCTCCGGCTGTGTCTGGGGCCCCCGCCCGCGTCCACGACAGAGAGGTTTGGGGACCGATCTGTGAGGGCTGAGCTGGGCATTTCCCTTCGCACGGAGGGGGCAGAAAGCGGGGTTTTTCCAGAGTCTCTAGCAATTTAAAGTTCCAGACCTTCTCTCATGTCTGTATTTCTCAGGGTGGTTGGGAAATGCTGGTGTCACAACAGGAAGCGTCATGGTCCCTGAGCTTTCTGGACCCCGTCCCTCGGCTGAGAGAGGGGTCGTGTCCACCTTCTGGGGCTCACTTCCCCGCACCTATAGGCTGGTCCTGCTCCGACCCGAGAACGGGATGTGATGCTGGGCTTTTCACTGCAGAAATTTGAAGCGGGCTCACGTGGGATAACTTCCTGCCCTCTTCCTGTCCTCGGAGTGAGTGCTTGTGGCCCGCCTTGCTGTCTGTCTGAGCCACGGTGAACTTATAATTCAGGTGAAGCCTGAAAAGTACTCGAACGTGGACAGGCCTGATCAAGCACATTTGGCGAGGTGACCCTGCCCTTCAGTCTTCAACGCACCTGTCCAGCGTGGTTACCCGTCACCTCTGGGTATGAGAGTTAACTTTTTTTTTTTTTTTAATTTTTTTTTTTCAACGTTTATTTATTTTTGGGACAGAGAGAGACAGAGCATGAACGGGGGAGGGGCAGAGAGAGAGGGAGACACAGAATCGGAAACAGGCTCCAGGCTCTGAGCCATCAGCCCAGAGCCTGACGCGGGGCTCGAACTCCCGGACCGCGAGATCGTGACCTGGCTGAAGTCGGACGCTTAACCGACTGCGCCACCCAGGCGCCCCGAGAGTTAACTTTTAAAAACCAGCTTGAGACTCTGTAAACAGAAGGGGTTAGCTATAAATTATTGACCCCATATTCACGGGCTGACTCTATTACAAACGAATTCATGTGACTCGTGTAATTGTGGCTATGTGACTTCCTGTACTGCCACCAATAATGCCACAGTTACAGTGTGGTTCTGATGTTTCCTACCATCCCTTCCTCCTGAGAACCGACGAAATCTTTGCCCAGGAGCATCCAAGGGAGACGTGTGTCTTAATTCTCGGGCTGTTGGACTAGATCTTTCCGCTTTATGTGACAGCCTTTTCTGGGCCCAGCCCCGGGAACCTGCAGAGCATTGCAGGGAGCTCTCTGTCTTCTTCTGCAGCCGGAAGATGCTCCGCGGCAGGGGCGAGGCCGGCCTTCAGTGAATTCTCCCGGTCTTCTTCAGGGCCCAGAGGTGCCCTGTCTGATCCCCAGGCCCCCGCCCAATATTTCTCAGAAGCCCCGTGATTCAGTCTGGTGTCTCAGTTCCAACCGTCTTTCGCAGAGCTTGTGAGATACGTTGCCCACGTTGTTTTGTAAGCACCTTACAGTTGGCTGTTTACCTGTGGAAGGCCTGGTCGTCAGCCACCCCGGCCTGTGTTCGATTATGGAAAGTTGTCATTCGGGGTCTGAAACACCTGTTTTCACCCAGCACACCTCGGACCCCACGCACACGGTTCCGCCAGCTCGTGAAAACCCAACGGGTCAAAGTTCTTGCAAAACTACGTAAGGGCCACGCCAGCGTGTGGCCACGGGTGTGGATTTCCCCTCCCCACGAACCTCCCGCCTGGTGTCAGGGGTAAGTGTGGATTCTTCCTTGTCTGGAAGTTCGGTCGTCCGTTTTTTGTCGCTTTTGAAGTAACAGGTTCTTAGCATCTCCTAGTTTACTGGTTTTTGTGGTTGTATCGTTTTAACACAAAACTGGTTCCAAACATGCACACACACAGAATTTGGGTATTTTGTTTTGTTCATGTGCCTTTCTGTTCAGGTTTGGAGCTAAGTTTAAAAGCTCAGCACGAAGCCTAGGAAAAATGTGGTTCAAAGAGTGGTTCTTTTCTCATCAAAATGCAAACGTCGTCTGGGTAATTCTGTGTGTGTGTGTGTGTGTGTGTGTGTGTGTGTGTGTGCACGCGTGCACAACCGTGCTGCTCCAGCAACGGGGGGAGAAATAGAGGCTCTAGCTTACCTGAAGTACCCTCCGTGGATCCCAGTTGAAAGACGAATGCTTTTGAGCGTGGTTTCCATAGGGTGCTTGACACGTTTGTATCATGGAGTGCTGCACCAAGAGCCTGTGTCTGCGTCCCCACAGGCGAAAGAACAGTCCTCAGGAGACCTGCATGGCGGGCGGGGCCTGAAGCTTCAGTGGCTGCGGCCAGCAGTGGCCCGGTGTGCTGTGGTTCCCAGGTGCCAGGAAACCTGTCCCCTCCCAGCGCCGCAAGCTGACCGCTTCCTGAGCAGCCTCCCTGATTGGTCTCTGTGCTTCCCTTCTTGTTCCCTGTCCACACTGGTCTCTGCAGGCGGCCAGGTGCTCTTCAGCCTGAAATAAGGGCGGTCTCCTGGCACCGTGGCTCCCCCTGCAGGCTGGCGGGACACCGGCATGTGACAGAGGCCAGAGGCCTGCGTGGCCTTCTCCTCCTGCTCTGTCCGGCCACAGCGCCTTCTCTGTGGCTCTAACATTGCATGCCCCTGCCGACCCCAGGGCCTTTGAACTCACTCTGCTCCCTCCAGAACCTTCTGGCTTCTGGGGGAGGGCCCTTCTCGTGGTGGAGGAAGGAGGCAGGAGATGATCGAAGACCGTGTGGGCCGCTGGTGGATCGGTGGGCTCGTTGGGGTCCAGTGCTTGGTACCAGCTGGGGCTGCAGGTTTGGCAGGTAGTGAAGTTGGGACTTAAAGGCGTTTTTGAAGGAGTGCTTTTCTCGAGGAACCATGGACACTCATGGGGTCATGGAGGGAAGTGAAACCAGGAGGGACCAGCAGTAGGAAAGGGGGGTCTTCCGTTGGGTCGGAAGTCTGGGTAGCGGCGGCTGCGGAAGGAGAGTGCAGCTGTGGGCCAGTGCACGTGAGATGCAGTGGTTAGTCCCCCGTGGCAGGAATGAGGCAGTTGGGAAGGCCGGGGAGCCACCAGGCATCTGCGAGATCTGCTGGGGAACGAGGTGCCGCCCGGGCTCCCGGCGGCTTGAGGGAGAGGAGGCAGGACTTACTGTCAGGCCTGACATTGAAGAGTCCACAGCAGAGGGGGTGTTGGGACCCGCTGAGCACCAGGCGTCGGTGAGGACGGGGGGCAGAATGGCAGCGCCTGCTGAGAGACGGGGGACACGACGTGTCAGCTAGCCACAGGGCAGGCGTGTCAGGGGGCACCGTGCCGTGGAAGGTCCGAGGAGCCAGGGCAGCTCAGAGACCAGCTCGGACGGGGGCCTCGAGAGGAGGGTGAGCGGCGGTAACGTGATGACCGTCACTCCCGCGGGCCCCCCGCTCATGGAGGGTCTCTGAGCGATCCAGATTAATGAGTGAGGTTTGTGTCGTCGGTAATAAAAGAGGTGAAGAAAGGGAAATGAGGTTTGCTGAGTGACACAGTGAGGTATTAAATAGAGAACACTTAATTGCTTTTATTATACACGGCCGCCATTGTAACGTAGCGAGGGGAAAAATGACTCAAATTCTTCCTGAAAGATTTGTTCCTCAGTTCCCATTTAACAGGCCATTATTGCGGGTGAGCTCGTTAGCAGCAATTACATGCAGGGACGCAAAGCTGATTGATACGGACCCAGCTACCGGGTCCCCTGAACAACAGTGACGGCTTAGAGACTTTCCCCAGAGATCATCATCTATTATCCCTACTCGGTGGCTGAAGCATTTTTCTGTTACTAAAACCTGAAAGGAATTCATCACTATTGTATGTTAGGACCGGTTCCATTTGTGGTCTTGGGTTCCAACTGCTGTTAAGGAAAACACTTTAACGCAACGTTCCGCGAAGATGCCTTCCGGAGTATTTCCAACAATATCACACATATGGCCACGTTAGTTCGGCAGTAAAATTAGGCAGCCTGCGACTGGAAACAGGTCAGGACACGCTTCAGCTTTTCCCACTGGCAGCCGTAGCTGTCATGTGTGTGACAGCAGATAGACTTTTCAGAACGTACTTTTTCAGAGTTGATTGTATCCCCGCTTCTTTTTTGGTGTTTTCCGCAGTAGGGATGCCGTGTGATTTGAAAAACCCCATGACACGCTCCACGCATGACACAGCAAATGCCTTGGGACCATGTGTTTTATTAAACAATAGGTCTTAATTTCCTAACAGTCTTTTTCCCTCTTACTGGGTTGTGCGGCTCCTGAAGGAGGGGGAAGAAAACCCCCGAAAATGGGAGAGGAAGTCTCCAGAGTGCTCAGTCGTGTGATAACGTGCATGTACATCAAGGCTTGGCGGGTTTTATTGATGCATCTGCTATGGTGGGACTTCCAGCCAAGTCAGTAACCACAGTTTTGGAGCCTGTAGAAATTAACGAGCAGAAGCGATGAGTTGTTTGAATGAGCCTTAAGGTGGGAGCTGCCCTGGGCCTCTCGGTGTCTGTCTCACCTTCTCCTGGGCGGTGGCAGCAGCGTGACCGACACCAACGAGCCCGTGTTTGCAGGATTTCCCACAGGCGTGTTTGGGAGCGCGTGGGTACGGGTGCGTGTGAAGGGGGTAGACCTTGTCTCCGCAGAAGGTGGGAAACGGAGAGGAGGAGTGTGCAGTCTGATCCTTCCAGCAGCCCTGCAATCTGTTACCTAATTAAGAAATTATAAGCTGGAAAGATGGTCATCCCTTTACGTGGAAGGAGCCCAAGCCAGGCACCTTTCCATAACTGAGCGTGCCGCCTGACCGACTCATCTGGGGCTTTGAGAATTCTCAATTTTTTTTTTGGCTGCCACAACAGCTACCAGAGACGATTATTGAAAGAAGGAAAACCTTTTTGTTTTCTTAACGCCGGATTGAAGAAATAAGAACAGACAGAAATGCCCGGGTAGATTTGACGGACACTTGGCTTTGAACTCATCACTTCTTGGGTGAGGAAAGAAGAATTAGTAAAAACATCCCGTAGGTTAATCTGCATAATGTCTCAGTCATCAGTTCTACTCGATTGCTCTGCTCCGAATGGACCAAGGGTTCGGACGCTGCCCGCGAGCACAGGGTGTTCGGAAAAGCCAGGGAAAGTGATGCTTTGGCAATCTGCCCTCGGAGTATCGGTCACGTCCTCTCAGATGGAGTATCTCAGATGGAGTGTCGGTCACGTCCTCTGCTGACGGTCACCAGGGAGCCCAAGTGGACGAGGTGGGACGGGCCAGCACGCCACGAGGGGCAGAGAGGCAGATGGGAAAGGAGGAGACAGGTCCCCAGTGAGTCCATTCCCTCCGAATCCCCGAGGAAAGAAGATCTTGGGGTGAAGCCCAGAAAGCATTGTCCTCTCATTCTACAGATTGGGAGACCGGGGCTGGACGAGGCTGCCCGCTTTGCCCGGGGTCGTGGCTGACTCAATGTCCTGTCTGTGAGGCACCCTCCTGACTCCACTGTGCTGTCCCTGCCACTGCGGCAAAGCCGGACCTGGTTTTACCAGCTGTCTTCTGGCCGTCACTGAATTCATTTGTGCCCCCCCCCCCCCCACCGTGCTAGTCAGCTAGTCACATCAGGGACCACCCGTATGACCTCACTTAACCTTAATTATTTCCATAGAAGCCCATCTCCAAATACCGTCACACTGGGTTAGCGCTCCCACGTGAATTTTGAGGGGACACAGTCGATTCCCTGGCACTTCACCACTGCCCCCTGAAGTGCATGTCCTTGTCACTTGCAGAATACGTTCTTCCCGTCCAGATGGCCCCCAGGTCTTCATTCCGGCACCCACTCTAACCTGAGTCCACATCTCACCTGAACATCATCTGAATCTGCTCTGGTTGAGGCCCGAGGTCAGATTCAGCCTCAGGCTGTCTCCTGTGCAGCTGAGAGCCCGTGAAGCCAGTCATGTGCTTCCAGAATGTCATGGTGGACGGGCAGGGACACACGTCCCGTTCCAAGTGAGAGATCAGAAAGGGGAAAGGGGGACAGGCCCGAGGACACCCCACATCTAGCAAGGTTGTGTCTGTCTTAAGTCTCGAGAATCATCCTCTGGCTGGAGGCTCTCTGCACAGGGGCCTTGCCCCTGGAGAGCTGCCCTCTGCCCTGATGATTCTCGTGATTTCTGAATTCTTCCCTTTTCTTGGAGAATGAAGCCCGTTTGCAGCCAGAGAGCTCTACGGTCCTGTCCCGTAGCATCCAAGACATCGGCATGCCCTCTTTCGTTCTGTACCAGGTTACTGTCCCCTGTGGTCCCGGATAGCAGTTTTCCTGCGATACGATCCCTCTCTGGGTCTGCCTCTGCTCGAGTGGCTGGTTGAACTCCGGCTCGCTCCCGGCTGGTCTCTACCAGAGGGTTGTTGGGACGCTTCCAGACAGGCCTCCTCGTTTCCTCAATACGAGGAGGTGGAGCATCTTCCGAGTGGCCCAGTTTCCGGTCCTTCCCACATAACCACCTGTTGCATTCATCTCCGTCCTCTCAAACCGTCTGTGAGCAGTCAGGAGGACCCAGCCCCCACCTTCCACATTCTGCTTAGCAGCCTCGTCGCCACCTGTCCAGTTCCAAGGCCCGCAAGTCCTATCTTCCCCAAGAGACTATAATTCAGCCGGAATTCTTTGCTGCTTTATGACAGGGGGACTCTGTCTTCTCGTTTCCCATGACGGGTCCTCGTTCCAGCTGAGAGCTCATCAGAATGGCCCAGCGGTTCTTTCACAGCAACCCAGGCTTTTTCCAGCCTCAGCTCAGCCCTCCTCCAGCCTCCATTCGTCACCCACTTCTGGGGCTGCTTCCTCATTCTTACATGTCTGTTACCACAGCCCCCCACTTCCTGGTACCCAAATCAGTGTCATCAGCTCAGGCGCTACGACAAAATTTCTCAGACTGGGTGCCTCCAACAATAGAAATTAATTTTCTCACGGTTTGGGAGGCTGGAAGTCCAGGTTGGGTTTCTGATGAGGGCTCTTTTCCCGGCTTGTAGACGGCCGCCATCTTGCTGTGTGCCGGCCATGCCTTTCCTCGGTGTGTGCGCAGAGAGAGAGACGGAGGCAAGTCTCTGGTGCCTCCTCTTGCAAGACCACAAGTCCTATCGAATCAGGGAACAGCCCTATGACCCCATTTAACCTTAATTAACTCCTCCTCGGCCTATGTCCAGATACGGCCACACTGGAGGTTAGAGCTGCAGTCTGTGACTTTGGGACGCAGATGTTCAGTCAGAGCACCTCCCTCCTCCAGCGTCACCAGGCTGGCGCTTCTGGCAGAACTAAGATCCCTCACCCCTCCCCTTTCCTTTGACTCTCCTGACCCCTCACCCGCAGAGATTCTTTTGGCTGCTTCTCCTTCACCTGCCGGGGTAGGAGTTTGTCCAGCACGCAGATTCTGAGTCCTGGACTCAGTCACTTTTCCTTTTGCAACACGCTGTCCCTGGGCATCCCGGTCTCTCACTGCAATTCCTGTATCGGTCGTTGCCATCCCCAAAATGCGATCCACTGACCAGCAGCAGGGTATGGCCACAAAGCGTGTTAGAAATCCTCAGCCTCAGACCCCTGCCCAAAACGTAATGAATCAGACTGTGCACTTTAAGGAGATCTGGGTGTGACTGACTCTGCATTGCAGCCGGAGACCGGCTTCCCTGTGCAGCCACGACTGGCCAAGAGGTCTCACCTAGTCTCCCCGTCACACGCTCTGCTGCCTCCAGGGAGCCCCGAGGGACCCGGGGAGTCTGCCCCCTCCATCCCCTGAAAGTTCTACCACACCCTTCAAAGCCCTCCCTGGCCCCACAGGTGTGGGTTAGTGACCCCCGTGTACGTCCTCAGCCCTTCGCAGTTGCCAGATAGCCTCCGTCTCCACTGGACTCGAACGGCCTCGGGTGTAGCCTCGCGCCCCAGCTGCCCCGTGGCAGGCCTCCACGAGCGTACGCTCAGTTCACAAACGGACGCGCACCCCCTCCCCCTCCACGCGGTTGTCGCGGCCGCTCAAGCCCTCTCGGGGCTGTGAGCACTTGTGTGGGTGGAATGTTTGCCCACCGTGAGCGATTTCAGCTTCCATGATTCAGGCTTCTTAACTGCACTTTTGTTAAGCCGTGCGTATAGACATATGTTCTGTGAAGTGTCTTTTAAAGCCCTTCGCTCTAAGGAGACTTGTAATGTCATAAATATGTAAGAATGCTCTGCAGCTCATCTTTGTAATCACTCAGCCCAGAATGCATGTGGAAATGCTGTCATTGGTGGCTTACAGCTATGATAGTCCTCAACCCATCTTGGATCTCCTTGGTTTTAGTGTAGAAGCATGTTATACATAAAACAATTAAAAATTGAATTTTTCTCTTTCTAAAGGTTTACATTTTTTTTTTCTGGTGGACAGCTCTCTGACTTTTAAAAAATTTATTTTAAGTTTCTTTGTTTTGAGACAGAGAGAGAGAGGGAGCAGGGCAGAGAGACGGGGGGAGGGAGAGAATCCCAAGCAGGCCCCACGCTGTCAGCACAGAACTCGACGCGGGGCTCGAACTCACAAACCGCGAGATCATGAATGACCTGAGCTGAAATCGAGAGTTGGACTCCTAACCGACTGAGCCACCCAGGCGCCCCCAGTTCTCTGAGTTCTAAGGCCCGTGTAGGCTTGTGTGACTGTCAGCTCCCATGAGGATACTGAGCCCTCATCACCCCAGAAAATCCCCTTTGAGGTCAGGCCCTCCTCTACCCTAGCCCCTGGCAGCCAATAATCTGTTTTCTGTCCCTGCAGTTTGACCTTTCCTAGAATGTCAAGTAAGTGGCGACAAACAGTACGTAACCTTCTGAAAGTAGCTTTAAAGAGGAGAATCTTTTTGCGTCCAGATACGGAGAAAATCTCTGACTTCTTTGGAATCTTACTGCCTTCACCGTGTGAGCATGTAATGCATTCTGCTGTGGGAATTTACCTGCTGCTTCATCGAAATGGAGGACAGCAGCTTAAGCTGTGAAGATGTGGTTCCTGAGTTCCTGCAGGGCTGGGAGGCGGGGCGGGTGCAGGGAGGAGAGGAAGGAAGGACCTTTGTCACACGTCATCTGCCTGGAGCAGCCAGTGCCGGGGCTGGGGAGAAACCCGGGAGGTGAGGTCTTCATGAAGCAGGTGAAGACAGACTGATCCTTCGTGCTCTGTCTTCGAGAGGGAGCTGGGCGGTGACTGAGGAGGGGGGCGCAGAGTGACGCGAGGCGGGGTTGACCCCTCCTTGCTGTGGATGCGCGGTTGGCCGCCCCTGGGGCTCCAGGCTCTTTCTCTGGATGGCCGATTCCCTTCCCTGCTTGCTGCTGTCCGCTCACACCACATTTCCAAGCACCAGACGCTCCCCTGCCCGGCTCACATGGTGGCGGGCGGGACACCAGTGTCACATCACAGTGGTGGACACGTAGCGGGGACATCTGAGAAAGCGTGGCTCTCTTGAAAGAGAGATGGGGTGGCCCTCCCTCCCCCGTGGCTCCGCCTCCAGCAAAGCGTGGGGCACCAGGCACGTGGGACAAGCAGGGACCAAACCCGCGGGAGGGCGTCAGAGCAGGAGATGGCCCTCCTGGACGGCGCCATTGAACTGCCCCCCGACCGCGTCCTCTAGACTCGCGTGCCGGAGAACCGACCTGCCTGTCGAAGCCACTGCCCTGGGACTCTGCTGCTTGCAATTCAGTGAATCGCAAGTGACCGCACGCTCTTCTCTCCAGCTGGATGTCCTCCGCGACCTTCTCCAGCTGCTGTTGTCTTCTGTCGAGAAATGTAAGTTCTTCAGGGAGGCCTCCCCAGTTGCCCTGGGCCTCCCGCGGAGCATGCCTGTCTCCTGTCCCTGAGCTGTGGGCTCCCCACAGGCACAAACGATCCGTGGTGTTTGTTCACACCTGGCAGGTAATAAATGATCGGCAAATATTGGGTGAATAAACGAAAGGACCAGTGAATGCCATAGGATCAAGAAAGGGAAGACAGAAACAGTTCTCTAAGTTCCTGCGAAATCACGGCCTTATCCCGCCACAGAAGGCCATGCGAGAGGTTGAGGACTTGAGGACTCTCAGGCACCAGCATTCTGCCCTCAGGGCCAGGGAGCGCACGTCATGTGCCCGTCCTGCCCTGTGCTTCCAGATGGCCTCTCCCCATGAGTCCCTGGATCTTGTGTGACCCGTGTGTCACGTGGCTGCCTTGTTCCTGACTCGAACCGAATTGAGCGATTGGCCCCGGTAACTTGGGATCCTGTTTTTCTGCATCCCCACTGCCGTCGCCTTCGTCTGGACTCCTGTGGCTTCTGGCCGAGACTGACACCACGCAGCTCCTCGTCTGATCCTTCCCCTGTGCACCTCCCGCCCAGGGGCTGTTGGGGGGCGTGGCAGTGCCTCCTGCAGTTCTAATCGTGCCCCAAATCCTGTCCCCTGTGCCTACAGACTCACCTTCTGAGGGCTCTCCTCCTGCGTGGAGAGCACCCTGGACTTTATTCCCCAGTCCCCAGCATCTCCTGTCTGTAGCCCGACGGCATCATGGGATCACAGGGCTGGAATGGACCTTCCAAAGCACAAAGATGAGGAAGGTGAATTCTGGAGAGTGGACGTTGACTGCCCCAAGTCCTGTGACTCACCCACTGGTGGTACACGATTGTAGACGGACAAAGCTTTGCACACATACGGCTGCAGGCGTGACAGCTGTCATCAGTCGTAATGTGAGTGTAGGAGGGACGAGACTATGGTCGGTGATTTTTGCTGCCACATCTGCGCCCCCAGACAATGATGGAGAGCAGCTGCGGACAGATCCGGGTCAGGGACCGCAGAGCGGGAGCCCTCGGGGCCTCTGCTGCTGGCACGGGCTCTCTCGTTAGGCCCTTGGCCGGGGCGGGCGGGTGGAGAGCAACATGTTCTCGTCAGGCTCCATGAATGTGGCTTCTCTTGACACACCACCCCATCCCTGCTTGTCCCCAGGAGTGTCCCACCGAGGAGGAGAGGTCCTGCTGGCCAAAAAGGCTTGCCCTAGAAGATGCTGTCAGTGGAATTCTTGTGGACGCTTTAATTCCTAATCAAGAAGGGAGACTGATTGTCCTGGATGCCCCCCGGTTCCTCCGGGGACGTGTGATGTCTCCCTTCAGAATGGAATATCTGCCCTGATCTGCACGCTAGGTGTCTCATTACTGAGACCTTGCTTGCGTCCTTCTTAGCCTGTGACGCATTCCAGGATGCCACCCAACAGCTTGGTCTTAACTGTCTACCTGAGACTCTGCAGGTGTTACCAGCACGTTGAGCTAAAGAAACGAGCTGGCTTTTCTCGCGAAGCCAGATATCCATGCACCTGACCGAATTAATGTATGCATTCCTAAAAAACGTTTTTACAGATTAAAGAAAATTTTAATTGTAACTTTACGGTAACCGCACGGACTACATCTTTGTGTGTGGCTAGTATTCTGTGCTCTTTGTTGTCGCGTGGACCCTGACACACTCAGTTACCTGGTAACCTGGCGGACACATTCTCTTAATGAGCAGGAGGCTTGTTAAACTCTGCCAGGCTGGTCAGTTCTCACAAAGCCATTAGTCAATAGGAAACAGGATCTGGATGGGGAAGACTCTGCCCGTGAACCACTCTACTCAAATCTCTCTTTTAGCCATTTACCGGAGTGTGCATCCTGAGGCTTATGGGTTACTTTTGCTTAATTTTTCTTTAATTTTCGCGGGGTGGCGGGGTTGGATGGGATGCAGACACCAGCTTTTGTTGTCTGTGAAATGTCGTTTAAGAATTTTGATTGTCCCAGGGGCCCCTGGGTGGCTCAGTCGGTGAAGCGTCCGATTTCAGCTCGGGTCGTGATCTCTAGGTTCGTGGTCTGATTTCCTACTGCACTGACAGTACAGAGGCTGCTTGGGATTCTCTCTCCCCCCTCTCTGCTCCTTCCCGACTTGCTCACGTGCATGCCCGGGCTCTCTCTCTCTCTTGAAAAATAAGAAACTTAAAAAAAATAATTTCGATCACCCCAGAAGTCCTTCTACTTGGGTCATGATTACTGGTTGATGCGTGTTAAACAGGTGCCCTCCTCTTCCTCTCTCAACATGAGCATGTACTTCTTCCTGTACCACATTGGTCATATTCTGTGATGAATAAGATCGTAGAATTGTGAGACTGGAGGGACGTAGACAGGCATTTGGTCACCGTACGGCACAGCTTCTCTGGAAAGGAACGTTCCTGTCTCTCGTTACTTAGCTCTGTTCTCCGTTCTCTCTTTACAAGGTTCTTTCCCTGTAGAACACCCACTCCTGAAGCTGGACAGTTGTGATTGTTACAGAGTTCTTCTCTAGACTGACTTAAGTCTACCTCTTAGGACGTCATGTTCCTGAATCGTGTTCCACCTTTGACAGAGGAGTGGCCAGTGGCACTTTCTGCAGTGATGGAAAGAAACGCTGTGTTTCTGTGCTGTCCAAGATGGTAGCCACTGCCCACGCATGGCGGTGGAGCACTTGACATGTGGCAGGTGTGACGGAGGAACTCGGTTTTTAATTGTAATTAGCCTAAGTTTAAATATCCACATGTATCTATTGGCTACCATATTAGTCCAGTTTCAGAACAACAGCAAATACAATTTTTCCTCCACTGTCACTTAATGACCCTCAAATATTTGGAGACAGCTGTTGTGTATCCTTAGTGTTTCCTTTGTGCAGCCAAATGAGTGTTTTAGGATAAGTGTCCAGATGGCTAAGATCTTGGTCACCCTTGGTTCACCTGTTATGCTTCTGAATTAATGAAGTAATTGAGAGAATTAGTGAACAAATAATTGGGTTTTCTTTCTTCACGCCAATCTCATCCTATCTAATTCTCTTCTTATATAAACTGACGTTTTGGTGTTGTGACCATGGGTGGGGACGGGGTGTGCAGGGGAGGAAGACAGAACCGGGGAGGGTCATGTTGTCTTCAGCTCCCCCCTCCATTACCCCCACCACTAGCAATTGGGAAAAACAGACTTTTTAGCTCTAAGGGATCAATGGCTTATAAAAATAAGACGTGCCAAGCAGGGCATGTGGTCTTGCAGTGAAAGCTGGGATTGTCACTGGTTTGCACAACAGTCTGCATTGTCCAGCAGAGTGCCCCCGACCATTTCTCGAACAAGAAAGAAAGCACACAGGGTGGAGATACAGCAGAGCCAACTTGGGGGCAAAACCGTCCCACGGCGAACAGATTCCAAAGCACATGAGCCTGGGAATCGAATTCTAGGTTCAATTCTGTTTTTATGGATCAAACATTATATCCTTGTCACTTTCCAAAGCTTCCCGTTTTTTTTGTGCTTGTACATCTCATGCAAGCATGAACATCATTTTTCGGTGTCTTTTTAGAATCCCTCGGTATCACAACATCCACGTTTATTGTAAACAAAGAGTATATTCCATGGTCTGTTTTTACTTAAAATGGAAAAGCCAAGCTTGGTAAATAGACCTTCATTTCCTAATGAGGCAGACCCCATTTTTTTTCACTCAAACCCGAACATCCATTCTGCTAATAAGTGTTTATTGACTACTTGCTCGGTCCCAGGCCATAGTGATGGCCTCCCCCAGGAGGAAGATAACCATGATCAGTGTCACCCATTAGGCCATGGCAATTGGACTGGTGAGCCAAGTAAAGTTCACATGGAACGTGCTGGGCCCTGGAGGACAGCAGTGAGGGACACAAGCTTAGGCTCAGAAGCAAAATTAAAACGTGGTTTGTTGTGCCTTCCCTGGGGTCTCTCGGCACATGTTGGCATTGAGGTTATAGACCAGAGTTGCAAACACCACAACCACAGAGACCACTGGGAAGGGGGAGCCAGGCAATGGCTGGGGACTGGAAGGGCAGCCAATGTCTCCCCTCTGGTGCTGATTCAGCAACTCATATGCCCAGGGTGGGTTCTCAAAGTGCAGGAAGGGTTTGGGTACAGGAAAGGAGCTGTCGCTCGAGATTAGGGTTAAGACTAAGAGTGGAATCTTGGGTGTAGCTGCAACGATGGCCACCATGACAGTCGTCATGGTGATGGTGGTGGTGGTGGTGGTGGTGGTGGTGGTGGAGAAAGCAGTAAAAAGGACAATGATGAAGACTGCTAATTATGATGACACCAACGTCAGAGATCACGATGGTGGCGATAGCAGTCACAGCAGACGAGGACTGACGTCACTGTTTCTCAGTGGCCTCTCTGTGAAGGGAAGAAAGTCTGAAATAGGGCATTTCCACCATCTTAGTATACATAAGGCCCTCATCCAGCACTGGCTGGCCTGGCTGGGTTTCCTTAGGGGAAAAGACCATCCTGCGATGAGCAGGTTACAAAAGGTGGGAGCCTGGGGGTCGAGTTCTGGGTTCAAGGGGTGGTAACCAGCCTGCGGTGTCCGGAGCCACAGAGCAGGTCAGGAGGGAGTCGGATGAGTGCGTGGGTTCTCTTGGCTGGCACTGGAAGGTCTGGTCAAGATCACAGATGGTGGTGACCTTATGCAAGGGGAAATTAGGATCCTGGCAGGGATGGACAGACGTCGGCTCCTGTTCTGGAGGTACTGGGCTCTGGAGCCCCCGAGTCCCCCTGCAGACCGACTCACAGGCCTGAAAATAGGATCTGCTCATTACTTCATCTTCTGGCTCCGAGGGGCCTGCCGTGTGGCCACAGGAGGACGGCCACACTCCGTGGTGCCCCCAAGACAGCAGTGACAGGAGTAGCACTCCAAGAACCTCAGACATACCCGTTCTGTTAAAAACATGGCTTGTTGTGGTTTGGAGCAGGGAGAGAATGGAAGAAGATACTGAAAAAAGCTTGGTTTAACACATGTTGCCCAAAATAGCACAGTGAAAAAATAAAACATTAGCCCATTTGATCAACTTGGGATCCTCATCAGCACCCATTCAATTATTGAACCAGTATTCGTAAAGTCCAGAATACGTCATCAGGCACTCTTGGCAGAGCTAGGAATACAGCAGCAAACAGAACAGACCAGGTCCCTGCTCCCATGAGTCTTGTATTCTACTGGGCAGACACCAGGAAGCACCACTATGCTTATAACATGCCAAGTGGGGATAAGAGCTGGAGACGAAAATGCAGGGTACAAAGGTGGGGCTTCCCAAGGATGGAGAACGCGGTGGCCCCTTGAGGGAGTCCCATGGAGGCAGAGAACAGGAGGAGGTGGCAATGAAGGGACCTGAGGAGGGGCCCTGGGAGGGGCGGGGCGGCCGTGCGGCCACAGGACACGCATTCCAGGTGGAGCCCTGGATGGTACTTGAGCGCTTCGTCTTTAAACACACACACGGTGATGCACACAGCTGCCTCCCCCCAGTTGATCTGTGCGCCCATAAACCACCCCGAACACAGCTTCGTGATGTGAGCAAGAAGGCGAGGGAGTCATTCACACCCCAGGCATGGTGGGTGTACCTAGCCTCCCAGTCAGTGCTCCCTTTGGCAGGCTGACCAGAGGGCATTGCAGGAGGAGTAAAAACACATCTCCCCCATCCTCGCAGACGGTATTTAGGCTCCAGCGTCAAGCGGTAACTGAGAGAAACCCCCCAAGTGTGGGACTGAGCCGCGCTGGGAGGGAACAGCTAACACAATTACCCGCTCCTGTCCCCGTGGTTAACCATGTGATGCACTGTTGGCAGGGGTAGGGGGGGTGATGCAGGGCGGGGGCACCTGACAGGTGGCACAGAGACTGCAAATTAATCATCACTCCTGTGCCGGTGGCTGCATTCGTATCAGGCACATACGTAGTTTACCACACTCTGTTAGGATCAGATATTAATAGCTCCGGTCTGCCTAAATTCTGACTTAATTGGCAGGAAGAAAGCAGAGCCGTGCAGATCTTGACTGAATAATGATGCATTTTGCATTGTTAATAATTCCTGGTGCACGGACGCTACCTTCCTGTGATCACAGGGCATAATTTCTTCTTTATGAATCTTTGAAAAAACAACTATGTGGGGTTTTACTATTAAATTCGATGGTGCTCCTTCGCTGTGCTGTTTAAATTATGAATTGACCTCACTTAGTTGTCAGACTAGGGATTATCAGCTCTAGCAAGCTGTTGGCTCAGGATCATAGGGCGTGTACTCGTAAAATAACTATGCATCCTGTCTAGGACCCTGAGTGCCACTGATGTGCAAATGGAAAACAAGAAAAATGGGCCCTGTGCCCTGAGCCAACAGGGGCTCCTAGGTGCACCCAAGGATTTGGTCCACCAGAACCTGAGCGCCCTCGGTGTGTGCTACTCCATTCCAGGCACTGGGGTGGGCACGGGAAGCTCAAACAGAGGAAAAGCAAGCCCTCGTGCTGTTTGATCATGGACCTGAGTCCTACACACAGATGACTCAGCTAGTGAGTTAGGCAGCATTGTTCACAACTATACCATATGCTGGAATTGAACTAGGAACAAGTTAGCAGTTAATAACATCCTAATTATATGGTAAGGCTGATCTGCCCTTTTAAAGCAGCCTCCCTGTGGACGGAAGAACCAGGAGAGGCTATGGACAAGAGAACGTGCCATTTATTCAGGCACCCAGGGGCAACTACAGAAATGGTGCCATATCCCTGCAACCTTCTGTGGCAGTGGGTTCTGATGAATTCTGATTCCGTCTTTGACCAAAGGATTACTCTAGGAGCTGCATTATCCCCATGGGTTTCCTAGTCTAGGTGATCCTTATGGGTGGGGAGATCATGCATCAGAAGGGACATCTCAGTGGATTATGGGTGGAAGTTTTCACACTGTAAGAGCATTCCACCAGAGCTCAGCCATTCTGTAATAGGCGCAGGTATTAATGCTGTTTCTGGAGCACTTGACAGATCACTCTGTGTGTGTGTGTGTGTGTGTGTGTGTGTGTGTGTGTCCCCATATCCTTTGCTACAATCAGGATTCTCGGAGGTAGGCATATATCTTATTTGTTATTCATTAGAGTCTTGCCCCACTGTGTAGGCTAAAGAATGAATGAATGAATGAAGGGAAGTTAGTTTCCCCTTAGGTAGCAATAATTGTGCTTCTCACTCCAGGTCATCTATGGCCTATGACAAGAAGCTAATTGTCACAGTGAATTCCTATCATGTTTGCTACCTCTGATTCTTTGATGTGTACTTATTCCCATTCTTGTATTTTTAGTTAATTGTCTTTATATATATATAAATCTGATTCCCAACTTCAAGTACCCTAGAGAAATAGAATTAGAGATAGAAATAGAATTTATTGGCTATCCCCTCTGGCCTTGCCCATAGCACCTCCTGTCGTATTGAGCAGAGAGGAAACTATCCATGGTAAGTTTCAGACTAACGAAATTGGATGAAGCGGCTCTGTGGATTTCAAGTGGGATTCACCAGCTGACCTAGACCAGGTCAAGAGTCTGCCTGGACATTAGGTCTTTCCCCAGTCTCTGGACAGGCAACATGAATAAAGATTCAGGCCCACATCCATTGCTTAGATGGCAGGGATCCCAGATCCAGGTCAAGGACAGGATGTGCTTAGAAGGGCATTGTATCCATACTCTGGTGGACTTTGTGGTTTTTCATCCCCCAATTGTATAATTGATTCCTTGTGTCGATGTTCAAGTTTTTCCTTGATGTTGATGAATTTAAAAACAACTGTGTAATTTGGAATGTTCCTAGAACGGACACGAAGGAAGGGTTCCCTTCTTCCCTTGCTCTGCTGTCTCCTCGCTGTCCTTCCCCTCCCCATCTTTTCTCTCTTGGCGCTTCCTTCCCCTGGATGTCCCCCCCCCTCGCCACCTGCCACCTGTGTCCACTCTTCCTTCCTGACATTCCCAGACCCTACTGTGCTGTAGGCAAACGGTTCTGGACCTGAAGCCAAGTTTGTTCCGCAGTGGTACTTGCTGGAACTCTCCTGTAAAGGGAAAAATTACTGGAACTCTCCTCTACAGGGAGTAAATTAGATCACTTCTTAAAGGCCCCCCATTCTAGGGTTATCAACCCAAAATGATTTTCATCCATGTAAATCACAATAGTTATGCTGACTGAAGATACTCTTTTCCACTGTTACAGTGAACTTAAACGAGATCTCTACCAGGTGGCACTTCCCGTAACATTGCTAAGCAGATGGAGAGCAAGTAAAAAGCCACGTGGTCTCCCCGTCCTTCGGTGGAGGGGAGAGCAAGGCCGGCAGAGGCCAGAGGGGCCTTTATCGGCAAAGGGGGCTGCGCTGCGTTTTTCTTTTCCATATAATGCCTAATATGTTCTGACAGCCGAGTGGAGTTTGCACTTTGGAGCATTTTTCTTTGTATATGAAAACCGTTATCTCACATTTCGAGCGGTGTGGGACTTACTTTTCTCGGGATCAGGTATTCATTTTAGTCATGAAAAGGAAAAGGGTATATTTGACCCAAATTACAAAAACCACTGAAGTAAAACTGGCTCATTTTATCCTCCCGCTGTCAGTGAAAAATGCCTTGAGCGTCTCCCACTTGCTGAGTGCTGGGCTCAGGGCTCCGGGGAGTGGAGGCGGGGAGGCGCTGACTCCCGCCTGCAGGAACCTGCATCTGGCCGGTGGCGTGGAACATCGTCGGCGGTCCTGCCCTCACTATGATGGCAGCACAACTCTGAGAAGACCTTGAAGTGTGTCCACGGTGTCTTTGTATCCACTGTATATGAAGGTGTTAAGGACACGGAAAGCAAGGGAAGGCCTGGCATGATGTGGATTAATGCGAGAGAAACTTCTAGAAGGAAAGTGAATATTGAGCAAGGCTTGAAGGAAGAGTGGAGGAGACAGACCAGCAGTGCCTTGTGGAGAATTCGGAAGGAGCAGCGTCGCCGCTAAGCATTAGCTGCTTTGTAAAGGCAGCCTGAGAGCGCCAACTGATGAATCTCCACAGGTAGACAAATGAGGCACGGCTGAACAACTTGCGGAAAATGACAGCATCCAGCTTTCTTTAAGATAAAAATCTATCTCTTCAGATTCCAGAAACACAGGAAGTTATTTTTATTGGTGCTTTATTTTAGGACAATTTAAAACGTGAGGCAAGAAAAAGGCCATGAGAAAAGTGTTTGTGAAGCTTTTTGCTAACAGTGGGCCCATGCCACTACAAGGTGGTCATCTAAGGAACTGGCCACGATCGTTAAATTCTAAAAGTAGTGAAGAGGCAGCCTGAGCTCCTTGGGACTGAGAGGCAGAGGGAAGAGTCTATGGAAGGGCCCTGGAGCAGGAATGCGGGACTGTGGAAGGCTCTGGGAGCCGACCGAGCACGGGCTGTGTGAGGCGCAGGGGAAGTAGGCTGTGCCTGAACGCGACTCCCACCCCGCGACCTAAGGCCTGAATGGTGTATTTGTGTGCTGGGTCCAAACAACAGGAAACATATTGTCTGTCAGCCCAAGAGGCTGGCGGTCCAAAGTCAAGATGGCGGCAGACTTGGCTCCCTCTGCGGCTGTGAGGAAGGATCTTCCCAGGCCTCTTCTGGTTTCTGGGTTTTGCTAGCACTCTTTATTATTATTATTATTTTTGGCTTCTAGAAGGATCACCCTGATCTGTACCTTCATCTTCACATGGTGTTCCCTCTGTGTCCCAAATCTCTGTGTCCAAATTTCTCCCTTTTTTAAGGACACCAGTCACATTGTATTAGGGCCACAGTAATGACCTCAACTTGATTGCTTCTTTAAGGTCCTTGGCTTCAAATAAATTCACGTTGTGAGGTACTGGGGGTTAGGACTCGGACCTATCTTTTTGGGGGGGGGGGGGGCAGGACACAATTTAACTCATAGCCAGTAGTTAAAACAGCGAATTTGGTGATTGCCTTTTAATTAGACTCTACTAAAACAACGACATGTTTGTTTAGCACAATCAGGACCAAATTACAGACCAAGGTTGTCTATGAATCTGTAAGACTGTGCCTGCATTTCCTAAATACAATGGAGGTTCAAGTCCTGAATTTTATACCAAGAAATATAACTCAGTCAGTGTTCCATAAGGCAAAAACCATGTTATGAGGTAAAAAATAAATGTCCTGGTCGAAACATTCTGACACTGAACTTCTGGATGTAAACCATGGAGAGCAAACGATTTTTCAGCGGGTGTGATTTGTTCACACCTCCTTTAGCCTGCCTCACATCCTGCATATGGTGGCGTGGGTCCCCAAATCACCACTCGGTCTCCACGGACCACCCAGTTAGACCATCACGTCCGTGTTCCTGACTCTAGCCGGTGCATGAAGGTAGCAACATTATTAAATAGCTTGTAGGAACTCTGAAGACAAAGGCCCTGGAAACAATCACACACAATTCCGGGAAGGTCTTTCCAAGTCCCTGTTTGTAACTCAGGGAAGGACCCTATCAGCAGGTGAGATGTGCTGCTTCCTCGTCTCTGTTCTGGAGTGTTCTGGAGCTCAACTGTGTTGCATTGTAACTGAAAACATACTAGCACCGTCTACGCACATCTTTAAGTGAGCGAGGATGGTCAGAGAATTCTGGAGGGCCTTTATTGTTTACAGGACATCATGTCATTATTAATGTTAACTTTATAAGGCGCCGTTTGGAATATGGATCTTGAGGAACCTCGCCATGAAACACCACCTTGGTGCTAATGACTAGTCTTACCTTGGACCCTGGAATCAAGGAGCCTGGGGGTGTAGATGCTGTGGGAACAGGTGACCATTTATATCTTGAAGAGGCTGCAGCTGTAGGTTTGGGCCTCCACAGAGCTGAGTGATAGTAAGTGCCGTGAATGTGTGCAATGTTGATTTTGCTGATGGTGTCTTTATAGAGAAATGCATACTTGAAAATAGGTATGACTGAAATCGATGAAAGTGCATAGCAATTCTCTAATGGAAACTCAGCTCTCTGCAGTGTGAAATCAGGGGCAGATGAAGGCCCTGCGATGCATACAGTTGGCAGTCCCATGGGTCTAAGGACTGCTGTTCTGTCGGAGGTGACAAAATGCTCTCATATTGTTAACCTCTTTTATTCCACAGAACATTCCTGAAATTGGGGACCTTGAAGATATTATTCTCATTTTATGTGTCAAGAAAGTGTGGGTAGGTCTAGATAATGGAATATTCTTGAGCCCTGAAAAGAAATGGGCTTTCAAGCCACGAAGAAACACGGAAGAAGCTTAGATACAGAGCACTAAGTGAAAGTAGTTGGTCGGAAAAGGCTACAGACTGTGGGATCCCAACTCTGTGACATTCTGGAAAAGACAGTACTGCAGGGACAGTAGAAGGATCAGTGGTTGCCAGAGGCTGGGGAGAGAGGGATGAATGGGGGAGCGCAGAGGGTTTTAGGGCAGTGAAATGATGCTGTGTGATCCTATAATGATAGATACATGACATCATGCCCTTATCCAGACCCATAGAATGCACAGCCCCAAGAGTGAACCCTCACGTAAACTCTGGACCCTGGGTGATGATGACGGGTTCATTCACTGTTCAGATGCACCGTGCTGGTGGGGGTGCTGATAATGGAGGACACTGTGCAGATGTGAGGACACAGAGTACATGGGAACTCTCTGTCCCTCGCACTCAGCTTTGCTAAACTGCTCTAGAAAATAAAGTAAGGCTGTTTAAAGAAAAGAAAGGAAGTGTGGCTCAGGTGGTTAAGGAACATGTGTGCAGAGCTGAGGCAAGAACCCTTGCCTTCCTTTCCAGCAAGGTCCTCCCTCAGCCGGGACCTTCCGTAGCAGAGCACACACAGAGGAAAGTGCTCCCCTTGGTCCCCCTTGGCCCTCCCCCTCGGGCCAGAGCCACCCTCCGCTGCAGCAGATCCAATCCTGCTCCTCTCCGCGGGGTCGGCCGTTGTCCTTGGGAAACCAAGTCACAGACTCCAGTCTATCCATCTTCAAAGATTGCAGTATTTTATTAAAAGGCAATCGAACATTTGGTTTGCTGTCATTGTGTAATCATGAAATATTTCAAACGCACAGACGAGGGCAGAGCGCATCATTGACGAACACCCACGTCCAAGACTCTCACAGTCAACAAACACGGTCTACGTTGGCCATTGTGCCTGGGCTCGAGAAAAAGATGCTGCTGGTCACCTGCTCAAAGTATGTCAGTTAGGCTAAAGTACTAGTTAGGTTCAACGACTGGTTAGGTTAAACTGGGTAGCATGGTTTAAGTCTCTTACTTAATTGTTGATATGTTCTGTCTACTTTTGCAGTCAATTCCTGAGTGGGGAGTATTGAGATCTCCACCTGTATTTGTAGATGTGTCCTGTTCTCTTTTCAAGTCTGTCCAGCTTTCCTTAATAAATATTGAAAGTGTGTCATTAAGCACGTACACGTTGAAGACTTTTAAGTCTTCCTGAGGAATTGACTTTTTCATCGTTCTGAAACGTCTCCCGTAATATTCCCTTATGTCTGTCGATATCCCTTGTTCTGCGGCCAATTGTGTTTCGTATTAGCTCGCTCACACAGCCAGTGCTGCCTCCTTGTGATTAGGTTTTGTGTCCCTTTACATCTACACTCTTCACATCTTTATATTTCAAGTACGTTTCTTACAGATAACACAGAGCTAGGTCTTACTTTTTTCCTTGGGTGTGTTTCTTTTCAACTTGACAATCTCTGCCTTTTATTTTTTATTTTTTTTTTTTTAATTTTTTTTTAACGTTTATTTATTTTTGGGACAGAGAGAGACAGAGCATGAACGGGGGAGGGTCAGAGAGAGAGGGAGACACAGAATCGGAAACAGGCTCTAGGCTCTGAGCCATCAGCCCAGAGCCTGACGCGGGGCTCGAACTCACGGACCGCGAGATCGTGACCTGGCTGAAGTCGGACGCTTAACCGACTGCGCCACCCAGGCGCCCCTACAATCTCTGCCTTTTAAACAGACTGTTTAGACAAACGATCACGGCCTGTTTTTGTCAATAAAGCTTTTGTAAATTAGCCATGGGCATTTGTTTATGTATTGTCTACGGCCCGTTTGCATGACCAGAAGTAGTCTCGGTGGAGACTGTGGCCCAGAAAGCCTAAAGCATTTGTTATTTGTCCCTTTGGAAAAAATATGTGTGGACGTTTCGACCGTTGAGTGTCATGTAATAATCCACATGACTTAGTTTAAACCTACCATCTTTCTCCATCCATCAGTTGATGGACATTTAGGCTCTTTCCATAATTTGGCTATTGTTGAAGGCGCTGCTGTAAACATATGCTGAGCGAAATAAGTCAGTCAGAGAAAGACAGACCTCGTATGTTTTCACTCATATGTGGATCTTGAGAAACTTAACAGAAGACCATGGGGGAAGGGAAAGGGAAAAAAAAATAGTTACAGAGACGGAGGGAGGGAGGCAAACCATAAGAGACTCTTAATTCCAGAGAACAATCTGAAGGTTGATGGGGGTGTGGGGGAGAGGGGAAAACGGGTGATGGGCAATGAGGAGGGCACTTGTGGGGATGAGCACTGGGTGTTGTATGGAAGCGATGAACCACGGGAATCTACCCCCAAAACCAAGAGCACCCTGTATACACTGTATGTTAGCCAGTTTGACAGTAAATTACATTCAATAAATAAGTAAGTAAGTAAGTTAATCTACCTACCTTCTTACTCTTTGGTTTTTTGTTGTTTTTTTTTTTTCTTGTTTTTTTTTTTTTTTTTTTTTGGTTTCATGGTGTGTTTTTGTTTTTTGTTTTGTTTTGTTTTTCTTTTTTGTTTATTTTGCATCCCATCTGATTTTTGGTTCAATATTTCCTGTCCACTTTTGGTTGCTTGAGATTATTCTTCCATTTTTTTTCTCCACTCTTGGGTTATTGGCTAAAACTCTGTTCCACTCTTTCGTGGTTGCTCTAGGGTTAACGTGAGCATCTTCCCTGAGCACAGTTTATCTTCAATTGAGTTCATGCTGCTCTGCATGAAGGTTTCTATCTTACAGCAGCGTTCTTCCATTTCTGTTATACCAACCTTTCTGATACTTTGTCATACATTTTGTTTGTACCTCTGTTATAAACTCCACAACGCATTTTTATTTTCAGTTCAGAAGTATTTTCAAAAATGATTAATAAAGAAATAGCTTTTGGGACACCTGTGTGGCTCAGTCAGTTAAGCATCAGACTCCTGATTTCAGCTCAGGTCATGATCTCATGGTTCATGAGATCGAGCCCTAAGTTGAGCTTCTCAGGGACAGGGTGGAGCCTGCTTGGGATTCTCTCTCTCTCTCTCTCTCTCTCTCTCTCTCTCTCTCTCTCTCTGTCCCTGTCTTGCATACACACACTCTCTCTCTCAAAAGAAATAAATAAACTTTAAAAAAACAAATAAAAAATAGATTTATGTTTACTCACCTTTTTATTAGTTCTTAATCTTTTTTATAGATACAGATTTCCCCTGGCATCATTTTTTTTTCTGCCTGAGTAAACTTCTTCTAACATTATAGAGCTGGTCAGTAGGCAGTGAGTTCCCTCAGCTTGCGTTTATCTGAAAAAGTCTTTATGTCATTTTAATTTTCTTAAAAATATTTTTTCTGAATAAAAAAATCCAGGTGGGTGATTTTTTTTCTTTTGGGAAATTGTAACATTTCATTTTTTTCACTAGGATTGCCTAGTTTCTGAGAACTCCATCACCATTCTTTTTTTTTTTTTTTTTTTTTTTGTAATGTAATTTATTGTCAAGTTAGCTAACATACATTGTATACAGTGTGTTCTCGGTTTTGGGGGTAGATCCCCATGATTCATCGCTTACATACAACACTCAGTGCTCATCCCCACAAGTGCCCTCCTCAATGCCCATCACCCATTTTCCCCTCTCCCCGCCCCTGCATCAACCCTCAGTTTGCTCTCTCTATTTAAGAGTCTCTTATGGTTTGCCACCCTCTCTGTTTGAAACTATTTTTTCTCCTTCCCCTCCCCCATGGTCTTCTGTTAAGTTACTCAGGTTCCACATATAAGTGAAAACGTACGGTATCTGTCTTTCTCTGACATATTTCACTTAGCATAATACCTTCCAGTTCCATCCACGTTTTTGCAAATGGCAGAATTTCATGTCACAATTCTTATCTTGTTCCTCTGTGTGTGTTTCTCTGGACACATTCAAAACTTTATCGTTACCTTTGTTTTTTGGCAGTTTGCACATGATGTGCATAGACGTAATTTTCTTTGTGTTTAGCCTGCTTGGGTTCAGTGGGTTTTATGGCTTTATTGTCAGTTCTGTTCCATTCACCCTCCCCTCACCTCCTATTTCTCCCATCCCATTCTCTGTCCTCTTTCTGGGATGACCCTTCCATGTACGTGAGACCATACCCATTCTAATGGAGCTCTGGATGCTCTGGTCTGCTTTTGTTTTATTTTTCTTTTTCATCTTTCCTCATAATAATAATGTTAAAGAATAGAAGTCAGACCCAAAAGAATACCACCGTGATTCCACAAACTGATCTGTGGGGATAAAAGGCAGGAGAGGAGTGGCTGTCTTGGGGTTGAATGGGATGGTCGAAAGGTGCTTAGGGGTTTTGTCGTGTCTGGTAAAATTCTATTTCTCAATTTCCATGCTCATTACACTGGGTGCATTTGCTGCAGAAATTCACTGAACTGTATACATAATTTGTGCACCTTTGCTGGATGTGATATTCTTCAATTTAAAATTTTATTTTAAAATTAAACATTCCAATGTATCCTTTTTCTAAAAGTTGTAAATTTTGTTTATGTGTACAACCTTTTACCAGTGTCTTTTATTTACATTGTGAAGAAAGGACATACCTTTATTTTTCTCCTCCACGAAGAGTCCTTTTTTTTCCTATCATGATTTATTAAATCGCATCATTTCCTGGTGGTTTTATTACAGTAACGGTCGTTTGCCAACGCCATGCATGATGGCTTGTGTTTGTCTTCTCATTCCCGTTCTGTTTATAATATGAATCAGGGATCAGCTTTCAAGTTCATTAAAATCCCTATTGGTATGTTTATTGAAATCCTATTGAATTATTAATTTGTAGAGAATTGACAACTTATAAAATTGAATGATCCCATCCTGCAGTAGGATATAAAACCTAAGTAGGTAGGTCTTAAGTCTTCCGATATAATTCTGTACCATTCACCCTAAATGTCTTAAATATTTTAGAATGATTATTTGTATATAATTTTTAAAGAGTATAAATTATTTTTTTAGTCACACTTTTCATTGTTACCAGTGAATAGAAATGCTAATGACTCTTTAATGTGAATCTTGTTTCGAGTGATGTCACCGATGTCTGTCATTTCTAACTTCAATCTGATGGATTCTCTTGGGTATTTTATCAGACATCTGCACACAGTGACAACTTTGTTTCTTCTTTGCTTGACACGTTTTCTTTGTTTGTTGTTCTTTTGCTTTTTGCCTTCCTGCACTAGCTAGTACTTCCGGGCCAGTGTTGGTCTAGAAACCAGGAGAGCATGATCTCTCATCCTCTTTTAAGTTTATTTATTTATTTTGAGAGAGAGAGAGAGAGAGAGAGCACATGATCAAGGGCAGAGAGAGAGGGAGAGAGAGAATCCCAAGCAGGCTCTGCACTGTCAGCACGGAGCCCAATGTGGGGTTCGAACTCACGAACTTCAAGATCATGACCTGAGCCAAAACCAAGAGTCGGGCACTTAATCGACTGAGCCATCTGGGCGCCCCTCTAGTCCTCTTTTTAATGTAAAGGGAATATTTCTGTTTTCTTCATCAGTGAGTATGGTTTCCTATGTGCTCTGGTAGCTGCTGTCTAGAAGATTAATAAAGATGCCTTCTAGTTCCAGCTTCAATTTCTTTATTTTTGAATTATAAGTCAGTGTTGGATTTTCAAAGGATTTATGATTCTATACATATAGAGGTCATCCTGTTTTTCTTTTTAATCAGTTACTAAATGAAATTCCCAATGTTAGACTGACCATCATTGCATTCTTGAGATACCTTATTTAGATATGAAGTATTTTTTATTTATTTATTTATTTTTTAATTTTTTCAATGTTTATTTATTTTTGGGACAGAGAGAGACAGAGAATGAACGGGGGAGGGGCAGAGAGAGAGGGAGACACAGAATCGGAAACAGGCTCCAGGCTCTGAGCCATCAGCCCAGAGCCCGACGCGGGGCTCGAACTCACGGACCGCGAGATCGTGACCTGGCTGAAGTCGGACGCTTAACCGACTGCGCCACCCAGGCGCCCCAAGATATGAAGTATTTTTCAAATACTTACTGCTGATTATGTTTTGAGGGCTTTATTTTTATTTTTATTTTTATTTTTATTTTTATTTTTCACTAGTTATATAAGCAAGAGGATATTGATTCCATCAGGGCTTGATACTGTTGGGGTTCATTAATTCCTTTTAAACTATTGTTTCAGTGTCTTTAATGGTTACAGTTCTATTTAGGAGTATTCCTGAGTCCAGTCCAATATCTGTTTAGAAAACCATCAATTACATCTGAGTTTTCAAAATCATTATAAAATCATTCACCCTTTTTCACCTGATATTGTTCTAAAGTAGTTATGCCTTGCGTTTCATTCCCAATATTGTTCGCCTCTTTTCTGTTTTGGTTTTGACTGATTTTGACATAACTTTGCATGTTTGCATTCTATTTCAAGACCTCTGCTTTGGTTTTCCTTTTTCTCTTTTCATCCTTGCTTTCTCTCTCATTAATTTCTGCTCCTTTGTACTATTTCCTTCCTTCCACCATATTTATTTGCATCTGCTGTTTTTTAAATCTTGGAGATGAAATTTTAGCACTGTGTTCAGTCTCTTCTTATTTGAGAGAATGAGTGTGAATCTCCCTCGATTATTTGAGCAGCATCCACAGATCTCGAGATGGCGTGTTTGATTGTTATTCAGTGCTAAATATTTCACATTTTACATTATAATTTGCTGGTCATGTATTTTTGATTTCTGAATTCGTGCTTACTTTTACCGGTGGCTTTTTGTTGTCGGTTCCTAATTTATTGGCATGCGGAGAATGGACGCTGTTCGAGACACAGTGTGAGTGCCCCCCTGAGACTCTGTAGGCCCCCTGCGTGGTCAAGCTTCATAACAGTGATGAGTTTCTAACCACTGAAATACAGTTCTGAAGCTATTCATTCACTAGCTTGGTTTCTATGATTACAGACGAATGTTGACTGCCCTAAGATACTTTGTTTTTCCTGCGTACTTGGTCTCCTTGTTCTCTTTATTGGCTCGTTTGGGATTTGGGTCAAATGTTGTTCTCTCGGCCCATCCTGCACTCGTGTCCTGTGTTAATTTCCAGTATTCCCACTCCATCTTCTTCAGCGCCCCTCCGGTTGGGCCTAATAATCATCATCGCTGGACACTGCCTGCCCTCAGTCGTGCCTCTGCTCAGTGTGGGCAGGGCATCTCCCTCCTTCCTGCGTTCGGTCCCCGCTGGCAGACGCGTCGGTGAATGTCTCCGATGGATCATCTGCTTCACCTGTTGGCTTGGCCATCACGTAAATAAGAGCTTAGCTAGGATTTTAGGTTGTTTCTCCTCCCCTTTTCGAAGGGGATAATTTCTTTCCCTCTAGCCTTCTTGCCGAGTACATAATTCTGCGAACAGACTAACTTTTGTTCTGTTGTAGGAAAGCTATCTTTTTTTTTCTGATTGCTTTTACCCATGTCTTAGGTTTTCACTGTGATTTACATGTGTAGGGGTTCATTTTTGTTTATAATGCTCCTGACTGCTTGTACTTCTCCACTCTGAGGAACCATGTTCTGGGTCTAAACAACTCCATACCATATTCTGTTTATTCAAAGAAAATGCCTTCTTGTGTTCTTTTCTTCCCTTCCAGAATGCCTTCGACGCGTATTGGACCTTCTTATTTTATCTTATGTAACGTTAATGTTTATTTCTATCTCATTATCTCTTAATGCTATATTGTACACACTTTGCTCTAATCTGTATTCCAGTTCATTAATTTCTTTTCAATTATGCTTAATCTGTTGCATAATGGGTCCATTAAGTTTTTATTTCAGTGGATATATGCTTTATAATATCTAGACATACTGTTTGGTTTTTTTAAAAAAAACTTTCTACGTGGAGGGTGCAGATTCTTTCATTTACTCTGCCCACTTGAGGGTGGTTTATTTTTTATGGTTGATAATTTTGTATTGCGAGTGCTTCTTAAGTGAGCCGAGTTTGACTGTGTCGTCTTCATCACCAAGGTGACCCTGTGAAGTGGTTTGTGTGTGACTTTGCTGGTGCTGTGGGGTTCTAACTTGCCTGCACTGCGTTTGTGTTAATTTCTCCCCGGAAATTCCCTGCCAATCAGATGGTACAGATATAGACTCCATACATGCACAGGGCAACAGCTTTTGGTTCCAAACTCTTGTAGGAAAACCCCCAGTCCCCACCCCACCCCACCCATAGCCCTGGCTTGACAGAAAACTGCATTGCCCCTTTCCAGTGCCAGGAGAATTTTCTAGTCCCATTGTAAAGGAAGACTGATTCATATGTGGGTACTGGCTCTTTTAAGGAGTCCACGGTTTCAGCCCATGACCCCACTGAGGCCCAGGATACCTGCCCCGCCTCCTTGAGGGCATTCAAGCCTCAGATTCCCACTCTAAGCCTGTATTCAGTCATCACACCCCCATTAGTTGCCCACAGTTAAGCTGGGACTTGATATTTTCATGGCGAATCTTATCTTCATTTCTGCATCTAGAGATTTCCCATATTCCAAGCTTTGTATATTCCCCCAAATTTTCGTGATATTGTATCCATGTACATTTACGGGGAGGGTGTTCTCTGTCCACTTAATATACCGTATGGCAAAACCCCAGTGGCGTCTTTATTCTCCGCACTGTCCCCGTAAGTGAGCCCCACTGTGTGACTCCCTGTCCCCTGGTTCGGGCTCATGCATTTTGCACGGAGCATTATCTCAAGAGAGACGTTGCTTCTGGTAGGCAAGCTTACAAGTCAATTCACTAAGGGAATTACTTTCTAGTCGTGTTTGTGTTGATCTGGACTCATTGTTCCTGTTTATTTAGACAAGAGCATTTGTTTTCGCTCCTGCACTTGGAGTGTAATATTCTCCGCTGTTCCCGGTAACTCGGACACACCTCGTAGTGTTCCCGTGTCACTCGGTGTGCACACTCACACCCACACGTGCACGCACTCACACACGTCAGCACACGGCACGGCAGGGTGGTCAGTCAATGCAGAGCAGGCGTCCTTGTCTTACTGACATGCGCTCACAGCCTGTCTCTTACCCTTGTCTTCCCACGCCATCCTGACATTACCTCTGGGGTTCATGTGAGGCGATCTCCGTGCAACATGCTGTAGCTTACAGATTCCTTTCCTGGAATCGGCCTTTCCTTTCAATAGATCTGTTGGTTCCTTCGAACCCTGGCATATTTTTAGGCATTATTACTGCATAGTTTTAGAATTATTACTGGGATCAAGCCCCCTGTCAGGCTCCACCCTCACAGCGCAGAACCTGCTTCGGATTCTCTCTCTCTCTCTCCCTGTCTCTGTGCTCCTCCCCCCCCCCCTTGCTCTCTCTCTCTCTCCCTCTCTCAAAATAAAATCAAAAAAGAGATTTTAAAAAAGAAATTATTACTGCCTTTTGCATTCTCTTGGGAACACAAAAGTGTCTGTCTTACCCTTGGTGTCCCATGTCATGTATAGCCATCTGGAACTCAGGTCAACCTGTCTATTCATTCATTCCTTTGCTTAGTAGGTATTCATTGAGCACCTGTCATGTTGCGGGTGAGGTATTAGATGCTGGATATACACTAGTGAACATAATCGACTCTGCTCCCCGGAAGGGGAACAAAGAAAGTCCTGTCCCTGTTTTTACTGCCCCATGGTCCAACCGAAGAGATGAGATTTCTGTGAACTACACTGAATGTAAAACGAGTGATAGAAGTAGTCACTGCAGCCCCTTAGAGGCAACAGAAAGCATTGTGGTTCGTGCAGTTCCACAGGGCTTCGCCTAACAGACAGACTTGGAATTGGATCTTGACAGAAGAGAATTTATCCTGTCCAAAAATATAGATGGGAAGGCATTTCAGGTGAGGAGAAGGAAATGAGCTGAAAATCTACCCAGGGTTCTGCGGGGTGCAAAGAAAGAACAGCTTCAGGGGAGGAGGGAGTGCTCAAGTTCGGCTGAAAATTGAATCCCCTGTCACTTGGAGGTACTGACTTTTGACAACAAATTTGTCATTTCTTGCAGCAAATGTTTCCCATTTAATGGAAAATTTCTTCTTTGAGGTCTGTGATGGCGTATTGCGTCTCTGGCCAGTATTTGATCTTTGAGCTTAAGATTTTGCATCCATGTTACATCAAGGTTCATATTGAAGCCCAAGTAAAAGCTGTTCCAGTTTCCATTATCACATTATTTGTATCTGTGCGGTGCGTGTGCGTGCCTGTGCATGTGCACACGCTTCTGTTTGCATCTCTCCTCTGGGATTTCTGTCAGACCCTCTTTTCTCCAGAGCGCACACGGGTTTTTCACTCTTATCCACCATCTGACCGGCCTTTTACACCCCAGCGGCTCAGGTGACACTGGGCCCTTTCTCGCTAGATTGTAATTTCCAACTGCCAGCCACTCGCCTGTGTAAGAAATCGATGCTGAATCATCTTTTCTTCAGTTCTTTCAAACGCTGAATCTAAAGCATATTTTAAACCCATGCTGGCGGCCAGTTAGATTCATTTACTGTGCTAGAGCCTGTCTGGCCACTTGCCTGAGATGGATTTGTATCCATGATTACACATTATAAATGGTTTCGTGCAGTTAACTATGCAAAGGGTCTAATGTGGTGCCCAAAACTGTTACCTAATGACTTGTGACTCACATGTGTCTTGTAAATGGTATTCCAATTAATAGTTCTTCCTCCACTGTGGCTAGATAAGGTAGAATCTTTTTGATAAAATACATGGGTTAGCTCAGATAAATTATGTTGCTTTTTACACACACACACATACACACACACACACACACACACACACACACACACATCTCTTTCCCTCACTAACTTGGGAGCTAGATAAAGACAGAGGGAGTCTTATTATTTCCACTGTCAACAGAAGCACTTGACACAAAATGGGGCTCCATAAATCTTTGTAGTTCCCTTCCCCCCAAAATTACCCCCTGGACCTCTTTGGGTACCCATGAGCAATGCTCTGTCTCTTGGTTCTAGAAATTCTTTCTTGCCTCCTTGTCTCACATAAATGTCCCAGAGAAGTTATTTATCTATTTATTTTTTTATTTTATTTTATTCTTTTTTTTACCAGCACTCAACCGGCCATTCTCCATAAATACCAGGTGCCTTTGTTTTTAGCAGCGCGGCTTCTGGGAAGGCTGCTAGTGCTTTATTTCGGGTGTCATTGTGATTTTTTAAAATTAAGCTTTTTATTTGGAGACACTTGATTCACATGCCGTTGTAAGAAATGATGCAGACAAATCCCTTATGCAATTTGCCCACTTTTCCTGAATGGTGACATCTTGCAAAAGTGTAGTACAATATTACAATGAGGACATTGATATGGAGACACTCCACAGGTGTTGTTCAGATTTCCACAGTTCGTGTGTGTGTGTGTGTGTGTGCGTGGTTCTGTGCAGTCTTGCCATATGTATAGATTTGTGCAGTGTCGCCGCAGTTAAGATACAAAGCACTTCCACCATGAGGACCCTCCTCTTTTCCTCCAGCCTCCCCTACCCTCCAACCGTTATCTGTTGCCCATCTCTATAATCTGTCATTCCAAGAATGTTGTATAAACAGAATCAGAAAGTACGCGATCTTCCCATGTTGGTGTTTCCCACTTCGCTTAATTTCCTAGAGATCCACGCAAGTTATCAATAGGTCATGTGCCCCTTGTACTGCCCAGCAGTTGTCTGCGGTGTGGACCTAACAATTTAATCATTTACCCACTGACGGGCACCTGGTTTCCAGTTCTGGGCTCTTCCAAACGAAACTGCTCCGCACATGCATGTACAGGGTTTTCGGTGAACTTAAGTTTTCGTTTCTCTCGCGTAGATATCCAGAATTCAGTTGCTGGGTCATCTAACAATTGGATTTTTCGTTTTTTAAGAGACGGCCTCCATTTTCCAGACAGGCTGTATCATCTTCCCACCTGCACTTTGAGAGTGACTCAGTTTCTCCACATCCTTACCAGCATTTGGTGTTGTCATTCTTTTGTGTTTTAGCCGTTCCGAGAGGTGTGTGGTGATAACTTGCTTTTGAAATTGTAATTGGATGTTTTGTTTGGCCCTGCCCAGAAGCCAGCCAGTTAGGGATTGCAGGTGTAGTAAACCTTACGTGGCAGAGAAAGTAAATGGCTCAAATGGTCGGAGGCTTATTCAAGGTCACAAGGCTAAGCAGTGGTCTGTCAAGGACCCTGTGTTCCTGACTCATTGTTTGCTGTGCCTCCTGTTGACTAAGCTTCTAACGGATAACAAAGTCTATTATTCCTAAAACCTTGAGGACTGGCCAGCCCTCCCCGCTTCTCCCTTAATGTTAGAACATGAGACAAGCGCAGTTAATGCTAGAACATCAGACACACGTAAGGCTGCCTTGCAGCACATCCATCAGCAGAGGGAACGGAGCTGGGGGCCGCCACACCTCACATGCCAGCTCCTGGTGTGATGCACTTGGGTGGGGGACGGGGACCACGTCTGTTCTTTTCATGCGCCTTCTTTTCAGTCGGCCTCTTCAAGGCCACTCTCCAGCTGCAGACGCCCTCTCTGCCTCCCTCGTCCTCCCGCCTGGCTGTCCCCCCACCTCTCCCTCTCCTGGGCTCTGCTCCTTCCTCATTTTCCCCTTTCCTGTGGCCTCTCCTTTCCTGCTCCCCGTCCTGACCACCATCGGTCCTTTGCTCTCCTCACCTCCCCCTTCCCTCTCGAAAGAAGTGAGGGCTGACACAGGGCTAGGTTGTGTTCTGGCTGCGACTTTCCTTCTGTCGAGTCGGTTTAGATACGGGCGGAGTTGGAGTCTGTCTGAACTCAGTAGTGATGAGATGAGCCTATGGCGCTTGAAGGGAAACAGGGAGGAAGGTGGATTCCATTCCGTTTGCGTTTTTCCTTCTCTGGCAAGCCCTCATGTACCTTCTTTCTCCAGACAGAGTTCACGTGCGAGGGAAACACGTCTACACTCCATACAGATTGCCGTCCCTTGTTTTTAAATGGTTTATTGGATTTTATGGCTCGGCTTTCTTTTCTCGGACAAAATTTGTCCTACCTTCCCTGGAAAAAAAACAAACATGTTATTCTGGACTATCGGGGGGTTCCTTAATAGCGTGTACTTAAAATAATGTCAACAGCAAAGCAGTCAGTAGAAACGTCTAGTAAAATGCTCCTGGGAGTGAACGTAAAATGTTAATGTTTCCTTTAATTGAAGCATTCTGAGATGTTAGCATTAACCATCTAGGGTACTGTTATTAGCCAACAAAGCAGAGGAGAGACCAGGGAAGGCCTTAGCAACACTAAGGCCTTTCTAGTACACGTTCATTGAAAGGACTTGCCCTCGATCAAAAATCGCAACATGGGACGGTGTGTCCAGCATTGTCTGCCAGCCCTCATGTCCACGGACAAACCTTGCACAAGTCAAACTCCTGAGCACCCAGGCTCCTCATCTGTGGCATGAGGGTCATGGTTCTTCACCTCCCTTGTGTCCGAGGTTTACTCGGGCAGACACAGGGAGAGCCGACAGGCAGAGGATTCCACTCAGCGGGGTCCGGGTCGGGCGCCACAGGCCCCCGGACGTCCCACTCGGACAGGTCGCTGGTCAGCAGCGAGAGTGTGCGTCTCCCTGGGGGCATTTTGACTTTTCTGCACAGCAGAGTTTGCAGGGAGGCCTGGATCCTTGTCCCTCTTTATCACGAATAGATTCCTGGCACCCGAAAGCAGAGCCGAACACCGAGCCAGACCTGATAGACCTGCCCCTACAAATAGCAAAATCCCTCTTTCCTTACATTTGTTATTCATCCCGGATTGCCCTCAAACTTCTTTCTCAGTGGCCATGATTGGTTACGTTATGAATTTTAAAATATTGAAATCCATTTTAGGCTTCCAGTTTTTCTTAATGTGGTAAATATGTGTATTTCTCAGTTCAAGCCTTCGTGGGATCCTGGTGGCCATTGAGCACGTCCTTGGTGCTGGATGCCTGCCACTGCCTGTGCCCGCAGACAGCACGTGGGACCATCCCCTACAGAAACTGGGCGCGCACTGAACCCTTACACAGCCCCTGTGCCCTTACACAGCCCCCCAGGCGGCCTCTGGGAGCCTGCCTGTTCTAGCTACTTCGTGTAGACACGGTCACCAACTCTTCGTGCTTCTGTGCCTGGGTTGTTGCACTTAGCGTGATGTTTTCCTCTCCGGATTTTGGAGAATCTTCTTCCCCGGGAGGTTTGTAAGCAGAGAAGCAGACTGCCCATTTCCTGGGATGCCTCAGGTACAGCCCCACACAGCAGCCCGTGATTTGGTTTCCTCGGTGCCAAGCACCCCCTGGGAAAGCCTGCCTGTCCCTGTGCCGTGGAAAGCTTCGCGCAGGTCACGGGACAGCAGCTGTTCCCATCACCGGAAGCGGCTGTATCTGGAGGCCTCGGGAGTTGACCCACAGTCTCTCAACACGCCCTCCAGATACTCTGTCTGGCTGGGTGTCCTGTCAGCCGGTGGCTTCCAGCATTTGTGAACATCTGAACCTTCCCGGGGGCTGCTGAAGAAGCCAGTTCTCACTCCCACCCTCTACAGACTGACGAAGCAGGTCCAGGCCAAGACTGAGAGATCTGCACTTCTAAGAGCTGAATCGAATGCTCCAAGCAACTTCGCAAAACCGAATACTGTCTGCTACAAACAGCCCACAGTCGTTCACAAAATTGGGAGCTTAAGAAAGTTGCAAAACCGGGGGCGCCTGGAGGGCTCAGTCGGTTAGGCGTCCAACTTTGGCTCAGGTCATGATTTTGCGGTTCATGAATTCGAGCCCTGTGTCAGGCTCTGTGCTGACAGCTTAGAGCCTGGAGCCTGCTTGAGATTCTGTGTCTCCCCCTCTCTCTGCCCCTTCCCTGCTCATGTTGTCTCTCTCCCTCAAAAATAAATAAACATTTAGGGGCACCTGGGTGGCTCAGTCAGTTAGGTGTCCAACTTCGGCTCAGGTCATGATCTCACTGCTCGTGGGTTCGAGCCCCGCGTCAGGCTCTGTGCTGACAGCTCGGAGCCTGGAGCCTGATTCAGATTCTGTGTCTCCTTCTCTCTCTGCCCCTCCCATGCTCGTTCTCTGTCTCTCTCTGTCTCTCAATAATGAATAAATGTTAAAAAAAATTTTTTAATAAATGAATAGACATTTAAAAAATGAAGTTCCAAACCCCCCTTTATTTTTTTTATTTTTAATATTTATTTTATTCTTTTATATTGAAGGATAGTTGACATGCAACGTTACATTAGTTTCAGGTGCACACCATAGTGATTTGACAATTCTGTACATGATTCAGTGCTCACCATAATATGTGTGGTCGCCATCTGTCACCGTACAACATTATTACAGGATTATTGACTACATTTCCTGTGGTGTACTTTTCATCTCTGTGACTTATTTATTTCATGCCTGGAAGTCTGTACCTTTTAATCTTCTTTATCTATTCTGCCCAGCCACCCACCTGCCTTCCCTCTGACAACCACTAGTTTGTCCTCTGTATTTAAGAGTCTGTTTTTTGTTTTTTTGTTCATTTGTTTTGTTTTTTAGATTCCACATGTAGGTGAAATGATAAGGTATTTGTCTTTCTCTGCCTGACTTATTTCACTTAGCATAATATGCTCTAGGTCTATCTGTGTTGTCCCAAATGGCAAGATGTCATTTTTGTATATATGTATATACATACACACATACACACACACACACACACACACACACACACACACACAGTGGAATATTACTCAGCCACACACACAAAATATACGTATACACACAAATACCTGTGTATATATATACACACATATATATGTATATAGACACACATATAACATGTATATGTATACTCAACACATTTTATCAGTTCTTCCACTGATGGACACTTAGGTTGCTTTCATATCATGGATTTTGTAAACAATGCTGCAATGAGCATAGCAGTGCACATATCTTTTCAAATTAGGGTTTTTGTTTACTTTGGCTAATACCCATAGTGAAATTACTGGATCATATGGTATTTATATTTTTATTTTTTTTAAGGAGCCTCCATATCGTTTTCCATAGGGCACCAACAGCGTACGAGGGTTCCTTCTTCTCCACGTCCTTGCCAATACCTGTTGTGTCTTGTGGTTTTGGTATTAGCCACTCTGACAGGTGTGAGGTGGTATCTCATTGTGGTTTTGATTTGCATTTCCTTGATGATGGGTGATGTTGAGCATCTTTTCATGTGTCTGTTGGCCATCTGGATGTCTTCTTTAGGAAAATGTCTATTCAGGTCCTCTGCCCATATTTTAGTTGGTTCGGGTGTGTGTGTGGTGGGGGGTTTGTTGTTGTTGTTGTTGTTGTTGCTTTTGGTGGTGTTGTATAAATTGTTTATGTATTCTGGATATTAACCTCTTATTGGATATATCATTCACAATTATCCTTTCCCATTCAGTAGGTTGCCTTTTTCTTTTGTTGATTGTTTCCTTCACTGTGCAGAAGCTTTTTATTTTGACATAGTCCCAATAGTTTATTTTTGCTTTTGTTTCCCTTGCCTCAGAAGACATACCCATAAATATGTTGCTAAGGCTAATGTCCAAGAAATGGCAGCTCATATTTTCTTCTAGGAGTTTTGTGGTTTCAGATCTCACACCTAGGTCTTTAATCAATTTTGAGTATATTTTTGTGTGCGGTGTAAGAAAGTGGTCCAGTTTCATTCTTTTGCATGTAGCTGCCTGGTTTTCCCAACACCATTTGTTGAAGAGACTGTCTTTTTCCCACTGGATATTCTTGCCTCCTCTGTCATAGATTTATTGACCGTAAAAGCATGAGTTTATTTTTGGACTCTGTTCTCTTCCATTGATCAATGTGTCTGTTTTTCTGCCATTACCATACTGTTTTGATTACTATAGCTTTATAGTATTCTTTGAAATCTGTGATTGTGATGCCTACAGCTTTGTTCTTTCTCAAGATTGCTTTGGCTGTTCAGGGTCTTCTGGGGTTCCACACAAATTTTAGGACTATTTGCTCTAATTCTGGGAAAAATGCTGTTGGTATCTTGATAGGGATTACACTGTATCTGTACATTGCTTTGGGGAGTATCAACATTTTAACAGTATTTGGTTTTCCAATCCAGGACCATGGAATGTCTTTCCACTTGTTTGTGTTGTCTTCAACTTCTTTCGTCAGGGCTTTAGAGTTTTCTGAGTACAGGTCTGTCACCTTCTTGGTTACATTTATTCCTAGGTATTGTCCATGAAATTGTGAGCTCAAGAAAGTTCCAAACTCGTTGTTATTTTTGAGTCGAAAGAGGTGGGGTGGCCAAAACAGCCTTAGAAAGAGTCTGAAAATGCCAACACACTGGGTTGAGACCTTAGGAGGGAAGAAGATGGGCTGGAGGGAATCTGCTTGCTGGGGATTCTTGAGCATGAACGAATCTACCAGAGGACACCAGGGAATCAGTTCCTCCAAACGAAAGTTGGTTCTCTTCTCTAGAACTAGGTCCAACCTAAGTCAATGGAGTAAATACAAACAAAAGAAGAGCATGAGCTCAAATAGATGAAACTCAGTCTCTACCCACCTGAGAAGCAGCAGTGTCACCTTTATGCATCCATGAACAGAGAACATCCTGGAATGGACTCTAGATTAAAGATTCCATCTCATTCAAAAGAAGCAAACACATACATTTCCTAATGTTATAGTCTTAAAAATATTACTTCCAGTCAAAAGTCCATAACTTTTATCCAAGAAAAGCACGGCTGCAAGTTGGGGATACTGGGACCGTCTTTGAAAAATATGTCTACGTGGCTGCTGATATCACAGCCTGGCTCCCAGCACCGGATACTGGGGACTCATACAGGGGACCCAGCACTGTGGTGTTGACACAAAGGACAAGCCAGCTGCGAGGACAGGAGGGACAGGAGGCGGGCTCTTCGTTATCTCGACACGAATCTCACTTTGCCCCATGGCCCACACTGGAAACGGAGGCGTTTTCTTTGGGGACACAAGATGCATCGTTGGTTCAAGGATCCTGGAATTGTGGTGTTCGGTGTTCTGATCATGGTACCCTCTCCATCTTATGAATGGAAATGAACATTTAGGGTCACGCAGTCTGATTATGGACATAACGTTGCATCAGAGAGTCGGGGATGTCGAGCCCTCTAAGGTAAGACCTCCTGATGAGCACCGAAACCAGACCTTGGCTCTATTTTATCTGACAGTCCAGAACAGGTGTCAGTGGGCTTCCCCGCCGACCACGGTGCTGGCCTGTTGGGGACTGTTCAGTGAGCATTTGCTGACTTGATGGGAAGATTTAGGTGTCAGCAGTAGTAAGAGAGCCAACATGGCAGGTATTGGTTGCTTGAGTGTCACTGGTGTCTAAAGTAATGAAGACCTCCTCCATAGCTGTCCCCCCACCCCTGGAAATCGTGAACCATTCTGGTTAGAAGACTAAAGAAACGCTCGAGGGTCCACACCAGTGGAAGACAGTTTGGGGAAAGAGAGGATGTTTAAGAGTTCTGGAAAGCAAGGAGGACAAGGCTCCTCAGGAGACTGACCCGTGCCACGCTCTCTTTTCCCGGGAAGGAAAACTTGGCCCTGAGTGGCTTGTGTGAGGAGGGAAGGATCAGCCTGAGGAAGCAGTCCAGCGTGAGGTGGGCAGAACCACAGGCCCAGGACTTGGTTTCTCTCTCCCTCCTCTGGGGCTTGGTGTTGCCTGCATCCTCCAGCTCTTTTCTCTTGTACAGCAATAGGATGCCTGCTGGAAGCTTCCAGAGCTGGATCGCTCTGGAAATGTATCCTGTGGGAAGGGGCACCTTAACTTTCCTCACAAGCAAAGAGGCCCCCAGTGGGCTCTTCCAGGGCCATATGCCCTTTGTCCTGGAGGAACTCAGCAAGATTCCTTGGGATGAGAAAAGGCTTCGCTGAGGTGCTGAATGATCTTGGACCAAGGATTCAGAGAAACCAGCCTCCTTGCAGCCAGTGATCCGTGACTGGATCCAATTCTGGCTTTCTCATGTCCTTCTCGTCCTCCCCTTCTGTTTGCTGTTCCACGGATTATGTTAGAATTTCAAGGGGCGCCTGGGTGGCTCAGTCTGACTTCAGTTCAGGTCATGATCTCACAGTTCATCAGTTTAAGCCCCACGTTGGGCTCTGTGCTGGCAGCCTGCTTCAGATTCTATGTCTCCCTCTCTCTCTGCCCCTCTCTGGCTCTACTGTGTGTGTGTCTCTCTCTCTTTCAAAAATCAATTAAGATAAGATAAGATGATAAGATAAGATAGAACTTCAAAATCATAGTACTGAGAGGAACCTTGGACATCATCTACGTTGGCACTTAGAATATTCTTGTGTGATCCTATATTTGGCTGATGTGGAAACTGAAGCCCAAGGAGTTTATGACGTGCTCAGAGCCACGCTGTCACCCAAAGGCAGGACCTCTAGACCCCCCGGGTGGGGAATTTCCATGGCTGCTCTTTGGGGATTGAGAACTCAGCACATGCCTGCTCCCTAATAAATGCTTTGTATGAATTATCTCCTTGTAACTTCAGTCATATAAGCTAAGTTATATTTTGCCCATTTCACAGATGAGGAAACTGAGGCTCAGAGCATGTTTGCACTTTGCCCAAGGTTGCCCCACCAAAAGGGATGCAGCTGGTGGCTGACCCCTGCCAATGGCGTTCATCCTGACCCCGGTATTCCTCACACTGGGGCAGGTGCCCTCCAGTTTCATATCCCCAAAGTCTGTCACCTGCCACCTATTACTCATCTGCTATATCTTTAAGTCGACCTAAGCTTAACGTCATTACCTATCACCGCTTTGTCCTAAGCAGTAATTCCAGTGAAGTTCAGGTTTGAGGTGCTACTTCTCTCCTTTGATTAGACATGAAAACAGGGCTCTGCTAATGAGAAGGATGTATGCACAGTACCTCACCTGCCACCAGCAACATGCAAACATGCCCATGGGCGCCCTGACCCACGCTCTCTGGCCAGGGAATATTTTCGACGTGTGGCTGGTGATGGACCGAGAAGCTCAGCACTGTGGGTGGAAGGTCTGGAAAGGTCCTGACAGCCTCCAGCGATGAAATGGACAGCAGAGAACCAACGGCGAGCGACCTTCATTTTGTACGAGCTCACGCATATAGATGTGTGGGTATGCAGTGGCACTGAACGTTATACTCAGAAAGGGTTGCACGTACCCACTGCACGTTAGAATCGCTCGGCAGTGATCTAATAAATTAGATGCTCTGATGGTGGGGCCTGCGCATCAGTGCTTATTCAAAGGTCCCACATAATTCTAAGTGGAGCCGGGTTTGCAAGCCAAGTGCCTTGGACACAGGTTCTCAACTGGTGTGCTCCCCTCGGCTGGCTGGCTCACGTGTCTGCACCACTTTGTCAACATTCACGTTCAAAGCCCCAAGGGTTCTAATGTAGTAAATCTGGGGTGGACCCAGGAATCTGCATTTTTTTTTTTAATTTTTTTTTTCAACGTTTATTTATTTTTGGGACAGAGAGAGACAGAGCATGAACGGGGGAGGGGCAGAGAGAGAGGGAGACACAGAATCGGAAACAGGCTCCAGGCTCTGAGCCATCAGCCCAGAGCCCGACGCGGGGCTCGAACCCACGGACTGCGAGATCGTGACCTGGCTGAAGTCGGACGCTTAACCGACTGCGCCACCCAGGCGCCCCAAGGAATCTGCATTTTTAACAAGCACACTGGATGATTCCAGTGCAAGTGAGTGGTCCGCGGGCCACCTCTTGAAAAGCTGTGCTGCAGAACTCAGCTCTTTAGAAGCCTTAAGTTGCCATCTGGTAAGTCCTGAAGACTTGTACTAGCTAATCAACTAAAGTATTTTTAGCTCAGGGAAAAGCTGTACAGAATTCAGCAACACCGTCCAAATATGGAAGGATTCTTCCTTAAATGCTCATTAGAGGACCTGAAGCATATGGCAAACGCATAGTCAGTGGTGACTGATCACTTTTTGATGTCAGCCTGATCATAATCACCCAGCATCTGAGCGCCAGGCGTTAAAATGCCACCTCCCTCTCTTCTAACCCTGGCTTAAAATTGGTATCAAAGGCAAAACATACTGTGATTCCTCCAGTGTTTTTGGAATTGTCAAAAACAGAAGATATATTTAGAGCCCTTTTGTGTAGAACACAAAATTTCAGTACACACAGAATTGCCAATTAGGATGGGAGGCACATCAACAATCTTAATGACGCAAGGCGGCTGAACTTTTTCCCTCTGCATTACAGGAATCATCTCAAGGATGCCTTTGCTCTGCATGAGTTTTTTTTTTTCTTTTGACACTGCATGTAGAATCTTCTCTGCGGTGCTAAAAGCAACGACTATTGTCTACCGGCAATCGGAAGGCACACCCCCTTCCATTCATTCATGTGCAGTTCGCACCTGTATTTGCAACAATCCCATAGGTAAACGGGTGATCGGGTACAAGTAGGGGCCTCCCTACATCTCAAGAATGACTAAATCTGGCATATGTGATTATTACCATAGTCAGCCTTTGTAATGTGTTCTTGATTGAAATTACCAAATATAGTGCCATTGTTACATTATAATTTACTACCCAAGCAGGCACAGAGAAACTACAGTTATCAATAATTATAAAAGCAGGCATAAAACTGTCTTCCTGGGGCATCTGGGTGGCTCAGTCGGTTAGGCATCCGACATTGGCTCAGGCCACGATCTCACAGTTAGTGAGTTGGAGCCCTGCGTTGGGCTCTGGGCTGACAGCTCAGAGCCTGGAGCCTGCTTCGGATTCTGTGTCTCCTTTTCTCTCTGCCCCTTCCCTGCTCATGCCCTGTCTCTCTGTCTCTCTCTCTGTCAAAAATAAGTATTTAAAAAAATTAAAGAAATGGTGCAGGGGCACCTGGGTGGCTCAGTCGGTTAAGCGTCCGACTTCAGCTCAGGTCATGATCTCACAGTTCGTGGGTTCGAGCCCCACGTCGGGCTCTGTGCTGACAGCTCGGAGCCTGGAGCCTGCTTCAGATTGTGTCTCCTCTCTCTGCCCCTCCCCTCCCGCCCCGTCTCAAAAATAATAAGTAATTATTTTTTACAAACCTGTCTTCCTACACAGGATAGAGCCACACACCAGATAGTAATATCCCAGATCAGTTTGGTGAATTCCTCCCCATCCATAGTGGCAGATGACTCTTACTGAATCACATGAATGCCTTTTTTAAGATCACCTATACTTTTCCTTAGAATGTCCTCAACTATGAGATGGTCTAAGACCAAGGAATATCGGGACATTCATGGATGAACATACGGTTTACTTTTAGAACCAACAAGTAAATGAAATCCCACCCCATCTGTAGCCCTGTGTTTGTTTGTTTGTTCCCAAGGATAGGCACCTAAATTAAAACAAACAAAAAAAGTTCCCTCTACTTTTCGTCCCTGTCAGGGAAGTTGAGGGTCTGATCTCTTTCGCTTCTCCCAGCGACTACAGCCTGTTGTGGGAGATTGCTGAGAATGTGTCTGTACTGTGTTCACGGCATATTAAAACATTAAATCCTCTGCAGTGATCACACGTCCTCACCCTGTGTGTTCCCAGCCGATCACAGGGCTGTTTCAACATTGTTTCAGGATGTGCTTTCCAGACCTTCATTTACCTCTTCTGACTTGATGAAAAATGGTCTCTCCAGCCCCATAATTATGCCCAGAGCTTCTCATCCTGCCTTGTGGTCACTGTTCCCCCTCAGCCCTGGTGCCCCCTCTGCTCCCCTCGAGCCAGACACAGAGCACCTGCTGATGAGCATTGCTTGTGACGTCCACCCCGAGGCTTGGGAAGGAGGCACGTGCCATGTGATGCAAGGACCTAACCTGTGCAAAGATGGTGTGTGTGTGTGTGTGCGGATTCCCGGTGTTTGATTCCTTCTCAGAGACATGTTCAACACGCTTCCCCACCATTTTGCTTATTTTGTCTGGTTTTAGACTCATCTATCAGCTCCTTGTTGAATTCCTTCTTAAATAAATGCCTTCCCCTACTTGAACTGAGAAAATAATTTATTATTCTGCCAGCCAGTAGGATCATTCGCAAAGGAATGATAACAAGGAAGAACGAATATCCTGGTCTATCTGGAACACATTGTTCCAGACAAAGCTTGTGCCTATTTTCCCAGTGTAACTATCGATCATTCCACTTTTTCTAGCCTCATAGTTGGTAATTCCATATCAAGAAGACATTACAGACTGATTGTGATGGTAATCATATGGCCAGATTGAGCCCTTCTGGAAATGTAGGGAGGCCCCTGGTTGTACCTGACTACCTCCGCTTACCTATAGGTTCTGTGCCAGCAGGAGATTGTTGCAGAATGTTCCAGATCTCCAGGTGTGTGTGGTGTCTAACAGGACACACTGAACTTCCTGGAATCACTCCCAGTGGTGATGACACAGGGACTAGCCTGTCGCTCGCAGGTTCGATTCTTCCAGCTGCGGGTAACTGAGGGGATGGAAAGCGAGCTGCGACCAGAGCAGGAAGACAGGACCAGACGTGGCCTTCTTTTCCGGCCGCGAGCGCACATGTCCTCAGTAGCTGCCTATCTCAGAGGCTGGGAGCATTGGTTTGGCTGCTGGCACGTCAAAGGCCTCTGACACACAAGCAAAGGAGAAAGGCTGGAGTATGGGGGTTCTCGAGAAGCAGAAGCCCTGAGGAGACACGAGCCATCTCTGAGATGGGCAACAGGGAGGAAGCCCACACGTGGCCTCCCATAAAACCTGGCAAGACATGCGTGGAAAACACAGCAACGTGAACGAGAGAACAAAACCTTCAGAAGCGGTCGTGGACGTGAGGAAGCAGGCTGTCAGGGGATCATGCAGCAGGCTTCAGGATCACCATCAGACTGTGCAGTTTCAGCTGGGGCAGCGCCCACAAGACGTCGCGCTCAGCTGATGTTTGCTCGTTGGATTCCAGAGTCTTCTCAGGTCGCTTTTATCCCTTTGAGTTAATTGCCTGTCTTACCCACAAAGGGATTTGCTTCAAGGGGTTCTGCGGGTTAAGAATCATAAATGTTTAGCTCAAACAACTTTGGGTACAGAATCCTGGGTTTCTGCTATAGAGGGATGGATTTCAGCTGCCGTAGAAGCCCCTGGATCGGGTGCGACTGGGAGAACACACTTTTGTGGGCCAGTCGGGTTGGTCCCCTGACACTCCACCTCGATGGCACTGGGCTGCTTCAGCATGGGCCACCCTGCTCTGCTCTCATGCTGTCTCCACCGAGATGTGGCTTTCACACTGGGGAGTCTCACAACCATTTGCAGAAAGTCTCCAGCCCCTGCCTGTTCATTTGGCACAAACTGACCGGTAGTAACACCCGAGGGACGGTGGCCTGGCCAGTGCACTGCACACAAAGGTCTGTTGCTGCAGTGAGTCAAGGGGGTATTTCTCTTTGTGTTGTGGAGCCTTGAAACTTGCTGGCAACTATGTTGGAGACAACTGTCACCGGGTGCCACTGCTGTGCTCTCGTTCTGATGTGCACCGTGGCAGCCGCCTCTTGACTGCAGCCAAAGTAATCTGAAAGACATCACTAACGGGATGCTTGGTTTCATTTTTTTAAGTTTTTTTTTCCCCCAGACTCCCTGAATTATAATTGACATATAACATTGTGTAACTAAGGTGGACAGCATGTTGATTCAATATACTTACATATCGCCACACGATTACCACGGCGGCTTTAGCTAACAGCCTTCATCCTGTCACATAAGTACCACTTCTCTCCTGTGGTGAGAACATTTAAGATCTACTCTCTTGGCAACTTTTAAGTGTATAATACGGTATTAACTACAATCACTGTTCTGTATGTTAAACCCCCAGAAAATTTATTCATCTTATAACTGGAGGTTTATGCTCTTTGACCTTAATGTGATATTTAAAAATTTTTTTAATTTTTTTTAACGTTTATTTATTTTTGAGACAGAGAGAGACAGAGCATGAACGGGGGAGGGTCAGAGAGAGAGAGGGAGACACAGAATTTGAAACAGGCTCCAGGCTCTGAGCTGTCAGCACAGAGCCTGACACGGGGCTTGAACTCACAAACCGTGAGATCATGACCTGAGCTGAAGTCGGAAGCCTACCCGACTGAGCCACCCAGGGGCCCCCCAAAATTTTTTAATGGTATACTTTTGAGAGAGAGAAACAGAGCGTGAGTGGGGAAGGAGCAAAGAGAGGGAGACACAGAATCGGAAGCAGCCTCCAGGCTCTGAGCTGTCAGCACAGAGCCCAACGCGGGGCTTGAACCCATGAACCGTGAGATCATGACTTGAACCTAAGTCAGAGGCTCAACCGACTGAGCCACCCAGGCACCCCCAAAAAAGGCTTATTTCAAAAAGACAGAGAAAAGAAAGTATAAGGAACACAGTTGTAGAGAAGAGGTGTCAGAACTCAGCGCTGCCCAGGATGGTAGGGTCACTCAAGACTGTGCTCAGACATGATTCGGTCCCCAACTGCTCTGCACACAGGTAACTAGGCCCCTCGATGGGAACACAGATTCCTTGGCCCCAGCCTGACACAAGGCATCAGGGTGCCCCAAGAAGAAGCCTGTCAAAATCCACATAGATACAAGCACCCTCATCATCAGCGATGTGTGAGAAACACTGGAAAATCTGACAGAGACAGGCACAGGTGGCCAGGGCTGAATATATGCCCCATATTTTAGTTTGTAAAGATAGATTCCGCCTCGACGAATGCAACAACGTGGACACCACAGTCGGCGATGAAATCACCATCGCATGGATGCCGGGGGGACTTGTGCAGAGTGGACACACTTATGCACACTTGTGCAGTGTGGCCGTGGAGAAATACAAACCAATACCAAGGGGCAGGTCAGTACTTTAAAGGGGAAGAGAAAGTGGTGAGTCAGAAAGTGAAAAGGCCGTCTTCAGATCATCCCTGAAAAGTCATGGTCAGGGCAAGAGAACCAGGAAGAAGGCTGGCTTCATGTGGCAGGAGCCATAATGAGCATTCTGTCCCGCAAGTGGGCAGGTATGCCAGCCAGTGGGCCGTAGAGAAGGGCAAGGTGGGTGGTTGAGCCTCCAGGTGCATAGTGGTGAACGAGGCCATCCAGAATCACAGGCACAGAGGAAAGAGGGCCACAAAAACACACAGGTAATGAGGAACTCGGAAAACTCCTTCCCGTCCTGGAGCTCTCTTGCTTCGCCCTGGCAGATCTTCAGGCAGGGGTGGGGGGTGGGGGTGGGGGGGCTGAGGGACTCGACATCAGGCAGATAATTAGAAAACAGCAGGAGATGTCTATCATGAGGCTGGCCTGCAGAGGGAACCAGGCTTTCTTTCTATCACTTGGGGAAGTCGGATGCTTGGCTTCATATTCTTACCAGTGACTTTCAGAAGGAAAGCAGTTACCCAGCTCTAGATTTACTGCCGTTGGAATGGATGCTGGTAGGTCTCTCTCTGGTGCAGACGGTGTAGGAAAGTTTTGGTAATTGACAGACCCTCTGACCTAAATGAGGAAACAGATAGGAGGGGAGGTTATGTGGCAGGTCTCTGTGAGGGGTTGATGAGACCCCTGGACGAGGTTGTAATACCCACCCCTCCATCCACAAGCTTGTTCTTCCAGAGAGAACTAAGGACATGTGAAAAAACACAACTGCTCTGCTTTGTTTTTACTTCATCAGGTACCAAAACAATGAATTTTTTCAATGAAAGACCGATGATTGTGAAAATCTGGGTTTATCACGTTTGGGACGTGATGTTCTGAATGCATTGATTACGTAGCATTTGTGGGTGGGTGGCGTTGGCATAGCCTCCTTGTATTTGATGATGTGTCTAGACGGTGTGATTTTTCGTCAGTTGAGTCCTGACCACTGTTCCTGTGGTCCTCACTCTGTTTTCATGAATCGAAGGAGCCACATTCCAGGAGTGAGGAACGCTGAACCGACACTCTGGAAGGTTCTCCAACATTAAACACATCAGAATCGCCTGGTGGTCTTGTTGAAACATATATGGCAAGAGTTCCCCTCCCAGCTTCTGCAGTTCCTTGGGGTGATTTGTACTTCTAACAAGGTGTCCTGGATGATATTGATGCTGACAGGGAGCATACTTGGTGTAGAGGGATCCTAGGGTCTGCCATAGCAACGCGTAAAAAAACTGGGTGGCTTAGAACAGCAGAAATTGCTCACAGCTCTGGAAGCCAGAAGTCTGCAATCGGGGTGAGGGCAGGGCCATGACTCTCTGGAGCCTGGAGAGGAGAATCCTTCCCTCTTCCAGCTGCTGGTGGTGGCTGGCTATCCTTGGCACCCTTCGGCTGACAGACAGACCCATCGCCCAATCCTCTGATTGCACGGTGCTTTCCCCAAGTCTTTCTACAGTCTTCCCTCTGTATGTGTCCGTCTCTTGGTCCAAATTTCCTCTTTTCCTACTACTCATATTGGATGGGCTCTCCACTCCTGATGACCTTGTTTTAACTAGATTACCTCTGTAAAGACCCGGTTTTTATATAAGGTAAAATCTAAGATGAGGACTTCAACATATGAATTTGGGAGGATATAATTCAACCCATTACACTTGGAGGACCCCCTGCCAAATAACCCCCATGCCCAAAAGTTTTTGATTAGGACACATGGTAAGACAGTAAGAAGTACATCTTACATCTTGAGCTAGTGTTCAAATGCACATACAGAACTAAAATGAAATTTTGCAAAATAATACTCTTCCTCTGTTATATACTCTAAAACAGTGTTTTCTTTTTCCTGTTCTATTTCATTTTTTTTTTAATGTTTAGCTCTTTGTTTTGAGATAGAGAAAGCAGGGGGAGGGACAGAGACAGAGGAGAGAGAGAATCCTAAGCGGGCTCCACGCTGTCAGTGTAGAGCCCAATGTGGGGCTCAATCTGATGAACTATGAGATCATTATCTGAGCCAAAATCAAGAGTCAGCTGCTTAACCAACTGAACCACCCAGGCGCTGAGTCTTTTTAACAAGAACATCTTTACGAAACCAGTGCCTCCTGTGACGCTGTCCACCCATTTATGAAGCCAACACTGCCCTGCCCAGGAGCTCGATACAAGCTACTTGGAGTGCCCTGCCTTCTGGGTATCTGGAGCTTCTCCCGAAGCCACGTGGTGTGGTTTCACCACCTACTGCAGACCCTGCCACTGCTGTTAGTGCCCCAGCACAGCCTCTAAACCCCTCTCAGCACAAAGCAGCCTCAGCGGTGCCCACACACGGTAGCCCTTGGGTCTCCGTTCACAACTCAGCTCCCATAGGAGCCGTGGGACTCAGTGCTTCACTGCCTACCTCCAGGCTGCAGAGTCCTGGTGGGGACCTTGTCTGGGCACCAAGAGTTTGTCCTGACAGCCGCCTCTGGTGAACTTCTCTTGCCATGTGCTTCTTGAGAAACTAACATTGTCCTACTCTGCCCGACATCTCCCAGCCAGGAGTGAAGGGAGCCAGTGGGGCAGAGACCCAGGCAAGGGGCTTTGTGGAAAGCTGCACTTGGCAGGTTATAAATGGCTACTGACTCTCAGGGCACTAACTCCCACCCGGCACATAGTGGTAAGACATGTGCCGACGTGATCGTAGTAACAGATGTGATAAGGAAATGAGAACACTACAAAACGTGCCAGAGAAGCAAGGCAGGGGAGAATGGAACTCTTTATAGTTCCTGTTGTTGGAAGTGAGTCCAGGGCACTTGACCTTCGGTGTCATGAGAGACCGGGGATCAGGGTCCTGAAATACTCCATGAGCTGCTGTGGGGGGAGCTGCACGTCACGTGGTACAGACAGTTCCACCTGGGTGTGCTGGATGCAAGCTTGCTTGGCTTCCCCTTGTCACCTCCTTGGGCTTTCCTTTCTTTCCATTTTCTCCCTGTCCCCAAGACCTGTTTTGGATTCGGTGCTGTTCTCTGAAGGCTTCATTTCAATTGGCTGACCACTGATGCCTTTCAGCAGGTTGGCAAAGTGTGGCTCGGGGGTTAATCTTCTCGCCACATTCCCATCTCACATCATTCCCATCTTGAGGATCAATCCCTCATGAGGAGAGCCTTCCAGAGTGGTAAAGAAAATGTGCTATAGGGCGGGAGAAGCTTTCTTACCAGCATGTCGTAGTGGAAACAACTTTAAGAAAAATGTGAAAAGACATGAGCCTCCCACTTCTCCTCCTTTGACAACGTATGACCTGGGACCCACCAGTTTGCATCTCTGAGCCTCAGTTGCTTGACTTAAAAGATAAAGAGAGGCACCTGGGTGGCACAGTCGGTTAAGCGTCTGACTTCGGCTCAGGTCATGATCTCACGGTTGGTGGGTTCGAGCCCTGCATCCAGCTCTGTGCTGACAGCTCAGGGCTTGGAGCCTGCTTCGGTTTCTGTGTCTCCCTCTCTCTGTGCTCCTCCCCCGCTCATGTTCTGTCTCTCTCTAAATAATAAATAAACATTAAGAAAAAAAGTTAAAAAAAAAAAGATAAAGAGAAGCCAGTTCAGCCACAGGAGCAGTTGTTGGGAAGGTCAGGTTAAAAGATATAGAAAAACGTTTTGTAAATTTCTAAAGACTTACAACAACGTCAGTAAGATTTATCTCTTTTTATCTTGCCTCTCTGCAAGGCTGGTCTGACGGGTAGCGTGTCAGATGAGAAAAGGAGGCGTTACACAGAGCAAGAAAAAAAAGAAATGTTGTGTTTTCAAGCAAAATCAGGAGTGAGTCAGCAGAAAGTCCTAGCAGAACAACAAAATAGGAAAGGCAGTGAAGGAGAACGTGGGCTTGCGGGACTGGTATGGACATCCCACACCTTTTTCTCAGTGACCAGCCAATTAGACAAAAGGGATGTGACAGAGCTGGGGAGGAAGCCAGCGCACACAGGTGTGTGCCCTTGGAAATCAGTTTGGGAGGAAGTCCTTATCGATCACTTCCTCTGCATCCTTCCATAGCAGCACCAGGGATGGGTTTCATTTGTTTCCGCAAGATGAGCCTCAGACACATGGGCATGCTACTTGAATTGAAATGTCCAAGTGGAGACAGAAGGAAATGATAAAAAAAAAAAAAAAAAAAAAAGAATTACACAGCTATTTCTGGATGTCAGAGTTGCTCTCGAGATTGATATTTGGAAACGTAGAGTCACAACTGACAGCGTTACTATTTGTCTCTGAGGTAGAAGACATTTGTGTCGATGGATCCCCATTTTGAACCAGATTGTTTTATACTCACTACTCACTCACCGCTGAAATTCAAGCATCGTATGTGAAGGGCACAGGATGAGAGAAACACTGTCCATTAAATAAGTTAGACAGTGGGGATTGGTCGCAAGCGAATGAACCAGGGTTGAGCGTGGTGTGGAGAGCAGAACGAGACATTTGAAGAGACTGCAGGTTCAGGAGGACGGCAACATCTCTGCTCTCGCAAATGTAAAAAGTTTTGTGGAAGACGAGTTGGAGGAAAGAAGTTGAGATGTAAGGAGTGAATCCTAAGGGTTTTTAATTACTTTTGAATTTTGAAACTGACAACTGTGTTTCCTCCACTTTAAGTCTTGCCTAGATTCTTTCGCTAAATCTTAAGTTCCATCTCGTGGGGGAAGGAAAGGCACCCAACCAGGGAAACACAAGGAACATTGAGTTCCTATTTCCTACTACTTGTCTTATGTCATCGAAGCTAGATATCCGTAGTTTTACTATTTCAGTCGTACCTAGTTCTTTGTGGTCCTCTAAAAAACATTTTTTAAAAATTATTACAAGAAGAGGTTTAACTTCATGGAAATGATATAAAAGAAGTTGGCAAGGTTTGTGGAAGTGTGTGCCAAATGTAGTCATTAGAACGTGAACACGGGGCGATCATGACCTTCCTGAGACAAGAAGCTGCCTCTCTGGGAAGGATCGGTTCATTCAGGAAAGTTTCTATCATCACTCACTCCAACACCAAGGCTTGTAATTCTCTGAACCGTTAGCCTTACGAGTGGGAACAGAGACCAGGCAGGAATTTAGATACTTTGGGAAGATGCTGGGTCACTGGAGTAGTGCCTGATAAAATCCGTGAACAAGACAGGAGATGGGAAATCAAGCAGGGGCTTGGGGGTGAGGGTGGAAATAGGATTAAGAGAACACTTGTTGGGGTGCCTGGGTGGCTCGGTTGAGCGGCCGACTTCAGCCCAGGTCATGATCTCACACTCCATGAGTTCCAGCCCCACATCAGGCTCTGTGCTGACAGCTCAGAGCCTGGATCCTGCTTTGGATTCTATGTCTCCCTCTCTCTCTGCCCCTCCCCCACTCATGCTCTGTCTCTGTCTCAACAATAAATACAAAAAAAACATTAAAAAAAAAGAGAACACTTGTTGTGATAAGCACTGAGTACTGTGCAGAATTGCAGAATCACTGTGCTGACCTGCTCACACTTTCATGCTCACAACAGATCTGCTCACACTTTCATGAAGCTCTTTAAAACCTTAAAGACAGTCTTCCACGTCTCCTGAGTTTCTCATCCGGGCAGACCACCTGCTATTGCCCTGGGTGACTTTCTTGCCAGACTCCAGCCAACCTGGTCATATTCTCATTTTCTCTAGAATATTTGGGCTTATTTGTCTCACTTCTAAGAAAAAAGTGACACCCTCCACTGGATTCCATTCTCCAAATTTAAAGGGAAGAGTTTCTAGGCAAGATACTGGTAATTTCTTCCCAGAAAGGCCTTACAAACTGGTTAGTTCTTGTCTCAGCCACATTATTAAAGATGTGCTCGTTTATGTTTTTTTTCTTCAAAGAAGGACCTGGATGGAATACTCAGGAGGCTTTGTCCTTTATTTTTTTATTTTTTTATTTTTTAACGTTTATTTATTTATTTTTTGAGAGAGAGAGACAGAGCATGTGCAGGGGAGGGGCAGAGAGAGAGGGAGACACAGAATCCGAAGTAGGCTCCAGGCTCTGAGCTGTCAGCACAGAGCCCAACGTGGGGCTCGAACCCACAAACCGCAAGATCATGACCTGAGCCGAAGTGGACGCTTAACCGACTGAGCCCCCAGGCGCCCCTCAGGAGTCTTTGTCCTGACGGGCCACCTGATAATTAGCCATTCCATAGAGTCCTGGAGGGCTTCTCAGAAGTCCGGGAGCTGCCACGTGGTGGGGAGATCGTGGTAATGGATGGTGACAATGGGTAGAAATAAGTATGAAAAGCCAGGATTGCAGGTGTTTTGGAAGAATGTGTCAAGACCAAGATTTAGGCACACACAGTGCAAATGTGGCCATTCGTGAAGTATTTTTGAAAAAATGGGGCATGAGTTTCTCATCCCTTCCGCTCCCCACATCAACTGAAGGGGTGGGGGGGCCACCCAGGTTCAGAATTAAGTGTTTGATCGCTACTGCCTTCTTAAAGGTTATTAGGACACAAGGGGCGCCTGGGCAGCTCAGTCGGTTGAGCGTCTGACTTTGGCTCAGGTCATGATCTCATAGTTCGCGGGTTTGAGCCCCGTGCCGGGCTCTGCACTGACAGCTCGGAGCCTGGAGCCCGCTTCGGATTCTGTGTCTCCTTCTCTCTCTGCCCCTCCCTTGCTCATACTCTGTATCTCTCTAAAAATAAATAAACATTAAAAAATTTTTTTAAAGTTATCAGGACACCAGGACACGTTGGATAGGTCTGTTACCTTGACTGTGAACCTGGTGTCACAGATGTTCACATGTGTCTGAACTCATCAAACTGTACACACGAAATATGGGCTGTTCTTTGTATATCAATTGTACCCCCGTAAAGCTGTTTTTAAAAGGGTTCTGAGGGAACAAAAGGAACGTTTACAGGACATTAGCTTCATGAAGTACTTGTCATGGTCCACAAAACCCTGGCTTGAAGTTTGCAGGCAGATTGCTTGCTCTTTCCCAGAGGACAGACCGCTGTGTTGGTTCCCAGTAGAACTGGGAATCACTGTGGCAGATGGAACCAAATGGAATTTCCTCTTCTTTTGGTAGCAGAACCCTCAACATTGTGAGGAGACAGACCCCCTGAGTAAACCTTTCATTTTCTGCAATCCTAACACCAAGACATCTCACATTTTCCAGCTTCCAGTTTTTCGCCTCCTTCAGGTTTTTGGTTTTTCACTCGTCATCACTGATGTCACATGCAGGTCATTTTTCTTCTGTTTTTTTTCCCTTATCATCCAGTTCCCAAATCTCGCTTTCTTTTCCCTGCCCGATCTTTTTCCTGTGTTCATTTTTCCCAGTTCCCAGTACTTTTAGCCTTCATTCACTCCTTACCGGATCTTGGTTCTTGAACCATGTGTCCCAGCCATGGTGGTCTTGACCCTAACTCAGGAGAATCTTACTCTGAGCTCATCCACACCCTCCAGTACATTTAATTCCCTCTATGAATAGAATGTGGGAAGCAGAGGGGGGAGGCGCAGGAGGCCGGCCGGCCAACTGGAAGATCACTGCAGTTACACAGACATCCAAAACCAGGCAGTGTTACTGAGGGTAGAAAATGTGGTGTGAATTTAAGAGACATTGCAAAGTTACCAAGCCCGGTGACACTTGGAAACCCATTGTACATGGACAGTAAAAAAATAACAATAATAATAAAATAAATAAGGAATTAGGAATACTTGAAGCTAATGCCAATGTTTTTCTACTCAGAGACCACCTTTAGCAGGTCTCTGCTGTAAAGTCTCTAAAGAGACTTCTTTAGCAAGAAAATGATTTATTTGGCTTCTAAACTGTTACATTTGGGAGACAAGTTTTGGATAAAAAATAGCCATGCAGAAAGGTCCAAAACAGGCTAAAAATAGGAGCCTCGAACTCAAAAGATAGGTCAAGCATAAAAATGTAAATTCAGTAAAAAGCTGCATAAGAAAGGAATGAACAGGATCTACCAGACCAGAGGTGTAGACCAACAAGGTGAAAAACAGCAAAGGGGGCAGGTCTGGTGCCTGCATCCGTTGAAGGTGTCTGCAGCAGCAGGAGAGAAAGGCAATGTCCTGGAGGCAGTGACCTGTCACAGAAGGAAGAGCAGAAAGCGGTTCCTGTCACCTTTATCACCCACTGCACAGACGTGGAGCAGACTGGACATTGAGCTGACGCCATCATGTCTGGCAGCTGGAAATGAGCTTAGAGATCGCAGTTTGAGAATGTTAGAAGTGCACCGGTTACAAGTGCGCAGAAGGTGAGGCCCCACAGACTTTTCGCATGCAGCGCAATGATAGTTAAAAGGAAGGAGTCGTTCGGGGAGGATATGACCAGGGATTTTTATTTTTAATGGGGGAGATTTCGAGTTATGTTTGCAGATTTGGGAGACAAAACAACAAAGGGAGAGATGAAACATGTCAGGTGGGGTCTTTTATGAAACCTGTAAGGCAGGAGTCCCTAAAGTCCGACAGGAAGCAGAAGGGAACGGGTTGAGAGCTGAGGTTAGTCTTGAAAGGGTAGCTTCTTTGTGCAGGAGAGGAAAGATGGAGGGGAGGTCCGCAGTAAGGCCATCGCAGTGAAGAATGGGCAGTGGATTTGGGAAGGACTGAAGAAGTCCATTCAGCACCATTTGAGGATGGATTGAACTGGAGCAGAAGTTCAAGGGAGACCAAGAATGGAGTCAAGGAAGACTACGTTTTTAGCTCAGTTTACTGAGTGGATGATGAAACCACCAGCTCAGATGGGACATATCAAAGGAGAACTAGGTTCTAAGGATCGTTGAAGAGTTTATTTTGGAGAATATTGAGGTTTTGGTCCTTGTGAGGCATGACGTAGGGATGCCTAGGTGGAAGTGTGGTTTAAAACCACAGGAGCAGATGATTTCATAGAGGAAGAGGATGGAAAGCGAGTCTGCATGAGTGTGCACAATGGGTCATGAGTGTCAGCACTGAGGCTGAGGTAGGGAAGACCACAGACAACAAGTATGGCTCCACGGGAGCGATGGAGGGCAGAGGGGATGACCTGTGGGCAGGTGTTTCGAAACTAGAAGAAGCAAACCAAATGTGAACTTCTCCCAGGAAGAACCTTCGACTGGTTATATTTATTCCAATTTTTGGATGCCTGTATCAACCATTTTTCATGACATATCAGAAAGAAAATTTGCTGAAATTGCTTTCCCATCTTGTGAATCGCATTTTGGGTAACAGGTTTTTATATATTCATTTTCCACGGGGAATTTGATAGTGTAGGAAGAAACCAAAATAACTCAAATCCATGAACTCCCAAAAGTGCGCTCTTAGAAAAATAACCAGATGTGTTCTCACCAGCTTCCAGCCCTGTACTTTTTTCCATGATCAGAAGTATTAAGAGTCTATTTTAAAGAAAGAAACATAAACACAACAGAGAGAGCAGAAAAAAAAGAAAAAGAAAGACTTTCTAAGGAACAAATTCTTCCAGTGACATGTCGCTTTTTTTTTTATTCCTTTCAAGATCAGGCATTTTCTCTTTAAAGAGTAGTTTTCTTTTGTGCCCGTGGTTCTCTTGGCTCTGGGCTGAGAGAACACTTTGTGGAAGAGAGTGATATTTGATTGTTCCGTCTTAGAAGGTTGTGACATGGCCCTCCCTCGTCCATCCTTTTGTAAGAGCAGCTCTTCAATCCTAAGTGCACTTTCTTTCCTAAGGGTCCCACTTGTGCTGACGTTCACCCCAGACAGCTTCTTTCACGTGCATGCTTGGCACATCCAGATTTTACCTGTCTCTCCTACATCCTCTCCAATTTTGTTTTAAATGAGAGCCTTTCTTTCAAAAAATGGCTTTTATCTATTTATTTTTAGAGAGAATGAGAGCATGAGAGCATGAGCAGGGGAGAGGCAGAGAGAAGGAGGGAGAGAATTCCAAGCAGTCTCCATGCCATCAGCACAGAGCCAGACACAGGGCTCGAACTCACAGACTGTGAGATCATTACCTGAGGTGAAATCGAGAGTCAGATGCTTAACTGACTGAGCCATCCAAACACTCCCATTTTTGTTTCCGTCTTTCTAATCAGTGATTCGGTCTTCCAGATATTTTACTACATTTTCTATCCACACATGCTTTGTTTTTTTTTTTTTTCTTTTAACCCAACAGTACAGGCATAGAATTGAGAATGGGTAATTCTCTCATTTTCTTCTTACCATTGCCCTTATGAGGTTATTTCAGTTCAGTCTCCTTTTTTCTCATTGGTCCCAGTCAGAAGATACTCCCAGGGCTGAATTTCAGAGGCAGAGGCGTGTTTAAAGAGGCATGTGAAGACCAACTTTGGGTGTTTGTGTGAGAACGGCATAACCGGGGAGTGAATGGAAATCGCCGTGTCCAGATGGATTAAAGAAATAGTCCTGGGGCTGCTGGGTGGCTCAGTCAGTGAAGTCAGTCACAGTCCGACCCTGATTAATGTTATGATCTCACTGTTTGTGGGTTCAAGCCCTGCATCAGCACAGAGCCCGCTTCAGATCCTCTGTCTCCCTCTCTCTCTGCCCCTCCTCTGCTGGCATTCTCTCTCTCTCTCAAAAATAAACATTTTTTTTTAAAAGGAATAGTCCTTCAACCATGAAGTTTTGCATGGTCGTTGTATCAGTTGGGATCCTGGCTTCTTCAGTTGACAGCCATCAACTTGGACTTGTAACTTGAGAGTTAAGAGATAACGCCCTTTGTTCAGACAGTTTCCAACACAGTGATCAGAGAGAGACAGACCTCAGCTCACACCTTGCTTGAGCTTGATTTGAATTCTTTAAGATTCGATTTTCCTGTCTTCAGAATAGGGTGCTAATGCCTAGTCACAGAAATTGAGTGACTTCAGTATTCCGAGGGGCTGGCACACCACCTGATGGGTAGGACATGCTCCATGAACACTAGCCACTCACCTTCCACTTCCTCAGCCTCACCCTCATCATCACTTCTGACACTTTGGGCTTCCCTGTACAGTAATGTCAAAGACATCCTTCAAGTGTTTGGTCTACGAGTGATCTTACCCAGCCCCTCACTTCTATACTGAAACTGATTTGATAAGGGATTTGTTTTTCTGTTTGTTTTCAAAGTTGCCGGAGGTTTATAGGAGGGAATCCAGTAACTTAGAAGTCTGTACCTATCTGATGGAATCGTTACCCTTTTTCCTCTGGATTTAAACTAGATCTGTCACTTCTGTATGGCTGTATAAGAACTGAGCAGCTTAAGACAACCAACATTTATTATCTTGAAGTTACTGTGGGTCAGGAATCCAAGACCTTCTCTTCTGAGTGGTTCTGGGTCATGGTCTGTCATGAGTGTCAGCCGGGGCGGCATCATCTGAAGGCTAGACTGGGGACGAAGACTGCACGTCCAAGCTCCCTCATGTGGCTGTTGGCAAGATGCCCCAGCTCCTCGTTGGCTGTTGGTGATCTGTTGGAGAGGAACCTTGGTTGCTCACCACGTGACTTCTCCCTAGGGCTGCTTAAGGTTCTTAATGGCATGGTGCTGTCTTCCCTCAGAGCAATGACCTGAAAGGGAGCCAGCAGGAAGTCAGGATTCCTTTGACAGCCTGGCCGCTGAAGTCTCATACCATCATTTCTGCTGCCTCTATATGATAGAGTCCCAGAATTAGGCTCCACCCCTTCTTCCCCCTCCTCCTCCTTACTGCCTCCCCTCCTCCCCTCCCCCTCCTTTTCCTCTCTCCCCTGCCCTTGCCTACCTCACTTTCCTATCTTAGCAAACAAAGGTTACCTTTTGCCTGCCTGGGGTCACCATGACAATAGAGTGAGATTAAACAGAATGAGCAGGTGCCTCCGGAGTTTAGGAGTGCCGTGTGGCACAGGGCCCATGTGCCGTGACTGCAGAGAATTGCATTGTGTCTGTCGAGCTTCTGTTCTTGCATCTGAGGGAGCTCATCCAGCTCAGAGGCAGTGTAGTCAAAGCACAGGGTCCTTTGGTGGGCGCTGTCTGGGCAGTGATCTCCTTGGGACACGGCCCTCCCTTCTCTCCTGGGAAAGCAGCGTCACTTCAGAAATAGCAGAGCTGGGTTCCTCTGCTCCTTATCAGTCGCTCCGCAGGTCCGTGAAGTTCTCCTGCACAGTCGTGTGCCTGCTGGCTATTTATTCATAACCAAAGCAGTATTTGGACACGTTTCCCAGTCAGATGCCACCCACTGTCCCCAGCAGGCCACCCCACATCCCATCATTCTGGTGCCAGAGCCTTGGGATCTTCAGAAGCAAAAGATCTTCTGGGCTTAAAGGCTGTTGTTTACTTTTGTATCTGGATTCCTTTTCTCCAAGCAACTGCAGTCCACCATGATTGTCTGGAAGTTAATCCGGGGGCCCCAACAAGGCAGGGGGTTGGTGAGCTTAGCACAGTCCTGCCTGTTCTCTTTGGCAGGCTCACTCTGTCCTCAGCACCCCAATATATTCCTCTACTTTATGTGCTTCATGATGGATCTGTCTTCCTTGGCCTGCACATTCCTCACTGATTATCTTAAGAAAGGTGGTTTGTGGGGCGCCTGGGGGCTCAGTCAGTTGAGCGTCTGACTTCAGCTCAAGTCATGATCTCGCAGTTCATGGGTTCAAGCCCTGCATCGGGCTCTGTGCTGACAGCTCGGAGCCCGGAACCTGCTTCTGTGTCTCCCTCTCTCTCTCTCTGCCCCTCTACCACTCACACTCTCTCTCCCTGTCTAGAAAATAAACATTAAAAAAAAAAGCGGTTTCTTTTTTCTTTTTACACTTTGTTTATTTAAGTAATCTCTACTCCCCACGTGGGGCTTAAACTCACAACCCCAAGATCAAGAGTCACACGCTCCTCTGACCGAGCCAGCCCAGCGCCCCTAGGAAGGTGGTTTTAAATGCTGGTCGCTGAACGTTTACCCACCAGAGTGTTGACTCTCAGAAAGTACACAGGTAGAAGAAAGGGACTACGGTACCTCCTTGCTTCAACCCTGCAGGGTAACCCATCACATCCCAACGCTGGGGAGGCTGTCTGTCCAGAAAGCAGGAGGTGAATGCCGAGACTTCCTGCATTGTGTGTTGTTCCTTCTCTTGGTCATTCCTTGCATTCCTTTCATTGCATTTATGGGTCAGGAAATCCTCTCCTGGCTCAAGAGTTTAAGAGAGGCTCCAGGTTGGGGCTTATAGGAGTTTGGAGACAGAGTTTTGCTTGTTGCCTTAGTTTTAAAAGCCATGCTCCCTCTTGCATTGAGTTCTTAATTTGCTGACCCCTCTCCGAAGCTGAAAGGTGCACATCACATTCTACAGCAGGACAGGGGGCTGCCCAGTGAAGCCTGTGTTGGCATCTGTATTCACTGAGGATACACAATGGAATGTGCCGTCATTTCCTGGGAAGTCCTATGCTACAAGGGTCTCACGGTCCCGTTGGGTCCAGCTGACTGACTGCCTCTGGTGACCTCATTCGCGCTGTACTGCACGTCGTTGAGCTGGAAATCTGTGCCCCTGATTTAATCACAAAAACCAGCTGATTATGGGGATAATATCGAGCCTCTGGCTGCCCTGTAAACAATGTGCAAATGACAAAAGTAAAATAAACAGGATGTGCAAATTAACTTCCTAAGTAAATTAAAGATGTTGCCTCCGGGTCTCCTGATTAACTCCTTTTCGTCCCCCTGATGTTTTTGGGGATTCACAGTGATCTGAAAAATATCACAGTCACAGCCTTTGTCTCAATGCTTGCTTTGTTTTCTTTTTTTGTTTTCTGTCTTGTCTGTTTCAGATATACCAACACTCCTACACTGGATACTATGTCCTGAGCAAAATTCCTCATGGGTAAGATTGTTCTTTCATTTTCTTTTAATGAGAAATATTCAGAACAAAGAAGGCGTAGAACACTGAATAGTAGCTTCGTTCATGGAATTAAGGGCAGGTGATGGGACAGCTCGATTTCGACAGTGCAGCATCCTGATGTGTGGCCTCTGTGGCTCCTCCCTGGCTAACTACATCAAGGGTCTCAGGGGTGACATGAGTCCAGTTACTTGCCGTTTGTAAAGCCCCCATCGTGGGACAACTCCACCTGTCTCCTGCTCTGGTTCCCGAGGCCCATGTCAAGGTCGTGCAGGGCGGACTTTCCCCTGTGCCTTGCAACCTCCCAGGCACAGTGGATGGCCCTCGGACTCCCACAAGAGTTCCGGTTATATCCAAAATAGAGGGGCACCCCTAAACTTACCTGGTCTCTCAAAAATGCATGATTTGCGACCCAGAAGTGTGTGTGGGAAGGAGGGACATGAGCACATGCCTGATACCCACGCACAACACAGGGGTGCCCTATCGGGAGCTCATCTCCAGAGTCCAAAGGCAGGAAGGACACTGGTTAAAGTCTGCCGAAGCCATTTGTCGAGTCAGACACGTGACGAAACAGCTCCAGAGCTAGCAAGAAGAGGCAAGGATGCCTTTTTATTTCTCTCCCTTCCTCCGTCCTCCTGTGTCGTCACCTCCCCTGCCCCCAGACTCTTGTTCCCCGCCTCAGCCTCTCCTTCACTCCTCCGGGGGCTCCTCTCGCAGTGCTTGGGAAAGGGGAGGGGCTCAGGAAGTGTTCAAAGAAATTGAACTGTGCTGCTGTCCATGTTGCGTGCATTGCCTCTGAATATGTAGGGGAGGCATCCTAATTTTCCTGACTTGAGCACACAGGAATTGCTGAAAAGTTTCATAAGAGAGCATCAATCAACAGCATGCATGTTTCCAATCTGCTTTCTACTCCATTTCTGTAGAATGTGGGCATCTCCTTGGAAAACAAACATGGAGAAAATAATTTCATTTGGACTTCAGACAAATGAGAGTTGTGTGTAGATCCGAGGCAACGTGAGATTCATAGTTTCTGGTGGGCTGTTAGACAAATCAAGCTCAAAGAAACTGAAGGCAAACCACTGTGGTAAAAATTAAGTGTGTAGGAATTTTTCATTTAACGCCTATTTTAAAGATAAACTCAGATGTTTTCCACTGAGGAGGAATTATTCTATCATTTTTCCAAGCAGATGTGCATCTTCAAAGGTCACAGTAGTCAAGGGTGTAATTATGCCATGAGATTTATGTACCCCTTGTAGGACGATAGAATGTATTATAGATGATGAATATTTCATTCCATCTTATATAAATTTGTAAGACTCAAAACTCAAAAAGCATTTTATGCTTAACACTTTGTGTTAATACTTTACTGCATCGGTCAGAATTTAGAAATAGATTTGGAGTCTGTACAAGGTTCTGCCAGACCAGCGACAAACCAGAGGAGGAGATAGTCTGTGTTGATGACTTTGTTTCACGTTGGTGACTTTGTTTCGTGTTGATGATGATGATACCCCCCGTAGAGATTGTCAACACATAATGTACTGTCTTCAATATTTTAAAAATAATCACAGGAATAATAATTGCTGTCATTTATAGATTGACTTCTGTGCACCTTTACTCTACCACAATAGCCTGCAAGAAAAGCACTTTTTTTGAGAGAGAGAGGAGAGAAAAGGGCAGAGAAATAGAGAGAGAGAGAGAGAGAGAGAGAGAGAGAGAATCCCAAGTAGGCTCCCCGCCCAGTACAGAGCCCAATGTGGGGCTTGATCCCATGACCCTGGGATCATGACCAAAACTGAAAGCAACAGTCAGACATCAACCTACAGAGCCACCCAGGAGCCCCAAGAAAACCATTCTTACCCCCACTTCAGTGAGACCTGGAACATCAAGTCACTTCCCAGCATCTCCTAGCTCACGTACAGTCGAGCTGGGATCCAGTGCCAGCCTGGCTGACTCCAGACCCCAAGCCATCAAGACAACCCCCTTGAGTTATATTACAACTGCAAATATTGGATCTTTAGTGGTGCTAGTTTATTTTCCCCAAGCACCTCTGTATGATTGGTAGATGTAGCCGATTCCTTGTTACATTTACTGGAAGAGAACCCTGGTGGATGAGGAAGTCGGTGGCCCAGCCTGTCACCCAGATGAACTGCAGCATCTCCAAACCTTGCATTGTTTGCCCACCCACCTCTTCCTCTTTGTCATAAGATCATTTGTGGAAAATGAATCAATTAATTAATTCTAAATAGTGTTGACACCTCATTTGTATTAGTGAGACAGTGGATTTCTGAACCGGATGAGCCCTCAGGCCTCAAGTCTTTGCAACCTTAGCGATGCCTCAAGTCCACTTCCTGTGCAGGCGACCAAGCCACCGGGTGGCAGGAAAAGATACAGCCCGCCTTCCAAGGCTTGTACCGTAGGTGGGTTTGGGGTAGAAAGGAAAGCACAATTATGGTTTCAAAACAAAAATAAGCAGGCATCTGGGTGACTCAGTCGGTTGAGCGTCTGACTTTGGCTCAGGTCATGATCTCGCAGTTTGTGGGTTGGAGCCCCAAGTTGGGCTCTGTGCGGACAGCTCAGAGCCTGGAGCCTGCTTCAGATTCTGCATATCCCACCCCACCCCTCCCCCACTTGCTCTCTCTCTCTCTCTCTCTCAAAAATAAACATTAATTTTTTTTTCAACGTTTATTTATTTTTGGGACAGAGAGAGACAGAACATGAACGGGGGAGGGGCAGAGAGAGAGGGAGACACAGAATCGGAAACAGGCTCCAGGCTCTGAGCCATCAGCCCAGAGCCCGACGCGGGGCTCGAACTCACGGACCGCGAGATCGTGACCTGGCTGAAGTCGGACGCTTAACCGACTGCGCCACCCAGGCGCCCCTCAAAAATAAACATTAAAAAATGTTTAATAAAACAAAAATAAGCTTGTATTAAATTATTTAGATTTGCATTACTCATCATGCAAAAAAAACAAGGAGCTTTTCCTTGGTGCTTCTGAAGACACAGATCTGTACTTTGCCACAAATTCTCACTTCCCTCTCTCTGCTTCTCTAAATACTTCACTGGAAGCCGGAGGCCATGCAGTCTGCAGGATGGGATTACCTGTCATTTGTAACTTGAATTTTGTCCTGGCTTCAGGCTGGCCAACCAGTCACAGAGAAGTGTCGAATTAATTTTTCAATGCCTTCTGAATTGTGGTTTCCTTCCTTTTTGCCAGAGGCAGAAGAATTAGGGGAGGGTCTACTTGTTTTTCTGTGTCACTCACAAGCCAGAAAGAGGCCCTCCCTGTCCCGTGCACCCGCATCCCCCATCACAGTTCGAACCTCTGTCTGTAGCGGGAGCTGGGTCTGGTCCTTTGCACATACTGGCTAGAGCTGCAGTGAGAATCCCGGGGCAGCAGTATTTTCATCTACTCAAAGATCTAAAACCTAAGGGAAAATCTGTTCATCTTCCACACCCTATGGACCTATCTACGGATAGATCAAAAAGCGTATTCTTAAACAGGTATCTTTTACACAAATTTGTTTGTTAACCCAGACTTAAAGCTAGTCATTCTTGACATAAAATATTTCGCTAAGTTCGTGTATCAGAAAGTCAGCAAAATAAAACAATCTTCTGTAATAGAGATTATCGCCCTGGCTCAATGTTCTCTATTAAGGATTCATCATGTATTTTCATAGAAGTACTTATTTTTGTAGACTTGGCTGCTTCTTGACATTTTCCTGATATGACTTTTTTCTTGAATTAGTTTTTTTCTTTGGCTTGAGGGCTTTTGTAAAAGAAAGAATTTATTTCTGTATGACTACAATTTCTTATATTTACTAGCATCATCCTGAAAATCATATGGACTAGTGAAAAGTATCCCCTTTATAACCTAAATCAGTTTTCAGAAAAATTCGGCATATCTCTTAATTGGGTGGCCTTGGCATTTGGGGTCTGGCAAACAAAGTAATAATAGAACAGACACCAAGAAATATGTGAGCGTAGCTTTGTTTACATGCCAGGCCATCTTCTGTGGATTTTGTTGCCCAAAGTTAGCTCATTGACTGGTATTTTTCAGGCACCAAACATAAGTATACAGAAATTGCGCTCCTTTGGAATTCTCATTGACCTGTGAAGTCACATTCTGTATCTGAAAACTGTAAACTGAGATGTAGGTCTTTCTGCCCAGACTTACTCTTTAACTTCATGGGCTGGGATACAGAGGCATTGCATTTATTTAGTAACTGGACATCTGGGATGAAAACCTACACACAGTGTATGTTGCCCACAGCATGATGTGGGAATTAACTTCAGCTCTGTGGTCCCAAGGGTATGAATCCGAATCCTCAATCCACCACTGACCTTGATCGTTGTCATACTTCTACAGATCTGTTTCCATATTTTTAAAAAGATGATATAATAGTGTTCCTCTCATAGACACATTGTAACAATTAAGTGGAGCAATATATCCAAAATGCACAGTAGAGAATTTTGCTTCCGGTGAACATTTGGGAATGTGATTTCTTAATATTGTAGCATGCACCTATATATATTTGTAGTCTTGTGATTAAATATTATTACACTTTACTTTCTGGCCAGCTGAAATCCTTTCTGTTATAAGGGGAGGAATGACACACTCGTATAAGGGTAAGATTCCCTTTGGGGCAGCTGGTGGTTCAGTTAGTCAAGTGTCCAACTCTTGACTTCGGCTCAGGTCAGGACCTCACGGTTCGTGAGTTCAAGCCCCATGTCGGGCTCTGCACTGACAGTGCATAGCCTGTTTGGGATTCTCTCTCTCTGCCCCTTCCCCACTTGTTATCTCTCTTGCTCTCTCTCAAAATAAATAAGTAAACATTTTTTAAAAGGAATAAAATTCCCTTCAATAATTGTTCAAAGCTAAGGCTTATTCTGTGACACTCAGGTAATTATAATTTCTCTCTTAAAGGAGATGTTTGTAGCGTCAGCTATCTATAATTCTCCATGCTCAGTAAATTCTTTTCCATAACATCTAAATCTGACCTGTCACAATTAATTTGTAAGGCATTCAGGTTTTGCCTCCAGTGGAAACAAACAAGATGATATAAGTCAGTATTTATTTTTTTAATGTTGTAATGTTTATTTATTTTGAGAGAGAGACAGAGTGTGAGCAGGAGAGGGGCAGAGAGAGAGGGAGACACAGAATCCGAAGCAGGCTCCAGGCTCCGAGCTGTCAGCATAGAGCCCATCATGGGGCTTGAACCCACAAACGTGAGATCATGACCTAAGCTGAAGTCAGACGCTCAACCGACAGAGCCACCCAGGCACCCCAGTCAGCAAGTATTTATTGAGACGCTCTGTTGAGTAATGAAAGCATGGTTGATATCCTTAAGAAGTTCAAAATCCTGTTGAAAAGAAAAGATATAGACTTTGTAACAGTATGTAATTAAGTGGCCCAAAGGGGTATTTTAAACACTGGGCACAGAAGAAGAGAAAGCTGTGGGCATCAGGATTATGCTGAGCCTTATAGCTGAGTGAGTTGTTGTTTTCAGTAGCTGGAGACAGAGGAGATATTCCAGGTTTGGTCAGTCATTAGACAGACTTGACTTTTGCACTGAGCCAGCATCTTCTGGAATTCGTGCTGGCCCAGGCCATGTTCACACAGGCTCTGCATGGGTAGAGTTAGGGTTGGGTGGGTGTTAGGATAGCACTGAAGTGTAAGGAACCTAATGCCACCCTAGTGTGATGGGTCTTCATAGTAAGAACATAGGGATTACGTAGAGCAGATGTGCTGAAAATGGCAGGCTTGGGTGAGTTTCATGCATGTGTGGAGAAGACTGAAGGGAGAGGAGATCTGGGGCGCGGACTCCATCAGGAGGCTGGCTAGGGGGAGTAACGAAGGCTTGGAACGTGGCAGAGCTCAGTGGGTGGAGAAACCACACTCCTAGTGATAATGGGTGGCCGGTGTTCTCCTGGAAAATGAAGACATATTTCAAGTGTTTATTCCATGTCCCTCTAATTAAATCTTCAGCAGCCTGTGTCCCGCTGTGAGCTGAGCCTGGTGCATGAGAAGATTCAAGGTAGTGAGTTCACAAGGGCAGTGATGAGAATTCTCAGCACATGTCAGTGCCTCGGTGGCTCACCACCTTTCCTTCCTGGTCCTTTTCTCATGGATCCCCAGGGGCCCTGCCGCTGGCCCTTCCAGGCAGACACACACTGGCTCTACCCTCACAGCTGCCAGGAATTGCATGAATACGATTGTTCGTATAATGTACAAGTGTGAAGCCAAAAGGCAGAAGAAAGTGATGTCCTTAAAATACCACTTTGCTTGTCTCTGTCATGGCATGGGGTGGGGAGATCTCCCCGCCCGCCCCCCCCCCCCCCGCCCCCAACCCACCACACCGTTACTGGCTTTCACATATTTTCAGAACCGTGGACAGCTCATAGGTCTACACTAATATTCAGGACCGTGGACAGCTCAGAGGTCTGCACTAATATTCAGAACTGTGGACAGCCTAAAGGTCTACACTAGCACTTGGTCTGGATCCTTCTCCCCCTTCTCCCTTGCTCTCCTGCCTCCCCCCACCCACACACACACCGCTTTCCTCCCTCCAGAATACAAACTCTTAGCAAGCATTTTCAAGGGAACATGACTTTAGAATCAAAGAGATCTGGGAATAAATCCCCAGGCTGCCTCTTTACCTGTGTAATCAGGGAAGAGTTACTTTGCTTCTCTGGGCACAATTACTCCATATGTATAATGGCAATAAAATGCCTGACTCGGGGCGCCTGGGTGGCGCAGTCGGTTAAGCGTCCGACTTCAGCCAGGTCACGATCTTGCGGTCCGTGAGTTCGAGCCCCGCGTCGGGCTCTGGGCTGATGGCTCAGAGCCTGGAGCCTGTTTCCGATTCTGTGTCTCCCTCTCTCTCTGCCCCTCCCCCGTTCATGCTCTGTCTCTCTCTGTCCCAAAAAAATAAACGTTGAAAAAGAAATTAAAAAAAAAATGCCTGACTCATAGGGTTCATGTAAAGGTTATAGGAAACACTAGAATAATGAGGTGGGCGTTTAAATGCCTGCCTTGGGGTGTGGAAAGCACTACACGCTCTATTCACGGAGGAACCAAGATCTTCCGTGATATGGCCAAGTCTAATTAACCCCCCTGCATTTGGGCACAAAATAAATGTCATCCTCAATGTCAACTCGGGTCAATTGTAATGGCTTACTAGAGCTCTGAGGGTAGAGCTGAGTAGTGGAGGGCTATGCCCAGGCTCTGTGGGAAAGCGTGCAGACATCAGTGTGTCTGCCCTGCAGTGAGGGAGGAGGAAGACACATGCCATGCTCCCGTGAGTGGTCACATCAGTGGCGTGTCCAAGCACTGCCCCCAGACGGCGTGCTCCTGGAGGTCCTCACCTGCACACGTGCTCCAGACTTCCTGCTCCCTGTGTGGCTGCACCCCCAGCCTCTGACCCTTCATGCCCCAGCACCCACACCCCCTCCTCCAAGAGTCCTCCGCCAACTGCCCGAACCCCCGGAGTTCCCACCACAGTTCCCAGTTCCCACCACAGTTCATCCTGGCATTAAACTGCTACTCACCTTGTTGTAAACATGTGTTTTTTCTGAGTGGAATGTTCAGAAATGTTTTCAATATGCATTCATTGCCTGACACTCCTCACCCTCACCCTAAGGCCTCAGAGAGAAGGGTTTCTCTGGCAGGGGCTTGACTGTGTCTGCACCCACGGGGGCTGGTGCCCCAGGACAGCGTGGCTGTGCAGAAGGGGGTGCCCCGCACACCTTACTTTCCCCGGTGCCAGAGGTCTCATACACCAGGGCTGGGCCAGTTGGCGGAGAAAAGCCATCAGTCACAGGCAGAAGGAGGTGGTTTCAACCATTCTTTCCCACCAAATTATTTGTCGCCACAAGCCCACATGAAGAGGGAAAAACACACTTGTGACCTTGCTGATTCTAAGCTGCATGTTCGTGTCGCTTGAGTTGTTCCCGTCGTGGGAGGCATTCCTTCGATGCTGGCCGACGGTGGGAGGAAATGAATTCAGTGATTGAGCAGTGTTGACTCGGAAGAAGATGCGTGCCAGGCCCCGCCCCTGTCAAGCAAATGAGTCTCTGACGACGGGGCCCGGCTCTGGGATCAGCCAGGCCTGCCCCGCCATCACTTGCTGTCATCACTAAATGTAGCTGGAGCTGAAACAAGTGACTGAAGTTTCCCCTGAAACGTTCATTTCCTTGTCCTCTTGACAAGCTCAGAGAGCACAGCCGGCCTCAAATTAATGGTTATGGGGGCGATTTGTTTAGTGATATTCAGGAGAGGCTCCTTAGTATGGAGGTCCAAACCGCAGAGGTGACACAGGGCCTGCTGTTGGTCGCCTGGGTTCGTCCCCAGCCAGGGGCACGGTCCCTGGTGCTTCTGTGTGCCCCGTGTCCTGCCAGTGTGGGAGCTTGCCATGGGCTCCACCGAGTGGGATCAGCCCTGAGCCGCCCATTCGGATTTATGCATTTTGGTCTGTGCTGTGCACACTCCCCCTCCACGGTCTAAGTCACGTGAAATTAGAGGCTTGCCTGCTGAGCCCTTTCCGTCGGGCGTGAGGGTCAGTCACCTGAGGAGCTGTCCACATTCCCAGGGTCAGCCCTCTTCCTGCTCACGGACCTTTTCCTGAAGAGAAGTGCCGGGCACCGAGCAGACACCCCTGGACGCCTGGACCTGCCAGGTGCTTGTAGCGTGTACCGTGCCTTCATTCCTGCTGCGGACGTAATGGAGCAGCCAACGTGTGCCCAAACCGTGCTAGCCTCAGGGCAGATGATGGAAAGGCCATGCGTACCCCTTGCTGCCTCGTTGATTTTGTATTGTTTTTATGTCACCTTTCTGCGTCTCTGTGCTCCAGACTATGCCTACAGAGGGCTGGACACTGAGCCCCCAACTGTTTACCTTGGTGACATTGACTCAGGTTGAACTTCACAGCACCCTTGACCAGGAAAGCGGCTCTGGTGGACGGCGGGAGGGGACGATGGGGGTGGACAGGCTTGTGAAATACGGGCATGCGGCGGTCACATGTGTATAATCGCAGGCTCGTTGCAGCATAACTGACCTATAATAAAACTCACGGTTTGGGGGGGCACCTGAGTGGCTCAGTCAGCTAAGCGTCCGACTTCGGCTCAGGTCGTGATCTCATAGTTCTTGAGTTCAAGCCCCACGTCAGGCTCTGTGCTGACAGCTCGGAGCCTGGAGCCTGCTTCGGATTCTGTGTCTCCCTCTCTCTCTGCCCTTCCCCGCTCGTGCTCTGTCTCTCTTTCAAAAATTAAATAAAAACATTTGAAAATTAAAAAATAATAATAAAACACACGGTTTTAATTGTAAGTTTTCAGGAAGTTTTGACTAATGGTGCCATCAGGGGAGCATCTCGACACCAAGACAGAAAGAATCCCATCGTGCACCACTTTCACCCGCTGTGGTTGCCCTGACAGCCAGTGACATGGGGTCCGTCCCCGTGGTCTTGCCTTTTCTAGAATGTCTTGCAAGTGGAGTCATACTCACATCGTCTGTGTGGCTGGCTTCTTTGTTAGCATGACTACCGTCAAAGTTCCCCCACATTATTGCCTGTGTCTGCGTTTCATACTCTCTATTGCTGAGACCTGGCCCATTGTATGGATACGCCGTAATTTGTTTACATGTTCACCGTTTGACATTTCAGTTGTTTCCAGCCTGGGGCTTTTTTGGATAAAGCTGCCGTGAATTTTTGCATACAGAATAGCATATGGAGGTAGGTTTTCATTTCTCCTGAGTAAATACCTAGAAGGAGAATTGCTGATTTGCACAGTAAATGTATGTTTAACTCAATAAAAAAAAAAAATCGCTGAATTATTATCCACAGTGGCTGTGCGGTTTAGATCCTCCCTTTTTAGGTTCATTACCTGTCCTTCACCCCATCCCTGCACGTGACTGGCCAGATGTGCCTACATAGGCTCCTGTCCCCGAGCTCTCCCTGCCCCGATGCGGGCACTGCAGGGTTGGCTGTCCAACCTGAGTGCACATTTCTCGTCCCCACAACTGCTGTCTTTGGAGCACTCTACGAATGACAGGTCCATGGGGAAGTGTGTGGTGGGCACCGTAGGAGGTCAGAGGTGGGAGGCAGAGCAGACCCTCATGAAGAGGCTGTTATGTGCATAAGCCCCTGGGCGTAAACTTCAGGAGCCATTGGGAAAGTTCCAGGCCCTTGAGATCCCTCACTTCCTGGACAGATTTCCGGGAAAGGATTTCTTTTCAAGAACCACCCTTCTTAGGGGAAGGACCAAGGAAGGATGAGATCCAAAACTGTCCTGGTGATTTGGTCTTGTCCTGGGTGGGCCTGTTGCTTCACAGCTGAAAAGCAGTGTATAGGACCCTTAACACCTGGACAGCCTGGTGACTGTGTTGGGGACCCGTTTTCTGACACTGGGGCTCCCATCCAGCACCAGCAAAGGCCATTCTGCTGAGAGGGCACTGTAGGGTTTTTCAGACCTTCCTGTCCATTCTTTTATTACATCTTGACTATAATACTGCAAAAAAGACAGGCAGGCAGTGCTGGCCTGCCCTGGGGGGTGATTGGTATGCAAGGTGCCCCCAACCCAGAGCATGTATTTGACTCAGCTCAGGATTCAGCTCAGCTGGCAGGCTCACAGAAGCAAGGTCGACTTGGTGCCATGGGCCAAATGACCAGATTAAGAAGAAGCCTTGCAAAACAGATGCTATTGCCTGTCTGGACTAGAATTTAATTTAACCCTAGCCTGTAGCTCTCTGTTTTCTGCATCCAGCAAGATGGATGCAGGTGCCCAAACTATAGGGGAAGGTTGGAGCACTTGGAGAGTCAACCTCTTTCATAAACACAGGAGTTTGGACAGCCCGCTCCCAATTACTAATGTGAAGGTCAAGTTTTTTACATTTCTGAGCATCTTGACCCAGAGTCATCACATCATGGCCCTAACGTGAATTTCTACTGACGTTTTGAAATGCTTGGAGCGGCTTTCAGGGCAGGGCGAACACACACTTCGCCAAAGCTCCCGACATAATCAGCCAAAATGGAGTGTAAGGTGCCATTTCTTTCTTCTTTGTTTTTTTAACATTTATTTATTTTTGAGACAGAGAGAGAGAGAGCATGAACAGGGGAGGGTCAGATAAAGAGGGAGACACAGAATCTGAAACAGGCTCCAGGCTCTGAGCTGTCAGCACAGAACCCAACGCGGGGCTTGAACCCACAGACCGCGAGATCATGACCTGAGCCGAAGTCAGACGCCCAACCGACTGAGCCACCCAGGCACCCCAGGTACCATTTCTAAAAGGAGAGGAAAAAATCCACACCCAGGGCTGATGCGAGCCATGCATTTAATGGTCGTTGGTATCAGAACTGGGGTTTCTCACCCAGAACAGAAGCTATCTGTGAGCGTCCTGCTGGGGACCCAGCCCGCTCCCCTGGGCAGTGTCTGAGTGTCCTTAGCCAGACGGGCATCACCCCCAGCCCCCGGTCTGCCTCCTTCTGGTACAGCCCACGAGGGCAGCCCTCTTACCTGTTCTTCATTCCTCTTCCTGTCCCAGAGCACAGGAATCCCTGCTTACCTACTACATGATGTCCAGACGCCATCAGCCTCCAGGTCTCCATCCACTCTGTCCCAGTCCGTTTCTTCCACACCATTCTTCCCAGGACATGCCCTTTGCTCCAGGGAGAAGTCACACCTTCATCGCGCTTTCTAGGTTCCTGTCACCTGCCTGCTTCTTTCCTTACTCTGTGCAGGACTTTACACCCACATCGGCCCACACTTCTTTCTGCTCCCTTCTCCTTGATTTCGCTTATGAATGAGGGAATAAATGAACGAATGCATGTACAAACGCATACACAAGTGTTTAGTGACCGCTGGTTACACGTTTGACACTGAGACCTACAAGAGCATGTTTTGTACTCTCAATGATGATGGGGTGCCCGTCATATCCCCACTTCCGAGAGGAGAACCCTGAGACTCCCCATTGAAGCAACTTGCTCAGGACCTCACAGCTAGTGGCCGGCGTGGTTTTAACTCAGTTGTCCGGGCTCCAAGCGTGGCGTGCTCTTTGTGACGCCACCTTCCCCTGCGTTTCAACCCAGCGAGACTCCAGCCAAATTATGGACCGAGTGGCACGGAGCTCATCTTAGGTAGGTTCTTTTCTGCTCCCTGTGTGGAGCGTGATGGGAAGCTCGTAGTAAGGATTGTATTGAATAACTGCCGGATTGGGGATGACCCAGCGACCAGTGTTATCCGGTAAGCCCGAGCTGGTGACTTCACCCGGTGCCACTGCTCAGGGATGCGTCTGCATGTCCTATGAACAGAGAGCAATAGCTAACATTGGTGCTGTTCTCCCGTTTGGATAGGATGAATGAAAGCTCTCTGAAGCAAATAACTGACCCCTGTCAAAATAAAATTATACAGCATCATATAGTACAGATAGCCATCCTGCGAGGCCAGGTGGGAAGATACCTAGAGGACCCTGTGTGGTCTCAGACCACCTGTTTAGGACCACAGCTCCCGGCGATCCCTGCTCCAGTCAACCTGCGCAATCCCGGCTTGGCAAATCAAACAGCCTGTCAACTGGCAAGAGAGCTGGAGGAGGGGCTCTTGGTGGTTTGGAAGTAGTGAGGTGCCACTCCTTGGTAGAAAGTCTCCCCCTGGGGGTCTCTGTCCCGGGAGGAAGTGGAGAGCTGCACTCCTTGGTGGAGGTGCTCTTGCTGGACCCGGGGTGCAGGCCGAGGACCTGGGTGTTCCTGCCAACCCGCCCTCCTGTGTAACTGCCCTCCTTCTCCTTGTTCCTAAAATACAGCTAGAGGTAGCTGCTCAGGAGGGTTGTCAGAATCATCATGCGACTGGGGAAAGACAGAGGTTACACAAATATATTTGCATTAAAATTCATACTTACCGGTGTTGAGTTAAAAGGAACCATCCTCCATTGCCCCCGCAAGAACCCCGAGATGAAGGGGGAAAGGTTGCCCCTTCAGAGTTACTGAAATCCAGTGGCTCTGAGTGCCGGGGTCCCTGTGGGCACAGTCTAGGTGTTCATCTGAAATCATGTGGCTGGGGAACCTGACGAGGCCGAGAACTCAGTCAGGATGATGTTGTAGGCAAGAAATCTGACCGCATGTATTGAACCCTCCTGAAGAAAGTCTGGGTGAATAGAAAGGTCAGTGCGCAGACAGAAAAGCCCAGAGAAGCATTAAAAAAAAAAAAAGTGTCTACCCACACTGCTGGAGGAAAAGCTCGCCATACGGGGGCACTTCAAGCTGTCTGCCCACTGTGTCCGGCTTCCCAGCTACCTTCTGATTACAGTCTCACACAACGGATTCATTAACATGAGCCTCTGGCTAACTGGCCTGCTCTGTTTCTCATCAAAAATGAACAAATTCTCCTTTTTGGTTATTTCGATTCTTATGAATTTGGCCAAGATGCAACTTGTCCTAAGAGATCGGTATGAATTCACACACTGAACACATCAGGCATCTGAACACAGCCAGGCCCCACCCTGTAGCAGCCTCTCCAAGAAGGGTGGTCCAGGCAGCTATGTCCTGGAGGATGTTCCAACCTTACCGGTGCCTCGTCTGATTTCCTTCACTGGCTGGCTTAGCTCAGTTTATTTCAGCTGCCTTTGTAAAACACACTGAGTGGTTTGGGTACAGAGATGGGAAAGGGTATTACGTCCTATTATTTCCTTATTAACCCAGTAACATATGTGCATTACAGAAAGGCCGTAAAAATTTGTATAACCAGGGGCACCTGGGTGGCTCTGTCAATTTAGCATCTGACCCTTGTTATCGGCTCAGGTCATGATCTCACGGTTTGTGAGATCAAGCCCCGAGGCAGGCTCTGTGCCGACAGCCTTCTTGAGATTCTCTCTCTCTGCCCCTCCCCTGCTCGTGCTCTCTCTCCTCTGTCTCTCTCAAAATAAATAAACATTACACAAAATTCATATAACCAAAGTCAACTAAAAAATAGGAAAGCAAGATGTCCTTGACATAGAACCATTGCCCCCCCCCCCCCCCCCAGTGATGACCAGTGTGTGCGTGTGTGCAGGCCTCGTGGTCGATGATGGTGTCAGTGTTATGGGTAGTGATGAGGCCTGACTTCCACCTTTTCATCCTCAGCACTTCATTGATGCCAAACATGTGGTTTTTAGTCATGGGAAATGTTTATTTCCAGAGTTCAGGTGACTTCCACCACCGCCAGCTCCTTGTTCATAGCAAGACGCCCATTTCATCCACAGCATGGCGCTAATCCGGGTCCCTTGGCTCTATGGCACCCGTTGCTATTTTGGGCATGAATTTGGACCCAGAGACAGGTTTTCTGTGAAAGTGATCTTGTCATTATTTTGAGTTCCCAGATGCCCTTATCATCTTCATGCAGACCAAACAATAATTGACAAGTTACATCACATTGTCCCCTAGGGACTTGTTACCAATGTAATCCCGGCCACTAAATAGCATTGCAATGGAAAAGATACTCTTTGTCACAAGACAGAGCACCCGCTCTTGGGTAAAAAATGTTTTTTCAGTCCATGGAGAAGAGTTATGAGTGTGTGCATGTGTGTGCATGTGTGTGTGTGTGTGTGTGTTTATTTGGGGGGAGGAGGAGAATCCTAAAAACAAAACTTCCTAATTTAAGTCTAGCACTTTCTCCCCCTCGTCCACCCCTACCCCATTAAAGTCAGCCTGAAAATACTTCCAAGTCATAAATTTGTCATGAGAAACCAGAGCTGTGGAAAGGTTGTTGCCATCCATACAGTAGCCTCTACAAGTGAAATGATATGTGAAATATTTTCATAAAGAAAAAACGTGGCAAAAACATTCTTCTCCATCCAACTTAAGGGATTCCTCGCTAAATGGGGTCAGATAGAGGTTCTGGGACAGATGCTCCAGAGGGCCTTAACATGATCTGCTCAGGAATTCATAGGCTCTAACCGATCCCTGCAGGTCTATGACGGTGACCCACAGAATGTAAAAAAGGGTGCTTTTAGATGAGGGAAATGCTAATTGATGTAAAGATTTGTCCAGATTGTTTTCAAGGTGTTTTTCTTTTTGTCTACCAACAAATTGGATTATTTAAGGAGCCATGTTTCCAAAAAGTTATTTGTTGACCCCAGAAATTTTATTTAATCATAACCAAAAAAATGGCTACCCCTTGGATAGAGGTTTCTGTCAGACAATGTTCTGAGCACTTTGTGTATATCCCTCCTTGACAGCTTAAAATTTGCCTATGATGTAAAGACTATCACAGCCCCCTTTACGTTTGAAAAACCAGGTATGGGGAAGGAAAGATGCCCAGCTGGCCAGTGGCAGACCCAGCATCACAGCCAGGCAGTGTGGTCCTGGGGTTAACTCGCTGCTGCCCTCTGCAGGTGAGCGATCGCCATCACCAGCACTCGTGTCAGCACCACCTCCAAGATGGCCAAGGGGAAGATAGCTATACTAAAGAAGTGAGCTCAGAGTTAAAGTCATGAGAAGAGAAAGCAAGTGTCTCCAAAGAATCTGAACTAATAGGACTAAGGTCTCAAGGAATAAAAACGATGCTCCGGGAGATGGACTGACAAAAGGCGTTCAGTAATGGGATTTGTAGCGTTCGTAGACTCGGTTGTGTTATAACTAAGAAACATCAGTACTAATTATAGGGAATGATGGGTCGCTGAGCACAGGTGAGCCCCGTTTCTCTCCGTCCTTGTGAGGCCGTGTGCTTTATTCCCCTCTGGTCTTTGTTGAAGAAACACTTCCCATACGAGATCCAGAGGTAAATGATAAACAGTTTTGCTGGCGTCGATGTGACCCTGTTGCCATTTTAAGTTCTTGCCAGTTTCTAACATCACTCTTTAATCATCCTTCAAGATTGTTTTGTGAATTCAAAGGAGGTTTTGCACAATGTAGCAAAGGAAGCAGCCAATCTCGTGGTCTCCGGAAGTATGATGATCTTGTGCGCGCATGGAGACGAACGACAGAAATCATACGTCCCGGGAGGGGCTTAGGAGATTAACAGTGACTAGTTAATTATGCATCCTTAATCAGTCAATGCATGTACACTCACAGAATACTTGGCACTGAGTATGGATTACAGAAAAAAGGGGCGATCTTTCCAACGTCACGTTTCCTACTTGGTTGGGGAAGCCACCACATAGACAGACCAGTTATCATGTGAGAAGCTTTATGAATCCTGCGACTCAAGATGTGTGATATTTAAAGTAAGAGTAATGATGAAGAACCTGGTAAGCACGCGTGTAGCCCCGTTCTCAGAGTTTAAGAAGCGGTGTTTTCAGCCATCCCGCACTGAAGATGCATCAGTTTTTACTATACATCTGTCCCTGGCACCACAGAGCACAGAATAAATAAGCATTTGCCTGCAAAAAGCTTATTCTTTACATCTGACCACATATAAATGCAAACAGAACAGAAACATGAGGCTGCAGTTTATAAAAGCCAATGGTGAGGCAGGTGCAAATATAAATACAAAGGTGCAAGCGGCATAAGGTTCCTGGTCTGTAGGCATCAGGTGTGAGGGTAGGAGGCTCTGATGCGCCGTGCCAGGCGGGCGCATAGGAAGCTGGAGGGCACAGAAGGGCCCCACATGCACGCCATACCCCGTGGCTGCTGCGGCACAGCTGGCTGAGGGGTGCCTGTCAGGTGCCCATATCTCCACACTGGAAGCAGTCTCATCTGAGGCCCACTCTCCCCTGTCCCCTTCCCTCTCCATCCCCACAGCACTGCCTTCAGCCTTGTGCTGACCACAGTCCCCCACACCCTGTGGCCCTTCCACAGGCTCGTCCCTCTGCCTTGAAGACTGTCCTCCCAGACCCCACTCCTCCACCCACACACCTCCAGGGATCACAGCGTTGAGAATCATTACTCGCCATTTGCATCTCCCCTAGATCGCGGCTTCCCCCAGGAAGCCTTGCCTGACCTCCCCAGGCGGGTTAGCTCCCCCCACCGTGGCCCTCCCCTGGGCCCATAGCTCGCGACAGGTTCAGAATAAGCTTTTGAGCACAGCACGGGTCACTTCCCTGGGTGACAGAGCCTTTCCCACAGGCTTGATGCTTACTACGACTTGACAAGCAGTTTCTGGAAGAAGGGGTGAGGAGCTCCGGGCAAAGACAGCACAGCTGCCTCTACCACTTTCAGATGCCCTCAGACCCCCACCCATACAACAGAAAGTGGTCTGGGGAGCAGAGAAGATGAGGAGGAAACCAAACTTTGAGTTGGAACGCAGAGGAAGGGGGGACCGTGCTAAGCCAACGCAAGGCAGCCAATTCCCAGGCCAGGCCCAACCTGGCTTCTGAGGACCCCAAGGCCCTCGGCACCCGCAGCACAGGCGGTGTTCAACTTGCCCCCCGCCCCCCGCCAGGGCCATTTGTCCTGGTTGGCTGTGGCTTCTGTTCTGATGGATCCGATCTTTAGAACATCACCCCTGATGAGAGGCTGGGGAAGGGGGTGTGGAAGAGAAGCAAGAAAGATTGGGAATTATGAAGCCCTCAGAACCCCAAGTTCCTCTCCATAGGTCCTCAGGAGACAAGGGGTTTCTTTCCTGGAGAGGACAGAACAGAGGCCTCAGGCAGAGGAACACGGGGAGCAGTGTAAGGTCTGGATCGAGGACGGAGTGTTGTGTGTGGCGGGCGGCAAGAACCCTCTCCCCCGTCTTCCTCTTAGACGTGCGGTGGCCGCACTTGCCCCCCAGGGCGGGGGCCCGTGGGTCGTCCCCACGAGACCCTGACAACAGGGATGGGATGGGCCAGGAAATGCTTCTTCCGCTCTTCAGCACTGCCCGTCAGCTCATCAGCCCCTGATCCGGTGAAGTGTGGATGACTGGTCAGGAGTGGATGTGAAAGTCTTCATGCGAGGAGAAGAAAACATGGGGACAGAGCCTCCTGCCAGCATCCTCGGAGAGATGATACATTGCTCTCGTGAGACACCACAGTAATGTTCTGTACATTTCAAAGCAAAAAGCTCCTAGAAATTAAGAAGATGACAGAAATGAAAACTGGACAGAAAGGCTTAAAAACGAAGGTGAGGACATTTTCCAGGAAATGCAAGAGAGAAACAGATGGGGGAGGGCGGAGGGAGGGAGAGACAAGATGCGGAAAAGGAGGGAAGATTCTGAGGACCAGCCCAGCCATGTGGACGCTTCTTAGGAATGTGTCGCTGTGAGAAGGAGCCCCTGTGCTCTCCTCCACTCGACACCGGCTCCTGTGCCCGCAGCACCGTCTCCCAGCGAGACTCACCTGGCACAGGTGCCCCGGCATTTAGCGATGGAGCCCAGCCCGAGAAGGCAGGGCCATCAGAGGCAGGACAGATCAGTGCGCTGAGGTCCCAGCCAGGTGCGTGTGGCCACATCAGGGAGCTGCAGAGAAGCTGCTGGGCTCCTCTCCGTGAGGACTGAGTCTCCCTCCAACTGCTCGGCACAGAACTTGAGCTCAGCTTCTGGCTCAGCCTTCGTGATGCACAGATGGGCGGCCCTGGGGAAGAGGCCGCTCTGAGCGAGTGGGAGGTGGCAGAGGGCCTCTCTGACAAGGATTAGCCCAGAAGGCTCCCTCCTGCCTCGTTCTGTGCCAGCCTGGCCGCAGCTGGCCTGTCGGAGCCCTTGCCCAGAGCATCCCCGCAAAACAGGACTTTGAATAACAAGACAGTTGCAGGTCTGATTCTGAAAATAAGCCCCCAGGTTGGATAAAATCAATACGGAAGTTCTAAGTTGTGCCTTTGGAGTGGAAAGGCACGACACAGTGAGTGGAGGGGCAAACCGCCATCAGCATAAGGGGAAACGGAGCGCCTCGGGGTTGGCCCCCAGAATCGGCAGTGGAGTCCTACGGGGAGAAAAGACTTTCTCTGCAGGACTTTCTCTAGCAGGATGTGAGCTAGCAGTGATCCCCCAGCAGGGCAATGCTGGAGAGAGAGGGGGGCTGGACCTCAGCGCCTTTGCCCGTACCCCACTTAGCTATGCGGCTACAGAATCTGAATCGGTTTCACTCCAAAGATGTTTTTCCTCTGTACTCTTCATTACTTCTGCGCTTTCTAATTTATTCTTTTCCATTCCCTCCCTGAGCTGTTGGAGACATAATGCAATCTGGCTTCTCCAGGTTGTTCTTTGGTCAGATTTATTATTGTGAAGTTTGTGCTTTTGTTTTTGTTTTTGTTTTTGTTTTTGTTTTTACTATCAACATACAGTTAAATTGGTCCAAAATAATTCCTCAAAGGACCTCATTAGTGTCTTCAGATCGTAGACCCAGCTCTTGGTCAGAAGGAGCGTTCATCAGGGACCACAGTGCTCAGAGCCTGAGAGCCCTACCCGCTACACGTGTGTGCAGTGTATGTGTGATCAGGTCCTGGGGGCTAGGTGAGGTGCCGTGGTCAGCTAGCAAGCCGGTGCTCGTTCTGAGAGCCGTGGGCAGCCCACACAATCAGAGTGCAGTTCATTGAGATGCAGACGCTGGGCGGTTAGCGAGGCCACTTCTCAGTCTTTGGTTTAGTTTGAAAACATCTGGAAAGCTTATAAAAGTGTATATTTCTAAGATGCATCTGGAACTAGATGTATTAGGAATGATTTGGTCAGATCCAGGGAGATAGAAAACCCAAAATAACAAGGGCTTTTACAAAGTAGAACTTGTTCTCTGACTCACATCCCGGGCCCCCGGGCAGATGCCCACAGAGTTGGGGACCCAGGCCCGCCATCTTGCTTTCCAGCCTGGTGGCCTCTGCCTCACAGTCCTTGGTGGACAGAATTTTCAGCTAGCAGGAGAGAACAAAGGGAAGAAGAGGAGACTGACTCCATTCTAGGACACTTCCTGGAAGCTGCATGTACTTGACCAAATTTAGTGCAAGGCCTCCCCCAACTGCAGGGAAGCCGTGACATGCTAGCAGTCCAGGGCCAGCTCTTGGGAGCACAGGAGGGACGTTATTGAGGGCAAAAGAGGGGACGGGGCAATAAGAAGTTCCTCTCTGTGCACAGTGCATGGAGGACAGAGACCAGGAATCTGTCTTCTTAAGTGACTTCCTCGGGACTCACGACGCAGGCAGTCTTTGGACTGCTTAGAGACGCTCACTCACCACATGCATCACATGTTCCCGCACACCAGTCTTGTAGTCTGCTGAACAAAATGCTCATAGCACCTTACACAAATCATCAAATTTATCCTGAGAAGCACCCAAGAGGTGGGCTTTATCATCCCCTCTACAAATAATTCCAACAACTTCTCCCAAATACTTGACCACACAGGTGTCAGTGACTAACGTGCAAGTTGAAGTGGTAAAAAAACAGGTGGCAAATGTTTCAGGAGAGTGGGGTAGAGATAATACAGAGGGAAGAATGAAGGAAAGCAAGACGTATCCATTGAGAGGGGTGGGTAGGCATTTCTAGAAGGAGGCTGTTGACATCGTACATTGTGGCTCATCCGTGGCGGGGGGAGTACTTGGGTTCTGTAAGTTCTTACTTTTCCTCATCTCATCTGCCCATAGACAGGTTGGCTGGCTGGTTGGAAGTTGTTGGGGGACACGGGGAAGGTGGCTTTGCCCTTTATATAAATACAATGTCTGCACCTTTCTGATGATGCCATGAAGATCACTGTGTCCCAACCATCTTAAGCCACGCTACACAATGCTTTCTTCTTATTTTCCTCGTACAGTACTCGTGCCAGATGTTCTACTATGACTGAATAACAAATTACCCCAAAACCGGATGTTTTAAAATTGGCAACATTTATTTCGCTCATAAATCCGCCATTTGCTTGGAGCTCAACAGGGACAGCCCATCCCAGCTCCACTGAGTGTCAGCTGGGGCAGCTTGGAGGATCAGGGCCGGACTCATCAGGAGACCGGCAGATGATCAGGAAAGTCAGCTGAGACATCAGCTGGCTCTGTTGGCTTAAACTCCTCCATGTGGTCCCTCCATTGGCTTGGGCTCCTTTGCCGCATGGTGGCTGTGTTCCATAGGCACATTTCCCAAAGAAGGGGACCAGGGAGTACATTACTGCCTCTGGGACTCGACCCCAGGGGTCTCACAGAGGAATTCTGCTTCATTCTACTCACGGATGCGATGAGACGGCCTCAGTCAGTTTCAAGGAAATAAACTCCATCTTTGGGTGGAGAGCACCAGGGTTTTAAAGAAGCATTTGGGACCAGGAATATTGCTATGGCCATGTTTGGAAAATCCCACTTATACCACAGGCCAAAAGATTTTGCTGAGTTTTCTCTGTGCAGTTGATGCTTTGAATATACTAGATATATTAAATACGCATTTTCAACTACACCACACACACTTGGTCCCGACATTCAGATGTGGACCTCCTTGAAGATCATATCCACAGAGGATTGTCTAACGGAGCCCCGTTCTCACTGTGCAAACGAGGAAGGCAATCTTCCTCATCTCAGCTGTCTGCAAGCTTAAATTTAAGGAATGTTCAAAGTTCCTTCTTAATACGTGAGGCACGCAGCCCTCCATCCCATATGGCCTCTGCGTAAGTGGTGCGACTTCTTATGGCCTCAACCTTTAATGGCAAACCTCCACACTGCCCACCGTTCCTAGTGAGTATCTTCCTAGTAGCTCTTCCCGGCTCCTCTTGGAAGACGTGATTGAATAGAAAAATGTATATTGTTTATGAATCCCTTTAAGTCACAGTAGAAGGAGACGTTTTAGGTATAGGAAGAGGAAACTGAAAATGTGACTCCCCAATGTTCCCCATGATGCTTGCTTGTGGCAGCCAGAATGTTTGGAACCTGCAGATTCACAAGTTTATGATGAAACGTTATCTCTTCTTCTCGCTCTGCTTTTTTTATGCTATTGAAATTGGGCAGTCCGTCAGTCTTCCTATTGTTTGGCTCGTTGCTGAAGGTCAGAAATCCAAAGAAATATTGTTGATATTGTGTATGAACACCATCTTATTTCAAGACTTTATAATTCAGCAGACTTTTCTCCAGTTCTGGCCACTAGGGTGGCATGGGGGCCCCTCCCAAGCCCTGCCCAGGCTTGCCACCTGCTACTGTCTCCCATGGGACTGTTGGCCCTGTGCAGATAGGCAGGGCAGGAATTCCAAGTCGGGGAGCACATCCCGAGGAAGCACCAAGAGCGTGAAGGCTTGGCACTGAGTCATTAAGAGGTGGTGTGGCAGAACGGAAATAACCTTGAACCTGAAGTCCACAGATGAGGCTTAACGCCCTGGCAGCCCGCAGCCATGGCCAAAGTCTTTCTTTTCCTTTCCCTCCCTCTTCTCCTTCTTTTTCCATGTTTTCCTCTCCTAACTCTTCTTCTTCCTCTCCTTCTCTTCCCTTCCCTGGCTTTATGGAGATGTAGTTCACACACCGTGCAATTCATCCATTTAAATTGTACAAATCAGTAGGTTTTTAGTGTGTTCTCAGAATTGGACAACCACCCCTTCATTCAATTTTTGAACATTTCATCGCCCACACAATATGCTTTCATATTCAGCTGAAGCTCCAGTCCCTCCCACTCCTCTTTCATTTCTTTTTTTAATTTAATTTTTTAATTTTTTAAATTTACATACAAATTAGCATATAGTACAACAATCATTTCAGGAGTAGATTCCTTAGTACCCCTTACCCATTTATCCCGTCCCCCCTCCCACAACCCCTTCCATAGCCCTCAGTTTGTTCTCCATATTTATGAGTCTCTTCTGTTTTGTCCCCCTCCCTGTTTTTATATTATTTTTGTTTCCCTTCCTTTATGTTCATCTGTTTTGTCTCTTAAAGTCCTCATATGAGTGAAGTCATATGATTTTTGTCTTTCTCTGACTAATTTCACTTAGCATAATACCCTCCAGTTCCATCCACATAGTTGCAAGTGGCAAGATTTCATTCTTTTTGATCGCTGAGTAATACTCCATTGTGTGTGTGTGTGTGTGTGTGTGTGTGTGTGTGTGTATAGCACTTCTTCTTTATCCATTCATCCATTGATGGAGATTTGGGCTCTTTCCATACTTTAGCTATTGTTCATAGTGCTGCTATAAACATGAGGATGCATGTGTCCCTTTGAAACAGCACACCTGTATCCCTTGGATAAATGCCTAGTAGTGCAATTGCTGGGTCATAGGGTAGTTCTATTTTTAGTTTTTTTTTTAAGGAACCTCCATAGTATTTTCCAGAGTGGCTGCACCAGCTTGCATTGATTGCCACCAACAATTCAAAAGAGATCCTCTTTCTCTGTATCCTCACCAACATCTGTTGTTGCCTGAGTTGTTAATGTTAGCCATTCTGACAGGTGTAAGGCGGTATCTCATTGTGATTTTGATTTGTATTTCCCTGATGATGAGTGATGTTGAACATGTTTTCATGTGTCAGTTGGCCATCTGGATGTCTTCTTGGAGAAGTGTCTATTCATGTCTTTCGCCCATTTCCTCACTGGATTACTTGTTTTTTGGGTGTTGAGTTTGATAAGTTCTTTACAGATTTTGGATACTAACACTTTATCTGCAATGTCATTTGCAAATATCTTCTCCCATTCTGTCCGTTGCCTTTTAGTTTTGCTGATTGTTTCCTTTGCTGTGTAGAAGCTTTTTATTTTGATGAGGTCCCAGTAGTTCATTTTTGCTTTTGTTTCCCTTGCCTCCGGAGACGTGTTGAGTAAGAGGTTGCTGCGGGCAAGATGAAAGAGGTTTTTGCCTGCTTTCTCCTTGAGGATTTGGATGGCTTCCTGTCTTACATTGAGGTCTTTCATCCATTTTGAGTTTACTTTTGTGTATGGTGTAAGAAAGTGGTCCAGGTTCATTTTTCTGCATTTTGCTATCTGGTTTTCCCAGCACCACTTGCTGAAGAGACTGTCTTTATTCCATTAGATATTCTTTCTTGCTTTGTCAAAGATTAGTTGGCCATACATTTGTGGGTCCATTTCTGGGTTCTCTGTTCTGTTCCATTGATCTGAGTGTCTGTTCTTGTGCTAGTACCATACTGTCTTGATGATTACAGCTTTGTAGTATAGCTTGAAGTCTGGGATTGTGATGCCTCCTGCTTTGGTTTTCTTTTTCAAGATTGCTTTGGCTATTTGGGGTCCTTTCTGGTTCCATACAAATTTTAGGATTATTTGTTCTAGCTCTGTGAAGAATGCTGGTGTTATTTTGATAGGGATTGCATTGAATATGTAGATTGCTTTGGATAGTATCGACATTTTCACAATGTTTGTTCTTCCTATCCAGGAGCATGGAATCTTTCTCCATTTTTTTTTTTTGTGTCTTCTTCAATTTCTTTCATAAGCTTTCTACAGTTTTCACTGTATAGATTTTTCACCTCTTTGGTTAGATTTATTCCTAGGTATTTTATGGTTTTTTGTGCAAAGGTAAATGGGATCAATTCCTTGATTTCTCTTTCTATTGCTTCATTGTTGGTGTATAGGAATGCAACTGATTTCTGTGTGTTGATTTTATATCCTGCAACTTTGCTGAATTCATGAATCAATTCTAACAGTTTTTTGGTGGAATCTTTTGAGTTTTCCATATAGAGTATCATGTCATTTGCGAAGAGTTAAAGTTTGACCTCCTCGTGGCCAATTCGGATGCCTTTTTTTTTTTTTTTTTTTTTTTAATTTTTTTTTTCCAACGTTTATTTATTTTTGGGACAGAGAGAAACAGAGCATGAACAGGGGAGGGGCAGAGAGAGAGGGAGACACAGAATCGGAAACAGGCTCCAGGCTCTGAGCCATCAGCCCAGAGCCTGACGCGGGGCTCGAACTCACGGACCGCGAGATCGTGACCTGGCTGAAGTCGGACGCTGAACCGACTGCGCCACCCAGGCGCCCCAAAGGATGCCTTTTATTTCTTGTGTTGTCTGATTGCAGAGGCTAAGACTTCCAATACTATGTTGAATACCAGTGGTGAGAGTGGACATCCCTGTCTCATTCCTGACCTTAGGGGAAAAGCTCTCAGTTTTTCCCCATTGAGGATGATATTAGCATTGGGTCGTTCATATATGGCTTTTATGATCTCGAGGTATGCTCCTTCTATCCCTACTTTCTTGAGGGTTTTTATCAAGAAAGGATGCTGTATTTTGTCAAACGCTTTCTCTGCATCTATTGAGAGGATCATATGGTTCTTGTCCTTTCTTTTATTGATGTGATGAATCATGTTAATTGTTTTGGGGATATTGAACCAGCCTTGCATCCCAGGTATAAATCCCACTTGGTCGTGGTGAATAATTTTTTTAATGTATTGTGGGAGCCAGTTGGCTAATATCTTGTTGAGGATTTTTGCATCCATCTTCATCAGGGAAATTGGTCTATAGTTCTCCATTTTAGTGGGTTTCTGTCTGGGTTTGGAATCAAGGTAATGCTGGCTTCATAGGAAGAGTTTGGAAGTTTTCCTTCCATTTCTATTTTTTGGAACACCTTCAAGAGAATAGGTGTTAACTCTTCCTTAAATGTTTGGTAGAATTCCCCTGGAAAGCCATCTGGCCCTGGACTCTTGTTTTTTGGCAGATTTTTGATTACTAACTCGATTTCCTTTCTGGTTATGGGTCTGTTCAAATTTTCTATTTCTTCCTGTTTCAGTTTTGGTAGTGTGTATGTTTCTAGGAATTTGTCCATTTCTTCCAGATTGCCCATTTTATTGGCATATAATTGCTCATAATAGTCTCTTATTATTTTTATTTTTGCTGTGTTGGTTGTGATCTTTCCTCTTTCATTCTTGATTTTACTTATTTGGGTCCTTTCCTTTTTCTTTTTGGTCAAACTGGCTAGTGGTTTATCAATTTTGTTAATTCTTTCAAAGTACCAGCTTCTGGTTTCATTGATCTGTTCTGTTTTTTTGTTTTTTGTTTTTTGTGTTTTTTTTTTTTTTTTTTTTTTTTTTGGTTTTGATAGCATTAATTTCTGCTCTAATCTTTATTATTTCCTGTCTTCTGCTGGTTTGGGGTTTTATTTGCTGTTCTTCTTCCATGTCCTTAAGGTGTAAGGTTAGGTTGTGTATCTGATATCTTTCTTCCTTCTTTAGAAAGGCCTGGATTGCTATATACTTTCCTCTTATGACTGCCTTTGCTGCATCCCAGAGGTTTTGGGTTGTGGTGTTATCATTTTCATTGGCTTCCATATACTTTTTAATTTCCTCTTTAACTGCTTGGTAAGCCCATTCATTCTTTAGTAGGATGTTCTTCAGTCTCTAAGTATTTGTTACCTTTCCAAATTTTTTCTTGTGGTTGATTTTGAGTTTTATATTGTTGTGGTCTGAAAATATGCACAGTATGATCTCTATCTTTTTGTACTTACTGAGGGCTGATTTGTGTCCCAGTATATGGTCTATTCTGGAGAACGTTCCATGTGCACTGGAGAAGAATGTATATTCTGCTGCTTTAGGATGAAATGTTCTGAATGTATCTGTTAAGTCCATCTGGTCCAGTGTGTCATTCAAAGCCATTGTTTCCTTATTGATTTTTTGATGAGATGATCTGTCCATTGCTGTGAGTGGGGTGTTGAAGTTTCCTACTATTATGGTATTACTATCGATGAGTTTATGTTTGTGATTAATTGATTTATATATTTGGGTGCTCTCACATTTGGCACATAAATGTTTATAATTGTTAGGTCTTCTTGGTGAATAGACCCCTTGATTATGATATAATGCCTTTCTGCATCTCCTGATACAGTCTTTATTTTAAAGTCTAGTTTGTCTGATATAAGTATGGCTACTCCGGCTTTCTTTTTTTGACCATTAGCATGATAGATGGTTCTCCATCCCCTTATTTTCAATCTGAAGGTGTCTTTAGGTCTAAAGTGGGTCTCTTGTAAACAGCATGTAGATGGATCTTGTTTTCTTATCCATTCTGTTGTGCTATGTCTTTTGATTGGAGCATTGAGTCCATTGATGTTTAGAGTGAGTACTGAAAGATATGAATTTATTGCCATTATGATGCTTGTAGAGTTGGTGGTGTTCTCTGGTCCTTTCTAATCTTTGTTGCTTTTGGTATGTATGTATATATGTATCTATGTATTTATATATATATATTTTTTTCCATCTTTTCTCCGCTCAGAGAGTACCCCCTAAAATTTCTTGCAGGGCTGGTTTAGTGGTCACAAACTCCTTTAATTTTTGTTTTTCTGGGAAACTTTTGATCTCTCCTTCTATTTTGAGTGACAGCCTTGCTGGATAAAGAATTCTTGGCTGCATATTTTTCTGATTCAACACACTGAATATATCCTGACACTCCTTTCTGGCCTGCCAGGTTTCTGTGGATAGGTCTGCTGCAAACCTGATCTGTCTCCCCTTGTAGGTTAGGGAGTTTTTTTTCCCTTGCTGCTTTCATGATTCTCTCCTTGCCTGAGTATTTTGTGAATTTGACTATGATATGCCTTGTTGATGGTCGGTTTTTGTTGAGTCTAATGGGGGGTCCTCTGTGCTTCCTGGATTTTGATGTCTGTGTTTTTTCCCAGGTTAGGAAAGTTTTCCACTATGATTTACTCATATAATACTTCTGCCCCTATTTCTCTCTCTTCCTCTTCTGGGACCCCTATGACTCTGATGTTGTTCCTTTTTAATGAGTTTCTGATTTCTCTAATTCTTAAATCATGCTCTTTTGCCTTAATCGCCCTCTTTTTTTTCTGCTTCATTATTCTCTATAAGTTTGTCCTCTATATCGCTGATTTTCTACTCTGCCTTATCCATCCTTGCCACCGCTGCATCCATCCATGATTGCAGCTCAGTTATAGCACTTTTAATGTCATTCTGGCTATTTTTTACTTCTTTTATCTCTTCAGAAAGGAATTCTAATCTATTTTCAGCTCCAGCTAGTATTCTTATTATCGTGATTCTAAATTCTGGCTCAGACATCTTGCTCGTATCTGTGTTTGTTAAATCCCTGGCTGTCATTTCTTCATGCTCTTTCTTTTGGGGCGAATTCCTTCATTTTGTCATTTTGAAGGGGGAAAAGGAATTAATGAGATAGAAAAATTAAAATTAAAAAAATGTTAAAATTAAAAATATATTAAAATTAAATACACACACACACAAATCGAATAAATGATGCTAGATTCTATGTGTGTTTTGTCTGGGTGTTGAAAGGAGTTTGACAGATTAGAGAAAATAAAGGGGGGGGAGAGAAAAGTAACAAGTTAAAATTTTTTTTTTAAAAAGGAAATCGTTTGAGGATTTGAAAAATAAATACATTGAAGTAGACTAAAATGAGATGATGGGAGTAAAATAGAATTTGAAAAAATATACACAAAAGTAAAGAATAAAGTAGATAAAAAATTAAAGAAAATTAATAAAAATTAAAAATAAATATGAATCTTTTCTTTTTCTGTATTCCAGAAAAAGAAAAGAAACGAAAGAGAAAAAAGATTTAAAGAAAGAAAAAATAAGAAATCGTATGAAAATTTGAAAAAGTGAATACACTGTAGTAGACTAAAATAAAATGATGGAAGTAGAATTTGAAGAGATTTATGTAAAAGCAAAAAATATAGTGAAAAATTAAAGAAAAATATTTTAATAGAAATTGAAAGTAAAAATGAAGTTTTTCACTTTCTGCATTCAAGAAAAAGAAAAGAAATGAAAAAGAGAAAAAAGAAAAAGAAAAAAAGGAAATCGTTTGAAAATTTGAAAAGGTGAATACACTGAAGTAGACTAAAATAAAATGATGGAAGTAAAATTGAATTTGAAAAAATTTACACAAACGTAAAAAATATAGTAATAAAAATTAAAGAAAAATATTTTTAATAAAAATTGAAAATGAAAGTGAGTTTTTTCTCTTTCTGTATTCAAGAAAAAGAAGTGTAGAAGAGAAAAAGAAAGAAACCAAGAAAGAAAATTGAATAGATGAACCTGCTAACAGATTGAAGTAGGACTGAAATTGCTTCCTTTTCCCGTAGAAGTCAGTCCATGTAGCTCTTTATATAAGTCCATAAATTAAGCCGGCGGTGAGGTTTGTGTTCTTGAAGAGCGAAGTTGGCCCAGTTGGGCGGGGCTCGGTGTAACGGCTCCGCTCTCCCCTAGATGGCGCTGCCAGCCTCCCGGGGTGGATTGTTTCCGTGCTCCTCGGTGCGCATGCGCGGGAGTGGTGAAAAATGGCGTCACCAGGCCAGCCAGTCTGTTCTCCCGGATCAGCAATCGCACCCTTGTCCTCTGTCTTCAGCTGCCTTCCACTCCCCTCTCCTTCGCTCTCCGTGACCAGGCCCCAGGCAGTACCTCGCTCCCGAGTTTTGTCTCAGATGCGGCTGTTTTCCCAGGCCCCTTACTTCCAAAGGACCTCGGCTTTGACCCGCTCCGCCCCTCTGCGGGAGGGTCTCACCAATGGCCGAAGGAGCAACGGCCAAATGTCGGCTGCACCCAGGAACGCCCGCTGGACCCTGCTGCTGCCGGTGCCCCGAGACCGCGGTCAGGTGCCAGCCCGCCCCAGAAAAAGTTCGCGAGACAGTGTAGCAGCAGCGTTTCAGGGATTATGGAAAATCGCAACACACATCTGGCACCAGGCTTCACCCTTAACGATCTTGCCCCAGCACCAGCGAATGTGGCCGCCTTCTGGGGTCTGCTGGGACCAGGTGGCCTCACAGCCTGTACCAAATGTCCTTCCAGCAGTGGAACCGCTTTTCCCCGTGTGGCCCAAGAACCTCCCGGACCCCACTCTGTTCCTGGGGATTCGCCCTTCCCACCAGAGCACCGCCAGGTATCAAGCTGCGGAGTTGCAGACTCTGTGCTCCCCTTGTTTACAGTCTTAATGGAATTGAAACCCTCTCCTTTCTCCTTTCTCCCTTTTTAATTTAGTCCCTGCGGCCGTTTCCAATTTTCCACTTTCTCTCCAGCTGCTTTTGGGGAGGGGTGCTTTTCCCGTATTCTGCCCCTCCCCCCAGTCTCCGTCCTCTCTCCGCTCACAAAAGCACCTCCCTTCCTGCACCTTCTCTCTCCCCAAGTTCACCTCTCCGCGCACGTTCCCTGCTGAATTCTGTGGTTCAGGTTGTGCAGATTGTTGTGTTAATCCTCCAGTCAGTTTTCTAGGTGTGTAGGATGGTTCAGTGTTGGTCTGGCTGTATTTCATGGACACAAGACACACTCTCATTTCCTTCTTTAATGGAAGTTTCTGAGCACCTGTTCGACACTGAATATACAACAAATAAGTCCCAAGCTCCCTTTTACCTAAGGAACTTTTCATGTGACTTTATTTGGTATCGTATTTGTTTTTTTATTTTAACTCTTTTTTTTTTTTCAACGTTTATTTATTTTTGGGACAGAGAGAGACAGAGCATGAACGGGGGAGGGGCAGAGAGAGAGGGAGATGCAGAATCGGAAACAGGCTCCAGGCTCTGAGCCATCAGCCCAGAGTCCGACGCGGGGCTCGAACTCCCGGACCGCGAGATCGTGACCTGGCTGAAGTCGGACGCTTGACCGACTGCGCCACCCAGGCGCCCCATTTGCTTTCGTATTTGTGATCACAGTGGCAGAGTGTCCCCATGAATTGGACGGGGGATACATCCAAACCTTTCAGAGTGAGCCACCCCATCATCTTTCAGTGACTGGGGTAACCCTGCAGCAAAACTCCTGTATCAAATCCCTCCTGAGGAAAGACCTTCTGATATGCCAGAGACACGAAGACACTTAAAATTAATGGTAGGATGTGTTCTGGAATGTTGGCCACTCAGGAAGGATTTATGCCTCTGATGATTCCTGCCCCCAAGAATTTAACCATGTAATTTAAGATATGGGTAAAAACTGATAACACGAATCTTTAAGTTCTGCATGAGTTTGAAGTATCACTAAACCTGACCAACCAGCAATTGGCAATTAGACTAGGTCCCATTGATTTATCCATGCACCCCTCCATTTATTCATTATTCAGGTAATATTTATGAGCATTCACAAGGGGCAGACACTGTTCTTGAACGGGGGTGTATCTTATATTTTTATATTACCCACCATGCCACGCACCTAGGAATAGTCAGAAAACACATATCATTTGACATTGCTAGTTTTTGGTGTCTTTAGCCATGAAATAAATGTTAGGAGCCAGAAAAGCAATTTTTAGTTTGACTTTTCCAAATGCTGTTTTTGTTGGGAGGCTTTTCAGTCCCTTAAACTATCTTAGAAAGATAAATACATAAACTTTGCTGCAGTAACTGCTCTTCAAAATTCAACATGATTGATGCCCTGTGTTGTTGATTGCTCAAATAAGAAAAATCAGAATGGACTGCACGATCATTTTGAGATATGGCAAGTCCAGATAATTTTATTCTAACTTAATCATTTTTTTTTTTTTTTTTTTACCAATCCATCTCCTGGACGTGATTTATCACAGAGCCTGCCATGGGTTCTTTAAAATAAATGAATAAGGTTTCAAAAAGACAGAAAAGTAGCAGGAGGGCACTAACCAACCGCAAAATAAATAAAAACATACTTTCGTGTGTCCCCCCATCACACACACACACACCCCCTAAGAATTGCAGAATAATCCAGTCCACGAGGGGAAATGTTTTGATGGCAATGAGCTTTCATGCAGAGAGCACTGCTAGCGGTCCTCAGTGTGGGAAGGAGGCATCCGTACTGCTTTGACGGGAGAATGTGCTCCGCAAAGAACCACCATTGAGTGGACACGGCAAGCGTTTAGCAGATGAAACTTCCTCGGGGGCTGTTTTTGCTCTGCTCTCTGAATGTCTTTCTACTTTGTTCCTTAAGTCAGTTGGAGATATTTTTTTCTCCTTTGACCAAACCAGGAGATTCATCTTTATTTATTTATTTTTTCAACGTTTATTTTTTGGGGGACAGAGAGAGACAGAGCATGAATGGGGGAGGGGCAGAGAGAGAGGGAGACACAGAATCGGAAACAGGCTCCAGGCTCTGAGCCATCAGCCCAGAGCCTGACGCGGGGCTCGAACTCACGGACCGCGAGATCATGACCTGGCTGAAGTCGGACGCTTGACCGACTGCGCCACCCAGGCGCCCCCAGGAGATTCATCTTTAGACAGAAACTAATCAGCTTGGTGTCATTGAACTAATGGCTTCTCCACTTTGGGCCTCAGTTTAAAAAGTGAAGGGTATATTAATTTCGTGGGGTTGTGGTAGCAAACTACCACAAACCGAGTGATGTAAAACAATAGAAATTCATTTCCTCATGGTTCTAGAGGCCAGAAGTCCAAAATAGAGTGTCCGCAGGGCCATGTTCCCTCAAAACCTGTAGTGAAGAACCTTCCAGCTTCTGGTGGGAGCCATCTGTCCAGCCTGTGCCTCTCCTGTCACGTGGGCTTTTCCCAGTGTGCCTTCTCCTCCTTTTATACAGGAGATTGGGGTTGGATTGGGCCCACCCTAATTGATAATGACCTTATTTTAACTCAGTGACATCTGCAAAGAACCTGTTTGCAAATAAAGCCATATTTCCGGGGACTGGAGGTTACGGAAGCAGGAAAGATTGGAATCATGATTGAGAAGAAGGTGACTAACCAAGACCAAGTAGACATGGCGGGAATGGTTAGTACCCAGCTGACATGCATTACACTGGCTTCATGCTTTCTCTGCTAGTTCCCAGTGGCCTAGGTGTTTGTATAAGGGGGTGGATTGAGCATAAACCCAAGCTGGGCATTTGCTAGGCTGGGGTAGAGAAAGAATGGTGCAAGGAAAGCCATTCCATGGATGGTTTGAGCAGAGGATGGACGACCATCAAGGGAGTCATTGAAGAAAGGACCCCCCCTTGCGAGGGGGAGTTGAGGAGACCACCCTGAAATCAAGCAAATCTTACACCATCACATTCCAATGCAAAATATAGGTTGATTTCATAGAAACAGGGTTGAGGGTTGGGGTTCCTAAACCCACCCCCATATAATACAAGAATCAAGGTGTTTGTTTTATTGCTGAGTTCTATAGAGTAAATTTGTCCTCCTATCTGATATATTATTGGACCTTTAGTTAAAGTTGCATATGAATAGTGATTGCATGATCAACTTAATTATTTACCATTTACCAATTTAAAAAACTGGCATTTATTGAATGGCTACTCAGTCAGCTCTCTACTACCTATTTTCATATTCAGTGGAACATTAAGTCCAACCCTGGAAAGCAAGCATTTTTATTCTCATTTTATACATGAGGAAACAAACTTGGGTTAAGTTTCCCTATTACCCCACACCCTACCGCTAGTTAGCGGCAGAATTCAGAATTAAATTTGCAGCCTCTTAGAGCTCTTCCCACCACATCCCAGCTTCCTGCACTGTGTGAGGTGCTTGCACCATGGTATTTTCCTAACGACGGACTGAAGCAGCTCTAAGGCATCGTGGGGGCATTTAACTTACAGAGATGCACCAGCTGGGAAAAATAAAGACAGTTCCGTCCTTAGACTGTGTTACAGTTTATAAATAGTGATTGTTTCTCTTGATCTTCCCGGCCCTTCTTTAGGGGAAAGGGTCACTCTTATCCCGCTTCCTCATTAAGGCTGGTCTGAGAGTTGTACCCAGCCTCCTGCTCCTGCTGGAACTTGGCTTTTCCCGCTAGCCTCTGCTGTCTTCAGGCTGTAGGAGCTTGTCTGATGTGTTGGCCATGAGGGGAAGAGGGTATACGTGAGCCCTGGAGAAGGAGTGAAGGTGACAAAAGAGGGATGCACATGTGGTCGTGGTATTGAAATCTTCTGGGACACTCCGTCTACCTGGAGATACCACTTCCGGATAGCATTTATAGGAATTTACACTTGTTAGGTGAAAGAGAGGCTAATCTCCTACTGTTCTCGATTATCCCAGACAGTGGAATTCATTACCCAACAAAGAGAATTTCAGTATTCAGTAAGACTCTGGAATTTTAACATTTCTTTTTTCCTACACTGTGCTCCATGCTTGGAAAATTCTAGATAAACCCAGGCCAAATGAATTTGTTAGGTTTGCCTTTAACCTTGCAAAAACATCTTTTACTTAGAGCCACCACCATAACCCATCTATCCCTACTCATTTGTTTGTCACCTCAGATGCATGAATTGAGTGCTTATGCCGTGCTAGTATTAAAGACTTTTTCGTCAGTTCAATATCAAGATTGCAGTATCGTGGGAAGGAAATTCTCTAATTTTAATTCATTTCTATAATATTTGTTATAATCAATGAGATATTACCTATTCAATTTTTTGAATTTTGTTTAGATTTCTATTTTAAAGTAATTTTAAACAAAGAAAAATTGCGAAAACAGTACAAATCATTCTCTTATATCCCTATCCCTACTTCTCCTATACTCCTGCAATACTGTTAGTGTATTTTATAACCACAGTGTAATTATCAAGAGCAGGAAATTAACATTGGCACAGTATTATTAATCCAACTTATTTGAATTGTACCAATTTTTCTACCAGTGTCTCCTTTCTGTCTTGGGATCCCACGTTCCTTTAGACATTATTTCTTTTTAATCCCCTCCAGTCTGTAACATTTCCTCAGTCTTTCCTTGTTGTTCATGATCTTGACACTTCCAAAGGTTATTGGTCAGCTGCTTTGTAAAGTGAGGCTCAATTTGGGCTTGTCTTATGTTTTCTCACGATTGAAGTAAGGTTATGCATTTTTGGTGAAAATACCATATAGATGACGCTTTTCTCCTTCCCAGCACATTGTACCAAAGTGTTCATGATGATGTTGATGTGTCCTATTTCCAGTGACATTGACCTCAATCTCTTAGTTAGGTTGCTGTCTACCAGTTTCTCCACTGCAAAGTTGCTGTCTTCTCCTTTATGACTGATAAATATCTTGAGGGGAGATACTTTGAGGTTATGCAAATCCTGTTTCTCTTCAAACTTGCGTTCACTAACCTAAGCACCCATCAGTAGATCTTGTCTGCAACATTCATTAATGTAAGTCTAAGGGTGATACTCTTTCCTTTCTTTTTCACAGTTATTAATTGGAATTCTCTTACAAGAAAGCTGGTTTCTGTATTTGATTACTTATTTATATTAGTATGGACTCGTGGATATTGATTTTATTCCATGGATGAATCTGATACTATTATTAATTATTTTGTCACTCGTATTTTTCCAGCTTTGGCCATGAGAAGCTCCTTTAGGTTGGCTTCTGCATTCTTTGAACAAGGCTTCCTTTCTTTCTGTCTTTCTTGAGTATTTCCTCATTTTCTGGCCCCATAAGATGTTCCAGACTCATCCTGTATTTCCCTGTTCCAGCCTGGATACAACTACTTCTCCGAGGAGGAGCCTTATTTATTTTATTGGATGATGGTGTTTAGAGACCAAGATACGGGCACTGAGTGTGCTCATTGTTTCTGGGGGTCATCGGTTCTAAGCCTCTCCACGAACAAAGCAAGGACATATATGTATGCACACTAACCCCTGGACACACATATATCTACAGTTTGTATCTATGTATGTATTAGAAACCATGAGTTTGCACCAATACCTCTGATTCCAGGCCAACACCACACAGTTCATTTTAGCCTTCCCCTTTTCCTTGTAGCTTGTTTTTCCAACAGTAAGAAAACTGGTTTTCATTGTCTCCAATGTATGTATATATTTGCAGAGTAGTTTAATTCCAGCACACACATTAAGTAGTTTCAGAATTGCTAACCCATAGTTCAGAGTGATCTTTTTGTCTTTAGCTTTATGGTATCCAGTCGAGACACTGTTTTCTGATATTGCTTATGTTGGTTCTTTCCTTCCCCACCCTTCCATGTAGTTTTGTGATTTATCTGAAGTAGGGTTTTACTTCGTTGTGGTGTTGCTCTTCTTTTTTGGGTTCCCCCACGTCCTGAGTGTTTTTTATTGTTAGTTTTGTTTTTGGAGTGTGCAAAAAGTATGTGAAACCCCACTATGGGCTAAGACTGGATGTTATACAAATAAACATACCCCAGAGAAGTGCTTCTCCTCCTCATGCAGACACCTCATGCCCAATCCCTCCTTCTTCCCACCCACCCCCTATACATAACCAACCTCTGGTTTCTGGTTTCTACTTCCTGTGTCTGTTTGTCTGTTTCACAAATGAGGATGTACGTATGTGTATTTTCTTAGATCCCTTTCTTATATGATGGGTCACATACTATAGATGGTCTGTTGGACTTCGCATACTCCATGATGAAAATCACAACAATCAGTTTATAGAGGTCTTCGTTCTTTCTTGCAGATGTACCATAGTACCATTGGATGGATGAACCATAGTTTCTTCAGCCACGTATTGTTTCCAGTGTCTTGTCCTTACAGAGCTGCAATGAACATAACCTTCTGCTTATCTATTTTTGTATTGTTAGAGGTATATCTTCCCGGAAGTGATGTAGTTCAAAGGATAAGTGTGTATTTTATTAGGTATTGCCAAATATTGCTCTAAAAGGATTGCACTATTTTTCAGTGCAAAGTATGAGAACACCTTTTTCCTCACAGCCTCACCAATACAGTGTGCCATACTTTTCTTTCTTTTTTGGGAGGGCGTCGGGGAGCAGTTTCATAGGTGAAAAATGGTGATTCAGTGATTCTATTTCTATAATTCGGCATGCGTTTGGTGCTTTTTAATATATCTGAGGACCTTTTATATCCTTTTTGTGATTTGTCCGCTCATGTCTTTTTCTCCTGTTTCTACTTTTTTGGTCTTTTGTCACCTCGATATTTTAGAGTTTTTTAAATACATTATGGATATTCGCTATTTGTCCATGGTACATGTTATGAATAATTTGTCCCAGTTTGTCAGTTGCCTTTTGTTCATGATGTCTTTGTGAGGCAAAAAAAAACTTAAAAATGTTTATGTAGTCAAATTTATCACTCTTTTATTGCTTCTGGATTTTGAATCCTCCTTAGAAAGCCTTTCCCTATGTAAGGTTAAAGAGGAAATCACCCATGTTATGAAAATAGTTTGAAACATTAAAGACATACACACGGTAGGGTTTGTTAAGATTCCTTTGCAACTGGGAATGTTAAGACCCCTCTCTTATTCTTCTAAATAAATGCCTGGCCATCAGCCTTCCCGGCTGAGTCCTGTTATCAATTGTCATCCACTACTTAGCACCTAATCACCCCATCTTCACGCTTCCCTGGTCTCTTTAGACCCAGGGACCCCATCTAAAACTACGAGGGGGTATTGAAGACTATCTCGCCTTCGCCAGTGCTTTTTACTCTTAAGTGAATTCTGTTTTGTCCTGGTAGTATTATTAAGTATTAGCAACTTTAGAAGTTTCTGCTGACTCAAGCCCAGAGTCGGCACCTACTCACTTTGCCTCCCTTCCCTTTCTGCCTCATCTCCTTTGTTCTCCTAAAATTCACCTTCCTCCTTTTTCAGAGACCATTCAGCCACAGCCTCTCAGTGGACGAATGAGCACCTTCACAGCTATGCCTTCTGCATGACTTACATCATAGCCAAGTGATAGGGCGTAAACCAGACAGAGTCAGGCCCATCCAGCAGAACATAAATATAACGTCATCTGAAAAACATATGAAAATGAGTCTTTTCCACATGTTGTAGATAATAGTAGCTACAAAATATACTGAAATATTTCAGACCTATAAAAGTGTTAGGTTTTCTTCATGTTCATTATGACATTTATTTAAGCACCTTAGCAGGATTTTGTTAGCATCGTATTTTGCATATCAGTAAATAAAGAACCTCAGTGATGTCTGAAAGGAAGACAGTCTTTCAACCTTCCCCTCTCCCTTTCGTTCCTTCTCTCTCTCCCTCCCTCCCTCCCTCCCTCCCTCCCTCCCCGTGTAAACCAAAGGGTGAAGTCTGTCCTGAGGCCACTGGTTTTGGAAGGTCAGAATGACCTAGCAGTATGCTTAGGAGAGAAGCCATCTGCCAGGAAAACCCAAGATAGAGACAGAAGCCACAGGGCTTGCCACTGCATAGTCATGCATTTCCATTTGTAACGTTGACTGGTGTGGACATTGTAATAACTGACCTACAGACCTCTGCAAGTTGTCTCTTGATAAATATTTACTATTTGGGTTAAGCAGTGACGGGCCAGTCTCAGCTTCATTCTGAAGAAGTCTAATGGAAGGCTGAGACATACTATTTAATAACACAAGCTTCTGAAATTCATACAGTGGCTGAAGGGAAGAAATGAGAGGAGGAGGATAAACATAGACCATTCTTGTCTCCCACCATGTTGATTGATTGGTTGTTTCTTCATTTATTTTCTTTCAGGGACCCTCAAAGTCTGGACCCACCGGAAGTGAGCAATGCGAAGCTTCAGTATGCAGGGTGGGGCCCCAAAGGCCAGCAGCTGGTAAGCCAATCGAGCTCAGTGACCAGGTTTGAATTTGATGAAGTTTACACATTGCAGGCAGGATCTGCTCACTACGCTCAGGGTCTGTGTTTGCATGAGTTGAACTTTGGAAAGGTACACCGGAATATTCGCCTGTGTAAAATGGACATTTCTTTTTTTGATTAGAGAATTATGTAACGGCAGGTGCTCTGGTTCCCCGATCTGAGACCCTTGAAGTGGTCCCCACTTAGCTAGCTGCGTGTAGACTCCAGACGTACTGTGAGGTCAAGGAGATAAACCTTGTCGAAAAGACCAATGGGAATTAGCAGAGTCACGGAGCCGTTGCGGGTTTCTTTCGTTTTGCTCTTGGAAGCCTGGCTCTGTTCTTCGGAGGGTTTTGGGAGAAGGTGGATTTGCTGGCCATCGTGGAGCCGTCCTCCCTGCGAGCGGCGTCGGCACGCGGCCAGCGCTGCCTCATGGCTTCACATCATGTCCTTCTGCGTCTTGATGCTGATTACATACAGCGGCATTTTAAAAACACTTTTCCGTGGGGCGCCTGGATGGCGCAGTCGGTTGAGCGTCCGACTTCAGCCAGGTCACGATCTCGCGGCCCGTGAGTTCGAGCCCCGCGTCGGGCTCTGGGCTGATGGCTCAGAGCCTGGAGCCTGTTTCCGATTCTGTGTCTCCCTCTCTCTCTGCCCCTCCCCCGTTCATGCTCTGTCTCTCTCTGTCCCAAAAATAAATAAACGTTGAAAAAAAAAAAATTTAAAAACACTTTTCCTAAAATAACACAGAAAATGATTATTTTAAAAAGCTTGAGGTGAGATTGTATGGACAGTCTGTCTGTTGTCTTAGGAATTGAAATAATCTTATTTTTCCCAATGGTATGGTTATACTGGTTGCATATTAATTCCGTTTCCTTGAAATGACTTAAGGAAATAGGAAGATACAGGCCACAGAACTGTCCTAGCTATGACTAAAGGGTCCCCGGTGCCCGACACGCAGCGATCAGGATTCGAAAAGCATATTTAGCCAGTGGGAGTCAGCTTGTGACTTGGGGGGAAGGGGGGGGCCAGGAGGCGGGTGAACACCCCCCGCCAACTCAGTTACAAGGAGATGAAACTCACCTTTCCTCAGAGACGCTAACTCTTCCACAAGGAGAAGCCGCAACGTCATAGAAGGTTGTGGAAGCCCGAGACTCGCGTGACTGAGTCTCCAACAGCTGACTTTAAGTCCCTCTGATGTCATGATGGAAGGTGTGTCTGGGAGCAAAGTGCACCCATATCCGTCAGATCACTCCGTACAAGTGACATGTTGCCTCCACAGAGGCTCTCCCAAGTCTCCACGGTCCTCCGGCAGCCCGCTGCCCACAGCCTTGCACGCCGGCCTCATTCCCCCATGCGGGGAAGAGCTCATGGGTGGGCAGCCTTCCTGAGGGGCCACTGCCCAGCCTCCGTACAGGCGTCAGGGTAAGGACATTGTGACTCACACGCTGGTCAGCGTCTCTTCCCGGCAGGCCCGCGGCCTCATCCCTTGTGTCCCGGTGATTATCACTAAGCTTAGGGACTCACGCTTCCCCATCAGCACTCAGGAGAGGCCAGACCCTGGAACCAAGGTCGCACAACCTGGTCCTGCCTTCTGGAAAGGGCTTTTGGTTTACGGTAAATTTAACCCACAGTTCCTAAAGAAGGACGGGTGTGAGCACGTGCGTGCAAGCAAACACACACACTTTAGAATTCTGTCTGGAATTTGCAGGCAGATGGAGCTGCAGAATGTTCCCTCTCTAGGCCACTTACGTAATAGGCCAGCCCTTCCGTATCTGAAGCGGCTCGTGTCCTGCTTTCTAGGGGTTGGGGGGGTCACAGTCATCCTGCTCAACCTCTTAAAGAACTGGCAGCAAAGCTAAGTAGGCACCAGGTTCTCTGAGAAAGCGTCCCTGACTCCACTCCCCACCGCTGGCTCCGTCTCTGGACTCCCGTGTCTCCGTGCAGACTCCCCTCACTTGGATTTCTTGGTGGGAACTTGGGGTCTCTCCTCTGTTCCTCCAGCTTCATCTGGGCATCCAGCTCCGTCATCTTGTATTTGAGTGCCTAGCCCAGTGCTCAGGATATATGTGTTGAGGTCAAAAATGGATGCATGGAGGTGCCCGGGTGGCTCAGTCGGTTAAGCGTCCGACTTCGGCTCAGGTCATGATCTTGCAGTTCGTGGGTTCGAGCCCCGCGTCAGGCTCTGTGCTGACAGCTCGGAGCCTGGAGCCTGCCTTGGATTCTGTGTCTCCCTCTCTCTCTGCCCCTCCCCTGCTCGTACTCTGTCTCTCTGTCTCTCTCTCAAAAATAAATAAACATTAAAAAAATGTTTTTAAATGGATGCATGAATGGATTTATTACATAATATATCCTTGTGACCCTCAGTCACTTAAACACAAAGTGATTGGGTGCAGACAAGCAGCCACGATCTGTGTGGATGTTCAGGACATTACTTAACAGTGAGGGAGGTTCAACTTCCTTTCTGCTCCAAGGAAATGAATGTTCAGGTAAGTAATAATTGCTAGTATTTGGGCTTAGTACCAAAAGTACTAATGTGCTCAGGGAATTTTTGAGTTATTAACATTTTTGAACTTCTGGTTTTTATTATACAGTTCTTGTACCGAGTGTGGTTGGTAGGCAACATAACTCACCCTGGAGAGCGTCCTGTATAGGATACAGGAGTCAGCACGCTGTTCCTCTTAAGGGGCCAGGTAGCAGGTGTTTTAGGCTTTGCAAGCCCATGCAGGAACGTCTGGGTCTCAACTCTCCACTGTGCTGTTGTAGAGAGAAAGCGGTTGTAGGCAACACAGGAAGAGATGGACAGTATTTGGTTCTGATAAAACTTTATTTACAAACACAGATATTCTGGCCCGAAGCCTGTGGTTGCTGACCCGTGTTTCGGGGGGAACGGACGCTCTCTCGGCTGTCCTCAACTGAGGAAAGCCTGGCCTGGGGACCAGCACCCTGGTGACAGGTACTCCCGGGGCTCGCTTTCTCAGCAAAGAAAGTCTGCAACCCGTGAGCAGGCTTTGCAAAGACACTAACAAACCCCTCATTGCCAGTTTACTTGAAAAAGCAAATAATACTCCCCGAAGGAAATCTACTCTAATTATAAAGAGTCAGACTAAAATGAGTGATGCTCCTTCGGGAACAGAGAACACAACTGGAGTTCAAGTTCACCGGAGGGCTTTCTGAGCATCCTCACCTCCTGGTGAGGAGTGATTTCAGCAGCCCCTTTGGCTCGGGGACCCTGTAAGTCCCAGGGAGACGGCACCCCACCCTGGGAGCAGGCCAACGACGTTCTCTCATGTCTCCACACGGCCTCCAGTTACTGACTCTTGCCTCCTAGGGTAACTTTTGTCGGACCTTCCACTCACATCTTAGGTAATAAATACTGCCTGATGGGTCCGTTGTTAGAGGAGCCTGCTGAGCCTGAAAATAGGAAAATGGATTTGGCTAGATTAAATGAGATTAAGGGAGAAAATATATGTAAAGGGTTGAGGAAGTGTCTTCCCCTCCATCTTAATGTGGTCAGCGGACATAGCCGCGCACATTGAAAACACGCGATTTCTAAAGTTTTCCCCGTACTTTATCCCCTGCAGATAAACTTTGGCCTACATGGAGTGCTTCTCTGAGTTTCTCTTCTTTGATCTTTGGTGAAGCCCTCCCCCTTATGTGTGTGTCTGTTCATGTGAAGTCCTGTCTCTGCTAACCTTCAATATGACTGTTTGTCCGTCTGAACGTAGCCTTGCATCTTCTAATACATAATCTCTGCAAGGACATCGTTTTAATGTTTGTTTATTTATTTATCTTGAGAGAGAGAAAGAGAGCACGCAAGCAGGGGAGGGCCAAAGAGAGAAGGAGAGAGAATTCCAAGCAGGCTCTGCACTGTCAGCGCAGGGCCTGACGTGGGGTTCGAACTCACAAGCCATGAGATCACGACCTGAGTTGAAATCAAGAGTCAGAAGCGGGGGCCTCCTGTGCGTCTCTAGCACGCTCCTGGAGCTCAGGCCCCCTCGGCCTGTCTTAGCGGGTTAGTGCGCACATATAGGGTACTTTGGAGAATTGTTGCATGTTTCCCTTTGGAGCCAAGTGCCGCCGTGGAAAGTTCTACAAATGTGATTGCACGGCATTAGACAACAGTAAGGATTGGAGGCTGCCATCTTTGCTGGCCTACTCGGATGATCAGAGACAGAAAATGGTCTCCTGTTCGGTTGGCCTGCTACCACGATGGTGACAAATGGACAGCTTTGAAAGGGGGGGCTGATAAGCCTCTTGGGAGTTCTTCAACACCGAGGTGGTTTCAGCACCTGACAAATGACGAGGAGATAGGGTAGCCGGCCGGAAAACCTGCCAGAACTGCCACTGGAGCGGTCCCGGCATGCAGGTGACAGTCCAGCAGAAGAAAACGGAGGGATGCTCACAGGCTCCGCTCTCCCGCGTCGAACAGGAAGCCGACTCCGTCATAGTCTCCCGAGGCACGCAAGGCTGTGGTGTGGATGACAGTGAGAGACTGCTCTGTGTCTTCCTGGAAACGAGGGAATAAAATTAACTATGTTTACCCAGATGGGGGGACTTCAGCTACACTGTGTGAAAAATTGCCTTGATTCCATGGCTTGATAGACCCTAGGATACTTCTCTGGTGAAAGTCATAGACAGAATGACTCCCAAGGAGAGTCGAGGAATCTGCTTCAGTGGCTTCTTTGTAAATGGCTCAGATAGCAGCTCCCCGGACAAGGTCGCAGGGCAGACTGGACTCTGGAACATTCTCCCGGCCCCGAGAGCTCTCGGGTTGATGGGGGTGACCAGCGGTTGCTGTGGTCGGTCAGCCAGCGACCGGTGAGGGACCTGAAGGCCAGTCCTTTGTGCACACACAGTTTTGACCATCGTTCGCTCACGCATTTGTTCACGGTTTAGTAAATTCCCACTGAACACTTCCTGTGCTCTAGACACTGGAGTTTCACTAAATGCCGGAGATGCAGAAGCGAGGCACAGCTGTCTCCACCTCGTGGACAAGGCACCCGTCACCGCGGTTACTGGCTATAGGCACCTGCACCTGTTCCGTGCTGCCCTGCCCGCCCCGCTGCATCTCCATCCCCTCGGCACAAGCTCAGTGTCCTGTCCATGGCAGGACGCATGACTGCCCTGCGTCCCTGCATGGGTGCTGGCCGCGTTTCCAGCCAGGACTCTTGGGCCCCCAGTCTTGGTGCAGTGATGCCGGCTGCAGCAAAGCCCTCCTGACGGTGAGGACATGCCGTCATTCCCTGGCCGCTTGATGTTCTTCCTGCAGAGCAGTTCTGCTCCCGGCCACAGTCTCAGCCGAGACTGAAGCCTGGGCCTCCTTGAGGGGACCAACCAGGCCCCCGTTTTCATTGTGGATTCTCAAACCCAACCTTCCATCAGACTTTCCTTCCAGGGTCCCAGCAGCCCTCCCCCGTGCAACCTTTTCCACCCGTGTCCTCTGAGCTGCCTGCTGTGAGCACCTTTGCAGGAGTCCTGGACCATCCTCCCCCCTTAGTGGTTAGAGGCACGCGTCCTTAGGTCTGTGACGTAACAACTGCCACGGTCAAATGACTGAGTCTGTTCTAAAGAAGCCAAGCTCTACAAATCAGCTTCTTCTGAGTCCTCTGGGCCCACTGTTTTTTTTTTTAGCGCACCATTTTACCGAGGGTTCTTTCTAACATGTCAACAGCAAAAGAGAGCGAGGGTCTCACTTCCCGGGGTCACTAGCATCGCCTCGTGCTCCCTGTGGACTCATAGCAAACAAGCCACGCCTCTGGGAGTCAGTGGACGATCTGGAAGAATTAGAGCTGAAGGGTTTTTGTGCTCACCCTCGGCCACTGCAGAGCACTCAGGTTTCTCCTGTAAAGGAAAAGAACCTTTAAAAATAGCCCATTAGATGGGGCGCCTGGGTGGCGTAAAGTCAGTAAAACGTCCGACTTCCGCTCAGGTCATGATCTCTCGGTCTGTGAGTTCAAGCCCCGCATCGGGCTCTGTGCTGACGGCTCGGAGCCTGGAGCCTGCTTCGGGTTCTGTGTCTCCCCGTCTCTCTGCCCCTCCCATGCTCATGCTCTGTCTGTCTCTATCTCTCAATAATAAATAAATGTTTAAAAATTTTTTTAAAAAATAGCGATTAGCGTTATAAAAATTCACACCACCAAAATGTCAGTAGTTCAACATGAGATACCAGATGGAGAGATTGTTCTTGAAACACCAAAATGCTCTGTTAAAGGGAATAAAGAGCAGACAGGTAATAGACCTGAGGATTCACTCCGTGCAGGTGTGGGCATCTGCAGACACACTGGCATCCACGACAGGGACCCTGCTCTCCGTGTGGTAGCCAAGTGCAGACGGAAGGGACGAGTGGGTGGCAGTCACCGCAAGGCCCCGACCTCACCCAGGGATGGGCAGGTGCAGCCAGGACACCTGCTACCATGCCGGGAGCAAGACGGCAGGAACCCAGGGACAACCCAACTCTGAACGACAAGCCCTCATCTGAAAACCTCATTGTCACATTACAACTGCCTGTTCCATCTCAGAATCTAAAGGTCTTCATTTAGAGCCTTAGAAGGAAAAGAACCTTTAGTTTGTTCTCTTTTTTTAATGTGTATTTATTTATTTTGAGAGAGAGAGAGAGAGAGCAAGTGAGCATGCGTGGGGGAGGTACGGAGAGGGAGAGAGAGACACAGAATCTGAAGCAGGTTCCAGGCTGAGCTGTCAGCAAAGAGCCTGACACAGGGCTCAAACCCACAAACTGTGAGATCATGACCTGAGCCAAAATCACAAGTAGGACCCTCCACCAACGGAGCCACCCAGTTTGTTCTATTTTTTAAAGTTTATTTATTTTTGAGAGAGAGAGAGAACAAGCAGGGGAAGGGTAGAGAGAGGGGAAGACACAGAATCCGAAGCAGGTTTCAGGCTCCGAGCTGTCAGCACAGAGCCCACTGCGGGGCTCGAACCCACGAACCGTGAGACCATGACCTGAGCTGAAGTCAGATGTTCAACTGACTGAGTCACCCAGGCCCTCCTATTTTTTAAGGCTGTTAAAAACAAAACCTGTAGAGTCAGGAGGCCACTTTCAGATCTGGGTTCTGGCACTTGCCAAAGGTGTGATCTTAAGGCACTTAATCTCTCCAAGCCTCAGTTTCCTCATCTGTAAACCGGAGATAATAATGTGTATCTTGTAGAGGTAGGATCTTGTACAGATTCGGTTAATTTATTAGAAGTACATGGTGTAGAACCTCATATAATGAAAATACTCAGGAAATGATGGATCGTTGTGCTGCTGCTATTAGGATTATTACTTGGCTTAACCAAAATGTAGAGAAACAGGAATGTCATCAAACGAGTGTGGTATGTGTCCAAAGGTGAGCGAGGCTACAGGTGACGCAGGGAGATAACGCGGGTGTGTGGGTGGGCGCCCAGAGGGCTCAGTCTCTTCTTTGGCTCTTCTCCAGCTTGCAGATGGTGAAGGATGCTGCTCAGAAAGCTTCCCACCGGTCCCTGTCCCTCTAAGCCTGTAGCTCCTGGCAGGTTGGCAACTGTCCGTCTCCTTAGAAAAGGCCATTAGAGTGACGGCAATTCCCCTGCTCCGATGTCGCCCCAGAAATGATCCCTCAAACGGAGGGAATATGTTCCTATAAGAAACCTGGACGTTGGATCCCCAGAACTTAGTCATCTTGTAACGGGAAATTTGTACCCTGAGACCAGCATCTGTCGTCTCCCCTCCCCGCCCCCCCCCCCCCCCCCCAGTGCCTGGTGACCACCGTTCTATTCCTGGTTTCTGTGAGTTCAGACTTTGTAGATTCCACAGTGAGTGAGATCATACAGTATTTGTCTTCCTCTGCCTGACTTACGTCAGGTAATTATGTGGCAGGAGGGAGGCAGTAATCTTCCAATAGAGAAGTACATGACATCACCTTAAACTTAACACAATGTGACGTGTCCGTTATAACTCAGTAATGGTGGGGGAAGGCCTGAGGACCTCCTGTCCCCCTGTCCCAGGTACCCTGCCGTGACCCCAGGACCTCGAGCTGGATGGTGACTCTCTCTCCTGACCCTGATCAGGCAGCCACCTGAGCAGAAACGGGTGAGCTGTCTACCCAAGGGCATGTTGCTTACCCGCTTCTGAGTCACTAAGGGGGCAAAGCAGAGTTTTATCAACGTTGACAAGTCCAATGAGGGGAGAAAGATGGATCTTTCCAGCAAGAGGAAATTATTTAATGAAATGTCGTAGACATGGAGAGGACCAGACTGAAGTGACATCCCATTAATAACTTATAAAAGCCTCTAATCAGTTTGGGTTAATTTGGTATTCATTGTAAAAACATTCATCATGGGCACTGAAGCCCATGACAGTAGCCAAGAAATTAATATCACCGGGATGGAAATTGCCTTATGTATCCTCAAGTAATGGATGGAGCCAGTTCAGTGAGTGATTTACTGGCTCGCCAAGGGTACTCTTCAAGTTTAACGCAATGCACTCTCACTTGGTGGCCCTGTGGGACTCCCTCACTTAATGTGCACTCTAGTAAATAAGCCACATTTTTGTCACTTAACCCGAGTGGATGGGGCAACATGGCGGAACTACCTGACAGTCATAGGTAAAGAATGAGGCGAATTTCTTAAAAAACACTTTTTTAAAAAGGGGGCACCTGACTGGCTCAATTTGTTAAGCGTCCATCTTTGGCTCAGGTCATGATGTCACGGTTTGTGAGTTCAAGCCCCACATCAGGCTCTGTGCTGACTGTGTGGGAGCCTGCTTGAGATTCTCTCTCCCTGTCTCTCTGCCCCTCCCCTGCTAGCTCTCTCTGTCTCTCCCTCTCAAAATAAATAAATAAACACAATTTTTTTTTTTTAATTTAAGGAATGAGGGGAATTAGGAGGTGGTGGTTGGTGCTTTTTACTTCCACCAACAGGCTCTCGGAAAACATGGGGATTTCCAAACACAAAAGCAGCTTATAACTGTGGGCTTTTAAAGGAAGTGAGGGCAACAATGTAAATAGTAAACTGTGGAGTTTTTAAATTTTTTGTCCTGCTGTATGAACACAGGGTAGGGGCATAAGAGCAAATTCATTCTTGACACGATATAAAAATATGTAGTAAGAGTCACAAGACGTGTCCCCACGTTAGCAAAGAAGTCCCTTCTAAAGAGAAGCCAGAAGCAATAGTCACAAATGCATTCAAAACACTGTTATCTATAATGTTTTTTAAGTTTATTTTGAGAGAGACACAGAGACAGCAAGCGGGGGAGAGGGAGAGAGAGGATCCCAAGCAGGCTCCACACTGTCAACACAGAACCTGACTCAGGGCTTGAACCGCAAACGGTGCAATCATGACCTGAGCCGAAATCAAAAGTCAGATGCTTAACTGAGGCAGCCATGCACCCCTGTAATAATAATTGTTAAAGGCTATACATATCCTAAGTGTTCATAGGAGAGTGATCTGCTAAAGCATGGCACATTGGGGGGATGAACTCATCTGCAACCACAAGCGCTAAAAAGTGGCAGGTGGGTTGCATATGAACATGGGAACTGTATCATCTACTAATTAGCATTAGGACTACACATAAGATATTTGGTATATGTTTTGCATATGAGGAAAGATGCTTATTTTGGTCTGGCCGAACTATGCACATTTCACCCACTTCTAAAGGTTTCCCGGACACAACATTACATATGCATTAGAAATGGGGGGAAAAAAGAAAGCCCATCGTCAAATCTGAGGTTCACAAATTCCGCTCAGTAGACATGTGCTCCGACAATCCCACGGGATAGAGCACAGTGCTCTCTGCTGGGACAGATGTGAGGAAGGCAGTCCTGGGTGGGGGGACAGTGCCTTTAACTGTGTTAGTTTCAAAGTGCTATGCAAATGTGTCCTTTCTCCTGGCTCCGCTGCAAACCCTTGAGAGGTTATTTTCCAGATCCCACGTGTCAGCCCAAGCAATTAAGAAAAAGGCAGATTTCGGGTTGAAAGCCAGACCTGACCTGGTTGTACATGATGGTCTGTGAGCATAAACTGTGTTTTCTTCCTGATCAGAGCTTCCCCGATGCAGTTGTGCTGGAAACAGTGTGTTGTTCTTACAAAAAAAATCTAATTTAAAAGGGTGCCCACATCAACCTTGGGAATATTAGGTTAGAGAATTTCAGGGTAATCTATCAAATAGAGTTTAAAAGCAGGACTGGAACACTGCATTAAGAAAGAGTGCCTTTAATGATTGGTTCCTTAGATAATGTAACAAGGCAGTTATAAATTAAAATAACCTTTTTTGACCTTCGATGGGGGTGCCAGGGTGGCAGCCGGGTTCACATTTGCAGCCCCAGGCAGACATCCCCCATTGGGTGGAGAGAGCAGGCTCTGGCCATTTGGAGATAATTCCAGGAGCTTAAGAGGTGATCTGTACCATTTGTGCTGCTAAAACTTCTCCTTAGTGTCCGTAATGGGCTTTTTTAGACCCTCTCGTGGACTTCTCCCATGTGAGTGGAAGGAACACCTCTTTCTCATGATTCCTAAAATATGTCGCAATTGGAAAATATCAAAGGAATGGCCCCATGTCTTTGGCCGTTGAGAATAACCATGACTTCTCCTTCTTCTAAAAGGCTGTAACATCGTCAGTGCCACAGATAATAACAGTTCCTCACGGGCCACTTTGTTTTATTATCCAGTCATTTTGATTTTGAATAACTTTATCTCCCAGATCAAATGTAAGCTGATCAAGGACAAAGAATGTTTTTCATTGCATTTCACTCTTGCATAGCCCATCGCTCCCTAGCTAGCAGAATACAGGTTTTCAACAAATACTCGTTAAATGGATGATATCCAGAAGGGAAAGTAAAATTAAATGTCAGATTTATGGGCATGGATCCCAAATTCATGGAAATTGGAAAAACCTGGTGTCGTAACCTCAACATTTTAAGATGTAACAACTTGTCTGATGCTTAATCAGCTCAGCAGTTCAGATGATAAGCAATACCATGGCAAGAATTCTAGATTTTAGAGTCAGACTTTTTTTTCCCCTCTGTTTGTTATGCTATGAATCATCTCCAAACTGAGATGTGGGTTCTCACTATTAAAATGTGTCAAGAACAGGCTGAACTGAACTTTCTGACCAAAGGGGTGGAACCCGCTGGCTTTCCTCGGGAATTTCAGAGGATTAAATACTCTCTGTGATTACCCCCCCCAAGGCACCAAAAGTGATTTCGTTCTGTTTAATATCAGAGCAAACCATCAGACTTGTTCCTCACTTCTCCGCCAGTCGTATCTGGATTGGTGAATGACGCGGAGATACTTAGGGACCAGCACGGGTAAGACTTAGCTCACTTAGTTCTTGCTTCCGAGAACTTTGGAGACATCTTAGCAACATCTAAGTCAGTTATTTGCAAATAACTCCTTCTGCCCTTTCTTCAAAACAGACTTCACGGGACTCCTCCTTGATGACATTTTGTTAGACTTCATGGATTATTACAAATCAATTACAAACACTGGAAAGTCACAGTACCTCGCTTCTCTAAGAAACCTTTCCTGACACCAGTGTCTTTCCATTCTTTGAGCTGGTTGTGTTCAGTCCACGAGGCATTTATGTTAGTTGTGTAACTCCTGGGGATCCTGGGTCGACTCATGATAGTTCACCTTTCAATTTGCCTTGCAAAACAAAAAACAGTGATTGCAGTGTAAACTTAAATCACATTCTAAAAAGAACAATGCTACAAGTGAGCATAGATAAGCAACGAGTCAGCTAAAAAAAAAACAGATCCCGATTTATTTCTTTTGGATGTGTTTATTTTTATGTGTAGCATGGCTTAACCGTAGCTCAACTACTTACACTTATAAAGAGCACATAGCAAATTAGTGAATTGATATTTCTAGCTGTTGTTCAAGTTGGAAACCTACTCGTTTATCTGAATGCTTTTGGTTTTTACTGTAATGGTTTCGATGGCTATTAACAGCTGGAACTATGTTTTCATTTCCTTGGTTGGGCCTGATTTTATGAGTGTAAATTACACATGGGGATGAGCCGGGACCAGCCCAGAACTTCGATAGGACGTTGCCACCTAGGCTTTGTGCCTGGAGCACAGGTCTGCACTGGGTCTGTTCCCTTAGGCACCACACTGGCATTAACTCCACACTCCACGGCTGCCCCTGGGCTCTGCTACTTTGTCACCTGGCTTCACCTGGGTTTCTGCCAAACCTCTGTGTCGTGTGGTGATACATGTTACTCAGCAGGTGGCATCTCCGTCCCTTCTGTTGCCCAGATCAGAACCCTGCGCTCTTGACCCACCCCCCAGCCTTCCTCTGCCCTGTCTTGACCCATCCATAGTCCTGTGACCCCGCCCCACTCCTTCCTCTGCCCTGTCTTGACCCATCCACAGTCCTGTGACCCCCCTTCCTCTGCCCTGTCTTGATCCATCCACAGTCCTGTGACCCCCTCCTCCTTCCTTTGCCCTGTCTTGACCCATCCACAGTCCTGTGACCCCCACCTTCCTTTGCCTTGTCTTGACCCATCCATAGTCCTGTGACCCCCCCCCTCCTTCCTTTGCCCTGTCTTGATCCATCCACAGTCCTGTGACCCCCCCCCTTCCTCTGCCCTGTCTTGACCCATCCACAGTCCTGTGACCCCCCCTTCCTTTGCCCTGTCTTGACCCATCCACAGTCCTGTGACCCCCACTCCTTCCTTTGCCCTGTCTTGACCCATCCACAGTCCTGTGACCCCCACCTTCCTTTGCCCTGTCTTGACCCATCCATAGTCCTGTGACCCCCCCTCCTTCCTTTGCCCTGTCTTGATCCATCCACAGTCCTGTGACCCCCCCCTCCTTCCTCTGCCCTGTCTTGACCCATCCACAGTCCTGTGACCCCCCCTTCCTTTGCCCTGTCTTGACCCATCCACAGTCCTGTGACCCCCCCTCCTTCCTCTGCCCTGTCTTGACCCATCCACAGTCCTGTGACCCCCCTTCCTCTGCCCTGTCTTGACCCATCCACAGTCCTGTGACCCCCCCTTCCTCTGCCCTGTCTTGATCCATCCACAGTCCTGTGACCCCCCCCCCCGCTCCTTCCTTTGCCCTGTCTTGGCCCATCCACAGTCCTGTGACCCCCTCCTTCCTCTGCCCTGTCTTGACCCATCCACAGTCCTGTGACCTCCCCCTTCCTCTTCCCTGTCTTGACCCATCCACAGTCCTGTGACCCCCCTCCTTCCTCTGCCCTGTCTTGACCCATCCACAGTCCTGTGACCCCCCCTTCCTTTGCCCTGTCTTGACCCATCCACAGTCCTGTGACCCCCCCCTTCCTCTGCCCTGTCTTGACCCATCCACAGTCCTGTGACCCCCCCCTTCCTCTGCCCTGTCTTGACCCATCCACAGTCCTGTGACCCCCCTCCTTTCTCTGCCCTGTCTTGACCCATCCACAGTCCTGTGACCCCCCCTCCTTCCTCTGTCCTGTCTTGACCCATCCACAGTCCTGTGGCCCCCCCTCCTTCCTCTGCCCTGTCTTGACCCATCCACAGTCCTGTGGCCCCCCCCTCCTTCCTCTGCCCTGTCTTGACCCATCCACAGTCCTGTGACCCCCCCCTCCTTCCTCTGCCCTGTCTTGACCCATCCACAGTCCTGTGACCCCCCTCCTTCCTCTGCCCTGTCTTGACCCATCCACAGTCCTGTGGTCCCCCCCTCCTTCCTCTGCCCTGTCTTGACCCATCCACAGTCCTGTGACCCCCCTCCTTCCTCTGCCCTGTCTTGACCCATCCACAGTCCTGTGACCCCCCCTCCTTCCTCTGCCCTGTCTTGACCCATCCACAGTCCTGTGACCCCCCCTCCTTCCTCTGCCCTGTCTTGATCCATCCACAGTCCTGTGACCCCCCCCTCCTTCCTCTGCCCTGTCTTGACCCATCCACAGTCCTGTGCCCCCCCCCCCGCCTTCCTCTGCCCTGTCTTGACCCATCCACAGTCCTGTGTGTTCTGCTGTCCTGCTTTTTTGACAGCTGTCGTGATAGCTTCTCCATCCCTGCCATCGTCTCACCCCTGGATTCTACAAAGCTGTCTCCCTCCAAATCTACCCCTGCTCCAGAATGTTCTCCATTTCTGCAGCTGAGTGACCATGTTTCCCTTCCACTGGTGTGCTGCCTTTAGGGAGAAAGCCCAAACCCCTTGGCCCTTCCTGGGTGCATTCTCTGCCGTCTCCCCCGTCAGCCTCCATGCCACCAGCTGAACACAGCCACCGTGAACTCCAGTTTCCTGTAATTTGACTGCTTTCCTGGGAACACGCTCTTCATAGACCCCTTGGCCAACCTCCTTTGCCTGGCTAAAGCCACGTTGCCTTTCAGATCCTAGCTCACACCTGTGTTTTCCCAAACCCTCACCCTGCAGCCAAGCCCGTGCTAGAGACCCTCTGCTTATCTCCTGCCTGTGCGTCTTCACTGTCATCAAGTCTCACCCCGTGCAGTTAGGTCCTGGTCACTTATTTCTTCCCCAGCAGACCATAAGCTCCTTCGAACCTCCTCCCTGTCGCTGGTGTGTCCTCAGCCCTGTGGAGTAGACTTGACCGTGAGTGAGCATCGCGTCACCATTCAGAGGCTGGATGAGGGCCTCATCAGTTCACACATGTTATTTACCAAGGTGCAGATCACTTAGCTTTCCCAGCACAAGCATCCTCCCCAGGCCCATTGGTCACGTTTCCGTCTGTGTTTTCACCCTGTCGTAGAAGTTAGCCGGGCCTGCCAGCTTGTGGCGCGCCTCCCTTAACTCTGAACCTTTTCGACCTCCCAAGTTACTCATGACAACACGTTCGAGCTCAGACTCTGCCAAATCCTGGTAAACTTCCAGATTTTCAAAGAACTTACAACTGCATATACATGTATTTATGCAGTTAAACTTATTTTCTCCATAGCCTGTACAAGCTCCTATTTTTTTTTAAATTTTTAATTAAATTTTTTTAATTTAAAATTTTAAAGTGTGATTCTTTCATGGAACTTGAATGATTGAAGTGGCCCCTGAAGTCACTGCTACTTGCTATTTCCTGTAAATCTGATCACCCAGGACAAGGTTCATGGTCGTTTAGTGAATTCTGTCTCTCCAATTTCCTGTGTTTTGCTTTATAAGGTTGGCTGACTCCAAAAATATCCCTCCAAGAAAGTACAGAGTACCAAAAAAAACAAATTAGTGAGTCACGGAAATGTACACTATCTGTTCTAGACTGACAAAGCACCACAGAGCCTCTCCACGGCACATCTCGTGAGTTCACACACGCAGTGTCGGCCATGTCCCTGTATCCCCATTGAATCATATCTGGGCTGGACATCAGTGACAGGACAGAGCCAGCCTGTCACGCAGCTGTGTCATAAAGACATGTGCCAGCCTATTTGTAATTTCCCAATGACATGGCAGTCTGTAACTCCTTTCTTCCGATAACCCTGAAACTTTATTGGCCAAGGGTTCAACAGCCTGGTAGACATTTAGGGAAGCAAAAGGGTTATAGTACAGAGGATTGTTGACACTAACAGTTCTCAGCTCTGCTGCACTGACTTTATAAGACTTGGCCCCATGCCCACAGATGCTGGTGCGTTTACGCTGGGTTGGGACTCGGGCATTGGGATCCACAAAAGCTCCAGGTGTTTCTCGTGTGCAGCCAGACGTGAACCTCATGGGTTCAGATGCTGGCACTCAGGAGGACACCAGATGGCCTCTTCCATAAACTTTGAGACCTCATGGTCACATTTCAACTTCGTGGCAAAACAGAGAATCTGTGAGAGTCTGTTTTTAACCACCACGCCTGTAACAAAGGCGTGTGTCACATTAACATTGCCAGCCATTTCCAGTGAAACTGTCCCTTCCACGAGGCAGCTGGACCCCGTTGGCTCGACAGCACTTACAGGGGGTTACTAACTGCTTTGCCATTCGCTGTGGTCCTGGCCACTCGAGTCAGTGCAAAGTTAAGATCCAGACGTCTCCGAGCTGTTCTGTTGTCTTCTCCTTCTAACTCTGGGTGAGGAGTCATTGCCCACGTGGACAGATGTTTTACACAATATTAATCATTTTTGTCTGATCTTGCCTAATCAGACCTTTAAGCACTGAAGTATACTGAAATGACAGCCTAAAGTAACAGAAGCACCGGGTTTTAAATGGAAGGTTGTCACCCTGTGGCTGTGTCCACTGGGACATAGGAACTAAGAATAAAGCCACCGTTTCTTCGGGGCTTCCAATGCACACAAGTCACCAGGCCAGGCATTTTGCACATATGGTCTCTTTTGTCCAGCCTGTCTCCATTCAGCAGTGAGAAAACAGAAGTTCAGATAATGTGCATCATTTGCCCAAGGTCACGTGTGAGTGATGGTGTCAGAACTGACCCCCGAGTTCTGTAGCCCCTGCTCCTTTTTTGCGCCAAACTCTACGTCCGGGCTCAGTGTCCTCAGTTGAAAAGCCAAGATGACTTAGGTCAAGAGCAAATGAGTTCATGTCTGTGAAAAGTCTTTGAAAAATCCTTTAAATGCCCTGCAGATACAAAGTATTATTATTACTGTGAATGAGGACATTTGTATTCAGGACACCCATAAGAACCTTCCTTGCAATATCTAGAAGCCGACTGTCTCCTGACACAGCCTCTCCTGTAATGAATCCAACACCCTTATTTTTCCCCCCTACGACCATCCTAAAAGGAAATGAAACATTGGCTCAACTGTGATATTTCCCTCCAAAATCTCTGCAGGTTCCACAAATGAGCCTTCAGAACCCCAGAGCAGACACTAAACCCCAATTAGAAGAAAATATTCCTCCCAAGAGAGACCAGATCCTTAGTCCAACATGACATAACTCACATTTGAGTGGTGCCCACAGCTCTTTTAGAAGAGCATAGAGGAAACTGTGTGTGTCCCCTTCCCCAGGGGGTGACAACATTTTTTATTCGTTTTCTACATTTAGCTATTTTTTGTTTTAAATGCACTTTTATGTGTTCATGAAATAGTTTATTAAGAATACACATGAGAGGCACCTGGGTGGCCCAGTCAGTTAAGCATACAACTCTTGATCTTGGCTCAGGTTATGATCTCACAGTTCACGAGTTTGAGCCTCACTTTGGGCTCTGTGCTGACAGCGTGGAGCCTGCTTGGGATCTGTATCTCCCCTCTCTCTGCCTCTCTCTCTCTCTCTCTCTCTCTCTCTCTCTCTCTCTGTCAAAAATAAAATAAATAAACATTTAAAGAAAAAGAATACAGGGACGCCTGGGTGGCTCAGTCGGTTAAGCATCTGACTTCAGCTCAGGTCATGATCCCACAGTTCGTGGGTTCAAGCCCTGTGTAGGGCTCTGTGCTGACAGCTCAGAGCCTGGAACCTGTTTCAGATTCTGTGTCTCCCTCTCTCTCTGCCCCTTCCCTGCTTGTGCTCTGTCTCTGTCTCTCTCTCTCTCTCTCTCTCTCAAAAATAAACATTAAAATTTTTTTTAAAAAATACACATGAAATACAAAGAATAGTAAAGTGGACACTCGTACCTTCCATTCAACATGAAACAAGACACTGAGTCCCCCTTTGGTGTCCCCCACTCCTGCCAGATGAACCAGGACTGAATGTTTCTTTATGTTGCCCTGCTGCTTTTCAAAAAACATTTCGCTGCATATTTATGAATCTCTAGCATATTGCTTATGTTTTAACTCAACATAACTGTTACCATATGCTGTTTATATTCCTGTTGCACGAGTTTTGCGCCCAATATTGTTTGTGTTATCTGTGGATATTGATACATGGGCTCTCACTGAATCTTTTTCATTCTACATATATATCCCAACGCCTTTATCCAGTTTCCCGTCTGTGGATAGGCAGCCGATTTCTAGTAAGTGTTTAAATTCATTTTCAGCATGGCTGTGTACAGTTACACACACTTGTCAAAGTTTCTGTGGGTTTCTATTTGCCTGTATTTGATGTCTAGCAAGGCTAATGTCTCTCCTATGTGCATTTACCATTCATGTTAACCTCTTTCGTAAGACATCTATGTGTGCCTTTCCCCTGTTATTCTTTTGGGCTCTTTGCCCTTTCTTATTGTCGCGTGCAGTTCCTGTACATATTTTGAATTCTAAGTGTCCATTTTATTATTGCCAGTATTTTCCCTCATTTTATAGCTTGTCTTTCACCCTCGCTTTGATATTCTTTGGCAGGAGAAGATAGTAATTTCAACAAAATCAAATTTATTCACTTACGGCCTGCCTTTCTTATGTCTTTTAAAAGAAATTCTTCCCCATCCTTGAGGACCTGCAGATATTCTCCTACATTCTCTCCTGACACGTTCGTAATTTCGTCTTCACAACTACACCTTTCATCCACTTGAAGTTGCTTTTGGGGTCATGTGTGAAACATAGGTACGAATCATTTTTCCATAGGAATAACCAGTTTCCCCAGAACCATTTACTGAAAAACTCTTCCCTTCCTTACTGATCGTCAGGGATGCCTCTGCCATTTATCAGCTCTGTGTGTGTGTGTGTGTGTGTGTGTGTGTGTGTGTGTGTGTGTGTTTTCAGGCCCTCTGTTATGTTCCATCTGGCCTTCTATCAGTGTAGCTTTATAATAGGTACAATGATGCATCTATTGTACAACAGTTGTTAGTATGTCCGTTGTACTAGACAGGCATTGGTGTACCTAGTCCCCCGACCACGTTCTTGAGAAGTGCCTTGGCTATTTTTGGCACTTTGTGTGCAAGTGTGTGTGTGTCTGTACACGGAGTTTAAAATAAGTTTGTTCCGTTCTTTCAAAAACACTTTTGGAAGATTAGCTGGGCAGCTGAGGGGGAATTTATGAACTCCAGCTACTGAATTTTCCAATACATGTTATAGTTGCCACTGTTTTTACTTTTTCAAAAAAAAATGTCTTTCACTAAAGTTTTAAGATTTTCTCCATAAATTACCTCTAAACATTTGGCTTCAATTTATCCCTATGTATTGGATATTTTTTTGGAACTATCTTATGTCATATTTTTTCAAATGTAACTTTTCTTTTTTTTTTAATGTTCATATTATTTTTGAAAGAGAGAGTACACACGAGGGGCAGAGAGAGAGTGGGGGGACAGAAGATGTGAAGCGGGCTCTGCACCGACAGCAGAGAGCCCAACGTGGGGCTTGAAACTCACGAACTGTGAGATCATGACCTGAGCTGAAGTCAGCCGCTCAGCCGACTGAGCCCCCCAGGCGTCCCTCACATGTAACTTTTCTAATTTATATTTGCTGGTGAATAGAATCGCAATTCACTTCTTACATTGATTTTGTGTGTATGGTTTCTTTATCTATGGCTCATCTATCATTTATCTATGGTTGCTTTCACACTGTGGATGTGGACAATTGTATCATCTCCACATGACCACCAATTTACTTGTTCCTCTGTCTTTTTTTTGTTTTAAATATTCATTTATTTATTTTGGGAGAGAGAGAAGAGGCAGGGGGAGGCGGGGAGGGCGAAGGAGAGAGAAAATCCCAGACAGGTTCCATGCGGTCAGCCCAGAGCCTGACTCGGGGCTCGATCTCACCACAGACCATGAGATAATGACCTGAGCTGAAATCAAGAGCCAGATAGATGCTCAGCCGACTGAACCACCCAGGTGCCCCTACTTGCTCCTTCCACCTGCCCTCTGCTTCTGTTTCCTGTCGTGAGTACTGTGCTCTCTGGGACACCAGTGCTAGGTGGAGTAGAACCGTAATCATGGGGACTCAATCTGCATCTTATGTCTAGTGCTCTCAGGTTTTCCCTGTTTTTCGTGAAGTTGATGCAGGCTTATTTGGTGGGTGCCCTGAGTCAGTTTAAAGAAGGTCCTTTCTATTTCTAGATTGCTCTGAAGTTTTGTTTGTTCTTTTGTTGTTGTTTTTGCCCTTGATATTGTGGTTTGTGTTTTATTTTTCTTGACTGGAATGGATTTTGAAACCAGTGTGTTTTCTGCATATATTGAGATGATCATGTGGTTTTGTCCCTTTATCCATCAGTGGGTATGTTGTATTGATCCGTAGAAAAGCAATCTGACATTACTAGGATAAGCCCAATTGGTGATGATGGATTTTCTTGTAGACATATATATTTTGCTGCATTTTTAAAACTACTATTTTTTCGGGGCACCTGGGTGGCTCAGTCGGTTAAGAGTCCGACTTCGGCTCAGGTCATGATCTCGCAGTTTGTGAGTTCGAGCCCCGCGTTGGGCTCTGTGCTGACTGCTCAGACAGAGCCTTCGGATTCTGTGTCTCCCTCTCTCTCTGCCCCTCCGCCACGTGTGCTCTGTCTCTCAATAATAAATAAACATAAAAAAACTACTATTTTTTAGAATTTTTGCATCTGTATTTATCAATACAATTGACGTCCTAATATGATAAATTACATTATTGAATTTGACGTAAATCACTTTGTTAAATAGGGGCAAACACAAAACTAGGTATAAACTCCTATAACTTAAAAGCCAAATATGATTTATTAATTGACACCAATAAATCCACACAACCAACCAATCACAAGCAATAATATTGGTTTTGGGGGCTGGTGTTGAAACCATGTGGCAGCTGACTATAACCTGACTATAGCCCCGACTCTCCCCGGGCAAGGCCTTCTATTTCTCATGCCTGTGTTATCATCTGAGGACTCAATTTCTCATGATTTTTCTTTATTTGACTTGCTGAGAAATTGTCTTTGGAACAACGCAGCCTGAAATTATTGTCACATTGCCTGGCGGGAATGTATCATTTATTTACATAACCAAATTCAGTTGGATTCTTTCCTCACTGGCCCACAACAGCCAAGTGGTTCCACTTGGCGGCAATGTTCTCATAAACATAAACTCAGGGACTAAATTCAATAATAGGACACAGATGGGCATCCAGGTGATCTAGAATGTTTCATATTAATTTTATTAAGATTTGCCCCAAAACAAACACATGAAACTTAAAAGTTCTTGAAAAGAGCATGTGTCCTCTGACTCCTTGGTTCATCCCACTCAGTTTGAGAAACACCCATCTAGAGTTTTCCTCCCAGGAGGGACCATCAGTGAGATTTGTTGAGGTGCCATTAGGAGTATTAGCCTTCCATTAGGAACAGCACAGATGCTAAGTCTGTAAATAGAACCACAGTGAACTGAAAGAAATGTTTTAGAAAAGTTGCTCCTGTCCTGGGGGAATCCACCCACGACTCGGCTTATAGACATCACAGTTCCCCCTCTGACTCTCAGTGACTGTTTTCATCATGGTGGGAAAGAAGGACAATGGTGTCCGTGATGCCACGGTGACCTCACAACTCAGTTGAGCTCCGTGTGCCCGTATGGAGCTGTGGCAGCCCGTGGGCAGCAGGGAAGTGCCCCCCGCCCCGAGCCAAGCCTGGTCCTCCCCCACCACAGGTGGACCGGAGCACAGCCTGACCCTCCTCCTGGGCTGCCCTGCTCACCCCCTACAGACAGTCCCCGAGGGGCTGACATCATCTTGGCTGTGTTCTCATACATGAAAAGGGAAAGAGTCCCGGACAGAAAACTCCTGGTTTCACTAGCTCTGATCTCTTCTCCTTCATGGTAAGGGCCATACGCCAGATTTGTTGAGCAGCATTGAGCGCCTTCTGTATACCAGGCAAGCCACTGCCTGGGGGCCGCCTGCTGCCACAACCGTTTCCAGGGGCTCTACCCCCCTGCGTCGTTTACACTAAGCAGATTGGCAAAGCCAGTAAGACCCAGAATACTTTTCAGGTCTTTGTTTCAAAATCTAATAAACTGTGAGGCAGAAATGACTGCTTCCTTAGGATCCCCTGTGACAAGCACCTTGAAAGTGTTGGGTGCAAGTCTGACACTTTCCTAAGACTGTTTCTGCCCCCGCTACCCAGACAGAGCCCCCTGATGTGATGGCGCATTCAGTGGATGGTCTGGCACGTGACTGTGGGGGCTACGCGAGGGTGTCAGGGAAGACAGTACATAGCAAGCAAATTAGTCCGTTTTCACATGTCTTCAGACTTTGCCTTACAGTCGGGAGGCGGGGGGCGGTCTTTGACAGAGTTAGTACCTGCTGATCTCCCTTTTTAACAAAGAGAGTGCAAGCCTCAGGTCCAGAAGGTTAAGTAATCCTGGACAGAACTTGTAGTAATTTTTGCTTTTTTGCTGTTTATTTTATGCCCATCACGTCTTCACTACTAACCATATTGGCATTCCGTGGAACCAGTGATACAGAATTTCCCTTAAAAATGAAACTTGTTTGGGCGCTTGGGTGGCTCAGCCAGTTGAGTGTCCCACTCTTGATTTCAGCTCAGGTCATGATCTCGCGGTGTGTGAGTTCGAGCCCCGCGTTGGGCTCCACGCTGACAGCTCGGAGCGTGCTTGGGACTCTCTCTCTCCCTCTCTCTCTGCCCCTCCCCCGCTTGCTCTCTACCTCTCTCTCAAAATAAATAAATAAACATTTTTTTTTAAAGTGAAACTTGTTTACATAAAGAGGGAATCGATTGGAAAAAATAAATTATAGAACCAGTGATACCCCCAAATGGCAAAAACTCATCAAGGTGCTTGGTGGTTATCCAGCTTCTGGGAAGCATCCCCACAGCAGAAAGACCCAGGGTCGCCAGCCTGAGCCGGACCAAAACCCAGCCCTGCTGCTTACGGAGCTGAATGATGTCTGTGACCTCTCTGAGCCTTGGTTTCTGCATCTGTAAACAGGGTAGAAAGACCTTGAAAAGAGTGCTGTAAAGGTCACTAAAATAACTCATGGGCAACCCCAGTCGATGTAGTAAATGTTTGCTCCCTTCCTTGACCACTGGTGTGGAAGGAAAAATCCAATAGAATCTTGAATCTGGGCCAAAGATATAATAAGTTTTGCTCAAACGGTGAGAAAATTACAAAATGAAAAAAACATAGACTTTGGAGCCAGACGACCCCATTAGCTTTTTTTGACCTTGAACCTTCTGAGTCAATATGCTCATCCATAAGATGAGGGTGACTAAGATGCCTATTTTGCATAATCATTGGGAGAATCTGAGGAAATGCTTGTAATTGAATCACACCGCGGTGACCCTCTCAGTACACAGTAGGCACTCAGTAAACATGGCTACGTGTTCGAGTCCGTGCGTGTTCGGGAGCCACCATGGCATCCCCCCGTTGTGTGTGAGCACCCCTTCCCTTTAGGTCCTGTCCTCGTGTGTGTAAAACTCCACCTGCTGTTTAGGAGGAAATCATCTCATAAATGTTTGGGGTCAAGAGGCACCAAGATGTATAGGGGTCATTCTCCAGGGCTTGGAGGACTTGGGTTTCCCTGTCATCACTTATGATTTCTGGGGTAGCAGCCGAGTCTCACGTCACTAATTAAAGGTTCAGGGTGTTGGAAGCACATGTGCTCACTGTCCTTTTCTCCTCGCCATACTTTTATTTGGGGACTGTTGTTTACACTCTTTCTTTTCTTTTTTTTTTTTTTTTTTAACGTTTATTTATTATTGAGAGACAGAGAGACAGCACGGGCAGGGGTGGGACAGAGAGAGAGGGAGACACAGAATCGGAAGCAGGCTCCAGGCTCCGAGCTGTCAGCACAGAGCCCGACGCGGGGCTCGAACTCCTGAACCATGAGATCATGACCTGAGCCGAAGTCGGACGCTTAACCGACTGAACCACCCAGGCTCCCCAGCCACTCTGTATTTTTCTACTGACAAGTACATTCTACCCCTCAGGAGGGCTTTAAGGATTGAAGGGGGGTCACTTGGCTCCTCGCAAAGGAGGTTTTAGAAGGTAATAGCCTCCAGGGTTTTTTTAATGCATATTTATTTTGAGGGGAGAGAGAGAGAGAGTGAAAGAAAGAACAAGTGGGGTGGGGCAGACAGAGACTCTGAAGCAGGTTCCGCACTATCAGCGCAAAGCCCGATGTGGGTCTCAAACCCACGAACCACAAAATCATGACCCAAGCCAAAGTCGGATGCTCAACCGACTGAGCCACCCAGGCGCCCTAGCCTCCAGGTTTAATGTGCGTCGTGGTGAAGCCGTTACATCGCCAGAAGCGCTGCGCTGGCTCTCAGGAAGGTGGCGGGAGGGCTGGCATGTCGTGAAGGAGGACCTCCGCTGACGTGGTTCTGTGAAGCCTCCCCCAAGCCCCGTCTGCAGAACACCGAGCGATATCATGCAGCTGGGATGTCTCCTGATATGATAAGGACTTTGAAATTGTGCTTTCTTAATTAACATTTTCATTTTGCTAAAATTTTGGAGTGCACTGATTTTTCAGAAGTGCTCATTACCAAGCTCACAGCAGAAGGTCGACTGCATATTAAAATATTTCATCACACGCTCCCTGCTGAGCTCAAAGATGTCCTCATTCAGCCGAGCCAGCCTCCCGGGCTGTGGGAGACATGTGCGACTGACTTGGGGGGCCCCTTCTGAACCAGGCACAGCACTGGGGTCCAGTAGGCAAGGTTCCCACCACGTCTGCCCTCAAGAGAAGTCTGTCCATAGGTGTGAGAACCCGATGTGTGACATCAGATAACGAGAGCCTCTCCTGGCCACCCCTCCTCCCCAGCTCCAGGCATAGAGCTCCCTGTCACTTGTCATAGTCACGTGGCTCCTATGAATCTAGAAGGCCCTGGAAGGTTCTGACTTATGAGCAAAAACGAGACTCTCCTGAAACACTCTGTCCGGTGACACTGGAATAGTTATATGTGTATGTGCGAGTGATGGCTTGTGTGCAGATGTGTGTATACACATAAGACAGGGAAATCTGAGGCGCCTGGGTGGCTCCATCAGCCATAAAGAGCTACAATTTTAAGTAGCTTTAGAACCCACCCTTTTTGCTTATTACAATGCAGTTAGCCTTTTGTGCAATTAAATGCCTGTACACATAATTTTTAATAGTTACATAATATTTCATTGAATGGATTTATAGAAATTTAAGTAACCAATCTCTTGTTGGGCATCTAGAGTCTTTATAATATTCCATATTAGAATTGATGGCATAGAATACCTTTGGGCCTGAACTGTTCCTGATGTGGAATCACTGAGTCAGAAAATATGAACCCTTTACCGAGGGCCTCCACACAGAATTACAAATTGTCTTATGTGTGGTGCTCACTCCTTCTTACTGTATATTCACCGGCAACATCAGGTCTTATCATTTAAAAAAAATATTGGTGATTCTATGATTTCAAAAAAATCTTTGCTAATATAATCCAGTCGCATAGCTATTTAAGTCTGCGTATATTTAATTATAACCATGGTTGATTGAATTTGCATGTATTTCATAGTAAACTGATTGTTTTCCATAAATGAATACTCATGCTATCTTTTCTTGTGAATTACCTGGTCCTGGTCCATTTATCTTTCATTGCCTATTACTGTGTAAATACTAGAAGACGAGATATCTGGGGTGGAGGGTGCAGGCAGCAGGACAGTGTTTGTGTGAGTCCTTCCCCCCACCCCTCCTCCTGTCCCCACCCCGGTCTTGTGAGAAGTGCCAGGCTGAGCCAGACTCTCTCTCACTCCCCTGCCCGCCCTCCGGGGAGGTGCTAATGAGCAGTATGCAGCTCTGGAGGAGGAAATAGAAGCTTCAAAGACCTTGAATAATCCACAGACGAGATAATGAGCCCCTTGATGCTGAAGAGAAGATTGGCTGTTTTTCACATCACCTTGGAGAAGAGTTAAGTTCTGAGCAGGGTCGTCCAGAAACATCAGAGGGAATGTGTCTGGATGGGATGAGCTGGCGTGTCCAGGAAGGGTGCCTGTGGCTTCGACATACCCTCACATCCAGCGCACTATAGTTCACACCCCTGGTATGGCTCAGGTGTTCCAACCAGAGAACTCTGGGTAAGGTTTCCCTGGAATCTGATTCTCCTTGCTGGCCGCCAGGGGCCATTTGTATTTGGACTGCATACAGAAAGACCCAGAAAGGGGAGAGGGGCACCTGGGTGGCTCCGTCCGCCCTTGGTCATGTCACGATCTCATGGTTTGTGGGTTCAAGCCCCGTGTCGGGCTCTGTGCCGGCAGCTCAGAGCCAGGAGCCTGCTTCGGATTCTGGGTCTCCCTCTCTCTCTGCCCCTCCCCCACTGTGAGTGTACTCACTCTCTTTCTGTCTCTCGTGTCTGGACGAGGAGAGGCCATAGATCATGGGCTGTGAGAGTTGCGTTGCCCAAGCCCTGGCTTTCCGACCAACAAGATGCACCGTGCTGAGCAGGTGTGACCTTTCTGAGTCCTGCTTTCCTTATCCCTGAAAAGGAAAAAATAATCCAGAATAATGCCTGTCTCAGAGGACTTAGTAAATTAATATTTGAAAGTGCTTAGGACAATGTTTGACTAACAAATCGTATATGAGTATGAAATAAAAATAAATATATACAGAGCATCTGCCAATGCTTGGCACCCTAGTGAGCCCTCGACAAATAGTAGTTATTACTTTTAGAATCATTGGTATGATTCCACTAATCAACAAATATGTAGCACCAACTATCTGCAAGGTTCTGATGTGGGCATGAAAAAAAGAAACACAGATGAGGTCTCCATGTTCTTAGAGATTATAGTTAGCGGGGATTCAGCGTAAAAGGAGAGTTTCGTCCTGGGGAGGGAGGGGTGGGCGCAGGGCAGAGGAGACATACATGAAGCAGAGTGGACACTTCAGGGCATTCGGACTCAAGCTAAGCTGAGAGTTCTGGAGGCCGAACAGAGCCAGGGAGGGATGCTCCAGGAGTTGGTTGTGCTTGGGCTGAAGCAGGTTGATTCAAAAGTGGTCTCGGGGCGCCTGGGTGGCTCAGTTGGTTAAGCATCCGACTTCGGCTCAGGTCATGATCTTGCGGTCTGTGAGTTCGAGCCCCGCGTCGGGCTCTGGGCTGATGGCTCAGAGCCTGGAGACTGTTTCAGATTCTGTGTCTCCCTCTCTCTGCCCCTCCCCCACTCACGCTCTGTCTCTCTCTGTCTCAAAAATAAATAAATGTTGGGGCGCCTGGGTGGCGCAGTCGGTTAAGCGTCCGACTTCAGCCAGGTCACGATCTCGCGGTCCGTGAGTTCGAGCCCCGCGTCGGGCTCTGGGCTGATGGCTCAGAGCCTGGAGCCTGCTTCTGATTCTGTGTCTCCCTCTCTCTCTGCCCCTCCCCCGTTCATGCTCTGTCTCTCTCTGTCCCCAAAAAAATAAATAAGCGTTGAAAAAAAAATTTTTTTTTAAATAAATAAATGTTAAAAAAAATTTTTTTTTTAAAAGTGGTCTTTCACGGCCACATCAGTGCTTTACCCACCAGACCGTCCACCCTCCTAGCATCCCTTCTGTTGATTTACCCTTATCTCTATGACTGCCAGCCTCCGAGGTTTATGGATGTCTGGATTGCATCAGATGCCGCCTTAAGTGAGCCAGAAAAAATAAAAGCCTCATAGCTATTCCTTGGAAACTGTAGGGATGAGACCTCATCCAGAATCCAGAATGCTGAGAGTTGGTGCAGCACACGAGGCATTAGCTGTCTGACGTACTTTTGTATATATCTTCCTAAGCATGGGCGAGAATGTGCCTGGACCGGACATGAGCTCCTGGATGACAAAGACCTGTCATTGTCCACAGTGCCTACACAGGAAGGGCTTAGCAGAGGAGGGAGAGAGGCAGACCGTGCCAACAGAGTACCTGTAGCAAAAGAAGTGTATATATTCCTAGGATTTTTCAGTTATAAGGAACAGAATCCCAAGTTAAACTGGAGTAAACAAAGAAGAAAGTCTCTTACATGCCAAGGATAGGCAGAGGCAGGATTGGCATCAGGCATAGCTGTATCCAGGTGCTGGAGCAAATCCTCGGGTGTGCACCTGTCTCTCCCTCTACCTGTCTTGCTTTCCTGCTTTCCCTTTTTCTCCTGCATCTCTCCTCCTGCCTGTTTCCCTTTGGGTGTTTATTTCACTGTCTCCTACCATAAATAGATACTTTCTGCGGGGTCAGGAATACAAATAACCCGTAGGACTTCCAGGTCTGTATCCTTCTACACCAGGACCCAGAGGCAAGAAGCCACGAGGCTCAAAACTGCATCAGGAAAGTGCTGGTCACTGGTGGGACACGCACCCACCTCTGAGCATCACTGTGGCTGGGGGGAGAGTCCTTGGAATACAGACAGCCCCAGAGTCACGGGAATAGGGAGGAACTGCTTCAGTCTAGGCCAATGGAAAGTGGAGATCGCCACCAAGTGGTTAGCCAAGACATCCAGATGTAAAACAGAAGCGAGTATTCTCTTAAGGCTGAGGCAGTAAATACAGTTGTCCTTTTGTTGAGAGATCAGCATTTGCCACAGAGCAGCTACAACCATTCTAGAGATCACAGCGCACCTGAGAGCATTCTCATCTGGAGCACAGGGGGCCATCTCCCTTGGAGAAGGGTCAGAGGCCCTCTCTCCAGCAGTTTGTCGCACGCCCTAGAAGCCTGTTAGAGGTCCTTTGTGTGGCTTTTAAGTGGCCCTCCCGTGCGGAACCCTTTGAAGAAAGACAGCTTGATGAGCAGTTGACACTGATACCTCTGATGGGTGACATCCTGACATTTCCCGCTGGCCAGCGAGGCGAGGTGTTAAGGGACCCCCTCCCCGACCGGGACCGGGGACTGGGAATGCCCTGGCTGGCGTGTCCCTGTCCAGGGGCTCCCGCGGACCACACAGGGTCAAGGCATGGGCTGTGGTGCCATGAAAGATGGAAGGGGAAAGAAGAAGCACGGTCCCACAATGGCTCAAGGTCATTCAGGTTCGACGAGCTGTTTTCGTGGTAAGTATATGTGCAACTCACATCACCTGCAGCCTGAGACAAGCCTCTCTGAAGACCGCTGGTGAGTGTGCGCACCCACGTGGACTGTCCATTTCCCGCATCTAAGGTGGGACCGTGGGTTCCCACCCGACCTGCCGCAGGGGCCCCCAGTGGGTGCCACCATGCGTCCACTCACATGTGTCCCTCACCCTGCCTCTCCCATCGTCTATGTCCAGGCACCATCACACCTGGGGATTTGCCTGCAGCGCGACGGTCCCACGGCCAACACCCAGCCCGAGCCGCCGTCGTCCCCCGGCTGGACTACCCCACTGGGGCCCTGTCCACTCACCGCCCCTGCTCCTATACGGCAGTGGGTGGCCGTGGGAGGCACGTTGCCCATCTTCTCCCTCACGCAGGGCAGCCGACAACCACGGTGACCACGGAGCCCTCCAGGTTCCCTGTTCTTAGAGGAAAGCACGTGGGCATTAACGTGGACGGCAGGACCTGCATTAGCTCTCCCTGCCCCTTCCCTGCATCCTCCACACTGTCTGCCTTGACCGGCCACCCCAGCCTCCCGCTAGGGGGCATCACCAGACGTCCCCACATGCCTCTGTCTCCCACAAGGCTCTGCACCTCCTCCACCTGGCCAGCCTCCGCTCGCCCTTCCTTTCCCCACGCCAGTCTTCCTCTGAGGAGCCCACTGCCCAGGCCATGCTGGGTGCTTTGCCCTTTCCCAGCCTCGGGAATTTCAGGAAGCCCAGCCAGGCCACCCTGGGCGGCCCTGGAGCCTCAGAGATTCACGGCCGGAGCATCGCATCCGTTTGGTCAGCTGTGAAACTCTTTAGCTCCCGTGTGGAGGTCAGTAGCGTCACGGTGGACCCTGAATGAGGTCTGTCAAATGCACAGGAGCATCGTTTGATTTTGAGACCTCTCCCTCAGCTCTGAAAAAACGACACATCAGAACTCTCCAGGTTAAATGTGTCTTCTGCAGGTGACAAGACACTGAGGGATTTTTCTGGGTGGGTGACTTTGAAAAGGAAGCTTCTCCTTGATGTTTGAAGGCTGCTTGACGGGAGGGTCGTTACGGTGGGGTTTCTGATGTTTCGTCTTGATTTGGGTTGACATTTTGAAAGGATGAAAAATGTGAGTACTTTCCAGTAAGAAGGGTAGCCTAGATGATCTACAAGACTTTTTCTTTCCTGGCACTGAACTCTGCCCTGTGGCATTAAATCCTGTATTAATTTGCTCGAGTGGACGTGGGATGTAATGGGTGGCCCTGATTTTTGCGGGACGGTGTGTAAGAACCTGCAGAGACCCTGTTATCAGAGCGGTGTCGTCCGTAGGAAGGATCAGCTGGGCTGATGATGCATGTTCTACTGATAATACATTACCTTTAAACGTGCTTCATGACCTTCAAGGTTTTCTCCCCTAAATTATCTCCTGCAGGTGCGGCCGGTGGGGTTCTCTGGGTTTTGCGGGTGGGGAAATCCAAAGGCAGAGCAGTTAAGTGATTCTCGCCATGTCCCACAGCTGCCTGGGCCAGAACCAGGTCCTCTGAATTTCAGGCTGATGAATTAGCTGGGAAATACGAAGCGGTCACACAGGTAAACAGTTGTGTTCACCGCGCAGATCAGCTGTGGTCCTGTATCGCACGTGTTTAGCGCCCAGCCTGGCGCATCGGAGATGCTTGAGTGGGTGTTTGTCAAGTGATGGAGACACCCCTGAATTGAATGAGAATTACCTAGAATCTTTTTTAAAATGTTTAAGTGTATTTGTTTACATTCAGGTTAGCTAACATACAGTGTAGTCTCGGTTGCAGGAGTAGAAGCCAGGGACCTTACGTGCGACCCCCAGCGCTCATCCCAACACGTGCCCTCCTCAATGCCCATCACCCACCTAGCCCATCCCTCCCCCTCCTCCCTCCAGCAACCCTCAGTCTGTTCTCTGTATTTAAGAGTCTCTTATGGGTTGCCTCCCTCTCTGTTTTTATCTTATTTTATTTTTCCTTCTCTTCTCCCTTGTTCATCTGTTTTTGTTTCTTAAATTCCACATGTGAGGGAAAGCATACGGTATTTGTCTTTCTCTGCCTGACTTATTTCGCTTAGCATAATACATTCTAGTTCCATCTGCATTATTGCAAATGGCAAGATTTCATTCTTCTCGATCTCTGAGTAGTATTCCATTGTATATCTATATACCACATCTTTACCCATTCAGTCGATGGACATTTGGGCTCTTTCCATACTTTGGCGATTGTCGATAGCGCTGCTATAATCATTGGGGTGCAGGTGCCCCTTTGAATCAGCATTTTATTATCCTTTGGATAAACACCTAATGGCGCAATTGCTGGGTTGTAGGGTAATTCTATTTTTAATTTTTTGAGGAACCTCCACACTGTTTTCCAGAGCGGCTGCACCAGCTTGCAATCCCTCCAGCAGCGCAGAAGGGTTGAATTACCAAGAATCTTAAAGCCTTCCATTGACCAACAGCCTTGGCATCCCTCCACCCATCCACTCTCCAGAGGGGGTTATAAACTAGGAGACTGGAGGGTCACTTCCTTGCCCAGTTGAGCAGAGGAATGGCCAAAATACAAGTGACAGGAGCAAACCAGAGCAAGTAAAGAATTCATTTAATCTACAGACTGACTGGTCCGCTCCTGACCTTGAGAAGGGCTCCGCAGCCTGGGGTCGTTGGCAGGGGGGTGGGGGGGGGGGGAAGGCGCATCAGCACCTGTGAGTGTGTTTGTTGTTATCCTTGTTCAGAGGCAGCTGCTTCCTGCTGTCATCCGTTTCCAGTGCATATGGTTTGAACGGGCCAATTATACTTTATTTCCAAGTCTTTCTCACATAATCTACACACAAAAAAGTCTCCTTTGATGAGCTTTGCCGACTGCTTTTTGTAAATGTTCTCTCAGTCTCTGTTCCCATCCAGAGAGCACCCTGCATACTTAGCAATGTTGGGGATCATTGTTGTTCAGTCTCTGACAATTTGATAAACAAAATAGTCCCTCTGCAATAGGATTTCTATTTGTTATGAGCGAGTACAAACGCTTCTGTATTTTCCAGTACTTTGTGTGGTTCCGTGATGCATCCATTCATGTCCTTTACCTGTTTTTTTTTTAATTGCACAGTGAGTGTGATTCATGATTGCCACTCATAGGAATTTATTCTAGGGAGATAGTGGAGATACAAGCAAAGGTTTTACCACAAAGATGCAGTGGTAGCATTTTTATTGTAATAAAAACAGAATTGTGCCAGACAACAGGACCATAAAGGCGTTGCCCCTAGTGAATCTCCAGAAGGCACGTGTCAGGGATACTTTGTGACACAAAAGCATTATTGATATAAATCTTAACTGCACATGCTGTATGACCTTAGTTTTATTAAAAACTAGATTTCGTGCATGCGCACACACATCTAGGAGGGAATCAAATACAACAAAGCTTCTGTTAATAGTCATATTTTGTGTATGCACGCAGGTTGTAGGATTGTGACATTTTTTCTTTTTTTCTGTATATGCTGTGATAATGGTGAACGCGTGTGGTCTGAGGTTGTGGGTTTGCTGCCCTCATAGACAAATGGCTTGATCTCGGCCAGCCGGTTTGCTCTTCAAAGAAACCCAGCACTGTTTTACTGTGCCCTCCTTTAGTGCTGGCACATAGCCTTTCTTGTAATTACTCCGTAGTAACTTCACTCCGGGAAAGACTTGCAATGCCCACCATCCTGGGAAGACGAGATGCCCAAGGAGCCTTAGGGCCGCTCTGAGACCCCCGTGGGGGTCTCGTATCAGTGGAGCAAATATTCTGACTTGGAAGTCCACAAATGGCCGTGGTAGTCATCCACTTGACCCTCAGGATTACGGACAGGAACTGTTGGCCAGCGGGTGGTACTAGGGGTTCCTCTCCTGCAGGACCGCGTGTGGCAGTGCCCCCACAGCCGTAAGCAGCCACTACCTCCCCCATTCTCCCTGCCAGATGACAGCTCGGTAGACAGGAGCCCACAGGCGGGTGTGGCATCTGCCCTGCCCAATGCCCCTCTGGAGCCACGCACCCGGGAAGTCAGGGCTACGGCTTCCACTCAGTATATACAGTTCTCCTCGCCCAGATGCAACGTAGCATAAACCTTTAGAGTCCCTGTCTACCCATACCAGCTGTCCCGGGAAGTAGAAACAAAGCAGAAAATCAAGCTCTATGTGGACCGGACCACCATTAAGTTCTAAATGCAGAACAGTTTTTTTTAATCCACAAGTTGGTGATTCTAACTTGCTGTTATGGGACCTGTTGATGAAGCCATTCAAGGGACCAGAGGTTACTTTTGTGGTACACCTCAAAATTAAAGCCCTATAGAAACATGCATGTGGCCAGTGGCAGCCTCCCAGGGACGTACTGGCCTCTCCGGTCGGCATTTTGCTTATTTACTAGAGTCTCCTAAAAGATATGTTGACCGGGCTGCAAGATTTAGAGACAAATTTCCACGTTCTGGTGACGTGTTCTATTTGTGTGTAGTTCCAGTAATGTGAGTTAACTGTGTGCAGTATGTCCTGTGGGGTTAGAATGGCCTGCAGTGAAGATTACCTAGTTTGCTTTAGAAATACATAACATCCTTATGATCACTGCTGAACCAGTGGTAGGTGGTGGTAACTCCATGCCCCATCCAAACAGGTCTGTGTTTCACCCTAGGAATTAAATTTCATGCCCTATGTAATGGGATCTTTCATCCTTATTTATTATGGAAACATGAGTAAAATTGTGTTTGTTCAGGAAATAGGATAACTCAAGAGAAGTGGAAACGAGGCAAGAAGCAGTTAGTAAATAGTGTTATCGGGATGGCTTCTTGAGATTAGGAAGCCCGTGCCCTGTCAGTTAAAGAAACCTAGGAGAGTATCATAATTGAGGTTTTTCAACTGCTAAATGGAGAGTCCATGTTCCCCTTGATAGTAACATGCTGGCCTCACTGTGAACGTTGAGCATCGTTGAACAATGTAGAAGATAGAGGAAATCATAGAGACCCTCGCATTTATGGTGAAGGACATGAGGCTCAGCAGGTGGCCCATGTGAAGCTGGCCAGATGGCAGTCTCAGCTAGAATTTAGATTTCTGCTTCAAGCCCCATGTCCCCTCCTCCTCTTCATTCTGCCCTGACCTGCGCTGCTACCTTTTTGCCAGGCGCTGAGCTGTTCGATATGCTTCCCTATTGGCCTTGATTTCCCAGAACTAAGAGCTAAGTTGCACCCAATTACAGTAATTATCTCATCCTTGGTTCCTGAGATAATTAGCTCCCTCTTCAGCCATGGATGTCACTTTGAGCTTTATTGTAACCACCCCTCGAACGTGTGGAGATGTGTTGTATTGTCCTCTACTGCGAATCCGGTTTAGAAATACTGAGGGTATCAATTAGCACTTAATACACACACTCACACAGACAAATGTTGATTTCTACCGAGTCAGCTGAAGTTTTATTAGGTTTTCAGAGTCCAAAACAAGTCAAAGATTCAATTAGTCTAAACCCAGCTAACTCATACACTAAATATTGGTTTTTCTCTGTACTACTTACGTGGAAAAGGGTTGTACCAACAGCATCAGGGAAAACAACCCTGAGGACAGGTATAGGTTCAACCCAATCCATTCGTCTACAGCTACAGCAACAGTTCTAGGCAATGAGAATACATATTTATGCCGATGAGCTTAGGCAACTCAAGGTCCCTACTCAACACCAATTCCATGCTGTATGTGCCTCATTCTATCTGATATATCCCAAAAGTAGGAAAATATGGAAATACTTCTCTAAACATTGAAATCAGAAAGATCCTTAATTAGAGAAATCACCCTGAAAACTCGTTTAACTGAAAGTTCACATTCCTCCAGAGATTTCCAATTAATTGAACTCGTAAAGAATTTATTGTTACCATAGGATGCCTAGGTGGCTCAATCTGTTAAGTGTCCAACTCTTGATCTCAGCTCAGGTCACAATATCACAGTTCGTGAGATTGAGCCCCATGTTGGGCTCTGCGTTGACAGCATGGAGCCTGATTGGGATTCTCTCTCTTTTCCTCTCTGTGCCCCTCCCCGCCCCCACACTCACTCTCTTTCTCAAAAATAAATAAATAAACTTTAAAAATTACTGTAACCATGAGTATATAAACCATAATAAGTCAAAAGTGCTTATTAAAAACTCGGAATGGGGCGCCTGGGTGGCGCAGTCGGTTAAGCGTCCGACTTCAGCCAGGTCACGATCTCGCGGTCCGTGAGTTCGAGCCCCGCGTCAGGCTCTGGGCTGATGGCTCAGAGCCTGGAGCCTGTTTCTGATTCTGTGTCTCCCTCTCTCTCTGCCCCTCCCCCGTTCATGCTCTGTCTCTCTCTGTCCCAAAATAAATAAATAAACGTTGAAAAAAAAAAATAAAAACTCGGATTAGGGGCACCAGGGTGGCTCAGTTGGTCAAGCATCCAACTTTGGCTCAGGTCATGATATCGTGGTCTGTGGGTTTGAGCCCTGCGTCAGGCTCTGTGCTGACAGCTCAGAGCCTGGAGCCTGCTTTGGATTCTGTGTCTCCCTCTCTGTCTGCCACTTCCCCACTCATTCTCTCTCTCTCTCTCTCTCTCTCTCTCTCTTTCTCTCTCTCTCTCTCTCTCAAAAATAAGTATTAAAAAACTTCTTAAGTCACACTAATAAAAAAATAATATGTGTTTTATAAAAGAATAGTGAAATATACTTTATATTTTCAGTCTGTTTGGTTTGTATTTCATGAAATCTCTATTTAAAATCAGAATGTGTTTGGGGGCAAGGGATGTGCTAAAATCGCTGTATGTATGGCTCGCACCTTCTACTGCAAGGATAGCAGAAGAACCAAAATGCCCAGAAACGAGGGAAGGAATTGGTCTCCGTGAATCAAGATGAAGCAAAAGCAAATCCATAGAAGAAATACTTTTGCCAACTAGTTTGAAAACGAATCCATGTACTTGTGGAGTAGGGCTGGACACACGGTCCTGTTACGGATGCTGAGGGAGAAGAGGGGTTGGGGACGCGCATCCCTGCCCTACTGGACTCTCACGGGGACTGTGGAGAAGGACCCGCGGATGCTGAAGGGGAGACAGCTCTGTGTGGCAGCAGAGGCGAAATGGACCAGAAAGTGCCAGCAAAGTCCTGAGGGCGGGGTGAGCCCAGGAACGTAGGGGAGAAGCTTCTGCTGCGCCTGGGGATAGAGGGGGATCTGGCCGGGCTGGGAGGGGGTCCCAGCAGGTGCTGTGGGCCTTACCCAGCAGGAATGAGTGGGGCTGATTTGGGAACAGCAGAGAAGGGGGCCTGGCAAGAGGAGGTTTGGATGGGGAGAGATGCTGGATGCTTCATCCTGCCGGCGCGGGGGAGGGAGGAACAGTAGGACGACACCATATGGAAAGAAGGATCTGGTCAGCTGATGTGTGTTAAAGCCGGTGTTAATATGGTTTTCCAACGAGGAGGAAGAGCCCCAGTACGCCTGCTCGGCCTTCTCTTTGGAGCACTCGCCACCGTGATGTGGATGGAGTGTGGTGTTGATGTGAATTACGAGACCGTTGGGGACCCGACGGCCCCTCCCGATGGCGCCCTGCAACCTGTGAGATAGGGGGACCCCAGCGTGGGTATTCCCATCACATGAAAGCCCGGAGGCCTCTCTGCCATCTACCTCCTCCATAAACAGGGACGTGCCCCAGGCTGCCGCCCTCGCCCTCTGCCACGGAGTTCGGGCCTCTTCTGTTAAAGGCCTTCTGTCTGCGTTTCCGCCCCATCCAGAAAATCCCCTGGCACCTTCTCCTCTTTATCTTCGTCTTCTTTTTTAACATCTCTGGACTTTTTAGCTTCCTTGCCTTTGATCTTGAACTATTCCACAAATTCTCCTTTCCAAAAGTTTCCTTTTTTGGTTGTGAATTAGGGAGTGACGGCCTCCTCCCACCCCGGGCTAGATCTCGACTGTTGGGCGTCGTCTGGACCGCTCCCCACCCTCTCTAGAAGCACGGTGATGCGCTTGGAATCTAGGGCTCCCAGGTGAGCTGTGTGGGCCAGGATGCCAGCAAAACTTCCACCCTGCAAGTTCTCGTGAAATTAATTTAAATTTATTTCATCAAAAAAGATAATCGTGTCTGATCACACACAGAGTAACGTGGCCCCCAGAGTGGAGGGGAGGGCGGCAGGGGTGCCGAGGAGACACCACTCGGGCCCAGTTCCGCCAACTGGAGTCTTGTCAGCCGAGAAGACTGATGAACCAAGAGGAGAAACATGGGGTACAAAGGGTGTGTAGCCCGCTGTCCCCGTCTGCTCAGGTCATGTGCACAAGGAGGGAAAACTTGACATAAGTCTTTCCGCTGCAGCCCCTGCCATTGAGGGAGGCTCTCACCAGCTTGCGCCCCAAGACGCACACTGACGGCCCTTTCTTCACGGCCTCTGCTGCTGAGAGCTAGTCTTTAGGAGGGACAGCCAGGGCCGCGTCCCTCTGGGGGCGCCTCCCCTGTGTCCCCAGGGCCCGTGGCCGCTCCTCTGTCAGCATCTCTACCAGCTGCTGTGGCCGAGTCCGGGCAGGAGCCAGAAACGAACTCTCCTCAAGTCTCTGCTGATTGGTCACTTCTGAAAAGAGCTTCCTCTCGCGCCGGCATCCACCAGAAGCGCTGCTGCTGGCCCGTAGGATGTGACCATCTTCTTCTAACCTCCCTCATCCTCTCTGCCTGACCTTCATGCTCCCTCTTTAAAACCCTCTCCACATGCAGCCACGTGCATGTCGGTGAGCAGAGGCAGGACAGTTGAGGACAGCGACGCAGGGGCTTCTGGGAGGATGGAGCCCAGCAGAGCCTCCCAGGGTGACCGGGACTTGGGCAGACAGCAGAGGAAACAGCTCCAGGTGAGGAGGACAGAGAAGGCATTGAGGAGGGCATCAGGATCACCAGTGTGCAGGATGTGGGGACTGTCTTCTGTCCCACCAGAAAACCCGTGTCCCCGGCGGCCACTTGTGGTGCTTGGAAACCACCATGTAAGGACCACAGAACATGCTTTGTCACCGTCCTGTGCTTTGTGTACATCTCATTACTTTGGGGGATATTTTCTAAAATTTTGTTTAACATTTATTCACTTTTTGAGAGACAGAGACAGAGTATGAGCAGAGCAGAGGGCAGAGAGAGAGGGAGACACAGGATCCAAAGCAGGCTCCAGGCTCCGAGCTGTCAGCACAGAGCCTGATGTGGGGCTTGAACTCACGGACTGTGAGATCATGACCTGAGCTGAAGTCGGATGCTTAACCGACTGAGCCACCCAGGCGCGCCACTTTGGAGGATATTTTCTAACACTTTCTGGAAGAAAGACTCAAGGGCAGAGTTCCGTGCCTGGGATTGCAGGGCTGCGGTGGTGAGGGCGGGCTTTGCTGGCTCAGCAGCCTTTTCACGGACTAAACTCGAGCCTTTTCACTGGTCCTGGAGCAGCTGTGGGGTACAGAATGTACACAGACCCGGCCGCCAACCAGGTGTCCACAGCGGGGAAGGCTATAGAGGTGGGCGGCCCCTTCACTGGAACCGATTCTAGAGCCTTGGCTGATAGGATTTAGGAGCCAGCAGGGCCTTGAGGCTGGCGTGGCCCAGTGGGTCATGCAGCACTAGACCCAGGCTCCCCTGAATAAACCCAGGTAAGGGAACACCCTGTGATGGCTTCTGTATCTGCTGGCAAAATCCTGGTGACAGTGACACTGTGACCTGTATGCCATCCAGTCATGTTCTTCTGCCTGAAGAAGTGGCCGGAGGGAAAGTGAGGAGACACTGGCTCAGACAGGTATCCGTGGTCTCTGGTTCATTTCTGGTTAGAAATCACACCTTTTGTTTATTTAACAAGTTGCTATAAAGAGGCAGTGTGCTGTAGCTGCTGAGAGCACAGTCCTGCTTGGGTTCCAATCCCGACTCCTCCTCGGATTCCCTGGTGACCTTGGGCATGGCGTTTCGCGACCCCTACACCACCTGGTTTGAACCCCTGCTGACCCCTGGCCAACAAGACATTGGTCAAGTTACTTACCCTCCCCGTGCTCGTGTTTGCATCCTCAAAACAAGGCTCATGCCTGTCTATAGCATTATTTTTTCAACTGAATTAATGTTTATAAAGCATTTGAAAATGCATGGCCAACATATGCAAAAAACAATTCAAAATGGATCATAGACCCAAAACTAAGAGCAAAAACTATAAAACCTTAGAAGAAAACAGGGGGGGGGGGGTAAATGCTCATGACCTTGGTTTTGGCAAAGGATTCTTAGATGGAACACAAAAAGCACAAGCTATGAGAGAAAAAAAATAGGTAAATTGGACTTGATCAAAATTAAAAGCATTTATCCTTGAGGGTCTAGCTCAGATGTCACCTCCCCTGTGAAGCCTCTCCTAATCCCCCCAGACAGAATGGGTTTTTATAATGATGACGGTGGTCATCATCGCACAACAACATTATACAACAGCAGTAGCAGATGTGCTAGCGAGCCCATCCTTTGTGCCGGGCATTGCTTTGAATTTGCCAACTCGCTCTTCTTGTCCACCTGAGACGAGGTTGTTACCATTTCTAGTGACAGGAGAAACTGAGGCACACGGAAGCCAGCAATGGGCCCAGGTCACGTAGCACATCCTCTGCCCCCACAGCCCGTGCTCTGGACGCCCTCGTGGGGCCTGGAGCAGACTGAGCGCTGTAGAATCTGGACTCCCATCTGCAAACAGGAGCCCCCATGGACTGCCTCTCACCCTCGCACCCCTGCATGTTTTCAGACCACCATAAATCCTGCAGGGGAGAGAGGCCAAGGGAGACAATCGGGTCTTGAACCCCAGACCAGACGCCTCAACTCTATTCCATAGTTAACAGAAGGCCATTTCAGGTTTTGTGTAACAGAATGCCATGATAAAGGTGGTGTTTTAGGAAAGACTGATCGGGACGGCCAAGTAGGAGGTGAACTTGGGGAGGGGGTGACAGGAGCAGGAACACCTGTTCCCAGTGGATGTGCCAGGGAGGCACCACCCACCTCAGGCTAGGTTGTGAGAAACCCCCCGGCGGGAGGGGAGTGGCTGTGTTCGCACCACGGGGGCCAGGCCAGGGACTGTGGGGGTCGCAGGCCAGGAAGGTGAGGTGCTCCCGTGGGCATCAGGACCCAAGGTGATGGCCGGGGTGCTGAACAGAACATGGAGAGTGGAGAACTCAGCCACTCTCCCCAACACCTACCCTCCCCGTGCCACCATTCACAGAGCCACACCGCGTCCCTTGCCTCTGAGCCGAGCTCCACTGGAACATCTGAAGGAAAAGGTAAAACATCTCCCAAGCAAAACGCACTCTTAGGTATAACTTGTTTCTTTTCATTTCCTTCCATTAAAAGTAAAACCAAGGTGATAAAAGTTTTAACATCTATCACAGCAAATTTTACTCACCCAAAATATTAATTGGCTGCAGTCTGATTTAATTCAAAAATTTATTATAGGCTTAGAATACATAAAAGAAGTTAAAGTCTAGTAATACATCTTACCCTTAGGCAAACTCATAAAAACAGCTACTGAAGTTAAATTAGGATGTATACTTGTGTCTGGAAGTTTTCCAACTCGTTTCGGGATGAAGTGAATGCTGTAAGCGCCAGGAGCCCAGAGCAGAAAACTAACACTTGGTGGTCCTTTCAGATCTACCGTCAGTGAGGACCATCTGGGGAAATTGCCTTTTTTTGCATTTTCAATAAAGAAATTAATATTTCCACCCTTTCCTGTACTCTGCAAAATACCCTGTCTCTGTGGTCTCTTAAATGACACTGACAGTATGTTTTTCTAGAATTTCGTTAAAAGCCTGAGCCTGGGTGGCTCAGTCGGTTGAGCATCCAACTCTTGATTTCAGCTCAGGTCATGATCCCAAGGTTGTGGCATTGATGCCCGCATCAGGCTCTGCACCGAGCACGGAGCCTGCTTTAGATTCATTTTTTCCTCTCTTTCTGCCCCTCCCCCGTCTCTAAAATATAAAAGAAAAAATAAAACAAAGAAAAGAAAAGCACCATATTTGAGTCCCGTTCCCGGTCCATATGTAGAAGTCGGCACTTGGCCAGTTGCTACCAGTGTGTCCAAAGCCTTGAGGGCACAGAAGCGGGGATTCCTACAGAAACACAGGGCAGAGCCGGTCAGCACCTCGGAGAGCGCAAATGCTTTGTCTGCAAGTCATTACTTTAAGAGACCTTAGGTTTCTCTGGGGTCACAGATCATAAATTTGGCTGCAGGTTGGAATCAAGTGGGATGTTTTCTAAAAATCCTGATGCCTGGCTCTCAGCCCTCGATACTGATAGTGGGCTGGGCTGATGGACCAGGAAGTGGGGTTTCTAAGAGCTCTCTGGATCGTTCTCGGGGGCCATCAGCATTCAGGAACCACGGACCCAGACCATCCTCTTCTCCGCAACTGGGTCACCACCACCCAGCGGGTCAGGAACAACTTTGCTTCGTGTCACCCCTTCGCCTAGACCTTGGTTCACTCAATGCCGTCAGTGGCTGTCTCCTGGCTGGTGTCCCCCACTGTCCCCTTGTCAGCACCCTCAGATGACCAGGCCAGCCACACGGTCCCCCGTTCACGGTCTCGCTTCCTTCTCGTCGCCAGAAGACTCTCATCTGACTGTGATGCTCCCCTTCTCAGGCCACCATCAAGGGCTCCCTGCTGCTGGTGGGGCACCTGCCCTCCCCTGCCCCCCCCCCACCCCGCCACCATGCCTGTCCTGACAGGACAGCCTGCAGGAGCCTCTGTCCACCTCCACCAATACCCTGTGCCCACTTTGTCTCTGCTTTCACACTGCTTCTTCTCTGTAACCAGCTTCTCATCTCTGTGCTGTCTTCACTGAGGCCTCAGCGTGAGCAGCACTTTCTCGAAACCCTATCACTTGCCGTAGCCCTTGAGGACTCTATGCTGAGTGAAAGACAGATATTGTACGATTCCATTTACGTGCGGTGCTTAGAGTCTCCAGATTAGTGGAGACAGACAGTGGAAGGGGGTGCGGGGGGCTGGGGAGGGATGGGGACTAGGGTTTCATGGGGACAGAGTTTCAGTTTGGGAAGATGGAAGGTTCTGGAAGTGGTGGTGGCGACGGAGGCACGACAGTGTGAATGTACTTAATGCCACAGGACCGGACACTCAAACACAGTCATGGTGGCAAATTTTGTGTTAGATGTATTTTTCTGCGATAAAAAATGTTTTGCCCATCACTTTCTCAGTGAATCCTTTGGCCTAAGTTGGGGATTCCCGTTACACGTCCCCAGAGCTGCACCTGCACCCTCAGAACATTTTCCTGGTAAAGTTTGTCTTCCTTACCAGACTCTAAGTAGAATAAAAGCCCATTCTGTGTCCCACCCGATTAATCACCGCGCCTCCCGTGACTGGCACAGAAAAGGCGCCACTAAATAATTTTTAATGAATAGCGAATGAATAAATGCCAGATTTCCAGTTTTTCAGCTCACCCATCTTAATTGCTAGGAAAAATACAATAGCTGAAATAGTCAACACGTTTGACGTGCAGGTGCCTAAAGTATCAGACCACAAACTGTTCACGCGTGGAAAATGATGGCACAGGATGAACGTACCTAAAGATGGCGTAGGGTGAACTGTGTGAAGTCTGGAGTCTCTGATTAACCAGAAATGCACACGATACATGCGTGAGCCCCACCTGACCCTGACGCTGCCTTTGTCCTATCAAATAAATGCACCAGGCAGATGCCAACCACATCCCCAACTTCTGACTTCTTACGAGTACCCTATTTATAGCCACTTCATTGGTTAACACTGTGTTTTCTCTCTTCCCAATTAGATATTTATCTTTGAAAACAACATCTACTACTGCGCACACGTCGGGAAGCAGGCCATTCGTGTGGTGTCTACTGGGAAGGAAGGCGTGATCTACAACGGTCTCAGTGACTGGCTGTACGAAGGTGAGTCGCACCGGGTGGGGCAGACGTGGGGGTCTGGGGTCCCGCTCCTGCTATGCTGGTGGTTTCCTTCCACTTCAGCTGAAAATTAGCCTCCAGTTTCTTAAAGTTCTGCTAAATTAAAAAGACAGTGTTGGAGCTTCAGGGAGCATCATGCTGTCAGGGTTGAGCCCTCACCTGGTAGCCAGGTGCGGAGGGCTTTCCAGAACCCAAGCTCCTCGCCGAAGGGGAAGGGGGCACTCTTCTGGGAGGTGTGCAAATGCAAAGGTTTCTGGACCCCCTCCCAAGCGGTGGGATGCCTTGTCTTGCCTGGGGAGGGAAAGCTGGAAAAGAAGCTGGAAAAAAGCTGGTGAAGCTTTCCAGAGAAGCCAGTGCAGGTGGTTTGCTGTTCCGAGTGCATCCGCCTTGTTGGACATTTCCCACCACTGGTTTTCTTCTGGCGCCAGAGGACTCCAACCGAATGCATTATTGAATAACTAAAAATCTGAGCAGCAAGCTCTTCTTAAACATTTATAGTCCGTCTCCGTGCTAATGAGACTTTCGTCGTAACAACAACGATTATGTATCGATTGCTAGTACGTTCCGGTCACTGTTCTGAGCACTTTCTTACCTGTTACCTCACTTAACCATCTGCCTGTGTCAGCTCAGGCGCAGAACACTGTGGATGGGGGTGGGTGTGAACAACAAGCATGTTTCTCACCGTTCTGGAGGCTGGAAGTCCAGGATCAGGGTGCCGGCCAATCTGGTGTCTGATGAAGAGCCCCCTCTGCACTCATAGATGCTGTCTTCTCACTGTGCCCACACATGGCAGAGAGAGGGGAAGAGACAGATGTGGTCTCCTCATCCCCTTAGAAGGGCCCTAATCCCATCAGGGGGGCTCTCCCCTCATGACCTCATCACCTCTCGAAGGCCCCACCTCCCAACACCATCATGCTGGGGATCTAGGCTTCAATGTGAGTTTCAGGGGACGCAAACATTCAGCCCATTGTGCCCTCACAACAACATTCTGATGGGAGCCGTGTCATTCACACTTCCCACATGATGTAAGGGGAGCTTAAGTGATCAGCCCAGGTTCACACAAAGTTAAGGAACAGGTACCGGGGAGTATCACCGTTCAAGTCCAGGACAATTCCCTTTCCACAAATCCAGGTATGGATCCGGATGCTTACGCACCGGCATTGGGCTGACGAACAGCTATGTGTTCTGAGCCTACCTGCCTGAGATCATGTGGTCACAGTGGCAATTCACCATTGTAGGCCGGGTCAAGGGGCGATCAAGGGATGCCCTGGGCATTACGAACCCCAGGAAATACCATTTTTCCTGAGTGCTATGCACTCCTCAAGCCAGGATCCTGCATTGCGAGGCTTTACGCACCCTGGAGCAGAAAGCAGCTGGATATGTAAGCTTCATGTCACTCATCGTAATCTCACTGAGCTCTCTGAAGCATAAAGTTCTAGGACTTGATTTCTAAGTTAGAAAAAAAAAAATTAAGAGGCACCTGCGTGGCTCAGCCAGTTCAGCGTCTGACTCTTGATTTCAGCTCAGGTCATGATCCCACAGTCATGGGATCGAGCCCTACATAGGGCTCTGTGCTGACAGCATGGAGCCTGATTGGGATTCTCTCTCTGCCCCTCCCCCACTCATGCAGACATCCACGCTGTCTCTCAAAATAAATAAATAAACATTTTTTAAAATAAGCTGAGATATACGTTGTATACAACAAAATGCACAATCATAAGGGCACGCTTAGATGAGTTTGACAGATGTATATACTATGCACCCTGGCCAAGACATGGAGAATTCCATCCTTCCAGAATGTTCTCCCCTGAGCGGTCCATCCTCTCCACCCACGTCTCCTTTCCCGAGGCCATGACCATCCTGATTTCTGTGCAGCCTGTTTTCCAGCCGGCATGCCAGAACGTGGGTGCCCATCGAGGCCGTCCTCCCCAGTGCAGTCATCCCTCTGGGATGGTTCACTCTAATGTGGATGGTGAGGCTCAGAATGTTCCGGATTGCACTCAGGATTCTGGCTTTTGAGTTGCTTCCTGGGCCCCGGGAGAGGAAACCTTGAGGTTTTATTGTCACATCATCCTTGGCCGCCTCACATGAGGGTGTCACTGGAATGAAGAGGGAGCCAGTGCCCACTATAGGTATGTTTTGTGTGCACAACCAGCCCCATGAATGTCAGGCCCCAAGGTCCAGAAAGGTCAGTGCAGTAGCAACCCAGAGGCGCCCCAAAAAGAAAAGGTCCTGGAGTCCTGGCTATAAGAGCCTACGTGGCTCAGGACTAATCTCCTTTAAAAAAAAATCCATAACCAGAAGATTTAAAATATCTTTTTTAGTATCTTCGTAATAAAATAAAAAGCTCATTGCTTGGCAATTCAAGTTAAGCTTTTGCTTTAGCAAATCCATTGAAAGGAAAGTTTTCTTCAAGGCATTTACATGAAATTGTGTTGGTGTGATAACAGAGCCCCAAATATTTTAAATCAATCACAGCTGATGTGGCAGCTTAAGCTACTTAGTGTTGTTCCCTGGAAGGTTCTATGTGCTGATGCTTGCGTTTCTGACGTGTGGGGGCTTGAGAGCCCTGGGGAATCTTGGTTCAAGTTTGAATAATGGGTAAACTTTCAAGACTGTCCTTTTTCTAATCTGTGACTTAACTGTTTCACTTCTGGATGCTTCCTTTAAAAAAAATAAAATAGGGGCGCCTGGGTGGCGCAGTCGGTTAAGCGTCCGACTTCAGCCAGGTCACGATCTCGCGGTCCGTGAGTTCGAGCCCCGCGTCGGGCTCTGGGCTGATGGCTCAGAGCCTGGAGCCTGTTTCCGATTCTGTGTCTCCCTCTCTCTCTGCCCCTCACCCGTTCATGCTCTGTCTCTCTCTGTCCCCAAAATAAATAAACGTTGAAAAAAAAAATAATAAAATAAAATAAAATAAAATAAAAACATATACGGGCGGGGGGGGGTACACACCCTAAAATAGTGTCTGCAGAGGGCCTGACGTGCCTGGCGACGTTAGCTCTGAGAAGAATCTAGGCTGTGTCTGTGGGAAGCAACCTCACAGTCTGTGGGCTTGTTGGCAGCAAAATGCAGTATCGATTTGATTCGCTTTGTGTCCCAAAAGGAGTCTTAAACACATTGGACATTTCAGGATATTGACGGCTGAGGGAGAGAGATGAGGGGGGAGACATGAGGGCTGCCGGGAGCCTGCACTGCTTGTCCGAAGGTGTGCACTCTCTCCATGGAAGGTCTGGGCCAGTTGACTGAAGCGACCTTCACGCTACGAACTCGGCACCGTGTGCCCCCTTGACTCACTGGAGTCCTCAGCCCATGGCGGCCACAGACTAGTTTGGATCAGCGAAATGCAATCTGTGTTTTGTTGTTCTGGGCAAATGCCGTGCAGTCACACAGAATTTTGATTTTAACATAAGATTGAAAACGGCTCGATAGTGCCCTACAGCCGCCTTAAGGTTTAGTAACAACGTTGGTTATCTAGAAACGGAAATTAAGATCTCCCTGGACCTTTCTGAGAACTCCAGTCCAGGGACCTGTGAAGAAGTCACACTTTCAGGCAAGTCCATATTATTGTTAACACTGTCTTCACTTCCACTGTCACCAGCAGACATGTGCGGTATGGTGGTGCACCCCAGAACTTTGGGCATGTGATTTCCCAATAACGGGACTTTAAGTCATTACGTTTCCCCTGAACTGTGAGACATCCACACCCCTACTGCCACAGCGGTCATACGCATACTCCAAAATAACACCGTCAGCCAGTGCTATGTCCTTATCATGAAATGGCTTATACCCCATCGGGAAGCTAGGATGTGTTGGGGTCATTTGAGAACCAAGTCTTTCCCCCCATAGAGAAGTCCTTGTCTCCTCAACCCCTCTGAGAGAGCGGTGGGCATGAGAGGGAGCAGTGAACTTGGGGCACAGGTGGAATCACTGGGCTGGAATGGTAGGCGGAGTTGAGAAAGTGGCCTGAAGGGTATTTATTTAATATGTGGTTTGGTACAGATGAAATCCCAGGTCTGAGTTTTCGTCTGAACTAGTCCAGAGCCCAAAGGTACTTGGAAGATGTGGTCAGATCCGAGGACCCTGCTTGGCCGGGCAGCCTGGCCCCATGCAATGAGCGGGAAGAGTGTTTAATAAGCCCTCAGCCAGCTTCCCTCGTGCCCACTCCTCTTGCTTGGTTTTAGGACTCACATGCCAGGCAGTGCTTAAGCAACAGTGACCAGAGGGAAAAGCCCATGCAGACAGCCACACCTTCCCTGTGCCCATGCCCGGTGCTCCCTGTTGTCCCCTGTCCTCCCATTTCCTATAGCTTCTGTGGTTCCCAGGCACCACCTCCTCCCCAGAGTCACGGTCCTCATGGCACTCTGTCCTCTGTCCACCTACCGGGGAGCCCTCGGATCCCTCTCCACTGAGCCCTGTGCTGACGGCTAGTGTCCACACGGGGGCTGGTGTCGAGGAGAGGGGCATGTGGCCAGGCTGGCCAGAGAGGCCCCCTTCCCAGAGTACATCCCAAGTTCGAGCTTGGAATGCTGTAGAAACACTATTCACACTGTGGTCAGGCTTGCTGTGAAACAAGGCTAGAGCTTTGCTCGGCTGGCTCATTCAGTGCTGCCCATTTAATGCCCAAGCCTGGTCACGCGGTCCTCACCTGCCATAGGCAAATTTGTGTCCGGAGACTGCAAATCTAGGACAAGACTCAGGCCTGTTTTGTAGGTCTTGACACTGTTTCCTAGACCATCCTTTATGGGGTCGGCACTCATGTCCTGGCAGTTTTTTATCTCAGCGAAGTGCTCTGAGAGAAATCAACAAGAGGTCATGTGGGCCCCAGATGGATAAATCAGAGTTTAATGATTCATGTTTTTGGTGTAGTTCCACGTCTTACGGTTTTTATTCCTCGAAGAGGCAGGATGTCAACAGGGGAATGGCTTTCGTGGGAACAGACGTCATTGTGACCAGGGCACGTATGGAGATCCGTGGGGTGATTTTGACGGTGTGCACTTTCCATAGGAGAAGGTCTCTTCCCTGTTCATCCAGATCGCGTCTCACTTTCTCAGTTCTATGAAAGCAAAACAAAGCCATCAAGTAATATTTACCTTGGAGCATGTGCCATGACGTCAGTTGAAACTCACGGTTTATTAAATACCTGGTGAGCCAGAATGTCTGCTGCATTCTGTGTCGATGTTCAGTGTGTCCAGCACCCGCCCGGTGTGTGTGACAAGCAGACCAAGCCAATTGGGACCGCCATGACAGTCAGTCTAGCGCATGGCCCTGGCCTTGGACTGGGAAAAGTAGCTGAGGGAATGTATCACACAACATCTTTTTATCGGTAAGAAGGTGTTTCCAATGCCTCTTAAGCTATTGTTTAAACTTCCTGACCTACATTTAGATAATGATATTTTGCAGTGCTTCTGGGGCCACTCCAATGAGCAGATTCTTGACCAGATTCCTTATTATTAACTGTCTCTGAAGTACCTGGTTAGGGCACTTCAGTTGCCAGCAAACCACCCCAATAGTAGATCGAAGTGAATTTATGCACCCATCAGGCGTCTTTCCAACTGGACTGTTCGTTTTAAAATAAGTTACGTGGCCATTCGTTCAACGGACTTGGAATTGTGTTCAAGTCTGTTGTGTTATTCTTCAAGCCGTAGATGTGTAGTTCTTTGGGCTTAGTGTCGGTTACTTCTCTGATCTTCATGATGGGACATCTTTGGTTAGACCAGGAAATCTCCGTCTGTAAACTGCCACATGCTTGTGACCGGCCTTACAAAGCCGTCCTGAGAGGGTGGCGGAGCTATGGTTAAGAGCGGGTTTTTTTGCGGTGACTGTGCCTGCATTTGAACACTGGCTTCACCACTTAGAAGCTCCGTGAACCTGGATGAGTGTTTAACTCCTTGTGTCTCCGTTTTTCTTGTCTGCAAAGCAAGGACAGCAGCAATCCATGGTCCCTAAGGTCATAAAGGAAATTGAGTAAAAGCTGATGCCATTTTCAGCACAGCACCCACGCTGGGAAGTACCACTGGTAAACCCACTGTCACTTTACCTTGTGATTTCCCCAAACAGGAAACACAGCAGGTGCCCCCTCACTTCTTCATCCAGCATTGTGAAGAGTCAGGAGCATCAATGTGTAGCTAACTTTTCCCCAACATCAGTTTTGAAAACTATGAAACTCTCCGCTCGTAAATTATTACCTATAATATCTTTACATAGTTCCAAATCAACCTGGAAAGGATATCTGTATAGACATGAACACGTCTTCAGCAACCTTCTCTCTTCCTTTAGAATCCCAAGCTGGATTCCCATCCCTCACTCTTCCCTGGCACCTGCCACAGAGACAGCACCACAGTCTTCTGACTTGATAAAAATCAAGCTTCATGAGGGGCGCCCGGGTGGCTCAGGGGGTTAAGCGTCTGATTTCAGCTCAGGTCACGATCTCATGGTTTCATGAGTTCAAGCCCCACATTGGGCTCTGTGCTGACAGCACAGAGCCTGCTTGGTATTCTCTCTCTCTCTCTCTCTCTCTCTGCTCCTACCCTGCTTGCACTCTCTCTGTCTCTCTCAAAATAAGTAAGCAAACTTAAAAAAAAAAATCACACCTCATGAGCACTTGTAGAAATTAAATATTTTTTAAAAAATTATGTTCCGCTTCATCTGTGACTTCTAAGGGAAAATATAGCATGGAAGTAATGAGGAAAATATCTAAAACGTAAGCTTAATGCACTCAGTGTTCAGTGTAACAAAAATGAGCATTTTTCCTGCCTAGCCCTAGTCTCCAGCCCCATAAAGTATTAATGACCCTGACTTGGATAGCATGTAAGTGTTACCAGTAGAGAAAAGCTACACCTGTTCACTACTCATTCGACTGTGACGTAGGTACAGATGAGGTTCGTTCTGTCCACACTGTCCTCATCTGTGAATGGACGCCTTCAGGTTTCCAGATTCTGGATGTTGGTCCACAGCAGGGGACCGTGGTGTCAGGCGTGTGGGGGAGACTGAGACGGCCAGTCTACATCCGCTGGCTGTCCAGGGCCTTCTTGCCCACTGGGCTGGTCTGAGCGCCTCTGTGCCCCTCAGATCCCATCCTACCTCCTGCCAGCATGTCTCCCACACACGTGATTCTCCCCTGTCCTCGTGGTGCTGCCTCAGCTCCAAATTCAGACACAGGCATTCTAGAAACCGTCTGAAAGATGTCAGCTTCCCAAGGAAGTCAGCTGGTCTCCCCTCCTTCACAGTCGGTCATCGGGATTTCAAACATCTCTCCACAGATACAACAACCTGATGATCCAAGAGCCACAGTAACCGTGAACCTCATTTTAATTACAAGTTTCACTGTTTATCCCCAGAGATGAAGGAAGTGAGGGTAACACTGGGGACATGGGCGACCCTCTTACCCGGAGTGGAAGACTGCAGGATCGCAGCTGCCCAGGTCCAGACCCCCCCCCCCCGGTCAATGCGAGTCGGGGTTACCCACTGAAGGAGTAAGACAGGAACGTCTGACTTCCACTGGGTGCCTCCTGCATGCCGTGCCCCATGAAGAAACTCACTGAGTCCCCGTATGAAGCCCGTGAAGAAAGCACTACATTAGTCACAGCCGTGGAAAGTTGGCCTCACCAACCTGCAGGGACTCTCCTGTGGTCACACAGCCAGTAAGTGGCTCCAAACCCAACCCCCCAACCACATGCCTCTTGTGGTACTTTTTACATTCTATTTTTTGCATATGCAAATAGTCTTGAATCGCTGCTCGGGTTATGAGCCGACCATCACCTTGGTGTCAGCCGCTCCAGCCAGCAGCCCTTAGTGTAGCTGGCTCTGTGCAGGGCCTTCCTCAGAGTACGGACTTACCAGCCCAGCAGGCCTGAGTTTGAGTCCCCACTGCCCCCTCAGCCACCAGGTGCCTTGAGTAAGTCACGTATCTTCGTACCTTCCTCAAAGGATTATCATGAGTGCCTATTAAATGAATGTTTCCATGAAAGCAGAGGCAGAATAAGGTAGCACCACGTGAGAAAGCTAACACCTAATACGTGTTATTATTTACGAGCACGTGGATGTGAGATGCTCCATAAAGATAAACCCCCTGCCTGCCTGTCCTGCTGTCCGCGGCTGCTGATGTCTCGGGTGTGGCAAACCTCAGATGCCAATGTGCCCAGCATAGAAGGTGTCTACCACGGACAGAAGTATTTTTAATGGAGAAGTCAGATCTGCACACCTCCAAGCACAGCGTCTCCACAGCCCACAGCAGAGCGCAGGTGGGCACCGAGGCTGTGCAGCCCGGTTGGGGATTTCTCCCGAGAGACGGGGACCTCCTTGCTCCGAATCTTCCTCTCCTGGACTCCTTGTTCCCTGTATGGACGTTCACCACCCTCCCGATCACCATGGTGACCAGTTACTTTGGTGTTTAACTAATGTAATAGGTTACTACACCTGTACCCTGGAACACACAGCCAAGAGCTGCGATCTGAATATGCAGTAGACGGACAGTTGGGCGGCAGACCGAGGGAGTTACCCTAGACGGTCTGGGAGTATTCTTCTGATTTTGTGGCCGAAGTCGAGGTCAGGCAGCAACGCGCACTGAAGAAGGAACAACACTCTCCTTCTAGAATGTCTGGATGGAGGCCCGAGCCATGTGGCATGGCGGCCAGGGACCTGTGAGGCGAACACAGCGTCCGTGTGAGGGAACAGTAGAAGTCTGATCTGGAGTGTGCCTTGCAATTCTGTGCTAAGCCAGAGCTCGTGGCTCATGCCTGGCAGCTTAGCTCTCTCTGCTCCCCAAAGCTTAGCTCTCTGCTCCCCAGACTTAAGCCCTGTCAGATGGGGCAGGAAGGAGCCAGGAGAGGCCAAGTCAGTCTGTGAATAACAAAGCGCACAAGCAAAGAAAACCAAATACCACCTCTGGAATTCACACCAACACATAGACTCTCTCGCCATGATCGCACATGCCCCTAGATCAGAGTGGGAGTGGGGTGGGGGCCCTGGTCCCCACAGTCACCAGGGTCCCAGGCTGCTGGGGCTGCCCTCTTCCCAGCCTGGAGATGACACCAGCGGGCACCTCTGTTCACAATTTATTGTCCATAACTCGCCAGCAGGGCCCAGGGACTACCATGCCAGCAACCTCAGAGCAGGGAGAACCAGGCAAAGCAACATTAAAGGTTCCACATCTGGGCTGCGCTCCTGCAAATGGCAGACCTCAAATCTGGGCACCAGAGCAGACGAGGAATTAGCTGCAGGGATGTTGGGATCTCTTGGAATCAATGAGAGGGTTAGAGGACCAGATTCAGAAAACAGCCAGAGATCAACGGCAGCAAAGGGGATCCCACAGGGCCAATCGAGTTAGAATGGATGCTGGGAGGTGGGGGACGTGGGAGGAGGGCAGTGGGGAGGGGTGCCCTGCCTGCCAGAGCACACGTGATGTTAGTGAATTGCTAAAAGGAGAAATGCCACGTTCCTCACACTGGACCATCCATATACCACTAAGGCAGGATATTCCCAGAAACAGCTGGGGTCTGTAACTTTTTACCGTTGCAAACTCACCACATTGCATACTAATGGCAGATAGCTGAGAGGACTGATCAGAATCACTATCCTGTGTGATTGCTTTCATGGGAAGGTTGATAAATACCATTCGCCACCTTGCAGGTCAGCTCCGTTCCTCCCTGTGTCTCCGCGGAGTCCGTGAATTAGTGCGCGTGGTTCCCACGAGCATCTCTTGACTGCAGGGGAGAGACCAGGATGGTTGGGGCCCGTCTAAGCCTGGCCATTGTGCGGCACCGAAACAAGTTAACTGCAAACCTCAGGTTCTCAGAACCAGAAGCTAAGACTTTGTTCATAAAGGCAGCATAGGCTTTGTTAGTGTCGTGGAAAGATGACTGACAATTTGAATTCCACATGGGGACATGATCGGCTTGAACTTGTGAAATGGGAGATGAGAAGTGGAAGGGGGAAATGTTCTCTCAAGATAGGGGAAGAATTCCCACTGGTCTTGAGAAATCTGGCTGACAATTACCAAATCCTGAGAGATTTTGATAAATAATGTACGATGTTCAGTGGTTATATTTTTAAAGCTTTTTAATTATGCATTGATTGCGAGATTAAGACAAGCACACCTCCATCTTTTTGTTACAGAGGCTTAATGAAATTTGAGTGTTTGTGGCTAAAATCCTTTCATGCCCTTGGGAGCCGCAACTCATTTTAGTCTTTTGGTGTTCTTACATCACTAGGACATTAGACGCTTTACCCTAGTATTGAGAGTTTTGTTAATACAGTTCTATGAAAACTTGAAGGAAGACCTATTGGGCTCCATGCCGTGTGCACTTGAAACAGTTTCATCTGAGACTCAGACACCCCACCCAAGCCTTTCCATCTATCCATCAGACCTGCTTCCCTAACCTCTTCGGGCCATATTTTCTTTTCCCTGTTCTGAAAATATTGTTGGGATGAAACGGTTAACTCCACACTCCCTTCTGTCACTAACGTTTCCATATTTAAATATCAGTGCTATAAACACATAAGATGGCATAAACTCTGTATTGAAGCCAGATGACTTCAATGAACGAGTGAATGAAATATTCACCTGCCCTCCCGGGTACTTGGTGTGCTGGAGCAAAGATCCCCAGTCATCAACAGTGGAGACAGAGCTCAGGCATGTCTCCGTCTCCGTCTCCTTTTCCCTTCCCCTCTCCCACACACGCAGGGCACTTGTGCAGTAGGAAAAGCTCATCAGGTGATTCTGATACCACTTCTCCCTACCCTCTGGCGAAACTATCTGCTCTAAAGGAATCAGCTCGCTTTTCTTTCTTTTACCCCTGTTTTCCTTGCTTTCTATAGAATTTGCATGATTAGTATAACTTTTTTGTTATAGAGCTGCTTTGCTTTTTTTGATAAGAGCCGCTAAGAGCTCTTTGCTAAGGGCTGCACTTGGGAAGGTACAGGGGGGTGAAATGGCTGTTCAGCTTCTCCACGGGGGGGCAATCTGAACTTGGAGTCGTGGAGAAGACCGGTTCTAGGACTAGTGAACAGAAGCATTGGACTTAAGGAGTCAGGTTCAGGTTGATTCACATTCTTGTTCATCTTCCTGACCCTGGAAGAGGGTGTCCCGGGAAGGTCAAGCAGAGGGAGGTCACTGCCATTGTGTTGGGTCGTCCTGAAGCGCTTCCTGCGTCGGGCAGAGGTCAGACATGCAGGCCTGATGTCTCCAACGGCACGAGCTTGTGACTCTGAGCCCCAAGCACACCCCAGAGCCCCGGGGCCTAGCAGTCCTCAGGGAGACAGAGTGTCTGCTCCCTCTCGGCTCAGGCTGGTAGATCAGCATACATTCCACACAAGGCCACGCATTGTGCGTTCAATGGAAGGTGGACACCTCAGCCTGGGAACTACTGGGTGCTGGCTGTCCCCAAAGAGGATGTGACCTTCCAGCTCTTAATGGAAAAAAAGAATGCATTCGGCATGTTGTTCTTTTTACAGAAACAAGGGCATCTGGCACTTGCTTTATTAAAAGAAAACCCAAGCCCTCGCGTGGACACTAAGCCTGTGAAATGTTGGGATTTTAAATAGATGTTCCTGGGAAGGCGCCCAGCCAGGAGGCTGCCGTGTCACTTCCTGGAGGAATCACATTCTGCCCAGCCCTCAGGACAAAACCGCCTGACCCCTGAAGGTTCGGGATCAACTCTTTCTCTGCTCCACACCGTTACCCTTTGGGTTCCTTTATGCGTTCAGCTCAGACTGTCTTAATCACACCGTGGCTTCCCTTTCTCCCCATCACATGGTTTCCATTAAAGGTCAGCTTGTCCCCAGCCCCAGGCGGTTACCCCTCTAATCCTTGTGGCCGTGTCTCCAGACCGGTGTGAGGACGGTGAGGAATTTGCACGTATCAAGTCCGTTCCCTAAGGAGGATGTTCCAAGACTTAGTAATGGCACACGTGCCCCTCATTTATTCAGGAGTTGCACACCAAGCCTCTGCTATGCCCCCAGCATGGCTTAGTCACTGCGAGAACACAGAGCCCAACATGGCGTGGGCCTTTATGAAGTGCAAGGAGAGGAGGAGAGGAGGGAGGTGCGTGGTTCGGACCCTCCCTTCATGGGACCGACATATGGCGGCTGCCTGGGAAGCGGGGACTGTCCTGTGCAACAGCCCGTATTCGCATCACCGGGTGTGCGTTCATGCGTTTATCCTGCGCCAGATCCCCCCTCCCCCAGGGTCCTCTTAGCAAACAAAGATGCTTTATGATCCGGATCTGCCTGCAAGACGTTTATGTAATGCAAGGTGGTATTTAGTCAAATCCTAATTATGTGAGGCAAGTCTTCCATACGATGTAGACACTTTCAGCAGAATAGCGTATTCTGATTGAAGACTGCAAAACATGAAAATCAGAAAACCAAGCAGCTATTTAATGTGTTCATTCAAGAGCTAATTCTTCAAACTTTTTCCCAAATGTCCTCCCGTCAAGAGATTACCAGTACATCATCGTCTCCAGGCTCTTTTCCCATTTCTGTCTTTCACCAGACCCTGCAAGGTGTGACCTAGCATAAGCTCGTCCTCCCGGGGAGACTTACAGAGTAGTAGCTAGGGGGAAGCCGGCGACGAGAACATTTGTGGCCGTCTCCCTGCACCATCACCTCCCTGAGGATGATACCCTAAGGTAGACAGGCAGGGGTGCCCCAGGCTTCCCCTTCCAGCTCTCATGGATGGAGCGTTCTCTCCCACGTGCCAGGGCAGGGAAGGTGGGTGCCCGCCCAGCAGTACCCTCCAGTGGGGCTCCCCCTGGCGGCCAGTCAGTCACCACTCCCGGCCTCTGGCCTCTCCACCTGCCACTGGCAAAGTGTGTTGGGGATCCCAGGAGGCTCTGGAACTTAAGGACAGAGAAACAGACCTGAGCACTTGGCATCTCCTCCCCAAAATACTCAGCCTTCCAGAAATTTTCCATTACTTCTAAGGCAAATTCAGGTTTCCATGGACTCTTCAGGGAGCATAAGGGGTCATACTTTGATGGCCATGCACATTACAAGAAAATAAAGCCCGAAATGAAAGAGAAGTCATCCTGGGTGGTTATGGCTATAAGTTCGTGGAAGTGCGGGTGGGGCTCTGGTTCTCCTGACAGCTGCGGTCTGTCCAGTGGCTTTCCTAGCTCCGGCCCCCCGCTGTGTCTCATCTCCAGAACGCTGGGGTGCGGGCTGTCTCTACGGGCCAGGGTTTTATAGGATTATTTTTGTCTCATTGTAGCATTGAACTGAGTCTGGAAGAATCATCAGTAAGGGAAAGTAAAGCTGAAAGGGGAACTGAAAACCATGTAAAAGAGAGCTTTGGGGTTCCGGGGAAATAGCCTTTGCAGTGTCATGAGTCTTCGTTGACTCTGGTTCACACGACGCAGGAATAGAAAAAGGGACGGATGTTTTCCGCCCTGAGATCTCCAAAGCAGGCTGGCACCTAGAATGAGGACATGAGCCACAGAGGAGTGTACATGTGTGTGAGAGACAGAAAGAGAGACAAAGATCCCAAGGTAGCCGCTTAATTAAATACCTACTTTGGGGCACCTGGGTGACCGGGTCAGTTAAGCGCCTGACTTCAGCTCAGGTCATGATCACGCAGTTTGTGAGTTCAAGCCCTGAGTGGGGCTCTGTGCTGACAGCTCAGAGCCTGGAGCCTGCTTCGGATTCTGTGTCTCCCTCTCTGCTCCTCTTCTGCTCATTCTCTCTCTCTCTCTCTCTCTCTCTCTGTCTCAAAAATAAACATTAAAAAAAAATTTTTTTAAATACCTACTTTAACAAAAGGGTGAGGACCTAGTTTACTTGCCCCGAATGTCTTCTTCTGGCATTGCTGGGGACTTAAAATACTGCCCTTCCTATGGAGAATAAGGGACCCCTCCCCGCCAGAGTGCGGTGTGGCCGAGGTGTGCAGCAGCTGGTTCGTCCACACGTGTGGGGCCCACGGCACCATCAAAGGCCTTGGGCGGCCCACCCCACAGAAGCAGCTTCTTGAAATGTTCCTACTTAGGAGACTCCAGCCACAGAGACAAGCTTTGTTGTTGTCTTTCCCCTGCCCCAGTACGAACAAAAAGAGAGCAGGAGAAGTCACAGAGTAGCAGCCAGTGATGTTATAATGAAAATCTGTTCGACCCTTCCTGCCGTGGAACAGAAATTCACATTTCTTCAGTGAGGATGCGGGAGGGATGCTGCCCCCTGGTGATGGCCGTCCCGGGCACATCAGGAGCACGGTCCCAGCACTGTGGTGGGGGTGGGGGGGGGGGGATTGCTGGAGATGATAATGAGATGCTCACCGTGTGTAATATGCAAATCGCAGGCGCTGATTAGGGAGGGAGGCTGTGAGCCTTGCAAGGTAAGAGCTCCATTTGCCTCCTGGCTTGACGTTCTCCGATTTCTTTTTTAACCCCCATTTAATTCTGCTCTCGGCACCTTGGATAAAATATTTAGTGGCAGAAAAAAGGCAGCAGATGCAAGCAGGAATAAATAAGATTTTCTGTATTTAAAATGAGGCCATTTATTTCTGAATACAGATCTGCCAGGCATGTTATTTACGTCTTTGGCAATTTCCCAGGACCCAGATTCCTCGGGGGCGCTTTGGTTTTCGCCAATACACATAGAAGTGGGGGTGTGGGGAGCAGGCCCTTGTTAACGGGCTGAACCCACGGGGCCATTCTCCTGAGGAACGACCCGAGCCCCATCTCTCTGTCCATGCTCCGCTTTCCTCTGTGTCTTGCCTGGTTCAAAGATGACCGTCTGCGACACCGATGTGACTCGGGCAGATGGGTTCTCCAAATGCTGAAGCCTAAGCTGCCAGACTGCAGCTTTGTTCTCCGGCTGGCCGGCCCAGCAGTGTCGTGGAAAGAGCAGCGGGCCCAGAATAGAGACACGAAGCCGGGCTCTGCCCCCGTCCTGTGATTCTGGGTCAGTGACTCAGCCTCTGCTCCGCCAAGTCCTCAAGGCTGGAGCTGAATCGAGCTTCCCGTGCTTCCTTTCAGCAAGCTGTCAACATCCCCGAGCCTCAACCTTCTCCTCTGTAAAATGGGGGAACCAAAGCAGTGGTACCAGTGGAAGGATCCCAGCATCCGGTCACTAGTAGGACAGATTTTGTACCAAGTCAGGCTGCCAGCCGGCTGTGGGTATTTGATAAATGGCAGTGTTTATCAAGGAGAGAAGGAAAACCAACGGGGGGAGAGATGAGCTCAGGACACAGGTGAGTGAGAGTCTGTGAGAGAAACAGAGAACGTTCTACACATCGGTGTCGTGGGGCATCCGGCAGGACGTGGCTCCACTGGTTCTCTCTTTAAGGAAGACAGCTGCCCTCTGGGTCCCAATGGCGCAACTCAGAAAAATCACCAAGGCAGTCCACTCTTTGGAACTGGAATCTCCAGGGAGCACGAAGCCCCCGGTCCTTTGTCCAGGATGATAACGCCCTCCCTGTGAAAGGGAGAAGGGGAGCTTCCCAGCCTGCGGCGAGAACGAAGCCAGCCTGATCCCATTGGGGGCTTGCTAACAAAGTCCCTCCTCGTGAGATCCCCCAGCTCGGTTGTGCCCTCCTGTCTGCAGAAGCCCCACCGGAAGCACTAGTAAATGCTTCTCAGGCATCTGGAAATTTCTACCCGCGATTCTTTTGTTCACCAAGTGACTGTAACAGCCAGGATGACTCCTGCCCATTGCTGTGGATCACAGGTAGCCCCAAAGCATTAGGAGAAAACTGAGCAGAGCCGTGGTTTGCTAGATGTTCGGCTTTTATAAGCTTGTGAGATTTGGGCAAAGCAACAGTTCGCCAGGACCTCTGCGCTTCACTATAAAAAGAAGTTAAGATTTTCTGCCAACTGTTGCTCAAAATCGAACAGAAGATTCATACCGCTGATGCTATAAAACACAGCTAAAATACAGTCTTTATCTTGGAAACAAACTCCCTAAGAGGATGAGAAACAAATCATCGGAGCTCTTCCCTGACTCAAGGGCGAGCTCCCTTGTGACCGGAATTGTGTGCCCGACCCCGCTTACCCCAGGGCCAGCGGGACCTCGCACTGGTTGCTGCATTCATAGCTGATAAATCCATTAGAACCATATGAGGTTATCTAGAAGGGAAGCGTTTGCCAGGAGACAGCGGGGAAGGCACAGGCAGCCCTGTCTGCAGGAATGACACGGACACGTCTCGAGCTCACTCGGAGTAATTGCCTCTCGGTGCCATCGGCTCCCTGGGCTGCCTGTGCACTGAGGGTGGAAGCTGAACCCACCTTCCTCTGCACCCTGGCCCCGTCCCACTTGGTCCCCGTGGGCATTCCAGGGCTCTCTGCCTTATAGCGTGGATATTTTATTCCATAAATTGGGCCAAAACTCATAGGCTCTTAGAACGTGGCAACTGCACAGAAGCAGAAGCTGAACATCCAGGGGAATTGGTGTCTTGGAGGCTGGCAACCTTGACTGCCTCTACGACGCGCTGGTTGTCTGAGCCCCGCGACTCAGTCCCTGTACAGGAGCAGCAGTGTCTCCATCCACGCGACGGGAGTGGCGGCACCTGCCTGCGACCAGGGTGACCCTCATGGTAGCAGGCACAGTGCCATGTGTCACTGGTCCCTTCTCAGGCACTCAGCAGATCGAGGCTGTGAGCCCTTGGATGGTCGCTGTTAGAAAACGCCGTACGTTAGTAAAAAAAAAAATGGCAGAATTTCTCTTTTCTGATGCTGAGCAAATGCCCCAGGTCCTGGTCCAAGCAAGCCTCCATCTGTGTGTTAGTACCACCCTCCAGAAGGGGAAACCGTTGTCCTCACGGCCTCTGGAATTTGGGGACGGTGTAATTATCAGATGCACTCTGGTCACGTCTGTGTCGTGTCTGGGAAAGAGTATAATGAAAAGCAAAGGGCCTCACAAACTGGGTAATATTTGTATTAGCAGGGGTAGCAGCTGCCTCATTGAGTGTCCTGGCACCAGCGTGGGTCAGTTGTAGTCTTTCTAATTTGTTGACTTATAATAATGAGAACGAACAGATGGAGGGTAGGAGCCCCAAGCTGACAGTGGTGTCTCTCTGGTTTACTTGGGTACTGGGTGCTGTAGGAAGAGGAAGACCTGGAACTTTCTCAAGCAGGGAGGAGCCCACCTGACGGTGGCCGCGGCAGTGCGGACCCACAGAGAGGGGCAGCGGGGGATCCCAGTCTGCCCTACGTGGGGAGGCAGATTAAACAGGAAGGGGAGTGTTGCATCCCCTCCCCACCTTGACAGTGTTCCCTTCTGTCCCTGCCCCACCATGCTCCTTGAGATTAAGAGGACCCAGGAGCTCCCGTCCCCAACATCGTCAACACTGGCCACGTCATGGGAACGTCTTGGTAAACTCTGTCACTGGAACCGTGACCGCCTGGCACATGGTGCAGTGGGCTGTGCACAAGGGGGAGGGCGAGAGCCCTGTGACCCTGATGCTTTGCAAGGACCTTTCTGCACTTGGTCTCCGTCAGACATCTCACGACTTTGCTCTTCCCATCCCGTGGGGGGAGGGGGGCGAAGGAGGGGGACTTGAAGGGCTGGGTTAGGGCCGCCGGTCAGGGCCTGGTGGGAATGTATCCTTTTCCGTGACTCTTGCTGTAGCCTCATCCCAGCAGCTGCCAGCTCCTGGCGGCAGGTGGGGTCCGTGAGAGCCGTTTGTTTTCTTTCTGGATTGCCCGTGGCTTTCAAACTCCAGGTCGCGCCCCAGGCATGAAATCAGTTTTGTGAAGAGAACGGTTTTTTGAAGAGGACCGAAGCTTTACTGGAAGGGATGACAGAGTCGAGGAGGGAAAGTAGACGAGACACAGTGAGAACAGGAATGATTCTGGTCCAGGTGGGTGTGTGTGTAACGGTGGGTCATGGTCCAAAATGGTGACAGCTATTGTCACTGACCCTACAGTGGGAGGACACCACCCAAGGGTAGGGTGGCAAAGGGGAGCTTGTCTGTAGGTGAACGGCCTTTGGGGAGGTGGTCCTGAGGGTTCCATGGTCCCTCCACTGGGAGTTCTCCAAGGCTAGGTGCGGGAGCCCGCAGCCTATCGAAGAGTGGACACAGTATCAGATTTCTTTCGGCGGGGACCACGTCTGGGGCCCAGCCAGCTCCAAGAGTTGCCTGCTGCTGAGTACCTCACTTCTCTGTGCCAGCCGGACCCACAGCACCGTTCGGAACAGCAGCACCTGCAGAAACCAAGTGAGGGTGGGAAGAAACGTAACCAACCATCGAGCGGCGGGAAGGGTGATGCTGGCCATAGAGGGGAGGGAACCACGCACAGGGCAAGGCTGCTGAGTGGCAGGACTGTGTTTCTGACACTTTCCGGTCCTTTCTCACCCTCTGCCCCTCCCCTTGTGCCATGTTTTTTACCCATTGGGGCAGGTCTGATCCCAGGAGCTGGGAGGTCTTCATTTAAAGCCCAGTCTTTAAATCAGGCCTATGCTCGGTGTGTCCCCAGCTTCCTAAGGGACACATACACACACACACACACACACTGCACAGGATGTATCTTCTTGAAATCATCTTTTAAAATACCCACCTCCCCAAGCATCCTCTGGGGTCCATGAGGTCAGGAGGCATACCTTGTTTATTGTCTCGAGCCCTGGTACAACTTTAGAAGTCTCTGGATTTCTCAAAATGGAGAAATGCTGAACAGTAAGGGTTTGTTCAAGTCAACCTACCAAATTTCATGGCGCCACGAAGGGATGAAGAAGACACCTTTTTAGTAAAGCCTTTGGATCGAAATAAGACCATGATGAGCAAGTCCAGATCGAAGGAGTCTGTGAGTGAGAGACATGGAGAGCCGTGGGCTCTCTGGGAGCCTGGGGTACTTGTGGGCTTCTCTGACCCTCAGTTTTCTCATCTGTGAAACATGATGCCGAGCTAGTTGATTTCTGAAATCCTTTCGTCTTGAAAACCTAGAGTTGGTGGATTTTCATCTGGGCCAGAGCGTAGGTGAATCCAGATATCTGGAAGGATCCTAGGCAGAGGATGGCTATGGTGTGAACCCAAGAGAGAGACTTAAAACAGAGATGCTCATGGGACCACGAGTCTCACCAGGGTGGTCAGCCGAGACGGGAGCAGTGGCCTCGTGTGGTAGACCTTCCAGCACGGGTGATCCCACAGCACTGCTCCCACACATGGTGCACACACCCCTATTCTCCACCACTGTGCTCGCTCAGACTGCTGCAGTAGCCTGTGAATCAGTCTCCCTTCCAGAAAGGAGCATTTGCCCCTCAACCCCCATGCTCTGGGCTCTAAAGGGCCCTGCCCTGCCCCTCATCTGCCCCTCCCCATAGGGCAAGGAGTTGACAGAAGCAAGAGCACCAAAGCCAGCACCTGCCCCACCGTCTGCACCATATCCAAGTACTTGAAACCCCAGAAATCCCTACCCAAATGGCCCCAGCTGGATTCGGGCATGTGCCGGCCTCTGCTGTGTGGTCCTCCCAGGGGTGGGCATGTTGCTTGTATGAGTGCCCCCAAGCCCAGGGAGTGGCCAGGAGGCTGCTGTGTGCAGGGAGTGTGGGTGGAGGACCGCCCCGCGGGGAACTCACACAGCCTCCCTCTTCCTACGGCCGGGGCCTCTCTAACTTCAGGCTTTGGCTAGAGACACTGATGACCAAGGAGTGCTGTCTACAGCAGTTCACCTTGGCTCTGACCCCTCGACGCCTACAAAATGGCTTCTGCTCACCATGCCGTTGGAGAGCCTCCCACCCTGACCTGTCTGCCAGCGAACTGATTCCTCTCTGACCTGCACCGAATCCCTGTGTCTGGCTCTGCACCTGGGCCACAGTGGGCACTCTAATCACCAGGGGAGCCAGGCATTGGGATGGCTAGAACACCCTCCATAAACGTGGCCACTGGGGCATTTGGGAGCTGTTGCACCACCGTGAACGGTTCTCACGCTTCTGTTTGCTACAAAGACGTGTGTTGAGCACTTCCTGTTTGCAGAGCACTTTGGAGGGAAGTGCCTTGTGAAGGGCACCACTCTGTTCCAGGGCCGTCCCGGGACACGGATGCTGCAGTCTGGGCCTAGAGATCCAGAGGGTTCTGGGGCCCCTGGGTGAACCTCGGGTGCGGACAGGTCCCACATCAAAGGCAAGGGGAAAGACGTGGTGGACGGATGTGGCCCGGTGAATGGGACTTCTGCCTTTGCTACGGATTGTCTCAGTTTAGTTCCGCTGAAGCCATTTATTGAGCACCTGCTGTGTACTGTGAGCTGACGCCATTTATTGAGCCCTGTGCTGGGCGGTTCTCTGGGAGGGAAGGGGAAGGGATGGGCTAGGAAAAGGCAGTAAATCTTACAGATTCTCCTTCTAAACACCTGGAGAACGGGAACTATACCTGCAGTCCTAACTTGCTGGGTTGTTAAAGTTACTGAAGAGGAACAAGGGTGTGGCTCTTGGCCCTCGTGTCATTGGTAATGAAACGTCCTACGACACTCCGGCACACCTAGGTGTGCCCAGGTGGGGTCCCCTCTGGATCTATGATTTCCAGGAAAGCAGGGCCACTGCCTGGGCCACGGATGGCACTGGGTGTGTGACAGCAGAAGGTGCTTCTGACTGGCAGTACCTGGCCCGCCTTGAACCCGTGGAGCCACGCCCCTCAGGCAGCAGTTTTCAAAGGAAGGGGTGGGGACTGTCCCAGAGTCATGGTCACCGCCCCTCATTATTCTCTCCTGTTCTCAAGCACGGCCCCTGCCTGTGAAACCCGTTCTGGCCGAGGCTCCTGGTCTGGGCTCCATATGTGCCCACCTGGAACAGGTGACCTCGCGTCCTCAGCCTAATGCCCAGCACAGCACTGCTTCACTTAGAGCTAGGGCGACACTCCCGGAAAACGCGGGGCGGGGGGGAGGGGGGGGGCGGAAGCAGGTGGGGACAGGGGTGGGCTTCGGGGAACGGCTTGGCCCCGGGCTTGGGGATGTGCCTTGCTCCTGGACCACCCGCCTCTCCTCTTCTCCGTCCACATCCTAGGAACAGCACGGCAGCGTCCCTTCTCCATCCCGGATTCCTGGGCTGTTTCCTCGTGCTCAGGATGCGTCTGCATAAGTCAAAAGGCAGGCTCTTGTACTTTGAGCCGTAGAACCAAGAGTAATTAATAATTTGATGTTGTTGGGTACAGAAGCTGTTCTGAGTGCTGTTTATAATCTGCAGTTAATTAACCTTCTGCTTTTCAAAAAGCAGAAACTTAAGACCTAATTTTCTGTCTCAAACACGTTGTTTCTGATATCCATTATTTTAAAAATATGTTTTCACTGATATTAAGAAATAATTATGCAGACTATCTCAGACTGATTAAGGGGACTATGCTCTGTTAGGATTTTCTTTGAAAACGTGTATTATAATGAGCTTTTCTGCGGTGTATTGTAAGAGGAAATACTATTCTCATCACACGATTTTAAAGCAAAAGCCAGTGCATAAAAGAAATGTTACATATAATTTCAAGGCTATAATTTTGTTGTGTGGTGAAAAATTCTAACTTTCAGGAGAGGACAAAATAAAGTCAGCACTTGGGGAAAAAAAAAAACCTTCATAAATACAAACTGTGGTAAATCTCAGTTGGTAGCAAAGTCACTATCCAATTAAAATTCCAATTTCAGAATCTCCATCATTTTTAACTTTCTTGTGAATATTAACAGGATGATCAGCTTTGGCAAAACACCAGGAAGAAAACTGTAACTGTCCAAGGAAATTAAAAATCATGATAGGGTTGGTAATATATTTTACCTAAGACACTAAACCAATCACTGTATAGATTATTAAATTAGTATCAAAGTCAGTTAGAGTATTATGGTAGAACATTCTCCATTATTAAATGGAACACATTTCAGGAGCTGAATTTAAAACAGCGTTTGGCGAGGGCACACGAGGCCCCAGCCGTGCCGTCTCCATCCCGTTTTGGGGGGGAGTGCACGGGGTCTGAAGCCACAGTGGCGGAGGTCGGGGGGGTGGGTTGGAGCCGGGAAGACACTTTAGACAAAAGTGGTTGCGTTTAGTGTCTTCCACGGATGCACTCTTTCACTTACCAGCTCAGGGATTGGAGCGAATTATTTAAACTTTTCCCCTTGGATTTCCTCAAGGGTGAAAACGAAGGTAGCAACGGCACGAACCTGAGGTGCTTGTCTTGAGGATTAAACGAGCCCTTGATGCGTCAGGCACCCTCACTCTGCCCGTGAGGTTTGGCGGGAAGAAGGGGAGAGTGACGGTGTCGCCGGGGCGTGCAGTTAGAGGAGGGGTCATAGTCACGTGCTTTCTGCGACAGGGGTGGCAGAACGTTGTCTTTCTGCCTCGACTCAGCCCTGCCTTCCCAGCGCTGATCCTCACTGCGTTGTTTTTAGTAGAAAATCATGAGGACCTGGGCGGAGGGGTGGTGGCGTTTGTTCGGGTTGTTTTGTTACACAGGAAATACCCTTTTTGCAGATGCTTTACGAAGCGGGCAGTGGAAATCCCAACGACCCTTCTTGGCCCTGATTTTCAGGCGTGTCCCCTGCAGATTGTCCCCACGAGGCCGCAGTAACCCGCTGGGACCCCGTAGGGAAGTGTGGCCGTTGCTCTCTTACCCTCCAATCACCAGGACCAGCGAGGGGGGATCAATACTGAGATTCCCCCGCTCTCCAGGTGGTTCCGTTACCACGTGCCGGGGCTCTCCAGGAGCGAGGTCAGCTCCCTCTTGACCACTTCATCCAACTGCTCCTAGGCTCATTTTCCATTTGGGTTTCTTCAGCTCCCTCGGTAGGCCCTACTATCTGTCCCCATGATGACAGACATTGTATGGCACTCACAGGGCACAGGCACCAGTGTATTTATTTATGGATAACAACTAATAGAACTCGGGTAACAACAGCCCAACGAGGTAGAGACTGTTTTCATCCCCATTTACAGATGGAGAAACTGAGGCATCTCTTACCTAAGGTCACACAGCTGGTGAGTGGCTGGGCCAGAATTTGGATCTCCCACGCCCAATTCTAGCATCTGTCCTCCTGAGCACCACACCCTTGTAACCAGGATGGGGCACTGTTCCCGAAGGCCGTCAGCCTCCTCCTCAGTCCCTTTTCGGGAAGCCTTCGAAGATGGTCCTCGTGTACTTTCCCATCACTTTGTGACACCTGATTTGGTACAGGTGCTACTCCTCAGGGAAGAACGAAAGGGAATGCAGTCTGTCCCCATGTCATTGTCCTTCCCTGTCGACCTCCCGTCCCTACAGGGACACAGCCTCTCTCCCCTTTGGGTGTGAGCGTGACCGCCCTGCAGGGATTCGCAGAGTGTCTGGAAAAGCGCCTTCCTAACACCCCCCAGCCCAGCACACGCAAGTTCCCTCTTCTCGCCTGCCGCCCTCCGTCCCCTTATTTCTTAGGGTCTTGCATGATTTTTAAACATGTACGAAGTCATTTTGAAATAAGATCACCTTCCTGCAGGGGCCACCTGCACTGAGGATGTGGGAGGGCATTTTTGCTCAAGTCTTGTCCTTCCAGATCCACGTGAGATCCTTCTGGCAGAAGTCAGTGGTCCTCTCTGTCCTCCAGAGCATCCATCATGGCGCCTGGATAGTTGGTGGTCCGTACCGTCGCTGGGATGGGAAATCCTGGGCGCGCAAAATAGGAATATTGACACTAAACAAGGGCTCGTGATTCCCCCAGGATGTTCGTTTAGGGCTTCAGAGTTCACTGGAGGCCCTATGGCATTCGAAGTTAGCCTCCACTCTGAGGAAAGACGGTGGGCAGATCAGGGGCGGCCCGGGAACAGGTGACTGAGCAGCACTTGAACACACGTCCCTATTAGAACGTGCTGCACTCTTCTCTGCCTCGAGCTCCCTCCCAGGGAGGTACTCTACCCCGTGGAGCTGCCCTACCCCGTGGGCAGACTTACTTCCAGGCTGCTCTAAAGTCACAGTTTTCTAGCCAATGCAGCCTCCACAAACCTCTGCTTATAGTTGGTGGCTACTTTTTTTCCTAATGGTTATTTGTTTTTGAGGGAGGGAGAGACAGAGACAGAGTGTGAGTGGGGGAGGGGCGGAGAGAGAGGGAGACACAGAATCCAAAGCAGGCTCCGGGCTCCGAGCCATCAGCACAGAGCCCGACGCGGGGCTCACATTTGCAAACCGTGAGATCATGACCTCAGCCGAGGTCGGTCGCTCAACAGACTGAGCCATCCACGTGCCCCAGAGGTTACTTTTCCAAGACTCAGGAAGCAGCATGGCATCCAGTCTGGTACAGGCCTTCTAGAATCTGCTCGAAGGAAGCTCAGTGGACACGTAAGTCAGGGCCCCAAGCGGTCAGGTGGGAAACAGGCTATGAAGCCTATTCAGCAAGTCCGTGAATCCGCGGTCACACTTGGTTTTACGTAGAACCAAATACGTTGTATGTCACAGTACAGTTAAATATCGGTCCGGTATGTCAGATGCCCTTGTGAGGAATGAAATACCGATTTACTTTTTTAAATACGTTGAGCATTTTGGACTGAATTAAAATATGACATCTGCCTTGTATTTCTGTGAGAAGGGGCACTCACCTTTAGAAAGGGAAGCCGATTCTCTCGTTCTAGAGTCGAGGAAGAGGGCCTGGAGGGCAGGTCAGAGGCAGAGTCCAGCTCTCCCTGGTAGCACACGGCCTCTGGAAGTAGCAGGTGGAAACCAGGCATTTTCCTAGGTGACACGATTTTTCTATGGATTTTGCTCCAGAAGTCGCTTTTTTGGCTGCTGGGTCAGATGCCGATTTCGTGGCCCTGAGACTCGAGGTCCTCCAGCCCAGGTTAACCCCGCCGGCCTCTGGCCGCCCGGCTCCCTGGTCCACAGCCAGGTCCCCACGTCTTATGGCGCTCCTCCGCAGAAAGCACACTCCAGTTCCGTGCTTACCTGACTCTGCAGATGTTTGATTATCACTTGATTATCTCCCCGATGAGGACCCTCTTGTACTTTAAATGCCTCCTTCACATCAGCACGGTAATTTGGTAAGGGAGGGGACGAGGAGAGAGAACTGGCGAGCCTTTCTCCAACAGCTCAAGAGCGTGGAGCCTTCTTTCCAGCAGCGGCTTGTCCGTCTGAACCAGCACGGGGGGAGGGGCCAGGTGTCCACAGGAGGCCACAGGAAGCCAGGGGCTGACCCCAGGGCCAGGCCACAGGACCAAAATGGAGACCAGAGACCAGATATCTCTGCTGCCTTCCCCCTCCCGGAGCCTTGCAAGACCCACCTCTTAGACCCAAGCTAGAAACCCCTACCTCAGCAATAAACGAGAGTGCACACCGACAGCCTTGTTCTAGAGTGTTCTGGAATACTGGTGAGCCGACATCGTCTGTGTCCTCTGATTCACTGTGAGACCTCGTGTCTACCCAAATCTGTGTTCTGTCGGCCTCATTAGGATGTTTGTTCACCCCACTGAGTGAATGAGTGGGTGGACGGCTGAATACATGAATCCATGAACAAATGAATGACAAGTGAGATCCTCTGGGAGACGGTCACCTGCCTGGGTGTGGTTCAAGTAAATGGAGGGCTTTAGGCCTAGGTTCTGGAAGCTCCCTCAAGTTCCCATGGTCAAAACGAGGGGCAAAGAGTGGGAGGCAATGCAAAGGAAGAGGGTCACGTAGGAACAGGAGCCGACCGCGCTGGCCCGGTTTTCCTCTTCCTGGCCCTCGTTCTGTCCAAAACTTCTCTTAACTAAAGTTGATCTCATTGATCCAAATAAACCGCCTGAAACAGTGACTTGTATAAGTTGGGCGGGGCTTGGCAGGTGTACCCCTTCTGTCTACTCTCACCAGCTGGGGCAACCGGGAGGCTGGTCCCCTCGTGTGTCCCATGGTTGATGCTGGCTGCCGGCTGAGACCAGAACACGGCACGTGGGTCTCCACTCGGCCTCGGCTTCCCTACAACAGGGCCGGCGGTGGTGTTAATGGGGAGCTTCTCAAGCAAGAGAGGGCCAGGGAGAAGCCACGCTGCCTTAGTAGTTAGTTACCCAGCATCATTTTTATCACATTCTGGTGGTTGAGGCTGCTGCACAGGGCTGCTCAGGTTCCAGGGAGAGACACACAGACCTCGCCTCTTGATGGGGGAGCGCAGAGTTCTGGAAAAGCATGTGGGACCAGAAATATTACCTGGGCCGGTTCTGGAAAATACAGTCTGCCGTACTCAGCAAGGTGTCAAGCTCATACTAAAGTATGAATGACTTCCCAGGAATAAAAGAACGTCAGTAACCCAAAATAATGTCGGAAGGGTTTTATGAGTTCAGTTTGGGAAGATACTTCTGACGTTGTCTCCTTCAGTCAGGTGACCCCCTAAGACCTTCCCCAAATCTGTCCACCCAGGTAGTTAGATTCGTGCACCACACGTGGATGGAGGCCCGTGGAATGACTCTCACTAGAGCCTCAGGAAAACAGCAAAATAGTGACGGGCTGAGCTCAGGGGACCTGAGGGTTAAGGACCCACAGACACAGAAGGGCTCCTGTGAGCCCGTTGCTCTAAGCGATGGTCCAGCCATCTCTGCAGCGAGTATAAATTCGGGAACATCGTGTTTTCTGCTTTTGGAGGCGGTCTGTAATTTTACCTCCTGTCTCTAAGCCAACACGCCTGCCCCCTGAACACTGAGGTCCTGACAGAGCAGCCGGGCAGCCGGACATCCTCGGTGTGGCCAGCCTGCCCCAGCAGGCAGCCGAAGCTTCAAAAAGGGAAATAACCAAAGTGCGGACACGGCAGATGGTGGGTCTGGGAGCGAAAGAGGGAGAACTCTTAGCCTTTGCCAGCCCAGCACCTCAGCTGTCAGCTCTGGCCGTTCGCAGATGGCCCTGCTGCGGCGGGGAAGGCGGAGACCAGCAGAGCGCCCCATGCCCCCCGCACCCCGCGCTGTCCACAGGTCAGAGAGCCGGCTGTGGGGGCAGGTGCAGATTCAAGCATTCCGTCCGCGGGCTCCGATGAGTGTGGACCCTGGCCTCCCTCACCTCGCCCCCCCAGGAAAAGGAGACAGCTCTGTCTTCAGGAGCCCATTCTGCAGGAGGCTCTCCAACCCCTGCCCTGCGTGTCTACACATCCCTCGTCTACCCTGGATCTGTTTTTTTTCAACATTTGTTTATTTTTGGGACAGAGAGAGACAGAGCATGAACGGGGGAGGGGCAGAGAGAGAGGGAGACACAGAATCGGAAACAGGCTCCAGGCTCTGAGCCATCAGCCCAGAGCCCTACGCGGGGCTCGAACTCCCGGACCGCGAGATCGTGACCTGGCTGAAGTCGGACGCTTAACCGACTGCGCCACCCAGGCGCCCCTACCCTGGATCTGTTTTTAACCAGTCCTGGGTCCCAGGTTGGCCTGTCTGCCTGGGGAGCCCCCGATGCAGTGGTCAGGGAGGCACCTTGCACGCTTCAGTCCCACACAGCCCTCCACCCTACACCCTTCCAGGTCCTTGTCTGATGTTGGCCTCTGGCTCAGCGGCCTCCCCGCGGGGACTGCAGATCAGGCCTCAGCTCTGGGCTGGAAGTGTCTCTCCCTCGTAGAAGAGCCGGCAGCATGCAGATGTGGGGGTGTCCTTTCCTGGGCATGGGGCCTCTGCAGACGCTGACCGGGGCACTCCGGCCTCCATGGCTCTGACTCGGGATTTGCCACAGGAGCTCAGCCTCGCGATGAGGCCCTCGCGAACTCTCTAACCTCCCACAGACCTGCAGGACCCACACTAGGCTGTTTGTCACCTGCGCAGTCCGCACCGGCCCACAGGACGGGGTGGGGAGGGGCAGGGAGGCCTTGGTGCTCACGCTCTTTCTGGAAGGAAGGACCTGGGCACTACTCAGAGCTTCTCTGAGAGCCCGCAGGCAGGAATCCGCTCTGGGGCCAGCACTAACCTCAGAGAGCCCGGGGGTGTCTTTATTCCGGAAGGCCCTGAACCTGGCTATCCGTCGTTGGTTCTTGTCCTGAAGGAAGAGCGGACTGTGGATGTTGGGGAGCAGTTAGTGCTCCCCACAAGAGCCTTCCCCACTTTGATCCAATGACGAAGAGACCTCCTGTGTTTCTAGCCCCTGCGGGTCTCCCGTTCTGGCACCGATCGCTAACCCTGGGACTGCTGGCCGTTTGTCCACTGTAATCTACGCTTGTGTATTTCCTCTCCAGCACACACAGTGGAGGGCCTTGGTAGGAGCTGAACACTCAGCCTTTGTTCAACAACGTTCTCTTCTCTCAACCTCCAAGTCCTCAGCCCGGGACGGGGTTCCTGCGGGGTGGTTACGGGCATCCGGGGAGCAGAGATGACAGGGGCCACGCTGAATGCTGTCGTTGAAAGGTCTCTGTCACACACTCCCTGAGTTGAGTACTAGGCACGGGAGGGGCCGTTGGGTTTCTCTGCCGGCTTGGGAGCGGGGGCCTCGGTCACCTGGACCAAGGGAGGGATCCAGGGCCCCGAGGGGAGCTGCCTGAGAAGTGAACGAGCAGAAACACGCAGCTGTGAGCACCGAGCCTGGCTTGCGGTCGTGTTTCATAAATGGGGGTCCCGGCAGTGATGGCCACTGTTGCTGAGTAACTGTCCCTGAGATCGTGCAGGGAGAGCCTGGTGGCAAACGTGCCGTGTCCGGAGAGGGGGCCAGGCCGCGGCTTCACGCTGCAGGCGACGGAGTCCGACGAGCCATTTACCTACACGTGAGGCTCGAGCAGGACGGAGCGAGTTGCTGTGTGCACAGTACTTGCAACAGTGCCTGCGGCATACCAAGCACGCTGTGGGGGTTAGTTAAACGCGAGAGTGTGTTCTTACGTCCGGCCGGGGTTCAGGAAGGGCCCAGTCACAAGTGCTCAGCGTGTTGGGCAGAGGCAGAGACAAGCCAAGCCCATCAGCCCATTGGAGGCTGGAAGCGTCAGCGGCAGGGGGGCGCAGGGCTCGGCCCAGCACACTCAGTGTCACATCTGTGTGCTCGCATGTGTGCGCTGGGGGTGCAGGGGCGCTGGGTCCAGCCCACCTGCTGCGAGGGCGGAGGCCAGCCATATGTGCCACCATGCTGGGCAGGTCTGACTTGGAAATCCCGCCCCCTGGGTTTCAGGGAAGAATTTGGCGGCCTCTGGGCCCCTGACTCAGGAGTGTATTTCCTACCAGTGTGGAGCTGGCTCCCTGCAACCAGTGTAGACACATCCGGTCTACACGGTGTAGACATGACCCTGCACAAGTCGCCTGAGGCCGCCACAACCTGGATGGCTTTCAACGACAGAAATGTACTGTTCAGGTTCCATAGGCTGGAAGTGTGAGGTCGAGGGGTCACAGGGCTGTTCTCCCTCCGAGACTCTGGTTAGTACCTTTCTTATCCCTCCCAGCTCCTGGTGGCTGGCAACCCCTTGGTGTCCCGTGTCTTCTGGACACATCCCTCCATCCTCTGCCTTTGCCTTCCCACAACATCGTCCCCATCCGTCTCTGCGTCTCCTTTCCTCTCCTCATAAGGAGACCAGTCCTGTCGGGTGGGGGCCCACCCTGCTCCAGAATGACCTCACCTTAATTCCATCTGCAATGACCTTGCTTCCAAATAAGGTCACACTCCTGGGCACCAGGGATTAGGACACAGCATATCACTTTGTATCATATGTGAGGGGGACACAAGTGAGCCCACCGGACACCTTTAAGAGGAACCTGTGATTCTTCTGTTCAGGAGGGTAACTCCCCATGAACAATTTGGAAACATACGTCGCGTATACTGATAAAGTCGATGCCTACAGTTCCAAAATGCAATGCTTATTGGATCCGATATAGCATATTTCTCAAATTGGTCATCCTTTCTCTTTTTAATGTTTATTTGTTTATTTTGAGAGAGAGAGAGAGAGAGCATGTGCACAGGGAAGGAGCAGAGAGAGAGGGAGAGAGAATCCCACGCAAGCTTCTCATCATCGGTGCAGAACCCGATGCAGGGCTCGAAGTCACAAACCACGAGAGACGAAACCTGAGCCAAAACCAAGAGTTGGACGCTTAACCAACTGAGCCACCCAGGCGCCCCTCACATTGGTCATTCTTAACCAGAGTAGACACCAAAGCCACCCCTTGAGATTTGGGGGAGAAGATGCCTGTGCCCTGCAGATTGTCCTGCGTGGAGTACTGAAGGGCACACACATTCCCACATGCTCTCTGGGGAACCGCCCCCAGTGACGCCAGTCTGCCACCACGGAAGGGTGTGGGCGTCCCTTCTCTTCTGCATCTGCCACACGCTCGGGGGCGCGTGAAGATTCCTCCTCTTTGCTGGATCGGCCCTTATCGCCTTGAGCCCAGAGAGAGTTTCCCCTCCAGATAAGCCCTCAACAGTGCTTGTCACGAGCAAATAACATTCAGATAGTCGAGTCGACTTCTTGAAGATATGGTGAGAAGAAAGGAGGAGCATCGATTCAGATCCCACCATGAACTAAGCACATGGATGGAGCTTTCTGCCACTTATGACTAGTTGATGGCCCCCAATGTGTTCTTCTCGTATGACTCTGCAGTGGTCCCTGGGCAGGACGGGCAAAGTGAAGGCAAGCTAAGCATCCGGTTTCCCAAGTTACCTGTAGTTACTTGCTCAGAAAGGCGGGCTTCTTGTCTTGTTCCAAGGCGAGGGCTCATGCAGTTAATTTAGTTGACGAAATAGGGGTTTGTTTTTGTTTTTGTTTTTTTCCCTCTGCAGAACTCTGTTCCTAAGCTACATTTACTTCATGGCATTTAAGCCAACTGCCTCATTAAGCTGGAGATCCTGAAGAAAGCGTTTGCAGAATAAGGACGTTCCTAATTAACACAAAAAATGCCAAGGCTTTATCTGCCTGGTCCTTCTCCCCTTAGTTTCTTATACTTAATGATCTCTTTATTGAGCAACTAACACAGAGAGAAATAAAAGAGCAGAGGAGCCCTGTGTTAAAGGGCATCTGGAGAAAGTAAGCTGCAGTTCCCCTGGTTTTGTATGCCTTCCCCCCACCCCCCAACCCTGCGCAGGGCAGGGTTTCTTCCCATTTGCCGTCATCTCGCCGTGGAAGAGAACTGAACAGAATAACATTCGCCAGAATTTGTCATCCCGGAACTATATGGTCGCTGACTTCCCTTTCCACCCGGCACAAGCGAGAGTCTGAAGTGACCCTTTTTTTGCATCCCCGTTTCCCGGTGCTTTGAGCTTAGCAGAAACGCGCTGGCATTTGCCGACGGAATTGATGGAAACTGATTACTCTCTGCCCGAAGTCAGGCTCGGCCTTCAACCCCATTCATTCTCTCTCCTGAGGGCGAGTCTGGAAGCAGCTTGCACACAAAGACGGCTGGACGTGGGAAGCTAGTTGTCTCTCGCTCCCCCGGCCACCCCCCACCCACACACGCAGACCCACCGGACACATGGCGGGGCCACTTGGCACAAGGTCATCCCTCTCGTTCTAGGGGATTGCTCTGGGTCCAAAGAGCAGAAGCAGATGATTCGTCTTCACGGGGGTTGTGGTGGCTTGTTTCTGTCAAGCTTCTCCACTTATGAAGGCTTTGTCAGCCAGCCGTTTTCCCGTTGGGACTAGCCTGAGTTGGCCATGAATTCACGTGCTGTGGAAACCGCTGCCAGGCCCCTCGCCACTGACTTTGGGGGCGGGAGGGGGAGGGGGAGGGTCTGCTTCCTTCCCCCTGCCCCTTGAATTCCGTTCACTGGCTGTGATTCCACTCGCCTTGATTGGCTCCCCCCGTCCCAGCCCTGCAGCACAGAAGCGATTGAGCAGAATCACCCACAAATTGCATTGCAAATGGTGCCTATTTTTTTTCCAGCAGGCCATCTGCTGGAGTCTATTACTCACCCTCCACAGAGCCAACCCGAGGAGTCAGGTGGTTCTGGGTACAGCCACTTCTGAATCACCTCATTCCACACTCACCTGAAAGTCACTTTGCTGGCTGCTGAAGACGCTGGAAAATTCCAGGCTCTGGAGAGGCGGTCTTCTTCCTTTTTTTTTTTTTTTTTTCTTTTTTAAACCTCAGGAGAACTTTGGGCCTCTGTGGGCTCTGGAAAAGCTTCTGAGCCCACTCGTGGGACGTCCCCAGGTGGCAGGATGCGGGAGGGAGGGGGCGGTGCTGTTAGGGGTGATGGCCATGCCCTCAGTGGACAGAGGGACCTTGTCCAGGGGCTAGAACCAAGGACTCCGTGGCTCTTCATCTGTTGTCCACTGAGCCCCGCATTCAGACCTGGGTGCACTGGGGACAGGAGTGTTGGGTGTTTCGTGAGACTCTACCGTCTGGTGACCAGCCAAGTAGCAAGCCCGTGTTGCATTGAGGGGAGTCTCCATGAGCTTCTGGCCGCTGGAGGACAGCACCCAGAAGGCAAGGAGGAGTTGCTTCCAAGGAGAATGACACTTGCTACTGCAGGTGCCACAGACTTGGGGGCTCCTCCCCTGAGAGACCAGGCCAGTGACCTGGGGGTGGACGGACAGCTGCCTTCGGGCACCCCCGCACACCCAGATGGGGTCTCTGGTCCCCAGCACCCTGACTTGGTACACTGCGCGAGTTTTAAGCAGAATAGAATTGTTCTTTCTGGAATAGATCACAGGTCCCACAAAAATCATCCACAGGTAACAACTCCGATTAGCCAAGACACTTGGCTGCACTAACACACAATAATGGGCATTTCTGGGGGAAGCCTATGAGAATTATCATTTGCATTTCAGCCCCGTTGGAGATGGGGCCATTTTGTTTTTCTGCCACAGGAAGTGAAATCCGTCGTTCCTTTAAGGCTGAGGAATGTGCTGACCTTTGAACCTGTTCTTTCGCACGGCTGTTCATGAGGGAGTACGTGTGTGGGCATGAATCCCCAGGCATCTCCCGCAAGCTGATCTGAGATTTTCCGGGATGTAACCTACAACCCAGCTTTCTTTCTCACTCGGTTCTGCCTGGATGTGCCCTGCTTCTGCGTGGATTGATTTCCTGTAGCTTTGCTTTTGTAAAACATCTTAAAATAATAACTCACAGTGGCGCAATAATTCAATTCAGAAAGCACTCGTTGGGCTCATCGTGTTCAAATTTGTGCAAACGAGAGAGAGAGAGAGAGAGAGAGAAGCTCTCCAGACAATGAACTTCCGTTCAGTTGGACCTTGATTTATTGGGGTTCATTCTGGGGCTTGGTGGTCAGCACCAGGCTTTTCTTGAGCCCCGTGGAAGGAAGGCATATCCAGGGCACGGTGAAGACCACTCGAAGGTTGTAGAAGGTCGGTGTCCCCAAGGCGGGGTTCATGATTTGCTGGCCAGCTCACAGATGTGTCCGCGCACCATTGGTGTGCACTCCACGTGTGTGTCCATTGTGTGTCCACATTTCTCCGCTTTGTGTTCCCTTAGAGGAGATTTTGAAGACCCACATCGCCCACTGGTGGTCTCCGGACGGCACGAGGCTCGCCTACGCCACCATCAACGACTCCCGCGTGCCCGTCATGGAGCTCCCAACCTACACTGGCTCCATCTACCCCACAGTGAAGCCCTACCACTACCCCAAGGTAGGCGACAGGAAACAGTAGAGTGAATTCTTCGCCTCGTTCCCCAGTCCCCCCGACCCAGGCGACTCCAGACGTGGAGCTGTAGAATCAGACGTGTTCTGAGCAATGCAGTAGAACAGAGGCAAGATTAATTATTTCCCATTACACTGCATTAAATTCCCATCTCCGCTGAGTTGAATTTGTTGGCAGGTTTACTCTGTCTTAAATAGTTGAACTGCCGTTAATCATTTGTGTGAGTTTCATGGGACCCAAAATAAGTACCTTACCTCCCCTTGTGAGTCCATGGCAACAAAGTCACACTGCCTGCTCCTGGGGCCCTCTCTCCTCACGTCCCTGTTTTAGAGTTTGGCTTCTGGGAGGTCCGAGGGACCTCTGTCTGCCCCTGGTCCCCTGGGTCTGTACAGGGCTGTTTTGTGTTTGGTCATATCCTGGCCTGTAGTCTCTAATTGCTTCCCAAACCAAGTTGTTGGCACAGAGACTGGCAGGACAGCAAGGGTGCGGTGGAGGGGGAGGGGTACAGATGTCTGAACCTTGCTTTGTTAGCAAATCACAGCATCCTGGCACGAAGCAAGGACCTGGTGCCACATTTTCTGCAGCCCGCACCGCTGCAGAGACACTGATGTCTGTCTGACAGAGTGGGCACAGCGGCCCTGCCGCCCCGCCCCCCCCCCCCCCCCCCGGCTTCGCTGGAGCGCTCCAGGGCCACGGCCACGGCCGGGTGGACGTGAGCCGTTCACTGCCTGCACCTGCCTGGTGACGGAGCACTCACTTCCCGCCTGCGGCTGCCTCGGAAGGACCCCTGGAGCCCGCGCCCGTGAGCGCTGAGCCGTGGCTCCCAGGCCATCAGACCATCTCCCAGATCGGAGGGCTGATGCCACGCGCCTTGTGTATCGGAAGGACGAGACACGCCAGCCTGCAGGTGGCAGCAAGAGGGGCGATAGTGTGCGAGTGAGGCCAGTGAGGTGCCCGGCGTCCCGGGCCACAGAGAGGAAGCCCCTGGTGTATAGTTGGTGCAGGTGCCATATATTCGTTTCTCACAGCCCTGCCTGGAGCCTGAGAGTCCGAGATCGGGGTGCCAGGAAGGTCGGGTCCGCTGAGCGCTGTTTCTTGCTCCACCCCCTGCCTTCTGTCTGTGTCCTCCCACAGAGAGGGAGCGCTGGTGCCTCTTTCCCTCCGCATGAGGGCACCAGTCCCTTCACAGGGCCCCACCCTCCTGACCTCACCTGACCCCGATGGCCTTCCCAAGGCCTCACCCCCGAATACTGTCACACGGGGGCTTGGGGCTTTGACCTAGGAAGGAATTCTCAATTTGGGGGGTAGGGGACACAGACATTCCATCCACAGCACCTGGAAAACAATTCTCTTAATTTTTTTTGTTTTTTGAGAGAGAGAAGGAGACACAGAATCCAAGGCAGGCTCTGGGCTCCGAGCCATCGGCACAGAGCCCGACGCGGGGCCCCAATCCACGAGCCGTGAGATCATGACTGCAGTTGGACGCTTGACCCCCTGAGCCACCCAGGTGCCCCAATACTGAGCCTTGTCTTTGGGTCTTCAATTGGCGTGGCCAGTATCCAAGGAAGTCCCTGAGTGGAGGAGCACGAGCTCTGTGAAGGCACAGCATTGTCCCCACCACCGTCCCACTCCGACAGCACTTGATACCAGCCTGCCACACGGACCTGCCAGTTGACAGAATTCTCCCTTTTCAGCTGGGCTTGATTGGACTGGACTCTACATCTTGTGGAAGGGGCCAGGGTTTTAGTCGCAAACGGTTAACTAAATGCGGGCTCTTTTGACCCCTGAACGCCCCACCCCCCACGCACACAGTAGGGCCAGTGGCTGCCTGACTCCTCTAACAGCCAGGGATCCAGTGGCTTCCCCTGTGAACCCTGTTATGGGAGTTTCCCCAACTTAGGAGTGGTGACCTGAGATCCATCTGGAGTTCACACTGAGCTCTGGAGTGGGTGAAATTGGAATTACAGAAGCCCGGATGGTTTGTACTCAGATGGAAAGGCGGCATATTCTAGCCAACAGAACTCAGGCACCCCTTGCCCCGTTGTACTGTCTCCCAAATCAGAGGCATGAGTTGGTGACCCCGCCAGACTCCCACCCTATTGTGGTGAACCCGACATGTCTTCATGCAAGGAGCAGAGAAGCAAGGGTATCCGTCAGACCTGGCGTGTCGCTGACAAATAATGCCACGTGTTCCCCTGTCCCATCCCGGCAGTGCGTTCCCCCCGAAGAAGGAGCACAGAGCAGCAGTGACGCAGAGCAGAACCCACCCAGCACCTTTTCTGCACCTTTTCCAGGGACTTCCCTTTCCCCACCGCTGGGCCTCGGCCAACATTCATCAGCCTTCCCCACCCGTGTCTTTGCCCTTGGGCACGCTGCCTCCTGGCATGGCCTCCAGGAATTTCTGCCCTGCTCCTTGTCCCATCCCTTGCCCCTCCCAGGTTGATAATCGGGAGGCACTTGGAGGAACAAGAAGGGGGTAGGGTTCCTGGAGAAGGAATGGCACCCCAGTTACCTCTGGTCCTTCGTGCAGCAACTGAGTCACTGTCCCCGCAGGAAGGTTTACTCACACCTGGTCTTCTTTGCTTCCCAGGCTGGATGTGAAAACCCCAGCATTTCCCTGCACGTCATTGGCTTAAATGGACCCACCCACGATCTGGAGATGATGCCACCCGATGATCCACGGATGAGGTTTGCTTCCTTGTTTCTACTATGTTAAAAAAATAAGGCGAACGTTCATTTACGTGGTCTCTCCAGATTTATTTTACTGCTCTCTTAAACATCCAAGAAAAAGGTACATTGTCCAAAGCTTTGCTTACTGCTTCACGGTTCACTTTTCTGGAAAGGAATACGAGTCCAACCAGTACCACTATTTCTTTCCTTGGGAGCAGACTGCTCTCCCTGGGAGGCTGGGCTCCTCGGGAAGGGGCATGTCAGGTCAGCCGCAAGAGTCCAGCAGGGACACGTTGTCTCACACAGGCAGACGCTGGAGAACATCCATTGGATGAATGGATATAGCCTTAACCAAGAAAATCCACATAATCAGACTTTCTGTAAATGGTGCCCCATTTAAGAGATAACTTTAGAACAATGGCGTACTTTGGCAGCTCGAGGAGCTGGTGGCAAACCCCGCTCTAGTAACCCACTTCTCCTGGTTGGCAAGATAACCCGTGTAGGTGTTAGAGCATATTGACAAAGGTAAACTGGCCTGTTATCATTACCGTCTGGTTTGGGTAGATTTTTTTTTTTTTAATCAAAACTGCTGAGTAGGGTCTATCTAAGTGAAGTGGTCTGAGTATCACCAAAGTTTGAACAGCCTGGGGACTGAATAGACTTCCAGAACCCCCCATATCAGCAGTAAGCTTCTCTATGGGGGATATTGATGGGAGACTGAGAAAAAGGGGAGCCCACCGTACAGACACCAGACCCACTCGCCGATAGATCTCCGTAAGTCTAGATATGGGCCCAGTGAAGCCAAGAACGATTCATTCTGAGACTCAGAGGACACCCACCGCAAATTTTCCATAACCTCTAGCCCAGGCCTTTACTATCCAGTTACAGAACTCCACATTATTAGTCGCTTCTGGCAGCTTCTGGAAGGACAGGAGCTGTGGCCCCATCCGCTCCGACTCCTCCACAGGCCCTGCCCAGGGCTGGGCGCTCTGGCATTGGGTACTGCTGGTATTCTGTGGATGGTGTGGTCCTCTCCTGCGGTGACTTCCTTAGTAAGACCCTCAGAAGCGTGAGCCTGTGGAAAATTCTACAGAGATTCTTTTAACGCTTTCTTCTCCGTGGATAATAAAATGCTGTGAGGTCCTCAGGTACACAGACCAAGCACAGAATTCTGGGCTCTATAAATGGCTCCTCGCGGCCTCTCTCCCTGCCCAGGATTGGTCTCCTCAGTCATATCAGAGGGTCGCAATGTCCCCAGAGGCTAATGAAGCTGGCCCCCGAGCCACCGGTGCCTGGAGTCCCAGAGCCCTTGGTATATGCTGGTCAGGGGGGAGGGGGGGGTGTTGAGCTGATCTGGCTCATGTGCTTCTGCTGGGGTAGAAGAAAAGCTCCGGTCATCGCTCTGCCTCCTCTCCTGAAGATCCAATATTTCATTGTTTTCCTTTCAGCCCCCATCCCTGCCAAGCCTCCCGGGGCCTGGTCCAGCAAACTCACTGAATTAATATGGAAAGTCACCTGGAAAATTTAAGCCATCTGTTTGAGTTAATTGAAAATCTCATTTGGTCAATTTGGTGATGCTGTTTCCACAGGCCTGATTACCTTCAAGGACAATGAAACATTAGCCTCAGTCGGGGCTTGAAATTCAGACACTGGCTTCAGGTTCTCTGCTCTGATTTCCTAGGCTAAATGCAATCCCGTGCCTCACGTGCAACAGAAATCTGTAATATGCAAACGTCACGCTGTCTCATTCTCTCTCTCTGTCACACGGCCTTGAGATTTTTTCCAAAGAGAGCACAGGTATATCAGAAATCGTAGAATAAATTGTGAGCGAATGTTTATCGGGCATTTAGTTCACCAGCCGTTAGCGTGAGCGCCGCAAGCATCGTGGGGAACGAGACATGGAGCAGATGATGTAGGGCCCGGGGTGTAGATTGAACAAATCGTCACAAGCGAGTGGATAACTGCAGGCGTGCGAAGGGCCACCAAGCACGTGGGGTGTGGAGGAGGGGCCGAGCTACTGTGGGGGTGGCCGTGTCTCTCCCAACCTCAGCGCTACGACACATGGGGCCTGGTGACTCTTTGCTGTGGGGGGCACTGCGGGGTGTTTAGCGGGGCCCCAGCCCCACCCATCAGACGCCAGTAGCAAGCACCCCACCCTCAGTTGCGACAGTCCCCCGTCTTTGCCAAATGTCCCCACATGGAGAACCACTGGTTCAGAGTGAAGGATCTCGAGCCAACGCCTGCGTTCAGATCCGAGTCCTGGGACCCTGGGGAAGGTACGCAGACACGCTGCCTCAGTTTCCCCATCTGTAGAACGGAGATAAACATTACTGATAGAAGTGGTTGTAAAAACCAAAGGAAACAGTGCAGGTGGCACAGGGCTGGCTGTACGGTCACCCCGTCTTGTGGCGTGGTCCGTACTTCCTGTGGACTTGCTGGCAACCTTCCCCTTGAGAACTCAGCCTGACCTGTCCCCACAACCCCAGTTCTGCATGAACTGGTCAGGTTGCAGTTCTCCGGGCAAAGTAAAGGAATGTGTGTCGAAGATTTTATTTAACTCCTTAGCTAAGAAGGGAGCCAGTGAGGTGTTAGGACCAGTCTTGCTGGCATCGACAAAGCTAGGTCTGTGTGATCGGTGTAACAGAGAAGTGTGGGGGCAGGTTTGCTGGGTAACGGGTCTGGCAGGGCCCTGAACTGTGACCTTGGGGGATAGCTGGTCCACCTGCAAAAACCCAGGAGGGAAGTCTGCCCGGGCAGACTCCCCGGTTGCCTCAGAGGCCAAGCCAGGGGTTATGCTGGAAGAATACTGCTAGATCCTGTTCCCTCTTTCCAGGTTTCAAATACATTTTCTGAGAATCTCTAAATGACGTCACCAACTGGACACAGAACGGATGCCCCGATCTCCTTCCAAAATCCTACTGCCCGCGACGTCTGGCCCCCTTGGGTCCCCGTGTGCTCAGGCCTCTGACTTTCCTGGGGGATCTTCCCCTGGAGGGCCCGGCGTCAGAGGGCGTCCCCTCCCTCCCATCTCCTGGTGACCCCAGCTGAGGCTCTCCGGGACCACAGGCTTCCAGGCCCTCCCCGCCCCTCCTGCCCAACCCAGAAAGCCGTGAGCTATGTCAGACCGCCTGTTCCCTCTGCTGGCCTGCTGGTGGCTGGCTGTGCTTACATTCTTTTGTTCCCTTAAAATCATTAGCTGCTGAGGTCTGTTCTTCCGCACTGTTGACATATTCCAGGCCCTTCTGCTAGAAACATGCTCTGGGCGAGTAGCGGCAGGCAGGCACAGCTCACCAGACGGCCAGGGGCCAAAAACAGCTTCTACGTCAAGAAAGCCACCTGTCGTCTTTCTTCTTCCGAGGACCCAACCCTACCTGCCCACGCTAGAGCCACTGCACAGCTTCATCCCGCCTCTCGGCACCCCTCCTCAGATATGCTGGGCTCGCCCCCTTCTTGGGGCGCTTGCACCTGTGCTCCGTCTGCCTGGAAAGTTCCCCCGCATGGCTGAGGGGAGCACCCATGCACTGTCAGTCGCGATCAAAGTGTTCCTTCCTAGCAGTGTGGAGGTTCCTCAGAAAATTAAAAATAGACCTACCCTATGACCCAGCAATAGCACTGCTAGGAATTTACCCAGGGGATACAGGAGTACTGATGCATAGGGGCACCTGTACCCCAATGTTTATAGCAGCACTCTCAACAATACCCAAATTGTGGAAAGAGCCTAAATGTCCATCAACTGATGAATGGATAAAGAAATTGTGGTTTATATACACAACGGAATACTACATGGCAATGAGAAAGAATGAAATATGGCCTTTTGTAGCAACGTGGATGGAACTGGAGAGTGTGATGCTAAGTGAAATAAGCCGTACAGAGAAAGACAGATACCATATGGTTTCACTCTTATGTGGATCCTGAGAAACTTAACAGAAACCCATGGGGGAGGGGAAGGAAAAAAAAAAAAAGAGGTTAGAGTGGGAGAGAGCCAAAGCATAAGAGACTGTTAAAAACTGAGAACAAACTGAGGGTTGATGGGGGGTGGGAGGGAGGAGAGGGTGGGTGATGGGTATTGAGGAGGGCACCTTTTGGGATGAGCACTGGGTGTTGTATGGAAACCAATTTGACAATAAATTTCATATATTGAAAAAAAAAAAAGATTAACCAGGTATTTTGACATTGATATTTAAGTCACATCTCCTCTTTTTATTATGTTAATACTAGTTTATATTTATTAAAAAGTTCTGTTTAACAGAAAAAAAAAAAGTGTTCCTTCCTGAGCACTTCCCTAACAGCCGAGCCTGAGTCACAGCCCCACTCCCTCCTCCCCCGGCCTTACTTTCCTTCCTAGGGTCATCCCAGCAGGATATTCTGTGTGCTGTGTTCACCAAGTCCTTTCCCTGCCCAACAGCTGGAAGGAAGGTCCGCGAGCAGGGACTTGGGTCTGTTTTGTGCAACGCCCGCCCTCCCCTCCAGAGCAGTGCCTGCAACACAGGACAAGCTCAGGAAACCTTTGTTGAATGGGCCAGCGAGCTGAACAGGTAGCCAGGAAAATCCTACATTGATAGGATCCTCAACGACTGAGAGTTCTTTGGTTTTCTGGAACCTTTCTAAGAACCAAACCTTTAGAAATGTGTAGGCATTGGTGACATCGTGCCATTTCCACTATAGGATGCTGTTGGGGAGGCAGAACTTCAGCCGGGACTCCTTAACAAAAAGAAGGATTAACAAAAGGAAATCAGTTCATTAATGCGCATGGAGCCCGTCTTCAAAAAGCTCACCGAAAAGTGACTCAAAGCAGCAATTCAGAACTGCCACCCCTGTAGCATCTTCAACCAGGAACAGTAAATTTGCAGGGAATTAGCTGGACGAAGGGGAGCAGTTTTAGGTATTCGAGGACAGCAGATCATGGGAGGCAACCCCCAGAGGAAGGTCTATTTGCAGATTCCGCTGGTGCATCTCTGCGCTAAGAGTCTGTCTCCAGCCCAAGGAGAACGTGTCTCCTGCCTTTTTTCTGGGCTCACTCTTCTTCATTGCCTTCAGCTCAAAATAATTCGTATGTCAAAAAGGCATATCTTGAGGCAACATGTTCTGGCTTTCTTCAACTAGTCTAGGAAAGGTAAAAGTAAGAAACCTACCATGTGGAGGGTTTTAGGGAGGAGCGAAGGAGACCCACATCCTGCAAGGACCTAGGTGGGGAGAGACAACAAAGAAATGTATCCTATTACAAAAATTAAGTGCCACAGAGTAGACATTCTTTTTTTTTTTTTAAGTTTATTTATTTTGAGAGAGAGAGTGCAAGCGGAAGGAGGGGCAGAGAGAGAGGCAGAGAGAGAGAATCCCAAGCAGGCTCTGAGCGGTCAGTGCAGAGCCCAGTGTGGGCCTTGAACCCACGAACCATGAGATCATGACCTGAGCCGAAATCAAGATTCGGTTGCTCAATCGACTGAGCCACCCAGGCGCCCTGACATTGATTCTTTTAAGAGTTTTGCCAAAGGATGGAGAAATCCTCTCCAGGGAGGAGGGTCGGCAGGTGGAGGGGTCGGAGGTTTGGGCAGGATTTGGGACATTCCAGGATCCAGTCTTCAAGAGAAGTAAGGGAGCACAGGGGTCCCAGCATAGAGTGGGGAGCCCTGAAGCATCATCAGTCATGTGTTGCGGTTTGAACTGTAAAGCTGTGACCTCAGGGTTATTTATATTCTTTGCTCCTTCCAAACCGGACTTCTGGATTTGCTGGTGGGTTTTCACTCTTGCTTTTCCTTCTGCCCGTCTCCCCGGGAACAAGGATGTGGGCTTACAGCATGTACAGGACAGTGGCTGGGTCCAGGATGGCCCTAAAGGCTTTTGCAAGCTGTACACGTCTGAAGTAGCTCTAGTGCCCCCGTTCCCCAGATGTGAAGACTGAGAAATGCAGAGTTTAAGGAAGGTGTCTGAATCCACACAGAGTGTGGAAGGGGGTGCTGGGCCTCAAGCCAGGCGGGCTGGACAGCCTCACCTCCCTGAACAGCCTCCAGAGAGGTATGGAACATTCTAGAAGGTCCACTGGTCACTTTCAGCAGGCTGGTCAAGGAGCCACCAGGAGGAAGAAACAAGACACTTCATCTGTCAGCTGTCTGTCGTTTACACCACCCATTTCCAGATTCCTCCTGTTGTTTGCCTGCTAACCAGCCTGACCTCCCCTCCAACAGTTCTCAGATACAGGGAAGATTGAGTCTGGGCTTCCGGATCTTTCCAGTCGGCCAACACTTACTGACCCTGGTTTTGTGCCGCATGCTGTGTTAGGCACCCGGATGGCCTCTCCCATCGTGTCACCCACAGTCCAGAAAGCGGGACAGCTCGTGGTCCACGGCCGAAATGAAGTGTGGTGGGAGCCACGACACACGAGGTGGGAGGGACAGCAGCCCACAATGCGGCCCTCGGGCGCAGGACTCTCTGGGCCAAATTTGAGGCCGTCTTTAAGACGTTTACGTGAAAGGTAATTAGGGACCATGACCCCGCGGAGGCAGGGCTAAGGGAAGGGCAGCGGCGCCTTGACAAGCTGAGCTGTGTCCTGTGGGTGGAGACTTAGATGGAAATCATTACGCACCGCCCGCCCCATGGTTTTTACCATTCCCCACCCCGCCCCCCCGAAACCCAGCTGCTCTGATCCAACAAACGCGGCTGTGTCGTGCTGGTTTCCTGGGGACTTCCCAGGGCTGCGGGGCTGGGTGTTGAGTTAAGACGCAGCAGACACCCGCAGGACCTTTTCGAAGCCTTGTTGCGCTGTGCCAATACGTGTTTTTATTCTCCTCCGAATATCCATTCGGCCGTGGCACAGCCGGCGGCCTGTGCGCTCTTCCTGATTGCCAGACGGCCGCCGGCTGTCACACAATTGCACCGTGAGAAGGAGCCCAGTGGGTCCCTGACGCACCTGGGCGGGGACGCGGGCTCGCAAAAGGCTCAAAGGCGTCCTGCTTTCCTTGCGTTTTCTTCTACTTGAGCTCATTCGTTCATTCATTTTTGACCTCCGGTTCCAAGGACTTAGATGGGCTTAGCTCATGGAATCCCACCGCTGGTCTGTGCGAGGCCTCACTCTTTTTATTTCATTGTTCTTTTCAGGGAGTCCCTACTCCGTGCTCTCCTCGCCACATAGACACCCATGTTTCTTGGTCAGTTTCTGGCTTTTTGTTTGCTGAAATCGACTACTTTGTTCAATGCATTTTTCCTTTAAATTGTTTTTTTCTTTATTGTTTTTAACTTAATTCCACTATAGTTAACATGTAGTGTTTTATTAGTTTCGGGCGTGCAGTATGGTGATTCAGCACTTCTGTACATTATGCGGTGTTCATCAGTATCACTCTTTTTTTTCTTAAGTTTGTTTATTTATTTTGAGAGAGCGAGAGAGAGAAAGCACGAATGGGGGAGGGGCAGAGAGAGAGGGGGACAGAGAGAATCCCAAGCAGGTTCTGCTCTGCCAGTGCGGGGCTGGATGCGGGGCTCAGCGTCACGAACCAAGAGATCATGACCTGAGCCAAAACCAAGAGGCGGACGCTTAAATGCCTGAGCCACCCAGGCGCCCCAATAGAAGTGTCCTCTTAATGCCCATGACCTATTTCACTCATAACCCTGCCCACCTCCCCTCTGGTGACCACCAGTTTGTTCTCTATAGTTAAGAGGCTGTTTCTTGGTTTGTCTCTTTCTCTGTCTCTTCCCCTTTGCTCATTTGTTTTGCTTCTTAAATTCCACCGGTGAGTGTGAACTCCTGTGGTATTTGCCTTTCTCTGACTTATTCCACTCAGCATTGATACTGTAGCTCACCCATATCATTGCAAATGGCAAGATTTCATGCTTTTTTTGGCTGGATGACAGTCCACTGTGTATCTATGCCACATCTTCTTTATCCACTCATCAGTCAGTGGACCTTTGGGCTCTTTCCATACTTTGGCTATTGCAAACAACGCTGCAGTAAACATAGAGGTGTATGTACCCCTTTGAATTAGTGTTTTTATATTCTTTGGGCAAATGCCCACTTGTGCGATTACTGGATCCTAGGGTAGTTCTATTTTTAACTTTTTGAGGAAGCTCCATAGTGTTTTCCAGAGTGACTGCACCAGTTTGCAATCCCACCAACGGTGCATGAGGGTTTCTTTTTCACCACATGCTCACCAACACCTGTTGTTGCTTGTGTTGTTGCTTTTAGCCGCTCTGACAGGTGTGAGGTGGTATCTCAGTGTGGTTTTGATTTGTATTCCCCTGATGATGAGTGACGTTGAGCGTCTTTTCGTGCGTCTGCTGGCCATCTGGGTGTCTTCTTTGGAGAAGTGTCTGCTCCTGTCTTCTGCCCATTTTTTGGTGGGATCATTTGTTTCTTGCTTGTTGAGTAATATCAGTTCTTTATATATTTTGGATACTAACCCTTTATTGTCTATGTCATTTGCAAATATCTTCTCCCATTCCATAGGCTGTCATTGAGTTTTCTTGGTCGGTTCCTTTGCTGTGCAGAAGGTTTTCATTTGGATGTAGTCCCAGTAGTTTATTTTTGCTTCTGTTTCCCTTGCCTCCGGAGAACTGTCTATGAAGAGGCTGCTATGGCCAGTGTCAGAAACATTACTACATAGGCACCTATTTAAACATATTTGAGTCCCCCTTCTCTCCATTAATGTTAGTAAAACATGTGTTGCTGTTTATATGTATGCATGCACTTGTTTATACAAGTGACATTGTGATGTACATAGATACAGATACATAATAAACTTCTGTGTGTGTGTGTGTGTGTGTGTGTGTGTGTGTGTGTGTAGACCCTTTCCCCTCTTTTTCACTCAGCAGTATGTAAAGACCTAGCATATTTCTGTGTGTACATGCAGCTCTCTGCTTCTAACCGTGCACGTGGTCTAGATTTCTGCAAACCCTCGGGGCTTACGTTCTCAGGGCCTCCTCTGCCACCAGGTGCCTCTTCCACACATGACTACCCATGATAAACCCATGCCAACCAGCTAGGACACAGAGCCTTCTTTCTGGTCCATCTCTATAAAACAGGGACTCGTTGGGAGATTGGTATAGTGAATCCAATATAGTGGATTCGTCTTCTAGTCTTCTAGTCTTCTTGACTAAGAATTAGAGGGAAGACAGAGGTCATCAGAGCAATGCAAACATCACACAATAACAAGGTCCTCATTACTAGTGACCTCAGCCCCAGCCCCATCAACAACTATACTGCTGAACCACCATTGTCTCACCCCCCTCACCATCACCACTATCACCGCCATCACCGTAACCTTCACCCCCACCACCTCCATCACTTGCCTCTACGTGTCCTATTCTATAAATCCCTTCACGTTCAAAGCATATCGACTATTGAACAAGGACTCCACGGTCCCTAAGCTGGCACCTCTCTCACCTCCTTCTCCCTTCTCCTGACAGTGATCCCACATTATAACCAGCCCCTAAAATGGAAGGGAAAGGTTCCTCCATTGAAAGTGAAATCGTGGAAATCTACATCAAATAGTAATCTGTCTTGGAGCCACATCGCTTTCATATTCTGCAAAATGCAATTTGCCTGCAGATATTTTTACACAACCGTGTGACTCCTCTGAGGACCCGCTCAGATACGGAGCCAGACCCTTCATCACAGGCAGCATTTGGTATCTGGTGTTTCCGTTTGCTCAACAATGTCTTCTATTTAAAAACATCACTTTTTAAAAATTTCTCCCAAAATATTTTTTCTTCTCCGCCTTTATTCATGGAATGAACATTGCTGAGAAAATGCCAGAGTTAATTGCAGGCTCTTTATTTCGCGAGATAAACAGACCTTCTGTTCCCTTGCCCTTTGTTGCCCACAACTGTGAGAACCTTTGCCAGAATTTGGAATACCACAAAGTGACACAGCACATTAATCCCTGGGAGAGAGACAGTGCCCTGTTAATATTTTATGGCAAACAAATGGACTAATAAAAAATTCATATACTTCTCACCAGGAAGAGTCCGTGTATTTTGATCTGAAGGCACCTTTGGCTGCAGATTTTTGGGAAGCTGGCAGTGTCTTCTCAGCGAACTTGTGCTTTTCACCACGCCCTCCACCCCCATCCTCCGGGCAGACCCTTGACCTCCTTACAGTAGGGCAGTCCTTACCCCTCACTGAAATGAGGGGTTGTCTGTCTCCCCACAAACCGAGCCCCCCTACAACGAGAGTTTGGCTCTCTGTATTGCCAGCACCTGGGACCGTGTCTGCACAATGCTAAACCCTAACTAAATGCTCTTGGAATGAACAAATGTTATTCGTTGGCAGATAAAGTACTTTAGAATAACGAGAAAACTGGTAGCATTTCTTCTAGGAACCTTTATTTCCTATTAATGTTTTGGTGTCATGTTCTTTTTAAAATGCAATTTCTGGGGCACCTGGGTGGCTCAGTTGGCTAAGCGTCTCACTCTTGATTTCAGCTCAGGTCACGATCTCGCGGTTTGTGGGCTTGAACCTTGCATCAGGCTCTGCAGTGATGATGCGGAACCTACTGGGGATTCTTTCTCTCTCCCTCTCTCTCTGCCTGTGCTTTCTTTCTCTCTCTCTCTCTCAAAATAAGTTTTGAAAACACGCAGTGTCTAAGATTCTCAAAGTACGATCATCTGCTTTCTGTGATTATCAGAATGTTTCAGTGTCTCTCTTCATCTCGGCACTGGATCAATCCTTGTGTCTCTCAAAGGCCTGCTCTGTCTCGTCTGCTTACATCATTGTGCTTTAAACCCTGTTTTCTCCTCTCTTTTTACTGCAACCAACTTCTCTTTATTCCAGAACACCTTGTCTGCCTGCCAATACGTTTATTCACCCAGAGAACGTTTAGTAAAGGCAGATGTGGAGATGGAGATCTGTCATTCAGTGGCTCTTGGAGGTGTTCTCTCTGGTCTCCTGCTCGCCAGCATGTCACGTGGCTCACTTAGATCGTGGTTCCCAAACTCAAACACCACTGGAATTATCTGGGGGCCTCCTTCAGCCATAGACTGCTCAGCCCCGCCCACAGTGTTTTGGCCTCAGTGGGTCTGGGTTGAGGCCTGAGAATTTGTATTCCCAGCCTTCCCAGTATGCTGGTCTGGGGATAACACTTTGAGGACTGCTAACTTGGATAATCAAGCGTGGGTGCAGAGACTGTTTCTGCTACTGCCTTTGCCCCCTGCGGCAGAGGCATTGGCTGCTTCTGCCACAGAAGCCCCGTGTCGCCATTGCTGTCCGCTGCTGTCTCTGGGCGGGCCAGCCTCCCTGGAGTGTGGTGGCTGCAGGGGACGTGCTCTGCAACTCTGAGCCGGTGCACCCAGGACCTTGGAGACAGGCTCCCCGTCTCTGTCCGTACTTCCTTCCAGGCGCAATGGAATGGATTTGAAGGCACCTTTGGCTAGAGATTTGCGGGAATGGGGTGATGTTGATGTGCAACCCGGATTCATTGCCTGCACCGACACAAACAGGCCCCGTGGAAAGGCCAAGGCCAAGGGGGCTCAGAGTTCTCTGGGCACGCAGGCCTGCGTAACCTACGGCTATCCCATCACACAAAGTCAAGTCGCATTACTGTTGCTTCACTGACATTGACTTTCTTTCCCATTATAATGTCCTTCTGGATTCTCCTCGGTCAGTGCCTCCTCTCTCCTCTCGTGAGGCAGCGTGACTCAAGTCGTGAGGATTTTATGGGTTTCTTCTGTAGGTACCCGAGCCTTGGTCCTGGATCACAACTAATATGAGGCATGCCCTTTGCAGTGCCCACAAGGAGCTCCGGGCCCGGCTACTTGTCAAGAAGAATTGGTAATACACGGCAATTGAGATCAGATGGCACAGACCACAGGTTCAAGGAGGGAGGGGTGACCGTGGCCTCGTGGAGGATTCTGGGGGAGTCCCTTCCCGCCCCTGTTTTCAGCATCTGTAGTTGGGCCAGTGGTGCCCATAAACTGTGAGCAGAAGCGGGCAGTCTGGGACTTCTCATCTGGGGAAGACAGGCGTGGGGGTTCCTACTGTTGTGCCTTGTCTGTGAGCTACACAGCCCTAATGCGGAAATCTCTGTCCGGCATAAACAGCACACAGCCTAGGGCCCTCAGCACCTCTGCAGAGGGGGCACAGCGAAAACACAGTGGACGCACCATTCTCCTGGGAAAAGAGGTCTTGAGGGGGGACACATCTGGGACACAAATCGGCCAGGCCCCCAGGCTGGCCCCAAACACAGCTGTGGGGTCACCTGCCTGTGGACAGCCTCATAAAGGCCCCTGTTCTGTAAAATTCAGAAATCACAGAAGCTTCTCCTAGCCAAGCCCCCAAGAGAACTCAGCACATCAGAGCAATAGCTCTTGAGTATGGTTTCAAAAGAAGGAAAACTTCCTCCAGGATGTTTGGTCCTTTTTTTTTTTTTTTTTTTTTGAGAAGGACAGGGGACAAAATATGTATTCAGTTTGTTTATGTATGTTCTAATTAAAACTGTTCTGTTTGGGGAATAATTCGGCTGAGATCTTGAACGCCCTCTCCTGTCCCAGCGTGTCTGCCCCCGCCGGGCCGGGCCGGTTTGAGTCGCGAGCTGGACAGCTCCCTGCTCGGGCCGCACTGGCCTCGCTGGACAAAGAGAGAAACGCTTTCTGGATTCTGCAGACACGGTTTCTGCCTCAGGCAGTCCACACACTCGAAGTGTTCTGTCCTTGACAGGCCCCCTCTTGCCCGCTTTTCTTGTAATGTCGATTCATTGCTTCAGGAGCTTAAAAAAACACTCATTCTTGCACATCAGTGTGGCCAGAAGCACCCAGAGGAGCCGTGCCCACGTGCCTCCCGAGGGCAGGCGCCTCTCCCTACGTCCCCACAGGTACTCGTCGACAGACCCAGCCTCGTCCAGGTCACTCGGTGTTTGTCGACAACTCCGTGCGGTTGTCTTTTCTTAATTTTTATTTAGTTGTAACTTTCCATTTCCTTTTAATCAAAATGCTCCATATTAATGCTTAGAAGTAAAACCATGCAGAAGGGGTTACAGGGAACAACAGTCCCTCCCCACTCACCCAGCCCCAGATGGAGATGACCTTAACTCCTTGTATGGTTTTCCCCAACAGTAACCCTTGCGTCGTTAAATAATATGCTTATATATTTCATTTTTTATTTACTTGCTTTTATTAATTTATATTAATCAGTTTTACTATTTTTATTTATGCCTTATTTCTTAGGATACACAAGAAATGTGCATACCCCACCCCACGCCCTCCCACCTTCTCATTTATGTGCGTTTTAATTTCCTCTGTTGGTTACCTTTATTTTATTTTATTTTTTTAATGTTTATTCGTTTTTGAGAGAGAGAGCGTGCATGCGTGGGGGAGGGGCAGAGGGAGGGAAACACAGAATCCAAAGCAGGCTCCAGGCTCTGAGCTGTCAGCACAGAGCCCGACACGGGGCTCGAACCCACAAGCTGTGAGATCATGACCTGAGCCGAAGTCGGATGCTTAACTGACTGAGCCACCCAGGCACCCCTATTGGTTACCTTTAGAAACTTAAATAATATTCTTACCAGTTTCTTCTGTATTGCATTAACTACAGACAAGAATTCGCACCTCCCCAGTTTGAAAGATGAAGATATGGGTCCTGTCCTTTCCTCCAGGTCCCTCTCTGTCCCTGTCTCTCCCCTAGAAACTCTGTCATCTTTTTGTTAACGTTTCTGTCACTGAGATTGGTGGCATTTGCATTCTGTCCCGTGACCAGAACTAAATCTTACTACTACTCTGTACGTTGATTCTAAGAAGTTAAAATCAATAAATAGCACTGACTTTATCATAAGTAATTGTCTTTCATGCTAGAGGTGTGATGGGGCTGTGTGTCTTTTTGTTCAGCGTTTTTTCCTGGAGTTTTAAATTACTCTGTTTTTAACGTAAACTGTTTGATTTTTTCTTACTCTCATTCCTGTCCTCCCAAACTCCATTAGGTATTCTGCTGTATTGCCCTGTTCCCTAAACCTGTCCTCACAAGAACCCCCGCTGCCCACCCCGGTGTGGGCTGACTATTCTCTACCACGTCCTGGGACCTCCACTGCTGTCCCGAGTTGGAGCCACTGTTTTCTGGATCACATGCCATCTTCGTTCCTGATGACATTTTCATTAAATATTACATTATTATATACACTGGGGCACCTGGTGGTTCAGTGGGTTAAGCGTCGGACTCTTGACTTCAGCTCAGGTCATGATCTCACGGTTCGTGGGTTCGAGCCCTGCCTGGGGCTCTGTGCTGACAGTGCGGAGCCTGCTTGGGATTCTCTCTCTCTCTCTCTCTCTCTCTAAATGAATAAACTTTAAAAATCAAATAAATAAATTACTACGTAAACTATTTTGTTCTTATATAAACCATCGTGATTTAAGGCCAGATTTTCTGTGGTCCGATCACCAGTGTGACTGTTCCATCAAGGAAAGACCCGTAGCTCTGGTCTCCCATTAACAAGTCTTGGTGTAAATTCTTCTTGAGAGACTTCCTTTTCAAAACCATCTTGGCTATTTTTTTCCATTTCTTCTTCCATGTGAACTTTAGAATTCTTTTACTAGGTGATCTCTCTGCAAAAAAAAAAAAAAAAAACCTATTGGTCTTTCTGTTGGAATTAAATTTATTCCTTTAAAAAAAATTCAACATTCAGCACGTGTGATGCACCTTGCAGGGGCTGACAATACAGGAAGGAACAAGGCAGATGTGGTCTCTGCCCTCAGGAAGCTTACGTGGAATCAATTCCAGCCTTCCCAAGTGGATTATCATTTTGAAAAGTTTTTTTTTTTACCACATTTAGTTTCCTCTTCTGGAAACATAGTTTATATTCCTTTCCCTTTAGTGTTTCTTTCTGTTTCATCATGTATGATGTGTCTTACCTTTTGTTCATAATCTTCTCTGAAACAGGCTCCTGGAGAGCTCAGTCAGTTAAGTGTCCAACTTCGGCCCAGGTCATGATCTCACAGTTGGCGAGTTCAAGCCCCACATCAGGCTCTGTGCTGACAGCTCAGAGCCTGGAGCCTGCTTCGGATTCTGTGTCTCCCCCTCTCTCTGCCTCTCCCCTGCTTGTGCTCTGGCTGTCTCTGTCTGTCTTTCAAAAATAAATAAACATTAAAAAAAACTTATAATCTTCTCTAAAAGATTCACTAAATGTTTGTAATTCAAGGAAATAGGCACCCAATATTTTTTTTGTTTTGTTTTATCATGTTTTGTCACGTAATAATTACTTCTGATTGTTACTTCAAATTGGTTATCAAATCGATAGGTGTTTGGGACTAGTTACAGATGATTGATTTTCTGGATCATCTTCTTACATGCTAAACTTAAAAAAAAAAATGTTTATTTATTTTGAGAGCGGGGGGAGAGAGAGGGAATCCCAAGCAAGCTCCATGCTGTTAGCACAGAGCCCGACGCAGGGCTCAATCTCACGAACCATGAGATCTTGACCTGAGCCAAAACTAAGAGTCAGATGCTGACCCTTGGAGCCAGCCAGGCACCCCCATGCTAAGCTTTTAATTTTGAGTCTTTAATTTTTGATTCACTATGGGGTGTACTTAAGGACAAGATATCGGTCGTTAAAAACACACTGAAATTTAAATACCCCTTAGCCCTAGAACAGCAGAGAAATTTGCTATCAGCCTAAATTTTGACCCTTTGTCAAAACTTACTTCCTTATTAGTAGATTGTGGTGAGATTCCTCTCTTCTTAGGACTCAAAGATTCTATCAGAACATACTTAGGCATTTTATTAATCTCCCTGGCATGTGGAAAATCCTTTTAACCTGCGTATTCAGATCCTGTTTAATCCACGGAGATGCCTCTTCTGTGAGTTTTGGAGGTCATTCTGGTCCTGGCACTCTGGTTTCCCTGTGAGAAGTTCTTATGTCCTCGGAAGGGACAGTCCCCGCCCCTTCCTGTCGCCTCGGTGGCACCTTCCTCTGCCTTCTGGGAGAGCTTCCCCAGGTTTGCTCAGTTTCTCCTAGTCGGATTTCTCTCACTTTCAGGTTTGGTTTGCCTGCAGTCTCTCACCTCCTCCCCTCCATCTCACCCTGTATTTTTAGGGCTCCGTTCTGCCTTCACGTTTTCCGTGTGATCCCCCCTTTCCTTCCTTTGTGTTGCTTGATGACTCCACCTCAGGAAGGAGACATCCACCCACGCAATCTGGCAGCAGATGCGGCTGGGGGTTATTTTTGACTCTGAACTTTTGGGTGCTGCTTGAACCTTCTCCGATGAAATCGGAAGACAGAATCTAAACCGAATCCATTGTGCCTCTCTGCTGGCTGAGTTGAGAGTTTTCTTCTTTCTTCTGCCTTCTTTCGAATTTTTTTTTTTGACATCTAAGTCAGCAGGTGTCCATGAAAAGTCATGATTGTCTGCGACACCGAAGTAGCAAAGGTTTGACTTCCCACATTTCTGGCTGGTACGAGCGTGGTGTTCCCGAGGAAGGATAAGACACTGGGGAGCAGGATTATGTCCTGCTTCTGCTCGGCGACTGCTGTCTCATGGAGGGAAGCAAAGGTGGGCAAGCCATTGTGTGGTTTCACACACCTCCGTCGATTACGGATGCTGGAGATTTTCAGCACTCACTCCCGGTGGTATTGTGATTTTGCGTCTTTTTTGTGTCTTTACAGGCACGTTGACACAAAGTTGGTAAAGACCTCCTCACATTTGCCAAGCAGATGCCTCTGTGTGCTGGAAATCTCCATGGGCTCATGCCGTCCACACTGCTGAGGCCCTAAGTGTGTGCCATACGGTCCAACCCTCATAACCAACAGTAGCTTGACAGAGCCATGACCTTGGACCTTGACACTAGCCCTGCAGTCAGAATCTACCCATCTCTCCTGCATAAAACGGTCAGGCAAACCGCTTTAAAGTTAGAGGAAAATGGAAAATACATAAGGAACCAGGAGAACCTTTCTACTTATGGGTCTCTTCTTAGGGAAAGTTTCAGAAATGGGCAAACATTGTGTTTTCCTTTCCATTAACATATGGTGTCGCTATGAACCTCACGAAGCAAATAGTCATTCTTTCTAGAGTACCGCTTCTTTGTGAGGCTCTGTATCTCCTCGCCAGATGCTGCCAGCCTTTAAATTGCCCATCCTGAGCGATGCTTTATCTTTACGACTTGACTTGATTTTTTAAAATACCCTGAGCTTATCTGGCATGAAGCCTAGTCATGGATACAATTCATGGGATTAGGAGACGTTGGTTCGAGACGAGATGTTGCTGTACAGGTAATGAGACTGCTGTGTGTGGTTCTGAGGGACACTCGGGCGGAAGGCTCCCAAGTGTTTGATGGACAGCAACACGATGGGAGATCCTGGAATTGCCAAAACGTGAAGAAACACCACTTCCTTCTAGAAAGATATGTTATGGCATCTTTCTAGCGTCTTTGATAATTGTTTCAAGAGTTCTAAAAAATATTTCTCATTGCGTTTCATCACCATACAATCTCAAAGGGTGCCCTCAGTTTGTTTGAAATTCATATCACACCAATGAGGAGCTGAGGATTCAGGTTCCGTGTGCAGTGAGGTGTGGGAGCAAAGCCCTCAGGCATCTCTGAGGGACGCTGCATCTGCTTATTGGTCGGGGCCCCCGTGAGGATCCACACGACGAGGCAAAGCGGGTCCACGTGTAACTGACCCCATCTGCCGTGCAGTTATTTCTCCCTTTCTATGACATGTCTCCTATTACAAACTGGGAAATTAAAGGGAAAGACTTTCAGACTTGGCCTTTATGAAGATTGTTGGTGCAAAAGAACATCACAAAACCTAGAAAGACACATAATAGGATGCATGAATGTCTCCAACAAACGGAAACAAGAATGGGGTCCTCCCTCATTAGTATGGAGGCCGTGGGGAAAAAAAAAAATAGTCATTCCGGGAGATCTGACTTTTTCTTCCTTGATTTCATCCAGATGAAGTATGTTTGCTCATCACTGTGATGTCACACGCACACACCCTCAGTGCAAATGTCTGCATCCAAAAGGCCCCACAGTCCAGGAAAACAGGAGTTTGCCACATGCATCCCATGGCCCTTCAAGCTAGCAGTCTCTCTCCACCTTCTGTCAAACAGGGACCAAAGGATCATTCATGTTGTAATTTAAAAATAAGAAGTATTATATGGAGAGCAAGGGCTGAGCACAGACCCTGAGTTATTTTTTTTTTTAATTTGTTTAATGTTTATTTATTTTTGAGAGAGAGAGAGAGAGAGAGAGCACAAGTGGAGGAGGGGGAGAGAGGGAGACACAGAATCCGAAGCAGGCTCTAGGCTCTGAGCTGTCAGCACAGAGCCCGACATGAGGCTCAAACCCACGAACCGTGAGATTGTGACCTGAGCCGAAGTTGAACACTTAACCCACTGAGCCACCCCGGTGCCCCGACCCTGAGTTGTTTTTAAGGGCCAAGCTAAATAAATGTTTTCATGCCTACAAACATCTGGGGAGACGATCAAACCTAGCATTACGAGTCGGCTCCGGCATCCACAGAGGACTTGCCAAAAGGCCATGCTCCCCCCTCAGAGCAGGAGCCTGACCACATTGGGCGAGCGGGCAGATCCTATAAACACACAGAGCCAGGTCCCCGAGGCCCGTGGGCCTGCTGAGCAGGTGGTAGGAACAGATACAGCCCTATTTCCAAAACCACAGCAAGTTGAGAAGGTTGAAAATCATAAATGATGGATTATGCCTGAATGACATCCTCACCAGCCATGTCCCCAGGAGATTGGCCAAGACTTTGATGGGCAGTCCCCGGGCCTCCCCTCTCCCCGACGCAGAAGGTACCGGCCTGAGCCAGCTCTTGACTTAGGTTAAGTTATTGAAAGTTTTGATTGACAGGTGGATTCGAGAAATAGGGGACACAGCAATTCAATCTCCTGGTTAAACCAAAGCTTAGATGAAGACATCTGGTTCTTTAAGCCTTTCTGTTGAAAATAATCATCGGAGGTACTAAGGTCCCTTTTGAGCTTGCTGGGAATTGTCTCGTGAAGGTGCTGGAGGCTTTAGTGATAAAGGACCTTGTGAGGCCACAACGTAATCATTCCTAACAATAGATCTCATTATAGATATAGATGGGGTAGGTGATAGAACAAAGGTTAGCTGGCCTCTAGAACATTCTGGGAATTCACCTAGGGATAGTCTCTTTGCACTTGTTTTCTTCTTGTTCTCAAATGTATAGTTTCCCTCTAAGACTCCCAGTTTTGAAGGAACTCTGGGTGAATTGGTGAGTGAATTAATTGCTGAAAGCCCCAGCACCCCTTGTGCTAAGTACAGGGTGACCTAGAACAGTGTGACGTTTCAGGTTTGGGTAAAAGCAGGCGTGTGACATCTAGGGTATCCAACCAAATCTGCCTGATGCCCAGGGCCGTGAACCAATTTCCCTAATTAGCTGGCGACCGTCCCTGGGTGTTTTGCCTTCCCAGGAAAGGGAAGGGACGCACAGAGCCTTCCTCTGCGTGGCCCCGGGGTGCTCGCTCTGCCAGCCGCTCATGTGACCTTCTTCTCCGTCCCGTGAGCTGCAGTGGCGCGTTGGCCTGGGCTGTGGCTTGAAACCCAAGCCAGTAGGTCAGCACTAGCTGCAGCGTGACGCATAAGACCCGCGGAGCAGAAGCCACACGCTTCCCCCTCCGGGAGTCGTTGGGCCGCGCGCACTTTATCCGCAACCCTGGAGGGAGCAGCTGAGAAGGAACCGCGCTGTGTGGCTTACTTGGGCACGTCAGTGCCTTGGCTGTGCCCGCCACAGTTCGCGATCCGAGCACCTTCTTGAGAAACCCCATTTCAGGACCTCCCGGGACGAGTCCAGCCCGACAGGCCCCGGCCCTCGGCCCCGGCGTCCAGGGCTGGGCTGCGCCCGTCTCCTGGCTCCCACGGCCCCCGCAACGCTGCCAACCCCGTGTGTTTGCGTGTTTGCAGGGAGTACTACATCACCATGGTGAAGTGGGCCACCAGCACCAAGGTCGCGGTGAACTGGCTGAGCCGGGCGCAGAACGTGTCCCTTCTCACCCTCTGCGACGCCACCACCGGGGTCTGCACAAAGGTACGGGGAGGGAGGGGACAGGGGCCGATGGCAGGAAGCACGGGAGGCGGAAGGGAGGCGGCATTCCGGGGCGTCTGGGTCACCGTCCACAGACTGGCCGGAACCCGCCTGCCGGCCTCTGTTTTGGTGCCACCGTGTGGATGGATTGTGTACTGCGGCAGAAGTCAAGGCTGAGCCCTCCGCCACCGCAGGGGTCACGTCCTCAGACCTGTATGAGCTCCACAGCCCGTGATGTGTCAACCCCCTTTATCTGCGCCCACCGCATGCTCCGGACGAGCCTTCTCTTCATTTTCCAGTTGATATCAGAGAGGGGGAGGGGCAGCCTGAGCCCCCAGGACACGGGTGGAGCCGGCCCTGCCACCTGGCTTGCCTTGCCCACTTTCGGCGGACCTGGGGCTGGTGGCCCCTGGGGGGCCGCATCCGTCCCTGAAGGTCACCGGTGAGCCCAGCCGTGTTCCTGGGGGCTCAGGCTGACTTAATGTGTAGTTAGAGGAGGTGAACGTAGGGACGATACCATGGAAAGTACCAGAGGGAAGCGAACAAAGAATGAAAATCCAAGCCGAGGGGCGGCCGAGGGCGCGAGGCCTCCACACTTCCTCGTGAGCCCGAAGAGGCACACCCCCTCGTGCTAGGTGAGAAAAGGTCAATTATACTCCACGAATAATGCCCAGCAGGTCTTCCGGAAACTCCTTTTGGCCCTAAGTTTTTATTCCCCAGCTGGGGAGGGAGAGGGCTTGTAGAGCAGGTTCACCGTGGCCTGGGAGGCCCGGAAGCATCTCGCCGCATCAGGCGCCGTTTCCAGGTGCGCAGAGTGATCTGTTACCGAGCGGGACGTCCCCACGTGAGTCACCTGAGAGCAGACTCCAGGTGATCCCGTAGGCATATCGAGGGGGAGGAGGGAAGGAAGGAATAGACGCAGAGCCAGGAAGCCGGGAATGGTTGCTGATCTACACCCGCTGTCACCTCCGCCCCGACCCGCGCGAGTCCATCATGAGACTCCCTCCTGCCGACCGTACAGGACTCGGGGCTAGAGAACCCCTCCCTGGGCGTCCGGAGGCCGGACCAGCACCGGGAGCAGGCCCACGGCGTAGCTGGAACGCTGGTGTTTTTTGTTCTGTTTGGTCTTCCATTATGCGTCTTTCCACACGGTTCTGGGAGATCTACTTTTCGCTCCCGGGGTTGTTATTCAGGGCTGTGGCTTGAGAAATGTCCACACACCTGCACAGGTACACGCACAAAGCCCTACAACAAGGCAGCACTTCCGAGCAGGCCCACGCGTGGACTGACGGCCAAATATGGCAGAAGTACGCCATCTTCCACCGGATTCCCGCCCACCGTGGGTTTGTCCCCGTTGCCGGGGAGGGTGACGTTTTTCTTGTTCGGGGACACGCGTGTTTGGCGGTGAGCCACAACGGCGGGCCGGGATGCCTCCTCCCTGGGCGGGCCACGGCTCTGTGTGCCTGTGCAGCGACCGTGGAGGGGAATCGAATTGTTTCTGCGCTGTTGGTCACAGACACAAACCATGCAAAATCATCCTTTGTCTAATGCTCTTATTTCATTTCAGAAACACGAGGACGAAAGCGAAGCCTGGCTCCACAGACAGGTAGCTACCGCACGTTTGACTGGTCTTTTGTCTGCACCCGCCCCCAGATGCGCCACCACAGCGCTCTCCGAGTTTTCACAACACGATGGCTTCTCAAGCATTCAGTCCCTCAGTAGCCCCGCAGAGGTTTCCGGCCCTGGTGGGTGGTGGGGGCTGCTCGGCCGGCTCCTCCTTGCTCCCCGTGGCCCTTGTGCATGACTGGAGAGTCACAGAACCAAGGAAGTAAGACAGTTTGAAAACCACAGCTCTTGAGAACGTACGGGGCTTGGTGAGAACTCAGTTCTCAGCTAGATCGATGTCCTTGTGGCGAATTACAAGGAGTCCATAAACGCTGCCTCAACGTACTCGCTAAAACAGGCTGGTAGCCGTGCATCTCTCCTCATGATTCTGTGGCTGTCCCGTTGGAGGCACACCGTGCTGGGGTTCGGCGTGAGCTTTCACGGGAACCTGGCCTTCGGAGCCACCCCCGGCTTCCCGTCCTTACTCGGGCAAGACGCGCACGTTACACGGGCTCCGGGGTCTTGAGGTTTGAGGAGGTCGGGAGAGGCCGACGGGGACTCCCACTTCTGCAGCCAAAAACATTAAACTCCCGCAGAAAGCAAAGCTCTCAGGGCTGGTGTTTTGTCTCACTCCACACCCTGGCAAAGAACAGGTGAGAGTTTTGGAGGCTTCCTTCCTTCCTATCCAGCCTGCTGGGACGAAAGCAGTGTGAACATTTGTGGGGAAAAATCACACCAGATTGGAGTCTCGAGAATCGGGGTGAAGCGAGTGCCAACAGAATCCGGGGACAGAATAACGGTGGCTGGATGCGGACCCACGGGCGGGACTTCCCTAGCGGCGGAGTCAGCTGTCCTTCCCAGCCTCCCATCGGTTACGTCCAAGGCGGCAGCCTCATACACGGGCACACAAGCACACTCACTTTGAAATACTCCTCCTCGCCGGTCTTTTCCGAAAGAGGAATCGCCCGAATGCCCGATCTTGTTTCCTGTGTGTAAGCGTGGGTGCCACATCCAAGCTAAGAAAACTCCAAGAAAGAGAGCAGACCCCGAAACGTGAGCTGGGAGGTCATGCTGTGAAGTTGCCGAAAGCCCCCCTGGATCAGTGACAGGAGCGCAGAGAGCAAACACACGTGCTGGTGCCCCTCTTGTAGCAGACAGAACGTCAGAGAGCTTGACGTGAAAGCGAAGAAAAGCCATCATCTGTGTGGTCGTCTGATCGGCCAGTACTTTACGGATCAGACCAGACAGCGCCCAGGCTCAGTGGATCTCAAAACTGAACCAGGGACTTCTCCCAAGCCCTTGTCCGGCGGGTGTGGGGACGACCTTCCTTCTTATGGCTAAAGACATTCCACTGTACGGACAGACCACGGCTTGTTTATCTGTTGATGGGCATTGGGTTGTTTCTGCCCTTTGGCTGTCTTGAGCAGCGCGGCAAGAACCTTCTGCGGGGAGCCCAGAGCCGGACAAAGAGGCCGCCCGTTGTGTGATTCCATTAACACGAAATGTCCTGAATAAATGAGTTCACAGAAAGGGACGGCTGTTTGCTGGCTCCCCAGGCCGGGGGAGGGCGTTGGGGAGCAAATTTATGTGAATTTCACCCCAGTACAGTTTTTAAAAAAAAAACAAACAAAACCCAAATGGAAATGAATCCTCTGGAACAGCAGCTCTCAAAGATTCATGGGGTAGGAAGGTTGATGAGAGGTGGGCATGAATCCCACGTGTGGTAAATAGAAGTAACCCTAAGATATGTTCAGAAGACACGGACAGGTGTTTGGCTGTGGGCGGGGCTGGAGCACTGGCTGGGGGTCCTCGCGGTCTGGAGGCCAAGAGGCCGCCCGCTTTGCTGGTCTCTTCATCGTGGAGACGCCATCATCACCGGGATTTTTCTGTATTTATCAGCCTTGCTGCTCGTGGCCCACCTGAGAACACCAGCCACGCTCCAGACAGACAGCCTGGATGGCCTCGGGACAGCGGCTCTCTCCACGCAAAATCAAGTCGGCACTCAAAGCCACGTGGAGAATCACACTTTTACAATGTAGACTTGAAGGCATTTACCGAGCAAACCGCTAACATTTTTTAAACAGCCATTGAGAAATGTGTCGTGCCGTCTTGAGTTTAAGACGGCAGGTCCTGGGGCGCCTGGGTGGCGCAGTCGGTTAAGCGTCCGACTTCAGCCAGGTCACGATCTCGCGGTCCGTGAGTTCGAGCCCCGCGTCGGGCTCTGGCCTGATGGCTCAGAGCCTGGAGCCTGTTTCCGATTCTGTGTCTCCCTCTCTCTCTGCCCCTCCCCCGTTCATGCTCTGTCTCTCTCTGTCCCAAAAATAAATAAACGTTGAAGACGGCAGGTCCTATAGAGGACCTGTTCCAAGGTGGTGCTTTCCCCGCTCAGGGCCGGCGAGCGGCCCTGCCTGGGGAGTGTAGGGAGGCCCTGCTTTCTCCGGGTACCACTCCTCAGGCATCACGAACACAGCGCTCCAGGGCCAGTAGGAAGGTCTAGCTTCACCAGTTTCTCATGACGTTCAAAGAGATTTTTCACAAAGGGATTCGTGGACCCTGTTTTTCACACCCTTCAGGATATCACGAGGTCCTGGAGGGCAAGTTAGGAACCACCCAGTTTTCCTAGGAATATTCCAGAAGAATAGGCAGCTCCCCCCTGATGCATACACTCCATCACCACCACCCGTGACTTTGCAACGTCTGTCCTGATGTGGATCCACGCGGATTCGGTGTAGAGCCCTGGCCCCCGTCCTCTGGCTGAAGATGCGTCCTGTAGACCAACATCAGACGGTCTTTCTTCCTTTCCCAGAATTTTGGTTTTGTGATTTCAAACTCCAGGCTGGGAGACTGGACAAGGGGCGTGTCCGGAACCACTCTCTGGAAAGCATCGGCAGATGTGGTACCAACATTTCACAAAGACTCTCTCACCAGTAGAAAGGGCTCCTTCTTCACGGATCCTCTGCGCGTGGCATGGAGGTGGGGAGAGGGGGCATCGTGTGTGCCAGATTCCCTGTTACCGGGAGAGACCGGAGAGCTTCCCCCAGAAGCCCTGAGTGTCAGCACTGACATCTGGGTCTCCTCCTCAAAAACCAGTGCACTCTTCCACCAGGAATACATTTACTGCCCCAGAAAGCGGGTCTCAGGCTGAGGGCAGGTGCACAGTGCTCCCTGATGAATGTAAAGGTGACATCGAAATGATGAGGGCCCCCTCAGTATGAAAGCAAAGCGTCTGGCCGGAATTAATTATTTATTACCTTTGTTCAGAGTATTTTTCTCTGCCAAAAGTGCAAACACTTCCCCAGAAAACGGAGGCAATATTGCAGTATCTGCCCTGGGGCTTGGCAAATAAAAGTACATTTAAAAAGCCAGAGTCCCCACTCACTTTCCCATTGCCCCTGCTTCTAAATACCACGCCGCCAGCTCTAAATAGAAAAATAAATATTTGCAGATTAAAGGTTTCATTTTATTGCAAATATTCATGAAGATTAAATGTCATTTTAATCACATGTTAGTTTATTTCTCCGGGCGCATCACGCTGGCGTCTCCTCGCTCACTGCGGGGAAATGTGCGTTCCTGGCACCAGCTGGGGCCTATTTACCATTTGTTCTCGGCCGCGTGAGCGCGCGGCTCCTTGAATCAGAAAATATAGATCGTCGCCGACTAATTGGTGTTCACGGATGGAAACTTCCAAGCCGGAGCCGCAGAGATGCTGAGATGCCGCTGTAGCAAAATGCCTTTTCCCCCATCGGGGAGGTGGCCCGACCCCGGGGCCGTGGCCGCTCAGCTCTGGGGGGGCCGGGCAGGGATAGGGCAACACACTTCAGGCCTCGGCTTTGAATCCAGCCGAGAATTCCTTCCCCAGGGGAGAGCTGGGAATGCCCATTCCTCTCCGAGGAGAAGTGGCAAGAGACCCCAGCAAACGGGCCATCCGGCAAATGCCCGTGTGGCCTGCTCTTCTGGTTCAAGGTTCCTGGAAGGAACGTTTCCTGCACCTGCACCTTAGAATGAATAAAATGTGTCCTTGTTTGCTGTTCTGTTCTCTTTTTACTTGTCTCCCTGGCGGGCTATTCCGTGTTCTTTATTAAATTAAAGAACAAGGGGCGCCTGGGTGGCGCAGTCGGTTAAGCGTCCGGCTTCAGCCAGGTCACGATCTCGCGGTCCGTGAGTTCGAGCCCCGCGTCAGGCTCTGGGCTGATGGCTCGGAGCCTGGAGCCTGTTTCCGATTCTGTGTCTCCCTCTCTCTCTCTGCCCCTCCCCCGTTCATGCTCTGTCTCTCTCTGTCCCAAAAATAAATAAACGTTGAAAAAAAAGAAATTAAAAAAAAAAAGAAATTAAAGAACAAAAGACGGGACCGAACGTGGTAGAATTCGTTTTCAGGCACAAACTTGTGAGTGTTCGGGGTTCGCTTCTTCAAGGTGGAGGCGGGGGTGCCTGGACAGGTGCTGCCCTGGGCTCTGCTCTCACGAAGCCGCGGTGAGAGGGGCAGGTGCCCCGGGCGCTCTCCGTGCCGAGGTCCTGCCCCTCCCCGGGGCCTGCGACAAGCCCACTCCGCGCTCGGCGCCTTCCTGAAGTCTCTGCTGAATTCCTCATTGTTCCTCGGGAAACAGAAGCTTTGACTCGTGCTTCCCAAGGAGAGGAGAGGCCCCACTCACTGTTGATTCTTTCCACCGCACCCCCCATCACAAACGGCAGAGGAGATGGCTCTCAGGATGTATCGTCTGTGGTAGACCTTTTCCACACACGACGAAGCCTTTTCACACTCTGCTTTTGTCCGTAGAACGAGGAGCCGGTGTTCTCCAAGGACGGCCGGAAGTTCTTCTTCGTCAGAGCCATCCCACAGGGGGGACAAGGGAAATTCTATCACATCACCGTCTCGTCGTCCCAGGTAATCCCGACCGTTTCTAAAACTTCCCGCTGTGCTGGTGACAGCCTCTAGTGGGGACCACTCTGTGTGCCCTGATCATCTGCAAGGTCCCCAGAGTGAGCCCGGGTCCTTGAACTGGGAGGTGGTTTCCCCAAGGTGGGGCAGAATGGGGCGCTCGCAAAGCCCAGGGCTTGAGACGCTGGGTCGCACGTGTGCCCTTTCTGTTATGGCTCGAAAATGCGATGACACTTCGGGACCCCTGGGTGAGTCAGTCGGTTAAACGTCCGACTTCCGCTCAGGTCACGATCTCACAATTCGTGGGTTCAAGCCTCGCATCCGGCTCTGTGCTGACAGCTCGGAGCCTGGAGCCCATTTCAGATTCTGTGTCTCCCTCTCTCTCTGCCCCTCCCCCACACATACTCTGTCTTTCTCTCTCAAACATAAACATTAAAAAAATTTTTTTTTTAAATAACACTTCTGACAGTAGCATAGGGGGCTGTGGGACCCGGTGTCGGGGATGAGCCCTGGGACTCGGGTCTACTACTTTGTAGATGATCCTGTGCCCTCGACCCTCCCTCCCCGTCTGTTGTGCTGTCCCCGACCCTCTCTCCCAGGGACACGGGTCTAGTGCCTCACGGTGCGGTGTCCTAGGACATGCCGTCTTTGAGCCCGGTGTAGGCACTATGCCATTACTCTGCTCCCGCCTGCTGCCACTCACCTGATTCTGGGGTCTGGTGGCTTAGGACCAGGGCATCACTGAGCTTAATGTACGCGGATTCAGAACCGGAAGCAGAGATCTTGGTGAACGCTGTTTGTTGCAGACCTGTTGCCCCAGGAAGCTCAGGGCACTGAGTGTTTGGGGAGGGCTGCCTTCAGGAAGAAGGTGCAGAGAGGGCGTGGCATTTCTGTGACCATGACCCTCGTCTTCCGAGCGTGGATTCCATTTCTGAGAGAGCTTAAGTTATTTGGGGCCCAGGATAGGTGAATTAAAATTTGATTTTAAATAGTTATCAAAAATATCCTGTAGCTACTAATAGAAGACTCCTATTTAGGATTTGGGCCAAAAGACAATTTCAAAAGAACATGCTGAGGACGCCCCACCTAAGGGCAGGTGTGACACAGGGAACAGTAGCGGAGACCCAGCAGTGACCGTGGGGAGCCTGGTTCCCCGAGGCAAGGCTGCAGGGGCGTGAGTCTCCAGCCCAAGTGACCGCATGACTGACGGTGACTGCTCTCTGGCCGACTTTCCATTGGTCACTGTGGCACCAGAGTCCTGTTTCCACATTTTGGATCACATTAACCAAGATCGAAAACGTTTATGTGTTTGCATGTGGCCGTGTCCCTGAATTCATGCACAGAGTGCCCTGTTAACATCCCTGCAGGAAGCAGGCCCGCCTTCATCCAGGAGAGCACCCCCCTGGCCAGGAGCCCCTCAGGCCACCCCTGTCATCCACAATCCCCGCACCCCTGCTTCCCTGCTCCCCACAGGCTCTCCCTTCCCCTGAGACCCCCGTGGGCTCTGCCTGACTTAGTCACCATCCGATTCCCACCTGCCTCCCTGAGCACCTGCCCTCCAGCACAGCTGGCCGGTGCCTCACCCCGCACCTCCACACCGCGTTCCAGATCACGTCGTTCCTGTCGCGATGGCCGCACCTCCCTCCATTACGGTTTATTGTCAGAATTATTCCACTCTGGGAGGCATTTGGGGAGAGAGAGGGATTCGAACCGTCCTTGTAAATGATGGCAGAGAATGACAGACGCGTCTCCTCCCTCCCTCCTTCCCTCTCTCCTTCCTTCTCTACCTTCCTCCCTCCCTCCTTCCCTTCCTCTCTCCTTCCTGCCTTCCCCCCTCTTTTCCTGCCTTCCTTCCCTCTTCCTTCCCCTCTTCCTTCTTTTCTTCTTTCATCTCTTCCTCCCTCCTTCCCTCCTCCCTCCCTCCCTCCCTCCCTCCTTCCCTTCCTCTCTCCTTCCTGTCTTCCCCCCTCTTTTCCTTCCTTCCCCTCTTCCTTCCCCTCTTCCTTCTTTTCTTCTTTCATCTCTTCCTCCCTCCTTCCCTCCTCCCTCCCTCCCTCCCTCCCTCCTTCCCTTCCTCTCTCCTTCCTGCCTTCCCCCCTCTTTTCCTGCCTTCCTTCCCTCTTCCTTCCCCTCTTCCTTCTTTTCTTCTTTCATCTCTTCCTCCCTCCTTCCCTCCTCCCTCCCTCCCTCCCTCCCTCCTTCCCTTCCTCTCTCCTTCCTGTCTTCCCCCCTCTTTTCCTTCCTTCCCCTCTTCCTTCCCTCCTTCCTTCCTTCCCTCCCTCCCTTCCTCCCCCTCTCTTCCTGCCTTCCTTCCCCTTCCTTCCCCTCTTCCTTCTTCTTTCGTCTCTTCCTCCCTCCTTCCCTCCTCCTTCCCTTCCTCTCTCCTTCCTTCTCTACCTTCCTCCCTCCCTCCTTCCCTTCCTCTCTCCTTCCTGTCTTCCCCCCTCTTTTCCTGCCTTCCTTCCCCTCTTCCTTCCCTCCTTTCTTCCTTCCCTCCCTCCCTTCCTCCCCCTCTCTTCCTGCCTTCCTTCCCCTTCCTTCCCCTCTTGCTTCTTTTCTTCTTTCGTCTCTTCCTCCCTCCTTCCCTCCTCCCTCCCTCCCTCCCTCCCTCCTCCCTCCCCTCCGTCTATTTCCTTGTCCTGTTTCATACCCCCCCATATTCCTCTTTCCTCCCTCCCAGTCTTCCTGTAGTAATGACGCTGCTAATGAGATTCACAAATTTTACAAAACAGCATCAGCAGCATGTGCAGAGGGGCCATTGCTGCCTCTAGTGACACCCGTGTGTCATGGTTGGTGGCCCCGGCCGTCATGGCACCAGGTGACAAGTACCACGGACGTGGACTCTGGAGGAGGGGGAGGGCTAGGACCTGGGGGTGTCAGCCGAGGCTTTGTGGACGGGCTGGATGCAAGCCCCGGTCAGAGGAGAGGACTTGGGGGGGGACCCCACGGAGGGACTCAGGCTCACCAGCTCTGCCCTGTCCTGTCTGTGTTCCAGCCCAACAGCAGCAACGACAACATTCAGTCCATCACATCTGGAGACTGGGACGTCACCAAGATCCTGTCCTACGACGAGAAGCGGAACAAGATGTAAGTGGGGCGGGCCGCGGGGCCGGCAAGACCCTGGCGAAACGCGGCCCTTACTTCCGGTCAGACGACACTCACTAGGTTCTGTCTCCCAGCGGCCCCACCTCCAAAGTTGCCAGACACTGAGCAGAGGAAGCTGAGCGGCCGGCCCTGCGGGGTGACACAGGGGGACAGGCGGTGGCAGGACGGGTCTGTACTCCTTGTGAGCTCCAGGCCCCGTGCGGGGCGCGTTGTGACCGTTCTGTCCTTCGGCTCAGCAGTCCGGGGGAGGGAAGGGGGTCACTGCTTTCCCCGCTCCTAATGTAAATAAGCCGACACACAGAGCGGTTGAGTCGTTGACTGCGGCTTAGCCAGACGGTGACAGGGAGCCAGGATTCAGCTCCGACGGTGGAGGCCAGGCCCGGGATGCCGCTCGTCCTCCCTGGCGGTGGGACCAGGGCCCGGGTGCCCGCGCTCCAGTGGCAGACGAACACCACTGCCCCAGGCTTTACGTCTGGACTGGTGTCAAGGGTGCTCGGGTCCCGGCCCTCCGGGAGGCCAACGGCTTGTAAAGGGATGCCCACACCTGAGTCCACTTGTACACCGTCCTCGGCCCTTGGCGGAGCCCCGGTGAGGCCCCTGGGTGTGCGGCTCTCCCCGCCCGCGCCCGGGGCCGGGCCTGAGCGGGACAGGAGGTCCCGTCAGCACGCACGGGCAGAGTCCCAGGGAGCGTCTGCAGACAGAGCCCTGCAGGGGACGCGAGCCCACCCTGGGACCACTAATCCCTATTGTCCCCCCGGTCTTTGCAGCTACTTCCTGAGCACCGAGGACCTGCCTCGGAGGCGACAGCTCTACAGGTACGTGGGCCGGCCGCACGCGGGGCTCCGCCTTCAGAAGGCCTGGTGACTCGTGCGGGGACGCGGTACCCCCGGGGGAGGGGCGCAGGGGACTGCCACAGAGGCAGCTGTAAGGTCCGGAGACAAATAACGAGAAATGCGGAGGCCACCAAATTTGACGCTTGATTTTTCTGCGTTTGTCCAACGCAGGGGTGTTTGCTCCCCACCCCCGACGTACTTTCTCGTGTTGATAACCCAGCCTCTTTCTTCTCAACTTTATGCAAATGTGACATGGCGGGCTCATTCCCACGGGGGGGGGGGGCTGATGGGAGGCAAGTCGGCTCGGGCGTGCCCCGTGTCGGGCGGGGAGGAGGCCCTCTATGGGCTCCGCGTCGCCACCGTCTTGCTGTGACAGCGGTCAGATCTGGAACCCCAGACGAGGCAGAGGAAGGGTGCCGTCTGAACCCTGGAGAGGCGACTTCTTCCAGGGTCTGTTCTCCCTGGCATCAGGTCCTGTCACCTGCCCCAGTCACTGTTCCCACCGGGGAAAGCCTTGGGTTCTGAACTGGGATCACCAGACGTGGAAATAGCACAACCTCTTACCTCCTCCGTGTTTCCCAGACTAGAAGGTTGGTGGGTGCTGGTCACAGCCCGCAGGCACACCAGCCGCCCCGCGGGGACCCGAGGGCCCGAGGGGGTGACTCAGGCTGGATGGAGCCGACGCCTGGCTCCCCTCCCTGCCGTGGGGATGCTGGAGAATCCCTCTCAGGAGGACCAGCGTGTCCCCTCCCGCCCACCGGTGCGTGGGCTGAGGGCACAGAAGACCAGCACAGGGGAGTCCCTCTGGAGGGGAGAGAACTCTGGCAAACCCACGTGGTCACAGGCCCGCTGCTCCGTGTAGCCGGGCGTGCCTGCCAGCGTTACTTAGATCAGTCCTGTCACCCCAAGAATGAAGGGGTTCGAGGCGGACCGCCTCCCTTTTCCTCCGCCTTATGAATACCGTTAGAAGGCCGTCTTCTCCTGGGGGCGAGCTACCGTCACCCTTGTGGGCAGGTCTCCTGCGGGGCCTGTGGGGGGAGGGGACCTTCCCCGGCAAAGTGCTCAGGCAGGAACCCCCTCCAGGTATATGCAAAGCCTCCTCGGTATCTTCATCTTGGGGAACACATTCCAGGCCTTCTTGACGTGAGCTTGTGCTTGTTCCGCGTGGTCCCGGGGTTCCTGCTCCGCCTCCCCCCCCCCAACAAGTGAGAAGCTCCACGTCTCCGTGTGGCTCCGAAGCAGCCAGAGCCCGGTTCAGCCCATGCCCCTGGGGTTCCTGACGCGTCGTGCACCGGTGCTAGGTTCTCCTAGGAAATTCGGAGATTCGGAAGATGAGCTCCTGTTCTCAAAGAGCGGGCCGTCTTCTCAGACCAGAGATGTGGGTCCAAAGTACTAGATAATGGCACCAGGCACTGTGCGCCTTCCCCTTCCCAGCGGGGGCACGCACAGGCGCAGGTGACCAAGCGTGCACTGTCACGTGTGCACCCAGAGAGCACTTCCGAGGGGGGCCTGGCCGCCAGGGAAGGGGAGAACAGAGCAGAGCATTCGGGCCTTCCCGGGGGGGCGGGCGGGAGAAAGGCCCACCATGGAGCGTCAGGGACTCGCGAGCGCCCTTGAAAGGAGAGAAGCCACCAGCCCCGAAGGCCGAGCTGGGGGTTTGGACCCTGCGCCCTGGGCCGGTCTCCTCGCCGCCTGGGTTCACGCCCCGCCGTCTTTGTTCCTCCAGCGCCAGCACGGTGGGCAGCTTCAACAGGCAGTGCATGTCCTGTGACCTGGTGGAGAATTGCACCTACTTCAGTGCATCCTTCAGCCACAGCGCGGACTTCTTCCTCCTCAAGTGCGAAGGTAGGCTGCGGCCCTCTGGACCCGCCTCTACGTCAGCGCTGAGATCTGCGGGTGTCTCGGCAGGGGGGTGGTGGCAGTGGGAGCCCGTCCCAGACCAGGCAGGGACCCGCCCGGGTGGGCTCACGAGGGCAGGGTTACCGGACCGTCTCTGCGGTATATGGCTCATCAGGGCGTTTACCCGCTAGGCCACTTAATCCCAGAGTTCCTCCACATTCTCCAAACAAAAAGTCCTAGGAAGTAGATAAGTGTCCCACACGTTGACGAACCTTCGCCATTTATAAAGGTAATAAACTTCTCAAAGCTCAACTTCTTAAGCATATTTAAGGGTCGGGGTGATCTTGAAGTCTCAGGCAGAAAAGAAATTATCGTCCTATGACCTAACATGGGGGTAACTTATCCCAGAAAGTTCCTGATCACACCCGTCAGCATACACAAAACAGTGGGCATGTCCCACGGTGGAAAAACCAGTGTCTTTGAGTCTTGTCCTCGTATGTTGGAAGGACAAGGTCTGAATCCACAAATAAATACGGTTGTTACGAAGCGTGTCTCAAGAGCTCCTGAGACCACGTTGCTGCAGGTGGAACTGACTGGGACCAGGACCAATTCAGGCCCACGACTCGCGGGTGCAGAAGGTGGAATGTCTGTGAGAGCACTGTCTTTGCTGGCCTTCGCCAGCTGCACACCAGTGCGTGACCTCATCCCCTTTTTGTGAGTATCTTCCAAAATCGTGAAAAGCCAGGAAGACTCGGCCCCTTGACCACCACAGGCTCAGCCCCAGACGTTCTCCCAAGACGATGGGGAACCTCTGAATTACAACCGTAGCCACCCCCTCCCCCAGTCCCCTCGAAGGAAGGTGGTACCAAACTCCTCTTAGACGGCAAGTGGCCGAAAGAAGAGAGAGCCTAAGAACCAGTCCACTGGCTTCATCCGTCGACAGGAGGTTGGGTGATGCACAGGGAACCAGCATCAAGGTCTCCCGGCTACCGGGCCAGCGACACCTGCCGCCTTGTGGCAGGATCTTTGGGAAATTACAGCCTGGGAAAATGTAGGGTTTATGTGGCCAGGAAACCGACCCACTAGGAGCTGAGACAAGAGTCTGACCAGAGCTACACAATCACGCATCTGGAATCTTGTCCCCAGAAGGAAACACAGAAACATCATGATAAAATACAGAAGAGAAAAATCAAAGTGCATTTAAAGAACATCCCAGACAAGGATCCATCATTTAAAATCCATTTAAATATTGAGCATGTTGCCTTATCGTAAGGTAAGCTTAAACTGGCCCTCTTCTCTACAAAATTTCTCTGTATATATTTTTTGTATGATAACCTATTTTCTGGTGAAAGTAACTTGAATGCCCAAATTGACCTTTCCCCCAAAGCCTGACCAAACCCTCATTTTTAAAAAGGGACTTTCTAAAAGACAAAGAAACATAAATGTACAAAACCAATAGCAGCAAACTTTCAGAATCCAGATGCAATGATGAGAGACCACAGACTTAGCCGCAGTGAAAGCGAATCCCCATCCTGCGCTGAGGGACGGTTAACCCCGTGAGCGGTGGTGACGACTGTCATGGGGGTGAGACTTCAGAAGGGGATGATTACACCCAGTTTGATTGCTTGGGATTTTTGTGGGGGAAGAAGAATCAAGGGAAGATGAGGTGGCATTTCAGACGTGGGCAAGGGTGGGATTCAGAGTGTCGAGTGCAGTGTCATGGGGTGGGGGGAGGGGGATGCAGCGTGAGGAGGAGCGTTGGGCATGCTGAGATCGCGTGGAGGGTCCCCCCCCCACAGCCTGTGAGCCCCCATCGGTCCAGCAGAGGCATGCATTTAAGAAGTCCAATTTAACAACCAAAATTAATTCTCAGTGATTTTATTTTCCCCCATGTTTCTCGGCAGAGATTAAAGTGGACCCAAGCAGCATTGATTAAACTCCCTCCCCTGTGTTGCTTTCACACCCCAACGCTACGTAGCTACTCCAGAGATTCCTACGAACCTCTGACCAAAACAATGTGTCCCCCCCCCCCCCAGCTCTAGAGGCTCTCCTTCCCGGCTCCTGCGACACTTCGGGTAGATTAACATGGCCCCTAAGATGTAGCCAGAACAACAACAAGTCCTTCCCTTCTAGGCTGAAGAAAACGTAATGACAGTAGAGGATTCTCTGTGATTGGGGGAAGGGGAATCTGTGAACGCTCCCACACTCAGAAGGGCTCGGCCCATCGTGCAGGAGGAGGTTTGGACCAAGGGTTTACAACCGGGGCACGGCAGACACCCAGCGGCCAAAGCAAGGGCTTAATCAGAGCGGCCGCAGGCCGTCACGCTGGGAGAGTCCACAGGGCTGGGGACCACACAAGCGGCTGTAAGACCACAAAATTGAGATACCCCATCTAAACTCCTCCTGCTTTGCCTGCGGACCTTCCGCTGTGATGGGTTTTGCTGAGTTTATCTGCGATGGTTCTGTCCCTTAATTTACAGTGTCCCTCTGTCCCAGCTGATCGTCGCCCATCACTTGTCTGCAGTGAATGCTTGTCTGTGACTGGCCCTTCCATGCGTTGTCCTTCTCCTGGTGAGACCATAACCTCCACCCTCATCGTCACAGATTTCCTCTTAGTCTTATCATCTGGTGCCCTCTCCTGTGACACTTCCTTAACATTTATTCTGCGCTGTCTCAAGGCTTCTCAGTTCTGTATTTGTTTATAATTCTTAAGTTCTTAATTTTTATTAAGTATGTAAAACTTTTAAATGCATAAACTATTATCATACCTTTGCACACCATCGATTAAAATAGCACAGGAAAGGCAAGACTCCGAAATGTTTGCAGTGGTTACATCCACTCATTACCTAGCTGGGTCCCATCTCCCTGTGCCGGTATTTCTAGCAAAAAGTCATGGGTTTCAGATGGCCACTGAAGGCTTGCATGAAAAGTGCCTGTAAACCAGATGCAGTGGAACCTTGTAGAAACTCACCTACATAATAAGTACACAGATGTTTAGATTTCTTTTCCGATCTCTAGGGTCTAGCAGTGAAGCCAGATGCATTCAAAATACTGCATTACGATGTGACATCTTACAGCGATTTTCCAGAAAACCCAGCAAGCTTTCAGTTTCTACACATGCTGGTCTCCCCAATGACCCTGTAAGATGGGTGGTGATAGAAATACCTAAACTCTGTTCGGCTCTTCACAATTTGAAAAGTACATTCCTTATAATATTTGACGCTTATGTTTCCATTTCTGATTGCTTGCTATCTGTCTCTAACACAAAGAGATCTTAGAGTTCCCTACACTGAACATACTGTTCCACACTTGCACACTTGGTCTTTGATCGATCAATGGACGCCTGATTGATACATCCCCCAGACCTTCTTTCAGGCCAAGGGTTGATTTTTAAAAAAAAATTTTTTAATGTTTATTTATTTTTAAGAGATGGAGAGACAGAGTGTGAGTGGGGAAGGGGCAGAGAAAGAGAGGGAGATACAGAATCCGAAGCAGGCTCTGGGCTCTGAGCTGTCGGCACAGAGCCCGACGCGGGGTTTGAACCCACCAGCCGTGAGATCATGACCTGAACTGAAGTCGGACGCTTAACCGACTGAGCCACCCAGACGCCCCAGGCAAGGGTCAATTTTTATCAACCCTTGGGATGAACAAGCCCAGGCAGCGTGGGCACCTTCAGACCAGCATGTGTCACAGAAACTGTCACTGGTTCCTCAGCTGTCCTGGAGCACCCAGATCAGAAGTCAGGCTGCAGCTCCCACAGAGCTGTGACGTCCAACTTTGAGTCTTGGGTGACCCCAGTGTCATGTTTAAAGAAAAATTACCTCCTGTATTAGTTCCCCGGGGCTGCTGTAGCAAATGACCACAAGCTGGGTGGGCTTAACGCAGCAAAAATGTATACTCTCCCAGTTCTGGAGACCAGAAGTCTGAAAGCAAGTCGTCTGCAGGGCTGACTCCTCGTAGAGGCTCTGAGAGGGAACCTGCTCCATGCCTCCCTCCAGCTTCTGGTGCTGCCAGTGATCCTGGGTCTTCCCCACCTTGTAGATGTCTTACCTCGACCTCTGCCTCCACTGGCACGTGGCCCTGTGTCTCTGGGCCCCAGTTTCTCTCTCCTTGTAAGGACACCAACCACAGGTGAGGACCCACCTACTCCAGTCGACTTCATCTTAACTTGATTGCATTTACAAAGACCCTATTTCCAAATAAGGTCACATCCACAGGTATGGGGTTGGAACTGCAACATATCTTTCATGGGGAGATACAGTTGACCCACAGGACCTCCCTTCTGTGATTCCATTCACCTTCTTCTATAAGAAAGAGAGGAAAGGAACTGTTGTTGGTTTTCTCAGGGACACAAATTTAAGGGCAGCCACGTGAGACTTTGTGACAGAGACTGTTCCCAATGGCTTTACCACATTCTAGAAAGAGTGAGAGGGGCCTCTGCAGAAAGTGATAGTTTCCAAACCATGTTTTTGGAAGATAACGCTGGCATGTTGGCGGAAGAAGTGTACGTTTTCTCCAGAAATTCTTCCTCCATGTCAGAAAGTCAAATGAATACTCGAGTCACATGGAGCTTTGAAAAGTTGTTAGGAGGGGGCGCCTGGGTGGCGCAGTCGGTTAAGCGTCCGACTTCAGCCAGGTCACGATCTCGCGGTCCGTGAGTTCGAGCCCCGCGTCGGGCTCTGGGCTGATGACTCAGAGCCTGGAGCCTGTTTCCGATTCTGTGTCTCCCTCTCTCTCTGCCCCTCCCCCGTTCATGCTCTGTCTCTCTCTGTCCCAAAAATAAAATTAAAAAAATGTTGAAAAAAAAAAATTAAAAAAAAAAAAAAAAAAAAGAAAAGTTGTTAGGATTTTTCTCCTCCCCAGCTGAATTCATCCAGGAGAGCCACTGTGCGACTGAATCAAAGCACCCAGTTTACATAATTTGAGTTTTACAGTCATAGCCTCTCTTTAGAGAATTGGATTTTTCTCTTCAAACTGAATCCCAAGCACATGATTCATCTTCCTCCAAGTTTGTCAGAAGGACTCAGTCAGTCCTGTTTCCAAGAAACACCGAAACTTCACCAGGAAAATGGGACCTGTGCATGAATCAGACATTTGCTGTTTTATATCAAAAACAGTTTTCTATTTTTAAAAGTTAATAAATAAACTTCTTTTTCTTGGAACCAAACATGGTGGAACTCGAGCTTTTCGTCCTGTTCTGAGTGGAGAACCTTTGTTGTGAATCCTGCTGTGGTCTGGACTTCACCCCCCTTTGCTGTTAAGTTGTGATTTACGGAGCCATTTGCCAGTGGTTAAGACATTCGGCCATAGAGTCAGCGACTTGATTTATCAGGACGGCCTTCTCCATCTTGAAGTCAAATTGAAACAAAATATGTAAGCTTAAAATAAAGCGAGTGACTGTATCCCGATTACTGCTTTTCTTACTACTAAATGCTCGGGGCTCTATCATCACCATCGCTGCCATGGAGAAAGAGAAATCACAGAAATGGAGAGCAATGAAGGATGGAATTGGACAGACCTGGCTAGAAGCTGGGCCCCTCCACTCACTAGCTTCGTGATGTGGGCACGTTGGCTGGCCTTGCCAAACCCTCGACTTCCTCATCCTGAAAACTGGGGCCACAACAGTAGCTGTCTCACAAAGCTCTTGTCTGGATTCATGGAGGTAATGCACGTGAACTGCTTGGCATGATGTCCGAGGCACAGCAAATGCCTAATAAATGATAACTAATATTGTGACCACAGTCACCAGCGTCATCATCGTTACCTCAGTGATCAAAGGAGAGTGTCTTAGCCATCCTCCAGCTACTGACTCAGCATCCAGAAGGTGGGGCTAACATGACAGATGGTTACCTTCTGTGAAATTAGTGAAGCAGATCCCTTACTCGGTATTTCCAGATGTGAGTGGCCATCCTCATGCCTCACCAGGCTGTGCCAGAAGCCCTGGGTCTGCGCTCACACTAGCAGGATAGAAAGTTCCAGAAGTGACTGTAGTTGCCAGAGTCACAGAACCTTAGCTCACCCATGTGTGAGGCATGGAGGTGAAGTACCTGGTGACTTCAGAAGGGCAGATGCCTACAGGGCCCTCCACAGCTGGTTCTTGGTGGAAGTTAGGAAGGAACCAAATTTTCTTATTTTCATCAGCACTGGATATTTCCTCCTTCTGTGTCATTTCCCCTCTCCGCCTTTACTCCATCAGATGCCCAGTGCTCTCAGCTGCCCTGGCCATGTCCTGACCTTGAGGAATATAACAAAGGGGGAAATGTACACTGAGGCACTATATTAGTTCTCCATGAGTTTTAGTCAAAACAAAGCCATGAGTGGCAGGGATGAAAAATGGGTTTCAGCCTTGAAGGTCAACTCCTCCGCACTGGAAGTCTCTGGCTGCAGTGCTGTGCATAAGAAGGATGCCTCGGCCAAGTCCAGGCTCAGCAAGAAAGAGCCTCATGAGCGATTGATGGGTCATGTCTGCCACATGCAACAGGGAGGAGGTGAACAATTGATTGGTCATGTCTGCCACATGCAGCAGTGAGGGAGGAGGTGGTGCCCACCTACCACACATCTGTTCCTGGAGAGAGTGGAAAGCTATTAATCTTGACATCACTACAGAAAGTATCCCTAGGGAAGCTTGTGGCCTAAGGTTTCTGACTGAAAGACAACTCGGCCAGTCATACATCTTTTGAAGTAAGGAGAAGAAAGCTCCAGACCCCTCCAAAGTGGCCCCGGGGTGATGCCCATTCACACACAGTCCTTCAGTGTACACCTAAGCAGGTGCACCCTCTTACATCCCGGCCCATTCAATGTAGGCATGAAATACACTCTTCTACTGAAATTATTTCAGATAACTGTAAATGATAGTGCCAGAGCTAGAAAAATAATAATCTGCATCCTCGCTGATGAAACTATATTATTCGCTTCAAACATGGGGCAATACTGATGCCGTGCAACAAGATTTCGAAAGGGAAAAGCACGTAATCCTCTAGGCGTCTCTTATACCAAGTTTCCAAGCCATTAACCTGGGCGACCCTATTTTAATTTTGAGTTTGTCCAAGTGAATGTTTGGAACCAAGTTTGAGACTCCTTGGAGCGTTGCCAGCGTGTTTGTGAGGAAGAACATCTCTTCAATCTCTCAGACATTTTGAGCTACTCCCTCTGAGGCTGTGGGTACCAAGAACAAAGAGAGGGATTCTCGGGGCAGGTTGTATCATCAGTATAATTTACATGAATACTTTGGAAGATGCTAAACTCATCAGTAAAAGCTCCCAGACCCCAAGCAAGTCACTGAGCAGGAGCCTCGTTGCTCTTCAGTGACAACAAAACAAGCATCTCCCTCAGAAAGACACTTCCCACTTTCCCACTGGACACCTTCCCCATCATGGGGCAAATGTCTGAGCTGTTCCAGCACCAGGTGACAAGGTACCTTCTGCAAAATGAGAAGTCTTTCCTGACAGCATTCTACTTGAACTGTGCGTTGACAATAAATAATACCATTCGGTGCAACGATGGTGCCTCTGGGACCCACGTTCTCCTTTTATGCCCACTGACCCGACTCCAGCCAGCCACTTTGCTCCTGACCACCATCACATTTCCTAAAGCATCTTTTCCTTAAGGACAGTTTCCTGAGTACATATGTAAAATAGTAGAAGAAACATAAAATTAAAAAATAAATGGCACCACTGAGTCACCAGGAAGGGATTACCTGCAGACCAGAACATTGGAAAATTTTTGAAAAGTAAATAGAAATAGATCACACTGAGAGTTAATTCCAAAGTCCAAAGCCTAGGATGTGTATGTAGCATAAATGATGAAGGATGTAATTACAAAAAAAAAATTAAAAAACAATCGATAAAACAAAAAGACAACCTACAGAATGGGAGATGTTTGCAAATGGCATATCTGATAAATGGATCAGATATTAGTATCCAAAGCATATGGAGAACTGATACAAGTCAACACCCAAAAACAACCCAGTTACAAAATGTGCAGCAGATATGAAGAGACATCTCTCCAAATAAGACATCCAGATGGCCACTAGACACATGAAAAGATGCTCAACATCACTCGTCATCAGGGAAATGCAAATCAAAACTACAATGAGATATCATCCCACACCTGCCAGATTGGCTAAAATAAAAAACACAAGAAACAACAGGTGTTGGCAAGAATGTGGACAAAAAAGGAACCTTCGTGCACTGTTGCTGGGGTTATAAACAGGTGCATCCGCTGTGGAAAACAGCGTGGAGGGCCCTCAAAAATTTAAAAGTAGAACTACCCTACCATCCAGTAATCATACTACTGAGTATTTTCCCAAAAAAGGGGGAAAACATCAATTAGAAGGAATACATGTAGCTCTATTTTTATTGCAGCATTATTTACAATAGGCAAATTATGAAAGCAGCCCAAGAGTCCCTCAACTGATGAATGGGTAAAGAAGACGTGACATATATACACAATGGAATGTTACTCGGCCATGGAAAATAATGAAGTCTTGCCATTTGCAACAACATGCCTAGAGCTAGAGTGTATGATGCTAAGTGAAATAAGTCAGTCAGAGAAAGACAAATACCGTATGATTTTACTTATAGGTGGAATTTAAGAAACAAAACAAGTGAACTAAGAGACAAATGAAAGAGACAAAATGAAAAAAAAAAAAGAGAAGCAAACCAAGAAACAAACTCTTAACTACAGAGAACACACTGGTGGTTTCCAGAGGGGTCAGGTGGGGGTGGGTGAAGCAGGTGATGGGGATTAAGGAGGGCACTTGTGATGAGCACTGAGTGACATATGGAACTGTTGAGTCACTATATTGTACAGCTGAAACTAACATTAAACACTGCATGTTAACTATATTGGAATTAAAACTAAAAGCTTAATAAAAAAAAGAAGAAAAAGTAAATTGACTCATCAAAATATACACCCTCCCCTAATTTTTCTTAGTTCCAAAGAAAAACTGAATAGACGCAGTAATTATAAGCCCCAGTTTTCCAAGAAAACCCTGGATAATGCCTGACAAAGATCGATGGAGGCCTGACCTTTATTTTTAGTGCCCTTCTCTTCATTCTCAGAAGTGTCTTTGTTTGGGCAAAATTATGGACAGCATACCACCAAACAGGAATGCGGAAGATCCAGCAGGATTACCCAGAAGACCGCAACTGGATGGAGATGAACATTCCAGCAAAACTCGAAAGACATGAATACTAGATCCCAGAAATGCATTCTGCCATGTGGAGGTTCGAGGGGAGACTGGGAAGGATGAAGGGGAAAAAATAACCAAAGATATAATAGAAAAAAATCCCACCAAGCGTTGAGTCATTACAGAGGAAAGAGGTATTGAATGTCTTGTAAGAATTTGGGGAAAGCCAGGAAGTTAATTGCTCCTAATGAAATCTGATGATTCAGAGGTTAGAAATTACATAAGGTTATGGGACAGAAGGAAGGGTATGTGGAGGGTTTTCTCTTTTCTTTTTTCTTTCCTTTTCTCTTATTATTTTAAATACTCAGAGTAGTATCGGACTTCTCACTTTGAAACAACAGTTCAGGAAACAGCAGAACAGGTCCATAAACTGCTGCTGATGGAAAACGGTTTCTAAGTTTCAGTCCTGCCCATCCTGAGCTCTTGTTCATAAAATGGGCAGGAAGGGGTACCTGGGTGGCTCGGTTGGTTGAGAGTTTGACTTCAGCTCAGGTCATGATTTCACAGTTCATGAGTGTGAGCCCCGCATGGGACTCTGTGCTGACAACACAGAGCCCGCTTCAGATCCTCTGTCCCCCTCTGCCTGCCCCTCCCCCACTTCCACTCTCTCAAAAATAAACATTTAAAAAAATAAATAATAAAATAAAATAAAAATCAAATAAATAAATACAATGGGCAGGAAAAGGAATTTGGGAATGTTCAAATATGTAAAATATACCATTCACACATCTGCCCTGGAAAACAAAACAAAACAAAACAAAACAAAAAACAAAACAAAACTACACACAGAGGTGCTTAAACAAAAGAAAAGGGCTGGCCAAAGAGAAGTAAGAGGCGTATGATGAGCAAAGGAACTAAACTTTAACAATTATTGGATAAAATGTACTGCAGTTGTTCATGAGGATTCCTAAAACAAAAGTGCTTAAAAAACTAGAAGAAGCTTCTAGATGATTTCAGCCAGCTCTGGAAGGGCAGCTGTGCTCCAGCAGATGGGGTGTAGACCCACTGGTGGGGAGCAGGGGATGTGGGAGACCTGGGTGCCTGTGTGCTGAAGAATTAAGTGAACCCTTACCTTATACCACACACACACACACACACACACACACACACACACACTCACACACTCACACACTCACACCTCAAAATGGATTAAAGACTTCTACATAAGACCTGACACTGTAAAACCCCTAAAAGAACCCACGGGGGAAAGTTTTGTGCCATTGATCTTGTGTTTCACGGGTAGGACACCGAAAGCAAAATAAGAACAAAACATTTTAAAGATGGAAGCAAGGAAGCATTGGCACTACACTCCAAGAACTGTCACCTTAAACAATAGTGCTGGCACATTCTGACCACCAGTAAAACATCCATCCACTTCTACCCACGTTCCAATAGTAGGTGACATTTTGTTTTAAACCAGGAATGTTATCGAATTGCCTGGCACACATGAATTACAGGTATTAGATTGGAAACGTACAGCTGGCTTTCAACAAAAGTTTCCATTTTTGATAAAAAGAATTGATCCCAAACTTAATTAATTATTGATGCTAATGGAAAGGAAGAGGAATAAGGGGAAACAGATGCTTGTCTAGCCATGAGTTTTGGCTCCTCCCCTCCCTCACTGTTTAAGAGAACACTTGCAGGGCGCCTGGCTGGCTCAGTCCGTTAAGCGTCCGACTTCAGCTCAGGCATGATCTCAAGGTTTGTGAGTTCGAGCCCTGTGTCAGGCTCTGTGCTGACAGCTTGGAGCCTGGAGCCTCCCTCGGATTCTGTTTCCCTCTCTCTCTGCCCCTCTCCCTCCCTCCCTCCCTCTCTCTCTCTCCCCCTCCCTCTCTCTCTCTCAAAAATAAATAAACATGAAAAAAATTAAAAATATTTGCAAGTATTGGGGCGCCTGGGTGGCGCAGTCGGTTAAGCGTCCGACTTCAGCCAGGTCACGATCTCGTGGTCCGTGAGTTCGAGCCCCGCGTCAGGCTCTGGGCTGATGGCTCGGAGCCTGGAGCCTGTTTCCGATTCTGTGTCTCCCTCTCTCTCTGCCCCTCCTCCGTTCATGCTCTGTCTCTCTGTGTCCCAAAAATAAATAAACGTTGAAAAAAAAAATTATAAAAAAAAAATATTTGCAAGTATAGATGCTTGAGGGGACAGGAGGGAAGGTCAAGTGAACCCCACTTTGCAGATTATAACAGGGAGGGGCAGGGCATGGAGGGTGCTGGAGGGAACATCCCAAGTCTAAAAAGAACACCTGCCATTCTGCTGCAGTCAGTTGTCACCATTCAGAAGCTATTTAATTTCTGGATCTTACGGTATTCAAACAGAGCTTCAAAATCCATATTTTTATATAAAATTCGAATTTCTCAATGTTGGAAACCCACTAAAATTTGAAACGTATTCCTTCTGGCTAAGCAAACATTTGCAGGCCATATCCCATCCACAGGTGACAGTCTGACGTCTACAACCCACTGGATCGCCAAGGGGAGTTTCTCATAATCTCTCGGTCCCAGCTATGAGCTACCCTCTTGGTTGTCACTAAACAGCCAAAGCTTAAATAGCCAGAAGGAGCCATAAGTGAAGTGGATACGTTTCTATCTCAAGGATCCAAGCCTGGACCCTCATGAACCCACAACACTTTTTTTTTTTTTTTTTTAATTTTTTTTTTCAACGTTTATTTATTTTTGGGACAGAGAGAGACAGAGCATGAATGGGGGAGGGGCAGAGAGAGAGGGAGACAGAGAATTGGAAACAGGCTCCAGGCTCTGAGCCACCAGCCCAGAGCCTGACGCGGGGCTCGAACTCACGGACCGCGAGATCGTGACCTGGCTGAAGTCGGACGCTCAACCGACTGCGCCACCCAGGCGCCCCAACCCACAACACTTTTTAAAGCTGATCTGTAAGAATATTTTGAAGGTACTTGTACTTAATTCCTAGCTATCCAGCATGGTTGAGTAAGGCAGTTTTCGTGTTAATAAATTCTTCTCATTATACCATCCATAAGTTGTCTTCAAAGAGGTGAGGATATTTATCACTTACTCTGCTGGCTGTAAATTGATCTTTGCTGCTTCAGGGAGCTCTTTGACACTGTCGTTGCCTTCCATCATTGACTTGAACCATTGGCCCATGTGAGGAAGAAAGAAAGTTATCACAAAAAGGACTGTGGTGGTGGCTGACTCCCTTTTCCTTGCTTTGCTGTTGAGGAAACTGAGGCACAGAGCTGTTGAATGACTCAGGCAAACCGCACAGCCGGTTAGTAGTAGGAGCCCCAGACCCCACGCCATCTGACTACCGTCCTGGTGTTTCTGTAACACTGTTCTTCTCCTTTGCATCCTGATGAGCAAGCACCGTGGCTGGCCATCGAGAGTTTTGTGTGCTTGGTGCATTGCACCCAGAGAAGGAACCAAAGAGGCAAACCTGGATGAAGTGCTAAGGAGAAGGCGAAAGGCAAATCTCAGAAGTCACATTTTTACTCTCATAAGTTCCGTGGCTTTCAAGCACACCAGTTACAATAGCTTCAGACACGGGATGGCTCACATTTGCCTGAGAACACAGAAGATGGTGGCTTGAGCCACTTGTCCCACCCCCACCAGGAGGTTTGCATGCTGATAATGAATCACTGTTAAGGAGATGAGTCCACGAGAGACCTACAGTTAGGAGTTCAGCCCATGTCCAACGTGGAAATGCATACTACTGATAAGAATGGGAGCTGGGGCGCCTGGGTGGCGCAGTCGGTTAAGCGTCCGACTTCAGCCAGGTCACCATCTCGCGGTCCGTGAGTTCGAGCCCCGCGTCGGGCTCTGGGCTGATGGCTCAGAGCCTGGAGCCTGTTTCCGATTCTGTGTCTCCCTCTCTCTCTGCCCCTCCCCCGTTCATGCTCTGTCTCTCTCTGTCCCAAAAATAAATAAACGTTGAAAAAAAAAATTTAAAAAAAAATAAGTCAAACATGAACAACTGTTGTCTTCTTGCGTGTTGTCGACAGCAACAAAAAAGCCAATATGGCGGCAGAAAGCAGGGCAGTGGCCAGGAGGGTTGCAAAGGAGCTCGAAAAAGGAGCAAAACTTCTTACAAAGCACCTTCTTCAGGAAACGTGGGGCCAAATAAGTCAGCAATTCTCTAAAGGAGACAAAGTGGGATCATCCGTGTTCTTAAAATAGTCACATTCAAGGGAAGATGAGCAGAGGCATCTGGCTAAACGTTACATCTGCTTCCACTTCCGTTAACTTTTTTTCCCCCAGAAGAAGGTATTAGATTATGGTAGACAGCTATTGAATGATAATACAGCACTCCTAATGCATTTTTAAAAGCCCCCTGTTTTGTACTTCATAGCTTTGCATCCATACCGACCGAGACAAAATGCACGTGAATGTAGGGACTCCATGAACACAGAGTATCCGCTCTCCTGCCTGGTTTGTTCCTCAGCAGAACCATGAAGACATCGGAGACATTTCCCTAAGACATCGGAGACATTTCCCACCTCCCTCCTCCATCCAGTTCAACTATTGAGCAGCTAATGTATGCCTCTAGGTGCTGGGGAGCACAGAATCAGTCAGAGATCCTGCTTTGAGGGACTCATGTTGAGGGGGGAGCACCCATCCCAGAAATGGCATTTAATGTGGTTGGTGCTATTACTGGGATGTGTGCAGGGGGGCGTGAGAACCCAGGGAATTCTCTGTGTGCTAGGAACTTTGCTGGAGACCACCGTAGGCATTTGAGTAAGGCGTCGTCCGGGGTGCCTGGGTGGCTCGGTCGGTTAAGTGTCCCACTTTGACTCGGGTCCTGATCTCGCAGTCCGTGAGTTTGAACCCCGTGTCGGGCTCTGTGCTGACAGCTCGGAGCCTGAAGCCTGCTTCGGATTCCGTGTCTCCCTTTCTCTCTGCCCCTTCCCTTGTCGCTCGTGCGCTCTCTCCCTCTCCCTCTCTCTCTCTCTCTCTCAAAAATAAAATTAAAATTATTAAAATTTTTAAATACATAAAAATAAGTTTAAAAATGAATAAGGCATCGCCCTTGACCTCAGGGAAGTCACAGACATGTGGTGAGAGTCTGCCTAACAAAAATTTGTATATTTAGGGCATGGAGGCTGCTCTAAAAGCCTAGCAGTTCACCATCTCCCTTCCCACTAGCAGAGACCGCCCATTTTACAGATGAGAACGTTAAGACACTTTCTACATCTTGCCCAAAAGCACATAGCTAATTAGGGGCAGAGTCGGTAGGATCGGTATTTTTCCCACACCTGCCTTCTCCACGTGCCCGTGAACACCACTCTTGCTCTCTTGTGCATGGAGACAAACGAGCATTTTTGCTGATTGTTCTCCTCAAACGCTTCTTCCACAGCCGTGTAAATTGAGCCCTAGTGAAGCCTTAGACACAAGAGGGCACTGCAGCCCTGAATATTCACACCTGCCTTCCTAGGGCCGCTGTGGGGTCGGTGCAGCATCATCTCCCAGTGTCTGGTGCCCCCTCTGGTGTGGCAGTCCCACCACCCGCACTGCAGTAGTGTTCCCACCACCCCGTGGGGCTACGAAGGACAGAGCCGTCCAGACCGAGAAGCATTTCTCTGATGCTCGCTGTCTGCCAGATACGGACCGCAGGCCAGGCGTGCAGCGACGAGCAAGACGCAGAGGCCCTGCCCTCGAGTAGCCCAGAGTCTGGTGAAATCCACAACACTGTGAAACCCGTCAAAGGGGCCGAGCGTGGAGCAGGGAGCCCTCGAGAGCCTCGGCTGGGATGGGCTACCTCCCCCACGTCATGGGTGTGAACTGGTCCCTGTGCTCTAGGACTTTACTGGTGAGGAGACAGACACCACCGACTGGAGAATAATAAAGGGCAGACTGTAGCGAATTGTTTGGGAAAGACTATAAATGCTCTCTGTAGCCGGGAGAGAAAGCATCTGGTAACTGGCAAAACTTGGGGGGCCGGGGGGAAGGGCAGATGGTCCTTCCCAAGGAGGAAGCGGGAGGAAGTGACCCCTTTGTGCCTTGACTGCCTCATCTATAAAATTGAGATAATAATAGTACCTGCCTGGTAGGGTTGGGGCAAACATGGAAGTTTTGACTATTTATGAAGCACTCACAGTGGATGTTACTGTTGTTCGTCATTGACCATGTTATTGTTCATGATCATGATGACAGTGTTATTGATGATGATGGTGATGGTATCACTGTTGTGGCTGTTGTTGCCCCAGCTCTGGCTCATACCTGAGAGATGGGGCCTTCAACTATGGTCACTTTTCACTTTTCTCCTGTAGTGGGGAGAAGTTTCGCCTCTTGTTTCCGATGACTGGTGATGTGAATTTACATAGAGATCGGTTAATGATAGCTATTATGTTTCTATTCCCTGCAAAAATTAGACCAAGATGACCAAACTTTATCATGGAATGTGTCTGTAGACAAAGGATTTTTATTTCCTTTCTGTGTACAAGAAACGGTAGTTGTGGCCTCCACGGCTAGCTGAAACGGATGTTGAAGATCTGGGCCAGGATCTGGACCTTTGTAGGTGGTGTGGAAAGTGTGCATGGGACAGAGTACATCTTCATGCAGAGGGCAAGAGGGAGTCAGTCCTCAGAGCACAGAGCCCACATAGACCACCTTGACCGTTTCCACATTGAAACGAAATGAAGAAACACACAGATAATGAATCTTACCTTGCCTGGGCAGGCAGACCGCCGCCCCACGCACCTCCCAGATCTTAAGCATCAAGTTTCCGTCCCCCTTGAATCCCCAGCTGCTTACTGGGGAATGTTTCCATTATTAATAATTATGAATACCACCTTCTGTCTGTTTCACTCTTGCAATGACCAAGGACTACAAAGAATGTCTCCTTCATTTAGTCCTTCCAAATGCCACGGCTGTCCACATTATACACGTGAAGGGCCCACAGCTCAGAAGCCAGGGTCACATGGTCTTACATAGGCAGGAGCTCAGACAAGATGAAGGTTTATGCTCTTAACTAAATTTATTCATTGCAAAAATAATCATCAGTTATAGGCCTGGGAACTGAAGGGCCTGCTTTTGTTTTTGTTTTTTTGTCTTTGTTTTTTTTTTGTTTTATGTGATTTGGAACCATTGTCTGTAGTCAGAGGAAGATTCTAATGGGAATAGGCATGGGTTATGTGCCACAGAGGGACTTTGTTCTGATGGGGACCTGCTTGTTGTACATCATTGGCCTGGGGGCATCTCAAAATTTAGCTAAGTAACATGTATATGGGAAAGTTTCTTTGGGGGGAGGGGAAGGAGGGAATGTCTTATGCAAACAGGGTCAGTATGTATCATGTGTGGCTTTTCTGACAACAAAGTAAGACCTACCTCTGGGTCCCTATTGTGGGTTGGGTTGTATCCCACCCTCTCCCCAAAACGCAGATGGTAAAGTCCTAACCCCCGGAACTTCCAAATGTGACTTTATTTGGAAGTAGGATTGTTGTGTATGTAGTTAACTGAGATGAAGTCATTCTGGAATAAGGTGGCCCTTAATCCAAGGACTGGTGTGCTTATAAGAAGAGGAAAAGAGATGCAGACACACTAGGCAGAAGATGCCACGTGCTAATAGAGGCAGAGATTGGAATGATGCGTGTGTAGACCAAGGAGCCCCCGGGACCGATGGCCACCACCAGAAGCTGGAAGAGGCAAAGAAGGAGTGTCCCGGGCAGGTTCAGAGGGGACCGGGCCCCGCTGATGCCGTAGTCTCGGACTCCCAGCCTCCAGACTGTGAGACCGTAAATTCTGTTGTGTTAAGCCCACCTGTTGTTGGAACCTTGTTACGGCGGCCCTGGGAGAGGGACGCAGCCCCAGGGCAGGCCCCTCCAAACCCTTCCCCAACCGCCTAGAACCCCGGGCTGATTTCTTACCTCGGAGCAGTGGTTCTGAACGAGCAGCCCACAGACGTGGTGACACGTGCAGGTTCCACAGACCTGTGGACTCATAACCGCTGGAGCGGCACCCTCCGCACTCTGCCTGTCCAGGCCGTCCCGGCCGTTCCGGTGTAGCTAGAGTTTGAGCATTGGCGCCTGAGACGGAGTGTGAAATAGCATGTCCTTGCTTCCAAGAATGCTTCTCACATTCTTCGTTTTTCTGAAATCAAATGCATCTCAGTGTCTCTGGAAAATCTTAAATCACTGGTGTCTCTCGCATCATTTGTGTGTTAGAATCCATGAAAAATAGTGCATACAACATCCATCCAATATGCCTGTTCGTGTTGCTTGTTTAAGAAGCTCCAAGCGCCGTAGAAGTAATTCCTGGTGCTCTGGGATTTTACAGAAGTTTGTGTCCTGGCCATGGGAAGTGCACCGGGCACCTTGAGACGTGGGGTGACCTTCAGAAATGCCCCCCGGGAAGCATTTAAACCTTCCATTCGTCTCTGATGCACCGATGCATCGTCTCCGACGCTTCCGTTCGTCAGCTTGAGGCCCACCCTCTGGGTCCTACTCCCATGTAATCACTGTGACCTTCCTTCCCGCCGCTCCTGCTGGCCTTTCCGAAGGGCCTCTGGTCTCGAGGCTTTACTTCAAAGATACGCTACTCGCTCAGAGAGGGGCCCCCTGACTGCAGGAAGTGATGCATTTGGTTGATTTGTTTTCTTCCCTCTCTTCTGGAGGCATTTCCCTAGAAGCTTGCAGATCCCCCCCCCCTGCCCCCTGTCCCTGCCCGCTCAGAAACTGAGCCTCAGATAAAAACGGTGTGCGGTTAGGAGGCTGGTATTTAAGACAGAACATCTGTTCTGTCCCACTTTAACAACACGGCTACTAAAGCAGGAGAAAATTAATTAAAAGTGTCACTCATGTGGCTGTTCAAATTACATTTCTCCTTCTTCTCCACAGAGCATTCACGTATACGTTATAAAATGTTGTGGTGTCCTGAATCCTTAATTTTGTTTAAATTATTATAAATTGCTCACTGACACAACAAAAATGAGGAAATTGGGGAGACGAGATTTTAGTTGCACAGAGTTTGTATTTTTTTAGAGAGAGACAAAGCACGAGTGGGGCAGAGGGAAGTAGAGACTCCCAAGCAGTCTCCGTGCTCAGTGCAGAACCAGACGTAGGGCTCGATCTCACGACTGTGAGAGCATGACCTGAGCCAGAGTGAGAGTCAGATGCTCAACAGACCGAGCCACCCAGCACCCCTTCACAGTGTTTAAAGGATGAGTTTTGGTAACATGCTGTGGGTCAGTGTAAACACACACACACACACACACACACACACACACACACACACACACACAACATGTACTCCATTCTTGTAAAAGTATCACTGCTCTTTACCCTCCCTTCTCTCCCCAGTGTTGCTGACGTTTTCTAGAACAATGATGACCCATGTCCCAACTTGCATGTTGGTTTATTTTTCTCACTTTCCCCACCATGTCCATCCCAAAGCCAAGAAAGACTTTTATATTCACATTCCCACAAGATCCCCCAAGAGATCTTAGCGTTTTTAAGTTTGTTCATTTATTTAGAAAAGTGTTTCACCAGGGTGCTCCGTTTGTCGGGAGCTCAGCGGGCCATGCTCCTGAGATCCCTGCCCTTGATACATGTTCACAAAGGCAGTAATTCAAGGAGAAAGCAGTCAGTGTAAGGAAAGCAGTGAAACAGTTATTAAATATTCAGAGAACCGAGGGCTTACGTCTAGCTGGAGGGGGTCAGAAACGTTAGCTGAAATTAAGACACACTTGTGTAGGGAATGTTTTTAGATTCATAGAATGCCCGGGCAGAAGGAAGTGTACAGACTCTCTAACCCCAGCATTTTCTAATGTGGTTTAAGCGACAGAGCCCTTTCTTCAGAAGGAAACTTCTCACAGGGACGCCCAGCATGGCAATGGCGGCCCGTGAGGGCTCCCAGGAGCTCCCTTTGGAAACCTCTGGTCTAGTTCAGTTGCCTCATGTTGCAGATTAAATAAATGTGGGGGCAAAAGGGTCAAGTCATGAGAAGAGTCCACTGGAAGGAAATAAAAATCCGTTGTAGCAAGAGCCTTTGTGCAACAGCACAGGAAACACGTTTGGCTTATTTAAGTGGAGATTTTGGAGGTATTTCTATGCAAGACGCTTGCAGCATTGGCCTGCCTCAGATACTGAATAATCCTAACCTTAGTCCGATGAGAGAACGGTGCTTGGAAGGTTCTAGAAGGCCTCTTAGAATATGGTTTTTCTGTGGCAGACGCCTAAGAAATCTGCAACTCGGTCCTTGTTAGTCGACTTGGTTGTTGACGGTTGATGCAGTCAGCAAACTTGCAATGCCTCTGTGATAAAACTTAACTCTCGATTATCTTTCATACTTTTTAAAAACCAAGGTTAGTCTTTGTAACGGGTAATTGGCAACTTCGAGGTTATTCAAAAGAACGCTCCTCAGCCTCTGAACTGACGTCGCCCAACCTCACAGGTTCCTGAGGGTGCACCCTGTCAATGATTTCTTTACCCACCATTTAATCCGCAAATATCAGGCGGCTGCTTCCTGTGAACAAGACACGGTACGTGTCCCTATGTGGGAATTAAAGCTATGCTGAGAGCGTTTCCAAAATGCCAAATAGAGTGGAAAAATTAGACGTAAGTAATCGTTGGAACTCAGATTGGAACATACTTGGCTTTGGCCAAAATTCGTCACGGGACTTCTGGAATCGCAAGCAGGCAGGTGACGGGAAGCATTGTCACAGGTCTGATGGATGTGGCGATCCCTGCAGCTGCAGGAAGTGCACGGGAAGAGCCTCGAGTTGGAGCCGGAGACCCCGGTGGGGGTCCGGGCTCAGCCACACTCGGCACAAATGGAACAGCCAGTGCACGATGCATCATTTCCCCTGTGGTTTGCCTAATCTGGCAAAACGAGCCAGGCTGAGCTCCTTCCTTCCTTCCTTCTCTGGATTCTGTGAATTCTGCCAAACCCCTCACACCTTCCCCCAGGTTGATGCATACAGGGCATAAAAATGACGCCACGATTTCAACGCATAAGTCTTGAAACCTAAAGCTTTATGAGTCAACAACCCCAAGACACCAGCTGAATCTCAGCCATTGTCATGAGCCCTGAGTGTCACTCACAGTTTCTGGAGCAAGAGGTTACACGTGACCATACAAAGTCAACGTGACATTTTTCGCCATCGTTTGTGAGTGTGTAAAACAACCCATTGATTTCTACAAACCCCGCTGAGTGATTCACTTAGGCTGCTGCATGGACGGAAGTGTGACCTCATCCAAGGTCCCCAGACGCACAGAATTAGACGGAAGCAAAACCCAGTGCTGTGGGGTGTGGCAGGTAGACCCCCCCAAATGCCAGGGTTTATGCCAGCGATCACAGGTCTCAAAATCAAACAGCAACAAAATCTGTCTGCCGCGTCGACTAGGAAATACTGTCTCTAGGACAAATATGTTAATCATCCACGATAGCACCGGTAGCTTGGCTAGGTCCCTGTTTAGCAGTATGATAATATCGCCTCCATGTATAAACTCTGCGTAGCCGGCATACATAATGCATGAGCTGGCAAATAAAGAGATCTGGATTCCGTGCGCTGAGGAGCCGCGCCGACTGTCTCGACCAGAGCCTTCGCCTTTTCTCGCACTCCCAGCAGCTGGTTTTGAGACCATTCATCAGTGCCCCCGCCATGCGCAGTGAACTCCATTGTCCGCACGCCGTGGGTTTAGCCCTGCTTGGAAATTATCTGTCACATAAACATCCTCCAAGGATGGAGAGGAGAGGGAGGAAGACAAACACTGTCTCGGTGAATTTTTTTTTTTTTTTTATTGTGATGATTTTTTTTTTTCGTTTCCAGTTTTGTGTCCTTTTTAGTCACTTCATTTGCATGTGTAATTGTCACTTTTCCCCATGCAGTCAAGCAAGTGTAAATGAACGTTCTGGCATAAACGGCACCAGAAACCAGAAGCGCAAACGTGAAGATTTTTCTGTTTGCACGTCTATTGCGTAATTTAGTCTTTTCTTTGTGAAATCTGAATGCTTCGCCTCTGACCGCCGGGACTCTGTGGGTCAAAACTCCCATACGCATTGGTTGTGGATTTGCTTGCTACGGTTTATTTTTTATCTCCCCTCAGGAACAATGTGCATTTGGAAGTCAGATATCTCACTTGAGCCAAAATGGTCTCGGTCACTAACCAAAGTTTTTAGAAAACCAAATGTTGTTTATATGTCTTCGTAAGCAAAGGCCAAGCAAATAGAATGAGCTTTCTCTGTCGGCGAACGCACGGTTCTGCATCTGGGTTTGACAATTTTTTTTTAATGTTTATTTATTTTTGAGACAATGTGAGAGACAGTGCAAGCAGCAGAGGGGCAGACAGAGGGAGACACAGAATCCGAAGCGGGCTCCAGGCTCCGAGCTGTCAGCCCAGAGCCCGACGCAGGGCTCGAACTCATGAACCGTGAGATCATGACCTGAGCCGAAGTTGGATTCTTAACCGACTGAGCCACTCAGGTGCCCCTCTGCATCTGGGTTTGAACATATTAGCGCTCTCACTGCATGTTCCAGGGGTCCACCAGCTATGACACAGGCTTACCCACCAGGGACTTCAGAAATATCAGGACAGGACAAAGAGAATCGTGATAAATGTTTTTACATCTACCCATCATGTTCATAAGCGTGTGCGCCGTGTGAATGTCAGAGTGCACGCGGAAGGGGATGGCAGTACACACGCGTGTACAGAATGGGAAATGGACTATTTCACCCAGTTGCAGAGAGGAATTTGCAGTGAGGTATAACCGTATGCTTTCAAAAGCATGCCCCCTGTCCTAAGACCAGACAAAACTGTCCAGATCCCAGAAGGCCAGGCTGAGAGGGAGCAGAGCAGTGATATTCACTCTCTTCTGCCCTCCTTGGCTTCCACTTTGGGCTGAAAGTAGAATCTCCTTCTCGGTCCGGGTCTAGACTGTCGCCTCGGCCTCTTGCCAGTGTCTGCATTTCAGAGGGAGGCTCCGGTCGTACAATTCCTATCTCCGGAGTAGGGTATGCCAGCCTCACAGAGGGACACGGAGGCAGTGTCACCCCAACACCCGGCACAGGTCCTGGCAAGTAGTGGGCGCCCAAAAGTGGTCGTAGCAGCCTTTGACACTCGTACTAAGAGTAGACCTTGACAAGCCCATACAGTAAAACCTTGGTTTGTGAGCACAATTTGTTCCGGAAACATGCTTGTAAATCCAAAGCTCTTGTATATCAAAGCAAATTTCCCCAGAAGAAATCATGGAAACTCAGATGATTCGTTTCACAACCCAAAAATATTCATTAAAAAACGATTACAATACCTTAATATAATACAAGATACTATAGAAAATACAAAATATAGGGGCGCCTGGGTGGCGCAGTCGGTTAAGCGTCCGACTTCAGCCAGGTCACGATCTCGCGGTCCGTGAGTTCGAGCCCCGCGTCAGGCTCTGGGCTGATGGCTCAGAGCCTGGAGCCTGGAGCCTGTTTCCGATTCTGTGTCTCCCTCTCTCTCTGCCCCTCCCCCGTTCATGCTCTGTCTCTCTCTGTCCCAAAAATAAATAAACGTTGAAAAAAAAAATTAAAAAAAAAAAGAAAATACAAAATATAAAGAGAAAAACGAATTAACTTGCACTTACCTTTGAAAACCTTCGTGGCTGGTGTGAGGGAGACAAGAGAGAGGAGGGCTATTGTGTAGGACAACTTTCAGTATCACTAACCATCACTGCTGTCGATTGGCTCAATGAAATCTTTTCTGCACGGAGGCCATTGTATATGTTCGCACGGATGTTGACTACAGTACGGTATTAATAAACTCTTGTCATAGACTGTATTTAATGTTACTGGCAATAAGGCAGCCGAGGAAAGGGTCTATATCTGCAGGCGGCCTCACCTAGAATGAAGCAAAGCCTTCTTCAGGTTACTCTTGTCTGGAAAAGCAAAGGACCGTCCATAGGTGCTTGGAGGTGACAAAAAATACACCAGTGCCAGTTGGGGGCACCTTCCAACGTTCTGAAAAGTCAGGGATTTCTGCCAAACACCACCTCCTGAGACCAGCATCTGAGCATGGGAGACGATCACCCACAACCCCACAGGGAGTGAGAGAGAGAAAGAGAGAAGAACCATTGGCTCAGTTGTGATCACACGGCATCTGGCATCACATACGACTTGTGTTGCGCAACATCACTCCTCTATAAAGTTAAGATTTGTTAGAAATGTTTGCTCGTCTTGCGGAACACTCACAGAACACGTGACTCAAAATCCAGGCTTGACTGTCTTCTGCACGTGAGACCCAGAGGAGAAAAGGCGCAGAGCTGGAACCAGGGCAGGCTCCCCAACCACGTCCCCGCCTGCGGGAGTCAACTTGCTCACCTCTGAACCGTGTGCCTTCTGGTGATTTTGCTTATGCCATGGCATCAAAGCCTATTTTTGTGCATTTTGTATTTTGTCCTGGTCTATTTTGTTCTAGACAGTGAGTCCCTGACAGCAAATACTTTGTCTGTTTCTGGCCGTTTCCCCTAGACCTGGCAGCGTGCCATGCACACATGGAATCTCTATGTATGTTTGTCGCATTGAATTACACGCAAAGCGAAAAGAAGCCGTGAACAGGAGTTGTCAGAGTCACCGTTGAGCAGAGTCCTGTAGGGTTCTGGCTGTCTGTAAAGCAAAAAGCCAGATTTTCCAAGTTTCAGTCACAATAACGTGTGCACGGATAACAGAGAGGCAGTGACAACATAGCCAAGAGCTTTGTACTGTACAAAACAACGCGTTTAATCAGTGAGGTGTTGGTTGTATGTGCATTAGATTTTTTTGGCAGAAGAGGAAGGAAGACCAGTTTCAAACTTCAGTGAGTCCCTCCTAAGACTCGTTAGTAAACGTGTTCTTGTTTACAGTGGGTGTAGGGATCTCCCTTTTTGTGATAAGCTCTCCCCAAATCCTGCGTATGCTGTTAGTGTATTGGGCGTGTCCCTTCTCTTCTGAGAGAAATCGTAGGTGAACGCTAGCCCAGGTCTGATAAAAGTATCACATAGTCTAAGCATCTTATTCCAAATTGAGAATCCCCTGCTTTTTCTTTCTTTCTTATGAGAAAATTGTTTGTGGTTTAGGTGTGTTTCTCTTTTTTTTTTTTTTTTTAATTTATTTTTGAGAGACAGAGACAGAGCACGAGTGGGGGTGGGGCGGAGAGGGAGACACAGAGTCCGAAGCAGGCTCCAGGCTCCGAGCCGTCAGCACAGAGCCCGACGCGGGGCTCGAACTCACCAACCGTGAGATCATGACCTAAGCTGAAGTCGGATGCTCAACCGACTGAGCCACCCAGGCGCCCCAAGGTGGGTTTCTAAATCACCTGCCAATTTTGAGGAGCCTGACCACCATAGAAATCTCAAACCCGTTTGGGTAATCTTAAAACCCACCTAGGGCATTTTCTCCCAGAAGAGGGTCTGACCTTCACGCAGGATCTGGAAGGTTAGAATCGGTAGGTTTAAATTATACACAGGGGCTGCTTTTTAACTTCTGTGTCCTCTTTAAACGTACTTCTTGTGTGTTTTGTTTCTGTTTGGCTATTCTAAAGAATCTTGTATATTAAAACAGTGGTGAATACAGCACAGTTGTGGTGTGGCTCTCAAGGAAAAGAACACCATTCAACCCTTATAGACGGAGGCAGTTACGCTTAGCACTTAGAGAAAAGGTGGGTGGGGGCTGAGGGGTGACCACGTACCCACAGAGAGCCAAAAAGCTGGATTCTACAACACGGAGACGTGGGATGGGCTTAAGAGATCCTTCCTTAGCCTGATTTCAGTGTGCTGCCTCGATATGTCATGGCCAAGTATATGCTGAAAAGGTCTTTGTTCGTTAGCCATTAATCCATTCGGCAAGCATTTTGTATACAGCGCTGAGTCCCAGATTCTGAATAGGCACCGGGGACCCAGATTTCCAGCATGAGGATTTCAGATTGTGTGTGTCTGTCTGTCTGTCTTCTGTTCTCTGGGGGTGTGGTGGGAACCTGGTAGGAGCAGTTACATTTTTTTTTTTTTTTTTTTCATTTCAATTCGGCACAGCAATTGCTACCATTGGTACCAGGGACCCTTTTTGAGTGACAGATGAGGGAGAACCCAGGAGAAGCTTCTGCAGCAGCAGTAAAGAGATAAATCCCTAAACAGCACAGGGACAGGCCTCAGCACGGTTGTGGTGGACGAAGGGCAGGAAAGGGCAGTTTGCAGTCACACACACACACACAACGCAAATGTCAAAGAAAGGCGAAAAGATGGCCCACTTCACTCAAAATCTGAGAAATGTGCATTAAACCAATGCCAAGTACTGTGTCTGCCCACTGGAGCCATTGTCGTAATGCAGACCGCCCCCCCCCCCCCGCGCCATCATAAACTGTAAGTTAGAGAGCGTGAGTCTATATCGACTAGGACTCAGATGCCTCTGCCTGAGGCGGTAGACGGCTGCCCCACGTCTCACGCATAACCCCCCCGGGACCCTCCCCATCGCCACGTGACCCCAGCCCCCCTCGAGAGAGGTTCCTTCCCCTCTGTTGGCCAAAGGCATGAGAGCCGGTGAGTATGACAGCAGGGCCCGGATGCTTTAGGAGCCCCCGTGTGTCCCCCTTGCTCACCTTCTCCTGCTGTGACCCAGTTAGTTCCCGACGAGGGCTGGGAGCTTCAGCCTGGGTCCCAGAACCAGGACGCCACACGGAGAACCCAGTGTAGCCATGCGTTTACCAGGACGTGACATTAGCAAGAAATAAGCTTTCATTTTTTTTAAGCACTGAAGGTAGGGGCTCTGTGTTTGGACCCTGAAGCTGGTTTAGTGAAAGCTGACCATAAAACCTTTCAACACAGCAGTCGCAGTGCTGGTAGCTAGCTTAACTGACGGTCTCGTCCACGCGCAAAGATACGAGCGAGAGAGTTTTCTGCAGCGCCATTTATGGTAACGACGAACAAAAGGAAACAGCCTAAATTTCCGTCAGCAGGGAAGGCACCAAATAAATTGTAGTATGTATATATTGTTAATTATAATGTATATAATATATATTATATATAAACTTATATAATATAAATTATATATACAATTTATATACATAATTTATATATATAAATTATATATATACATGTATATATATATCCATATAATGGAATACTATACATCTGTTACAGCTTTTCAAAATTACTTACATAATTCAAAATTACTTACATACGTACTTACTTACGTACATTGCAGTATTTACCACAGTATTTACCATTCAGCAACTTCATGTTCTCAGGCAAGTTTACATTTTTCATGTTCGTCCACATCAGCAGGTGTGGATTGACTCATTCATTTCGTGCGCTCTCCAACCTTCTCTGTGTGAATGCGCTGATTTAAGCCGCCCCGTCTCCCACTAGGGCTTAGCTGGGCCACTGTTGCTCAGGCACAGGTGCTGTTCAGAAGGACCTCCTACGCGCCTCCTCACGGATGTGTGTGCAGGGGTGTGTGCAACGGTGCTTGCAAGACGCTCCGCCGTGGAGCTGTAGGCCGCACGGCACCGAGCATCGTCACCTCTCACGGCTGTGCCAACTCCAGACAATTGCTCACTCGCGTGCTGCCCGTTTGGCCCCATCTCCAGATGCTGGGCTACGATGTATGTGACAAACATGAGATTGTGGACACAGACCATGTGACAAAAATGTCTTTTAATTCTTTTAATGCTTATTTGTTACTTTGAGAGAGAGAGAGGCAGACAGAATGCCAGCAGGGGAGGAGCAGAGAGAGAGGGAGACACAGAATCCGAAGCAGACTCCAGGCTCCGAGCTGTCAGCACAGAGCCCGATGTGGGGCTCGAACCCACAAACTGTGACACCGTGACCTGAGCCAAAGTCTGGCGTGTAACCGACTGAGCCCCCCAGGCGCCCCGCAAAAGTATCTTTTAAGTGGTGCGGGAGGATGATAAGTCACCTCAAGGTAACAGTTACCTCTGGGAAGGGAGCAGGCTGAGATCAGGGAAGGGTGGACAGGTGCCCTCAAGTCTATGTTTTATTAAACAAAAACAGGGGCGCCTGGGTGGCGCAGTCGGTTAAGCGTCCGACTTCAGCCAGGTCACGATCTCGCGGTCCGGGAGTTCGAGCCCCGCGTCGGGCTCTGGGCTGATGGCTCAGAGCCTGGAGCCTGTTTCCGATTCTGTGTCTCCCTCTCTCTCTGCCCCTCCCCCGGTCATGCTCTGTCTCTCTTTGTCCCAAAAATAAATAAACGTTGAAAAAAAAATTTTTTTTAAAAACAAAAACAAAAACAAAACACTGAGGCAATAGGGTTCGGCCTTAAGATTTGAGAAAAGCTGCTGGTTTCTATGCAGGTGTTTTTATGTTACTTGAACCTGTTTAAAATATCTGTGTGTGTGCAAATATGACCACATATACACAGAGAATCATCTTAAGACATTTTGGAGACATTTAGGTCACCTCTGGGAAGTGGGGGTCAGAAGGGTATTTCACTTGTCACTTTATTCTGTTCTTCAGCGTTTGCATTTTTTTAGCAACATATATCAAGTTAATGAATTAAAAACTGAGGAGGGATGAGTTTCTTCCTGTGTGGGTTAGATGGAAGGCTTCAAACTCTCAGAACCTGCGTTTTCTCGTCTGTAAGTTCGACTTTGGAGGGCTACTGTGAGCGTTATGAATTACTCATATCAAACATCTTGCAGAGTGCCTCTACATAGTAGGCACTAAATAAATAATAGTTGTTTCCATTATTAATCAAAATGCAGGATACGCTCTGTATGCGAATTTACTCCCCCTGAAACGTGCAGAGGAAATAGACGTAGTGTCTTTATTTCTCAATAACTGATCTGTTCTTCCACATGAGCTCCCCATGGGGGAAAATGGATCTTTGAGCCGGGAAACTTAGTTTGATTCAATAATTTAAACCCACAGCCAGTGTTTAAACCCCTTTCGGTGAGGGCTGTCTCTTTAGATTTAAACACCTAGACTCTCAGATCACTGCTGCCTGCGCCCCTGGGGAGATGGTGTCAGATTTAGCAAACAAAAATACAGGACATGCAGTTCCCTTTAATTTCAGGCAAACAGCAAGTAATTTTTTTTAGTGTAAGTCCCAAATACTGCATGGGACATATTTATACAAATATATATATATTTGTATACAGTATATAAATATATATTTATATACTGTAGTGTTTATCTGAAATGCCCATGTAATTGAATATCCTATCTGTGGGTCAATGGTGGAGGGGGCACAGGGGGGAGAGGGAATAAGGTCCCAGGGCCTCCCAGACTTTGGATGTGCATTAGACAGTGTCTGGGTCCAGTCCCTGGGCAGTGGACAGGCTCTGAGTTCCGTGGCTGGTGCGACCCACAGGCTGTGTCTCAGCTCAGCCAGGGTCTGGGGTCTGAAGCGCCTTTGTTTTTCTGGCACATCCTCTTTGGGCCCTGGACTGGGACCACTCTTTAGCCACTGCAGTGGGGTCTTTAAGCCTGACTACAGCGGGATCTGTGCCAGCTTTTGTGGCTCTCAATTGAGCCATTGGTCTATGGCCCCAGAGAAGCACGCAGAAGGTACGATGACCCCAAGGAAGCTGAACTCCAGCCATCTCTCTCCCCAAACAGTCCATGTTCGCCTCCGGCTCAGATGTGGCCCGTCTCTGTGAGCTCATAGCGTCCCAGAGTCCCCAGCCTGAAGCAGAGAGCAGGAAACAACCCGACGACCATGTCCCTGTGATGGACCCTTCTCTGCCCACCCACTTCCCGCCTGCCTTCATTGTCCCCAGTCCCCCAGGATCACAGGGCTCCTTCCTGGATGCTCTGCGATCACCACTCAGCACTCACTCCATGAACATGTAGTCAAGTACCAACTATATCCCGAGTACCATCCAGGTGCTAGAAATAATGGCAGGAAGATGGCATCTCATTTTGTCCCTATAAATTCTGGAGCTTACACTCTGGTGCAGTTGGACACGCGGACAGTGAGCAAATTCTGAAAATTTCTGTTATAAGGACCCAACTTTACAGAATGTGACAGTGACCTCTCTAAAGGGGAAGAAAACAGGGACAGGTAGGGGCTGGTGGCATGGTCATGAGAGGTGCTCTTTCCCATTGGGTGGCTGGAGAAGGCATTTGAGCAGAGACTTCAACGAAGAAAAAAGCCATGCCAGCGTCTGGGGGCAGAGAGAATGATACGCGTCCTTCAGAATCTGCAGAAGTCCAGCTGGCTGGAACAGAGTGGCTTCGCAGAGCGGGCAGAGAGGAGATCAGAAAGGTCGCCCACCTCATAGCCTACTTTCAAAATGATGTAAAAATAATTTGGGAAGCCCCTTGTGCTTTCTGGACTCTCTTCTTGTTCACGAGAATAAGGCTGTTGACCATGGACTGAAGCCAAGGAAGTCTGTGCCTTCCCTCACACCGCGGGGCCCCGGGCTTCCTGGCAGCCCGGAGCTGGGAAGCCGCAAGCACGCTTCTGGGGAAGACGGACGCACAGGCGAAAGTCTACAACATAGCTCTGCTGTGGTCCCAAGTGTTTACCAAGTGTTCCAAGAGGCCAGCGGAGGGGATGGCTCCTCTCGCAGGAAGCCGTCCAGGATTGGCCGCTTGAGCCGTTCACTCGAACTCGGCGCATGGCGTGTGATTTGTGTCGGTGCAAGGACCGTGGAGCGGGGAGGGGGTGAACCAAGTCAGGCTCTGTACAATGAGGTGAATGCGTTTCTGCAGCGGGAACATAGGGAGTTTTCATCGGGCCCCTCGTGATGAACGAGGGCCCCGAGGAAGACAGACAGCCTGCAGCACAGGGCCGGTCTGGGCCCGCACACGTGCAAGCTATAAGGAAGGCCGGGGTTCTCTCCTGCTTTGGCTACACTAACAACCTTCCTTCTGTTTCTTGTCTGGCTCCCCCTCCCTACCTGCCCAGGTCCTGGAGTCCCCACGGTGACAGTGCACAACACGACGGATAAGAAAAGTAAGTGTCTTTTGCTCTTTTCTGGAACCTTCCCGTGCCGTGGCAGAGAGGAAGCTGAGCCTTGTGAGAGAGTCCAGCCCACGGAGTCCTGTCTGGAGACCCAGAGATGGGGATGTCCTCGCAGTTCAGAGTGACCCCCACGGCTGGCAGTATCGGTCAAATGTCAGAGCCACCCAGACAGAAGGTGCCCCCGCCCCACGAGTGCCGAGGCCCGGAGGCCACCGCGACCGTGCAGGGCCCCCGCGTGGGGCGCTGAACAGGGCCCACGGCCCCCAGCTCCTCAGTCTGGCCCTCCCGACCCTCCCCTCCTCTTAGAACCTCCCACTGGGGGCCAAGGCTCCATGGGGGCTTTGAGACCCACCTGTCCTTGTGGCCGGGGACACCCTCACAGCACGGAGGGGCTTCACGTGCATGCCGCTGCAGGGACGAAACTTTCCGGAGCCTCTTGAGGACCTCCCAGCACATTTTTGCTTGAGGGGACCCCGTGCAGGTTGACACGCACATGCAGAGGTCTGTCCCCTTCTTGGACTTACTTCTTGACCTTCCTGTCCCCAAGGAACCCTACTGCCTCCTTCCTCCCAACTCCTCCCTCCTTCCTACCGGGGCACCACCCACCTCCGCTCTGTACCCCGCCCTCGAACAGCAAGTCAGACCTGAGGCCCCGATGGCGGGGTGACCCTGCACGTCCCTCGAGTGTCACGGCAGCAGGCCGTCAGTGACTCTGACTTCTGTCTCGGTGGTAGGGCTTCGAATGGCGCTGGCGAGGGGGAAAGCGTGGAAGAGGGGGTCTCCCGCCGTCTGTTTAGACACTGGTTAAAAAGTGGTCGAAGTGTTCAAAAGTGGGTAAAACAGATTTGTTTCAAGAGACAGCATTTAGAGAGTATTCCCAGATAATGACAGTATTCCACAAAGCTCATCAAATAATGACTAGAAATGCAATATTTAAAAAAAAAATCAGAAATAGATTTTTAAAATCACTTAAATGTAAAAAAAAAAAAAAAGGCAAAAGAGGGACATCAGATGGTTACAAAACCCACTCAAAACACTTGTGTGGCCCTCAAAGGGGAGAAGGGAGGGAGGGGGCTGCGTTGGCCTCCCTGTGTCCTGGGGGGGGGGGGCGCGGGGGTTCAGGGCGAAGGGTGCCCGGCCCCAGGCCTCATCTCCAGCACGACTGGGGAACGTTTCTAGGAGCCTGTGAGGTTTGGGGGTCTGGCCACACGTCCAGTAGGGACAGGGTTTGACACAGGATTCCCTGGGCTGCACCCACCTCCCCTGCCCGCCCCCAGGCTGCCCGCTCTTCCTGGCACAAGGGCTTGGAGAGTCCTGGGGAGGCTGCCCAGCGGGTCGGGCCAGGACCCCCACCCCAAGGCAGGTGTCTGTGGGATCGACAGACATGGCCCGCATGACAGCCCTCGAGTGTTCATGCCAGAATCTCCTTAGCTACGGATTTCACCAGAAAAGATGGAAGTATTTCACAAAGCCTCTGCTGGGGCGTCCTTTTTTTCTGACGAAAACATGCATTGTTCCATTAAGAGGGTTTGTTAAAATACAAGAGGACATAGATAATTTCCCGATATTTCATGAAGTTTTTCCCTTCTTAAAAATCTACAGTCTGATGAAAACTGAATGAGGTGCGTGGCCAGCGGCTCGGCCCCAGTGTTGGTGTCTTGCTCTCAAGGCCACGCCGAGTCACGGGGGCCGTCACTCCTGGGGGAGGCTGGGTACAGAGCACGTGGAACTATGCCCTATTTTTTTTTTTTTTTAATGTTTGTTTTTGAGAGAGACAGAGCATGAGTGGGGGAGGGGCAGAGAGAGAGGGAGGCACAGAATCCAAAGCAGGCTCCAGGCTCTGAGCCATCAGCACAGAGCCCGATGCGGGGCTGGAACTCATAGATTGCGAGATCATGATCCAAGCCAAAGTTGGACATTCAACCGACTGAGCCACCCGGGCGCCCCAAAGGCTTCTTTTAAAGTAGAAGAACCTCGTGTGTCAGCTAGGGTCTGGCGGTGTCACGGAACCCTAACACAGCAGTCGCTTCAACGGGACGGAACACGTTGCTGTCTGTGTGCATCCCCGTCTGCCACACCAGCTCCACAGTCATCATGCCCTCCTGCCTGCCCCACCGCTTGTCCAGCTCGTCACTTCCACCCTCGAGCGGCTTCGTGATGCAAAGTGGCCGGTAGATGGAGAGAGGGCAAAGCACGACCGTTCCTGCAGGCTGGCTTCCCGCAAGGGCCACCCGCACGCCCGCGTTCCTGTTGCCGGTCACAGCTTAGTCCCGCGTCCCGCTGGCTGTGGAGAACGCACAGAGATGGCTTTTGTCCCGGCTCCTTGCACCTCAGAGAAAGTCGGGGTTTCATGGCCGAGCGCTAACAGCTGCTGGGAGTGCCACCACCCAAATCTTCACGTGGGAGTCTCCCGGGGCTCCCGTCCCAGCACGGCACACATGGGGCGCTGGATTCTGTCCCGGCTCTGGAGGCTGCGAGTTCAAGAGCGAGGTGTCAGCAGGCGACTTTGTTCGGAGGCTGTAAGGGAGAGCCTGGTCCAGGTCTCTGCCCGGATTCTGGTGGCTTCTGGCAATTATGGGTGTTTCTTGGCTTGTGTGAGAGCCAGTCTGCCTCCTCACACGGCCTCCCTGTGTGCGTCCCTGTGTCCAAATGTCCCCCTTTTCCTAAGGACACCAGTCGTATTGGATCAGGGCCCCTGATGGCCTCAACTAAACTTGCTTCCTCTGCAAAAACCCTCATCCCAAATAAGATATGGGGGGGTTAGGACTTCAGCATCTTGGGGGACACAGTCCAACACACGACACAGCAAAACAAAGGTTTATATTTCGCTCACACAAAGTTCAGATGGTGTGATCCTTGTCGCTCTTCTGGGAGGAACCTGGGCTTGCAAGTTCCTTCCAGACTGCGGCCCGTCATCGTCACCCCAGCTTCCGGCCACGTGGACGGGAAGAAAGAGAAAGGGAAGATGCTGTGGGTCAGGACATCAGACCTTGCACAGCCTAGCAGTGGTATGCGACATTTCCAGCGGCCAGAACGCCCTCACGTGGGCCCGCCAAGGTGCAAGGGAAGCCCAGGAAGGAGGGAGAGAGGCCCGTGGTGCCTCCTGTCACCGTCACAGGACGAAGGAGCATGGGTCTGGGATGCCACTGGCAACCTTTGCCAGTCCTTGAGAGAAGTGACTGAGTGCAGAAATATTGGCCATTTTTGTGTAGATCACTCTGCCTGCTTGTCAGATACTTCCCTGAACCAGCCCATGGAGTGCTCTCCAGAGGCCCCAGACTGTGACAGAGGTGCTCGTGCTGCAGGGGTCCCTATGAGGGGGCTGACCCCACACACACCAGGGAGGGTTCTCTGACTGTGGCCATGAGCACCGCCTGGGGACACAGGAACGCAGGAGGAGAGCACAGAGCCAGCAGGGGGAGCTCCAGGGACAGATGGGTGGTTATGGGGGCGTGGGGCCGGGGACCGCTCCTACCCGCGTGAGCCTGGAATCTTCTGAGGGCACAGAAGACAGAAGACGTAATAACAGACCTAAACAGAGAGGCACATGTCGGTCAGTGCCTGGCGTGAGCAGGGATGCGAATCCTGGGGTCTTTGTCAGACCCAGAGTCAAGGTCCGAGAGACCTCGATGAAGGGTAGAGATTTGTGGACTTTTCAAATTTGGTAGGGATTGAGATTTCGGTTGTTTTTGTGATTTTCTTTAAAAAAAAAAAAAAAAATTTGTCCTCATTTTCCCAACTCTGCTGTAGGAATTCCCAGAGAAGAAGCGGGCTCCGTTTGGAGCGGTAGGAAGGACGAGGGCCGAGTGCTGGTTTGTTTGACTCACTGGGCGTCAGGTGGCCGTGCATATGGGGCTCATCACGGAGAAGAGAGGAAAGCCGTTTCGTTCTGGAAATCCCAGATCTGGGAGTAAAAAAGGATGGTAGGCAACAACTACTCGAACTTCTTGACTTCCAAGGCTGGAGGTCGGAGACCCCGACAGCTGTGGGCCACAGAGCTCCGGAAGGAGTGTTCCTCATGTGCCATGTAGACGGCGTGTTGGTCCCACCCACTCAGCAGCCTCAGTGCTCATCCCTCGGGGCTCCCTTGGTCTGAGAATCCCCCGTGTCCTCAGCAGAAGCCAGACCCCACGGCCTCGGTAGTCTGATGTGACACGTGATGCCCAAGGGCTGTGACGGTCACAGTACCGTCGCATAGCGCATGATGAGGCTCTTTTCCTTGCTTCTCATCAATAACCCGTGAGAAGGGCGGCCGGATCCATTTCACAGATGACAAAACGGAGGCTCGGATCGCGGGAATCCCAACAGCTGATGCGTTATTTCTTCTGGAATTCTGACTGTTGAAGAGCAAATTATCTGAATTCTTCAAGGAGATGGTGGGAAGGGGGTTTAAAAAGAGAGAAAAGAAGGAAGAAAGGAAAGGGAGAGTAAAGGTAAGCACCAGCAAGTCACGGCGAAGCCTCTAGTCTGCTCCGCGTTCTTCAAGATGAGGTAAAACGGAAAAATGTTCCAATTTCTCGGCTCACTCAGTGAACACTGATGGCAAGCCTGTTGGGTGCCAGCCGCCAGCGTGGGGCCCAAGCAGATGACGTGACTTGAAAATAAGTACCAGAGCAGGAGACCCCATGCCTGGAACCCCCAGCTCCTCCTGCTCCGTCACAGAGGGTGGCATTGCAGACGGGCCTGGGTCCTCCTGGACAGAGAGAACCAGAAGCTGTAGGTGTGGTAGCACATCGGACCCTGCGCTTGGGGTCCCAGCCTCGGGTTTTGTCGGCGGGATGTGTGAGAGGCTCTTTTTTTTTTTTAATTTTTTTTTCAACGTTTATTTATTTTTGGGACAGAGAGAGACAGAGTATGAATGGGGGAGGGTCAGAGAGAGAGGGAGACACAGAATCGGAAACAGGCTCCAGGCTCTGAGCCATCAGCCCAGAGCCTGACGCGGGGCTCGAACTCACGGACCGCGAGATCGTGACCTGGCTGAAGTCGGACGCTTAACCGACTGCGCCACCCAGGCGCCCCAGAGAGGCTCTTTTCTGTGTGTGTAACTTTTGATGTGCCCTCTGACAGAGCTTCTCGCCCCATCTCGTCCCCAGCCGCGTCGCCGGCACAGAACAAAGCGCTCTCGGTGTTTGTGACACTGGGTGGGTCCCTCTCTGTTGAGGAGTCCGTGTGGGGGGCCGGGCCCCTGCCTGGAGTGGGCGGTGGTCGAAGCTGCGGGCCCACGAGTGTGACCCCTGCTGGGCCGGGACTAGCCGACCGCCCTCACGTGCAGGTGCGCTCCAGGTGAGCTGAGTTCTTTCCTTCCAGGCACGGCACAAGGTGAAGGCCGGGCAGGCGCCTCTCACCTGTAGTCGCAAACCCAGCCTGCGGTCCCGCATCCTCGATGCTGCCAAGCCCCACCCCACGCGGGCTCGTTATGAGTGATGAGTTATGAGTGATTTTCCAGTTAAGAAAATCGAGGAAACACATGCGCACACGTGCACGTACGGCTAGAAAGCGGTGGGTCCTCTTTCCAGCCTGGCCTTTGCCTCCGGCCCACCATCCGTTGGCCTTGCTGTCAACGCGGCCTGAGGGGCTTCTGCAGATCTAGTGTTCTCCATCTGGCGCCCACGGTGAGCCGGCCGGGAGGCCCATGCTGGCCCCCTTTCCCCCCCGGAGGAAGAGAAGGTGCTGCTTCTGGGCTGGAGCGGGCCGGGAAGTATTCCGTGGGCTGGAAGGACTGAGCCCTTAAACTGCACCTTCTGGTGTTGGCCACTGAGTGCCCCATCGTCGTGGCATTCACCACTTTCAGCGTGATCGGGGGGGGGGGGGGGCATCTCATCCCGTGGCCAGCCCGCCCAAGGGCTTTGCACACGGTATTCGGCACGTGCCTCGTGATAGCAAATTACCGGATGGCTCCGCCTCGTCCAGGGCCAGAACCGTGGCTCACTGACCCCAAGCACATAGTCCTGCCCACGGGGGCTCTCTCCCGGACCCCAGGACGCAGCAGCTGGAGACGGCTGTGCCGTCCACAATAGTCTAAGCAATGTGTGGACGGTCGCAGATTCTCTGATCACAGTTCCCCAAACCACCCCCGGCCCCGTCTGGCTCAGCGCCAAGCCCCTAGCGGTGTTTGAACCTCATGCTGGCTTTGGACACGGCAAGCAGAGCGACACAGCCACCTCGTGCGTCAGGAAGGCCGTTCCACCCGGCTGTGTGGAGGGAGACGGAGACGTGGGGGTCCGCGTGCCTGTGGCAGTGGCGGGAGGGCCAGCCGGCTCTCCGGAAGGCGGCTTCTGGACAGACTGTGGGAAGCCGGGACTGCCAGCTAACGTGAGGCCTGTGCTCTTCGACCGTGACAGGCACGGAGGGTGGGGGCCGCAGGAAGGCCGCACGGCAGGTGGCGAGACGGGCCCTGCGAGGTCAGGGGTCTGGCTCTGGGCCGATCGTTGCATCCACTCCAGCCCTGCTCTGAAATTTGAAATTACTGTTTCAGAATTCTTTGTCCTTCCTCCTCCTCCCCCATGACCCCAGAGCCACCCTGGGAATATTTGACTTCTTTCCCTTTAGAAAATCTTATCTACGAGCAGAGCCTGCAGGGTGTTCACAGATGTGACTCTGAATTATTTAAAAGCTGTTTCCTTAAGAACGTAATTATGCCTGGGACCAAAGTAGACTCATTTGATGCCTGGGTATTCAAACAACTTAGGTACTGGGATAGAAGAACCAACAAAACACAGTTAATGCGCGGCTGGTTGTAACGTAAGTAGGAGAGGGAGTACCACTCAGCTGTGTGGATGCCCTGTCGGCAATCGTGGCACCCTCCCGGTCGGCTCCCTGGCCAGCGGGAGGGAGTGCAGGGGGCGGTGGAGGTGGGCATAGTGTGTGTTCGCAGGCAGCACCCCAAAGCGTGTTCTTTACGTTGATTTTTGTTTGTTTGTTTACCTATTTTTGAGAGTGAGAGAGAGCACAAGCAGGGGAGGGACAGAGAGAGAGGGGAGACAGAGAATCCCAAGCAGGCTGCACACTGTCAACAGAAAGCCCGACACGGGGTTCCAACTCACAAACCGTGAGATCATGATCTGAGCCGCAGTCAAGAGTCGGACGCCTAGCCGACTGAGCCACCCAGGCGCCCGCACAGCATGTTCTTGAGTGCGTGCTGGCAAACCCCAGGTGACCTGGCTGCCCAGGCCCACTGCCTTACCAACACTCACGGACAGGATTCTCTTCTTCCTCACGTGGGTCTTTATCAAGATGCAAAAGCAACTCCCCCTGCAGCGGACATCAAGACAGTCCTTTCCTGAGATCGTACGAGACGCGAGCTGCCTGGTGGCCTGGCCTTGCCCACGTGGTCCTCGCTGTCTGGGAGCCACCCTGGCCCCTCTGCATCTTTTCCTGAGTAACCGCCCACAGACCACATCCTCTGTGGCCCGCCGGTCAGAGGGGAGACGGACGTCAGAGAGACCAGGTGCCCCAAGCCTGGAATGACCCATTCTGTCAAACCCTCTTTGTCTGTGTATCCGGAAAGTCTTCTGGATCCCCAGGACTCCACACACAGGCAGCCTTTGTGGGGGATGGAGTGATCAGATTTACAGATGGGTCATTTTAGACCAAAATACGGCACGTTCGGTGAGCGAGCGTGCGTGTGGTCGACAGAGAGAACGGCACACAGCGAGCCTCCCAGCCCTGCCTTGGTGTCCTCCCTCTCTCCCTCCTAGGTCGCTGCCACCCCACCCACCGCTGCACCCAGAACTATGTGGCAGTGTAGTGCATTGTGGGGAGGGGGCCACGTCAGCCCAGGCAACATACAGCCCTTCCTGATTAATCCCATTCACCTCCCTGGCCAGATGCCAGTGGTTGTGCCAAAGATCAGTTCATTCACAGGGACTCTGCCTTCAAGTTCCTTAAAATCCTACTGAAGACAAACCTAGAGCAAAAAGGAGCAACCGTTACCCAACTGTGTGACAGTGACTCTAACGACCGGACATTCAGCGTTCAGAGAAAGGAGATCTCCGGGAGCACAGGGGCGCCCGTGCTGGCGTGGCGTCAGCCTGCACCGGTCCGAGCCGCACGGCCCTGGGGCGGCCGACCAGGGGCAGGTGCACACGAGGAAGCCATCGGCAGTGTGCCAGGACAGGCCTGGGCGGTGAGAGGCACAGGAAACCCATGCAGGGCGATGAGACCACGCAGCAGGGCGAAGCAGACGCCTACCCTCCGTGCACGTGCTCTCCTGCGCTCCACCTCCTACAGAAATACCAGGAGGGGAGCGGGCTGTTCTCATCGTCATCAGGTCAGTCGCCTGTTGGCTTCTGTTAGATTCTGGTCACATTTCCCCAAATTCAGCCAAGCGGTGATGCCCCCACTGCTTCCCTGAACCAACAGAGTCCGCGAACCGCCCACGGGCCATGCCCCATCCGCCCGCCGGGGCACGGGCAGGGAGGCAGCCCCCATGAGCAGGCATTTGCTTCTGCGGTCTCACTGTGTCCAGATCTGATAATAGCTAATTCCACCAAATATTAGAGGGGGCTCACATTTAATTAAGGAGTGGCCATTTGTATGCTCCAGACTGGAGGTCCCCATGGCCCTGAAGTCAAAAGAAGAGTCCTCCGGGAACATGCCAATCTTCTCTTATTTCCTCTGCTGAGCTCCTGCCTTCTTTGAATGCAATTATGGGAACAAATAAAATGGCTTAACTCAACTCCCCTGTGGGCCAGCCAGCTCTCTGCTGATAAAACCAGTTGTGTGGGCAATCATTAAATGAGAAATCTAATATTTAACTAAATTTAATAGTCTGTTGCTTTGGTGCCTCTGTGAAGGGTGGGATTTCAATACAGAGGGCGAGCTATTCAAACGCAGTCTGTAGAGTCAGTGCTCGATGAGAACATTGCCATTGCGCGCTCCCACTCGAAGCCGGCACTCCGGGGTCCAGGAACGGACGGGCTGTTCCGGAGGCGAGCCTGTGTTCTCGCTAGCTCCAGGCGAGCTGAGCTCGGTGGGCAGCAAAACGACTCTGCAAACCTAAGCACGAAATTTCTCCTTCAGGATCAGCATCGGAGATTGCTGAGTGATGCCAGAAAGCCTGGGTGGCGCAGTCGGTTAAGCGTCCGACTTCAGCCAGGTCACGATCTCGCGGTCCGTGAGTTCGAGCCCCACGTCAGGCTCTGGGCTGATGGCTCAGAGCCTGGAGCCTGTTTCCGATTCTGTGTCTCCCTCTCTCTCTGCCCCTCCCCCGTTCATGCTCTGTCTCTCTCTGTCCCAAAAATAAATAAACGTTGAGTGATGCCAGAAAGACCGAATTCAAACGCGTGCCCACGGACGGAGGAGCGTGTCGTGATAAACTGAGAGGCTCCGTTCGGTCCTCTTGCGTTTTGAACTCTGGTGGTCCAGTTGGCCTTGCCACCAACAAATTTCCTCAGCTGAGGCTGTCGCCTGCACCCCGGAAACAAACGCGTGCTGCTGCCTCTCGGTGGCAGTGAGCCGCCTTTGTTCTTGTTGATGAAGACGGTCTACTCATGTGCCTGCTAATTCCCCTCGTCCAGCTTGGCCCACGTTTGCACACCCCTAGTCCCTTACCTGTCTCCACCTGGGCTTATCTTGTGGGCACACAGGGAGGGAAAGATGGCAGGTTCCCTGAAGATTGAGGCTTCCAGAAGGTCTGTGCACTGGCTCTTGCACTGAGTGCAGGTCTGGGGCAGCCTCCATGAATTCCATCCTGGTCCCGGCATTAACTCAGTGTTAACCTGCGTCCGCCGGGAGTCCATCAAGTATCATACGCTTTCCCGCCAGTGCAATGGAAGTGTGCTTTGGTTTCACCGTGGGTCGTTTCATGCGGGGAACGATGGTGGAGAGGCTTCGATTGTGTCAACTCTCACCACTCGACAGGCCTGAAACCCTGGGAACCCCTGAAAGCCCCCAGGCTTCTGAAGCACCCAGGAGGACCTCCCAGTCCCTCCCAGCTTCTTCTGCAGCAGAGACCCTCTTGCGGCCATGGAAAGGGGCCATGTGGGAACAGGGAGAAAGCCTGGGGACAAACCCAGACTTGGCTCCTGTGGGGATGCGCCATTTCCGGGGTATGAACTGGGTTTCCCCATCTACTCAGGTGACTGGAAACTCATGCGTTTTGTCCCTGGGATGGGACCAAACACTGATGCCTGGGGAGTTGGAGGGTGGGAAAGAGTCTGACAGATGACCACAACTCTTACCCTTGGTGTGAAGAGGGGTACCTGAGATGAACTTCTGCTTGACGAGGTGATGTTTGACCTGGTGGAGGAGGAGCCAGCAAAGAAACTTCCTTCAGAGGGAACAGCGAGTGCAAAGGTTCTGTGGCAGCCAAGAACTTGAAAAATGCTACTTTTCTCCTTATCCTGCAGAACTACCTTCTAGACTTCCCGCCCTATCGTTGTGACTAGGATACGGATAAGAAATAGTTAATATCTCACAAACCAATTTCTCTCCACTGAGTGCCTGCAACACTCTTAACAGGAGGAGGGCATTTAGACTCAGCAAAACCTGAGTGCTGCATCGGCTCTCTGAGGAGTCCGGGCTGTGGACATGGGGTGGGCAGCGGGGCCACCTGCCATCCTGGGGCTGCGCTCCTTCCCTAACTTGCGTGCATGGCCAGAAGATAGAGCGTGCCGTCTCTCAGCCACATCTCCGGGTCTCCGAGTTGAGGCCAAGTGTGCTTGGACCCCCCTGTACGTCCCTCGCAGATACAGGTGTCCCGACTTGCTGTCTACAAAGGACCCCATGTCTTGGCTGCCACGTGGTGTTCAGAATCTTTCACAATCTTGGTCCAACTTAAGAGGTTTTTACCTTTAACTCTACCTGTTTGAAAATTTAGTTTTACCACTTTCCCCTCACCTTTACATCAAAGCTGAAATTTTCTTTCCTTTTTTTTAAATTAATGCTTATTTATTTTTGAGAGGGAGAGAGACAGAGTGTGAGTGGTAGAGGGGAAGAGAGAGAGGGAGACACGGAATCGGAAGCAGGCTCCAGGCTCTGAGCCGTCAGCACAGAGCCCGACGCGAGGCTCGAACTCACGAACCATGAGATCATGACCTGAGCCGAAGTCGGACGCTTAACCGACTGAGCCACCCAGGCGCCCCATCAAAGCTGAATTTTCAAATATGTGTCCAGCAACTGGAACTGTCCCTTTCCACTGGCCCCTGAGGGCGTTTGCCATTTCTGTTCACAAAGAATCCCCCAGATCCCTGAGCACCACTGGTAGCCTTGTGCTGTTCGCAGATAACACTGCTCAGTGCTGGAGACTCCTGGTTCTGGGCGATATTTGGCCTCCAGGTGCCTTTGTGCTAAAGGTGTCACTTAGGGTGTCTGTTGTTCTTAAAAGGAGTTTCTATGGGGACAGTTCACCGTTCCTTGTAGCGTCGCATGTGGTGTGAGTTTACTCTTTAAAATATCCATGAATGTTTCAAAGGTGGAGTCCCTTGCAGACAAAATTTCCTTTCATAATGAGCCACAAGGTGTCCCCACGTATAGGCTCAAAGTAAGAGAGGAAGGAGGAAGTCAAATCCGGGGGTTTTATTATAGAGCAGATGGTGGAGGAGGAGGAAGGAGGAGATTAGCGAAGTGGGCTGATGAGAGCATCCTTGCGCCTGGACACATACCACTGGGTGCACGTGCGTGTAAGGAGCCAGCATAGGACTGACCCCCCTCTCTCTCATTTGGAGGGGAAAGGGCCAGTCTCGCCGCACTGTATCACTGCCAGCTAATATGATCATCCAAATTAAGGTGTGCCAAGCCAGACCACATTATGAGTGGGGTGAGAGATCTGAAACCACTTTTCCTGTAAAATTTTAATAAAGAGCATACTCCAGCCTCTACTCTCTTTTCTTTCCTTGGTTATTTGTTGCAGACTTTGAGTCTGGAGTTCTGTCTTGTCCAGCAAGAGAGCAGACGCAGAATTGAATACGAGAGAGGCTAAAGTCCGGGAGGGACAAGAGCCCCAAGAAAGGGTCCTTGCTCCATATTTATTAGGATCAGAAGGCTTACAAATGTGATGGACGTGCAGAAAGAAACAATAAAACAGTGATCGTTAACTTGTGTGTGAGAGAAAGGGGGTTTCAAAGGTATGCAGTGTTAGGGGTTAGGGTCAATACAAATCAAAATGCTGACGCTGAGCAGACGGCCATTTACTGCAGGCATCAGTCACCGTGTCTGTTTATCTGAACTTTTCTAGGGACTAAGTCAGAGAGCGCATGCTACCTCAGGGTTAACAAGGCATTTTTCTTGCTAGTTAGCTCTGGACATCTTTGCCCTGCTGTGGGGCTTTCCACTTCTACCTGTTCTCGACACTTTCGTCCTGTGGAAGTGGCTTTCTGCTCGACCCCTTGTTCTACGCTGGGGGTGCTTTCGCCCTGTGGCAGCTTTCTGCCCTAAGCCTTGTTAACCCAGGCTTAGGGTAGGTTAGGCTTAGGTTAGGTTTTGGTGCAAGCTCAGGGAATTCTTAAATGTATTCCCCACCGTTATTGTGGCCACTATATTCGGAAACTCATCTGTCCTAACAGGTATGTGATGTTGGTTTTCCAAAACCAGCAGTGTTGGGATAAAACATACCCAGACCTATGCGTGTGAGTGAGAAATGCCTTGCGGAAAGACGATCTATAGGGGGCGGAGGGGTTGCCTAATACGGGGGAGGAATCTTCCGTCTACCCAAGCTCCTGACTTGAGACTGGGCACTCCACCTTGTCTTGTATCTTGAGCAAGTTATCTAATGTCTCGGTTTCCTAGTCTGTGCAAAAGAAATAGTAATCATCACCTCCAGGCCCAGTGTAGGAATTAGTGGTCTGATGCACATGACAACACTTGGCTTCCATAAATGACTGCTGAGTCTGACTGTGTCATTTTCCTTTCTCTCGCTTAGAAATTTATGACCTAGAAACAAACGAACACGTAAAGAAGGCCGTACATGACCGACAGATGCCGAAAGTAGAATACAGGAAGATCGAGGTTGACGATTACAGTAAGTACTGCATTGTCTCCCATTTTTTTAAGTTTATTATTTATTTTGAAAGAGAGCATGCCCACAAGCAGGGGAGGGGCAGAGAGAGGGAGAGAGAGAATCCCAAGCAGGCTCTGCACCTTCAGCACAGAGCCCAGCGTGGGACTCAATCCCACGAACCATCTGGTCATGACCTAAGACAAAATCAAGAGTCGTTCACTCAACTGACTGAGCCACCCAGGCGCCCCTGCATTGTCCTCTCTACAAGGAAAGCAAACATCTACTCTGAAACATCCCAACCATCAGCAGTAGGTTACTGTGCATCTGAGGCTCCCCCCTGCACCACACTCGCTGGGCTTCATGGCTAGAAATGCATTCCAGCCGGCAAGGAAGAGATTCAGGCGGGGCTCATGGGGGGAAGGCATCCTGCACCAAGCTATTGTGCTGAGAACCAAGATGCTTCTCTGGCAATTAAAAAAAAAAAAAAAAAAATGCCTCTCCTCAAGAGGCTGACAATTTAAATAAGGTCCCGGGCTGGAATTCTCTCCTTTGGGGGGGACATGTCATGACACCATCCAGAGAAAACGTCCTCCGTGTGGAGATTCCTTTCCTGTTCCATTTGGTATTTTTCTGCTTCATCGTCTAACCTGTCAGTGCTGATCATGGGCCAAGGGGGTATCCTCAGAAGGGGGGAAATAATGTAATGGAGGACTGATGTGTTGTAACAACCCAAGAAGCACCCAGAACTCTGCCTTTTCTGTTTCCTTCTTGGTCCTGAACTGTCCATTCGTGCATCCAGTAGGCTTTTATGAGCTCCAACGCTGTGCTGGAACCCACCAGGCACTGTAGCCCCAGAGCACTGGTTGCACTCATAGCTCCAGGGGGGGGGGACGCGGGGTCCCCATAGGTTCAATCCTCCTCTCTTCGGATGGCTCCCTAGTCAACCCAGCCAGCCCCTGGCATCCTAACTGCCCACCAGATGTTTACCTTTGGAAACCCCACATGCAAAATGCCCCAGATACGTCTGTCTTTCCCCCTGAGCTCTATCCCCCTCCAGACTTGCCTACTCTGGGAGATGGCACCCTTCTCTTAAACGATTTAGATTTCCCCCTTGAAGGTATCACAGAGTCCTTCATTCAGGTCCATCTACCCATCACCTCTGAGGTTGGTCAATGGGTCTCCTCTCTTGAGAAAACTCGACTGATTGATGGTAACTGTTAGAGCTCTTGGTTGAAGAGGAGTAGAAGGTCACCAGTGGTCAATGGGAGAGTATTGAGATTGATTAGTGATGTCCAGACCATCACTGGAAGCTCTTTCTCCACCCAGTCCCTTACAGGGGGACAATGGCTCATCACCTAGGCCAGTGGGCCCAGAGCATTATTAAGCACCCCCTTGTTAGCGAAGACGCAGCTACCTAACAGACTGATCTCCTGTGGTCAGGAGCCAAGGCTCTCCCCCATGACACAAGATCAGCCTGACCCAAACAGTACACGTGGTCGAGCTGCATCCTTTAGAGCAGAAGGCAAATGGCCCACGAGTTCAGAACAGAGCATGAGAGTGGGCTGGGATCATGGGAAGGTTCCCAAGAAGGTGGGGCTTGGACGGGATCCTTGGAGCGGGCTTTAGGTTGGCACACAGGAGAGCGTGCGGTCCAGGGCAGGGAGCAGCCCGAGCCGGCGCTCGCTGTGGGGTAAGTCTGGAGGCCGACCCGGACTCCCAGCCCGTGGGAGAGCCCCGGTGGTCAGTGGGCACAGAGGGACCCCTGACTTGGAAGCACCTTCCGTCCATCCAGAGGCCATGTGCCAAAGCATCCCAATCCTATTCTTTCCCTGTGGGATCACGTGACGTTAGAACTTTTCTATACATAGCTAGAGATGCATGTGAGGTTACGTATTCATCTCTGAGAGTCGAGAAATACGGTGTACTTCAAATCCCTGCCCCCCAGCCCTGGGTCCAGAGGCTTCCCTTATAAAACACCTCAAAGGTGATCCCTCTGATGAAGGAGACGGTGAAGGAAATAAATAAGAAAGGGTCTCGAGATGGGAGAAGAAACAAGTAGGAAAAGCACAAATTGGGGCTGTGGCGATTTGCCCTGGCCAAGAAATGTGGTTAGGGCCGCGGGGGTCCCTTCCCACAGGCCCGAGGGTCATTCCCACCATCTCCCTGCCAGTTGGTTTTCCCCTGGGTGTCCATGAGATGCACTCAGATGCCACAGGACACACTCAGCCCTGGAACCACGGACAGCGTTGGGTGCCCAGGGAGCCGAAAGCCCAGCAGGCCGAGCTCAGGCCTGCTTATTCGTGAGCGGGAGAGAAGCGGTAAATTAAAAAGACGTAGACGCGGAGAGACTAGGACACAGATGCCTCCATCGGGGCTCAGGGGAAATCGTAGAGCCAAAAAGAAGGGAGCAGAAAGGGCCCGGGTCCAGGCGGCGTATGAGGACCCACAAGAGCCACGGGAACCCCAGCTCCGATGGCGAGCGTAAGAACCAGCGAGATGCCAGCGGGAAGAACACGGTGAGCCTGTAACACAGCAGCTCTTGTCGGGCTGCCATTGGGACATCAAGTAACCCCGCGCCTCGCGGGCGACAGTGGACGCCTCTCCTGAAGTGGGGCGTGTGCCCTGAGAGTGTCGCGAGCTCCTGGTGGATTCAGCCGAGTAACCAACCAGTAACGGCTTGTTTGTTGCAAATCCCGCCCCCGTCCCTGTCCGAGCATGTTCTAGAAAGAGAGCCACTCTGGTCAGTTTGGCGTATTCTGCAACAGAGATTCTTGTCGGTGGCCCCTCCTGTTCCAAAGAAGTAGGTCAAGGGAAAATGTGGCCTGCCCACACGGATGGCGTCCTTGACTCGTTCCGTTTTTCACACCGGCCCTGGAGTCCAGTTACTTGGACACTGAAACTCATGAGAACCCTTAAGTAAACAGCAGAGTTTTGTCATTTCCTTCCGCGAGAAAGATCCAAAGGGCAAGAAGATAAGATGATTTTAACAGATGCTGGATGGAGGGAGGGAGGAGTGGGAGGACGGATGAGGAAGTGGACCGGCCATCTCCAGGTTTGCTCCGACCCCCTCTCCCGTCTGTGTCTATATCTGAAGACCCCGAGACGGGCTCCGTAACGTGCAGGGCCCAGTGCGGCGTGAGGACGTGGGGCTGTGTGTCCACGGCTCATGACGACAGCCACACACAGGGCCCTGGCACGTGCCACACTCTGTGAAGCCGGCCCGGTGGCCCTCCGTGGCCAGACTTCCGCCTCCTGCCCCAACCCCCGTCCCCGTCAGCAAGTTTTCCGGAACACTCCCTCGCGTGTCCCCACACCCGTTGCCTCCTACCACAGCCTCTGAGGCCAGACCGTGCTCCTTTACATGTTTGCTTCTCTGCTGGGCCCAGCGCCCTCCTTCTTCAAGCCTGTCCGCATGCTGCTGCCACAGTAGTTCTGTCTGCTGATGGGTGGACGCCATCCCCTCCAGAAATGCAGAGAGAAGACCCTCGGAAACAATCAATTCTCCCACCCTTGCCACTTGAGATTTCTCTCCAGCATGAAGTTTCCGTGGCAGACAGGAATGCAGGTGCTGGAAAAGCAGGTGTGTGCAGGGACCTAAATGTCACCCCTTTGGAGCCCCCCAAAGATCTGAAAAATGTGACCCTACCGACATGTCTCGTTTCGTTATGTTTTGTTTTTTTCACCTAATGGCACCAGAAGTGAAGTCTTTCCCGAGGGAAGCGATCCGTCTTCGGGAAGGGCTCCCTGCGCTGTATGCAGCCTGTCGTGGCCAAGGTCGGCCTGCGGGCTTATCGGCGGCCCAGAGCAGTCCAGACCATGTTTTATGGATATTGCAATGATAAAGTCCGACGCCTTTTGGCCGGTCCCTGGGCCATGGATCCAATTTGCAAGCCATTAACATTCAGCCAGAATCAGTAATGAGGCCCCAGTCACAGCAGGCTGCTAAGCCGACCCCCCCCCCACCGCCCCCCGAGCCTGGGATGTATCCGTAGTAATTGTACTGAAAAAGCTACTAATTCCAATGTAATCGCTAATCTGGGTCATAGTTAACATCAATAAACAATTTCTAACGTGGGCAGGAAGGCTTGTTTTGGGGGTTGCGGAAGAAACTGGGGAGGCAACCCTCCCCCCTCCCACGCTGGGTCCCTCACTGCCCAGGACAAGATCCGAAGGGGGTCGCACAGCTGTCCTCCAGCTGTCCTGTAGCCCCTCCTCTGCAGGGATCCCCCGGCTCTCGGCCTGTCCCTCTGGGCTGCCACCCCGGCCTCACCGCTGGCCCCCTGGGCTCATCTTGTCCCCGTCCCCATGGCTCCCCCGTATCTGTCCCCACTTAACTGATGAACGTCACCCTTGGGGGTTCGTTTCTCACAGCCTAGAATTCGGCTCTTAACGAGTGCTTATGGCATTTTGGTCTTTTCTGGTTTTCAGCTCGCTCTGTTTGCGAGGTTGAATTTAAGCTTCGGATGGAGAGACTCAGCCTCAAGATGGTTGTGGGTGATTTGCCCAAGGCCACTCAGCAGGCCGGAGGCACGGAGAGAAAACTCAGGGCCAGCCCCGGGGAGGCGGGGTGGGGACCCACCATGTCCCCTCCAGAGGGCCTTTCTGGCACCGGGGCCAAGGCTCTTTCCTTCCCTGTCTGTGCTGTCCCTAACGTGCGGCCCTGTGCTCTGTTCCTGCCTAGACCTCCCCGTTCAGATCCTCAAGCCCGCGACCTTCACCGACACGGCGCACTACCCCTTGCTTCTGGTGGTGTGAGTATTGTCGCCTCTTTCTTTCTCGGGGTCCTTGCCGGGGGGGCTCAGTAACACCCCGGAAAACAACCACCGCGCCCGTAAGAGACGGCGAGCTCGAGAAAGGAGGTTGCAACCTGCAAACTGAAGGCAGGCTGGCCGCCAGCAGGTGGCAGGCCACACTCACAAGTCGGGGAGCCGCCTGGTAGAGGAAGGGGGGCTCGAGCCCCGAGCCCCGATCCACTCCTGCTCAGGGACCAGGCCCAGAGACAGACTGCAAAGCTGGTCCCACAGGCGGGCAGCACGTCACAGGACAGAGGCCTTCTGAGCACCGCACCCCCCCCCCGGACACAGGTCCCCCAAGAAGTGAGGGGACGGGGGCGGGCACGGCCGACCCGCTGGCTTCCCCAGCTGGCACCAGGGTGGCAGGGCCTGAGCAGCAAGCTGCCTTGAACGCTGCTCCTCTGCCAACAAGGACTTAGTTCAGACGTTTTGTTTGTGCGTGAATGAGCCCTCTGGCAGGGTCTGGAGAACAGCCTGGAAGAGAGCCGCTGTCGCCACTGCTGAGGGGGTCCTGACTGGGGACAGCACGCTCTCACGGACACCTCAGATGCTGCCCAGCTGCCCTGAGGCTTAGACAGGGGCTGGCCTGTGCCCCCGGGGTGGGGGGGTGAGGCACGCCACCAGACGAAGCACTGTCCCCACCCCCACCCCACCCCCCTGGGGTTCCTTCAAGGCAGGGGCACCAGGGAAACGCTGACGAGGCTCCGGCCTGGCCTCTTGGAGCCACTGCCCCTGCGGTGACCGGAAAGAGGCCGGGAGAGAGCAGGGCCGTCCGCGGTGCTTTAGGAGCAAGCAGGGTCACCCAGGTCCAGTGACCTGATCAGCCCTGCGCTCCTCCGCCGCTCCTGTCCTCGGGCCTCGGCCCTCACACACGTGCCCGCCGCCTGGACCCCGCGATCTGGTGCCGTGTCGCAGTCACCCACCTACCCCACCGTCTGCGCAGCCTTGGCACGCTGCCCACGGCCACACACACCCCTCTCCCACACGCCCACACCGCACACCTGCCTCTCTCACACACTCCCCAGACACACACCTCATACATACACACGCCCCTGCATACACACTCCTCAGAGGAGTGTAGGGGAGGAGAGGGGGGAGCCCAGGGGAGGGGGACGCGCAGGGGGAGGGAGGGGAACGCGCAGGGGGGAGCGCAGGGGAGGGGGGAGCCCAGGAGCGGGGAGGGGAAGGGAGGGGGGAGGAGGGGGGAGCGCAGGGGAGGGGGAGGAGCGCCGGGCCACAGCGCATGCGCGAGGCAGGGCCTGTGTTGCAGGGACGGCACCCCCGGGGGCCAGAGCGTGGCCGAGCGGTTCCAGGTGAGCTGGGAGACGGTGATGGTGAGCAGCCACGGGGCCGTGGTGCTCAAGTGCGACGGCCGCGGCAGCGGCTTCCAGGGGACCAAGCTCCTGCACGAGGTGGGGCGGCGGCTGGGCGCCCTGGAGGAGAAGGACCAGACGGAGGCCGTGCGGTGAGGCCCCCGGGGTGGCGGGGTGCTCAGAGACCATTCGGAGGGCAGGGGAGGACAGGGGAGGGCAGGGGAGGTGGGCGGTAGGTGCGGGGGCGAACAGGACCCAGGAGCGTCTCCCCTCCTCGCCCTAAGGACAGTGGGAAGGGCCCGAGCGCAGCGACCGCGTGTGCTGCTGTCCCGGGAAGGACTCAGGGGCCTGTGCGCCAGTCCTGCTGAGGCTGGCTCCCACGCAGGAGGGTGGATGGGAGGGCCGTGGACTTGGGCGGCACCGCGCTCCTCCCCGTGGAGGGTCCAGGGCGCAGGCTGACACGCTTTCACCGGGGGTGCCATCCCATCCCCCACACGCCTCCCGGCCTCGTGCTCCGCGGTCTCGACAGTTCACTTTCCAGACTCTTCCAGACGGATCTCGGATCTCTCTCGGCTCTGAGAAGGCTGGTGGCCCGTGGTGGGCGGGCAGTCGGATCACTTGTGAGTGACTGGGACGTGAGTGATGAGTGAGTGGTGCCCCCTGCTAGGGGCGGGTGAGGACGCCCCCTGGCCCAGGACGTGATGTGTCCAAGGCCCTGTAAGTGCCCCGTGGAAAATGTAGAGAGGGGGAAGCTTCTGAGGTCGCCTCCGGGATGTTTTTGCCAGGGAGCAGGCACACCATGGCCACCGAGCTTTAAAAATAAAGAGCCATTAGGGCGCCTGGGTGGCGCAGTCGGTTAAGCATCCGGCTTCAGCCAGGTCACGATCTCGCGGTCCGTGAGTTCGAGCCCCGCGTCAGGCTCTGGGCTGATGGCTCAGAGCCTGGAGCCTGTTTCCGATTCTGTGTCTCCCTCTCTCTCTGCCCCTCCCCCGTTCATGCTCTGTCTCTCTCTGTCCCAAAAATAAATAAACGTTGAAAAAAAAAAAATTAAAAATAAAGAGCCATTAGGGACCCCCCCGGGGGTCAGTGAGGTCGGACTTCAGCTCGGGTCATGATCTCGCAGTTCATGGGTTCGAGCTATGCGTCTGGCTCTGTGCTGACAGCTCGGAGCCTGGAGCCTGCTTCGGAATCTGCATCTTTTTCTCTCTGCCCCTCCTCTCCTCGTGCTCTGTCCCTCAAAAATAAACAGTAAAAAAAAAAAAAAAAAAAAAATTAAATTAAATTTAAAAAAATAAGGAAATGTATTGGCTCTGAAGTCTAGAGTGATGGTGGCCTCGGGACGGATGGACACACAGACCCGGCCATGCCACTCAAAGCCCGGCTCTCCCCGTCCCCCTGCTCAGCTGGCCGGGAGGGCATCACCTGGAGTGACTCTCCTCGTGCCCACAGCACGGCTACCAGGAGCACCTCATTCCGGGCCTCTCCGTTCGCCTCCAAGAGGTTGGGGAGCAAGCCACCTCCAGAAACTTCCAGAAAGGAAGGGAGGAGCCTCCCCAGAAGCCCCCAGCCAACCTCTCCTTACGTGCCCCTGCCTGGTCCAGAACCCGTCACCGGCGAGAGAGAGGTGTGGGCCGTCACCCTGAGACCTAAAGGGTCCCCCCATCCCTGCCAGTGGGGGAAGGAGGGTGGACAGCCACGTGGGTTCTGTGCGGGAGGGGCGGAGCAGTGGGGGCGGGGCCAGCCAGCAGGTGTCCACCGAGGGAGGCCTCTCCGGAAAAGGGAAGGGGCGCGGCTGGACTTGGATATGGCGGCGGGACTTTGTCAGCAGCCCTCTCGGATGGTAGCAGGGCCTCCGGCTCCAGGGGCCCCGGAAGGAAGGACGCAGTGTCCTTCAGGCGCACCCGCGGCCCGCACCCCTGCAGGCGCCTGGCCGTGTCTAGCCTCTCCCCTCTGAGCACAGGGACCAGAGAGCAAAAAGGCTGTTTCACACTCTAGGCGTTTTCAAAAGTAAGGAATTGATCCGGCCATCTGTTCAAAAACCAAGGCAGAACCCGTTCCGAGAAGACAGCATGTCAACCGACAGACCAAGCTTCCCAGCACCAGAATACACGAACTGATGAAAACCTTACAGCCACCTTAAGACACGCAGGAAGCCGAGGCCCAGGGTTCGCCCACGCCAGGGAGAACTCTGCAAGCTCTGCGTGCGGTCCGGGTCCGTATTTTCATTTCAGAGAGCAATCACCCCGTGGTGTCAGAAGTCTGAGGGACCCTGAGGCCGGCCCACCCCTCCTGTGGTTCTCCCGTCTTCGTCCACCTCGTGTCTTGTCCTGGAGCCCCACTGGGTCAGCAGCTGTCCTCGCAGCCGACGCGAGCGGATCCCCTCCCAGGCCCGGCCGTTGCGTTAGGGGAGAGGGCAGCCGTGCGGCACAGGGCAGAACCACACTCACGCTCGCAGCACAGGCTACAGAAGCAAACAGCCCTGCCTCAGGGGCTTCTGGAAGGAGGTGGCCTGTGGGCAAGACCTCAAAGGATTGCTAGGGATCTGTCAGGCCGAACACGCGGGAGATACACATTCCCAGCGGAGAACACATCGTGAGCGAGGGCCCGAGGCAATGCAAAGGCACTGCTATTCGGGGCACGCTGAGCACCAGAACACCACAGTGTGCGTGGGCCATGGAGGGGGAGGTAGGACAGGGCTGGATTGTGAGATCCCTCCCACGTGGTCCTGAGGAGCTGCTGCTTGCTCTGTAGGAGCAGTTCCGCAAGAGGTGTTTTCAGCAAGGAGGTGGCAGGGTCAGCTTTGTTGTTCGGAACCGTGACTCTGGCAGCGGATCAGCAAGTCGCGTGGGTCAGCGTCCTGGTGCTCAAACTGAGTCGTTACGGGGGGCGGACGGGTCACCGTGCAGTTTGCAGGGGCGCGGGCAGGGTCAGGGAGAGCCAGTGAGGCTGCGGTGGCCACAGCAAGAGCCGCTACCGGCCCGGAAGAGAACCTCGGCTACGGGGAGGGAGCACCTGACGGGGGCCATGCCCCCCGCCCGCCCCTCCCCCCCACTGGCAGAACCCACTAGACGCCAGAGGACACGGGAGCCATTGTGGCTGTTTGTAGGGCTCATCCTCGGAGGCACCGAGCTCAGCGGAGCCCCGTGGACAGTGATCGAGGGGAAGCGGAAAGGAGGAGACGCCCGTGGGGACGAAGAAGGAAGAGGGTGGGGAGACGAGGAACCTTCCCCAGCCCTGGCTGCTACGTGGGAGTGGCCTTGTGGCCCCCAGAGACCAGCCCAGCAGGCGGGGCGACTGCCCCTGGCTATCAGTGCCCAAGCTGTGGCCCACGGGGGGTCAAGGACAGACCCACCAGGAGGGCACAGTCCCGGCCGACTGGGCAGGGCCACGGCGTCCGTGAGTGGGTGCTTTGGGGACCGCCAGGTGGCAAGGTGGGGCGCGCCTGGGAGGTGTTTCGAGGCAGAGTCCCCAGGCTGGTCAGCGAGTGCACGCGGAGGTGGGCAGGGCGCCCTGCCTGTCTCACCGAGCTGGAAGAGGGCGCTGACCATGTTTCTCCCCCCTTCCGCCACCGTTGCCCCCTCTTTCTTGCCAGATCCAGGCTCTGGCTGGGGGCTTCCCCCACTCTGAGGCAGCCGTGTGGACCGTGGCACCTGTGTCAGCTGGGGTCCCCAAGAAGGGTGCCAAGCGTGGACTTAGCAGACGGTGTCAGCAGGGCTGTTTGCGAAGGATGCCAGGGTGGCCACCAGACTGCAGTGGAGTCTGACACCGTGGAAGGGGGAGGGGCTTGGAGGACAAAGCGGGTACGGGGGCTTCCGGTGGCAGCGAGGCTCTGAGAGTCCCCGCCAGCATGACGGGAGCCCATCGCCGAGACAGGGCAGGAGCCCGTGCCAGGCAGCTGGGCGTGGCGGTAGGGCCCCTGCCGCACTCAGTCCCCGGGTTGGGATGCTGTGGACGCCACGGAGGGTCAGAAGATGTGACCGCCGGTGGTCGGCAGCCCCCTCAGGGCTGGTTCTCTCAAGGGAGGAGGGACGGCACGCAGGGTGCAAACTTGTACCCTGTCCCCCCCGAAGTTCCACACCGGCCCACAAACAGCCCCGCTCACCCAGGACCCCGTGCCGCCATCTCCCAGGTGTTCTCCCATCCACACGGTTCCCACCCACCCTGACCAGCGCACGGCTCCCCCTCGGGTCCCCCTTGCTGCACTAGGCTCCTTCAGCAATGACCACGCCACACAAAGGACGGACGTCCCATCATGCCACATCATCAGTGCTGCTGCCTTGTCACCGTGTTAGCCCGCCCTCCCCCAGGAGACGATGCATCTTGAGGGCTGGAGCCCATCCCCCCTGGGCCTCTGCAAATCAGCAAGGAACCAGACTCAGAACACGCTCCATTAAGAAAGACACCCATGGGGCGCCTGGGTGGCTCCGTCTGTTAAGCGTCCCACTTCGGCTCACGTCATGATCTCGCCATTTGTGAGTTCGAGCCCCGCATCAGACTCTGTGCAGACAGCTCAGAGCCTGGAGCCTGCTTCGGATTCTGTGTCTCCCTCTCTCTCTCTCTGTCTCTCAGAAATAAATAAATGTTAAAATTTTTTTTAAAAAAAGTAAAGCACCCTGATGGGTTCTGCCTCTGCTTTTCACGAGGCCTCAGACAACCCCAGTAATAAAAAAGTGCTACCTGCGTGTGAAATGGGGCTCTCCTTAACTTGCAGTTCTATTCACCATAAAAAAAAATCATCACATGGGATTTGCTCGGTTGGTTAGTGAAAATAGAAGCACAAGATAATAAAAATATCTGGTATTGGAAAAACAACCACTCTTGGAAGACTCCAGAAAAATGAGGATCATTACCAAGGTTTCTGGCATTTAGATCAAGGAGTGAGTGGCCAGGTAATTAGGTGAAGGGATTGCCAGACCCTGGGCCGCCTGTGGACTTGGAAGCAGAGCTGAGAAAGGAAATGCAAGGTGTTTTCCAAGTTGGAATGGAGCCCTTTGTGGTGCACATCGCCCACGCCACCCTCCGTGGTCCCCACAGACTGCCACGTGGATCCCAGCAAGTGTGATCTGGACGGCCAGCCGTGGGGCAGCATCCTCGTGGGGCCCCCCGGCAGGCTGGTTGTGAAAGCTGGCTGAGCCAGAGCATCTCACGTGTGCCCAAATGCACGTCTGAAAGTCCAGGGTTTGGGTCTCCAAGAGGAAGTCAGGGAACTTGCAGAAATGTCCCTGCTGGGTCCAGATACGTGGGCAGAACTCTGCAGCCCACGACCCAGTGTGTGTGTGTGTGTGTGTGTGTGTGTGCACGCGCACATGTGGACCTCCACATCCCGAGTCTGGCAGAGGTGATTGGAGGTCTCCGGGGCTACCGTATGACACCCGCACAACATTTTTCAAAAGCAAGTTTATTAAAGTGCTGTTAGTCCCCAGGGCTGGAGCATCACAGTTGAGGTGTGTTGCCTTTTCTCTCACTTGAGTAACTTTCTGTGGACCTACTTGTCGTATCTCTCGCTTGTTTCCGGATCCTGCTCACGCTGTTAGTACTTCTGTTCAAATGCTGAGACACATTCGTAACCTGTCCACTCCGCTTGTCTTCTCTTTTCTGCTCCTGTGGGGCTGGTCGTCTCTAGGACCAGCTTCAGCTGTTTTCACCACCTTCCTCCGTCGGAAAAGTCGGGGACATTGCTGCTTCAAGCTGGGCCCTCAGCCCCCAGGCACTTGTGTCCATTTACCTTGGACGTTGGGCATGGAAGCGCGGTGCTGACCACGGAGGACTGGCCTTGTCCTGGGACGCGGGGTGGGGGAGTCATCTTAAGGAAAAAAATTGTCTCTGAGGGCTGGTACCCAGAGTTTTAGACACCCTTCAGGCTGAGAAGGGCAGTTATCAGGGATGGGGTGGCTCCAGCCTGCCAGCAGAACACAGAAAACAGAAACAAAGGAATAATCCCCAAGAAGCAGATAGAAACAGAAGGAGCAGTGCAGGGAGGGGCTCTGGCAGCGGGGTGTATGCGTGGAAGGAAGCAACTTGCAGAGATCCCAGCCGGTCACGTGCCAGCAGGTAGCAGGACTCCCGCTGCTGAATTAGGGCCCGGAAAGCAGAAAGATTCCCGTCATTTTGTGGGGAAAAGGGGTGACCGGGGAGAGCAGCGAGACTCTGGCAAGGGCAAGGCAGGACCCGGACAGCGCCAGGCAAGGCAGGAAGCACAAGGCAGGGCTGAGTCTGCCACCAAGCAGGTGCAAGACAGGGACCCCCACCCGGGAGTTGGGGACAAAGGACATTGCAGGTGGATTGGGAGCCCAGGACCGTGACTCCAAGCACAGAACCAGTGTCTGTTCTCCGGGCCAACCCCGCAGGACGCGCCCAGAGTCTGGGGTGGCTAGAAGCCACATGGTCCAAGTGAGGGGCAGACTGGAGCAGAGGACAGGGACCCCCGCAGGGCCTGGTCTCCGGATCGGCATCAGCTGCTTTGCATTCCTGGCTCTCGGTCGGCAAGTTTTACACACCTGGACAGCTCCTGTGAGGGCACTTTGAGGTATCTAACATGGGCAAGCTACCTGTGCGCTGAATAGAGAAAAGCAACAATTACCTTCGAATGCCAATACTTCCTTTGATTTACATGGGGGGTCTTCGTGCCTGAGATGGTGGGAAAGCACGGCTCTAGGCCACCATGCAGGTGCACAGTCACTCAGCCCTCTCTTCTTTGGCCTTGCAGGATGATGCTGAAGGAACAGTACATCGATAAGGCGCGTGTGGCCGTGTTTGGGAAGGTGAGCCTGTGCCCAGCACCCATCCCATCGAGAGCACTGCCATCACCCAGGCCCAGTGTGATTTGCTCAGAATGTCTCTTGGCCGGTGCTGTAAGAGCAGTTACGTTTTTTTAAGAGCGAGAGGTTGGGCGCTTAGCGATTCCAGCAAGGGGAGCCACCGTTTGGCCAGCTTATTTATTGGAGTTTCGCTCTCTCTGTTATCTAGAAGGAAAGAAAAACAAGCCAGATTCATTAGGTTCCTAGTTACTTTTCTTATGCAAGCCCGCCATGGTGCCTGATGTGGTGCCCCAGGAAATGAAGGAACGCAGGAGCCTTTATTTCCGCGTATCTTTATGTGCACTAGTCAGGTTAGCTGACGTGGAAGGAGTAGGCAGTTCACGTTCCTCAGGGTGGCCCAGCTGGTGCTGTGCAGGCCCTGGGGCTGCAAGGCAGGTCTGTGGGGGGCCACCTAGTATCACCTGGGCACACACTCCCCCCCCATTCTTAGACAGCCTGGATCCATGAGCCTTAGACTTCACAAGGCACAGGCACAGATGGATAGACACAGATCCATCGCCCCTCCAAGGGGACGCTCAGAGCACAGGCCCTCGGGGAGCACCTCAGTGACCGCAGTGCAGGCGGAGACTCGAACGGTAATCGGTAATCACAGGACTACCTCTAATGTCATCGCCTCCGGACCTTCCGTGCCCAGCGTTCTGTGGGGCCAGTGTATAGTTGAGACGTGGCACCACTGGGCGGGTGACCCCAGACAGCCCTCCCACACCCCTGCTGGCACCACCAGAGGTGAGGCGGTAAAGGGGAGGGCCCAGGGGCTTCTCTCTCAGGCGCAGCCTTCTGGAGCTTCATTCCATGCTGGCGGAGACCCACTCACTGCCCGAGAGGGGCTCAGAGCCAGTCGGATCATCTGTAAGCGTAACTCTGGGCATCGGCATCTATCACCCACCCGCACCCACCCGGGAAAGTTGCTGCCCTACGGACTGCCTGCCGGGTCACGGCCCCTGGCCTGGGCCTGACTCCGTTCAGTGTTTGCCCCTCCTCAAACACTCACACAGCCTCTTGAGACGGGCTTCTTTCACTGAGCAGTATGCGTTTAAGGCTCTTCTCAGGGCTCCATAGCTCGTTACTTCGCTGCACGGAGTAATAGCCACGTACCACAGCCCATTGGTCCGTCCACCGACTTGCGAGTTTTGGCAATTATGAATGAAGCTCAGGGAACCCTCCACCTGCAGGTTTTTGTGCGGATAAAAGTTTTCCCCTCCTTTGAATAAATACCAAGGAGCACGATTGCTGGGTCACAGGGTAAAAAGTGTGTTTAGTGTTGTAAGAAATCCCCACGCTGCCTTCTAAAGTGGCTGCCCCGTGCAGCATCCCAGCCGGCAGTGAGTGAAGGTTCCCTGTTCCACGTCCTCACCAGCATTTGGTGTTGTCAGTCCACACTTTTTTTGAAAACAGATGGCAGAATGACTTTAAGGACTTCTAGATTCCACTGACAATGAAAATTATTAACCAGAAACCAAAACGACACTTTTACTGTCATTAAGATAAGACATTCGTGTTGTGTTGAAGGAACGCTATTAAGTTATAATGTACCGAGCGTATAGGTCATAACGGTTAATTCTACAGTGAGTTTGGCACAGCACGGGCTACACACAGAGTCTCTGTCAGGTGTATGGCTCCTTCACACTCGATCCTCCCACCCAACACACACACATTCACACACCCACACACCCACATGCACAACACATACACCCACACCCCCACACACACGCCTTCCCATACAGAACACACAGACCCCCCCGTGTACACTTATGCGCACACTCATGCACACACAGTCACGCACATACAGACTCACACACACATACTCCCTACACACACACACACACGCCCACACAACACCGTTAGCAGCCCCCATATCCTTAACATACCTGGCTGTCTCGAGCCCGCGCCCCTGTCCCTTCCCACCGCCGCCCATCGCAGCATCTCATCTGTGTCCCACTCCTCTGGGATCTGGAGACAGAGCACATCTGAACCAAGCAGCTTTGAAGGTGCCCGTGGCAGATAGCATGTGATGTTTCACTCTCCCCGGAAGGCCCGCGTTCAAGCAGGGGCCTTGCGTGCCAGCCCCACGGTAGAGGGACTGTAGGACGAGAAGGACCTGCCGTGCCCCCTGTCGGCCCTGAGCCGGGCACTCTGGCCGACCAGCCCCCGGGCCCTTTGACACAGGCTCCTTGTTGGCCCCTGACGGTCACCTCACGTGGCTGGGTCCGCTGGAGTCGGGAAGGCAGCACGAGGCGCTGCAGGAATATGCTGGTTCGGAAGGGGCCTGACGAGAACCTCACGCGCAGCTCCTGACCCGTGACCGCAGCTCCCGTCACGTGGCTCCCACGACCCCAGGCCCACAGACGGGAGGCGTGCCTCGTGCAATATCTAACCGGCAAGGTGTTTGCCTCTCATCCTTTTTTGCTTTTTGGCAGAAACTACATGACAGTGGCCGCTGAGTCGCTGACCTACGTCGGAGGCTGTTGTCACGACAGAATCCTCGACACGTTGCCCACTTGTCCCCCTTTCTGTCTCTCGCAGGACTACGGCGGGTACCTGAGCACCTACCTACTCCCAGCGAAGGGTGAAAACCAGGGTCAGCTTTTCACCTGTGGCTCTGCTCTCTCTCCAATAACAGACTTCAAGCTCTACGGTAACGGTCTTGACGCGAGGAGGCCCCCGCACGGCCCCATGCCTCCCGTGCCGCCACACTTCCCCTGCCTCCCTTGCTTCATGCACCCACGGTGGGTGGGAGGCGACCCGGGCTAATGAGAAACCTGGACAGAAGCCTGGGAAGGGGAGGGAGGGCTTCCAGTCACTTGTTTGAATGAAACCGGTCAACCCCCCGAGACCCGTAAGTCACGTTCCCGACACACGAGACCAGGAGCTCGAGACCCACCCAGGGGTCCCCTGGCCGACCCCTCCCCGGTGCCCCATCTCAGCACCCGGGACCCCGTGGACTGTGAGGACCCCTGACTCCTGCAGCCAAAAGGCTCACAAAAGACGCGTTGACAAAGTGCTCTAATGCCGACTTGAACTTGGAGTCCCAGCACTGCCCCCCTCCTTCAAACTCGTAATAATTTAAAATTCGTTTTCCCATGGGAATGCATGTAACGTATTTCAGATTTTTTTCAACTCAGTGAGACTTTCTTAATTTTTTTAATCACGCGGGTTCAAAGGTGCCTGACTCGGATGCACATAATGTGCCATCCTGCACCTTGATTAGGTCACAGCCCCAGGTGGGGGAATCCTTCAGTGCCATCTCCAATCAATTAAGGGTGTCCCTGTGACGCCTGGGCGGCTCAGTCGGTGAAGCATCCGACTTCGGCTCAGGTCACGATCTCACGGTTTGTGGGTTCGAGCCCCGCGTCGGGCTCTGTGCCGACAGCTCGGAGCCTGGAGCCTGCTTCAGATTCTGTGACTCCTTCTCTCTCTGCCCCGCCCCCGCTCATACACATTCTTCCTCTCAAAAATAAACAAACAGTAAAGAAACAACACTGTCAAGTCAACATTAAAAAGAAAACGAAAGATGCCCCTGCCCCCTGCAGAAGTGCTTGGTGCTTCCTCCAGCCTGACTTTGCCGACAGGCAGACGTCAGACCCTCACCCAGGACCGGACACAGACATGCCTAGTGTTTAAAACCAAACAAAACAAAAACAGAAAAGGAGCAAATCCTGATGGCAATCTGCTCTTCAGGATCTGTAGCCTTCCCTGTATTTGAAACAAAGTGAGGGCTTATCCTGCTCACGGGGTTTCAGAGTCACTGTTTCACACGGTTGAGGTTTTGCTGCATTGCTTAAAAGCCGGCCACCGGGGCGCCTGGGTGGCGCAGTCGGTTAAGCGTCCGACTTCAGCCAGGTCACGATCTCGCGGTCCGTGAGTTCGAGCCCCGCGTCGGGCTCTGGGCTGATGGCTCAGAGCCTGGAGCCTGTTTCCGATTCTGTGTCTCCCTCTCTCTCTCTGCCCCTCCCCCGTTCATGCTCTGTCTCTCTCTGTCCCAAAAATAAATAAACGTTGAAAAAAAAATTAAAAAAAAAAAAAAAGCCGGCCACCAACTCTAAGACACTCGAATGTTACTGGGGTGCTGTCTGATTACCTGCATGAAGCCCCGCAGGCTGAGGCGGTGTTGTAGAAACAAACGTTTGCCCTGAAAGTGTGGGTGAGCCCACCCTCCCTGCCCCAGCCCCCTGCCAAGGGCGTCCCCGCATCGGGGGGCTCGGCACCGGCTCCCCTCGGGTAACCCTGCCCCCCTCTTCTCGTTTCCAGCGTCTGCATTCTCCGAGAGGTACCTGGGCCTCCACGGACTTGACAATAGGGCATACGAGGTACATGTGGGCAGGATGGGGAATCGGGCGAGCTCGGGCCGCCCCTCCGGAAACCCTCTCTCGCGCCCCTCTGGCCCCCGGCCCAGTTCTGGGACCCACGCTCCCTGCCCGGGCCTGCTGGGCTCCCCCTCTCCCCCACCAAACTCGCTCTGAGAAAACCTTCCACCGGGCCGTGAACCCTGGTGAGCGGGGCCTCTCCCGGGTCTGTCCGCTTTCCCTTTCTGGCACCCGAGAGGCAAGGAGGGGAGTTAGAAAAGTCTTCGGACGGACAGACGGTCTGTCCCGGGATCCACGGTCGTCGGCACGGGTGACTGCCGGCCCCCTCATCCAAGGCTGGTTCTGCTTTGAGGAGATAAGCCCCTGGTTGGGCTACAGAAAAGTTCTCCGATACCACCTGCCAGGCCATAGCCACCGAAGTGACTCAGTGCAGGTGTCACCTGGGTGTTTCTTCAGCGGGGTGAGGGGGGCGTGAGGGGGAGGCCGGACTTCTGTTGCCCGGAGGACCTGGCTTCAAAGCTGGGATTTGCGCGTGGACCACGGGACTCTCTGGCCGGGGTGCCATCTCCCAGTGGCACCGGCTGAGATGGTGGCCGTCTGGGGCCACCTGCCGTGGGCGGAAGGGAGCTCTCCTGTGCCCTCTTCTCTTCCACCCCTTCCTCCTCCTAAGAGGAGCTCATGCAGGGAGGCTTCTGGGACGCTCCGTGCGCTCCCCTCCCCTGCGAAGCCCCCGCTTCTCCCAGGACGAACACCTCGCTGGCTGCGGTGAGGCCCGCTAACTCTGTCCCCTTGCCCTGCCTGTGCAGATGACCAAGGTGGCTCATCGAGTGTCAGCCCTGGAAGAGCAGCAGTTTCTAATCATTCATGCAACCGCTGACGGTGAGGACCGGGGACGCTCATTCCCTGCATCGCCCCTGATGGTGTGCTGGGTTTAACCCTTACTGTCCTCTTTTTTGTTTTCTTTAACAGAAAAAATCCATTTCCAGCACACGGCGGAACTCATTACACAGCTAATTAAGGGGAAGGCTAATTACAGCTTACAGGTACAGTATTCGCACACCCACTCTGTTCCACGCTTGGAGAGACACATTCTGCTCGTGGAAAAGGAACCGATTGGTATTCCGTTCATCCCGTGCCTGCAGATGCACCCGTGTCGCGGCTGTCAGAGACAGGCCGGGGCACGTCGGGCCAGACGAGTTAGCGCGTGCTTATTTTCTCCACTAATTGATGCTGATGGCTCGGTTCTACGCTCGAGCTGTGTGCAAAACCCCTGTAGCACCCCCCCCCCCACCCAGTCCCGCGGTCAAGGTCAGGAGAGCCACCTGAGCAAGGTCAGGACAGCCACCACACCGCCACGGTGAGGCTGGTGGTGTCCCTGATGGGTGACAGTGGGACTGTTGTCCCAGTGTTGACCAGAGCAGCATCCTGGGGGCCTGGGGGGCTTTACACGTGCAGGTCCTGAAACTTCTCTCACTGGCCTCCTGCCGGACAGTACCACACGTTAACTAAATTCTGGAGGAATGTTCCAGATTCATCTGTGGCTGAGCAGCCGTTAGAGTGCTACCCTTCCATGAAACATACTCACAGCCTCGTTTTCCCTGGCATCCACTACCGGCCCAGCAGCTCAAGGCTGGGCTTTTTCCAGCAATGCACAGTGCTGCTTCTGGAAACATCTTCCGTTTCCTTCTTGACCAGGGGTTCCCTTTGGCAAAAAAGACCCCGATGGTCTTTTCACGTCCAGGGATCAATGGGAGATTTCCTCCCCTAAGCACCCATCAGCCCTCAGACAGCACCGGCCCCAGCACCGACCGCTGCCTGCCTTCTGTCTCCAAGCCCCTGGCCTTCTGGCATCGCTGTCTTGTTGGAGGGACGCGTGTGTCCCTGCAACGAGGGGGCTTGGCCTGAGCTGCTGAAGGGGGAAGAGAGGACTTGGTTAATGTGACCTCTGAGCTCCCTTTGCAAGTGTTCAGATCGTAGTGAGTTTGATGGCTGCCGGGGTGTGAATACATTTTACGCACCTCGTGCAGCCGTGGTGGGTTACGGGGTCAGTCTCCGTGTGCGGGTGTGGATCGCTCGCCCAAGAGGTAGACGAAGCGAAATCGGCAAGCTTTTGAGCAGTATGCATTGTAGACCACACTCGAGACAGCGAAAGGGACCCACGCCCAGCGCCGGGCCTGCAGGCACAGCAGTTTTCACAGATCCTCCGTGAATTTGCAACAGTAAGCAACTCCAGAAAAGGGCCCAGGGTAGGAAGAGACGTGCCTCCTGCTCTGTGTCCTTTGTACCACAGACATTCTACCGCGTACATAATAGCTCACTCCCGTCAGTGATAACTACTCTAAAGTAACGGTGAATGCCCGCCTCCAGAGACACAGAGGAAGACAGGATTCAGAATGCGGGAGGCAGCAGGTGTCACAGGAAGAAAGTGGGCTCCCAGGTCAGCGAGACTTGGCTTTGAGTCCCTGCCGGAACAGGTGCCTTTGCGTGGAAACGGTGTGGCGCCTCTAGGATACGGGGACGGCCATTCACATCGTCTTCTTCGCGTTCCCCGTGTCCTGGCCTCGTTCTCAATGCTTCAGGGAGCATAACGTTTAATCCTCACAAAACGATATGAGCCGGATTCGGTCACGGTAATCATCGCCACGTAACACAGCTGGAAACTGAGGCCCAGGAAAGTTACCTGCCCACGGTCAGAGGGCGAGCCAAACGCGGGTGGCCGGGCCCCAGAACACAGCAGCAGGATTCGGCCTGCGAGGGTTGTAGAGAGAGCACAGAACACTGCCCGTGTCTTTGGAGATCCTGGGCCCTGGGGCCCTGGGCCGGAGCCTCTGTGGTCCCGGACCTCGGATCCGTCCTTGCTGCAAATGCAAACCAGACGGACGGCACAGAGGGCACCGAGTCTGGTGACCAACGCGTGGTCTAATTTAGGCACCCGATGCCCTGAGTGCCCTGACGCCAGCACTGGAGGGGTTTAGGAAATCCATTGCTCGGGCCGACTCCAAGCCGCATGCGGTGCCCGGGCCGTGCTGGGTTTTGTGGGGGGTGGGGGGGCGACCACCCCAGCGGCGAGTAACCTGTCCCCGCCTTCCCCGCAGATCTACCCGGACGAAAGCCATTACTTCCACAGCGCCTCCCTGCACCAGCACCTGTACCGGTCCATCATCAACTTCTTTGTGGAGTGCTTCCGGATTCAGGACAAACTCCCCGCAGCCACAGCGAAAGAGGAGGAGGAGGAGGACTGACCCGGGAGCCGGAGCCAGAGCCAGCCCTGAGCACGGCGGGGGCTCCCCCTGGAACAGTGTGCGGCCGGGACCCCGCCCCCCTCTCCCGCAGAGGCCGGGGCCGGGGCAGCAAGTGTTATTTCCATAGCATGAGTCCCGAAGGCGGTTTTGCTTCAGAAACCAGCTCCTTCCCAGGCCGAGACGCGTCGTCGCCCCCCCGAGGGCCCCTCCCCGCCGCGCCTGGAGCCGCCGCCGCCGCAGCAGCATCGCCTCCTCCTGGCCCCAGGGTGACCGGTGCATCCCCCGGCCCCTCCCCAAGGAACAAAGGACGGACAGCAATGCAGAAACCGGCCCTTAAATCCCAGCTCTCCCGCAGTAGCGCAAAGACCCGCCCTGGCCAGCGGCCGCGTCCACATGAGCAGTTTTCCACCCTGTCTGGTACACCCACGCCATGGAAACGACTATAGCACAATTATTTTAGCAGCACTTGTTCATAGATCGGCTCGCTCCTTTCTGTAATTCGGAGATCCGGCGTTGTCAGGGCTGAACCCGGTGTTCCCGTAGCTTCGCTAATGGTTAACCTTACGGAATTAATTCGTATTTTTCTATGGTTTTTACCTGGCACTGTCTCGGGTCACGGGCTGTCTCTCCTTCTTTGTGTCTCTCCTTCTTTGTGTTCTTTCTTGGCTCTGTTTGCTTTCTGTTCTTCGGTCCCCGTGTAGGCTTTGCACTTGTTTGGATAAAGAAACACATCGGAAGCAACTAACTGCTGTCTCCTCAAGATTGTCTTGAGACTTTGTGCAGAAATTTCAAAAACCTGAGGGGAACGAACATCCAGTACTAAAAAAAAAAAAAAAAAAAAAAAAAAAAAAAAAAAAAAAAATCCTAAATAAAACTTCTTTCCCACGAAGCTGCATTGGGATTTGGCTCAGACTCACACTATCCACGTACGTCCTGTAGCCTTTTTCCCCCTGATACCTTGTCAAGGCTTTTCAGATGGCATTTGGTTAAAAAAAGGTAAAGAGACTAAGGGTGGACTCCATCCCCAGGTCTGTGCGCGTGTTCAGGGGACAGGCCAGGGAAGCGTGGGCGCGGGCGGTGGCCTCCCGCCCCGGGGACGGCTCGGTGGCCCCGCCACCGTGCGCCAGCAGCCTGTCCACGTGTCACACACCCTCCGACGGGACGAACCCCCGGTGCTCCCGGTGTCTGTTTCATTTCGTTGTATATAAAGACGGGACCGGGCCCCGGCCCTCCACCAGCTCGTTTCGCCTGCATGCCGCCGCTCTGTGGCTGACCCGCACTCCCCACCAGTGCCAGTCGGAAATGCATCGATCACTGTCGTTTCCCTCGGAGCTCGTCGACCACCTGAACGGCAGTACTGATCTCTCCAGCATCCGGTCCTGCCGGGGGGTCCTTGACATGCCGTCGGCAGAGATGTGTCCGCGTCGCTTTTCGGTGTTTGAGGGCGTGGGTCTCGTCTCCGTGAGTTTGCAATGTGAGTTGCAGTTAGCGCCATTGGAGGGTCTCCGTCACCGGGTTTGTTCGGGTGAGACGTCGTCACTTGCGAAAAGGACCCGACGCGTGAGCAGCCGGACCGCTGTGAGTGCTACGTGACCGTGCTTTGGCTATTCTCAGCGGGCTTGACCGACTGCAAAGCCAACCAGGTCCGACGGGGGAAGCCAGCTGTGGCCGCGAGATCTGGCAGGAGGGGAGTGAGCATGTGGCATACTAGCGTTTGTTCATCCATGGAATAAAACATTATTTTACCACTCGGATAGCTCTTTTCTTGCTTCTCCTCCGCCATCGCTGCTTAGGAAGTGTGCGAAGCGTCAAGGTACTTACTGAGCCCCAGCCATGGATGCATGTCCCCAAGAGCCTGGTGGGCGGCAAATAAAAACCGCACCTGTGGCAGCGGGGTACGGACGGAAGGACAGGACCACTCAAATATGTCAAAAGTCCCAAACCAACCAGAGAAAATGAATCTCAGTCGCGTCTTTAAAGTTTCAGGGTGAGGACACAGAGATATTCCCTAACACTAAGAGCAAACCTGGCTCTCAGTCGAGACCGCAGCATTGCCCGCTAGAAAACTAGGAAAACCTCCACCTCGGTGGCATTCCCTGGCACACGGGCTGCCTCGCTCTCAGAGGTGTGCACGCGTGGGTGGGGGGCGGAGCTCTATCCTCACTGGCCTGAAAACACGCCCCTCCCTCTCCTGCCTGACTTAGCAGTATCCGAACGATGATTTTGTGAAGGCTTGATTGCCTTCTGGAAGCCCTGTTAAAGCCCCAGTGTCACAGAGGGACTGGAAAGGCATTTCAGGCCTCCTCTGGCCGTCTTCCATTAGCACGTGGTGTGAGTTCTTAGGATAATCACAGGAGACACCGGGAAGCCTGGTGAGATACTGGATACGCAGACGGAGGATGTCCCCAGATCCTATGTAAACACACAGCTCTGACCCCCAACCCGCGGCCACCAGTCGGGGAAGCCAAGCCGCGGTCTGCAGCCACCAGCCCCAAACGGCCAGGCCTTGATCAACACCCGCCAGCTTCCCTCGCTCTCGCCCCCACCTCCAACTTAGGACGGACGGGGAAAGCCAAATACGCCCCCCCAACCAACCACGTAGGATCCTGCTTCTGGTCAGCCCTCCTGACTTCCCCACGCCCACGGCCCCCAGCGGGGCGCACCTGACCCCCTTTTCCACGGTGCGGCTCCCCTCTGCCAGCTCGGAGTCCCCCCCACCCCGACCTCCCGCCCCAGCACGAGGGATGGTGACTGAGCCCCGGAGCTCCGCACTCCAGCCGGCTGGGAGCTAGTGGCCCTGCTCTCTCTCACGCTGGTGGTGTCTTAGTCCGCTCAGGCTGCCGTGAGAAAACCCCACAGACGGGGCACTCACACAATAGGAATGTACTTCTCACAGTCTGGAGGCTGGAAGTCCAAGATCAAGGTGCCGGCTGATCCAGTGCCTGGTGAGAGCTGTCCTCCCGGCTCATAGACGGCCGCCGCCATCTGGCTGCGTCCTCACAGGGCAGAGAGGGAGGGGCCGGGTGGGGGAGGGCGCTCTCTCTTCCTATCAGGGTGCTAACCCCACCATGGGGTCCCACCCTCATGCCCTCATCTAAGCCTAATTTCCTCCCAACGACCCCACCTTGTAAAACCGCCACCCTGGGGGTAAGATCCCAACCTACGAATTTGGGGAGGATACAAACATTCCGTCCCTGGCAAGTGCTCTTTATTTAGTTTCCGGCTGGCAGAAAATGGGTGTTGGAGAGGAGTTGCTGAGGAGTGGGTGGGAGCCCTGGGGGTCAGGAGGAGGGAAGGAGGGGGAGGAAGGGAGAGGGACGGGGACACGAGGGGAGAGAGGGAAGGAGGGGGTCCAACCCCGGGGACACTGCCTCCGAGCGGGGCTCCCCAGAGAGTCCGGACGGGCCCTCCTGCAAACCACAAGCTGCAACGCTGCCATCGGCCCCCGAGCCCCACCACTCACTGCACGGATCGGATCGGGGAGCTAGAGCCCAGGGGAGGCAAGGCGGCTGCCCCCCAGCCCGGAAAGGCAGCAGCACTAGGTGCTTCTTCCCGTCGCTGTGTTTTCTCGTGAGGAGAAGCTCCAAAGGCCAGGTTCCCGAGCCTCACGGGCGCCGCTGGGGCTATCGGCCTCGCCAGCTCCGGGGGCCCAAGCCCCCAGCCAACACGGGGCCGGCCTCGGTGGAAACGGGTGTCAACGTCTGGGTTCCAAGCAAACCCCAGGTCGGCCTCCTTGCTAGGAAGTCTCACGTTGCGTCAGCGGTGGCAGTTCTGGCGTTGTGTTTCCCGGGCTGGGATCTGGAGCGACACAGGGGAGCGGAACGGCCCCAGTCAGCCACACCCTCTACAGCGCGGCCCTCGAGCTGTGGTGCTCACCAGAACCCGCGACGGCGCTCTGCAAAGTAGACCGGAAGCCCCAGGACACCGACGCGCCTGTGTGCACCTGTCCGCACTTGAGAGGCACCACGCTGAACGCCGCGGCTCTGGCTGGTCTCTCTGCCCCGATTCCCCTTGAACCCAGAACCAACCACCTCACAGAGGCTTCCCATTTCCTGTGGGCCGGTGTCCGAACTCCTGAATCATACCTTACAGCGCCCCCAATCCCCAGGCCCAGTTTATCTCACAGACTTCCCCTCCCCTGACTACCCTGCACACGCGGCCCGGCCACGCGGACAGGCTCTCCTCTCCCTGCACGAACCCCACACGCCGCTGCCCCTACACGCGCTAGCTGCCTTTACCGCGACTTCCCCTTTCACAACAATGATTCCCAGCCACTCGGACACCCCGGCCTGGATCATCAGCGGCCGTCCTGTGCAGGCAGGGAGCTTAGCTGCTCGCTGCCCTGTATTTACCAGATGCACTATTTACCATGACAGTCAAATATGTCCCCCAACATCGCCCCATGTCCCGTGGGGAACAACATCACCCCAGTTGAGAGTCAGATCTGTTTAGATGCCAGGCCAGGTTCACGGGCTAATGAACAACTCTGCACTTGCCCAACCCTGGGAGGCGGCATCGCCTTGGACCTCACAGCCTACGTGTCTTACCTGCCTCGTCTTAGGGCCCAGCCTTACTGCACAAAGCCTTCCCTCGCTTCTGTTCTGGAGGGTGTCGAGAGCTCTATGCCCATAGAGAGTTTATTCTGACTCGTCAAATATCTGTTTGCTAGATCTGAAGCCCTGGGAGGGCTCTGCTTCTGCTGGGGCTCCTGAGGCCTGACTCCTGTGACCAAAGAAGACTGCCGAGGTGACCGTGGGCCTCTCCAGGCTGGGCCATTACAGGTACTGAAGCTTCTGCGTCTCTGGGATCAGGCTGTGAGGACGCTCAAGCAGCCCCAGGTGAGGAGCTGAGGTCTCCCCCCACAACACCCAGGACGCACGAGGGCACCGCTTTGGAAGTAAGTCCTCCTGCCCCATCAGTCCTACGGAGGGAGGCTGGTGGCCGGAATCTGCCAGGCAGGCCACTCTCGAGTTTCCAACCCTTAGAAACGGCGCTGATAAATGAGCATTACTGTTCCCGCCACTGAGTTTGGAGTAATTTGTTACATGGTGTCCGATAATATAACCCTGACCGTCCCCCCTCCCGTTAGCTCTGGAAGAAGCTGGGGATGCACGGGATGCCCCATAGATGCAGCAGACTCCCTGCCCCCCCCCCACCCCAGTCTGGCTAAGGGAGTGGCCCCAGGCATCAGACACCTGCTCAATCAGGAGACGTTGCCAGGTGGGGGGAAGCAGGCCGGTGGCAGAATTCCCACAGACACTTTCTACCAGGCACCCTCGTTCTTGTCTCCCTCTTCCTTAGAAACGGGCCCCCAAGTTTTAGCTGGGCCCGTGGACATCCAGAGGAAAGAAACACAACTTCCGACCTCCTTTGACTAACCTCTGGCCGCTGAAACGCATGTGCAAATGCCAAGAGGCGGCTCCCACCATCCCACCTTAAGAGGCCGCAGGTGAGCACCCTGTCCCCTCACCGTCCTCTCTGTTCCCTCAGAGCCAAGCAGACACCCGTCCGTGACGTGGCTCCCACACATCGCTGCGAGCACAGCTCAAACCTCTAACGGGTGCTGCAGAATGTTTTTGTAAGGGCTGGCTATTCCAGACAACAAAGCCCTCGTGTTGGGCAAAGGCAGACGACATCACAGCCGTTCACTCTGCACAGAGCAAGGGCCGCGGCAACCATCTTGATGAACATTTATCGAAAGCTTGCTTCGTTCCAGGCACGGTTCTGTGCACGTCACGTGGATCCACGTACAATCCTGACACAATTCACACATCGATCTACAACGCCTTGTGATGCTGTGTTCTTGGCTACATTTCGCAGACCAGGAAAGAAAAGGAACAGAGAGGTGCGGGCCCCGGCCCAGGTGAAGGAAGATGGCTAGCGGCCAGAATGAGGACCCTGCCACCACTGAGCTCCCCTCCAAAGGGGGCTCTCACTGGGTCCTAAGCCAGAGTTTAGCCCTATCTGGGCACAGGTGACCTGTGACCCATTGTGACCACCAAGCACTTGAATAATAGGTTTGGTTTGGGTTTGGGTGGTGCCGATTGGTTTGTTTTGGGGGGAAAGAGTACAGGAGGGGCCTTCTGCCCAGGCGCCTGGAGAGAAAGTGACTGGAAGGCTCTAACGCTGTGACAGGAGCTCAAGCCAGAGCTGACGGGCCCATTTCCCGGGAGAGAGGCAGGTGAGGAGCTTGGGAGGTGGGCGTTCTCCCCACTTCAGCGGGAACCCACAGAGCATCCATCCGGTAACTCCTCCGGGGGATCCGGGGCCACCCTGGCAGCCCAGGGTCTGCAGCCCGTGCTCTGCTGGTCGACGTGGCCGGACCCAGGGTGGTGAAGGGCTCCAGAGGGGACACGCTGCCCCGTATGTCTGGACAGGCCACGCACACAAGCGGGGCGGGGCATCTGTCCTGCCGATCCCACGGAAGCCCTGTGCTGGTGTCTGTGCTGGGCTCTCTCCCAGGCACTCTTGGAAGGGTGTTCTCAGAAGGCGAATGTCCCAAATTAAGACGGCAGTGGGCGGAGCCTGTGACATATAAATCACTGCCATCCATGAGACCCCAGGGGAGCTTAGGGTCTCTACTGTCACTGGTCAAGTAGATTTCGCTGCCCATATTGCTTATGGGGAGGGGGCACCTTAAAACCAAATATATATAGCAAACTCATTCACTAAAAATGCACCAGTGTCCCCAAATTCAAGCAGATTGTTGGAGTTTTATGCCTCCGATTATGTTAAGAAATGTATAGTTTCTAAATAACCATTTTTTACAGGCATCTTACTATTGTCTACGAGTCAGAATAATGATTTGTTGAATGAGCTAGTCCTGCGCCCAGAGGAAGAAGACAGCCTGTTGAGCTGGACGATGACGCGTCTCCGGGAGAAAACCGTTACAAGCGTCCGTCTGTAGCGTTTGCGGATTTCTGTGCCGTAAATACTTCTGTTGCCGCCAATTTCAGAGGGTCAACCTAACATCCCTGAAAACAGAGCTGGACCGCGACGGGCAGGATTCCTTCTTGCAACACCTTCCGTGAGGAGCGGCGAGCTTCTCTGGCCGCGGACCCTTACATCTGGGGCCACCGTGGGAAGGGAGGGGGCGGGGCTCCTAGACGGGCGGAGGATGCTTGCACTGGGAGAAGCTTCTGGCCGGGTCACAAAACCACACGCTCCATCCTGGCCGTGGTGTCCTCAGTGGCTTTGGGGGGGGGGGGGGATCTTCCACAGATGGACTCAGCATCTTGCCACCTGATGTCAGGCCGTCTGGGGACAGGGGGAGTCTTTCTTTCTTCTGTGTCAGGCAGAGTGGGTAGAGACGGGGTGCGCGGCGGCTGGGAAGAGGCAGGGGTGACCTCCCCGTGATGCGGAGGACGGAAGGAGGTGGCAGCGGGCCGTCCGGGGGGCCCCCGGGGAGGAGCGGACGGCGGGGAATAAGCCTCACAGCACAGCACCGGCTCCACCAACGTCACAATGCACCACAGCTGTCGCACTTGAGCACAGACGTCACAAACATTCCTTCAAACATTCAGCCACTGCGCTCCGTGAACTCGTCCACCGCCTGACAGTGACCCCCTCCCCCCTCCCCATCTCATCACAGTCTGGGGAACTCGGTGCCACACGTGAGGACCCTCGGGCAGCCCTAAGGGGTGGCAGGAGGGGAGGAGCAGGAGGGGAGGAACGGAGCCCCCTCCCCCCCCGGCCAGCGGATTCCCCCGCGAGGGCTGATTCCGGCTGAGAGCTGGGCTGTGAACGTGAACCAGAGCGTCCAGCCAAACTGCAGCCGCATGCCCGACCCTCAGAATCCAGACGATAAATGCTTCTGGGTTTTAGTCGGTAAATGGTGGGTTATTTGTTACACAGCAGGGGCAGCCCATACAATCCCAAACGCTTGTCATCTGAGCCCCTGACACACGAGGAAGCCGTCTGTCTGGACGCCTCGCTGGCCCCGTGAGTGCCCCGGGGCTGGTCGTGAGGCAGGCGGGCCCCCTGCTAAAATGAAAACTCCTCCTGTCCATGAAGGTGCGCTCAGGAGCAGGACAATCCAGATGCTTCCGCAGGTTCCGACAGGCCTTAGCAGAGTGCCCAGTGCAGGAGGCCCCCCGCTCTCCCTCCGACCCCCAGGGCAACTTCTCCCGGGTCTTCACACACGAGACTGAAGGCCTTTCCACTTTAGAAAGTCGCAAAATGCACCCTCATGACAAGCAGGACAGGGCGAGCGACAGCACACAATTGGGTCTGAGCAACCAGCCGAGTGAAGCCACCGGCTGGGCCCGCGGCAGCCGGACGCGGCCAGAGAAACGCAGCCCCCCCGCCGCTGCCCTGCTCCGCGTCGTGTCGTCCAGCTCTGACTCTGTAGGGAGTCCCCACTCAGCTCTCTGTGACATCGGCGAGTAATGGCACTTCTTTTGCCTGCGGTTTTCTATGGTTCCCGCGGAGAAAGGGGAAGACGGGGGGGGGGGGGGGGGGGGGGGGGGGGGGGGGGGGGGGGGGGGGGGGGGGGGGGGGGGGTTCTGCCGGCTTTGTGCCACGTTGCGTCAGGGCCTCACCACGCCGGGCACCAGGTGGCCACTGATAGGTAGCCAGGAATGTGATGGCAAACCACTGCGTTTGGTGGCTTACCCACCCGATTTCCCATCCCCCACACTCCCTCAGGGCCAGTCCGCCAGCTGCCAGGACAGCGGGACGGATGCAGTTCTGTCCTCCGTAAGCGGGAGCGATGCTTGTGCCCGGCGTCCCGGGAGCTGCTTCGCGGGGGTGGGAGGGCGGTTAGAGGGCTTGGGGGGGCCCCCAGGCCGGGTGCGAGGGCCGGTCCCCTGCCCCGCAGGAAGGACAGCTGCAGTGAGGAGAGGCCGTGAGGACCAACAGGTGGCGCTGGTGTGCAGAACACAAACGTGGAGTCCCCTGAGCGGGCTACTCTCTAGGTCTCTGCTGCCGCTGTGTGTCCTGGGCCAAGTGTCCTAACCTCTCAGAGCCTAACTTTTCTCCCTGGTGGAACAGAGACAAGCGCTCAGAGGGGACAATGATGTGAGCTATGGATGGAAAATCCTAAAGTCGTGCTTGGCCGACAGTCAATAAAGTGGAGCTAATATTGTTCGGAATGTCTAGAATTGGGTTGTTTTTTTGTTTTTGTTTTTTTTATCTTTAACCAAAACAGTATGAAAAAGGCCTGACAATTCGCATTTGTACTGCATCCCGAAAAATATTTGGGGAACGGGTTTCCAGGCACTGGCAAGAACAGGAAACAGCTCGGTGCCCACGCACAGGCCACGTGAACTTTGGGGCTCCAGTCAATGCGCAACGTGACGGCCGCCTGAGGGTCCCCAGGGGCTCCGGTCCTGTGAAACGCGCGCTCGGCCAACGTGTGCGAGCCCCTCATCGTGCTGGTCTCTCTGCTTCCCGCCAGGCGAGCAGGGCCGGGCCACGTCCAGCCCGCAGGCCTCGGGGAGCGTCTCCCGCGGCAGGTGCCACCTGCGCACGGCCGCGGACACCGAGGGGCGGGACCAGGGCCACGGTCCCGGGAGCGGAAGGCAGGGCTCTCCCAGCCAGCCCCGCCCCGCGCCCCGCCCCCCCGCAGCTCGGCCCGCAGCTGAAGGACCCTGCAGGCGATCCCCGCCCCCACCAATCGATCCCGCTCCTCCAGTCGACCCCCGTCCCCCGCCCCCCAGCCCAGCCTTCCCACCACCCCCCGCCAGCCTCGCCCCCAGTCGACTTCCGCGACCTCCAGTCCAGCCCCGCCCCCTCGCTCAGCCCCGCCCCCCAGTCAACGTCCACTCTTCCCCGCCCCCCCAGGCCAGTTCCCCTACCCCCTTACCCCCGCCAGCCCCGCAGTCTACCCTCGCCCCCGCAGCAGCCCCCACCCCAGGCCGGCACCAGGCGGGGGGGGGGGGGGGGGGGGGGGGGGGCGGGCAGGGCTCCTCCCCGCCGGCTCAGGTCGCGCGTGGACGCCGCCCGCAGAGGGCAGCAGAGGCACGGCGCTGGGCCGCCCGCCCAACGGCGACGCTCGGGTAAGTGGCACGCGGGGGGCCGGGGCCTGGCAGGCGGCGCGGCGGCCGCGGTGGCAGCCCGGGAGCCCCGGCGGGAGGTGACACAGCCCGCGCCCACCCCCCACCCCCCCTCCAGCGCAGGCGGCACTGGCCCAGCTCAGAAGGGCGGGCTGTCGCGAGCAGGGGCAGCGGCAGCCGCGGAAGGGACAGGAGTCCGCACATCCGAGAGCCGCGGCCAGGGCGGCCAGGGCCTGAATGCAGCTCTGGGAACCGGTGCCGCCCGGCTCCTTCCAGCGGCCTCCTCGCGTCCGGAGCCCAAGCTGACGCCGGGGCCAGAAGCAGCCAGAGGCGGTGCCCGGGCCCCCACCCCCCAGGGCAGGGGGCCCGGCGAGGCCTGGGAGGCAGACAGGCCGCCAGGTGCAGCAGGCCGGGCGGGGAGATGCCTCACTCCTCGAGGACTTGCTCGGGGACGGCGGACAGGGGCTGAGACCCTGCGGCCCCGCGGTCACCTGTTGAGTCCCCTCATAGGCCTGCTTGGAGACACAGAATCCGGCGCTCGGGAGAACGCTCACGATCGCATAAGGGCACGTTGGCTCTCCCTGCCCGGGCTGCGTGTCCCTTGTTTTCAGGTGTGCCTTGACTCACTCCTAGACCCGGCTGGCGAATGCCCACGGTCCCGGAGAACCCTTGGGGGGTTTCTAGACGCGGATCCCAGCCTTGCTGGAGACTCGATCCCCAGAACACCCGACCACCGCCCAACCTCCACCAATTAGCCATCTCGGAAACATCAGGTAACGTGGACTTCAGGGAGACTGTCCCCCTATGAGGGCTTTTCTGCGAAGCCCTGAACTTGGGGCATTCGGAAGGACCCCTGCAGCCCTCACCCCAGGTCTGCTGGTTCCAAGTTCACTGATAGTTTGCATCTGTCCTTCCCTGCAGTTGGGCGCTGCTTTCCAGAACTAGCAGTGTGCCCACAGGTGCTTCGGGGAGTCTAACTGGGGCTGTTAATTGAGCATTTAACTCGCACCTGTAAGTGCGTCCATCTGTGCTGAGACTCTGTGACGTCATTGTTTGGGGCGTGGGTGCCGTGTACTGTCTCCTCCGTGCAGCCTGCTAAGGTATTATTCCCAAGAAGCCGCTTTGGTTTCCGGCGCTGCCCCGATGAGCGGTTAAAATGAGCGATTTTGCATCCATAGGAGGTATTTGGAGTTTAGCTATGAATTATGGAGTCTCGTACCCAGCTCCTAAGTTCTGCTACGGTTCTATCCAAACCCCGGAAAATAGCTTTGTTTCTTATTAATACAAGTAGAGACTTTTCAAAAGTTCAAACGTTTTTCTGGGGAAATGTGTGCCTCTGTGTTGTGTGTGTGTGTGTCTGTGTGTGCAAAGATACAAGCATAATTAATTTGCTGTCATTCCTTCTTTAAATTCCGTACAAAAAGTCGTCACTCTTTTTTTTTTTTTTTTTAACGTTTATTTATTTTTGGGAGAGAGATCTCGCACGTGCGGGGGAGGGACAGAGAGAGAGGGAGACACAGAATCCGAAGCAGGCTCCAGGCCCCGAGACGCGGGGCTCAAACCCACGAACTGCTGAGATCATGACCTGAGACGAAGTCAGACCTTCACCAGCTAAGCCACCCAGGTGCCCCCCCAAAATCGTCATTCTAAGGAAGAGGAGTTGTCAATGCAAAATGAACAAAGGCAGAGAAGGACAGATATTATGTGTTTTCACTCCTACGTGGATCTTGAGAAACTTAACAGAAGACCATGGGGGAGGGGGAGGGGAAAAATAGTTAGGAACAGAGAGGGAGGGAGGCAAACCACAAGAGACCCTTAAATACAGAGAACAAAGTGAGGGTGGGTGGGGGTGGGGGAGAGGGGAAAATGGGTGACGGGCACTGAGGAGGCACTTGTTGGGATGAGCACTGGGTGTTGTATGGAAGCCAATCTGACAATTCGCTATATTAAACAAAAAATTAAAAAAATTTTAAAGAGAGGGGCTGGCTTAGTTAAGCGTCCGACTTCAGCTCAGGTCATGATCTTGCAGTCTGTGGGTTCAAGCCCCGTGTGGGGCTCTGTGCTGACAGCCCGGAGCCTGGAGCCTGCTTCGGATTCTGTGTCTCCCTTTCTCTCTGCCCCTCCCCTACTCTCTCTCACTCGCTTGAGCGCACGCTCTCTCTCTCTCTCAAAAAATAATACATTTAAAAGAAAATTTGTTTCATTTTAAAGAGAAAGGAAAAGAGTCTTCCTCGAGCCCAAGTTAGGACAGCTGCCCAGGGTACCTGTCTTCACAAAGAAGAGAGTCCTCTGGGGAGGGGTCTTGTGGTACAGGGTCATACGTTTGCGTTTTTTCCTTTTCATGAAGAGTTACAAATCGTCATGACAGAGGACATTCCAAACAGTTACAGACTTTGTTTTATGTTTTTATTTCTTAATCTATTTTATGTTTTTAGTGTGTGCAAGGCTGTATGAATTTAATCTTACGGGAACCAGGGAGATTTTCTTTTTATATCTGCAATGCTCCTTTTGGTTATTTATTTATTTTTTAACAAAGCAGATGTACAGTGTGTGCACGGGACAGAAATAGAGCCCACGCTCGGAGGTTTTGCGGAGTCGTTCTGACCTTGGTAAATGTTCAAGTCTAGCTTCCCTGGGAGCCCAGGAGCAGGACCCACAAACATCAAAAGTTGAAATTTTCCTTTATCATTTCCTCTTTTTGATCAGTAATCTTTCCTCAGAAAGCACTGACGATCAACCTTATGTTTTCCGGTCCCTCGGTGCCAGGGTGCCTGGCTTGTCTGTCCAGGGCCCATCAAGTCCCTGTTGCTAGGTATGAACATAATGTATTTTTTCACCCCAGTTCCTTGTTGGGGACTTACTGTAACAGAACCGGTGGGAAGCTTAAAAGTGATAACATGTTCTCTATAAAGTCCAACCGGTGAGCAAACAGTATGCGTGCTTGGCTTAGACTGTTTTTGCGTTTGGTAAGATATTTAAAACAATGACTCGTGGACAGAAAAAGAATTCTAGTAAGTACAACTTGAAGGAACCAATGTGATGTTGGAATCGACTTAGGCAGGAGAAAAATCCAAAGAGTCTTGATGAAAAGGTGGGAAAATTCTTGATCATTCAAGAGGGAAGCTAGAGCCTGTTCCCACTGAGGAAACATACACGTAACATACGTTCCATGGTGACTCTGGGACAGAGACTTCCCGAAATTCAGTCCCCCGTCAGGAGGTTATCTCAGGACCAGGAGAGGGGGCTGTGGGCGCACTCTGAGGGCTGGGATGACCTGGATGGGGTCTCTCCTTATCTCACATAAGGAAAGCGGGGCCTTGCTTGTTACCAGGCAGGAACCCGATGAGTCCAGGCTGCTGCAGGGACAGCCAGTGGGTTTGTTGGTGGGGACTGGGAGACATAATAGCCAGTTATAGCCAGTTAGGGAGAAGCACTTCTCTGAAAAGCAGGCTTTCAGTTTTCTGGTAATTTCTACCTCATTAACCCTATGGGGCATGGATTCAGTTCCTCCCTGAGTTACGACTTTTCCTCAGTCTTGAAGAATTGGGGGTGATGGTGCTTTGGCTACTTCCTTGTCTCCTTGGGTGATGTAGGTGTTGGGTAAAGAGCAGTTTTGGTAAACCTTAGCTGAAACATGCCTACACGCAGGGCTAAGCAGAAAGTTCTAACCTGTAGGTCACTGCAGCAAGGGAAACAGAAGCAACACGGTGTCAGACATGTGGAGACTTTTCCGGTTAGAATTTCCCATCGTGAGTCCTTCGTTGCATTTCGATGGAGCGTGAGCAGAGCTCTGTCTTCTGTTACTGCTTCAGCCGATTTAGGGTGTGGTCGGGGCTTTGAAACAGAAGGATTTGACCTACTTGTAACTTTTGGTCTCTTGTGCTAATTGAGGGGGCATCAGAGGTAGTTATATTTTTCTACATAGTTTGGCACTACGTGACGTTAATTTCATTCCCAAGTGTATTCCAAGCAATCCTAACGGTGTAGTCAGGGGTGGGAGTCTCGAAAGTTGATCTGATCCCAGTGGGTATCCAAGGGAATGGATCAGTAACCCAGTCTCTGCCACCTTAAAAAAGGAGGTGGGGGGCAGGGGCCTCTTGTACCCATGTGACTTGCTGCCTGATTATCTGGGTCCTTACTTCCCAGGAGTTCATCTAGGTGTCACAAGTGGTGTTGTATACACTCTGCCTTGTTCAGCAGGCAATAAGGTTAATTAATGAGAGGCATTTCTATGGAAACAAAAGGAAAACACAGGTAATGGTTGGAGCAAATTATAAACCCAGTGTCTGAGTCCTGGATGCTGCCAGTGAGATATCTGTATGACAGGATTCAAGCATCCTCAGGTGGAGTGGGGGCAGGCAGCAGCAATCTGATGGATTTTTCTGGTTTGTAGTTCAGATGTCTCTGGTGATCCTGTGTGTGGTCCATAGAGCAACAGACACTAAGAGGGCCTCTACATGAGCCATTGTGGCCGTGAGTTTCCCGCACCTCCCAGTCCATGAACATGGAATATCTTTCCATTTCTTTGTGCCATCTTCGATTTCTTTCATCGGTGTTTTGTGGATTTCAGAGAACAGGTCTTTCACCTCCTTGGTTAAGTGAATTCCTGGGTATTTTATTATTTTGGGTGCTATTGTAAATGGGATTGTTTTCTTAATTTCTCTTCTGCAGCTTCATTATTAGTGTGTAGAAATGCAATGGATTTCTGTGCATTGATTTTGTATCCTGTGACTTCGCTGAATTAATTTATCAGTTATGGTAGGTTTTTGGTGGCGTCTTTTGTGTTTTCTACGTACGGTATCATGTCATCTGAAAATGGCGAAAATTTTGCTTCTTCCTTACCAATTTAGATGCCTTTTATTTCTTTTTCTTGTCTGATAGCGGTGGCTAGGACTTGCAGTACTGTGTTGAATACAAGTGGTGAGAGTGGACATCCTTGTCTTGTTCCTGACCTTAGAGGAGAGGCTCTTGGTTTTTCCCCATTGATTATGATATTGGCTGTGAGTTTTTCATACATGGCCTTCACTATGTTGAGGTATGTTCCCTGTAAACCTACTTCGTTGAGGGTTTTTATCTGGAATGGATGTTGTATTTTGTCAGATGATTTTTCTGCATCTGTTGAAATGATCACATGGCTTTTATCGTTTCTCTTATTGATGTGATGTACCATGTTGATTGATTTGTGAACATTGAACCACTCTTGTATCCTAGGACTAAATCCCACTTGATCGTGGTGAATGATTTTTTTTAATGTATTGTTGGATTTGGTTTGCTAATATTTTGTTGATGATTTTTGTATCTGTATTCATCAGAGATGATTGGCCTGTAGTTCTCTTTTTTTGTGGTGTCTTTATCTGGTTTGGTATCAGGGTAATGCTGGCCTCATAGAATGAATTTGGAAGCTTTCCTTCCTCTTTTATTTTTTGGAATAGTTTGAAAAGAATAGATATTAACTCTTCTTTAAAACTTACATAGAATTTGCCTGTGAAGCCATCTCATCCTGGGCTTTTGTTTGGTGGGAGTTTTTTTTTATTACAAATTCAGTTTTATTGCTGTTAATCAGCCTGTTCAAATTTTCTATTTCTTCTTTGTTCAGTTTTTGGAGGAGGCTGTAAGTTTCTAAGAATTTATCCATTTCTGCTAAGTTGTACAATTTGTTGGCACATAACTTTTCATAATCTCTTACACTCCTTTGTATTTCTGTGGTGTTGGTGGTTATTTCTCCTCTGTCACTTTTGATTTTGTTCATTTGAGCCCCTTGCCTCCCTGTCCCTTCCCGCCCCCTCTGTTTTTGATGAATCTGGCTGAAAATTCATCAAATTTTGTGCTTTATCAAAGGACCAGCTCTTGGTTTCATGGACCAGTTCTATTGTTTTTGTATTTTGTTTTTGTCTTGTTTTTTTTTTTTTTTTTAGTTTCTATTTTGATTATTTCTGCTCTAATATTTATTATTTCCTTCCTTCTACTGATTTAGGGTTTTGTTTGTTCTTTTTTTCCATAGCTCCTTTAGGCATATGGCTAAGTTGGTTTTTTGAGATTTTTTTTTTCTTTCTGAGGTAGGCCTGTACTGCTATAAATTTCCCTCTTAGAACAGCTTTTGCTGCATGCCAAAGATTTTTGGACCATTGTGTTTAAATTTTCATTTGTCTGCATATATTTTTTGATTTCATCTTTTATTTCTTGGTTGAACCATTTATTGTTTAGTAGATGCTATTTAACCTCCATGTATTTAGGGTCTTTCCAGATTTTTTTCTTGCGCTTGATTTCTACTTTCATAGTGTTGTGGTCAGAAAAGATTCATGGTATGACTTTGGCCTTTTTAAATTTGTTGACAGTTGTTTTGTGACCTAATACATAGTCTATTCTGGAGAATGTTCCATGTGCACTCGAAAATAATGTGTATTCTGCTGTTTTAGGATGGAATGTTCAGAATATATCTCTTAAGTCCATCTGGTCTAGTGTGTCATTTTAAGGCACTCTTTCCTTGTTGATTTTCTTTTTGGATGGTTGTTCCATTTATCTAAGTGGGATGTTAAACTTCCCTATTATTGTGTTACTATGGATTATTTCCTTTATGTTTGTTATTAGCTGCCTTATGTATTTGGGTGTTTCCATGTTAGGTGCATAAATATATACAATTGTTGTATCTTGTTGGGTTGTTCTCTTTATGATTATGTAGTGTCCTTCTTTGTCTCTTATTGCGGTCTTGCTTTGAAGTCTGCTTTGTCCAATCTTTTGCCACCCCAGGTTTCTTTTCACTTCTATTTTCATAATAAATACTTTTTCAATATGCATATGTCTTTAGGTCTCAAATGAGTCTCTTGTGGGTACCATAAAGATGGATCTTGCTTTTAATCCATTCTGTCACCCTGTGTCTTTTGATTGGAGGGTTTAGTCCATTTATATTCAGAGTAATTATTGACAGATATGTACGTATTACCATTTTGTTGTTTTAGTAATTTTTGTTCCTTCCTTGGTCTCTTCTTTCATGATGTGTTGACTTTCTTTAGTGACATTCTTATATTCCTTTCTCTTTATTTTTTTGCATATCTATTACTGGTTTTTCATTTGTGGTTACCATTCGGTTTGTATATAATATCTTATGCATATAGAATTCCATATTAATTTGATGGATGCTTCAGTTTAGACCCATTCTAGAAGCACTAAATGTCTACTCCTCACCCCCACCACATACACACATTTTAAGTATATGATGTCATACTTTACCTTCTTTTATTTTGTGAGTCCTTGAGTAACTTTTGTAGATATACTTAATTTTGCTGCTTTTGTGTTTCCTACTTTTCTTACTCCTGCTTATGGTCTCTCATTTTCACTCAAAAGAGTCTTCTTTAACATTTCTTTTAAGGCTGTCTTAGTGTTGATGAATTCCTTTAACTTTTGTTTGTGTGGGAAACTCCTTCTCTTTCTATTCTGAATGATAACTTTGCTGGATACAGTATTCTTGGCTGGAAGTTTTTTGGTTTTTTGTTTTTTCTTTCAGCACTTTGAATACATCATGCCACTCCCTTCTGGCCTGCAAAGTTCCTGCTGAAAACTCAACTGATAGCCTTATGGGGTTTCCCTTGTAGGTAACCTTTTTTTTGGTCTCATTCTGTTTTTAAAATTCTCTGTATCACTTCTTTTGCCATTTTAATTACTATGTTTCTTGGTGTGGACCTCCTTGGATTGATTTTTTTTTTTTTTTTTTTTTTTGGGCTCTCTGTGCCTCCTAGATCTGGATTTTTGTTTCCTTCCCCAGATTCAGGAAGTTTTCAGCTATTATTGCTTTAAATAAATGTTCTGCCCCCTTCTTGCTCTTCTCCTTTTGGGATCCCTATAATGCAAATGTTATCATATTTGATGGTGTCTCCAAGTTCCCTTAGTCTATTTTCATCTTTTGTTATTTTTTTTCTCTCTCCTGTTCAGCTTGATTGCTTTCCGTTACTCTATCCTACAGGTTGCTGATCTATTCTTCTGCTTCCTCTAGTCTACTATTTATTCCCTCTAGTGTATTTTTAAGTTCACTTATTGTATTCTTCATCTCTAATTAGATTAGTTTTTTGTATTTTTTCTCTCTTTGCTGAGCATCTCACTGATGTCCTCCAGTCTTTTCTCAAGTATCTTTATGACCATTACTTTAAATTCTCTATCAGCCGTATTACTTACCTCCATTTTGCTTAGGTCTCTTGCTGTGATTTTTGTCCCTTTCTTTCATTTGGGACATATTCCTCTGTCTCATTTTATCTAACTCTCCGTGTCTGTTTCTGTGTGTTAGGACAGTCAGCTGTGTCTCTTGCTCTTGAAAGTAATGGCCTTCTGAAGAAGCCCTGTAGCGCCCCGCAGTGCCATGCGCCCTGTTCACCAGAACCCGGTGCTTCAGGGGTGTCTCCTGTGTATGTTGCATGTGCTCTGCTCTTGTGGCTGAGGCTCTTTTTCCCTTAGTCCAGCCATCTGTAGTGGCTCTCTTTGCCTGTTGTGGGAAGAGTTTGGTCCCTGTGCTGTTAGTGGGCGAGTCTGGGGCCACTTTAGGCTTGAGCTGAGTCAGACCAGGCATTTGCGTCATGCGGCAGCACCAAACCACAGGGTGCTTTCCCTGTGTTGTCCCCTGAGGTTTCCTTGGTGCTGGGGGGGTGGGGGTTGGCTATAGTCAGAACAGCTCTCCGCCCCCAGTCCACTGCTGAGGCCATAGTCTGACTGGTGTGTGTGTGGTTATCTTTCCCTCTCCCTGCAGTGGGAGTCACTTTGCAGTAGTGCCGGCCCCTGTTGGGGCTGCTCGCACACTGCCAGGCTTGTGGTACCACTTTGGACAGGTTCTGGCCCAAGGGGTATTGGAGGGGGCAGGTCCACAGGAGGATGTGGAGCACTCACGGTGCCAGCAAAGTGGCTGGTACTTAGGAAGAGATCTGCAGCAACCCAGGAAAACTCCCACTGAGGCAGGGATGGAGGGGTGGGTCCGAAGAAGTGTGTGGGGGCAGGGCACCCTGTTAGCCAGCCAGGTGGAGAGTGTTGGTGCTGCCCTGGTTCCCGCAGGTGTCTGTGTATCTAGGCTGGGGTGGGGGGCCACCTTCCCCCTCACATCCTATACAAGTGTACCTTTAAAATTCATCTATTCTGATCTTTGCCATCCTGACCACACATAAAATTCTTTCCAAAGATTCCCCTTCACAAACTTTCTACAACTTTTTTTTTTTTTTCATTTAGACTTTGTTGTAAATTCTCCCTCTCTAAATCACCAGTCTCGTTTCAGGATAAAATTACTTTTTTTTTTTCTCTCAACAAAAACTTATTCTCATTCTTTATGCCTTTCTTACATATTTCCTACTTTGGCCACGCATAGAGTTGGCTTCTTTATCATTTCCAGCAGTATAATTACATTTAGCAGAATTTTTCTTTTTACATTTAGCATATTTTTTTTTTTTACATTTAGCAGAATTTTAACTCTCGGCTACCATAGTGTCCAGTGAAAACTTAGTTACCAATTGTGAACTATTACACCAGAATTCTTTAGAGTGGGAAATTTATGAATATATTTTATGACTTCTAGACACGTGTGTTTTTCCACAGTGCAACTTTCAATAAAGCACAAAACATGTTTACCAGGAGACCCAAGTATCTTTAGATTCTCTGTAATAAGAAGGCAAAAGCAGATAAACCTAATGTTTAGTAATTAAGGTTTCAGTATTTTATCTTATTTGGAAAAAAGTTAGATATCCAGTGAATTCAACCCAATGTGTCATTCAGTCTAGCAAGACTCCAGTGGTTTATGGTTTAAAGATCTTGGAAGCTTTTTAAAAGTTCACAAACATTTTCTATAAAACTGACTAGCTCTGGGGCACGTGGGTGGCTCAGTTGGTTAGGTGTCCGACTTCGGCTCAGGTCATGATCTCGCCATCTATGAGTTCGAGCCCCGCATCAGGCTCTGTGCTGACAGCTCAGAGTCTGGAGCCTACTTGGGATTCTGTGTGTGTCTCTCTCTCTGCCCCTCCCCTGCTCATGCTCGGTTTCTCTCTCTCTCAAAACTAAACATTAAAAAAACTAAAAAAAAAAAAAAAAAACAACTGACTAGCTCTTAACAATTACCCATGAAACCTTGAGACCAAATCAGCCATCATTTTAAGTCATTTTTGCTGACAGATTACAGGAGTTTCAACGTGAATCTGATACATTCAGGTAGAGTAAAAGCTGATTATGTGTATTATACTTGACGTTGATAGTTCCAAAAACATGTCTATTTTCATTAAATCAATGACTTGGAACTAGCATTAGAACCGAATGTGTTGCACATGTGTCCATCACGACATTAGTCAATTTGCTCCCTGCCGTCAACTTTAGCCGGGGCTCCTGGGGGCAAAGCTGAAATGAGCGGTTTGAGTCCAGGGGAGCCCTTGGGCCCCTTCATGCTGATTTGGGACATGCTCCGGTTTGAACCTCATCAGGAGGTGGCCTGACAGCTTCCGGTCCTCGGAGGTGAGGGTAGGAGGGGCCAGTGGTGCCAGAGGTGCTGAGGGTGGTGTGGGGGCCGGCTGTGCGAGTGCCCCAGTGGTGGTTGTGCGGGAACAGGAAGGGGGACCGTAGAGGTGGGTGGGGTGCTGCCGGCCGGGCCAGAGGCAGATTCAAGGTTGGGACTAACATCTCTCCATTTCCATCTCCTGTCTCTCCCTCCTGCAAGACGGGCTTTCTCCCTGGTTGTTCTCAGCCGTCTGGAGGAGGCAGGACTGGAGGCAGTGGACGGGGCGTCAGTTCTGGTGCTTCTGTTTGGGGAAGTGGATTTAGGATTTCCAGCGCCTGTTTTCCTCCTCCTCTTCCTCATCTTTCTGACTTTTGAGAAGGGCATTGGGGGTCTTGGATTTGTGCCCATCCTTGTCTCTCTGGACCATCGGTTGACATGAGGCGTCTTTATTACGGAGTAACCCCAAAAGCCTGAATGTAGGGAATTTCATCCCAGATCACGTAAACTTGGAAAACATTTGGGTTAGTTTTTATCTTTCTGAGTTTTAGAAGCGATGGCCCCTAAACCAATTAAATAGAGCTCCCTTACAAATTAATTTTAGCAACACCATCTGGAAGTGGAGAAGAAATCTCCGTTATTACACATGGACATATAGACAAGATGCAAACAATACATAGCCTTTGTTTCACTCATATTTGTGGAGAAGACATTAAAGACCCGATTTCCGACTATCCCCCTTTTATCAAAACAAATCTAACTGCAAGATGGCATTATCATTTATGGGTCCATCAGTTTTGTTTTTTTTTTTCCATTTTCCAGTCAGAACACAGCCAATTTTGCCCAAAGATGCCAAAAGCCGCAACAGCAAACACAAGCCAAATGTAGCCCAGAGGACCTCCGTGAGCACTGATTGAACCAAACGGCTTCCTAGTTTCCGGTTGCTTTCTCTGTGTGCACGAGAAAACGAATTCAGACGTGTGGAAAGAACCCCATTTGGGCCATCCGAGACTTCGATTTTCCCAGTTAAGTAAGCATTGCGAATAGAGGTTCCCTATGTGTTGTGCACAGAGCCTGCCGGAGCTCCCGTGGGTGGTGGGTGGTTTTCCGGGAGCTTTCAGCTCTCGAAGCATGGTTCCCCATTCCTCTTGTCGTGGTTTTATTTTTCGAGTAAGGCTCGAAGGAGATCTAAAGATGTTAAGTGTGGTGGGCCAGTCCGTGCTGCTCAGATCCCTTCCCGGGAGCTGGGATACACTCTCTTCCGCGCCTCGGTTTCTCCCTGTGAGGTCTGAGACCATTGAGCACCGGATGATCAATCCTGTGTGTGCGTCCCCAGACGAGCCAAGCATTAGTTACCTCATGAGGTGGGAAGTTCCTCCGGGACCGCCGTGTGTCACGAATAGCCACAGACGCTTCCGCGAGGCTCTCGGTCACCTGAAGGCACCATTTGGCCCGAAGGAGCAAGTGTCCCTTCTCTTCCACGCTGAGTGATTCAGTGTCTCGTGTTTGTAGCCAGAAAGTTTACTCCAGCCTTCCGTTAACAGCATCGATGATGATAATGCTCAACGAAAACAACCAACCCCTGTAGGTTATTCCCGCCCGGAGAACGTCACAGGCAGCCCTCGACAGCTCGAGTACAAGGGCTGTCGGTTCAAATTGAGGGGGTCGGATAGCAGGAGTCACCGGTACACCCGTGAGAAGTCGGAGGGCACACAGGGCTCGTGCTGGGACGGGGCGCCGAGTTCCAGACGACCCCCAGCTGTGTTCAGGGGGGTTGCTCTGACACACTGCCGACTCCCCCAAGAAAGGTTGAGACAGAACACACCTGCCTTAAAATATTAAAGAGAGGGGCTCCTGGGTGGCTCAGCAGGTTGAGCATCCAATTCTTGATTTCAGCTCAGGTCACGATCTCACAGTTCATGGGTTCAAGCCCCACGTCGGGCTCTGCCCTGACAGTGTGGAGCCTGCTTGGGATTCTCTCTCTCCCTCTGCCTGCCCCTCCCCTCCAAAAATAAAGAGAAAGAAAAAGCATCTTATTCGTGCCCAAGTTGGGGCCGCCACCCAGGATGCACAGTCTTCACAAGGTTGCTCCGGGGAAGGAACATGGGCTGCAGGATTATATGTTTATTTACACAGAATTTACACGGAGTTACAGAGAGAATCCAGAGGAAAAGCATTCCGGAAAGCGACAGGCTTTATCTTATGTTTTTAGTGTGCGTGAGACTGTATGACTTTAATCTTAGGGAAAGCATGGAGGTTTTTTTTCTTTATGTCTGAAACGTTCCTTTTTGGTTATTATTGTTATTATTATCATTATTATTATTTAACAAAGCAGATGTACTGTGTGTGCACGGCAAAGAAATAGAGCCCACGCTTGGAGGTTTTGCTGAATCCTTTTGACCTTGGTAAATGTTCAAGTATAGCTTCCCTGGGAGCCTAGGAACAGGGCCCACGAACGTTAAAAGTCGGAAATTTCCTTTATTTTATCAAAGTATCACACGTAATCCAAAACTGGAGTCCTCATCGTTCTGTTATCTAACGATCCCAGAGGTTGACGATGGTGATGAACATACATCATTTCTGTATCAGGGAAAATCTGAAAATAGGCATAAATTGAAACGAAAACCAAGTCATTTGCATGCACTTGCAAAACAAAGCTTACGAGTGAGAAATCATGGCTGAAAAAGAATCAGGACAACTGGGATCGTGAAGAAAAGTTCGGAGCAAGTGCTACGCGCTCCGCTCACGACTGCGGCTCCTGGTGTCGGGGGCTGCGATGAAATCCCCTCTGAAAAGAAATACAAAATGTTGCTCAGGAAAGTGTGTAGGAGGAAGTGTACACAGGGTTCTAAACTAAAATCTGAGCGGTACATCCGTATCACCGTAAACTGCACCCCGTATCTCCGGGCGCACCTGTTAGGAAGCTGGTCGGTCGCTCAGAAACCTGCCACGTTGCCCCTCTGGGGACGGAGGCCGGGCAGGGTACACGGCAGCACAAGGCAGACGGTCGTGTTCATCGTGGGTGGGTGGGCAGTGCGGCTGATCACGGGGAGTTTAGGTCCAAATTCCTAGAAAGTCACGCTCCAGATGTAACCCGCTCCAGGGGGTACACCCGCTGTCTCCTGACGGCACGGTGGCCGCCCAAAGCCAAGGTGCCATTTTTCACTGCCGTTCTCAAAGTGGATCCGTGAGTCTCCGTTAAAGAGGTTATAAAATGTCCAAGGGAACCCACACCCAGGACCTCTGAAACATCCCGTCTTTGCCAGCATCTCACACGTCAGGGCAGCTGCCCGCATTTTCTCCGAATTCTCCCTCCTGCTTGGCCAGCGCTGGCTCTTTCTGCTCAGCTCTGCCCGCGCCTTCTTGCCTCTGGGATGGGACCCCTTGGGGTGCTCGGGGCTCACGCCCCGGGGCTGCAGCCGAGCCCGGCGCACGGTGCACACTGCCGTGGGGGGGGGGGGGGGGGCACCAGGTCCTTGAGGTGAGAAGCAGGGGGTGAAGGCCGCGCCTTCCCCTGCTTCCCCTCGCCACGTAAAACCAGACGCGCGCGGCATTCCGGGCCGAGGAGTCGACTCTGCCTCGGTGGCCATCGGTACTTGTGCTCGGTGTCAGGGTCGGCGGTGCTCTGCCCGTCGCATCAGCCGCGCAGGTGCAGCGTTAACAGGACGCGGTTTCCGTTACGTGGGGTTGCCGGTGGCAAAAGTAACCTCCTAGGCGCCGGGAAGGGCGGCCCCGTCGGGTGCACCGAGTCCCTCTGCTCCCGTAGGTGCTGCAGTCCTCAGGGAAGGGCGTGACCTTCTCTGTCCTTGTCCGGGACCAGCGGGTAGAGTCCCGTCTCTCGGGCTGACAGCAGAAGGGAGTCCCTGAGCCCAGCACGGACGGGCTGCGGCGGGACGCCAGCCCCAGGAGGACAAGTGCTGCGGCGGGAGCCGTCCCTGTGTGCAGCCGGGGAAGCCACGTCGCCCCCGCCCGCGCCGTGAGCGGTGGATGTGCGCTGGGCATGACTCCCCGGCAGGCGGCGGGTCGGGACCGATCTCGCGTGGCTTTGGCTGTGCGTGTTCCTGAGCGGACATCACCTCGCCTCCCCGCTGGAGCCGCGTCATCCGGTGCTCGCTTGAAGCTAACGTTCCCACGGGAGGGGAGTGCTCTTGCTTCTCAGCCGAGAAAACACCGTCTCTCCTCCCTGGCCTCCAGACCCCACATCCTCCCTTCCTGGGGTCAGTGGACCTAACTATGTGGATGGTTTTCCAGTCGTAAACCCCGGGCACCCTGCCCCTGCCCCTGCCCCATGCCAGGCAGGGCTTCCGTCCCCGATCTGGTGAACGGAAGGGGAAGCCAGGCTTCTGGGCGCGGTCCCTGCTCCGCCTGCCCAGCCCGCGGTTCCCCAGCACCGAAGAAAGACCTCCAGGCCCATTTGCGTCTGTTCTCCGTACGGCGGAGAAGGAGATGTTCGCGGACCCTTGTTCTGTCGTTCTGGAAGTACCTCCCCGTCTGCTGGTTTTGTCTTGTTTCTAACACAGGGAGTCTTTAATCCTTCCTGGGTCGGATGCCTCTTCAGATGTGACGGGCGCCAGAGAAAGATACGCAGACACGTGCACGCACGCACACGGACGCATTTGCGTGTAACTCTACACGTGGATTCGGGGTTCTGGCCACTGGGTTTGAGAGGGTTCAGTTCAAGTCTGTGCAAGAGCAGGCGGTGAACTCGCAAGAAGTTCTCCCCAACCTCCACTCTGCTACTCGCTGGTTTAACTGGTCTTCATTTCCTTCTTTCTTTTTTTTTTTTTCAACGTTTATTTATTTTTGGGACAGAGAGAGGCAGAGCATGAACGGGGGAGGGGCAGAGAGAGAGGGAGACACAGAATCAGAAACAGGCTCCAGGCTCCGAGCCATCAGCCCAGAGCCCGACGCGGGGCTCGAACTCACGGACCGCGAGATCGTGACCTGGCTGAAGTCGGACGCCTAACCGACTGCGCCACCCAGGCGCCCCTTCCTTCTTTCTTAAAAGCCGGCGAAACACACAGAATTGACGACGTCCGTCATTTCTAAGTGTCCAATTAAGTGGCCGTGAGCGTATCTGCCTCGTTCTGTAACCGTCACCCCCGTCCTCTCCAGAACTTCACTGTCCCCAACTGAGACTCTGTCCCCATGGAACACGAACTCCCCATCCCTTACCCAGCCCCCGGTGCCCACCGCCCACGGTCTCTATGGATTTGACGGCTCTAGGGACCCCCCCCCCCCCGCCAGAAGTGGACTCACGCAGTATTTGTCCCTTGTGACTCCCTTATTTGAGCACAACGTCCCCGGGGTTGACCCATGTTGTAGCAGGTGTCAGGATCTCGAGACTGAGTGTTGCGTCGGGCCCACGGGCTACCTTTGGCTTCTCCGCTCATTAGCAGATAGACACTCGGGTTGTCCCCCACGCTTGGGTGCTGCGACTGCTGCTTATGAACGGGGGTGTGTAAATGTCTCACGAAGAGCCTGCTTTCAGACCTTTTGGGTAAAGACCCAGGAGTGGAACCGCTGGGTCTTAGGGCGCTTTACTTTTACACGTCGAGGACCCTCCACACCGCTTTCCGGAGCGGCTGCACCGGTTGACATTCCCACCGGCGGTGCACGAGGGGTCGTTTGTCTACCTCCTGGTTTTTCTTCTTATTGACAGCAGCCGTCCTGGTGGGTGGGAGGTGGTGGTTCACTGTGGCTGTGATCTCCGTTTCCCTGACGATGAGGATACTGAGCACCTTACTGGCCATTCACCTTCTTTGGAGACACAGCTGTGAAGTCGTTTGCCCGTTTTGAAACCAGGCTTTTTTCTTGTGGTGGAGTTGGAGTCTCTATATGCTCTAGACCTGAGCTCCTTATGTGATACAGGATTGGCAAATGTTTCTCTCATTCAGTAGCTTGTCTTTTCACTGCTGGTGGTGTCTGTTGATACGGAACAGGCTTGAGTTTTGATGCCCGATTTACCTGTTTTCGCTCTGTTGCTTGTGCAGACAAGTAAGCGCATGCCTCAGAGGTGTTTTTTACACAGGATCAGAGGGAAGCAGGAAAGGCTTTCCGGGGCAGTGAGCAGGAGGGGCTGCCGGACGGAGCGGCAGGAAGCGGTGCGTGTGGCTGACGGGACCGAGGGCCTGGGTGGGGACGTCCCAAGGCATTGGGACTTCAGGCCGCACAGCCTGGGTACCTTCTTCTTAGCAGGACCGTGGGACAGTACGGAGGGCAGCAGGGAGGGGAAGACACAGGAGGCAAGATGAGCCTGGCGGGAACGGGGACGGACAGACGCGACCATCTGTGCAGGTGAGCTGACGGAGCGAGGGGACGTGTGGACAGGCGGTGAGGCGGGGGGCAGCCGGAGGACGTGCCAGCCGCGGCAGCTCGGAGGCGGCCGTCGGGTGTGACGAGAACGGGGGCGGGGAGACGGGGCCTGCCGGGTGCGCGGCGGCTGATGGAACAGACGTGGGAGTGCAGTCACCGGTGAGTGTGCAGAGGCAGCTAGGTTCCCGCGGATGCAGACCTTCCTTAACTGCGCACTTGCTTTTTAATCGAGCAGACATCGGGGACTCGGGAGGGCTCCCCGAGAGCACGGGTGCCTGGGTTGAGGGGCTTTGCCTCCTGCCTGCGGGCCGTCTCCGGGGCCTTGCTCGCTCGCCACAGGGTTTGAAGAACGTGGCGTCGTGTGGCCGGTCCCACTCGACCGTTCCTTCTGCAGTCCCCAGAGGTGGATTACAACACGTCCAACCTTCCCCGGTGACCACGAGGACACGCAGGATTTCTCCCACTCTCCTCTCGACGCACTGCACCGACCGCTGCAAATGGACACCCTTTTGCCACCCGTCTGGCAGGGAGCAGAATTCCGCGGACTCTGGTCTTGGAGCTTCTCAGATGGACCGTCCACCTCCTCACCGGCACTCGCGGTGCCAACGGGAGCCCACACGGGTGGCCGCCGGCCCTCCAGACACGACACGGCCACACCGGGTCCCCGAGCATGGAAGCGAGCCTCATGCAGGTAAGGAGCTGGTTTTCATCTTATTTAGGATTAGCTTTAACTTAAAAACGGCCACGAACTTTGTTGCTGGGCAACAGTCCTGCTTAGAATAGCTGGGGCACGTACATCTTTTTAAACTGTAAGTGGCGTGAAATCTAAATACAGAGAAACCATTTCTAATGAAAATTTATTGTCAGAATCGAGATGCGCTCTAAGCGTAAAATACACAATAGATTATTTAAAGACGGCACCGAGAAAACCACCACTGTCACGGTAATCTAATATTGATGACCTGTCACTGGGACGATATTTTAGATACGCTGGTGTGGTGTTAAATAAAATTGCAAACACTTAAAAGTTGTTTAAATTTTCGTGTGGCTACTAGGAATTTTTAAATCGCACATGTAGTGCCTACTTCTGCTGAACAACCCTGAGCCAGACAACACGGGATGAAGACTTCGTTTTCTTAAGAGAAAAGAACTCCTCTCATCAACTTCCGTGAGAAGCGTTTACCTGAAGTCTCTATTCTTACGTGTTCCTCTGGAGCTTCCCCGGAGCCGCCAAATCGGTGCTCGACAGCTGCGTGAGCCAGCTGGCTGCAGACAGCTCCTGGAGTGCTTAAGGATGATTTCTTGGCAGCTTTTGGAAAAAAACACTAATTGAAAGGTTAATCAAATCAGTCATCCTCGCGTGTTGGTTAAGCAGACGCCCCGTCTCCGCCGCAGACTGAACAGATGTGGGGCTCTGCGTCCGCGCCTTCGCTTTTGAGCACGGAAGCAGTGGGGTGGCATTCTGAATCGAAATCGTGTTCTCGGTTGGGAAACTCTGCTTCCCTTTCAGGATCTTGCGGGATCTACGTTGGTAGCGACACTAATTCCGATTCTACAGGGGATTTTTTTGTTTGTTTGTTTGTTTATTCTGAGAGGGGGAGAGAGAGAATCCCAAGCAGCCTCCACACTGTCGGCACAGAGTCCAAGGTGGGGCTTGAGTCCCTGAACCAACGTGAGACGAAGTCAAGTCAGACACTTGACCAACCGGGCCACCCAGGCGCCTCTGCAGGTGAGTGTTCCTAAGTCTGCTTAGGTGCAAAATTATTAGCTTCTAAGCAGGCACATTTTGTTAAAAATACAAGTAAATGCCAGAATATGCACTGTTCGTAGCACATACTCAAAGAGCTCAAGATAAATACTCCCAGTAGCCGACAACAATAAATACGTGTCAGTCACACTAAGACTGAGGATGTGCCCACACGGTAATCGGGCAGGTCACTGGCAAACACACAGAAGGTCAAGGGTTAGACAGGGGAGAATCACTTGAAGACACTGACCCGTACCTTAAAATTACGAAGTGTGTGGTGATGTCCCTTCCGCCTGTAGAAAGAACTTCACGTGGCCCCACCCCAGCAGAGCTGAACACCCGAAGAAACTGTCCTGAGCGTGTGATCGTCACCGGAGCCCTACAGGAACACTAAGAATTCCCAACATGGAATTCAATTCCTTCTGTGTTCATGTTTTTAATGCAGGTGTGCCGCCTAAACCAAGTTCAAGAGTTAAACTGTAGAGGCTGTGCGGTTGAAGAATAAGCCATCAAGTGGGTCACAACTGTTTCAAGGAAGACGTCTGTTTCTAGGAAGGCATTTCGGGAATCGTTATGGAAGCAAACTCTGAACGTGCCAGATAAGCACGGTAAGAGCACCTCTGTGGTGGTATTGCTTAAACACGCTCCTGTACTGAACAGGACAGCGTAAGAAAGGTGTCAGGACTGACCTACCTGCTAAGACAGTGGTCTCTCGTTATTTGATGGTGCCCACAATCCAACAGGAAGTGTGGGAGAGCCACGTGCGGGGCGGGAGCAGGATGGATATGTGGTGTCCGAGGTTCCGACTGGTCCGTGTCCGCATCGCAGGGGTTGCTGAACGTTCTGGGTACCCCTCTGCTTGGGAGCTTATTACATTGGCAGAGAATGCTGCCTTCCAGAAATGATTTCTTTGGGAAAAACTTAGAATATATTTTGTCTTGGAATGACTTAAAATGTGATCCAGTTTGATGCACGTCATATAAATGATGCCAAAAAAAAAAAAAAAATACAGAATAAATTCTAAGTTCAAAAGTACATTTATTTAAAATGTGGGCAAGATATCAATATAAAAGAAAAGAGTATAAGAAATAAAAATAATCAAAGTACAAAACATTTCAAATCTTTAACATCATAATTTAGAGATAGCAAGGTCTTTATTTACACCATTTTATTTGTAGTTGAAGTTCTGTTAACAGTGTTGTGAAAACATTTAAAAACCTGGCAAATGAATCATAAAACCTAATGTGGGCTCATAAATTCATATAATACAAAACATAATTTATGTTTCCTCAGAATAAAATTACACATCTTAAAAAGATGCAGCATATGTATCCTATTGGTTTTCCTGCTCTAGAGCGCCTGCCTCCCAAAGCAGCTGGCAAACGCGGGCCTCTGCAGGAAGCGGGTCCGTCCACCCGACGGCGGCCGGGCCCGTGCCCAGGACTCCAGTCGCGGTGCAGATGCCATCAGTTGAATTTATACGTAGGTTTGTTGAGGAAAACACACTTTGAACACGAGGCAAGCTTACATCCCTATGGGACCCCAAGTCTAGTTAGCCAGCGTCAGGGCCCGTCTAAGACCCTGGACCGCGTTCCTCGTACCCACTCAAACCCAGCAATCTGGATCAGGGGCAGCTTTCCACGTGCCCCGCACGGACTGCCACGGCCCCAGCCGCTCTGCGGCAGGGCCTGGGACCAGCGCCCGTGAAGAAGCCGAGGCTGCATCACGGCGGATGCCCCTTTCGGCCACAAGGCAGAGCCCAGGCAGCTGCCCCTAGTGCCCCGCACAGGACCCCCCCCCCCCCCCCCCCGGCAGCTCTCCACAAAGGCTCCGTTCCGTCTCTAGACAGGACACGAGGCCCCTGAGAGGACACCCCCACATCACCCAGATGACTTCTAAAGCAGTTCTTTCTGAAAGTCAAGGTGGCACAGACTAGACATTCACAAACGTCTAAAAATCCGGAAAAGATGTAAGAGTACGAATCGTATGAAGACAGATGCTTCTAGCTCACGGCAGGGCACCTGCAGCGATGGAGCCGGCCTCTTACCGCCCGCGCCACACGGATGCGTGCGGTTCTGATCCTAGTGGGGACGGGGGGCCCTGCACCGAGCCGCCTTCAGAAAAAGGATATGATTCATAGTCCAGTGTCTGCGTGAGCACCCCGGTGAGCACGAACTCTGCGTTATGGACGTCTGAAAGAGAGGGGCGGACCGTGAGGACAGACACGCTGCTGTGCGCTCGCGCCCACAAACACAGCAACACACCGTACCTATGCCCCGTGCGAAATACTCCCGACACAAGTGAAGGTCGTTCTCGCAGGATATTAAGATGATCTCTGATAAGCTCTAAGGAAAAGAAAGGGAGTTTATCGGTCACCGAACAGTGAATCTCGTCTGGGACGGCGAGGAGTCGGCTGTTTCCCTTCTATCCACCTTATTTTGCTTGTGCTCCACAAGTTTCCGGAAAGACGGCTGTTTAGACAACACTCGTCCCCCTGCACATTCCACGATCGCCTTCATGGTCGACAGGCTTGGGCAGATTCCAGGCGTGATGTAAAAATATTTTGCCTAAAAATGGAACGAAAATACGTGCACTTTGAATCGTTAGGGTACGTCAGTCTTCATAAATCCTACCCTGAGAGTTTCGACAAAATGTGTCGTCTCGGGAAGTTCCGGAAGGAAGTACCACCCCGCCGCGAGTCCCCAGCCTGAGACGGGCCTGGAGGAAGCCGGGAGGTAACTGTGGAAAAAACAAGTCTGTCCTTATGTCAGGTGTGAGCTGTGAGGAGTACAAGTGACTGGAATTGACGTTCCTAAAAGACACGAAGAATTCTGTGGGATCGGGAGGAACAGTGTAAACATTTTTCACAATTTCCATAGAATTCTAAATGGGCATCAGATCATCCCCCTCCGTCTGTCAAGCGCGAGGCAGGCACAGCGCCTGTGTTCTCTTCGTTACCCGGGCCTGGTTGGCGCTCCGACTAGGAAATGATTCTGATGGTTAAGATTCAGTTTCCTAACGCCTTTGTTTTCAAGTGTTCCATAAAGCACGGTGTTAAACTGCTTGCAGGAAAAGAACTAACGTTTGGAAAACTCTGCTGTTTCGAGGGAGATACACCCTAACGGCATTCACGTGCCTCAGCTGGTTCCTTAAGTGTAAAAACAGAACAGCCTGAACGTTTTTTTGTGTGTGTCCAAGGAGCTTCTCTAACAAATGTTTAAACATCTTCAGCCTTGAGTTACTCAGGCATACGTTCAATTCATGTTTTGCCAAGAATCTTCTTTCTCCAGCTGCGTGTGCGTTTAATGAGAAGAGCGTTAAGTAGCAAAGATTTGTTAAAAGCAGAAAAACCAACTTAAATGCCTCGCACCGATTAAGTTATCCCTGGCCACGCGCTCTGAAGGCCCAGGTACACCGCGCACTCCCGACAGCCAGCAGGGCGCAGGGCTCCGGAGGCGCACCGGGTCTCCCCGGCCAAGACCTCCAGTAACATGTCCCGGGAGGAGCACCAGGCTCCCCCCCACCCCCCCGCCGGGCGTGTGTCACCTCCAACCGTGCCATCTGTAACTCCGTGGGGACCTTTCCCTTTAAAGTGTACCTTGAAGAGTGGAGAAGCGTGTGCCCTCTTCAAGGACTCTTCCAGACTGAAAGAGAACAGCACTTCGGCCTCAGCGTCTCGGAGGAGGTAGTTCTGCTCATCTGGAAGACAAGAGCCGCCCGCTCAACAAAGTGCAGACTCAGGGGACACGGGCCGTGCACCCCGGAGGTCATGCCGCCGGTCAAGTGCACGCCGCTCGAGGCTCACGCTTCCCTGGGAAAGCTCTGAATCCTGAAATGTCAGCTGTATGTCTGACAATGTCACTCACTCTGCCCCGGAAACAGCCAGAGCAGGTGAAGGACAGTGCGTCTTCACCTTCCGAGGTTATAAGCTCGTGGGAGACAGTGGACTGAGAGGAAGGGCCCCTCCCGGCCGCCGCTTTGCACTGTTTCAGGGAGCTCATGGGGAGGTCAAGAACCCCAGGCCCCAAACGACCAGCTCGGAACGAGCATCACACCCAGCGCGTGTGTGAAATACCACAAGTCTCGGACTCCATGATCTGATGACCAATGAATCTTTATAGATCTGCCAAAAACATATTCCGTTTAAATACCGGACGGCGTATAGCACCTTAGAAAGAATGGTTTCACCCGACTTAGAAGCCTTTGGGCAATTTTATTGGTTTTCAGAGTTACAAGAAAAGTTAAAGATCACAAAATGTCTTAAGCTTCTCATAAATGTCTCACGATCAGAGAAGCATTTCTTCCTTTCCTCGTTTTCTAAGAGTAGCCCAGTAGCATCACAGCGCTCTAGCCAGACGGCACGCTGCTCCCCGACACGGTGGCTCAGGCCGGGGACACGTGCTCCTTCAGCCACACGTCCTTCTCTTACAGGGATGCTTTAAAAATGTAAAAACCAGTCCTAGCTCACGGGCCACAGTTTGCCGACCCGGAGCAAAGCAAGCCAATCAGTAAAGAGACCCTGAAATGACGAATGACGAACTGCTAGAGATACGAGGTCAAGTGATCAGCCAATCCGAGAAAGCGGCTCTGCAGTTTTCGGTGGGAAAAGGTATGACTGTCCGAAAATGGGAGAAGTGAAAACAAGCAGTTCAGTCACACAGAAAATGTCTGACGTGTAAGTTCTAGGGCAAAACTCGAGGCTGATCTGCCTTCTCAGGAGCTGGTGAAGAGCCCCACGCGGCGGTCAGGGGCTTGGATGGAGAGAACGGTCCCCGGAGGAACAGCGGCTCTGATGACCCCATTACGGGGAGATTTCAGACAGGAACAGAGCTGCGTCACCCTTGGGAGGAGTCAACCTGAAAGTTAAGCTTTTCAAAGCCGCACAGCAGAAATGAGCACCCCAGAAAGAGTCTGTAAAGTAGTGTCTCAATCTCTATAAATCAGAGACAAACACAAAATTACAAAACCACACCCCTAGCACACGATGAAAGCTATCGGGCCCACGTGGGGTGCCAGAACCCCAGCCGAGGGAGCCGGTGCAGGCAGAGAGGGGGCCCTGCACCCACAAGGCGGTGCTGGCGATGCTGGGACATGGGTCACGCGCGGGAACTAGGTAAGTAAACACGCGTAGTGTTCTGGAAGCCAGGCTGCTCGCCATGGGAGAACGGATTTACAAACGCAAGAGCAGAAAAGCCTAGAACTTTCTTGCGCGAAAGCCAGAAGTGTTCAAACACAGAGAGGACAGCCTGAGGGGCCCTGAAGCCAGAATGGCTCTCACTGTCCAAGTCGGGACAGTCTAGGCATCAAGGACAGCATGGTAACAACCCACGGAATGCAAGAGAAAAAGGGCTGCACACAAGGAGATAAACGAGTACGTCAAAGGAACAGTGGCAATGGCACACTTCCCAGTACTTCCCCACAGACTTACTACAGCGGAGGCGGCCAGCAGACATCGCCTGCACCCAGGGGTCCCCGTGACCCCCTCCAGTGACACGACAAGTCAGAACCGCACCACCCCGGCAGGAGCCACGTGAGGGCACGGTGCCCACCGGAGTTCCCGCACTTCATCGGGGGAAGCGGCGGGCAAACCCACACGGAGACGTGACGACCACGTGTGCTTCTGAGCTACCCTGTGGCTTTCAAGGAAGGACATCATGGGGACAACCAGGCAGAGCTGAATGAGGTCTGCAACGAGATAGTAGCAGCAGATCCTGATTTTGGCGGCTGTGCCGTGGCCGTCTGGCAGAGCATCCTCTTCTGTAGGTAACACACGACATCAGGGATGATGGCGTGTCATTTTGGGAACGTACTCGTTCACGGTTCAGGAGAAAGCAGCGATCTGTACTGTTTGCTAACTGCAACTGTTTGGGGATTGTTTAAAAAAAGGTGAGAGAGATTTGATTTCAAAAGCCAAACGTGTTCTTTAAAAACCCATCAAATGCTAACAGATGAGTAAAAGACGTGAACCTGAAAGCAAGGATTCAGATATTAATGACTCCAGATAACCTAAGGTCCATATTCTTGAGAAACTTAAAGCTTTTGGCAAAACAGAAGGTCTTTAAATATGTATTAAAAACCAACCGTTTACACACACCAACGAACTGAGCCTAAAGTTCACACGGAAAGCAAAGACGCAAAGCAGCCAGCTCGACACTGAAGGACAGGAACGAAGATGGGGGCCGCCACTGACGGACCTCAGTGCTCCAGCAGACAAGACCATGTGGCACTGGCCAAATAGATCAATGGAGAGAAGCCGAGAGACAGAGCCAAGAAACAATCACCTTGGTTTTTAACAAAGGTGCAAAGGCAATCTGAGCAAAAATCATTTAACAACTGGACGTCCACACGCAAGAAACTGAATCCAGACACAGACTGTACATTCTTCTCAACTCAAAATGCATCACTGACCTAAGTGTAAAACACAAAACCATAAACCTTCTAGAACACAGAAGAAAAATCGAGATGACCCTGAATATGGCAATGACTTTAGCTATAACACCAAAGGCACGATCCACGGAAGAAATGTGATAATCTGGACTCCGTTAGAATTGAAAACTTCTGGGGCGCCTGGGTGGCTCAGTCGGTTGAGCATCCAACTTCGGCTCAGGTCATGATCTCACGGTTTGTGGGTTTGAGCCCTGCGTTGGGTTCTGTGCTGACAGCTCAGAGCCTGAAGGTTGCTTCGGATTCTGTGTCTCTCTCTCTCTCTCTCTGTCCCTCCCCTGCTCATGCTCTGTCTCTCTCTCTCAAAAATAAACATTAGAAAAAATTTAAAAATAAAAACTTCTGCTCTGTGAAAGAAAATGTCAAAAAAATGAGAAGACAAGCCATGAACTCGGAGAAAATATTTGCAAAAAACACATTTGTTAAAGGACTGCTATATAAAATACACCAAGACCTCTTAAGATTCAATAAGAAGACAACCCAGTTAAGAAATGGGCAAAACATCTGAACAGACATGGCATCACAGAAGAATCAGTGATAGCAAAGATACTCCACATCGTGTGTCATTACCGAAGCACAGATTAAACCAACCGTAAGATCGCCCTTCCACAGCTGTGAAAATGGTGGAAACTGCGAACACGGACAACAGCAAATGCAAGTAAGGATGTGGAGCAACGGGAACTCTGCCTGCTGGCAGGAGCGCAAGACGGGGCGGCCAGCTGGGAAGGCAGCTCGGTGGCTTCTTAACAGAACTAAACATACTTTTACCATACAATCCAGCAACCCCACCCCTTGGTATTGGCTCAAGGAGTTGAAAATTTATATCTGTGCACAAGCTATACACGAATGACGGCAGTGGCTCTATTCGTCATGGTCAGGACTTGAAAGTTCTGACGCCCTTCAGCAGGTGAACAGATTAACTGTGGTCCATGCAGACAATGGACAACCGTTCGGCGCCAAACAGGAACGAGCTATGAAGTGAGGAGACCGGGAGGAGGCTTACGTGCATATCACAAAGTGAAAGAAGGCCACTCTGGAAAGGATACGTGCTGTAGGAGTCCAACTGCAAGACGTCTAGAGAAGGCAATGATTATAAAGTGGAAACACTCTCTTATGTCTGGAAATTTAGGGGATCAAATATGAAACGTCCGAACAGTTACTAGTAAATAGTAAACATTTATACTACGACTAAACCACCTTCTAACCCGCAGACATCAACAGTTATACCAGAAACAAATGAGTCAATCAGAACTTCTGTGACACAGGAAATGCCGTAAACTTTATAAAAAGATAAAAGAATCACGTGTCACAAACTGGCAAACTTGGTAAACTAAGTCAAATTTCCATTAAGGAACAGCCCATCTCATTCTAAATTTTACAACTGTTACAAAAACTTGGGAGCTAATCTGTATGTTTATAGCAATTGTTTCTACAAATGTTTTCTTTTGCCTGCATTTATTTCATTAATAGCTTTTAAGAAAACATTAATTTCAATCGAAAGAGTCTCTACAGTTATCCTCGTTACTTGCGGATTCCGCATTTGTGAGTCTGCCTACTTGCTACAATTTACTTGTAAGCTTCTGCATCGCTCGCGGAGACGCTCAGAGCAGCGACAAACCCGAGGACCAGACGCACACGTTCCCAGTGGGGGCTGAACAACGCGATGCTGGGCCTTCATCCAGTTTATACCACAAACAGGTTTCCTTTCTGTGGTCTATTTAGTGCTAATTTTCCCACACGTTTATGCTTTCTGCTGGTGACTGGTCTCAAAAGTGCCAGCGCCGAGCGTGGCCGTGCTCCCAGGGAAGGGGCCGCCGGAGACCCGGTGGCCTCCTCCGGTGTCGGTTACGTGTGGCTGGCCAGGCGTTCGGTGCGAGGGGGCCAAGAGCAGGTGTTAACACGGGCTCTTTGACACAGCGCGCACGTACGTGATGTTTTCCAGATACACACGAGGGTACGTATGGATCACAGGACCAGGGGCTCACAGGAGCCCAGCCCTGCTTCCTCTGGGAGCGATGGTTCAGTGCTCAGGAACCCGTGTCTGTGGCTACTCTGTAGGACGTAACACCAGGAATGACAGGGATCAACTATATTACTGTCGTTGAGAATTCAGGTTTTTTTGTTATTACTGATTTTCACGTAAATGATTCTTTCCTATGACTGACTTGGATAGAACATCACGGAATTTTAAGTTTGGTTTAGCTTTGCTATAAACAACAAACCTAAGTGTCTGCAAACAAGTTATTTTTCCGGATCATACTTTCTTATCTGTATGTTAGACTACATGAACTTCAAAATACGCGTGCTTTTTATTAATTTTTTTACAGTAAAGACAATCAGATTTAAACACGAGTGGCTGAGAAAACGGCACGGATCTGCAGTATGACATGTCCCCGTCAGGGAGAAGTCAGGTTAGAGCGTGAGGGCAGTGAGGACGGGAAGGTCTCTGCTGGCCTGGGGCATCCACGGCATCCCCCTGCCCCAGGGGTAGAACGAGCGGGCACAGCCGAGAGAGTGGGAGGAGAGCCCTGGGCCCAGGGCAGGTGGCTGCGGAGAAACAGGAGAGTGGGTGCGTCCTGACAGGGGGCCGGTCACTGCTGTCGATGCCACATGATGGGGGTGGGGGGGGGGGCCGGGGCCCACAAGGGAGCTAAGACTCAGCACCACTGCGAGATCACAGTGAAGCCTGCCCGGGCCACGCACCTGCTCTCCTGCTCCACCTGCACCAGTGGCCAGGCGAGGGCTCAGGATGTGCGCGTGGGGGTCATGTGGGCTGGGAGCACCACACGAGTGGGGGGGCGGGGGGGGGGGTCACACTGCTGCTGCTTCCACTAAAAGCACTTCGGTCCACTGATCCGTGTAACAAAACCTGTGCTTTCTCTGCCGTCTCTAAGCACGACCAGCTAGAAGGACTTCGCTCCTGGTGCCCTGAACGACGCGGGGCAGATGAGGAGGGGCGGACGACCAGCCCTCTGCCGGAGCCTGCAATCAGAGCTGTGCCCGGACACCCCTGGACGCCATCCCCGTACCCTGTGCCGCACGCGAGATCGCACTGCACGGCCAGCATCCGAACCGAACACACGCATCAGGATCGGGAAGCGGTGAGGCTGAGGCCTTATTTCCCCCAACGTCCAAACGCCGAAGCCTTCCTATTTCCCGGTACGAGGCAAAAGTATCAAATGACTCACTGGGACGTGGGAGACATTTATGAATTTAATGGTGAGTTATCAAGAGCAAGAAAGCAAATGAGGCGTTTGCTGGGATGAAAGCAGAGATAAAGTCGGGAAAAACGCGTGTCGGTTTTCCACATCAGCAACGGAGCTGTGGACGCTACGTACCGATAAACGTCTGACACTTGAAACACTCTTCCAGCCAGTCCGGCGTCACGATGTGCTTCACCACGGAGATGGCCGTCAGGAACTTCACCGTGCGCGTCACCTTGCTGGCGATGAGGTGTGTGCATTTCTGCGCAGACTCGGCGACCTCGCCCCCAAGGATGTAGAGCTTCTGGAGGGAGGGGCACAGAGCGGAGGTGAGCGCGGGGCCGCACCCGAGCGAGGCACACCGCGCTGGCCTGAGAGCTGGGAGACGGCGAGCACAGCAACGCCCATGTACGTGTCCGGAGTCGACCCCGCACCTTGAGCTAAAACCAGCGACTCCCCGAGGGCCCCGGTATCACACCCCACAGACACGATGCCCGGAGAACAAGGCGGCGCGTTTCATGAAAAGGAGCGAGCTGAAATGGGTGTTGATGAGGCACATTAACAGACCCTGTTCCTAAAAATTAGAGAAGTGACTGAGAAGACGTGAACATCCAAGAAAAATCTCAGTAACTAGGCTCAATTTTAAAAGTGAAAAAAATTGATACGGCACTTAGGACGGTTTCTTCTTCAAAACCTGAGCAGTACGATGAACGAAGCCCCCGTGATAACAGGCCGACTTACACCCTCTGAACCGCCGCCCCTGAAACAACAGCCAAGCGAGATGCCCCCTCCCTTGTGCTGTTACTTCCGACAGCACGCTGGAGGCTGCGTTCCCACTTCCTGTCCAAGCACAAGCACGCGGCCGCCCTGGTCCCCACCCAGGAGAACCGGCCTCCGATGGCCTGCGGCTTCCCCGACGCCGGGGGGGGCTTCTGGCACGAGCACGTTCAAGCAGGTTGCTCGCGTTCGCAGGACCATAAATGTGGGTCTTGTCTACTCACCCGAGTTATGTTTTCTACTATTAAGAGAGCAAGGGTCTAAGTATAAAACTATAAAAACCACAGAACAAGGTGAAACGTCACTTATGATTTAATGGCTACTTTTACTGTAAAAACGACTACAACTGATTTATAAGCCAAAGAGACTGCTGTAGCAGGACGTTCCCGATTACATGTTACTTTAACACACTGCTAGCCTAAAGCCAAGCGTACAAAAAGGAACGGTGCTAAAACTCCTCCCAGAACGTAGAATGGAATTTCACCTTAATATACTGTTGAACTTGCACAGGCTCAAATCCAGTGAAAAGCACAAAAGGGGTCAATTCTGGTGTTAACTTTTTGGTGGGAGGGGGTAGATCCTCAATTCTGTGAAAGAAAATAAAAAATGTTGTTTAGCAAACGACAGATTCTAACAGCTTGCACAAGCCTTCAGCGCTCCGAATGTGCGGGGTTCCTCGGTAAGGGGCAAGCGCGAGGGCCTCCCCGCCTTGGACGCGGTCACCCCCGAGACCGACGCGCTCCGGCTCAGGCGAACGCCGTCTCTTCCTCACCACCCTCCCCACACACACAAAGGTCTCCACGGGCTTTAAAAAGAAAGTGGGGGCTTTAGCCGGCTGTGCCAGTGGAAGCGTCCCTCACGGGCCAGGCAGTGGGGGGTGTCCACGCTGGCCAGGCAGTGACAGGGACATCCCTGGAGCCGCACCTCTGGCAGGCGCCAGGCCCCTGTCCGCTGCCCTTACACCAGAACCACAAAGCAAGCAATCTGACTTAAGCACGCATTTTAAATGAAACCTCAGTCTCACGTAGCTGACAGTTGAGGCCATTTAGGTAAAATAATTTTGTAAGGTTTGTGGCATTTTGATGACAACTTAAAAAACGCGTCATCACACGACCGAGACGTTCCTGAACGCTTCTGGAACATGGACTGTGATGTGGGGGTGCAATGGGCCTGATGCAGAGCAGGGCAGAGGCGAGGGAAGCTGGTGACCGCGGAGGACAGCCTCATCGAGTCCGCCTTGGAAGTAACGGCTTTTCCACAGTCACGAAAGGAGAAAGGTCCCCGCTCACCCTGCACCTGCCCTGCCTTACGAATCACATGACCCGCACCGGCCAGCCAGGTCTTCGGCAGGCGAGACCACCGCCTCCGCACACGTCCTTCCACGGGGCTCTCGGCCCCTGCCCGCCTGGGCCGCGGGGCTCGCCTCGGGGACGCAATCCCACACTTGCCCCTGCAGTGCAGCCCGCCAGCCCTTCCCGCCTGCCACTTTACCGACTGCGGTGGGACGCAGTTTTGCTTAAAAATAAAAAGATGCAGGGCGCCTGCGTGGCTCAGCCGGTTGGGTGTCCGACTTCGGCTCAGGGTCGAGCCCCGCGTCGGGCTCTGTGCCGACAGCTTAGAGCCTGGAACCTGCTTCAGATTCTGTGTCTCCCTCTCGCTCTGTCCCTCCCCTGTTCACGCTCTGTCTCTCCCTCAAAAATGAATACACTTAAAAAATATAAAACTTATAAAACCAAAAAGATTCAACTTTTTTTTTTTAACAAAAGAGAAAGACAGATGTGTCTGTCCCCCTTCTGGGCCCGGCCACGAGACCCAGCACAATGAGGTGATAAACCAAGAGAAAGTCAGAAGATCCTGTTTTCTATGAAAACGTCCCAGAATCTCCCCAACTGTGAGCGTTTCTAACACAGGCCTGCAGAGAACCCCAACCGTAGCGGCGGGAAGGGGCTGTCCGTACCTGGCTCTTTTGGAAGAAGGCTGGACGTTGGTCACTTCGTTCTGCTTCAGTTTGGGAGGCAGCCTCACGCCCTGTAATCACACCGGTGTCCACGTCAGCTGCACACGAAACACAGCAGCTGCCCATACACCCGCGTCAGAGAAGCGTCCCTCCGCCACACGGAAGCCAGCCGCGCCTGGATGGCAGCGAGGAGGACGCCGGCCAGGGGCCAGCGGGCTTTCTGGAGGGGTCCGCATGCCTGGCCCCTGCCTGCCGGCTGGCCCTTCCCGGCCCAGCTGCACGTGCGGTCCTCCGCCCCCGCTGCCACACGACAGCGTTCGTTCCCGCGTCGTCTGCTGTCCCGACGTGGGATTTGGAAAACACACTCCCTGCAATCTCGCCCCTAAAACACGGCTGTTCCCGCAACAGAAATCTGGCGTGTGGCGGCTCACGAAAGCTGTCCCTGGACGGACCGCCGTGCTGCCAGGGGCTACGCGGGTCACTCGTTTTACTGCGTGAAGCCACTGCCTCTCCATCTCGGGCATTTACCTTCACGTTTTCTAAACACCCCGGCTGTATCCACACGACCGAAAGAAAGTCGGCGCATCTCCAGAAAACACACGAGACCCGCTGGCCCGTCAGGCACGGGGCCAGGCTCTCCTTCTCTGACCTTTGCCCTGAGGACACAACCCTCGGCTCCTTAGTCTCCAAACTCCACACGTCGGGGGCAATGAGGAACAAGGTAAACTGGCCCCCGAGTCTCTGAGACCCGCGGCTCTGTGACCACCACACGAAGCTGCGGGACAAGCCGCCGTCCAGGCCCCTGGGGCTGAGCGGGGGAGAACATGACCACGTTCCCACCTTCATCCCGAAGGCCACGGAACATCTCTGCCAGCCGGGCGAGTCAGGAGAATATTTGCTTTTGCTGGTGTGTCAGAGCCAGTCGTGTCTTATCAAATCATAACTACTAGTTTAAGCAAAGAAAAAACACAGGACCGCATTATCATTAGCCTACGGGCTCCTTGACAGACTCTGGACGATTCTCAGCAGCTCCCAGGTTAGATTCCGAAAACAAGCAGGGCAGATCATCACAGAACACAGGCCGGGGTATCCCTGGGTGACCCTGACCGGAGGGTTCCCCTCAGTTCATTGTTTACAGGGACACAACCCCCCAATTAACTCTGTAGTGCTGACGGATGTGCTGAAAATCAGCGGGCACGTGACTCAAGTCCCTTAATACGAACAGACGGGTGAATACACACAGTGACCCGGGCGTAACCCTAACCCCTACATCACACGGCCACCCAGCATCCAGGGATCACACGGCGTGGTTACTGCAGTGTGACACGGAAAACAGGACCCGGCGTCCCAGCATCACACGAGGGAGATGTGGCTGCACGGCCCCTGCAGGAAGGCCGCCCGTCCCTGCTTCCGAGCCAACAGCCACCGGCATGTGACCTCCTCGCGTCCCAAGCCGGCGGCCTCACCCACCAGGGCCCGGGCCACAGTGAGGGGGTCCCCATCCTGTACCACGGGCAGCCCGACGCGAGTCAGAGCGGCCAGCGCTGTCCCAGGGCTCCTGCCCTGTGAGTGCTCGTGCCTCCCCTCTCGCTGCAGCTCCTCGAGCAGTGCTCCCCCGTGCACACATACGGGCAATGACAAAAGCACCGACTGAGGAGGGGGAGCGAAGACCCCGGGTGTGCTGAACATTCTATGACGTCGTGCTGACAAATCACTTAAAGAGTTTCGAACGTACAAACACAGGTCTGTGCCTACCGCGCTCCTGTAAGACAGGGACAGCCCAAGTGACTGGGCCGCTGACTGGACGTACCATCAGCAGTTCTGCCGACACCTTCAGCGGGACCCTCCAGGCATCTAGAGAGAAACGAGTTACATTTACACCAACATACTGTTCAAGCACAAAAGCCCGTTTGTAAAGCCCTTTTCTGGGGCCGGTAACATTACGTCAGACACGTCGGTGGCTCAGTGGACATTCATTAAGGATAAACGCAAGCACCACGCTTATGCTGAAAAACGTTTTCAGTACAACGTGAGGGGAGAGCAGCCGCGGGACGTGCTCGGGTGTCCCGTACTGAGGGTTCTCCAGGTGAGGGACACGAAGAAACGCGGCACGGCACAGGTGTCCAGAGCGTAGCCGCCCCCCAGCCCACCCTGGCGTCACTCCAGAAGCCGTTCCCGGGAACCACAACCACCTGTGACAACGGGAGGCCCACACGGAGGACCACGGCACGTCAGGGTGGCCGAGGGACCAGCACACCTCCCTACACGATGGCCGTGCTGACTGCTTCAAGGACCGACCACAGGTCTCGGTAAAGCTCCCAGAACTGAAGTCAAACGGGCAGATACGTCCCAGGGAAGCAGACTGTGGCTTAAAACGAAGAGCCATCCAAACACCAAACTCAAGAGTCACGATTAAAGCCACCGGAAAACCAGACTTAATGAGCATTTTGAAAACGGAGCCTATCAAGGCAGAGCTTGAACGGGCATTTTCTGGAGCGCATTCAGCTGAGTGTCAGAGCGTGTCCCGCAGGGCAGGGGTCCGTGTGGCCCAGGACAAGCAGCTGGCAAGGACAGAGGGGAGACCACAGGTGCTGGCCTACAGTCGACGGAGCGCAGGCGGGCACGGGAGACCAGCAGGGACTGGCTGGGGAGACCAGACGGAAAAGCGGAGTGCTCCTTCATTCCCCGGCATCTACTAAAAAGGCAGACGAGAACACCAAACCGGCAAGAGCCCCTGGGCAGGGTGGGGGGAAGGGACTAAGAGGAAGCTGGCGCACAGCGGTGCCTCGGGCAAGCGAGAGGCGGTGGACGCACATCTAGCACCCGCACTGATGAATCTGACCCGTGAAACTGCACTTACCCAGGAGACTGAAAACCAAGTGCGGGGTAGGGGCAAAGGGCTCCTGCAGACTGAACGTCGTGTAGCGGCCGCAGTGGGCCTGTCTCAGCGCTTCGAAGTTCCCCAGGAGAATGTCGCCAAGCCACTGGGCGTTCACGCACGGTATTCTCCACTCCTTGGCCTTTTCGTACTTCAAACCGGCAGGCCTTTTTGGTTTTGAGGAAAAACACACTTCGTTAAATGCTAGAAGCGTCTACTGTTCAAACCAGTGTTTCTTTTGCATCTGGTATCAGAGACCCAGCAGGGCTGCCTGAGCCAAGCCGACCACAGCCCCTGGCTGGCGATCGCGATCCCAGGGTGCGTCCAGGCTCACGCCGCGGTCCCACATCGCCCGCGAGCCCCGCGTCTGCCTTACTCCCCGGACCCGACTCAGCTGACTCAAAGCCCGCGAATTTGAGATTCTAGTTCACCGCAGTGCTTTACGGACGCCTCTGCGAACGTCCAAACTTCACTGCTGTTACTCCCACAGACCGATTTTCGGGCTCCCACCACGGAACGCGACGCGGCGACCAACACCGAACTGCTGACACACCCGCCAAGTCGTAAGCGGACTTGGGAGCCCACGTGGCGTCAGAGGCGTGCTTACTCTTTACAGATGAGCACCGTGTTGCTGCGGCACAGGTAGCCCGTGTACTTGGCGCCTGCCAGGTAAGCCATGAGCTTCAGGTCGTCCCTGTCACTGTCGACAAATCCAGTCACAGAAATAATCTAAGCACAAAGAGAGCAAATAAGGCCAAGACGCAGTGACGATTTAACCCGTGGCCACTTCCTTCTCCGGGCCTGTTCTGTGCACGTGGCGTTCCCGCGGGCAGCTGGGAACGCCGCTCCCGACAGCATCAAAAGCAGCATCCTATTCACGGGACGCAGGCTACGTCTGTAGCCGATGGGGGAGACGACCAATACACCAGACCCGGGGAAGTTCTTCTGTGTCGGGAGGACGCTGCTGCCGTCACTTTAACAAAGCCGTCCTACTAAGCGTGCAAATACGAACGGGCGAGTTCTGCACCCTCCCCGCCCATCCCAGTTCTGAGGTCGTCGGAGTGAGAGAGCCCCCGGGTACCGACAGGGGCCTGCCCGGCGGTGGCCACTCCGGCACAAGACCCCCGCTTTACTCCGGGGCCTTAAGTCGCGTCCGAGACGCTGGAGACCCGCTTAGACTCTCCTACGTGCAGGAGCCTGTGCGGCCAGGCGCACGGGAGGGGAGGTGTCCGCCCCGCCCGGGCCCTCGGGCGCCGGGCCAGAGGGAGCCCGCGCGCGGGAGGCAGAAAGCAGAAAGCAGCGGAGGACCTACTGTGCCGGAGGAGGACGAGCACAGAACAAAGCCGAGTCCCTTACGTGCTGAGAACACGGCTTCCCTCCGGGGGGGAAAGCCACCGGGAAGTGAAGGGCACGGTGGGGCGGCACCATCTTCCTCTTCTTCAGGACGGAGTTTAGCCAGTGCGCTGTGACACATCTCTTCCTCTCCCTGATCGCCTACCAGACACAGAATCACGGGTCTGTTGTGCTTGGGGCTTTGTGGCTGCAGGCTCACGCACAAAACCGCAAGGCTGGACAGCTACGACGACACCTTCCCGGGATCAGGAAGCCCTCGCGGGGACGTCACGACAGCTAGCCCTCGATTTACCAAAGGGACAAACGTCACGATTGAGAACGTGACGACCCACACGCGAACGGGAGCCTGCAACCGGGGCAAAGGCAACACGCTTTGTAACCACCTTAAAAATAATCACGGAATGAGATCACATCGATGATCATCAAAATTCAATTAAAATGCCCCTGCAAGAACATGGAGGGCCCCCAAAAGAACAGGCTCCGAGAAGACGTCACCGCCTACCTAAAATCAGCCATGGAGGGAAAAAAAACCTCACAGGCATTTCTACAGTTTTAGTTGGAAAGTGGATCCAGAAAAAGGCTACGGTGTTGAAGAGCAGTTTCGGGGAGGTTGTTTATCACACACGTATTAACAGGGTTCTGTCCACAAGTAAGAACACTGTTGGAAGAGAGGACACGGAACTTGAGGCCACAGACGAGGGGACACCACGCGAGCCCACGCCCTGCAGGAGTTTACAGAGGCTCCGTCCAGCCCCGCGCACGAAGGCCCCCAAGGGCGCAAGTCCCGCTGCCGCCCCCCACTTGGTCACGGGGCTGCCCTGGACTGAGAGAAGGGGCGCGTCCTTGGCACACCGCGCTCAAAGACGTGAAGGCCAGGCGTCCACAAGGTTATCTGTCCCAGCAAAGGCTGGTGAAAAGAAGGGACTCTGCTGTCTTCAGAGGCAGAAAAAGGTCCTTTCCAAACACAGCAATCCCTAGAATCCTAAGATGGTCCACAAAACGGGCCAGACTTCATCCCAGTCACAGGGGACGCTGCCCTACTCACCTGTGCGTACATCCCGCTGACCTGACTCTCGCAGAGGAGATGTGTGCACCGGCTCGAGAACGTCGGGTCCACGGTGCCGCCGTGCGCCTGGATTATCTAGACACACAGGAGAGCCAAAGTCATAATCAACCTCGTGTGCTCAGGAGGACAGGGTACGGTTTCCAATTAGACTATTAAGGAGCCCATCCTCTAGTTTTATAGTGTATTTCACCAGAACATATACGATATACGTATGGGTTATATTTACAGGTTCTCCACTCAGCACCATTAAGCGAAAACGAGCTCGAACGTTCATTTAACTTGAACTTCCAGAGGGAAAGACAAGAGAAACGGACGTTCTCTTTTTGTAACACGGTTCCCTCCACCTCGCACTGCTCACGTTCTAGACCAGCCAGCACCGCGTGGTGGAGGCCGTCCTCTGCTCCCCTGACCTGCACCTGGACGCCTACTACCCGCCCTGGTGTCATGACACTGCAGACATTGCCAAACGTCCCTGGGGGGCAGAGCCACCCTGGCTAAGAGCCATTATAATAAATAAATAAATAAATAGCAGGCAGTTAGCAAACCCCAAAATCGGTCTTTAACAACAGATCTGTCTTAGGGCTGAGGGAACTATTCTGTGGCATTGCATGGTGCTGGCAGCATTTGTGAAAGTCCAAAGAACCGCGCACCAGAAGGGAGGGACTTTCGCGGTCTGTTAAAAAAAACATCTGCCCCACAAAACGGTTCTGCTTCATTTACTTTTTTTTAAAGTTTATTTTTGAGAGACAGAGAGTGAGCAGGGGAGGGGCAGAGAGAGAGAGAGAGAGAGGGAGACACAGAGTCTGAAGCAGGCTCCAGGCTCTGAGCTGTCAGCACAGAGCTTGACGTGGGACTCGAGCTCACGAACTGCGAGATCGTGACCTGAGCTGAATTCGGACACTTAACCGACTGAACCACTCAGGCACTCCTTGCTTCATTTACATTAAAAAAAAAAAAAAAAAGTTTTTTTAAATGTTTATTTATTCCTGAGTGAGACAGAGCATGAGCAGGGGAGGGGCAGAGAGAGAGAGAGGGAGACACAGACTCTGAAGCAGGCTCCAGGCTCCCAGCTGTCAGCACAGAGCCCGACGTGGGGGGCACGAACCCACGGACCGCAGGATCGTGACCTGAGCCAAAGTTGGATGCTCAACTGACTGAGCCACCCAGGTGCCATTTGCTTTTTAAATTTGATTTTGATCGGGGCGCCTGGGTGGCTCATTTGGTGATTTTGGATCAGGTCAGGACCTCAAAAGTTGTGAGATCGAGCCCTGGGTCAGGCTCCGTACTGATGGTGTGGAGCCTCCTGGGGATTCTCTCTCCCCTGCTGTCCTTCCCCCACTCACGCTCTTTCTCTGGAAAAAACCAAAAACAGAATTTACCGATTTTTGTTTCAGCAGTTCACAAACATGGCTTACAAGGCATGTGAGCAAACCAGCGGTTTCTACACCACTGGTTCTCATCCCCCTGCAGCAAGCAGTCAGCTCTTCGTGTGTCTTCCGACAATTCCGGGTATGTTCTCACGAATCCACGCCTCCTGACCTCCTGCGGGGCTCACCCTGGCTCGCTTCTCCTGCAGTTGTTAAGAGCCGTATTCCCTCCCTCCCGCCTGCCTTTGTTAGTTTTCTATGCACCTTTCACTACGTCATTCCCAAACTCTTCAACACACAACTACCGTCCGTGGTGATATCTGTGCCCACAAATCCCTGGACGCGCCTCCCTTCAGAGCAGAGCTCGGCCTCCTCGCTTGGTACGGGCTGGACAAACAGGATACGGTGCAGCGACCGCATGCGGCTTCCTAGACAGGAGACGCCGTGGCTTCCTCCCTGCTCCGCCTCAGGTCACCTGCCCCGGCGGAGGCCAGCGCTGCCCCAGCCCCAAGGAAGGCCCCGTGGCTCCTGTCGCCCGGCTCCCCCCGACCACACGTGAGCAGAGCGCCTCGGCCACAGCCACCCTACTGAGCCACGGCAGGGTCTCCACTCACGAAGCACCCTCCAGGTGACACGTGTTCCCTGCTGGGAGTCACCATGTTGCGGAGGACTCGTTACACAGCAGAGGGCACGGTGTAGCTCTTCCCGCCCCGACAGATAAGGCACATCAGGTCACATCAGAGCGCGTGTCAGCTGCCCCTCGGGGACCGCTCCTCCCGCTCCAACTGAGGCCGGCGCCTCCCTCCACTCATCTCCACGACTGCCCTCCACCCTCACCCAGAGAATTCCTCTCCCATCTCCGTGGGAGGGGGCGCCCAACCGTGGCCACCTGAGGACGCTGTCACCACAGCGGTGCGTCACGGGCAGACAGGCCGCGACATTCGAAGCCAGGAGCCACTCTTCCTCGGGGCTCCGGAGATGCCGCCGGCTGCTCCGTGACGCCTCCCGACTGCTGCTTCTTAGAGCCGTCCCTGGGGCGCAGCTCCGGGCAGCCCTCCCTCTGTACCCCGAACTTGCGGCGACGGTGCCCGTCCGTCCCTCTCCACGTGCTCCTGCCCGTGCTTCCTCTGCACTGGCACGCCTGTCCCTTGCTACGCGCCCTCCTGGACCAATCCCGGAGCTTCAAACAGAAGCAGACTTGTCTCTATCTTTTGTGTCTTTGAGTTACAAAGATATCTTTGTTTTGAGGCCAGTTTCTACACATCACCTTCCAACACTTCTGTGATTTTTAGAGAATTTCCTGCTGCCGTGATTCTCAGACGGGCCTCTCCCCTCCGCTCTCTGCCTCCTGCCCCAGGTCAGGTTACCAGCATCTCCCAACTGGCCTAGTCACCTGCCTGTACTCCTGTAACTCAACGTTTCATGGTTTGGAATGTACGTCTCTCCTTTTTCTACATGCTTTAATAACCACAGGGAGAAAATCCGACTTCTGTAACGTGGCACAGGAAGAAGGTCTTCGAAGGGGTGGCCTGGCCGGGAGCCCGTGCCTTCCTGCCACCCTCTCCCCATCTACACCGAGGGCTTCTCACTGGGACACCCTCCATGCTCCCTCCTGTTTGTCCTAAGACTGAGTGCAGGAACCACCTGTCCCCACAGGCCTCTCTCAAGGCCCTCGCCCCCACCCAGCGGGCTGTGTCTTCTCACGGCTCTCGCTGTACCTGCCGTCCTGCCTCCTGCTCCTCATCACAGGCGGCTGTTTCTCCGACTCATGTGCGGTTTTCTCCCCCTCGCGCATTCCCAGTATTCTCTGTCTCACACGGAGAGTGTTTCAACAACAGGAATGCTTTCGGGGAAGCGCATTTAAGATCTGCCCGAAGCATACTTCCAGTCTTTTTTTTTTTTTTTTTTTTTTTAATTAGAGTCAGTTTTGATTTACGGCACTAACGGGAAAAGCGTTTCCTTCTCCTTTTCCTTAAAGGCCAACATACAAAACAATAAATACGAGCACTACGGTTCCACTACAGACTAGAGACTCTGAGCTCCCTTCCCAGCTGGAGAGTCTAAGATTGTCCGGCACTCGCCTCTGGAGACAGAAAGGATTAAGGCACACAGAGGCTGATGGTCCCTATCCCAGGGCACCAAACACCTGATCTCATTCTCACATCCCCAGTTATACACAAATAACTTGTGGCCCTGAGAGTTTAAGAGCTGGAAGAATCTCAAGAATCACGAAGTCCAACATGCTTCCCTTACAGCGGGAAACACTGAAGCCCAGAAAAGTGATCTATCTGCCCAAGGTCACAGAGTGTCAACATAAAATGCCCATAATGCATTCCCAACACAACAACGTGTAGGTCACTGAGGGCAGCCAAACGGACGGAAGGCCCGTCTGCATTCCGCAAGTCCTCAAGACCGAGCTGTGTTTCTTCAGGCACAACTCACCCTTTTCCAGGTGGCCAGGAGCTGTTTATCAGACATCTGCTCGGGATAATCCGCAATTGCGAACACACAGCCCAGGAGGAACCCTTCTTCGGGAACTGGAACGGAATCACACGAGGAAAATAAAACCCCCTGAGTACGTGTGCGCAAAAACCGGAGGCGTTCACTTCGCTGCGTTCATTCTGCATTTCTGAAGCCGGTGGCTCTCCACCGGGACGCTCGCGGCCTGAGCCGTACGTTCAAAACACAGGTCCGCAGGCTCCATGGTGCGCACGAAGTGATCAGACACCGTGTGCGCACGGACGAGTGTGTGGAGCCCCGTGAGGGGCCCCGGTGCTGCCTTCAGGGGCCAGGACGCCCCGCCGTGACAAGTGGGGCCCGCGTTGGGCACCTGCCCCATTCCCCTCCACGAAGACCCTCCCGACGGGAACCCTCAGCCCCTCACCCCACCCTCCGCCTCCCGACGAGACTTTTGGGGAGAGAGAGACCGCGCGCGTTACTAACTCTCCACTGCCGGGTCGTGTCCAAACAGCTGGTGCGGGTGCTGGTGCGGGTGCTGGTGCTGGTGCGGGGGCGGCGGCGGCTGCGGCTGCGGCGGGGGCGGGGCCTGGGGCGGCAGGGCCTGGGGCGGCGGGGGCGCGGCGGGCGCGTGCATGTGCTGTTGCAGGTGCAGGCGCTGCAGCTGGGCCAGCTGCTGCTGCTGCTGCTGCAGGTGCTGCTGTAGCTGCTGCTGCAGGTGCGGCGGCGGCTGCGGGTGCTGCGGCTGCAGGGGCGGCTGCGGGCGGGGCGGCGGCGGCTGCGGGAAGGGGTGTGGCTGCGGCGGGGCGTAGGGCTGCTGCGGGATCTGCGGCTGCGGCTGGAGCTGCAGGACCTGCTGGGGCGGAAGGTGCAGGACCGGGTGCGGCGGCGGGGGCGGGGGCGGCGGCTGCGGCAGGTGTGGCTCCGGGGCCACCTTCACTTGGCCGAACAGCACGGCACCGGCGTTCGCGTGGCCCTGCTGGCTGTGGTTCACCTGATGCTCTAAGGTTTTCGTGGGCGCTGAAAGGGACTGTAGGATCTAGAAAACAAAAATGAGGCGAAGTCATTAGCGACAGGGAAACGGACCAACGTCCTCCAAGTGGGAGAACGCGAGCGGACCCTGCCATCTCTTCAGCACCGCGCCACCCGGAGGCACCAAACGGCCAGTGTCACCAACTTCGATACAGCGAACGAATTCACCGGAATTCAGAATTTGGAAGTAAGTAACACGGAACGAGCTAATGCCTTAAAATTGACACACGTGTAAACTCACACGGCTGATGTGTTCGACAGAGCACTGTCACGGGGCTACAAAAAAAAAGGGGGGGCAGGGGAGGAGAAAAGAGAGGCGCCCTGCTTCCTTGCAGGGGTCTGTGCGCCCACCCCCCCCCCCCCCGCAATGTGCTGCGGGCACAGTGCCTCACCAGCACCCGCCTGTCCCCCTGCCAAGCACAGACTTCTCCTAACCCAGGGGTGCTCCAGGGAAAAAGTGGACCCTGCAGCCACTCGGCCTGGCCCAAGCTCCTCTCCGCACCTGCCATTTTCCAACAACGAAAGGGGCCCCGGAGGAGGCGGACGTGAAGACCACCCCCCAGTGAAAGCACCCCCACCCCCCTTCTGTGGTTACCCTGCCCTGCGCCCTGGCAGCTCTGTAAACGGGGGCTGGAAAAGACACCAATGGTAGGTCTGTTTAATGGCAAATGGTCCCTCAACTGAGAAATCCTCAGCACAGCTGGTGAGTCAACCTTCCCCAAAAGGACGGGGGGGGGGGGGGGGGGGGGGGGGGGCTCTTCAGAAGGAGCGAAGTGTTTCGAGCCAGAGAAAATCCAACTGCTCAGACCGTTCCCTTCTAGTTCCTCCTTCACGACGACAGGCGTAAGCGGAGAGCCGCCCACAAGCTGAGGGGAGGGAGGGGACAGGGCCAGGAGTCGGGAGAGGCCAGAGCACCAGATGGCAAGTTATTGTATCATCCTGCACAGCACTGAATGTTGTATCCTACAATGAATTTTTTCCCAATTGAAAACACACTTGCCATTTAAACAAAACTCTAAAATCCAGTTGCAACGTAAGCCATGACTAAATCGAAAACCTCAAGTACCTTCTTAAAATGTATCTTCCACTTAAACAGACTCCAGAACGTAAAGGCCACATAATTTGCAAGGGTGGCAGACTCTGGATTTCGTGGCCAAACAGCTGCCTCTAAAACTGATGGAGGCCTGGGGGACTCAGTCAGGTGAGCATCCAACTTCGGCTCGGGTCATGATCTCAGGGATCATCAGATCAACTTCCACGTCGGGCTCTGCTCTCAGCGTAGAGTTTGCTTGGGACTCTGTCTCCCTCTCTCTCTGCCCCTCCCCGGCTCGTGCTCGCTCTCTCTCAAAAATAGGCAAACATTAAAAAAAAAAAACACAAAAAAAACGAAGGCCAAACTCGAGGCTTGCACGATCTGTCTTTGAAATCACTTACAGGTAAGACCGCTCTCTCCATAAGGAGTTCTCTCCACACTTCAGAAACTCCTCAGTAGAGCTCTAACCAGAAAATTTTTTTTAACAAACTCATAACCGGCAGGGTAACGATTTATTCTCTATGCTTAAAAGTACTAAAAAGTACCGTGTAAAGTGGAGGGAAATGGACCTCAGCGCGTACCACACCCAGACAGCAGGACAGCAACTGGGATGCTCACACGTCCACAAAAGCCGCGAGGGGCGGGTGGCAGACAGCTGCTAGGACTTCTGCGGATCAGTCCTGAGCCTGTCAGCGCAGCGGGCCAGTAACAGTGGCTGCTTCTGGAGAGGACACAGGAGTTAAGGGCAGGAGGGAGTTTACCACTTTGTACCCTTTGGTGCCACTTGAATTTTTTAAAGTTTTGTACACATGTATTTTTTTACTCTCAGCAGTCACAACCCACATGAGCTTGACTGGGAATAAGGAATAAAGGTCTGTCTGCCACGATGGGCAGGGTCAAACCAGCGGTGTGCCTCAGGCTGCCTCCCCCGCCCCTGCACCCCAACCCCAGATCACAGGGCAGTTCCGGAAGGTCAGACCCTCCGTACAAAGGGTGAAAAGACCAGGAGTGGCTGAAGGTCTGGAGCCCGAGGCTGTTCCCCTTCCATCCGGTGGGGGGGGGGGGGGGGGGGTTGGTGCTCCAGGCCTGGAGCAAGGAGAAGCTGGGAGGGGGTGGGGTGGGTGCAGGCTGTGAGCACAGGGTGGCTCGGAGCAGACAGGGGTCAGGACGAGAGCCCTGGCCTGGGGTAAGACGGACACCGGGCTGGAAAGCCGGGCTTTTCAACCCTCTGATGTGCCTCTTGTGGAAAACACGCGCTGGTCTCGAGCAATCAAACAAGCGGGATTCTTGGCTGCTTGGTCGCATAATCTGCCATTCCAGAAACAATTCTTAACGAACGTCAAGTCTGGATTCTTCCTTCATGTGACGCTATTGCTTTCTTTATTTAAACTGCTTCCTACCAAGTGCCCCGATATATAAAGAATTTCAACACAAACAACATGGCTCTAGCCACTACCAATTCGCAACCTATACAAATTTTGACGATTGGCTGTGTTCTCCTCATCCCCAATCTATTTTTAAACTAAATCTGTCCTCTAGCTGTAACATTTCAAAACTTCATTTTCTTCACTTCTAGCAGCAAAATGTCCCGGCAAACCAAAACCACGCGCAACGCCTCTGGGCAGCCGCTCTCCCTGGGGCCCGGGCAGGGCTTCGCGGGGCCTCGCAGTGCACCAGAGCCTGGGGCAGGCTTCTCCTACGGCCCTCCTGCGGGGCGCACCCCACTCCCTGATGCAGGCACCCATTTCCACCCCACAGGAGCGGATTCCATCCAAATGTGAATTCAGGGAGCGTGGGATCGAAGTGGACATGGGAGAAGCACAGGGTGGCAGCAGGGGCAGCGGCGAGCCGACGGACGGACAGCAGGGGGGACAGCAGGGGGACCCCGGGCCCCAGACCACAGGAGGGGTCCGTGCGCGCTCCAGCCGCATGCCCAGGGGCTGCCGGGCCTCCCTGCGCACGCCCCGGTCACACCACCGCTGCCTCCGGGCTGTCCTCCGGCTGCCTTCTCCACCGGCCTCAAGCTCCTGGCTTTCCGGCTGGTTCCTTCTGACCGTCGGCTCTGCTCCCCTCACGGCCCTCTGGTGCCGGGCCCAGGACCTCGTGGCTTTAGCACCCACTCCCCATCAGAGCCGTTCTCTGCGTTCCGTCCTCCCCCCACCCGCAGGGACCCCATGTGAGCGTGGGCCCCAACGGACAGAGCATTCCGTCCTCTCCCCCCACCTCTGCTCAGGGCCCCCCCCCCCCTCAGGTCCTCCTCACTCGCCACCACCCTCCAGGACGGTGTCCCGCCGACTCAAAGTCCTCCCGGCCCGGCAGGTACAGGACCGCGATGGGAAGTCCAAGTATGGCGGTGGGGGGGAGCCCACGGAAGGCGCCTCGCCGCAAAAGGGGAGTCTGCCGCTCGGCCACCATGCACTGTCACCATTCAGGCTGCAAAATACTGGCTCACCCACTTTGCGGGAAATGCCACAAATCCCGCTTTTGTGGACAATCCCACGATTTTGGCAAAAAAACCCACAATCTTCTTTGCCCCAAAACGAACACGCCAGGCAGAAGGTCGCACTGGTTGCTGGCGTGTAACCTGGGCCCCCCCCCCCCCGCATCTCGCATCTTCCCAAGCCACCGCCCCTCCGACATCGCTAACTCGGCTGCCACGCTCTACTGCCTGCACCTGTCCTTCCGTCCGTCCGTCATCTGCTCGGCCACCAACACCCCCCCGTGTCCGCCTGTCCTTCGGTCCGTCCGTCATCTGCTCGGCCTCCATCACCCCCTGCATCCACCTGTCCTTCCATCATCTGCTCGGCCACCACCACCCCCGTGTCCGCCTGTCCTTTGGTCCGTCCGTCATCTCCTTGGCCTCCACCACCCCCCGTGTCCGCCTGTCCTTCCATCTGTCCATCATCTCCTTGGCCTCCACAGCCCACCTCTTGGTGAACCGCATCTCACTCACTCTTCCTCAGCTCCTAATGTGTGGTCACCAACCTAACCAGGGTCCTGACCACATCCAACAATACTGTCTTCCCAGGATCCCTGTATCACCTATTCCAGAATCTTCCATTCTCCTCAAACCCACTTATGTCTCTTTTCCCCTCCACCCTACACACTTCGCCTCGTGCCACCTTAATTTTCTTCCTTCAGCTGTCTACAGAATGTTTTCTTTTCCTCCACCTTATTCTGGTGTCTCAACCATGTACTGTCTCTCTGCTAAGTCAGGAAGGGAGAACAGGAAAAGAAAAACGAGAACACTTTTAACACGCACCTCAAATCAAAAGACTTGAAGCACCACCAGTAGACTCACCAGTGACCCTGCAATCTACAAGAAACAGACCCTTCCCAGAGCCCCAGTGGCTTGCTCAGAAGGTGGCCACGTTCCTCAGGGAGAATGGTCCAGGCCCTGGGGGACAGACCCCTGCAGAGGCCTCCAGCTCTCCCCACAGCCTCAGTCTCACAGACTTTCTTCCCTTCCGGCACAGCGAATTCACGCCTGCCTCTGGGGCTTCAGTCGCTGTGCCTTCCTCTGGGAACCCTCCACCCCCACCCTGTTCTTCCCCAGCCTCTGTCATTCACGCCTCTTTCTTGAGGCCCTCCCTAACCACCTCTTCTAAATGGCCTCCTTCCTCTGTCGGCTATTATAGGACCCCTTACTGAACTGTCTTCAAAACACCCAGACCCTGAACCCACAGGAGCGCTTCTGTTTGTACGTGTCTGTCTTCCACACCTGAAATGAAGGCGGGAAACTGGTCTTTCTCCTTCGCCACCTTGTCTCCACGACCCAGAGAAACGTACACAGCGGCCAATATACCACCGTGACTACTTTCTTTTGGTCCTAAATTGAAGGACATCTGCTGAAACTTTCCAAGTCCATTCCACATCGACAAACTCCAACTGGGATCCTATCAACTGAGATTACGACTTCCGTAAACTAACGAAGAGTTCATATTACGTCATTTATCCACCGTGAAGTTCGTTATAAGCAAATACGAACACGCGGCCAACTTCAAGCCACTGCTGATTTTAGGCTAATTAAGAGCAGAAACGTCCTTGAGGGGCAAGCACTCCCGTCACCGATACCTGCTGGAGCTGAAGAGACGCTCGACAACACACACACACACACACACACACACACACACACACACCCCCCGTGGAACAATTCTCACACAAATAAATACCGCTTGTAAGTTAACTGTCCTGAAGAAGCGGGAAATACTAACCTGTATCGAAACCATCTGTAAAATCCAGCCCTAAAATCCGTTACTTAAGTTCCCGCTCGTTACAGAGTGACTTACGTGTGCCACATTTGGCGGCCGGCCGATCTGCTGAATGTCAGCATTATTCGTAATGTTTCTCAGCGTCCGCACCGCCGGACTCCAAGAAGCGATCATTTCTGATCTTTCAGAACTCTGCAGGTTCTGTCCCGAAGCCATTACGCTGCCCCGGACGTCGGGGGGTAAGACGCTGCCCGGAACGGGTGGCACGCTGGCACATAAGTTAATCAGGCCCGGCTCCTTTCCCGGGGGCAGTCTGCGTTTGGCCGCGGCTAACTGTGGCACTTCCGCTGGGGTCCAGTTTAAGTTTCGCTCCTGTTTCTCAGGCGATGAATCTGAAGAGTCGTCAAACATCAACTCCCCTTTGGGTTTTTCGGTGTTTGACTTGGGTGAGAACTGCTGGGCACCTGAAGGGGATCCTTCTCGAGAACTGGCACGGCTCGATTTCTCGTCGGTACTACCCTCATTGGGGGAATCCTGCTCCTCATTTTCTACCTCCTCCTCCTCCTCCTCCTCTTCCTCTTCTTCCTCTTCATAAATAATGAGGCGAGGATGGTAAAACGCTTCATCCTTTTTGGTTTTTTCAGATATGCAATCCAGGACCCAGTCGGGGGTAACGATTTTAATACTTGCTCTCTTTAAAGCACATTCGTATTTCTCCTGCAAGTAAAGAACAAACACACAAACACAGCTGTAAGTTTTACCAACTCTCCTAGAACCGTGTACTGAAAACGTCAGGACAGGGATGCAGCTGAAACGGTCGGCACTTGTGACTGCCGTTTCAGACACGGAAAAGCTTAAACTCCTTCCAGACGCACGACTAGAGCCAAAATGAACCATCGGTCTATGAACTCAGGACGGCCTCACCTGCAACAGTGGTCTTACAAGATTTTATTTTATTTAAAAAAAATTTTTTTTCGGGGCGCCTGGGTGGCGCAGTCGGTTAAGCGTCCGACTTCAGCCAGGTCACGATCTCGCGGTCCGTGAGTTCAAGCCCCGCGTCGGGCTCTGGGCTGATGGCTCAGAACCTGGAGCCTGTTTCCGATTCTGTGTCTCCCTCTCTCTCTGCCCCTCCCCCGTTCATGCTCTGTCTCTCTCTGTCCCAAAAATAAATAAACGTTGAAAAAAAAAAAAAAAATTAAAAAAAAAAAAATTTTTTTTCAAAGATCACTTATTTTTGAGAGACAGAGAAAGACAGAGTGTAAGTGGGGGAGGGGCAGAGAGAGACGGAGACACAGAATCCGAAGCAGCTCCGGGCTCTGAACTGTCAGCACAGAGCCCGATGTGGGTCTTGAACTCACAAACCGCGAGATCACGACCTGAGCCGAAGTCGGATGCTTACCTGAGCCACCCAGGCGCCCCTTAAAAGATTTTGTTTAAAGTTAACCTCTACAGATGGTATTTTAGAAAAAAGCACAGCTAGCAGTCCCACGGAAAATTCTCTCACGAACGAAATAAATAATCGCCACCTCGCTTAGTTTTTACCCACTGACAATCTGTACAAAGCCGTAATGGGGGCAGAGCTCCTTCAGGACATCGGGCACAGTCAGGGAGGGTGGCCGACTTTCCGTGGGGAGGCTTCCTCGACGAGGCGCCTAGTGTTAATCGAGCTCGCTCCACGGGAGACACAGAGGGTGCAGCACGTCTCTGACCTCGTGAGATTTACAACTTCGCTCTGGAGAGAACGTGACCACGAACAGGAATACAATGTGCAGCCGCCACTGAGCGAGGCGGGCACATGTACAAAAGGGTCCCACCAGTGTGAGCCGCACGACTCAGGGAAGGCCTCTGCTGCAAGGTGAGGCCGGGCAGGGGCGTGACAGCAGGCACGGGCACTGAGCAAAAAACGTAGGGCGCATGGAAAAGGTGTGCTCACAGGCAGGGGCCCCCTTGCAAGTCAGGGTGTAGAACGGCACAGATCGCAAAGGATAAAAGACATCAATGAAAGAGTCACATGATACAGGAGCTTTAAAATAAACAAGTCTGAGGGGCGCCTGGGTGGCTCAGTCAGTTAAGCGTCCGACTCCTGATCTCAGCTCTGGTCATGATCTCATTCACGGTTCCTGAGTTCGAGCCCCTCATCGGGCTCGGTGCCGACAGTGTGGAGTTGGCTTGGGATATTCTCTCTCTCTCTCCCTCCTCCCCCACTTCCGCTCTCAAAGTAAGTAAATAAACTAAAAAGAATAAATAAGCGAGTTTGTAACTATGGTTCGCTTAACTAACAGAATCTCCCCCCCCCCCCTTTCCAAAGCCTAGGGTAACAGCAGGTCTCTGGCAAACATGCTGAAGCCCCCACATTAAAATGCGTTTCCTGGCAAGGAGACCGAAGGTGGCACTCGCTGTTCACGGTCAGGGCAAGGGTGACCACGCAGACGACCGCCCTCAGGCCGGCGCTGGCCACAACGGCAGAGGAAGCCGGGACCCACCTCCTGGGAAAGAGTGAGACCCCCCCACGCGCCTCAGGGAGTTCACGCTGTTGCTTCTGAGGACGCTCTACTTCAAACCTTCTGAAAACGCAGTCACGGGAGGACACGCGTGAGTGACACGTGAGGCCAGAAGAGAAGCGGATGTAATCACCGCCATGCCGCTGAGACCCTTCCACCGTCCCCATCTGAGGGCACGGCTCCAACCATCTCTGTTATACAGATGCACGTGTGTTTCAAAGGTGGAGGGGGCACCACGGTGTCCCGGGGCACAAACACTCTAGGATGTGCTTTTCGCTTCATACGTCGCGAACAACCTCCCACGTCAACGTGTGCTTCTAGGCCGGCCCTTCTGCTCCTAACTTTCTGGGGTACACTTTCCAACCAACTCCAAAAGCGGAGACGCCCGTGCAATAAACCCCTGCACCCGTCACCCGGCTCCCGTAGCTGGCAACCGTCCGCCATCCCGCTTCACCTGTCTCCTCTGTGACGCTGCATCTCTGACGACCCCCGCCACCGTGACCCCCACTCAGCTGGGGGGCCCCCTCACACCCAGGCTTAACTCGTTTTAACCCCAGCACGCCATTTTGTTGCACAGTGATGTCAGGCAATCCCGTGGCCCCCGGATCACTGCTTAGTTATTTCTTGCATCATTCATTCTAGTAGTCTCTAACGTCTGGGGTTTTGTTACCATGAAAACCTGAAGTTAATTCTCGACACACATATCCTGAATCGCGGGGTCTGAGATGAACTCCCGGGTTCTGGTTATCAGAGTACGGAAAGCACTTTTAGGCTCCTGACCTCTAACTACACCCCCTCCTAAAAGGCTGTGCCACCAACTACGAACGGCTCTATCAACTGACCCACATGCCTGATAATACCCTGTTTTATTCCCGGCCGTGCGCTTGAACTCCTTGAAGCCACGCTGTGTGTGAAGCATGATTTAAGTCATGCGTTTTATTAAAATGGAAACGTTCTGAAACCCATGTGTCGAGCAGCACGTGGGAATACGGAATGCTGAACTCAGTCACACCACAGCGTGCACTAAGCACGGAAACTAAGCTGAGCCCGGGTGCTGTGCAGAAGTGCTCCATCACGACAGTGCACGCCTGAGACTAACACACCACCGTCCGCTCACTAAACCACGGAATTGAAATAAAAGCTTCAAAGAGTTAAAAAATCCCCTTCTTTATCCCCCAAATCATCCCGGAATATTTAACCATGAAATGCGAAACCAACCCTCCCACGTCGATACAGATGAGAACCCTCTGTAGCAGACTAGAGACTTGCAACTTCCTGACCGCCTGTCCCGGACGAGCCACAGGGCTGTCCTAGGAAAACAAGTCTGGACACACACCGAAGTATTATAAGCTACACAAATACGACCAGGTAACAAATCTGAGATTTCTACGTTATTTTCCAAGGTAGGAAGATGGTTTGCTGAAAATAATAAAACGTGACATTTTTTTTTTAAACTGTTAACAAACAGCAGAAGTAAAACTGGTGCCACGTGGTGCAGTCGCGGAGCATCTCGGACACCATGGAGAAACTCCACGCTTCGCACTGGGAGCCGCCGTGGTCGGCCGGAGTCGTCGTCTGCACGCCGGGCCGGCACTCATTGCAGGAGGGACCTGACTGTGTCCTAGGCAATTGACGCACAGCACTGTCACTCACGTGTCCTCTCCCTTCTCCCCGACAGGGAGTTTTTGTCACTGAAAGACACTCAGTTACTGCTTGAACAAAGGTGACCTAAGAACAAAGCAATGTCAGATGCCTTTGCCTGAGCTGACTTCCCAGCTAAATCATTCCAATTCTCGAACCCTCGCACGTACAAGTTACTAAATGCACGGACTCAGGGGTGCCTGGGTGGCTCACTCGGGTGAGCGTCCGACTTCGGCTCAGGTCGTGATCTCACGGCTCGTGGGTTCGAGCCCCACGTCAGGGTCTGTGCTGACAACTCAGAGCCTGGAGCCTGTTTCGGATTCTGTCTCCCTCTCTCTCTGTCTCTCCCCCACTCACACTCTCTCTCTCTCTTTCTCAAAAATAAACGAACATTAAAAAAAAAAATCTAAACGCACAGACTCGGGAGCCAACAGTGCGGCCCACGGGGTCCGGGTCGTGGCCAGTGGCGGGGGGCCGGCAGGTCCTCCGGCCACAGCAGGCATGGTCGCCCGCGAGGTCTGCGGCTGCCAGAGACCAGCCCTTCCCAGCAACAAGCACACTCCCGTTGTTCCGCCGATTCTGTTCTTAAGTCCCTTTCTTCTCCACTTGACTGAACATCTTAAAAATCCAGGAATACGAAAGGTGGTTTCGCTCTGCCGTTTAAACATGTTCTTTGTTCATAAAAATGCAAAACAAAAAAAAGGATTTGAAGAGACGCCGTTTATTTTTGAGTCTGACGTTCACACGTTGCCTCTTCAATGACAATGACTCTTCAGAAGTATTTGCCCATCTTTACAAAAGCTATACTTTGTTTCCCTTCAAGCTAGCCACCTACAATCAAATGATTTGCTCTTAGCCATAAATTATAAGATATTAATATGAAAAGAACCGTTATACTGTTTCACCAAAACATACTATATTTCTTAGAGTGTTATACCAAACGTGATTTTTTACTTCGAGAGACTTCAGAGTCACATCTTACATTTTCACAGAAACGCTTCTTCTCGGACCGCGTGGCTAAGTTACAACCACACCCACTGGCTCAACATGGCTCTTGTCAGGAGACCAGCGTGGCCACGGCACACGTTTCCAGATCGCCTCTGCTCAATGTCAAAGCCTCTGTGAAAGAGGAACCTCACACGCCACCCCTGCCCCCCCCACCCCCCACTCCCAGCCAGGGTACCCGTGGGAAGAACAGGATGGCAGCACGGATTCAGAAGCAGTTAAGAAAAACACAGGATACCGGCACGTGGAAAGTCAACTTGCCATAAACACACTCCTCTTGACTCTCAGAGTCATAAACCATCGTTCCTGGGAAGAGCAAAGTCTGGTTTCCAGAAAGCGATGGTCCTCAAACTCTCGTGAGCATCAGCACCACCGGGAGGGCCTCACCCAGGTTACCGGGCTCTGCACCTGCCCTCACCGGGTCCTGGTTCACGAGGTGTGGGGCGGGCTGCAGTCTGTGCTTCTCACAAACCCACAGGGGAGGCAGGTGCTGCTGACCGGGGGGCCCCACTTGGGAAACCAAAACTCTGTGGCCCCACCAGTGCTTAGAGACAAGAACCCCACGATTATCGAGATAAACGTACTTGTATCTATTCTAGATCATTAAAAAGGAAATGCCATTGGAAACTTCGCCAAACACGTTTACAAAGTTTTACTCAGCATAACGCCTTTTTAAAAATTGTGAAGAAGACTAAAAATACATACTTTCACAAATAAAAATGAACTAAACTTTTACTGAATTTGAAAGGAAACTCTAGAGACTCAAAAAACTTTCCCATTTTCTCCACAAAATAAACCCAAATTTCTTCGCATTTAGAGGTCACATCTGGCTCAGAGTAGAAACGATAATCATCTCGCATCGTCTGCGGAATGAAGCCAGGTCTAAGTCAGGTAAATGAACTGAATCGGCTTTTGTAAATGGAATCTAGCAATTAATCCAAGAGAAGCTCACAACCATCACTCGGCACCGGAAGTATTGAAGGGATGCGCGAAGAGGAAAACGTACGTGAAATGCTTACCCCCTTTGGTTCGGGGACCACCAGATGCGTGCATTTCTTGTTGAGGTGCAGCTGGCAGTTCCCCCCATAGAAAGTGAGCAAAGCCCACAGGGCGCTCCTGTCTTCAGACGACACCTGGGAAAGGAAGGGACACCGGGCTTCCGTCACACATTTCAGTCCGTGCAAGCGTGCTCATCGTCAAAGTACAAGGGGCATCTTAGCACCTACTGGCCTCCCTCGTCAAAGGAACTCACGTGGGGGGACTCACGGGGGAACACGTGAGCGCTCAGGTATCTGCTTGTCATGACAAACTTTCAGTTCCTATCGTGACTGCTTCGTGGACGTGATTTTTTTCACCCTGTCGCCAAATGAATGGAAAACACGTATCCACGCTCCAAAAAACGAAGGGAGGATTCTTGCAACTCAAGTGACGGGGAAGCAAGCAGAAGGAGGGAGCGCGTCACCGCGTCTGACAACCAGAGGCTCGAAAATGTCTGTGGGCAACAGCAGCACCCAAGTCACTAAGGAGCCCCTTCACCATTGAGGGCTAAATACTAATTAAGAAATGGAGGAATTCAAGAGACAACAAGTTACTTGGAGCTCAGGGAAAATCCTAAGTATTATCTAACACATCAAAGGAAATAAGGCAAGCGTGAAAGGGATCATTCTTATGCTTGCGTAACTGATGAAGTCAACTCCAGGCAGAGTGGCTCGTGTTGGAAAAGAGGCTTTCCCTGGAACAACAGAAACGGCTCCCCATTTACTGCCTGCCTCCCATGTGCCAGGAACTGTGCCAAATGCTTCGCACGCATTCCTAACCCCTATGACCGCCATGCAAAGTGGCAATCATGAAGCCCCCCCGCACAGATCAGGAAACAAACCTGCCAAAATTACAGCTAATCATCGGAAAAGCTGGCTTTTAAAACACAGGTGTGTCTAACCCCAGGCCTGCCTACATCTTCCTGCTGTTCTGTAACTTCTCTAAGGGCAATTACTCCCCAAAATAATTTCTAAAAAAGAAAATTTTAGAGTCTGAAAGACAAAAGAAGTAAGAAAAATAAAGGCGTGTAAATTAATTCTGACGTAATCATTTAACCGGGTCAATTTTTTTCCTTAATAATTTATTATAAATTGAGAGTTATGGTTAAGAATTCCGTTAGTCCTCAAGTTAGTTCTGTGTTACCAATAGCATGTTTTTAAAAACCGCCATTATCCAGCTTGCCAGAACTCCACTGTCTTACATCTACTACTTCCGTCCATTTTACAAATGTTTCCAGAACTTATTCTGCACTGCACACTCACTACTCTGTGGATACTAACAAGAACACACTAATCTCCTAAAATCACTTGGAAAGTCACTACTTTGTATCTCTTTAACGTGGTTAGCCACTGTCACATTTCAGAAGACTGGACCAGAAAACCGTTATTTTTCTACTAGAGGCTTTCGCAAAAACGTGGCTCTCCTGCAGCATTTGGAGAGGTGAGACTGACTCACGTGATAATCCAGGCTGCTCCGAGAGAGCAGCCCCTCTCTGTGCCTTCCTTGGGAAGATGTGCCTACAGGGAAGCACGTGCAGCCTGGGCTGTGCCGACCGCGGCGAGCCAGGCCCCGGGCCGGCGCCACAGGCCCGGGTCTCAACAGGGACAAGCCTATTGCTGGGGAACGGACATCAGGTGGGAGGGAGGGAGACCTGGAGCTGACACAGGGTCTCCAAAAACGAGCTCCGGGCCACCTGGAGACCTTCCACGAACCAGATCCTGCATCAGTGCACGTCTGGGCCAAGCGACTTCAAACAGCCACACCAGCTCACGTGTGTAATGCATCTCTTTGCACACCAACTAAGAATGCTCTTTCCACACCAAAATGTTAACAACAGCGCCCTAGCGGGGATGGAATTATGGGGACATTTTTGTTGTCATTTTTCTACTTTTCTGTATTTTCCAGATTTTCAAAAGCATTAATTTTGTAACTGGGGAAAAGGGTTTTTTGTTTTTTGTTTTTTTTTTAAAGCAACCTATGTAAACTACAGATCTTGTCATCTCGGCCAACGAAGCTCGGACATGATCTCAATACCCTAAGACCAAAAACCCAAACGCTTGAGTGGTGAGTCAGGTGCGGCCCCACACGCGCGTCCCATAGCACCGCCGCGTCTCAGGGACACTCCTCCGACACGCGAGGCTCTGGCTCCGTGTCCTGCCCAGCCTCAACGCCCACTCAGCTACCACTGGCCCTGGACCCCACGGCAGGCTGCACACACACCCACGTGCTGGCCACGCTCCGAAACCACATGCTCGCCCTCCCTACTATCCTGTCCTCTAAGGACGTGGAGCAGAGGACGGTCACCTCGTCCACGGCCCCCCCCCCCCGAATAAATGCCTCCTTCACCCCAGTCGGGAGCGCCTTCCCTTCTCGGTACAAGTAGGGCACTCCTCGGTTCTAGCCCCCAAATCTGTCCTTGTCCCCTCCTGAAAAAAACTACAATCTGAAGGCACGGTTAAAGATGAAGGCCTCGCTAGGATTCACCCCCTCAACCTCTCTGCCCTCTCTCGCAGGACCTAGTACAGCGCAAGGCACATGGGCAGGCAGTCAAGAAATACCTGTTGATTGAGATACAGAACGAAAGGGCTTTTATCTTCAGCCTTCAAGGCTGAAACCACAACCCTGGCCAGGCTCTCCGTCGCACTCTCGGCCTGTCCCCCGAAACCTACCCAGCACATCACAACGGAGGCCCAGCCTGCATCAATACCGGCTCAGGAGAAGGCAGATGGTGTGTGTGCTTCTCAACGTCTGCGGGCACAAGCTGCCTTCCCTACCTCTCCCTGGGAGAGTTCTGGAAGACTCCAACAAAGAGCTCCAGCCTGTATCAACACCCTGACGGGGAAAAGACAGAAGGTCACTGAGAGCCACCGAGCAAACGGTCCTTTCGCAAAGGCGGGGTCCTGTCTGGTGGGCGCGTGTGCGTGCAGTTGCGCCAAAGTTCAGCAAACGGTGTGGACGCCCGAAGAGTCTCTGCGTGGTGCGGATCCACCGTCGAGACGGCTCCCTCCGGGTACAGTTTCCACACCTCGCACCCACTTTTACACGCTTGTGTGTGCTACGACACGCGGCTGGTTCACAAGCGCGTCCTCCCTTGTGGACGGTGCGTTTGCTGAGGGGAGACATCCTATCTTAGTTTATTTTACACCCCCCATCGGCATTGCTCCCGTCACAAAAGTACTCATCTGGTATTTGTTAAACCAAAGTCCCTTAGCTACACGCTGTGCACGTGGTCTGTTAACACATCTTAAGCTGAATTAACATTTTTTAGCAACCAGAAAACATCAGTGTCCGCAGTGCACTCTTCTTAACTGGGGTGTCAGCAGGTGAGCTGCTATCATCCTTATTTGATCGAGCTTTCTACACTCAAAAGCAGAGCTTTTTACGATGTGATCCCGTCACACACTGGGGATTCCAATCCACCATCCTAAGTGATGGACGGCGTAGTAAGTGATCCATAAAGATCAAACTAACTCCAGATTCTGAGTTTTACTACCTAATGAGTTTGCTAAAAGGATAGAAAAAGACTGTCAAAGGTCCTTCTAAATTCAGTTGCCTGCCCACCACAGACGCAGCCACCCCCCGGCAACGTATTTCACACCTAGATAAAACTCTACGGGCTGGACCGCTTCCCAGACCACGTGACCAAGGGACCCTTGTTCACCTCTGCCCGTGCTCCCTACCACCTAGTTGTGGCTTCTTCCATGGGCTCTCCATTCTCCCCCTCCCTGCCCCTCTGCTGTCTTCTCAGCCCAGACCCTGAGGTCCGCATGGACCACTAGGCCTGCACGATGGCCACCAGACCAATCAGCAGTCCTGTGGCCCTGCCCAGCATTCTTACTCTCCTCCTCTCCTGAGTCACAGGCAGGACTGAGGGGACACCCGGAGCCATGCACAACTATCTGCTACAAATCAGCGCTCCCCTCCTTTACTTGGGGTGCTGCTGCTTCCCAGCAATAAAAACTGAGTCTGATTTCATGCCTGGTTTCTAAAAACAATTCCCTCTTCCTCCAATAGCATCTCTACGCTCAGATTTCTTCTCTGCAGAGCCCCTTTACTGCATGCTACCCAAGGCTCTGCTCCTGGCTACCTACCTTCTACGTTCCTCTGGAAGAAGCAAATTCTCTGCCCGTCACACACCCCCACATCCCCACATCTGGATAGCTAATCGACACCCCAAACTCAACGTGCTTCAAACCAGCTTCCCCAGCTTCCCTGAGGAACCAGGCTCCCGTTTCCTCTCTCCAGCAGTGATGCTGGCACTTCCCCCAGGCTCCTGGCCTGCTCGGACCCACAATTCACTGCGGAGGCAGCTCCAGGACCTGGCACATGGGCGCCCCGGGGCGCTGCCTTCTCCTCCTTCGTCCCAAGTGTGGCCACATCACCAGGCCCTGCCGATTCCCGTCCGGGCCTTGTATCCACAGCGCCATCCCGAATCCAAACCTCTGCCTCAAGTCCAAGATCACGCCCTCCCTCTGGCCCAAATTCCCATCCCCACCCCAGCCCCGTGTCCTGCTACAGCCCCCAGACCAGCTGCACCTGCCAAACTGCAAGGATTTTCGTCTGCTTGTCTGTGTTTTTCAAATGTCCTCATGTAAATATTTGTAATCCTAAATTAAATACTTAAGAAAAAAGGAAGGAGCATCCTACTGGCCACTCCAGGAAGCTCAAACTCCAACATCTGGGTCCGTTCCCGTGCTCTCCACCCCCACCCTCCCAAACGCTCTCTTTCCTCTGCACTCCGAGCGCACACCTTCCATCGGCAGCCAGCCTTGGCACCCTCGTCCGTCCTTCCATGTTGCTCTGCCAGGAACGCACTCCCCTATCCCACTTTTGCTCTAATTCTGCCCATTCTTTGGGGCCCCTCAGGTCTGACATCTCCCCTCCCCCAGGCTTCCTGACTAGGTCGTCCACACGGGTGACTGCTCTTGTGATCTCACGCACCGACACCAGGCCACCTGATCTAGCCCATCATACAGCAGGTGTTGTGTGTGCCTTAACCTTAGTGTTGTAGGTCTGATAATCTGTTACATACGTTTCAACCTTTGTTAAATGTAACCACTGGTGTTTTCTAAGACTAAAAGTGTTCTCTGATGCTAAACCCGTAGTTAATAAGGATCCCTATTAAATGAAGGTAGCAAAGACAAAAAGAGAGAATTTCATAACTTTAAAGGACTTCAGGAATTAACTAGATGCAAACACAAAAAAGTGACCCTAACTGAGCTTGCCTACTGTGCGGACAGGGAAGGGGTCAAACTGTGGCGGGGAGACCGCCAGATCGAAGGGGGAGCCTGGCCAGCCTGGTTGGGTGACTCCGGACCACAGAGGCGCATGGCTGTGAGCGATGCCCTCCCGGGTCACCCAGGGCTTCAAAGGCCCCTCCTTGAGGCTTCCACAGGGATGGGCGCCACCCTGCTCCTCACCCAAGTCATTGCGATGGGTCCGTGAGGGCATGGGGCAACGTCACGGTCAACCACACCTCTTCCTGTGCTCGTGCTGAACAGATTATTCTATGCAATTTCAAAATGAGTTCAAACAACACCAGCTGGACTTGTTACAATGGTTTGTTTTTTGTTTTGTTTTTTTTTTTTATAGTTTGAGGGATTTTAGCTGGGGGTGGAGGGCACAGAACACAATTTAAAATTACTGAATATCCATTTTCCTCACTACCTAGAATTTACCATGGCTAACGTTGGGTCCCTCCCTTCAGACATTTCTCGTATATATTCCTTGGCTAATGGAACATGCAATTACCTACGTCATGGCCTCCTCCCCACCCCCCCTTAAAGCACTGACCTCCTCTTTCCATGTTTTCATAAAGCACCACCGACACTGGCTATGTACTTACACTCCCGTGCAACTGCACACAACAGGTTTCTGAACCATTTCCAACAAGAGGGTGACCTGATTTTTTTCCCATTTTACCCTAGATATTCTACACGATGCTCTGCTCAGCGCCTTTATCTACCAACCTGCCCTTATTTCTGCCAACTTGGGATATGTTTCTAAACCTAAGAGAACCGGAGGGGAAAACAAAATGAGTTATTTTAGGGCTCCCGTCACTACCCAACTTGCGTAGAAAGCAGCCGCGCTGAACTGCATCCCCGCCAGCAGCGAGGGGAGGAGGGGAGCGCATCTGCAGGTGCACTGGCACGGCACACACGCGGCGTCAGGCCTGCGCACGCGGCCAGGCGCGCAGGGTCAAGCGCGAGAACTGAAGTTCTCACGCCGGTGCTAATAAATGTTCGTGTCCTGATGGCAAAGTGTGTCAAATGTTATGTCCCACTATTTGCGATTCCTCTTTACAAAAAGTTGTAACCTCATTTTTTTGCCTTATCTACTGAGGTTTTATTTTTCTTTGCCTTTAGGAGTGAATTTTTGCCATCTTAAATAATTTCACTTTTACTATTTTTTCACATTCAAATCTTACACCTTTGTAATCCTTTATGTTAGAAAGACCATTTCGCCCATTAAAACTTTAAATCTTAAGTCTAAGCAAGAATGTTTAAATAATTATAAACGTATCATAAGTTCACACTGAACATGCAGCTTAGTAGAGAGCTTCTTTAAAACTGGTTTACAAACAGGTCATAAATCTGAAAGTGTAAAAACTCAGAACTGCTATGTGTAAACAACACGAGACGAACGTAACCATGCTTACCTGGGAGAGGCAGGCAGTGATTCCAAAAAAGATCTGACACGACTCTGGAGAAAAACCATTCACTCTGTTTTATAGTTATTAAGATTCCACTGAAATGAGATTAGTGCAACCTGCATTTCACGAAGACGTGCTATTTGCCCACTGGGACGTGACCCACCCCACCCCCACCCTCCCACTCAGTCACGGAGCAAAGAGACTCAGATTGGCCAAACAGTAGAGGAGCCTCGAGAAGGAGCAGCGGACAGCAGAGACAACGGGAGGTTCCGTGAAACGCTTTCTAACTCAGCGCCTCCACCAACATCAAGAAAACGGGCCCAGTACACTCGCAGGGGAAAACATCTGACCTCCGAGGGCTGGCTCACTCCACACACACGTAAACACACACACACAGACACACACACACACACACACACATATCTATATACACACACGGCACAGCAATTACTTTAACAGCACATTCCAAAGTCTAGAGTTTATTTTAGAAGGAAACGTTAACGGAACTCCTGGGCTACGACAGAGAGAATCTTCCATAAAAGAACTTGGGTTCTAGTCTTGCTACCGCTGCTAACTTTACGAAGCTGGGCAAGACCAACTCTAAGCTTCGGTTTTCCTTTACTAAAACAAGAGTTAGAATATACATAATTCCCAACTCTCCCAGCTCTAACGCTCAGATTTTTAAAATTCATGCAAAAGAGCTGTGTGCCAGACATTGGGCATATGGCTCTACCCAAGGAGACATGACCTCAGGGCGCCAGTAACATACAGCCTATTCAAAGCCAACACGAGGACTTTTTTTGAAGAATCTGGAGTGTCCACAATTCAACATGGGTTACTAAAGTATTGCCCTGTTTTCCCAACAGGAATAAAGTATAGCTACTGAGGCAAGTGAGTGAAGAAAAACAGATCAAACTGAAAATCCTATTGTAATCTGGAAGTCTCCCACCAGCCCTGCTGAGAGATCTCATAATTGACGGGAGCCTGCCTGTCTGACTAACCTCTGCAGACCCCAACGTCATGCCTTCAGCCCCATTATCCAAGATCGGTTTCCATGCTCCTACCTGTAGCTCAAGCATTTTCTCCTTCCAAAGCCTTGGGGAAACATGAACAAAGGCAAATCTAGATTGTGCCGTCCAAAAGTCTTGGGGATCCTTTTACGTCCCTTCGAGCTGCGCTTGGACAGGCAGATAAGAACTCAAGGGGAGGACAGCTTCTTAAGGAATCTCGTGCAGAGAATAAGTGATCCACAACAGGAAGAATTAACCCCTCATCTTCAAAATTATCCCTCTGTCTCCCAGTCTTTTTTTTTTTTCACTTGTACTTAGAAAACAAAGACTCCCAAAACAGCAAAATGGGATGAAAACTAAAACAAAACACGAACTGATTTCCTTTAATTCTTCAGATTATGGGTGAAAAGCCTTAGAAGTTTTGAGTTGGAGTTGCTAGAGTTCTGCACATCCTCCAAGAACTGCTTATAGAGGGATGTTGTGTTGATTTGAGGCCACCTATATTTAATACATAGAGATTCCCTCCGTCTGCATCAGTTCAATAAAGTAAAAATGCATTCCCGGGACCCACCTGGCCAAGCTGCAAAACAAAACTGGATGAAAGACATCATCGTCTGCAATTTTAGCATCAGGGTACCAGGTACCCTGAAAAGGAGCACCACCACGATTAGGTGACGCGTGGAGTGACCCTCCAGGGAAGCTGCACACGGCCAGGGTGAAACAGAAGCCACGAGGCTCAGGACACAAGAGGGCAGCCCGACATCTCACCCAAGGCAGGGAGGACCGTGCTCTAAAGCCACACTCAGGAAATGCAGAAGCAGGGGACCATGCGTGGGAGGGAGCTCCCTGAGGGCAACAAGGACACCTTGTCGACCCCTTTAGTTTTGGTGCCCAGCCCATAGCAGATGCCAGCACGTGTGTTAAAGAAACCTTCTACCCAACGTAATCAAAAAGAATGGCAGCGCACATCAACGAAACTAGAAACGTTCTGATGTTCTCTTCCCCTATCCGTTCTTCAAGTAACTCATGATTTGGCCCACGCAGACTTACGAGTTTGGAAATAGTCCACCTAACTAGACATCACAAAAACTGTTCCAGAGACGAGAAGCTGAGGTCTAGAGAGGAGGCCTGCCCGAGATCAGAAAGCCCTGTCCTGGAACTGGAGCCTGGTCCCCGCAGCGGGCGGCCCTCCCTCTGGGGGTGGGGGTGGAGGTGGGGGTGAGACAAGGATCAGGTACAGAAAATCCGAATCAGAATGGAAAACACAAGAACAGAGGACACGGACACACACACACACACACACACACACACACACACAGGCCCAAACTAACGAACCCACTCAGTTACCATTTCAATCTTAAACCCAGAGTTGTCCTTTCCCTCGCCCCTTCCCCAAAAAGGATACGGCAGAAGAGCTCCACACTGAACGGACAATATCACCCAAGACGGCTGAAAAAGAAAATATGAACTCAAATCAAAAAATGCTTTCAATTTACAATCAAAATGACATTTCACCAGCCCTGCTCCTAGAAATTAAAGGCTTTGTTATAACTGATCACAAAGCACCCAGATTATGAGTATTCAAGTGGTAAAAATATCAAAGATTAGTTATTATTGCCCAAGCGAAAAAGCTCAATTACAGAACAAAGCACTACCACGTATTTTAAAAACTATTATGCCTATAAATGTAAATTCTAGGCACACACACTATTAATGCTTAAGCGTCAAGGTTAGCTGGGAACTGTCCTCAGACCCAAAGGGCTGGGGTCTGACAGCCAGGCCTACCCCCTCCCCATCCCAGGCACACTGGGCCCTCCCTGGCTTCCCTCTTCAATCCCGAACCCAACCAAGTCTAAGTTCATGAGTATTTTTAGTAATCTCCAGTAGATATAAATGCTGGTAAATCGTGAGAAGTATTTCTGTCTGGTAATTTTTTATGAATTCCATAATTCAGATTAATTATAAAACCTTAGTTTAATTACTACCTTTTTGGGTAACTTGTATTTTTGAAAATTTGTATTTCCACATTTTTAACATTACATTCACCTCCATAATACCCCATTTAGCCAGCTGAAACTTTCAGAAATTTCAACCAGCTGAAACATACACACAGACTTATTATTCGTGCATTAATTTATTCATCAAGTACTTATTGAGAATCTATTTTGTCCCAGAGATGGTACAAGGCACTGGGGATATAATAACAAAGAACAGGTATGCGGTCTTTGCTCTCACGCAACCTATATTCCAACCTAATGATCTCCAAACTAGTTTTGGCACGTACTAAGAACTTTAGAGGGACACCTGGGAGTCTCGGTCAGGTAAGCATCCGACTTCGGCTCAGGTCATGATCTCACTGCTCGTGGGTTCGAGCCCCATGTCAGGCTCTGTGCCGACAGGTCAGAGCCTGGAGCCCTCTTCAAGTTCTGTGTCTCCCTCTCTCTCTGCCCCTCCCCTGCTCGTGTGCTGTCTCTCTCTCTAAGTTAATAAACATTTAAAAAAAAAAAAAAAAAAAAAAGAACTTCAGAAAACAAAATACCCCTGTCGTTTTTCGGGTAACATCAATAATTTTTCAGCCTAAGTTTATAAAAGCGTGTCTTCTGTGAACAGGGTGTAGGAATACTGACCGTTCTGTAAAATAAAGATTGGCTCCGCTTGGAAAAATTATTTCATGATGATGTGATAATGTCACCACGCATTTTAAGTAACTTATTGGAGAAAGTGCACCAGGCTGAAAGCGAGCACTTATGCTCCTGCCCAGCACTTCACCCAGTGGGCCTTCACATTCTCTGACAATCCCGGGGAAACTCCAGTTCAGTTTAAGGGAGCTGGCCAGCGCCGGCAGCCAACACTGGCTTGGACTCTTCTACAGTGAGCGTCGCCACGTGAGCCAAGCTTCACGGTCCACGGTAGCACCCAGAGCCCCGCGGAGCCCTGCTTGCACGGCTGCGCACCAGGGCGGCTTTCGAGAAAGCAGCATTTCTAGTCATCCCATGGCGTGGCGTGGAGGGTTCCCAGAGCCCGGGGCGATGCGCTGTGACAGGACCTGGGCCGGTGAAGGCGTGACTCTTCCCAAGGACACTGGGACAGGTACCCCTTCCGACTATCGTGCGGCATACACCCTGGGCGGTGTCCCTTGGGGAACTGGGGGGCGGGGGAAGCATGGGTATTCCCACTTGAGGGTTGAGGGCCAGCCACCATCAAGTCCACGCAGAGCAGAATCACCCCCAGACCCTCATTCACATGAGTCTAGGACACACGAGTAACAATAAAGCAGAAACGGAGAACCGGAAAAGCATCGTAATAAGGAGCTCTTTATCCCAAAGGCAAGTAACACCGCATAAAAATAAGCCCACTGCTGGTCAGTGTTAACATTTCCAATGATGCCCTAAGGCCACTGAGAAAAATAAAAATATGTCCATTAAAAAAATTATTCCAAAAGTTTTGGTGCCTAAAGATGCAAGTTTTAAAGATCTATGCGATTCAAATATGTAAATGATAATCTGTCGCCGTGTATAAGGACGCCTCATTTTTAAAATGCACTTGTCAAATTTAGTATGTTAAAGGCCAAGGGATCTGGGCTTATGGAGCCAGGCCTCTGCCTCAGTCGGCTGAGCTCAGACTAAGAACTTGAGGGTCTACTGGCGTCATCGTGGCGGGGGGACACAGACTGCTGGGCCAGCTCTGACAAGCTCCATCATCCTGTCATGTGGCACCACAGTCCCTGGACAGGACAGGCGCGGCCACCAACGGCAAGTAGACTGGGGCGCTGGAGACAGGAGCGCCAGGAGTGCTAACGGTGTGCCTGGGGGCTCGTGCCAAACTACAGCCAAAAGGGGACGGGTGGGCCAGGGGCGTACTAAGCCGGACTGGCAAAATGGTGAGAGCCACAGAAGCTGGCTAATAGGCACTTTATGCAGCCTTATTACGGCCTGACTCTTCCAGAAATACAATGTGTAAAATAAAGAAGACTGCTTTTTTATCTCAGAACTGTACAGGGACTGATCGCCACTCAGAAACGTGACCTCGCAGCTGGCGACTCTGCCTGCAGAGACGGGGACAGGTCTACATTTCAGGGGTCACTTCACCGCGCCTCCACATACGGCAGCAGGTGACCTCCGCCTCCAGGGGGTTGTGCCCAGTATTTCCAAAGCGAATACGTGATCTTCACTTTCCCTTTTTTCCCCTTTACATTTCACTTCGGGGTACTTATATGTCAACACAAGTACACATTTGTGTATACGTGTTTTAAATTGTGGGACGCTCCTCTACGTATAAGTAAGGGGATAATAAAGGGGGTATTACAAAGCTCAAGAAGGGATTTGACCGTCACCAGATTTAAGACCCACTGCTCTAAATGACCTCAGCCCCCAGCACTGGTTAATACGGGGGCCCTTTTAAGGTTCACTCTGAAACCTACACAATCCATGTGAAGTCACTGTCACAAGGCAACCGAGAAAAAGAAAGTGTGCAGGGAAAGGGGCCAGAGACACGGTCCCCACAGCTAAGGAAGAATGGAAACAAACCAAAGACAAAAGCAGGATCCAAGGGAGGGAGGTGCCCGAGCCCACGGCCCAGGGCCTGTCGCAAGTCTGTGTGTCTTGCGAGGTGGGGTCAGGCGGACGGAGCAGGAAAGGTGCCGATACTCCGTCTTCACGAAGGACCTGGCCAGGCTGAAACGCACCGTCTAGTGCAGGGACGTGACCACTGTATTTCACTGCTGCAAATGAACAGTCGCTCGGACTTATACAGCCGTCTCTTGAGAGTCCGGTCTCTGAAAGGCTTCTCCTGAGACACAGATCTGTTCTCAGGTTTATTTTCAAAAATCAGATTTCTAAGCCTGAAAGGCAGTTTCAGAGCCTGGACACTGATGAGGTGCAGACCTCCCAGGGCCAGGCCGGCTTCTCTGTATCCCAGCCTCACTTAATGGCAATCCTTCCTGATTCTAGCCTCTCTTGTTACACGACAACTTTTATACTGATTTTAAAGCAAAGTGTTTGATGGCATAAAGAAGAAAAAAAATACGATAGTGGAATTAAACTATCTTAGGACGAATATACAATACCTCTGATTAGAAAAAAACTGAAGGACTAAAACTATACAATTGCATTTAACATCAGTCAACTCAACTACGGGCAACAAGAGAAGAGCACAGTGTGTAATCAGCAAACTCTGAACAACTCACCCACCCAGCTGAGGCCCCCACTTTTGAAAATAAACTAGCCAACGTCAGCTACGCAGCGGTACCAGTGACGGCCACCAGGTGGACAGCGTGACACATGGTCATCGCGACCACTGTCGGGGAGCAGTTGAACAGCACGGCAAAGGGGGGACGGGACTCCCTCCAACATGGCTGGCTGGAAGTTAAGGCCACCTGACACGGCGGGGATGGATTGTGACCCTGCTCCAGGAGTTACCTCCTGTCAGGACTCTGTCTGCCCCCTGAGACTGAGCACTTTCTCCCGAGTCCCCAGTGCCCGCTGATGACACACCCCCTTCCAAGGCACAGGTCCTTGGCGTAGAGAGCTCCAGGCAGAGTCGAGATGGGGCCACCCCACGGCAGGTGCATCCGCCGACCAATCTAGACCTAAGGGAAAGGGCCTTCTGCCGTGGTGGGTTACGAGCTGTCCAAAGAGCTTTGTTCATCCGGCAGCTTCCTCTACAAAGCAAACACTCTGAGAAGAGTTCCACGAAGTCTTGAACGTATTACTTTCAAGATACATAATGAGATACATAAAATCAATTCGATTTACTACCGACCTTAACGACAGGTAAGTCAAAGACTTCCCGAGCTTCTCCAACCTCAGGATTGTCCCCGTCTTCTGAAATTATGTGTGAGGCTAGGGCGTTGTAGGACACTTCCTTCGCTTTCCCAGCTTTCAGAAGCTGGATAACCTTTTAAAAAAACACACAAATTAAAATGGAAAAACACATTTCATTCTTCTTTTTTTTTTTAGCGTTTATTTTTGAGAGAGACAGAGTGCGAGCAGGGGAGGGGCAGAGAGAGAGGGAGACACAGAATCCGAAGCGGGCTCCAGGCTCTGAGCTGTCAGCATACAGCCCGACACGGGGCTCGAACCCACGAACCACGAGATCGTGACCTGGGCCGAAGTCGGACGCTTAACTGACTGAGCCACCCAGGCGCCCCCGTTTCATATCTGATTTACACAAATTATTGTGAACAATGAAAAGTCTAATAAACACACGCCGTGTCCACCACATCAAATTAATAACTGACTCTGACTCATACGCAATCCAACATTCGAGGACAGTGAAAAGCAGCAAATCTTGACCCACTGACCAGGTAAGCACAGAGGCTGCGAGCCAGGTACTAGGTAGTATCTTGGTCTGACAGACAGGGGCAACAGTACCCAGGCCCAAACTCAAAGCGCTTAGGGACAGGCGGTTTCACCAAAACCAGGGAAGCTTCTGGAAGAAGAGCAACTTGAGCAGAATCCCGATGAACTTAAGGAGCTGGCCACACAAAAATGCAGGCACCGACGGAGCACAGCATTCGACACACGGGACGGGACACCGGGCCAGACCACAACCGGCCTGACCTCCTACGCAAAAACATTTGTACTTTATTCTGAAATAAAACACAAGCGTCTTCTGGAGCGACACAAGGGTTTTAGGCAGGGAAACGGCATGACCAGATTTCACCGAAAGAGTGCGGTCAGGGCAAGAATGGAGGGAGTGTGAGGCACCTGCAAGCGCCCGGGGGGAAAGCGGCAGGTACTGACCTGAGGGACTGTCCCAGGGACAGGAAGAAGGAAGGTGCGGGAGAACAAGCAACACGTAGTGCCTGGGAGGGGGGACAGTGCAAGAGAGAAAGTGCTGGGGACACAGCAGCAGCAGTCACTGAGGAATGTGTTCTGATCTCGCAGAGGTGGGGAAGCAGGAAGAAAAGTGCTTTAGTCTGGGCACATCCTCTGGGTGCCACATGGAAGGTCTAGGAAAAGACATCAGTGGTCCTTGGGGAGACCCGGGCCCCCAGCGGGTGGGGAGTCATCAGCACGTCAGCGACACAGTGGTGGCCAAAGTTCTGAGAGTGACCGAGATCCCCAGCTGCCGAGGGGTGAGTGAACCGGACCCTACTCACCCGCCAGGGACAGGGGAAGGGGGCGCAGAGCCCGAGCGGCCCGGGTGGGCACCACCTATGAAGGTGATCTGGCGCCCACACGGCTCGATTGAGCCACAAGTCGGACTTTTTCAGAACATTTCACTCACCATCCAGAGATAGCAACTGGGGCCGATGCTAAGTATTTGGTTCACACGTGACCCAACAACGGTGGTAGCGACCAATCACCCCCGCTTCCCTCCCTGGCCTCCAAGCATCCACGTCCACTCAGCTTGTCCCACAGAAAACGACACCCTCTTATGCAGCCTTCACGTGCACTCCTGACCCCACTACCTGTTTTAGGGGTGTTGAGATGTCCATCCCCCACCCCCCACCGGTCCTAACACACACACGCACACACGTCTGGGGCCCTTCTCTGCTTCCTCTTTGTGACAAACCGCTTGGAACAACGGTCCAACCTGTGTTCACTGCCTCACTCCCTGTTCACTCCTCACCCACTGCCGCCTGCCTTTTCTAGAACTCTACAGAAACACTGAATCTTCATGGACCTTGAGGATACCCAGACCACTGGCTTCTTTCCAGGCTCCACAAAGCTGAAGCTGCCTTACTAGCTTGATCTCCTATCACCCTGCACCAAGCGTCCTGATCGTCCTGACGTATCCCAAGTATATTAAGGCCTCCGTTCCTCAGCACACGCGTTCCACGTGAAAGGCCTCACTTCACCCTCTTCTTAACTTCTGTGTATCTCAACAGCCAACTGCAAAGACGCCGACTTTGGAGAAGTTCAGGGGTGCCTAACACAGAAGTCTGCTGTTGCCACACCAACCACCCTACGCCACAAGGTCTTCAGGTGGGCCCCCCACTCCCTACCAAGAGGGGGTCCTCGAGGATACGAATCAGGTTCCACTCCTCTCTTACGTCCACTCTCTAGGCCAATGCCTTAACAGGTACTACGTGCTCAATATGCATGGACTTTCTGAATCCGTGTTTGTAAGATTCAGGGAATCAATGGTTTGGCTGTAAATCATTTACAAAATATCCTGTTCCAGATCAAAGTGGTTTGCCAAGGACATTTTGAAGCACTTAGATTTGAGTCATGGTTGAGCAGATATGGTTCCAACTCAGCTTGTTCCAGGTCTTCAGTAATATTTGGTTCAAGTCCCTTGTAAGATAAAGTCAAAACCCTAAAACAAAATAAAGGGAGTAGCAAGGAAGTGGGAGAGAAGACTGACGGATACTAAAAGAAAGGAAAATTATCAACACGGGGAAAAAGGTCCCACTGTTACAGGCACTCATTGCGATCACTCTGGGTTCAACACCTGTTTACCTTCAAACTCAAGGCTAAGTCTCTTCACCCTCTAAAGTAGCAAAAGGATCCACCTTGGGGACCGTGCTGTGCGACAGAATTTAGTTACTAAGACACCCACAGACCAGCCTCCAGAAGGCCAAGACCAATCAGCCTTCCATAATTCCTTTTACGCCAACCAAATTTACTTCTTTAAATTTTTTTTTTTTTTTCAACGTTTATTTATTTTTGGGACAGAGAGAGACAGAGCATGAACGGGGGAGGGGCAGAGAGAGAGGGAGACACAGAATCGGAAACAGGCTCCAGGCTCTGAGCCATCAGCCCAGAGCCTGACGCAGGGCTCGAACTCACGGACCGCGAGATCGTGACCTGGCTGAAGTCGGACGCTTAACCGACTGCGCCACCCAGGCGCCCCCCAAATTTACTTCTTAAACACCAGTCTCCACTCTTGAGGCCTTAAGGTCCGATCATCTGGCTCTGCATCCACTCCCAGCTTGGCAGTCACAGCAAAGGACGCCCAAGACAACTTTAACCACATCAACTTCAATAAAGGGGATATTGTGAGGATGCTTCTGAAAACGATATCCAACCAAGACTCATTTCCACTGTGGAAGAGGAACACTCTGGCATTTCACCACATGTATCACTTAGAAAATCCACGACATCTTTAGGGGTGAGCCCAAACTACAAAAAATTAAGTGCCTAGAGTGATGGTACTCCCCTGCCTATTTCCCACGTTTCCTGTTTAATTCCCCCAATCAGGAAAATCAAACAACAGGACTTCACTGGTGGCAAAGTGAGCGCTTCTCACGTGACTGGGGCTGCACAGCCCAGACGTGTGCACTCCTGTGGCCGGCCACACCAGGGGCCACGTTCACTAAGCCCCAGCAGCCTGGACGTGGGGTTCCTGGCTGAGCTCTATCACCTTCCTCCTGTCCACACTCTGGGACCTACTGTTCTGGGAGCCCAAACACACGCGGTGGGCAGCAGGAAGGATGCTCCCAGTCCAAATTTGCCCCAGAAAGGAGCAAAGTGGCAGTTGGCTGAGGTGGCAGGCTTCGGGGGGAACTTACCACACGCGACAGAGGCCGGTCGCCCACCAGGCGTAGGGCAGTGACATTCCGTCCTAGGCCCGAGGCATGGATCCTCCTCTCCTCCTCCCTGGTTAGTAAGTACCCTCCTCTCCAGGTTTCTCTCCTCCCTGAGCTCACCCTCCAGATGCCCTCCTGGCCAAAGGTCCTAGTAGAGCACGACACGGATCTGCGACCCTCCCCCCATCTCCCCCAATCGTGGGTCCTTAAGACCCTCCCTCCCCTCCAGCCTCCCGGCCGCGGGTCTCGCAAACCACCCCCACATCCCCCCTCTCTCCTCTGCTCCCCGCCGGGCGCAGGTCCCGCAGAACCCCCACTCCCAGGTCCCCTGCCTCCCCTCCCCGGGTCTCCTCCAGAAAGTCCCGCAGACCAACCCCAGGTCTCCTCTCCAGATCCCCTCCCGAGAGTACCGCAGACCCCCCCCCCCCCGCCCCAGGTCCCCTATCCCCCGCCAAGCTCGCCGGCCCCGGGCCTGCTCGGCACAGGTGGCCCAGCCTCCGCGCAGCCAGGCCGGCGGGCTCGGCGGGGCCCGGGCGGCGGGGCCCAGACGTTTTGCGCCCGGGCGCGCGCCCGCGGCGGGAGCGGGGACGGGCCGGGGACGCGGAGAGCGGCGGGCGGGGGCGGCGCGGTACCTGCGGGTCGATGTCGCCCACCGCGTAGTACTTGACCTCTCGGAACATCTCATCGGGAACTTTGGGCGCCGGGTCCGACATGGTCGCGGCTGCCGGAAGGCTCCGCGGCGGCTCCCGCCCCGCCCCGCGGGGCCCGCTCCCCAACGGCGCGGCCGGGGCCCGGTCCTGCGAGTCGGGCCCGCTCCCCCGCCCTCTGCGCCCCCGCCCGCGCCGAGCGGCCCAAGCGCGGGAGCCGCGCGCGCCCTGCGGGACGCACCATCCCGCCGGCCGCCGAGGGGGAGCGCCGAGCAGCCGGCTGACAGCCGGCGCCGCCCTGCGGCTCCGCGGCGGCCCGCGGCTCCGAGGGCACAGGCACCGCACAGCCCGGTCCGCAGACCCGGAGCCCGTGGCCGCCGCCTCCTCACAAGGGGGCCCTGGGGACGCGCAGAAACGCGCCCCCCCCCCCTTGGCGCGGCCCGAGTGGGCCGGTCCCGGGAAAGAAGGGAACGCGGAGGCCCCTCCCGTCAACACGCGCGGACGCCCGGGCGGCGCACGCGCGCGGCGGTGGGGGCGGGGTTTGCCGCCGGCCGGCGGAGGCGATGGCGGCGCGAGCCGGCCTCGGGCCACAGGGGAGCTCACGTCGCCGGCTGCTGCCAGACGGGACCCGAGGTAACGCCTCAGCGCCTGGGGCCGAGAGAGGCCGGGTCTCGGGTGCCGGGTCCCAGCTGAGGGGCGGACGCCGGACCACGTTCGGGACCGAGCGCCACGGGCGAGCCGAGGGCCCCAGGCCCCGCCGGGGGGCTTCCCCCCTTCGCACCCGAACCCCACTTCCGCCGACAGAGGCGCGGCTCCCCTCCCCCTATAGCCTCTGACGGCGGCCCTCCGTGACGTGCGCTCTCTGGCGTCATCCTGGCGGCGCCGCTGTGACGTGCGCTCTGACGTCACCTGGCGGCGCCGCGGAGCCGGCGGGAGCGTGCGGGCGCGGCTGATCGATGAGTGTGACCGGCGGCCCGGGACGGGCGCTGTGGCGGCAGCCGCGCTGGGGCCTCGTCCGGAGGCGGTCGGGAATGGGACCCGGAGGAGGCCGAGGCCGCCACCCACTGCTGCGTCAGCCGCTGAGTACTAGGCGTTTTCGAGTCCGTGTTGGTGAAATTGGGGTTCTGAAAGCCCGGGGAGTTGTGAGAGTTCCCGCGGCCGACGAGGCAGGCGTGACCGGCCTGTGTTCCGTCGGGCTCCGTCGGGGGGTGGGGGGCTGGGCTCCGCGGTGCGCGGCTCGCGGCGCGTTCCCGCCTTCCCGCGCTGCGGTCCAGCGCTGTTACAGAAATAATCCACTTCCTCCTCCTCTTCCTCTTCCTCCTCCGGTGCACGCCCGACGGTGTGTGCGTTGTCGGTCGTGATAGCGTTGTAGGTTCGCTGTTAACTGTGGGCGCAATAAATGAGTCCAAACACAGAACCAGAATTCGCACGCCTTCTTGTTGTGTGAGAAGACTTCTTTCCTTAGCTCTCTCCTTCTTTCGTTAAAACACCCAACCAAGCACGGTAATTTTGTAAAAGACTTCAAGCAAACAGGTATTTTATTTTCGAAGTTAGAAACGAACTTGCAACATTTAGCAGGAGGAATTGACCCTACTGTGGCCTCAGTGATTCAATAAGGCAGATTATGGAAGTAAGCTATTTAGTCTAAATCTGCATTGTTTAAAATCTCATCAGCCTGTCAAAACTGCAAGGCATCCCGGGTGAACTGTGCCAAGTCCTGGTCCGTGCGCGCGTGTGGGCCTCACAGCACGGCCCGGGGTCAGCAGCACACAAAAGGGTGTATTTCTAGAGTGTATTACCAGTAAGGAAAAATAAAAACCTTTGGAGGAAATCTGATTTGGTGTGGGTGGTGGATGTTCCGAGGAAATCTACAAGACCGGCAAATGAAGTCATCAAGGCGAACCCGTCTGCCGAAAGACAAAGTGGCAATTCAATTTGAAAATTAGCACTAAAGGGGCGCCTGGGTGGCTCAGTCGGTTGAGCGTCCAACCGCGGCTCAGGTCATGATCTCGCGGTCGGTGAGTTCAAGCCCTGTGTCGGGCTCCGTGCTGACAGCTCGGAGCCTGGAGCTGCTTCGGATTCTGTGTCTCCCTCTCCCTCCGCCCCTCCCCCGCTATTGTTCTGTCTCTCCCAAAACTAAATACAACATTTAAAAAAAATTAAAAGAAAATTAGCACTAAAACATAAAAATGATTTTCACAAAAGTTTCCTGTCTATAAGATGTTCGTGTACAAAGTTATAGAAGAAAAATATCGTGTTGAGACCAATGTATTTTCTTCACAAATAGATACTTCTCATTAATTTCTGTGGCACTTAGGAGAAGACTGTTCAGGTTACTAACAGTATCTGTTCATTAAAGAGACACATTTCTTTAACTTGGATGCAGGTACTAGCCTCGAATATGACACTGAGCATTAATTTTACACTTAGGCGCCTGGGTGGCTCGGTCGGTTCAGTGTCCAGCTCATGATTTCATCCCACAGTTCATGAGTTCCAACCCCAGAATTGGGCTCTGTGCTGACAGCACGGAGCCTGCTTGACATTCTCCCTCTCCCTCTCCGCCCCTCCTCTGCTAGTGTGCTCTCGCGTGTGTGCTCTCTCTCTCTCTCTCTCTCTCAAAATAAACTTTAAAAAAATATGTTTTTACGCTTCTCCCAACTAACTTCAAAGCACGGTCATTTTGCTGATGAAGTCTTAGGAGGATAAACAGACTGATGCTAATTTGGAAATAGGGTAACATTTCTCATTTTCTATTTTGCAAGTTAAATAACCTGAGGCTACGAAAAAATGAAATGTGAAATTGAAAAAGCAAAAGTAGGGTTGGGAATACTTAAACTGTACCTACTGGTGGGAATTTGAGGCATTATTTAGAAAAGTATCTCCAAGTGGCTTTTTAAAAATGCATCTCTATGTTGGGTACAACAATCTCAGTCCCGTTGTCGTATTTTGTTAAACTGGTCACACACCCCTTAAAGTTAGATATTAGCAATGTTTAGCAAACCTTTCATTTGGGCTTATAGACTACAGCATTTAACCTTTTTCACGAAAGGGAACGCTTAAGTCAGAGGCACAAAGAAGCCATGTTGTCACAGGGAAACCTGGGACCCAAATGTTACTTCTTTATGGGAAAGGTGCAGTCAACCCAGCACAGTTGCCACCAGCAGTCATCCAGCTGTTTAGTATATAAAGACTAGAAAACAGGGACGTCTGGGTGGCTCAGTTAAGTGTCCAGCTCTTGGTATCGGCTCAGGTCGTGATCTCAGGGTTGGTGAGTTCAAGCCCCCGATTGGGTTCTGTGCTGACAGTGTGGAGCCTGCCTGGGATTTCCCCACCCTGCCCCCCCCCCGCCCCTCCTCCACTTGTGCTCGCTCTCTCTCTCAAAATAAACTTAAAAAATTAGAAACCAAGTAAAAAAACAAATTATCCCAAATCCCATCCCCAGAAGCAACACTTGAAATCCTTGCACTGTCCCATCCGTAAAAAAAAAAGTATACCGTAGTACTCTTCTGTTGCCTCTTAAAAAAGGAATTGCACCTCCTTGTCAATAAATAATAGATCTGCATTATTTGATGGATACACCATACTGTTTTTTTAAATAAAATTTTTAATGTTTACTTATTTTTGAGAGAGTACAAGCAGGGGAGGGGCAGACGAGACAGAGTCCAAAGCAGGCTCCAGGCTCTGAGCTCTCAGCACAGACCCTGATGTGGGACTCAAACTCACAAATCACAATATCATGACCTGAGCCAAAGACAGACGCTTAACCAACTGAGCCACCCAGGCGCCCTAACCATACTCTGTTTTTTAGTGTTCTTGAATTTAATCAATTCTGTATTGTGCTTTGTTTCCAATTTAACAATTACAGTGCTCCAATGAAGCAGTCGTCTTAAAACATGCGTGCGTGTGTAATGTACTATATACAGTTCCATGCTCTTAAGTCAGAAACTGGCCCAGACCTGTTCCCCATCTCTCTGAGCACAGTGCCTCGCACACAGTGGGTGTATTAGTCAAGAGGACTTAGGTCAGTTGTTCTCGACTATGGGCAGTTTTGCCCCCCAGGGGGCACTTAGCAACATCTGGAGACATTTTTGATTGTCATGACTAGAGGTCGGGTACTAGTGGCATCCTGTGGGTAGAGGCCAGGGAGCTGCTAAACATCTCAGAATGCAGAGGACAGCCCCCACAACAGAGGATAAACCGTGCAAAATGTCAGCAGCACTGCTGTAGAGAAATACAGTTTAAGATGATGTAGCAAATTACATTCCACCAGACTAAGACCTTGAAATTTTCTTGCACACAACTTGGTGGCTTGCTCAAACAGCTTTCTTCCAGATGGGCACCCAGGGCCTCTGTCATCATGTGGCTTTGCTGTCTGAGAGCCATTTCCTTTTAGCTATACACACCGGGAGAAAGCACGGAGAACATCACGCAGGAGGTTCTATGGCCAGGCCTGGAAAGAGCAGCATACTTCTGCATCCAACTACTTCCATTGGCCAAAACCTAGTCTTGTGACCCCAATCTAAACTGCAAGGGAGGCTGGGAAATGTTGTCTTCTATGCATCCAGGAAAAGGAAATGGGATTGTTGGCATCTTGCCAACTTCTACCATTTTTAGTTTTCAAAAAAAAAAAAACTACAAATTAAGATTAAGGAAGGTGATACAACATCAAATAGGGGCGGCTGGATGGCTCGGTTAAGTTTACGACTCTTGATTTTGGCTCAGGTCACGATCTCACAGGTTCATGAGTTCAAGCCCTGCGTTGGGCTCTGTGCTGATGGTGTGAAGCCTGCGTGGGATTCTCTCTCTCTCCCCACCCCTCCCAACTTGAGTGAGCGCTGTCTCTCTCTCTCGCTCTCTCTCTCTCTCTCAAAATAAACTTTAAAAAAAAGCAGAAATTGTTAGATATTTTTAAAAAAATATGTTTGCTCATAGCTACTCAATAGGTATTTGTTGAATAGGGTTCTTGACTATGGAAAGGATGAATAGCGTTCTTTTAAAAAAGCAATCAGGTATTTGTTGAAGGCCTGCGTGGACACGCTGGGTGTCTTGTGTCATCTTACGCCCACCCTCAGGTCTACGTTCCACCCTTCACCTCGTTCTCGGTCCCAGGACGCTGACTTGACTGGACCGTATAGTCTCCCTCGTCCTCTGCCCCTCCAGGTGATCTTGGTGAACAGGGAAACCCAACAGAGTTGAGGGGAGGGAAGGCAGAAGACTAGGCCGTTTATTTTCCAAGTTCCGCGTCAGGTTGACTTGAGCTCGCAAAGGAACCTGTCGGTACAGTTGTCTCCTTCCGGGTTCTGGCCACCTGGCCTTCTCCTCATCCCTTTGGGCCTAGGCTCTTTCATTATCCCATCTATCCTGCCTGCACCTTCGTGAGTAGTGCCTTTACAAACTAACTTTCCCAGATAGTCCTAATTTGGGTGTGCGCCTTGAGTTGCAACCCTGGCTGATACAACAGACAGGAAAACCTGATGGGGACGTTGCAAATTGTTTTCCTTCAAATAAGAGATTACATCTGCCCTAAAACACCTGAAGATAGTTGGGATACACGAGCCTGGCGCTAGTGGAATTAAGGGTAACTGCAGCAGAGATTTAGGGAAGAGGGGCTCATGTGCCAGGATACCTGGGGAAACCTCCTTGGATGGAGTGGATAAGAAAGAAGTGATTCTCGGAGGGGGAAATCACCGACAAGGCATGTGAGGTCAGAATGCTGGCATTTCTGGGTACAAAGTTGCACATTTTAGATAATAAGTTCTCAATTATTTGATACAAGGAAAAATGTGGAACAATACAAAACAAATAGGCTATGTTCGATATATGAAGAGCCTAGATCCCCACCCCCACCCACCCCCAACCAGAGCAGATTGTTGAATTCGAGGTATAGAATAATCCTGTAGCTGTGGTAATAGGACAAAACAGCTTACTAACTATTCAGAGTTAAGTACTCTGGGACAGGCTGGCTGTAGGATTAACTGTTGCTTCATTCATGGCCTTTGAAGTGTGTGGAAATAAAACTGTCCTGAATAGCGTTGACCATTGATGTGAAGCAGTGAACAGCATTAACCCACCAAGAAATTAGAACACCCCCATTCATAGCAGTTAAAATGAACGAGTTAAACATTCGCATTTGGAGGGAAGAAGTTGTGGCCTCTCAGCAGCCACTAGCACTTTGTGACAGCCACCTTGATCGTATTGTCTTGACTTCATTCCTGTCAGTGTTCACAGGTACCAGCAGCAGGAAGGACACACAGAAGCAAAAGCGCCCTGAAATTCAGAAGATCCCCCGCAAATTGGGGCCACGCGCCTGCCTGTAGGTGAGATCAAGTGTCTATCGAAGCCCTCCTCTTCGTCAGGATGATTTTGGGTGCTGGCTTTTGGGAATCTGTATTGGCTTACTTCCCCAGAGCGGGTCCCACAAGAGGGCCTCGACCGCAGTGCCCCATGCTCTTGGCAACTGCATGCAGTATGAGAATAATGGGAGGAGGGTCCAAAGCCTTCCAACGGGATACCTGCTGAGATATTTTTACAGCACTTCCAATGACACCTGAGCACCACGACCTTACTCTCCACGCTGTTGTTACCCAGAGACTTTCCTGAGGATACAAATGTATAACCAAAGCTCGTGTTGACTGGCATGACAGTCTAATGTTGTAGAGAGAGTTGTGTCCATCTCACGGTTCACCAACTGCGTAATAAAGACTCTGAGGACCTGGTCCTGCGCTCTGTCACACTGACAAAGATTGCCACAAGCTGGCTGTAACTTCCTGACTTGTTCCTTCTACTTAGACCTATTTTCATCTCCAAGATCCTGTGACTCTGTCTCACCTCTTGAATAGAATACTCTGAGCACGAGAAACCTGAGGCCCAGAGAACTGAGGCAACTGTCCCATGATCCCAGTTACTAGCAGAATTTGGGCTAAATCCGTCTTCTTGGACTTTAATTCATTCTTTTAAAAATTAAAAGCAACAAGGTTTAACTTCACATATAATCGAAGTAGAAGAAAGGTAACCTCTAAAAATACCATTTATGGGATGGAAAATTGAGCTTTGCATTGATTTAAAATAGTCCACTGATACACTTTTTGCAGCTAATATCTATTCCTCCTCTGGAGTCAGCTGAAGATGAAGAGATGGTTGTTACATCTAAGTCCAAAACTTCCTGATTTTAATGTCTTGTGTCAGTTTTAATTTTCTGATTTAATTAGTTTCCTAATTAGAAGGGGTTAAATTAATTAACCTCATTATTTACTATATATTTAATGATTTCTCCCCTATTGGGAGTTACTCAATTTTCAATAATTGGAAAGCTTATGACAAGAGGGAATATTGCCAAGTTTTACACTTACTGCTTGCTGATCAGCAGCAGGAACAGGACAGGCTGAAGGGGACTTCAGGTGACCTATCAGGTACATGCAAAGGCCGTTTCCCACTTGTTTTGAAACATGGTGCACGGAAAAACTTGGGTCGGGATTCCATAGTTGCTATCAACTCTGAGTGGCTATATCCTTCATTTCAAAGATATCCTAGAACATAGGATTTTATAAGAAATACCTCTAGTTCATGACAATAAAATAATCATGAAGTTTTGGATAACGCTAGATAATTACAATGAAACGGAGACTTTCGGAAATTGTCACCCATATAAATGAAACACTAATATTCAGATTTTCCTCAGACTTTGTTAATGGACAACCTCAATGGCATTTGGGAAGACATAGTAAAATCATAGTCTAATATCCACATGGCTTGTGGAAATCACACAGCCCTGTTCCTATGTATAGATATAAGCAATTTGTGGATAACAACGTTTTAAAGAAGTAATATACAACGAAGAACACAAACGAGGCCCTATCCATACAATGGCTGAATTTTTCTTTGCCCACTTTGGAAGTCCAGTCTAAGGCAGATTTGGGTAATCTGTCCTCTGCTGTGCAGAGACTAATGGAGACGGGAGGCAGCTGCTCATTTCTCCATGCCTCTTCATTGCCACTTGCACATAGCACCACCACTACCTGGGAGAAGCCCAGACCCACAAGAGGTGACGTGAGGAAAGGTTGGGTGGTGGTGCAGGTTTAAACGCACACCTAACATATTTAGTAGAACGAAGTGGTCTGATCATAGGAAATTTGCTTCAGTTGAGCCCTCAGGTGCGTTGCAGCGAGGACTTGCTCAGCAGTCCAGACACACCCATAGAACGACTGGGTTCTGTTCTAGAAGCAATGCCAACGTGAGTTGTGTAGAGTGACCGAGTTGACAGCGGGGAGATGCTATAGAGACTGGGATGATTAGGGAGAGCCTGGTAGAGGGCCCGAAGGGTAATAGGAAGAGGACGAAGACGTCCACCCTGCTGGGAGCGGCAGGCCTCAGCAGAGGCCTGGCCCAGAAGCAACATGGCGTTTGGCCCGGCAACTCCGGAAGTGAGGACGATGGTGTGGGCGGACCTCTGAAAGGCAGCAGCAAGCAGCAGATGGAAGACCTTCAGGGCACACTGTGTAGGAAGTAATAATTGCCCATATTTATCATCGATCAGAATCTATTATGAGGGCTAAATTTGAGACAGTAGAAGCTGGTCTTTAATTTGATCCCGTTTGGAAAATACTGGCCGTGCTCAGTGTAGACTCTGCGTCTACAGGACTCCGGAAGTGCCAGCTGCACAGCGCCCCCTGCTGTGGCCCCACACTCACCGTAGCTTCTTGTTGCCTGTGGAGCGAAGTTCAGTCCCGTTAGCCTGCCTTCCATGAGCTCCACGATCACCTGTTATTCTTTGACATACACCCCATCCTTATTCCCCAGAACTGAGCACCCCAGACTTATATCTGCTACTCCCCTTCATTCACGCTCTCTTCCCACCAAACTGGACTACTTTCTTCAATCACAGCCACAACTCTCACCTCCATGGCTTTCTACAGACTGTCCATCTCTCCATCTGGAATGCCCCCCTCCAATTACACACCTATGCAGAGCTTACCTCCTCCTCCCATGGCCAAGCTCAAGTGCCCGTTTCTTGAAACATCTCTCAAGCCTTGAGATAGAAATATTTGTCCCTTCTATTTATGATTACAAACAAATCATGTAAGTGAAGGCTCTTTGGCACGGATCAAGGATGACTAAGCTAATCAAATATGAGAGAGTTTACCTCAACCCGTTGTAATGGCTGGTGTGATGCATCTGTGAACCATTTTCAAGGCAAGGAATACAACAGGGTAGGGAACCTAAATGTGATAGCTTACCTCCATCCCTATATCTAGATATAAAATACCAAAAAGACTTTATTTTGAAATACTTCGTCATCTCACACCCTGTCCCCACGTAATCCTTCCACGACTAACTGAAACAAGTCTTATTGCCCTTAACGTGTATTTCCTCCGCTGTTTGATATGGTGCCCAATGAAGAGTGGACAGTGGACACATAAAGAGTAGATGGCTGTACTTTGAATCAATTGATATCATTGCTAATGGTTTTGAGGCACCATTAAAGACAGTCATCCTTGTGCAAATTTAAAACTTAACTCTTCTCTTGAAGTTGCTGTGTTACTGGCTGTTGGGTTTTATTTTACAGATAGGGAAATGCTCAGAAAGGTTAGGTCTTGAGTCAGCAAAGTCTTTTTTGTGAAAGGCGAGGTAGAAAATATTTCAGGCTTTATGATCCATAAAGTCTGTTTTGATTTCTTACCTTGGCTGCTGCAGTGTGAAAGCACCATGGACAGTGTGCTTACCAATGAGCAAGGCTGTGTTTCAACAGAACTTTATTTGCCAAAACAGGCAGTGGGCCAGGTTTAGCCTTTGGGTCTTGGTTTGCCGACTAGGGGTGTGGGGGCAGGGGGAGGGGCAGGGCTCCAGGGTTACAAACTTGAAAGTGGAAGAAACAAAGACTGACACCCAACAGGTGTGAACTAAGCCACCAGCCTCACAGCCCCGGTCTGCACGCTTTCTGCTTCACTCTGATAACTCTCTGCTCTCCCGGGGTCTGTCTGAATGCTTGACCATCAGGAAAACAGGGAGATTAGGGCTAATTAATTAGTCCAGACTTTGAAATCCAGAGAGAAAAGGGCCTCATATTAAGTGCAAATCATCATCCTAAGTAATATGTTTGTGGCACTTTCATTAAATTTTCTCTCAAATCTTGAAAAATATGTATCTCCTGGCTGCCAACATTTTCATCTTAGTATAATTATGAAGCCTCCCCAAATAATCATTTTTCGGTTTGTGATACTCAGTGGGGCACAATGCCAGCTGCTGAGACCTGACCGAGCTGTTTGAGACTTATTAGCACGGCACAGGTGAAAATGAGTAAAGTCTTAGTGAAATTTGTTCATAGTGTATTGAATATAAATGCCTATTGTCTAGTGGCGTGCGTGGAGAAAAAAAAGAGCACTAATCAAAAGAAGTTAAAATAATTCCGTGTCAAGATAAATATAGGGATTTAGAGACATTTTCCCAAGATATTAATAAAAACCATTTTGGTTACCAAATAGAAGCCAGACATTTCAACATGTGATAACTGTTTTTATGAACAACATGTTCACAAACAGAAAATGGTCACAAACTTAAGTATGTGGCTCCTTAAGTGAGTTAAATACCTTTTTTTTTTTTTTTTTTTTTTTTCCATTTCCTAACAGGAGCAAGTATTTTGGACCTGAAGCTTAGAGCAAATCTAGGGACTATGAATCTAAAAAAGTATCACTCTTTGTTTATGGACTTCCTATTCCTGGTCAGTTCTACAGACACATTTTCTAAGATACTAAAAACCCAATGACATCAAAGTTCTAATACTCTCCTCTGTTTCCTAGGCAGGGTTTACAAGTAACTCTGAACTCCGTTTAAATCAGTTCATCGTGGGGCGCCTGGGTGGCTCAGTTGGTTGGGCGGCCGACTTCGGCTCAGGTCATGATCTCGCGGTCCGTGAGTTCGAGCCCCGCGTCGGGCTCTGTGCTGACAGCTCAGAGCCTGGAGCCTGTTTCAGATTCTGTGTCTCCCTCTCTCTGACCCTCCCCCATTCATGCTCTGTCTCTCTCTGTCTCAAAAATAAATAAACGTTAAAAAAAAATTTTTTTTAAATAAAAAAATAAATAAATCAGTTCATCGTCTTTCCTTGAACACATGCTACCCCTTCAAAGACAGAGACCGTGGGAAGTGGCTTACCAGTTCGGAGCATGGAGGCTAGAGGATGAATCAGAAAGAGAATCGCAGGAAAGAAGCAGCTGATGTCCTTCAATTGGGTGGCGGTGACTTTCTGTTAGTCCGTTTGTAACAGAAGAATAGCAGAGAGTCACCTCCATGAACACAAAAGCAATTTACTTTCAGAATTCTTGGCCCAGGAACCCTCTTCCATTACTGAGTGATTTAATAGAGTTCTGGATAATTCTAACATGTTTCTAAGTGGGAGAATTTGCTTAACCTATTTGCCTATGTGTGGCAGCTCTAAGGAATTTCACCGAAGTACAGAACATGAGAGGAATATGCAGACGGTGTTGAGTCCCGCATTCCACTGCTATGGAAAATTTGCAGAGTATTGGGTGTGTGTTATAACATCATAAACACTGAATTGTAAGTGTTGTAATTTATGGATTTTCCTCCATTCACCTACATGTTCATTAGGATCAGAGAAAGCAGGTTCATTAGGATCAGAGAAAGCAGGTTCATTTATACCCTCTTTAGCATCGGAATTTACAGATTCATCAGAGATTAGCGCACCTGAAACTCAATCCGTCAGTGTTTGCCAGTTTGCCACAGCCTGTTCTGGGCAGCACCTTCTTGGAACCCATCCTGGGAACGGTTGCTAATTTCCTGAATCGGATATTTTCAGACATAAAATGATCGAATTTCAAGGCTTCTTGATGCTGAATGAAGATCCAAAAATGCAAGTAAAGTAGGCTTTACAGGGACTTGAGCGGGGCCATGTCAAGGTTTCCCTGCTCCATACACTAGTCTTCATTTTCTTCCTTGGTACCCTACCATCCTTTCTTCTGTCTTACTTGACTCAGTGTTATCCGTGATCTTCATTTCTTTGGTGCTCAGATGGGAGCCATTTGGGGAAGTTGGGGTTGGTAAGGTAAAACGTGCCAGAGGAAGGTTTAAATCCAGAAGAACATGACTTCTCTCACCTTGCATCTTGCAGTAATGGTTTCATTCGTAGTAATTACATATTTGTTCAGATGTCCACTCCTATCAACAAAAAAGAAAAAAGAAAGCCTGCTTATTCGTATTGCCGCTTAAGGTCCCTCGATGGGCCTCTATTACCTTGCATCAAGTTCCCAGACCTGTTTTTATTTTATTTTATTTTTTATTTTTTAAAATTTACATCCAAATTAGTTAGCATATAGTGCAACAATGATTTCAGTAGATTCCTTAATGCCCCTTCCCCATTGAGCCCATCTCCCCTCCCACAGCCCCTCCAGTAACACTCTGTTTGTTTTCCATACTTATGAGTCTCTTCTGTTTTGTCCCCCTCCCTGTTTTTATATTATTTTTGTTTCCCTTCCCTTATGTTCATCTGTTTTGTCTCGTAAAGTCCTCATATGAGTGAAGTCATATGAGTTTTGTCTTTCTCTGACTGACTAATTTCACTTAGCATAAGACCTTCCAGTTCCATCCACGTGGTTGCAAATGGCAAGATGTCATTCTTTTTGATTGCTGAGTGATACTCCATTGTGTATATATACCATATCTTCTTTATTCATTCATCCGTCAATGGGCTTTTGGGCTCTTTTCATACTTTGGCTATTGTCAATAGTGCTGCCATAAACATGGGGGTGCATGTGCCCCTTCGAAACAGCATCCCTGTATCCCTAGTAATGCAACTGCTGGGTCGTAGGGTAGTTCTATTTTTAGTTTTTTGAGGAACCTCCATACTGTTTTCTAGAGTGGCTGCACCAGCTTGCATTCCCACCCAGACCTGTTTTTCTCTTATTCCACCCAATAATAATTTGGGGGCATCTACTGCTGCCTTCCTGACTTGAGTATCCCTGTTCTTACAACTTACAGCTCCACATCTGTCTGGAGTGCAGGGGACTCTTTGTTCTCCCGTGCCCTGTGATTAGAGCCAGTGGAGAGCTATGACAACCTATGACTAGCCAGATGCTTGCTAAGGGCAAAAAAATTACACAATGGATAGGGGGAGAAGGAAGTTGTAAACTCCAGCCGTGACCACATGACCAGTTGTAGAAGCAACAGCCTCACCCAGACTGTTCAATCAACTCCACAGCTGTGTGAGGTTCAGTTGCTATGATGAATTCCTCATCCTATCTTGCGTTTGTTCCGCTTATCTGGTTAAACCTAGATTCAGGGTGTGTGATATACAAATTCATGTGCGTATACAACTTCCTGCCCTCTTTTCAGGTGAGAACAGAGAAACTTTCCTTCTGACTCTAAAGCTTTAGATCTTATCCCACCTGCATCCATCCTGAATGGTGTATCACTTATTCTTTCTCTCCCTTATATATTCAACCTCTCTTTATTGGGTCTTCCAAAAATCTTTTTTTTTTAATGCTTATTTATTTATTTGACAGGGAGGGGGGGAGTGCAAGGGGGGAGGGGCAGAGAGAGAGCGAGAGAGAATCCCAACACAGGGATTGAACCCACAAACTGAGACGACCTAGCTGAAATCAAGAGTTGGGTGTTTAACTGACTGAGCCACCCAGGTGCCCCCCCCAAAAGCTTTTAAATAAGCTCATGCTTTTATTTTTTTAAACTTTATTTATTTAGAGAGAGAGAATCCCAAGCAGGCCCCACACCATCAGCACAGAGCCTGATGCATGGCTCCAACTCACAAACCATGAGATTATAACCTGAGCTGAGATCAAGAGTCAGACACCTGACCAACTGAGCCACCCAGGCACCCTTAAACACCCTTTGTAAAGTCCAAACTCTCTGTTAGCCTGGGTCCCTGAGCGACCACAAGCAGCACCTCACAGCAGTGGATGTGGTGTGTGAGTTAGAAAAGATTGTGAACCATGGCAAGTTCAAATGCTGCTGCAGGAGAGTCTAGCTAAACTTGCAAGACCAGAGATACAAGCATGAACGTGGACAGGTATGAAGTTGGCTCTCGATAGGTGAGGAAAAGTAGTTGGGAGAGGGCCTGCTAGCCTACAAGTGGTACCCAAGCACCAGGATAAATAAAAGACAACCATTTCTTCCATACTTGTACCCTTCTCTCAAGGTTCAAAGTCAACAGAGGGAGCAATGAATTTGTCAAACCTGGGTTGACGCCTATCCTCCCTTTACACCATGATGCTGACAGAGAGGCTTTGAGTCTTTTGGTACCTCCAGAATAGGCAGGTGTCTCAATTTCTTGTTCCTCTATCAAGTGTCTACAGTGCTGGGTGACAATTACCCCTCCATCAGTGGGGTTTTGTCTTAGGGAAAGGAAAAGGATTCTTGTGGCAACAATATCAGCAAACAGATTAGTGTATCTTCTCTGCCTTTTTCTACTTATACGGCTAAGCAAAACACAATCGTAAATATTTCTGTCCCTTTTTATTTAAAAAAAGGTAACTTCACAACTAGTTTCCACTTAATATATCATGGCATGCCTCCAAGTTAATATGGATACTTCTAACCTAAAAAAAGTTATACAGTTCATATCACGGTTCTACCATAATTATTGAACCATAACCTGAATGCCCACTTACAGAGATAGCGCTATTTCTTTTGCCCCCCACAAACAACACAGCAATAAACAGCTTTGTCCTACAATTAAGAACTGGTGCTTTTATTTCTGAAAAATTGAGTACTGATTCTCAGAGAAGGATTGCTGGATCACAGAATATACACTTAATTTTAGTAGGTCCCCCTAAGTTATTTCCTCCCCAAAGTAACTTATATTTCCACCAGCAGTTTTCATTACTGTCAGCAGTGGATGGGATTGTTCATTTCCCTACACTCCCATCAACTTTAGATGTTATGCTATTCTTCACCCATCAGATTAGAAAAATGAAAAAGATTTAAGAAAGTAAACTATAGCATTTCTCTATCTGCAAGGGAGACTGGTCACCTCTTCATATCTCAGTTTGCTTTTAGCACAGCAGTTATGCTCGTTTTTTTTTTAATTTTTTTTTCAACGTTTATTTATTTTTGGGACAGAGAGAGACAGAGCATGAACGGGGGAGGGGCAGAGAGAGAGGGAGACACAGAATCGGAAACAGGCTCCAGGCTCTGAGCCATCAGCCCAGAGCCCGACGCGGGGCTCGAACTCACGGACCGCGAGATCGTGACCTGGCTGAAGTCGGACGCTTAACCGACTGCGCCACCCAGGCGCCCCAGGAAGAGTTTTTCAATAGAGGAGAGAGACTGGGCTCAACTCTGAACACCTCAAAGACAGCTGGGGATTTCTAGCCAAGAAGAAGACTGAGGGGTCAGGGTATGGAAACTACTAAGAGGAGGCATCAAGGATAGGGGACTTTTGCTAATGTGGCTGAAGACAGGCCAGGTGGGGAGGAGGACCTTGATCAGACGTCAAGGGTGGGTGGGGTGACCTAGCAGGATTCTTGCTAAGACCAGGCCGGGCAGACCCAAGATAGGACTAACCAAAAGGAGGGCTCCATGGATCCAGACAAAAGGTCCATAAAGCAGAGTCTCTGTCGCCTCCACATTGGAGAAAGGGCCGCCAGTCAGAGTTTATAACTGAATCAGTGGCCCGAGGACTGTCACTGCCATCCGAAAGTGAGATTGTTGTTGCAGAGTGGGACAGGTGGCTCCGAGGACGCCAAGACCAAGGGTAGGAGGGCCGGTCAGTGCAGCCCTGCTCTAAGCACAACCAAGGGTGGGGGGGGGGGGGTAGGTAGTCCATGAAGACTTTACAGCATTGTTAGTCCCTGTATGGTTAACCCATAAAACTGTTACCTGTAGCCTACCAGAATTATTGTACCCATATTGTACCCAATTATTGTCACCAAGACCCAAAACCTTTTAGTGACTCCTGCAAGTCTTCCTGGCCACAAGAGAACCAAGGTCAGCCATCAGATCTCACAGTCGGGCTAAAATGTCAGGAAGGGTTTTTCACAAACATCTTCATTAGCCAACGTGGGCTTCGGATAGATTTTTTTAAAAGGGCATTTACATATCTGGGAAAATGGCCATTCAAAGAGAAGTTTTGTGACCTAAGGAGGGAAAAAAAACAGAAAACAAGAATTTTTGCTTGTAACACCATGATGGGCCTCAAAAAACATGCTTCTTACAGAAAGATCTACTTATATTTTACCTGAAAAGGGCTCAGTAGTTATTCTTCGGAAGCTCTCGGCGTAGTAACTCCCCGGAGATTAACGTGAGTAGCTACAACTGGTCAGGTAGGTTCAGAGTCAGACAAACAGCCTCGGGGAGCCGCAGTGGGTGGTGGGACCCCGGCAGACTCAGGTTTGATTCATTGATTGGCTTAAAAACTCCTGCAGCACATAAAGCTTAATTGGGTGCAGAGAGAGCTGGGGCCCCAAGACAATGATGACGAAGGCAACTGCACCTGCTCAGAGTTCCAACACGACCGTGGATCTTGGTGCTTGAACAAGACATCTGATTATCTGCGGAGCACAGGCTATGGTTAGAAGCACATGCCTGCAGCCGTTGAATGCGCGGTTTCCTCTTTAGTTCTTGTAGACGATGCCGTTCGTTGATCTGCAGGATGGACGTCAAGCACGTGAACGCGAAAGGGTAATGCCCCCTGCCCTGTGAGAGTGGTACTGTTGTCCCCTGACAATACAGAGTCCACTTTGCCAGCACAACTTTGTGGATCTTAGCGGGTTAGAGCTTTGAGAGTTCTAGAACTGACAAGTGCTAGAGTATATAGCAAAAAAGCAAGATTTATAATACAGCGTCATCACTGAAAAGCAGGAAAAATCACATGAGAGAGCGCCAATGATTTTAAGCTTTCCCATTTCACTGTCATTGGCAACCCTACTTTGTCCTCTCCTTTCGCTGCTACACGGACCAGAAGGCTAAGTATGAGATTTCCCAGCCTCTTTTGTAGCAAGCATCGGCCACGTCCTACAATTCTTGCCAGCAAAACTGAAGTAGGAGGCTACCATGGAGGCGTTCTGGGGGAAAATCTGCGTTCCTGGTTCCCTGGTGTAGGTACGGAGTGCACAGGCAGAGCTGAGCAGAAAGTTGCCCTTCTTCTTTTTAATTAATTAATTTATTTTGAGAGAGAGAGAGAGAGAGAGAGAGAAAGAGAGCAAGTGGGGGAGGGACAGAGAGAGAGAGAGAGAAAATCCAAGCAGGTTCTGCACTGTCAGCACAGAGCCTGACTCGGGGCTTGAACTCACCAACCCTGAGATCATGACCTGAGCCCAAACCAAGTCAGACACTTAGCCGACTGAGCCGCCAGGCGCCCCTGCCCTTCTTTGTGAGCCTTTTCTTTCTTCTTGTACACGGGCGAGGTGCTTGGACGTGCAGCAGGCAGTGTGAACACACGAGGGGGCAAGCCCGCCTGCGGAGGACGGCGGGGTGCGAAGACGGAGCTGAGTCCTCGTTGGTATTGCCGTCACGACTCTAACCCAGGGCCACTCATGTGATGACCCCAGTTGAAACCACTGCTCATTGGGCATTCAGTTACCTGTAGCTGACCACCTTCTTGGTTCCCTACGATAATTTTAAAAAGGCTGAAGAACAGGGGCCCCTGGGTGGCTCAGTCGGTTGAGCGATCGACTTCAGCTCAGGTCATGATCTCACGGTCTGTGAGTTCAAGCCCCACGCCGGGCTCTGTGCTGACAGCTCAGAGCCTGGAGCCTGTTTCAGATTCTGTGTCCCCCTCTCTCTGCCCCTCCCCCACTCATGCTCTGTTTCTCTGTCTCAGAAATAAATAAACATTAAAATTTTTTTTTAAAGGCTGCAAAATAATACACAAAGCAGCACATGGTTGCCATAGGCATATGGCATTATGCTTTTAAAATTTTATTATAATGTACTGAAGCAGGGCAGGATTTAATATTGCTAAGAGGAGTGAAACGTGTGACATTTTTAAAGAAATATTTTTTTATTTTTAAATAATTTTAAATAAATGGTTTCATGACCATCATGAGCTCTCCATTCTGCTGAAGGCAGTTGTTGCTGGAGGACATAATTAATCTGAAAGAGACAATTAAAAATTTTTTTTTCAATGTTTATTTATTAGTGAAAGACAGAGCGAGACAGAGCATGAGCATGGGAGGGGCAGAATGAGGAGGAGACACAGAACCTGAAGCAGGCTCCAGGCTCTGAGCTGTCGGCACAGAGCCCGACGCGGGGCTCAAACCCACCAACTGCGAGTTCATGACCTGAGCCAAAGTCGGACGCCCAACCGACTGAGCCACCCAGGCGGCCCAAAGAGACAATTTTTTAAATTAAACTTTTTACTTATTTATTTTGAGGGAGACAGAGACAGCGCGAGTGGGGGAGGGGCAGAGGGAGAGGGAGAGAGAGAGAACCCCAAGCAGACTCCGTGCCGCCAGCACAGAGCCTGACTCAGGACTTGAACCCACAAAAACGAGAAATCGTGACCTGAGCCGAAATCGAGAGTTGGCTGCCTAACCGATTGAGCCGCCTGGGCACTACTAAAAGAGACCATTTTAAACTGAAAGATACTGAGCTGTTCCTACCGTCGAATTCTTTTTTATTAAGGCATAATATATCCACAAAGCATAAGATCAAGTAACATGCACAAGTCACACTTGTACAGCTGAAAGAATCTCACAAGGTGGGCACACCTGGGAAACGAGCAGGAATTAGAACACTAGCCCCTTCTCGTCACTGTCCCCCCAGACCACAGCTAACCACCCTGATTTCTGAGGCCCGAGAGTCATTTTCCTGTTAGTAGAACTGTGCACGTGGAAAGCCGTATTCAGTAGAATTGTGTCTGTCAGCCTTGGCTCAAAATTCTGTCTGTGAGATCCATCCCCGTTGTACGAAGTAGCACAATCTGCTCGTCCGGTGCTGGGTAGTATTCCATGGTGAACGTGCTAATTTACCCACGGAACTATCCGCAGTTAAGGTCCTATGGCCCAGGACTATGAAGTAGGGATGCTGGCTCAATAGGATGGTATGTGGACCGCTGTATCAGAGGATCAGAGCTCAGGTGAGTCCTTGGAGAGTGGTGCTGGCTGAGACCCTGCAGGCAGGAAGGACCGTCCATATTTGCAGATGAATAGGTGCCCTCGGCAGGTGGCTGGTTCCAAGGGAATCAGTGTGGGACACTATGTGAGGGACTGGTTGATCTCCTCAGGGGATGGTGCTGGTCTGGGGGCTCAGGATTGGCCTCTGCTATTGGCAGGTTGGATATCAGGCAGGGACAGTGACTAAATGGGGCTTGGTGGGAGGGAGTCTATACCGTTCTACCCATACGGAGTTGTCTTCCCTTCCGCCATGGCGTCCTCACGCAACTATTATCCTGCACTAGGCTGGCCCGTGACAGTCCCCAGCCAGTCCCCAGCTGGCCGGGCCATTCTGCCATCAGTATTTCGCTCTGTGGGGTTGCCCTCGGGAGCATGTGAAAAGTAATTTAAAAAGAGAGAGAGAGATGTTCCCATTTCGTGTGTTATTCCCTTTGGTTCATCCACGTGCCTGCTTCCACAGACCAACTTCGTCCCAATCTTCCACCTCCGAGGCCTTTAGACCCTGCTCGTGAGTCTTTGTATATTCTTACTTCGGGCCATTTCTCTTTCCACACAAAACGGATGGTTGGGTACGCCACCTAGAGCTCTGCCCACTGGGGGATGTACCGTCTCACGAGCCCACCCTGGAGTGGGGGCATGAGCAGCATAACGCCAAGGTGACCTGTCTGTGAGCCACTCTCGGCTCCTCTCATACCCCCTCCACTAGCCACGTGGCCGCGGTTTTGCGCTAAGGGGCAGGCGCTCACACGGGGCTGACAGATGACAGGGTGGTCTAGGGCACCTGCTTGTGGAGCTTCCTGGCGTTTCCATTTTTATGCGGCTTTGCTACCAAGCCCACCCAACCTCGCAGGTGCGTCTGCACGAATCAGACCACGACGGCGATACCTTGTCCTGTCGCCACTTGATGTCTCATGCTCGGATGCTCTGACTCCACTAAAGCCCTGGCACACCACAAGCTGCTTTTCCAATAACGCTTTCTGTGCAGATAGCACGACTTTGCATCAGAGCAGTTTATACTATGACTCTTTTACTGGTGTTCACTACACAATCTGCATGGAGTCTCCTCCCATCCCAGGTACGTCTCCTACCATAAAGTTTGCCAAGTCTCGAGGCCACGCAGAAGGGCTGCTTTCCCTGCCACCAGGAGTCTGGGACAGATCCCTTTCCTGCTGTTAGCCCCAAACAGAGCTGGCAGCCTCTTCGTGTCATTGGATGTAGGAATCAGAGCAGTATTCTCAAGCATAGAATAGGCTGCCTGTGGCATGCAAAATACCATGCAGTTAGTTTGCTTCCCTTTTAGTGGTGGGAAATCCCAGATGCATTAATCTTTCTTTTACGTTGGAAGGAATGTCCTGCCAAGTCCCGGACAACTGGACCCCTGACATCTTCACTGATATAGCAGTTGCCTGGATCTTCAAAGGGTTTACTTCCTGCCCTATGCGGCACACATCCTTTACCAAGGACTGACAAATTGCCATCCAATTCTATTAACATTCTGCATTAACACAGTGGACCAAGGTGATATTCTGATGAATACTGACGACAGCCATTCTCAATTTGGGTCCCAGGGCCTCCTTTACATTCTTCAGAATTCTCGAGTATCCCGGAGAGATTTTGTTTATGTGAGTTTTATCTATATATGTTTCCTGGAATATAGTTTTAAATGGACAAATTTCAAACACATCTGTGTATTAATCTGTTAAAAATAAAGTAATAAAGCCATGACATGTTTACAAAAATGGCATAGCTTTAGGAAAAAATGACTCTATTTTCCAACAAAAATTTTGAGTGGCATTGTTTAACATTCTTGCAAATCTTTTCAAGACACCTGGAACCTTGTATTTGTTCCTGCACACCATCTGTTGTGGTACATTATTTTGGCTTAAGTTTACAAAGAAAATCCAGCCTCATAGAAATAGATAGCTGGAAAGTGGAGGGTGTTTTAATAGTCTTTTCAGATCATTACGGATATGTTTTTGTGATGGTATATTGAAACTCAGTAAGTGGTAGTTTCTTAAAGGTTTGTTGTAATACGGAATCTGAAGTCCTATGGTGCCCTTTTTGGACTCTGTTAGCTTAAAGCCCATTGGTCTATTTTGCCATTTGAAATGGGTCTTTTATTCCTCTCTGATTGTGCACCATCGCGCACTGGTCATCGGCTCACTGAGTTCTCCAGATACTCCAGATGTCAACACCTTTCGTTATATAATGTCAAAGACTCACATTTGTTAATCTCACCACCAATCTCATCAGAAAGGTCGTTAAGTATTGGGAAGCTGTCAAGTTCACGGTGGTGGTTATGAGTTTTCCAAAATTCTAATTTTCGCTCAAAAGCTCACATTTCATTATAGGCAACAAATGCTGTCGTTGTTTTGCCTGAAGTGAAGGCTCACTTCATTCATCTTGAGAAAATATCTACCAAATACCCAAGACTCAGTAATGATAGTTTATTACCTGTCAGTAGTTCCTTCAAGTAAAAATGGTGTTTCCTTAAAAAAAAAAAAAAAAAAAAAAAAGCGCTTTTCGTTCAAATCAAATGATCACATGCGTGCTTTTCCTTCAGACAACCATCTTCTTTCAGCGTATCCTAGAAATGCCATATGTGTACCTTCCGACTTGTAACATTGACTTTTAAAAAGATGTGTACTGGGCCGCCTGGGTGGCTCAGTTGGTTAAGCGGCCGACTTTGGCTCAGGTTGTGATCTCGCGGTCTGTGAGTTCGAGCCCCGCGTCGGGCTCTGGGCTGATGGCTCAGAGCCTGGAGCCTGTTTCGGATTCTGTGTCTCCCTCTCTCTCTGACCCTCCCCCATTCATGCTCTGTCTCTCTCTGTCTCAAGAATAAATAAACGTAAAAAAAAAATTTTTTTTTTAAATTAAAAAAATAAATAAATAAATAATAAATAAATAAAAAGATGTGTACTCAGGGGCGTCTGGGTGGTTCCATCGGTTAAGCATAGACCTTCAGTTCAGGTCATGATCTCACGGTCCGTGGGTTCAAGCCCTGCGTGAGGCTCATCAGGTTCTGCGCTGACAGCTTGGAGCCTGGAGCCTGCTTTGAAGTCTGTGCCTCCCTCTGTCTCTTACCCTCCCCCGCTAGCACTCGGATCCTCTCTCTCAAAAATGAATAAAAATGTTTAAAAATTTTTTTAAAAGATGTGTACTCAAAGGTCTGGATTTGATATAATTAATAATATATAGTTTAATCTATTGATATAATAAATTCCTTATAGTATAAACATGCTATATAGTATTATATACAGTATTACTTATACGTATAATTTATTACTTATAGTAATATAATTTAATATAATTGATGCTTCCTTAGGGCATTCTTCAGTGAAGCTGGCAATTTTTCCTTTAGTTTTCCTCCTGCGAGTGCATGGCGGCGAGGACTCTCATCCCACTGCTCTGATGTGCGCTCCAGTCCCCGCTCTCAGGTTTGCACACCACTGCCTCCGCACCCTCGGTGAAAACGTCAACCCAGTGACAAAAGCAAGCCGGGTCTTAGTGTTATTGTGAAAATAGCTTTGACCTCCTAGACCTGCTGGAAGGGCCCGAGGGGCGTCTCAGGGTTTGCGGACCCACACTTTGAAAACCATTCACCTAAAGGATCCAGGATCGTTCAGTCCATTTTATGACCACGAGAGGGAAAGTTAACATAGCCCCGGAACAAGAGCATAAATGTTTGCCGTTGGCTGTTCCAAGTGCCTGATCGAACTGCTTTGATTCTCCTGTCTGATGGGAGTGGAAAACAGCTCAGTGACCAGGCCAGTGGCTGGCTGCATACCGGGTAGTGAAAGCTGTGTTAATCCACTCCAGCCGGCGTGCCAATTCAGCTGCACCTGCACGGGCCGTGCAACTGTGCTACTAATGCTTGATTAAGTTTGTGGTAGATCCCTGTCATCTGCCGGGATCCAGCTGATGTTATAGGGATTAAGTAGTGACTTCCATGTGGATAAGACAGGGAGGTGATAATCTCTGCCATTTCCCTTCAGCTGTGTTGTTGTTATTTGCTGTCTTGGCTGCCGGTTGTGGGAGGAGATTTGGAGTCTCCCTCTTGGCCTTCCCTATCATAATAGCTTTTACCCCACAGGTCAACAGACCGATGTGGGGCTCTGCCAACTACCGCAAATGCAGTCTAATCTTCTGGGAAGTGGAGAAATAACCCCTGGGGAAGGTCCACTGACCCAGTGCATCTACTCTGACCTGGAACTTGGCCTCCATTTGTTGGCTGGCCTCCAATCGCTCCTGCTCCAATGAGGAGACCATAGTAGCTCTTTGGATTCCTAAATATCAGTGTCAATTCAGACTGTGTCCAACAGTCCTCGGAAGGTCTGGATGCTTCCTTTCCTCCATGCACAGTTACCTGTGATTATAGCTGTCAGTTCTTTGGGAGAAGGACTGAGGATATTTCTGAGTACACGTAGTACTGTGTTGTAGGGTCACTCGTCACAGGCACCTGGCTTCTCTTCTCCTTCAGTCCATGGGTTCTGGGCCTGAGAAGTGGTTCAGGTGTGACGACTGGGCAGAAGACTGTGTCTCTTTTACTAGGCTAACTATCATCGGCCTCCTCATCACCCATGCTTGGTTTATTTTAAGCACATGCCTTATGCAGTGCTCTGGTCAGCTGCCCATCTATCTAGACTCGAGGTTCATGGTGTTCTTTTCACCATCTCCATAGCTCACTGCAAATTGGCCCCTCCCACCTGCCCCTATGACTTTGTTGTTTGTCGCAGTAATTATGGGAGGAGCACCATATTATCCAAGAGGTGCAACTTCCACAACCACGTCCTGATATTATTTTATAGGATTTCAGTAACAATTTAGCACCTACTTATTCCTGACTTCACCTTCTTTGGAATAACTAGGCTTCAAAAAAAGTACAGCGTCACTGCTCTGAGGTCAGAAGTTAACTTCATTTTTATATTAGCATGTGTCCACTCAGATAGCCTTAATTGTGCCTACATCAAACACAAACACCAGTAGTTTACTTGGGAGATCATTTTTTTTTCTGATTTTGTTTTTTTTTTTTTCAGCAAATATTTATGGAGCCTAAGACATTTTAGGCTCTTTGTTGGGTGTGATAGGAAAACAACAATAAAGAAAAGCTGTCTGACTTGAGATATTCATTATTCAGCCTAATGAATTGCCTATGACTAGGATAGTCAACCAGTTCATGTAGTTCATCCAGAAAGACATGGAAGGACAGGCCAGTGGTTTGTCGTCAAGATGAAAGGGTTGAGCAATGGTTTATTGCCCTGGAGCTCCTCTGAATGATAACCTGTCACCCTTGATACATGTTCTCCCGGACAAAGTCTGTGTGTATTGCCCTATGAGGATGCACCCAGAGAATAACCCATTGTTAGTGGTCTCCAAACTAGGTACATGCCCCCAGGTGTGTGTAAGGCAATCAGTGGGGGGTTGGGCTGAAAATAATGTCTATCTGTGCCCTTTTATCCTTTGAAAAAGGAAACAAATACACTCTATCATATATAATCTGGATTTTGACTAGCAGGTTTATTCTTTTGGTTGCATGATATGTATGGAGCTTGAGACATCCTGAATGAAAAGTAAGATCTCCACCGGCTGATGGCACCTTGTTCTTTAGCTTTAAGTCTATTGTGACCTGTGATTGTTTTCTACTGTTAAGTAGATTAGATGAACAAAACAATAGATTTTTTTTTCTATATAAATAGGGGCAAGCAGTTGTTTTAAATGTGTGGGGACTACTGTCTTTTCAGTTATAGGCTAGATGCATACTTATCATCCCATCCACAATACATTGCCATTTTCTTCCTAACCAAACAGCAAGCCTAGATTTTTCTGGCCATTGTTAAGCATATGGGGAAGGTCTTCCATGGCCTTCAGGCCATTCAGACTGGCTCCTCTGGTTATTTTTATTTTCTCTCACCTTTGGAAAAAATGGTTGGGAATAACGTTGAGTTCTGTACATTGCTTTGGTTTTTCCCTTACCATTAAATAATCTCTTAAGGCTGCTATGGATGGAATTGTGCCCCCCATTCATATGCTGAAACCCTAAACCCCAATGTGGCAGTATCTGGAGACAGTCTTCAGAAGGTTAAATGAGTTCATGAGGGTGGGGCCCTTATCCAACGGGACTGTGGGCTTAGAAGAGAAAGATTGATCTCTCTCTCTCTCTCTTTCTCTCTCTCTCTCTTTCAACTTTCCACAAGCCATGAAAAGACCCCTCATCAGAACCTGCCCATGCTGAGACTCTGATGTCAGACTGCCAGACTCCAGAACTGTGAGGTCAATGTCTGTTGTTTAAGCCACAGTCTGTGGTATTTTGTTTTAGCAGCCCAAGGCAATGAAGACAAGGGCTTAGCTTACAATTGTTGTGAAATCCTAATTATTTGTGTAGTAAAACATACCAATTAAGAGCATAGACTTGGGGGGCACCTGGGTGGCTCAGTCAGTTAAGCATCTGGCTTCAGCTCAGGTCACGATCTCACGGTACGTGAGTTTGAGCCCCTGTCTGGCTCTGTACTGACAGCTCAGAGCCTGGAACCTGCTTCCGGTTCTGTGTCTCCCTCTCTCTCTGCCCTTCCCCTACTCATGCTCTCTCTCTCTCTCTCTCTCATAAATAAACATTTAAATAAATCTTGTGGTTTTGGGAAAGTTCCTTCATCTCCAGGATTCCATTTCCTCAATTATAAAATAGGGATAAGGATTCCTTAATTTTCTTTTTGTGGTAGGACCACACAGGGATATGCATTTGACACCTGGTTTGCCATATAGATTTTATGTAATAATGATGATGCCTTAATGGTTTATTGATCTCATGAAATTGTGATGGTTTGGTGGATAGGAAAAATCTTATCCCTCCCATCCTTGCAAGTAGGGTGGAATAAGGTTATGTTCTGCATTTTGATTTTTTCTCACTTTAGACTTGTAATTAATAATCTTAGTTTGGAGGCTCATGGGAGGCTCAGTTGGTTAAGCATCTGACTCTTGACATCAGCTCAGATTTCGGAGATTGAGCCTTGCACCAGTCTCTGCACTGATGGTGCGGAGCCTGCTTGCGATCCTGTCCCCCACTTGCTTTCTCTCTCTCTCTCTCTCTCTCTCTCTCTGAAAAAAAAGAGAATCTTAGTTTATACTTGAATCAACTAGATGCATACCTTCCCATTATAAAAAAATATATAAAACAAGCATCTTTCTATATGCCAATGATATGGCTTAATCACAAGTTGTAAGTAACTTTAGTAGACAACAGAACTTGTGTCCAGTTATTCCTAGGATGAGCACAAAGTACATTTTATAAAGACGTGTTTTAGTAGATGTCCCTTAATTTGTCATTGTGTTTATAACCCCCCCGCCATGGTATATCATCTTGGTTGTATCTTTTGTACGTATCTTTTGTTGGATGGTGTATTCATTGGCTAGAGCTGCTGTAACAAAATACCACCACTAAGTGGCTTAAACAACAGCAACTTACTTTTTTCTGTCACAGTTCTGAAGGCCAGAATTCCAAGATCAAGGTGTCATCAAGTTTGGCTTCTCCTGAGGCCTCTCTCTTTGGCTCACAGATGGTCACCCTTTTGCTGTGTTCCCACACGGTTTCCTTCTGTGTGTGCACATTTCTGGGGTCCTTTTGTATGTCAGGCTTTCATCTTCCTATGAGGACACCAGCCCAACTCACCATAGGAGCCTCTGTTTAACTTCATCACTTTTTAAAAACCCTATTTCCAAATACAATCATGTTTTGAGGTACTGGAGGTGAGCACTTCAACACAAGAATTTTGAGGGAGAAGGGGACATAATTCAGCCCCCAGGAAGAAAACCAGGAAATTCCACTCCTCAAAACTGGCATTTCAGAGGTGCTTTATGGCAGAGTTGTAGACCTGTTTACATGTTTTTCGAGCTAAAATTATGACCATGCTCTAAGATAAAAAACTGAAATTTCTGATTTCTCTTTGTGTTTCTTTAAAAGATAAATCAGGATTTCTTTTAAAAAAAGGTTTTTCTGGAAATGCTCCATTGGACTTCTTCTTTTTGAGAGCATTTGACTTCATTCTTACCTATATGACACTCCAGTTTTTACCAAAAAACCCCAGTTACGCCCGGCTTGGTCTCCTATTTGAAGCGTCTCACTTAACAGACAGCTAGCTGTAGCACACAGTACCAGTGGGAAATATACTTGCATCCCATATGCCTTTTAAGATCTGTATCCGGAGATACCATCATCAAGGCCTGCTGCCCACTGGTTATGCAGCTCACCCATTATTCCAGGTCACGGGCCCCTGAAGTGGAATGCAGAATTGTTCAGAACACTTGTTTCAAAGACGAAGATTCATGGTCTACATCTCAGTCCCATTGGTTCTATGGCTCCAAGAAAGTCACGTGCTCTGCATGAGCACAAGTTTTCCCTTGACTAGACCCACACACAGAAGCACTTTACACAGGCAGCCACCATCCGGTGTGTTTAAGGAATATTTGGTGAAGCAGCTCTGTGAGTAATCTTGTGTTGAATGAAGAATATTCTCATCAACGTTTCCCAACAGCATTCTCTCTTATGGGCCCCAGTGGAGAAGTTTCTCTCTTCCCAGTGCAGTCTCCTGATGCTTATCATACTCATTTAGAAACTGAATCTTATAACAAAACGTATTTCTCATTTTCAAATAGCTAAAAAGCTTTTGGCCAAATTTGTGGTCCGCCACTTGTGAATGTATGGGACTTCATAAAACCTACTGTATGTACTGAAAAAAAATTTTTTACATTTATTTATTTTTGAGAGACAGAGAGAGACAGAGCACAAGTGGGGGAGGGGCAGAGAGAGAAGGAGACAGAGAATCCGAAGCAGGCTCCAGGCTCTGAGCTGGCAGCACAGAGCCCAGCGTGGGGCTCGAACCCACAAACTGTGAGATTACGACCTGAGCCGAAGTTGGATGCTTAACTGACTGAGTCACCCAGGCACCCCCCTACTTTATGTACTTTAAAAATGCTTAATGCCATCTTATTTTCCTTGCTGTTGTGTTGGTTTTCTTAGTTTATTTTATCTTTGTATATCATGTCTCTGCAAAGTGCTTTACATCATAACTTCTGGGTAGGGCCTTTTGATATTTTTGCAATTACTGTGAATGAATATATGGTTATGTGTGTATGTACACGGAAAGAGTTAAATGCTCCCTCTTTTTTTCTAGTGAGATGGAGTGTTGTTGTTGTTGTTGTTGTTTATAATAACTTGTTTCCAATGTTTCCCTTCATGGGGAGCAAATCTAATAGGGTCTACTGGAAAGACTGCAGCTTTTCTGTGATTCTGAGGAAATAGTTTAAATATTCGAGTTCCAATGCCTCAACTGTCTCTAGGAACAGCAGTAAATACTATCTTGCCTTTTCTCTTTAAAGGAAAACTACCCTTTAAGGGAAGCACTGGGTGTTGTGTAGGAAGAATGCAATAGTATACTGAAATCTTCAGTAGTTGAAAAGCCAGTGTGATACCATCTTAGACCCTTAACCTGGAATACACTTACAAAACGTAAGTCCCTGCAGAAAGCTGAGAACCCACTGAAGGTACGCAGACCACCCCTAGAGGATCGTGGGCAGGGGGTGGCTACAGGAATGTCTCAAGGGAAGTTCATTGGTAAACTTGATCCATGAGGGAAGCCCATTTCAGAAAGCAGGGCCAGTACCGAGGACAGCACCAAGCCCCGCGCCCCGGTGGAGAGAGGCAGCAGCACCATGGACAGCACCAGCGTGCTGGGGAGAGAGGCGGGGAGAGGCGACCTTATCAGCTGATGCCTTACGTAGGCTGGATCCCCACTTTGATAAGGGAGGTCTGGACGCGCGTGCCAGTGTTCCTTCTCCAAAAGCCGCAGCCCCAGACGGGGTGGAGCTAGGGGACGGGTGGTGGCGGGGAGGGGGGAGAGCGGGGGGGGGGCGGGGATAGCAGAAGGCAGGTCCCTGAAAGCAGGTCCCTGCTTGGCTTCCCTGGCACGGAGTTGAGGCTGCAGCCCGCTGCCTGGAGAGAAGGGCGGGTACGGAGGCAAGGCTGCGAGAGTACTGCTCTGACGCACCAGCATCCTCTCCAGCAGGAGAGGCACCCACACGCTCCAGGGTCGCCCAGCTTCCCCGCCCCCCCCCGCCCCCCACCTCCCCGACCTGGGAGATGCTCGGCTCTGGGCGACCAGACTGCTGTCTCCACCGAGGTGAAAAGCCTGGGCATGTGACAGCTTAGGCGGGCCCGGCTGCGAGACGCAGCCCAGCGCCCTCCTCTCCACCGTCTCCCACGGATGCTCGCCGGCAGAAGGTTGGGGCCAGTTTCATAGGCAATCCCCAGAAACCCTGCCCCCAGCCAGAGGTTGCAAACATCTGAAGTGGCTCTGGACGCAGTGGCCACCGTTCGTCTTCCTGAACTCCCCTCCTGCACACGCCCTGGGCCGGCCTCCTGACCCAGAGATGGATTCGCCTGTGAACCTAACCTACTTTTCCCTCTCCACCCCCGCCCCTTTGGAGACCAACCGCAGCGGCCTCGGCGCGGAAGACTCGCGCCCCAGCCCCCTCCTCTCCGTCTTCGGTGTGCTTATCCTGACCTTTCTGGGCTTTCTGGTGGCCGCCACGTTCTCCTGGAACCTGCTGGTGCTGGCGACCATTCTCCGTGTGCGCACCTTCCACCGGGTTCCGCACAACTTAGTGGCGTCCATGGCCATCTCGGATGTGCTAGTGGCCGCTCTGGTCATGCCCCTGAGCCTGGTGCACGAGCTGTCCGGGCGCCGCTGGCAGCTGGGCCGGCGACTGTGCCAGCTGTGGATCGCATGCGACGTGCTCTGCTGCACGGCCAGCATCTGGAACGTGACGGCCATCGCGCTGGACCGCTACTGGTCCATCACCCGCCACCTGCAATACACACTGCGCACCCGCAAGCGCGTCTCCAACGTCATGATAGTGCTCACCTGGGCGCTCTCCGCCGTGATCTCCCTGGCCCCGCTGCTCTTCGGCTGGGGGGAGACCTACTCTGAGGACAACGAGGAGTGCCAGGTGAGCCGCGAGCCGTCCTACACCGTGTTCTCCACCGTGGGCGCCTTCTACCTGCCCCTCTGCGTCGTGCTCTTCGTGTACTGGAAGATCTACAAGGCGGCCAGGTTCCGCGTGGGCTCCAGGACCAACAGTGTCTCACCCATATCGGAGGCTGTGGAGGTGGGTGTTTTAGTGACCCTTGCAAATACTGCACTCGCGTTCCTACGGGCTTTAGCTCCAGCACGCTGACTTGAAAGTTTGTAGGAAGTGAGCTTTTTAGTTTCCTTTCTTGGGGAGGGGTGGGGGCAAAGGGGAAGGGGTAGACCGGGGTAGCTGAAGAAACCCTCGGAGGCTGATTTTGCTCCAATGCGCTCAGGATCACAGAGCCAATAATGGTCTTTACCATCTCTGATGGGTTTTTTCCCCCCATATGGGAAATGAGGGGTTTGGACTACATTCTTCCACAGGGTCCCATCTGGCTCTAAAATTCTGTGACTCTATCACACCCTGTAGGAGGGCTGAAGAAGCAGGTGTCTGGGGCTATACTAGATAAACTTGCAGCTTCCTGCATTTGGACTGAGCTGCTCAATGAGGAAGGAAGGGACAGATGGTGAGGTGCCTTGGCAGAAAGATTGCCAAACAGCAGGCCAAGCAGATTCATGTTTCTACCCAATCTATTTTTTTTCTTTGCAAATTAAAGCAGCTAGCTTTGCAGAATACAGGGTCTCCTGGATTACTCACTGCAGTTCTGCAGCGTCCTCTTCCCCTGGTGTGAGATTACAGATCTTTGTCTGTCTCCAAGCCTGCATTTGTTACGTCCCATCGTTGCCTGTGGTGCTGCTCTCTGGGTCTAGCCCCAGCCCTGTCAGGCTTCTGTGTATAGCTGAGGATCACCTGTTTGCCTTCCCAGACAGGCTATGGGACGGGGGGGGGGGGGGGAGGGAAGGAGAGGGATTAAAAATCTAAGGCAGACAATTCCCCAGCTCTTTGCAAGTGGCATTTTCTGTAGGATAATTGTTACAGCCACAGTGAGGGCTCTCTTCCAGTTCTCTCTCCACCACACTTTCCTGTTTCTTGTTAACTCTTAGTAATCCAACCCTGATTTCAATTCAGGAAATATATGACAACTGAACCCATGGGGTGTGGGGATTGCGTCCCCCCTGACCAACTCATTGCCAAGGTGATCCCTTGAGCCTAATTCACTTTTTTAAGTGAGATCAGAAATCGACACAGCCCCATTTTCTGTTAGGGGCTCTAGGACAACAACATAAATTCAATTAAGCATATCAAGCACATACTATGGGGATGGTGGTAGGAGTGAAACAATGAAAGACGTCATCTTTGCCCATGAAGAGTTCCCTCTAGTGAGGGAGGTAAACACCTACTGTGTATGCTGTAATGTGGTTCTGTTTTCCTGATCAGAGGCTAACTCCAACAATAACCAGTCAATCAAGCTTAGAGGGACCAGAGGTGTAGGTAATGGAGAAGAAAGTGCATCATTCTGGAAGAAAGAAGGAAAAGGGGGTCAGAGGCTACCTATCCTTTTATCTGGAACAATGGTCTCAACCAGGGGTGATTTGCCCCCTCCATTTGGAATGTCTGGAGACATTTCTGATTATCAAAGTTTGGGAGAGAGTGTTAATGGCATCTAGCGTTAGAGGCAAGGGGTGGGGCTAAACGTTGTACAGTGGACGGGACAGCCCCCACAAAAAATAATTCAGGCCAAAACGACAGTAATGCCAAATTTGGGAAACCTTGACCTATTAGATTTCTAACCTGAATGAGGAGTGCTGATGGCTAAGAGTGCTCACAGCACCAGACTGCTGGGAACTTCCATGTGTATGAGAATCCACCCCAAGCCCAGGTCAGGAGCAAGAGGACTGACCACCTTCAAGGGTCCTCCTTACATGGACTCTCTTCCGCTGGGATGCTTATCCAGGTAAATGGTTTACAATCGGTACCAGATACAGCTTTAAAAGGAAGGCAGTCACAGATTTTCTTGTGAGGCTTCCTGCAAGGCGATGCAGGCTTTCACTGCTCTGCTCTGGAGACAACAGAAACAAAGCATCGTGATATCTTTGTGCTTTTATACACTAGTCTGCACTGTTTCATTTTCTCTCCTTTCTCTGCCAGATAACTTTTAAAAAATGGTTTGTCTTGGCTTTGCAAGACCTCCCAATGATCCAGGGTTCCACATAAAATATGGGGCTGCCTCTGCCCTCATGTTACTGTGAAGGGTTAATTACAAACCAGGTCTCCTGATTTCTCCATGGTAGCAGGTGCCAAAATTTCTAAACACAGTTCTACCACCAACTAGCTGTGTTACCCAGGGAAACACAATACTTCCTCCTTCTTTATCTGCTGAGTTTTCTCCAAGGATATTACTGAGAACCTAACCTGTGTCAGACACTGAGATGGGAACTGGCAACACAAGAGATGGGCTTTGCCCTCAAAAAAAGGATGATGAAAACACTACCAAAGATCTGGCATAAAAAGATAATGCTGAATTTATTATTTACTAGTGTATGGCTGAACCATGCTGGCCAGGCACAATCTCTCTGAGCAGAGAAGAATGTTGATCTTAAATAGCATTTTTAGAAAGCTTGGAGTTCAGACATTGGGAGGCTTTGAGAGATATGGGTAGGTTGGTATCATCTGTACAAGTCTTAAATTTGTTGGTTGGTTGTCATCCCTGTAGGGGTTGACTGGAATGAATCCAACCCAGGTTGACCTGGGACTGACACTGCTAGGTTGGCTTGTAAGTCCATTGAGTTGAATTGCCCCTGATCAATAGACCAAGTTTAAGCTGGCTCTAGGCTATAGAACACACAGTCTTGTCCTAAGTTTGTGGGAACATTTAGTTCTCAGGCTCCCACTCTTGGTCCTCATTCAGCCAAAGCTTTGAGAGAAACCCTCAAGGACTAACCAGATATTGACTACTGTTGGTGATTCTCCCGGAAGATGAAGTTTCATCTGTGGAGATCTGATGCTCAAATTGAACATCAATCAATGTAATTTCCAATCATTTCTCAGGACAGGGCAGTGCAGAAGCATTTAAGCTCTGGCTACCAAGCATTGAACAACTCTGAGGCAAACAAGTAGAAGTATTATAAGAAGGGCCTGGAAGATCTCCCAAGTCATGACCCTGGATTTTCTAGTCCTAATCAAAGCCAGTCCCAAAGATTCCCTGTGTCTACCTAAGACCGCTAGTTTACCTTTTCTTTTAGTTTAAAAATAGTTGTATCTTACCTGTAGTGTTAATCCAGGTACAATGTGAAGTCTTACTTAGTGTTAGTGGGTAGACTCCTCCTTGGCTGGCCAAAAGCAAATCTGGAGTGATTTTATTAGTCAAGATTTTTTGGGTTAAGATACTTAAACTGCTTTGTTGTGCCCCCAGAGCGTAGACTGTACAATTTACTATGTCAGCCAATGTAGACATTATTGTGCCAACCAGTTTTTTTAAATGAAAACCTCAAGTTGTCTGACTCCTATGGATGAGGTCAGTATTCTCAGGAATTTTTTCCCTGAAAGAGTTTTAAACCGTTTGGACTCTTTGTAAGGAGATATAATCCATTGAGGGCATTGGAGAGTTAGTCCTTGAAATGGCCTAACCGATGGCCCTACTGAACAATCAATCTTGTTTCTTGATTGACATGAAAAAGCGTGAGTTTAGTATGGGATAAAGAACCCTGGAAGTGCACAAGAGATGTGATCAACTTCAGTGAAGCTATAGGTATATTGCCAGAGAGTCTTCATGTACTCATCTGCTTGGTCAAGGTTCTTGATTAGCAGCCAACGCCTACCCCTCTACTTCTGGGCATTCTCTGCAGCTAAGGTTGAGGTCGTCCTCCCTGAATCCTAACACTGCAGTTTAGGATAATTTCAGAGAGCATTAAGTCACCAACCGAGTAATTCACATTTGTTGTTCATTTTTAAAGAATGCCTGAAGAAGGTGCTTCTATAGCATGTTGAAGAAGTGAATTATCTGGAAAGCATACCAGTTATTAGTTTCTATACCTTCTCTTCTATTATTTTAGCAATTTTATATGCCCTAGAAGCAGCCACCGTTGAGTCATTGAACAGTTTGGCTTCTGATATGAAATTACGTTTTATGAGAAAGACTGAACTACTTATTACATATCAAATTGATTATTACACATTATTTTTATTTTCAGTATAGCACCCACCAACAAAGAATAGTAAGTTGTAATTTCAAACAAGAGTGAAAAAAATTCTGCTTGGGGCAAGGACACTTCTTCAGTTACAGAAACACAATCATGAGACTTACCTTCATTGGCTAAGGATTATACAGTTGCCGGATTGTTAGTGTTAAACCAATGGGTGGTAATAGGAGAAAGAGAAGGTGACAATGAATCATGATTAATCAACAAGTAGAAAAATGTGGGTGGTTTTGATTAGCAGTAGGGATTGTCTATGTATAATAACAAGATTTAAAGGCTTAATATAAGGTCTTAAAATGTGGTGACTAATTTTAGTCATGTAATTTCTCCGAAGCAAAGGGGAAAACCTTTATTACTGAACTGAGGGTTGGCCTTCAAGAGACAACAGTTCTCTGATAGGCACCATGTTGCTGAATTCATCTACCTAGAGCATGGCCCAGCATTATCATATTTGTACAAAAGGCAGATTAATGATAAGCTAGGAAGAATCAATCTGGACTTTATGCATTCTATTCCAATTAATCTTTCTCTCTGTGGTGTCCTTTGTCCATAGGATTCTAGACCTATTGCCATTTGTTTGATAATGTCTGGAATTACACAGTGTAAGTATTTTCATGTGTAGATCAGCTATAATCTGATAACATACAAGGGCTGCAGTACATTTCATCTGGAAGCAGATCTTACTTCTTAAATTTGTAGGTGTGTTATAGAAACTAAAGAACTATTCTTCTAATAATGATCCTAAAATACCAGCTTTGAGTTGGCACACAAAATTATGAAAGATTTTCATTGCTTGAATTTTTCTAATGAAGTTCACTTTCCCTCAAGCCTTTAGAAATTTACTCTCTAGCCACAAATTTGTCTTTCATGATCTTCTTTCACCATCTGGTATAACTAATTACTTTTTTAAAGAAAATTTTCTCTAGTTTTCTTCATTTGCTCTTAACTTATTTCAAGTCAATTTGCTGTTTCCTTTTCAGACGACGGTAAAATTTTAGGCTGAAGGATCTGTTGTTCTATAATTATGGGGATAATGGCAGTTATAGTGATGCCTGTATAAACAAGAAAGCTGTATTGTTATACATCTATAATGATAGACAACTCCCCTTGGAAATTTAGAAGGACAGAGATTTGTTGGGTGATAATGTCTCCCTCAGAGGGACTTCACTGGACAGATTTTAGATAGTTGTCATCTTTACTTGTAGCCAGTATGGAACACTGATTTTTTCAAGGATTTTTCTGTTGGCAATACTCACAAGGGTCCTTGTCTAGACTCCCAAACCTTTGAAAACAGAGGTCGTTTGGGATGTTTCATCTAGAGAAACATATCTTGTATTGCTTTCTAGCTAATTTATTTTTCTAAGGATATCTGGAAACGTCTAGTCCCTTAATGGATATTTTCTAAATTGGTAATTTCACATTTCCATTATTTTTTATTATTCAATTCCCTAATTCAAGTTTGAGCCCACTTATAGAAATATAGGGCAAGACTCTAAACTTCAGATGCTGGGTTTATACCAGAATACTGCTTGAACATTTCCAGAAGTCTATTTTCTATCTTTATTTAGTTTACAGTGTGGAACATCTAGTCAATCTTTCCTTAAAAGAAGGGCTTCTGATTTTTACATTTTATAGTTTTATATATTTTTATATTTAAAATGTTCATAGCTGGATTATATAGCTCTTCTCTTTTCTATCCTTCTACTTTTAAGGATCTGTTTTTTCCCCATCTGAGGGGACTTCAATTCACTTCACTCACTGGTACAGACTTGTAGTTCAAGACAATAAGAATTTTGTTCAATACTCTCACCAAATTCTGAATTCCATAACCATTTTTATTTTTATTTTCTCTCTGAAGTTTAGGAAAATTCTAAATTATAACCCTTAACTTAACTTGAGGCCAGGGTTTTAATGGAAATTCTATAGATTTGACTCCTTATCTGGCAAGTTTACTATGTGGCTTTGCTTTTTCTGAGAAAACCCTGAAGAGAGGACAGTTCATTTAGGAGGTCAGGTGCAGCTAGGTAGAAATATACAAGACCTAGATGTGCAAGGCAGGTGGGTGTGGGATGTTACAAAACCTTCGAGACTATTTTAGAGTTAAGATTTTGTTTAAGGCCTTAGCATACCAGTTAAAGAAGGAAGCTGTTAACTGTTTGGTCTTTTTCCCCTTGATTTTTCTAGGGCTCTTATCTGGGTGAATTTACTGATTTTGACTTGTCAGAAGTTCCTTATCAAGAAAGGTTTTTTAAAAAGGCATTTGTTGAGAAAAGCACAAGAGTTCAGATTATAGTGCAAGTTAAAATAGGAAGTCAAAGTTCCTAAAGGAGAAGGTTGAGTCCTTGGCTTAGACCAACCATGACACACAAGAAAGACTCTATGGTTGGCCAACAGTCAGTGCCTGTGAATAGTGCCCAAGGATCCCTGACCAGATGCTAGCGAGGGGCCATACAAGCACCAACCCAACACTCATTGAGCTGGAATACCAACTAAACAAAGTGACATTCCTTCACAAATTGAGAGGACAGGGAATATCCTCAAATTTTGTAAAGGACCGAAAGTGAAGTTTGATCAATTGCTTTTCCACAAATTGGTGGTAAGTCTATCAGTCCTCAGAACATTAACCCTCAGGTCTGGCTTGGAATGGATTAGAAGCTTATCAAGCCAATGCCATACAGAACAATCTTTTTTTATATTTTTATATTCAACTGAGAGAAAGGCTCTCTAGGAAAAATAAACAAAACTACCCTATGAAATCAGACTTTGCACATATAGACAAATAATAGCAAAAGCAAAGCAAGTAGCAGTAGAATCAGTACGTCGATGGCATAAACATATTTGCCAAATGGTACACCTCTAGGATGAGAGATAAAATTGGCTTGCACAAAGATCTAAGTCAATTACCAAATAGTATACATCTCAATCAAAGGCCTAGTTACCTGGTACAAAGACCTAAGTCTAAAGACCTTAACCAAAGACACTTTTGGTTACAAGTCCTAGGATAACAAAATTCAGAGAGCAAAAAGAGCCCATTGGAGCTGGTTGGAGCTGTTGAGACCACCACAGCTGGCTACAGATTCTGAGTGCCCCTGGAGTCTGGGCTCCAGTGAACGCACCTGTGGTCCAAGCGTCCTGTGGAGGGTCTTCAAAATGATCTCAGTGGACTCTGTTGAACTGTCCAAGGATGATACGACCACCACACAGTATCTGAAACAGAAATAAATGCCAAACTGCTTACTACAGTGAGAAGAAACTATACTTGTCAAGCACCGTATCCAGAATGGAGCAGAATGCTGACCACCTGTGGGGACTGGAGACAGCGTGGAGTTCAGGGCAGTGAACTGACATCCCCCTAAGACGAGGTTCCTCGGTGAGACTGCTGTCAATTGATTAGTTCTCAGAGGAGCATTTATTGGGGGTGAGTCCTATCCTAATTGGCTGACGTTCGAGGCCAGACATGGATTGTGTGGTTTGCAAATGAGTATTCACAGAGGGGGATTGTCCCTGGTCAATGGAAGATATGTAAACAGCAAGACTCCTTGTTGCCATAGCCACAGAACAATCAGTCTTCCTAAGTTTGTTGGGAAGTTCAAGCGATGTTTTCACCCTCCCCTGTGTGGAGCCCTCCCTTAACGTGTAAGACCATTTCTAGTTCGAGCATCCTGGTTCATCGGTCCATCTTCCATTCTGACGGTGGGCTGGTCTAACCTGCAAACCACCCAAAACCACTTCTAAGGTAACAGTCTTCATCCTTGAACTGCAGTACCTACCATTGATGGTAATCTATCAATTATGTGTGATATTAATAGGAAGGCAAAGCTGAGTGGTTAGAGGAAATGAAAGAAACCTACTAGGTTTATGATTAACCCGTAAATCGTTATTTAGTACATAACGATTTCAGAAAAATGAGAAGTCTGACACGTAAGTACACGTCCCCAAAGAACGCATTTATTTGGAGAGATGAGGCTAATTGTTCACCTAGAAAAATTTTGTATGTGTATCCTAAATTGTGAGATGTGTGCTTCAAACGATACAGCATTACAAAGATGATTAAGAAAAGCCTAATTTGGCTTGGATGTCCACTTTATTTTTTATCCTCCTACTTCTTTTTCTGTGAATTGCGTGTTGAGCCATTGATACAGTAATTAATAGAGTTCTATTCTCAAGACTCAATTAGGCGCTTTATTGTAATCATTGATTAGCAGAAAGCAAAGAGCTAAGGAGTCCCTGAGTCAGAAAGCCACAGGGCGAGCAACAAAAAGCCATGAGACACTAGAAACCTGAAACTTCCCAGACGACAAAGATCCTCCTTCCAGCGGAGCCTCTGCTGTCCCAGAAGAACCATTTTAAATCCGTGGCCCTCTTTCTTCTGTCAGGTGAGTTGGTGTTGAAGGATGCATGAAGAGGGGCCCAGTTAAACAGTCAACATTTCATATCGAGGTCCTAGAAAATGTGCTTTTCTGAGTCACGTGGGGTTCTAGGACTAACCTATAAATAACTCCTGACTCACAGAAAACCAGAAAAAGATAGTATTCAGAGAAAATATTTAATCTGAATCTAAAGCAGAACCATAAGGGGTTCCCATGGGACATAAAAAAGAATGGTTAAAACAGGAATCTTGAGTCTTTGTTGGAAGGGGCTATGGACGTGGGCTCCCCACTGCTGTACTAACAACTCCGTGAGGAAGGAACATGCATGTAACCCCTGCGAGGGTTTAGCTGAGCCCCCCTTTTGACACGGGGAAAGTCCTCCTGAAGACAAACTTAGGAATAAACTCCCTGGGATATCTTTAAGAATGTTCTTCATTCAACATTAGAACCATTACACAGCAGACGATTCTTGCAGACCCAGAGAATGTCCGTTTTATCTGGGAACAGCTCATAACCTGTAGGAACCCAGGTAAACTGGAAGAACACCAGGTTTTATAGGATGACTGCCAAATGCCCATACAAGCAGGTCTCCACGTAGGGCACTTCACGTTCCTGTACAGGGACCGCGACTAAAGTGATGAACTTCCAGAAAAGTGTCCTGTAAAACGTCAGCTCCCTTTCCCAAGACTAATTTCCATAGAAATATTCAAATCCTACACTTAAATGTAGGTCATATGCCTGGAAACCTTGCAACTTTTTCCCATTATGCAACAGGAAACTCCTACAAACATAATGTGCCAACACGGGGATATATCTCATCCTTACAGAAGGCTGGTCTTCCATTGGTAGTTTCGTTGTGAGGCTCATCGTGTCTTGCAACTGGAATTTGAGTACATAAAGGACTACGAGGGGGCTTCTGGAGTCAGTCTGAAAAGGCTAATGACCACAGGGAAGGCAGACAGGGAGTCAGGATGGGAGGGGTTGGCTGTTTCCCAAAAGAGTGCCATATCTCCAAAGCCAGAATATCTGGCTGTGTGTTGCTGTATTTATTTCTACGGTTAGACCAGAGCCTTTGACAAAGTCTAGTTTAAGTGTTCTACTTTTATATCAGTTGTGCTATAGAGAATTAAGGGGTGGTCACAGGGGAGTCACAACCCTGAGTGGCCAGTGCTACCCCTGAAAAAGTGCTGAGAGGGAGGAGAATTTTTAGGGGTTTTAAAGTCAGGACCAGAATGTTGCTTCAAGTTGCCACCCTTGGAGAAGGGGTAAAAATCGCTTCCCTGATGCCGTTTTGGGTTTGAGTTTTATTAAGAAATTGGTAGGTTTTCCCATTTGTGCGGAAAAATAAAGCTAGATATTGTGTTGCATTTCCATAAATGAATTCCCTGCAATGCACTACCAGATGTGCACTAATAATATATGAAAGGTCACTGTGGCGCATCTCGGGGTGAGGCTGGGGTCTAGAAAGAGGTTTTCACTTCTCACTTTATGTCCGTTTTTCCAGGTTGCGGTGTTGTGGACTATTTGTTCCAATATTTATGATTTTCTTTTTGATTGCACAATACTTGGTGTTTCACTATTCTTCAAGCAAATAACAAGAAGGCTATCATGCAAATTTAAGAATTCATATGGCAGCTAATCTTACCTTAACCACAGTGTCCTTATTTATACCTCCGTTATGCTCCGTGAACAGATAAATCAATTCCTTTGGACTCCCAATCTGTAGATGTAGCCATGAACTGGTCAAGGGGGTTAGGTTAACAAGAATGACCCTCTGACCCGGTCCTTCGCCTAAAAGTTTGTGTGCTATTGAGAGAGAGCTGTGTGAGCATCCTTTTCAAATGCACTGGGATCACAGAATGCTGAATCTGCTGGGTTGGGCTGGGAAGAATGATATCGAACGTCCACGTAGTCTCACCCGCTAGGGAATGAAAGTCTGTTTTCCATGAAGCCCCGAGGGAGGTAAGTGTCCTGGTGAGCGAACTGTCCCAAACGGTCCTGGGAAACCGACACCAGGAGAAAAGTTCTAGAAAATTCCTTGAGGGAGGATTCACATGAGCACAGAAAGTTACGAAGATTTCAGAAAGTTGTGAGGATTTTAGAAAGTCAGACTTGAATTGTCCCAGGGTTTGACAAGGATTCGGAGGACTTTTGATCACTCATGTGCCTTTGTCACCGAATTACACGCACTATGTGACTGGCTTATTTTTTCAGTTTGTTGTTGAACAGGCAGCAGTAGGCAATTCATCTTCATCATAGTTATTATGGGTGTTCCCATTTTCCTTCCACTTCTAAGACGTAAGCAAATGCCAGCTCTGTCACCACGTTTCCACGGCTGAGGGTGGGCTCCCCAGGCAGCCAGTCTCCTGCACGCAATGATCAAGGGCTTTCTCTTCAAGTGGATGTGCAGGACCCAGCGTCTGGAAGGCACAAGAAGGTGGCTCTTCATGAAGCTTCTGCTTATCTCTTCCAGGCGAAGACCTCTGCTCAGCAGCCTCAGATGGTGTTCACAGTCCGCCACACCACCGTCACCTTCCAGACGGAAGGGGACACGTGGAGGGAGCAGAAAGAGCAGAAGGCCGCCCTGATGGTGGGCATCCTCATTGGGGTGTTTGCGCTCTGCTGGATCCCTTTCTTCACCACGGAGCTCATCAGCCCCCTGTGTTCCTGCGACATCCCCACCATCTGGAAGAGCATCTTCCTTTGGCTTGGCTACTCCAACTCCTTCTTTAACCCCCTGATCTATACAGCTTTCAACAAAAACTACAACAGCGCCTTCAAGAACTTCTTTTCTAAGCAACACTGAGCACGAGGCCTGGGGATAGGAAGGAGCTGTCCTGTAACTCAATCAAATTTCCAATTCTACCTACTTGCCCATAAATACCCAGCACCACACGGAAGAGGCAAGTCCTCGGAGTTCTCCGGGGTCGTCTTCAGAACTAGCCCTCCCTTCCATGCTCCAAGGCAGGAATGTGGGTCTTCCCAGACAGTTTTGGTGACCTTATTGATCTAACTTACCTGTTCTTGCTCCCCCTGCACCTACCAGCCATGGGCTTTGCCCACAAAGTGCCCTTTCCTCCCCCAAATCCACTCCAGCATGGTCATCGTCCTTGCCCCAGAGAAGTCAGACATAGCAGATGAGAGGGAGGAAATAAAGCAACATGGACAGATAGAGAATGGGTGGAAGATGATGAATTAGAAGTCATACTGCGATATCGAGGGGTAGGAAACCATAATTCCAAGTTTTGTGGAATAGTCCTTATTTCAGACATTCCATTCTGTGGTCCTGGTAAATATACCCTAGTACTTTTTGTGTATGTCCCAGTGTTTGGCCATAAAATATTGTCTCTGAACCTATTAAAGCACATGGCCACAGCTGTAAGACCAGTGAATACTGGCTTTAAGGCTTTGTTTGTGGCAACCACACGTGTGTGTGTGCGTGCGCGCGCGCGCACACACACACACACACACACACACACAGAACTCTGGAGGAGGTGAATGTTCCAAAGGCCAGTTTATTCTAAAATCCAACCCATCAAGTTGGAACAGGAGCTAAAAGTCAAACCAAATATCTCCCACCATTCTGAGGCAACTGTGCACAAACCATAGAAAAATAGACTAGTTTTGTAGACTCTGTCAAACTTGCTTATTTTCTATGGAGTTTCTTTGTATAGAATTTATTCAAATGTTGCAGGACAAAGACCTTTATCCTTGGATCATGAGGTTAGAGGAAAACAGGTGTCATGAAGCTGGCGGCTTCTTTTAGTCTCATAACCGAGGACTGTGAAGGTATATTTACCGAACACGTACACTTTAAAAGGACAGTTGGTTAATTTGCTATTTTTTACTGATGTGTGAATGCCCATTTTGAGGCCAACACTACTAGTAACTAATGAGAAAAGCAGAAATATGGTAAAATGTGGCCTCGGTCCTCTGCAGGTTGACACCTCTATATAAGTGAGTCAAGGCATTTAAGTGATGGTGTGGTGTTTGTATGATCATATAAAACCTAGGCCATTATACAAAACTTTAAAAAGATCTTGGGCAATAAAAGTGCCTGTGGTCCACTATGAACCTGGTTCTTTCAATGCATGAATTCAAAAACTATATCTCATAATAATCTTTGATTATTATCATAAATATATATGTATTCTTTTGTATATAATAAATTATATCAAGAATAGGAAATCTGTGTGAATTTGCAGTCTTGGCTGGAAGTTTAGTCTTGCGTTTACTGCCAAGATTCTTTACTCAAAGAATGTGAGCAGACGAGGAAATGTTACACAGCTTCGGTGGGTCATGGCTGATGATGCTAAGTGCAGACCTCTTATCTATGCATTGAAGCAAGTTCATGGAAGAATTTGCTTGGAAACATTCTTAGGTTTTTCTGCCTTCTGTTTTTATAACTTGAAGGGCCAAACCTACAAATATTTTCATTTCTTTTTGGTTTTTTTTTTTTTTGAGAGAGAGAGAGAGAGAGAGAGAGGGAGAGGAAGGAGCAGAGGAGAGAGAGAATCCCAAGCAGGTTCCATGCTGTCAGCACAGAGCCTGGTGTGGGGCTGAAACCCATGAACTGTGAGCTCTTGACCTGAGCTGAAACCAAGAGTCAGATGCTTAAGTGACCGAGCCACCCAGGCACCCAACCCACAGATATTTTACAATACGGATTGTTCACTTCAGTTACCTTCCCCACTATTACTTGGAATCAGAGAGACCACCAACTACTATTAGATTCTAGTGTCATAATAAAGGACGAGCTTCTAAAATTTCATCAATACCTCGTAGCAGAGAAGGCTACGCTCAGACAAGGGGAGCCCAGAGATGGGACATCACAACCAAGGGAAGGGGAGCCTGGGTGGCTCAGTCAGTTGAGCGTCCGACTTCGGCTCAGGTCATGATCTCACAGTTGATGAGTTCGAGCCCCGTGTCAGACTCTGCACTGACCGCTCATAGCCCGGAACCTGCTTCAGATTCCGTGTCTCCCTCTCTCCCCCTGCCCCTCCCCCACTCGTGCTCAGTCTCTCTCTCTCTCTCTCTCTCTCTCTCTCTCAAATAAACATTAAATAAATAAATAAAAGAACCACAGGTAAACTTTTCAGTCAATTCTATCTGAAAGAGCCCGCGAATGTCATTGCAATCCATTATTTCAATGTTTGGCTTTCTGTTTTAAAAAACAAGGGTTCCTTTCCTTGAAACTTTTAGGAAGATCTGCCACATTTGTCTGGTGGCTTCAAAAACTCCTTGACTTCCCCAGGATTCCGTATCCCTTGTTGGAGAAACACATCATTATTTTCATTTCAGTCTCCTACTGAGGCTATTCATATTTCTGTCAGATGAACAGGTCCGGTGGCTGTTGTCATTCGATACGTACTTAACGCCTCCTGGATGGCACTTTATACGTCGTGCGACACGCTCTGCATGCGCCAGAGAGACACTGTCCCCACCGTGGAAGAAGTGGCACCTCATGAGTTATTCTGCTTCTATTTCAATTCCAAAAGTTGTCCGTGACTAGGTTGGAGATGCTGGAAAATGCAAATGGTGATTGAGCCAGGGTGTCTAGGGTGCATTTCGTCACCTGTGACCCCGCCACGGCCCGCGGTCAGCGGTCCAGGGCTGGCTGGCCGTGCTCGTCCGTGCTTCTGTCTGTCAGCGGGGCTGGTGTGCTCGCCTTCCCGAGCAGCCCCCGAGTGATGTGGGGAGCCCTCTCTGCCGAGGGTGCCACGGTCCTGGAGGACCACGTCCATCGTGGGTAGCCCGTGTCTGGCTGCCACGGGGTCACCCAGCCGCACAACAGCTCTCTGTTTTGTCTTCCCCTTTGCATTCAGAGCAGCTCACACTTACTCATACCATGTGCCCAGAGATGTCGTCTCTGGACATCCTGGTGTTTCTGTTCACAGAAACGATGAGGGTCCTGGCTCCTGACCCAGCTGGGCAAACTCTGAGGGTGGTGGCATTTGATGTGACCGTGTCTCCAGGCTCTGCCCTCCAACTTCTCTCCAGTCGGGTCTGCTGGAGCTGAACTTGGGGGTGTCGTGGGCTGGGCCGTGTGCCCCCAGAGTTCATAGGTGAAGCCCTAACCCCCCGGCCCTCAGGATGTGGCTGTACGTGGAGGTGATTAAGGTGAAGTGAGGTCAGGAGGGTGGCCCTGGTCCAGTGTGACTGGTGTCCCTATAAGAAGGGGAGGTCAGGACACACACACAGGGGGACGACCCCATGAGGACCTGGGGAGGAGATGGCATCCACGTGCCAGGGAAAGAGGCCTCAGGAGGGACCAACCTACCCACACCGTGATCTCCGACTCCCAGCCTCCAAAACCGTGAGAAAATGAATGTATTTGTTTAAACTGCCCAGCCCGTGGTCCTTTGCTAAGGCAGCCCAAACACACTAACACAGGATAGGATTCGGGTTAGAGTTATCGAACCAAACCTCCAGTTTGGCATCGGACAGGCAACTGCCTGACCAGGCACCTTAAGGGGGACAGAGGTCCGGGTCCAGATTGGAGAAGGTGGGCTGGAGAGAGTGGGTACAGAGGCCACCTCTCACCTTCCTGCTCCTCAAGGCAGGTGGGGTCCCCTGGGCACTGAGCCGTTCCCCAGCGGGTCACAGGGATCACGATGGACCGCAGTCGGCGTTCAAAACTACGCCCGTTGTGACTCTAGCATCAGCAGGAAACCTTGCCACTAATAAATACATTCTTCATTACACTGATGTCTCCAAACACAGTGTGTTAGAATCTTTGAGACAATGTAAGTTTTGTCTCATGGACTTAATTCCCCCCCCTACATTTTAGAATCAATCTAATGTAATCTAATGTTAATCAATCTAATCAATCTAATGTTAAGGTCAAAAGGGGAAGGATCTCGGGAAAGACCACGTGAGGTTTCACAAGTGTGGCTGGAGACAAGGGCCTGGCGGTGAGCTCAGAGCCACATTTGAGAACAAAACTGCCCGGCTCTTCTGTCCATTTAATTGTGGTTTTAAATGAGACCAGTGGGTGAGTGGGGCAATGGTTCTTAGCGTCCCCCAAAATATGGTTGAGGGGCGCCTGGGTGACTCAGTCGGTTAAGCGTCCGACTTCGGCTCAGGTCATGATCTCATAGTTCGTGAGTTCGAGCCCCGCGTCGGGCTCTGTGCTGACAGCTCGGAGCCTGGAGCCTGCTTCGGATTCTGTGTCTCCCCCCCACCCCCGCCCCCTCCCCCTCCCCTGCTCGTGCTCTGTCTCTCTCAAAAATAAACATTAAAAAAATTTTTTTTAATATGGTAGACAGCAAAGTTTGGAAATGACCCTGTGTGTGTGTGTGTGTGTGCACGTGCACACGTGCTCATGCGATTTACAGAGAATGTACAAGGCTATAAAATGTAACAGCCAGCCAGGGGGCCCTAGGCTCTGGGAGCTTAAAACCAGCCAGCAGCAGGACACACAGTAGGTCTACGTATAGCAGAGTACCTGCCACCCTGGTTGCTGACTCTGGCTCTCTCTTCGTCTGGAGGTGTGGCTTCTCCTCTGCTCGGCTGTTTATCTCTTCACCCACCAGTGCCACACTTTTTACCCGTCGAGGCCCAGATTTTGTTACGCCCTCCGGTAGGTATCATATTATTGTTCACAGAGCCCTCTGCTGTCACGGTTTTCCCAGTTTTGTTAAATACTATCTTCCCATCGGACTCTACGTCAGCGTGCCTAGTTCCAGGCAAAACGTGGTTGGCATTTTTTATTAATGTTGCGTTAGGTAAATGGCTCCATGCCTAACCTGGAAGGCCTTAGGGAAGACAGCCGTCTAGGATGCTGAGTCATCCTATCCGAGAGCGAGGGATATCCTTATTCGTGTGTAACACATTCCTTCCTTCCTACTCCTTAACCAGCCCGCCTTGTCTCAGCGTGCTGCGAGGTCAGGGCCCTGGAACCGTCCGTGAGGCCATTCGCGTCTTGTAGCCTCAGGACAGATTTCTGGCCACAGACACACCCAACTGTGGTGAGCCCACCCTGCGGTTTGAAACAAAGGCCTCAAGACATAATCATGCGAGGAGAGTCCACCAGACAGCGTTTCCGGTTTCCTCCATTGGATGGAAGGCCGTGGGATGCCCAATTACGTTACGACAGATCACGCGCACTGCTCACTTTCCTCTTGCCGCGGTAACAAATACTACAGAGTTGGTGGTTTAAAACCACAGGAACTGATCATCTCATAGTTCTGGAGGTCGGAAGTCCAACATGGCCTCACCGGATTCAAATCACGGCCTCCGCAGGGCTGTTTTCTTTCTGGATGTGCGAGGCAGGCGAGCATCCGTGCCCTGGACTCATTAGCTTTCAGAGACACCTTTCCTTGGCTCGTTGCCTTGCCTCCGGCTGCCAAGCCAGCGACGTCACAGCCCTCCTGCCTTCTTCCATCGTCACACGTCCCTCGGACTCACTGCTGCCTCCCTCCTCCGCTTGTAAGGATCCCTTGATTACATTGGGCCCAAAGAGATAATCCAGCAAACCTGCCCAGGACGGGCAGCTGACTCCTGAGGCCACTTCCAAGAAGTGCTTTAAAGTTCCAAAGCCACACAATCGTCCAAGCCGCTGGAATGTGGGATCTAATGTGTGGCTTAATGGGCAGATAGGCCAGACTGAACTCACTTAGAAATCAGCAGGGTAGGGGCGCCTGGGGGGCTCAGTCGGTGAAGCGGCCGACTTCCGCTCAGGTCACGATCTCACAGTTTGTGAGTTCGAGCCCCGCATTGGGCTCCGTGCGCTGACAACGTGGAGCCTGCTTGGGGTTTTCTTTCCCTCCTGTCTCTCTCCCCCTCCCCCATTTGCACTCTCTCTCAAAATAAACTTAAAAAAAGAAATCCGCAGGCTAATTCCTGATGAGGAAACACTAGCTGTGGTATTTCCCAACAATTGTGGGTGAGGGCTCCGTGCCCAAATCACCCAAAATGTGGCACCGTGCCAGTGGTTATGCAAATCAACCATCCCTCCACCTTGATGGCGCCCTGGATGCCGGGCCTGCGGTTTTCCATCAGGGAGCAAGGAGCCTTCACTCGTCGTAGCCCCCAGCGTGCAGAACACCAGTGGCCCAGGCGAGTGGCTTGAAAATTGAGTTGGCAATAGGACCCTTTCACCGAGGGCGCCCACTCCCCAGAGGACTCTTACTGGAGGACACTAGAGACTGCCGGGGCCGGTGGCCCTCCCGGTCCTCCCCTTCCCGGGTAGCAAGACCCTGGGAGGCATCCTGGTTCTGTTCTTGCCTCACGGACACAGGGTTGGTTCTCTGCTCCCTGCGGCCAAAATCCCAACGGGGACTTTTCCGAGATGATGACGGGCTGAGAGTCGCGTGTCTCCTCTGTTCATATCCACAGTGAAGCAGCTTCCTGACATCAGTGCCTTGGGAAGGGAACCGCTCATCCGAACTGGTATTTCTCCCTGGTGTAAACCGACTGCTTTAGAAAATGATGAACGTATTTCATTCACCACCTCCCATCCTAGCTCTGCCTCTATGCTCTAATTGACGTGTTCAGTTCGCAACGAAATCGTTATTTCCCTCTTTGGCCCTAGGAAGGCTTTGAGGCAGCTTATGAGAGAACCAGACAATCAGGTTATTGTAATAAAAGCTGTGGGCGCTTCGGAAGCCTTGTCGGAACGTCTAGGAGGAACGATCGCTTTTCTAAAAGGAGAAAGGGCGCCTACCGTCACAGCTGCCTTTCTCTACAAACCCCGGGAAGCCCATCCCCACGCCGCAGAGTACAAAGGGGATAAAGCTGGAGGGCATAAGAGCAGACCCCGAAAGCAGTCCAGTCCCTCTGACCGCACCTCCGTGGGGACCGTGGCCTTGCCGTGGCTGGTCCGGCAGAAGTGCCACTCTCAGACCGTGGCCGACACGGGTGGGATAGACTCCACGAGATTCGCACTGGCTTTAAGGGACCACAGTTGTGTGTTTCTCCCGACTGTGGGACACCCGTCTTCTATCCTGGCACAGGTACCACGAGCCAACCTCCTGGAGCTTCTCCTGTGTTCCAGGTGCCAGAGCAACAATCACTATGAGAATGATCTGGGGTCACCGACATACTTTTTTAAAGAATACGTTCATGTGCCTTATGCCCACGCCTTGCCAGACACACAGACTTCTCCCCAGTCACCAAAGGTATCCGTCTGCCGGGATTGGAGGCTAAGATGGTCAGGAGAAGGATAGATTGATCCCCTCAGCTTTGAATAGCAGTTTTGAAAAGACAATGAGAAGAAAGGATTTTCTACATTCCTCGAACTCCTCTCTTTGAGTATTATAATTGGAAACAGAACCCATAGTGTGTGTGTGTGTGTGTGTGTGTGTGTGCCCTCGCATAAGGAGGGAGAGAGAGAGAAAGATTTTAAGGAATTGGTTCTTGTGAAGTCTGCGATCTGTAGAGTAGGGCCTATGGGCTGGGAATTCAGGGAGGAGTGAATGTTGCAGCCAGAGTCAAAGGACATCTGCTGGCAGAACTCCTCCTTCCGTGGGGGAGGTCAGTCTTTGGTGAAAGCCGCCAACGTACCGGACGAGACCCACCCGCATCGTGGAGGTCGGTCTGCTTTGCTCCAAGCCTACCGATTCACATGGTAATTGAAATTTTAAGATGCCTTCATTCCTAGAGTAACGTTTGACTAATATCTGGGCACCACAGCCCAGCTGACCCGTGAAAGTCACCGTTACAGAGGTGAACTCTCCTGTGTCTGGCCGCTAAGCAGTGAGACTTGGTGCCCTATGGCAGAGAAGGTGCACGTACCTGCTTTCTTTTCCACGATGGCCTCAACGATACAGTCAGTGCCTGCAGCACAGTAAGCTCTCAAATATCTTTTGAGTGAAAATAGAAAGGCTTAAACCCTGCTTTTCCGCCTGGAGAATGGAGAAAAATGGACCCAGGGGCGGAGCGATGAGGTCAGGCACGTGGTCCCTGTCCTCCAGCCTCTGTGGGATGCTCTAGAAATATTCGGCTGACATGGAAAAGACCAAGAGCAGCCGTGTCGTGGCGTCTTTGCTCTGCCGCCCTTCGGACTGGCTCAGAGTGACAGACGATGACCTAGATGGCCGTCCAGGGGACATCCTGCAGTGTTGTGTTTTGAAGTGACACACAGGTGCTGATGACGAACAGAGGCCGCAGGTGGGCACCAGACCCCGAGACATAAATGACTCAGGGCCAGGCCTCGGCACACGGTCTGGAGAGGAGAGAGGGGGCCAGTCCCAGTTTGGGCGGTGGTCCAGTAAGAAAGTCAGACTGGCCGTTCTACCGCAGACAGATGTGGATCCAGGGGATGCCTCCTGGGTCAGGAGCCCGGCTTGCACTGAATTTGTCTTCTCCAGGAGAAGGGGAGGCAATGGGGACTCATCTAACGAGCCCTCGTCTTTGAAATGACTACGTGATGCATCCATGGTAGAGACAGACATTCCTCCCCATTTCTCTTTCTAAACAAGATGTCCAGGGGCCCAGTCGGTTAAACATCTGACTTTGGCTCAGGACATGATCTCAGGGTACACGAGTTCGAGCCCCGCGTCCAGCTCTGCGCTGACAGCTCAGAGCCTGGAGCCTGCTTCGGATTCTGTGTCTCCTTCTCTCTCTGCCCCTCCCCCACTCATGCTCTGTCTCTGTGTCTCTCTCTCAAAAATAAATTTTTCTTTTTTTTAATTTTTTTTTTCAACATTTATTTTTGGGACAGAGAGAGACAGAGCATGAACGGGGGAGGGGCAGAGAGAGAGGGAGACACAGAATCGGAAACAGGCTCCAGGCTCTGAGCCATCAGCCCAGAGCCCGACGCGGGGCTCGAACTCCCGGACCGCGAGATCGTGACCTGGCTGAAGTCGGACGCTTCACCGACTGCGCCACCCAGGCGCCCCTCAAAAATAAATTTTAAAAAACATTAAAAAATTAAATAAAAAAAGGTTAAACAAGATGTCCAAATAATGGTATTAACCCAGGTCCCCTGTCTTGCTGCCTATAAATCTGTTTCCCTGGTCACTTTTGAGTGAACAAAACTTAGAACAAGAGTGAGTTTTGACTGACTGTCCCCTACAAAAATCAGGTGTTGGCAAACTTCTGTAAAAATTCAGATAGTAAATTTTTAGGCTTTGCAGATCATACAGCTTCTGTCACCGCTATTAATTGGGCCATGATGGCATGGCCACAGCTGTAGAGGTTACAAAAATCAGCACACGGGGCTTTGTTCCAATAAAACTTTATTTGTGGACACTGAAATTTGGATTTCATGTAATTTTCACAGGTAGTGTGAACGTATTGCATTGTGAAGTATTATTCTTTTGAATTTTTTCCATTCTCTTAAAAATGTAAAATCCACCCTTTGCTAGTGTGTCACACAAAAATAAGTGGCAGATTTAGCATGCAAATTATCTGAACCCTGATCTAATTTTTAAAATCTTTAAACTTCTTACTTCCTGAAGAATGGTCTTTTTTTTTTAAATTTTTTTAAATGTTTTTATTTATTTTTGAGACAGAGACAGAGCATGAGCAGGGGAGGGGAAGAAGGAGAGGGAGACACAGAATCCGAAGCAGGCTCCAGGCTCCGAGCTGTCGGCACAGAGCCCGACGCAGGGCTCGAACTCCCAGACCGCGAGATCATGACCTGAGCTGAAGTTGGACACTTAACCGACTGAGCCACCCAGGCGCCCCAAGAATGGTCTTCTTGAACTGTAGTTTGAGGTTTGTGGCAAACTGAAGTTTGTGGCAAACTTTTAATAAAGGTTTACATTCTTTAACTTCCTTGCAGTGTTATTCGACTGTTCCCTTCCTGTGCGTTGCCCTTGAAGTCTGACACAAACCTAACACCCTGCGCTCTGTAAGTGACCTGACCTCTTCGCCAGGAGGCCTCTGGGCCTTTTTCCTTCTCTGCCATGCATTTTACGGGTTTCCATCTCAGAGTGGACATACCCATTTTCCCCAGGGACCTTTCAATATGTGGGTTCGGTCCATTTTTTATTTCAGGAAAACAATTGAATTAAATTCCAAATAGTCTGTTCCGTTGTTTTATGTTTCTAGTGGCTGCATTGATTTGCATGTTGAACCTTCTTTGTTAGTTTCGCGAATGTCTCTGATCATTTTTATTTTCTTCTTCCCCTTGGCCCTTTATGTTCCTCCTTGTGCTTCTGGTGATATCTTCATTGTTTAGTTTTGTAATTTTATTGTCGTTTTTGAGTTGACTTTATCTTTTTCTCCTCTTTCTTTCCTGAGTTTGATGAGTCCCCACTTTATGCCTTAATATGTCTCTATTTCTCTGAGTTTCTGAGTTTCAGTTTGGATTCATGGTTATCCTTTTTTTTTAATGTTTTTATTTATTTTTGAGAGAGGGAGAGAGAGAGAGAGAGAGAGAGAGAGAGAGAGAGAGAGCGTGAGCCAGCAGGGGAGGGGCAGTGAAAGGGAGGAGGCACAGAATCCAAAGCAGGCTCCGGGCTCCGAGCTATCAGCACAGAGCCCAAAGCGGGGCTTGAACTCATGGACCACGAGATCATGACCTGAGCGGAAGTTGGACGCTTAACTGACTGAGCCACCCAGGCGCCTTGATTCATGGCAATCTTATTTTCTCATCTAATTATATATAGTTTACATTAGATTGTCATGGTTTTCATCTGCCTTCGTTAAGCATCTTACCTGAGACAATTATCTGAATAGAAAACTGAGCCCACTACACAAGTAGGCAGCTCAAAAGAGTTTATATATATATATATATATATATATATATATATATATATATATATCACCAATAATAACCATACTATTAAAACAATATTGCATCTTTTCATTAAGAGAAGAATCTGCTGGTTTAAAAAATAACACGATGGCCAAAACGAACGATACCCAGTGCTGGAATGGTTATGAGTCCCCTCATTCCCAGCTGGTGGGAGTGAAAATGGCCCCAGTGTTTTTGAAGTTCATTCTTCTCTATTTAACAGAAACCTTGACCATGGGCATAACAGGAAAAGTTCTGCTTGCTCTTCCCGTCCCCCATTAGGGATGGGCCCCCAGAAGCTCAGGAAAGCAGCTTTCCATTCAGGGAAGACATTTTTGAGAAGCTGACAGTTGTTACGTCCTTTGATCTTCACGGCCCGGAATTACTGAAGTGTTTAAGAAGTTACTTTTGGAGTTCCTTGATTCTCACCGTGTTATGTTTGCTTCAGGCTGAGGGCTGGGAGAGGGGGGAGCGGCCGCGGGAGGAGCGCTGTGGGAGACTCCTGTGTTATGAAGATAAGATCAAACCCCCGAAAGATGAAAACGAGCCAAGGTCAGTCTCTTCAGAAGTCCTGAGTCTGAAGGTCAGGACCAGTGGGCTGTGAAGCAATGATATGATCCAATTCTTAAGGGAATTACTCTGGAGGAAAGTAAGACCTTCAAGAAAACATCGGTGAGCCCAGCCTGGAGTTGGTGGGGCTGGGGGAGGCACGGGAGGCCAGTGGATGGACAGACAGATGGACAGGCTGCTGGTGGACGAAGGGGAGCAGGATGGTGGGGAAGCCAGCAACACCCGTGTTCAGAGGCTTTGCTTGGGCGTACGTGACCTTGTCGCTGGGCACTCTGACTCTCTTTGCTGTAAGTCCTTGAGAAAACAATCTGGATGTCTGTCAACTTTAGGAAAACTCCAAGCTTCTTTTACCAAGACATCAAAACCCCAAGTTTCTCGAACTTCATGAGCTAGGCTCCAAAGCTCTCAGCTTGCCATTAAAAAAATTTCACTGCAGAGGCTCTGTGTTCCCTGTAGGGTGATTCTGGGATGGATTTCCCCGTGTGCCCTTGAGAGGACACCGAGGCCACACGGGCTGGCCTGGGCAGTGCTGTCCTGCAGTCCACTGTTACTGCTTCTGTCCCTGTGTCTTAACAGCAGAGAGAAAACAAACTTTAGGTAGGTGATCACAGACATCGTCGCCTGTGATCCCACATCCATGGGGCAGCGCAAGGAGAAGGAGAAGTGGTTGGACACACCGTCCTACCAGGACAGACACAGGGAGAGAAACACCAGTCAGGGGACGCAGCAGCAGGGCACTCCTGACAGCTGTTGCATCCACACGACTCCGGAAACAGAATGCTACGGGCACCAGTGACAGTCACAAGAAAGGTTATCGCAATGAGAGGCAAGGCAAACCGATCGATCGGGACGACACTCTTGACCAGAGTGCGGTCTCGAACAGCCGGGGTACAGTTTTCATAGCCGACCACATCGTCTTATTATCACCTGGGAACAGAACAAAGAATAGTTCCCAGGTGGAAACAGTTCAAGCAGGCCCTTGCCCCAATCCAATCAAGCGCTAATCCATCCCTCGATTGATAGGCTAAGGCTGTTATCTCTTAACAAAGCTGGTATTTCTTAAGGCTACAGGTTAGCCCTACCCTTACACTTCCCCCTTTTCTTGTCCGTGAATCAATCCCTTGATTCATCATTAGGAACTAAGGGGACATAGTTGGACTAATCAATTGATTAGGTACTAACGAATTGATAATGCATGGGCCGATAGTTAACCCGAGAAGTAACAATAGTAGTAGCCCAGCTATGGTGGTGAGCAGCGATGGGAGCCAGGGGGACCAAGAGGGAGACCAATTATTGCTGGCCTCCCTGGCACGTTCCCTGGCTCTAAGCTTGTTCCTTACTAAGCTGGGAGTGTCTCAAATTGCTCCGGAATTGTTGGCATGAAACACCATGCACCAACCCTGCCCTTGGAGGTCCCCTAGGGTTAAAATTGGTCACGAACCCCCAGGACACAATGACATCATACGTTTGGAGGCCCCTAGTGTGCCCAGTATCTCCGAATGAGGAGGAAATAGATGAGCTGGTGTTGGGTTACATTTTCCTTGGGCCTCACATTGGGGGTTTGGGGTTCCAAGGAGAGCAATTAGGGGGTCAAGGTCCCATCTTGTTAACCAGGGGGCTAGTGTCTCACAAGCCCATTTGGCACAGTATTGACCCTCTCCTTCACATTCGTTTTTTTTCTATCTGCATCTTAGCCAAATTTCACTCTAGTGCCCTATTTCCACATCCGTAATTGTTCTCCCCAATGTTCCCGAGAGCTCTTGCCCAGGTGTGCAACCCCCATTCTTCTCCTACCAGGTCACACAGGTCGAACAAGAAACAAGGCATAGTATGAGAGGCGTTAGATGCTACCACCTGCCCTGTGACGGTGTCTCAGTTCCCATCGGTATGGCCGAAAAGACAAGGGGTGCAGTTCCTCACAGTCTCCCAAGATGATACAAACCCAGACAATTATTATGCCCGCATCAGTCTTATCTTTAAAAGGATCCTCTGGGCGCCTTTCGACCTTCCATCGCTGTTCGTCCTCTGGTCCGGTGTCAGTCCTGGGTGTTTCCGCCTCCGCGCGGTTTTTCTTAACCTGAGAGTGATGAAGCCAGGTTCAGACACCGTCTATCTTCACGACCGTTGGTGTAGTCAGGATCATGGTGTGCGGTCCTTTCCAGCGCGGCTCCAGGGTTTTAGGCTCGTGCCTCTTGACCCAAACTAAGTCTCCTGGTTGAAAGGGGTGGGGAAGAACAGGAGGATGGGCGAAGGCTTCTTTCAAGGCCTTAGTTATTTCCTTTTGTACAAGATGCAGGGCCATGAGTGAAGCCAACAAGTGGTCCTGTCTAGCTGTTCCTTTATGTTGTCCCCTAGCCTCGGAAAGATAGGTGGAGGTCTGCCAAATCGAATTTCATAAGGGGACAATCCCTTGATAAACGGAGTACAACGCGCTCGCAAGAGGGCAAAAGGCAGAACATCAACCCAATTTTCGCCAGTCGAGGGACAATTTGGTTAAGGTCTCCTTTGCAGTCCGATTCATCCTTTCTACTTGACCTGAGCTCTGGGGTCTATATGCGCAATGTAATTTCCAATCTATTCCCGATGCTCTGGCTAGACCCTGGGACACCTGCGCCGTGAAGGTCGGGCCATTGTCCGATCCTATGCTCAGAGGCAGCCCGAATCTAGGAATTAGTTCATTTAATAATTTTTTAACTGTCCCCTGAGCCATTTCTGATTTAGTGGGGAACGCCTCAACCCACCCGGAGAAGGTGTCCACAAAAACGAGCAGATATTTGTATCTGTATTTCCCTGGTTTAATGTCAGTAAAATCTACTTCCCAAAACCAGCCTGGCTCAGTTCCTCTATCTCTTTTAGCTTCTGAAAGCTTATTTGCACCCTGATTTACTTGGGCGCAACTTACACATCTTTCAACCGTCTCCTCAATCTCTTTTCCCAGCCCTTGCGCCCTGAACTGTTTCCGCACCAATTCCGCCATCTTTGTTTTTCCCAGATGAGACCCTTGGTGGAGCAGACGCACCAAGCGTCGCCCAAGTGCCGCGGGTAAGAGTATCTTACCTTCGGGATCCTGAAACCGCTTTCGTCCCGGTATCCTACTTCCTCCTTTTCTTGAAATCCACTCCAAATCTTTAGGAGTGTAATTGGGCTCTGGGCAGAAGCAGGGGGTCTATCAAGATCGGTAAGGCCAAAGCACTTTTAATTTCAGTTAGGGCAGCTTCCTGGGCTGCCGGGTGAGCCAGGCGGTTTCCGACTGCCTCTAGGGAGTGGCCTTTTTGATGTCCTGGGCAGTGAATGATGGCGAGTCTCTCAGGTTCCCAGATGGCTGTTAGAAGGTCTAGAATTTTGGCTTTTTGAGGTCCTTGCCCTCTGCCGTGAGGAGGCCGCCCTCTTGATAGATGGACCCGTGCACATGTGGAGTTGCAAAGGCATAGCGGCTGTCCGTATAAATATTAACTGACTGGTTTTTACCGAGTTTCAGGGCTTTAGTTAGCACGATGAGCTCTGCGTGCTGGGCTGAGGTTCCCGGGGACAGGGTCTTTTGCCATAGAACCTCGCGGTCTGTCGTAACCGCGGCACCGGCATGCCTTTGCCCTTGAAACACAAAACTACAGCTGTCTGAAAACATGTTGAGATCAGGATCCTGTAGGGGGATGTCCGTGAGATTGGAGCAGAGGGACGAAACTGTCGCTAAGGTCTCTGGGCAAGAATGTAGAGGGGGACCTAGGCCTTCGGGCAGCAAAGTAGCTGGGTTTAAGGCTGCGGGGGCACAAAAACATATGCGGGGCTGGTCGCGCAGCAATGCCCGACCCTGGGCAATCCGAGCATTTGGTAGCCACCATTCTGGGGGAGCCCCCAGTAAGGCCTCTGCTTCATGGGGCCCCATGACAGATGTCTGTCCCAGGGTTAGTTTATCTGTGTCTTTGACTAGTAGTGCGGTGGCAGCAATCTGTCGAACGCATGTGGGCCACCCAGAAGCAACTGGGTCTAGACTTTTGGATAAGTAGGCCACCGGTCGGGGCCACGGTCCCAGGCGCCGAGTCAGAACTCCCTTGGCTACCCCCCCTTTCTCGGCTACAAACAAATGGAATGGCTTGGTGGGATCTGGCAGGGCCAAGGCCGGTGGGGTCCTAAGAGCCTCTTGTAAAGCTTAGAAGGCTTTAGTTTGAGTCTCCCCCCATGTGAAGGGCTCCGGAGACCCCTTGAGAGTGGCACACAAAGGGGCTGCCTGTTCAGCAAAGCCAGGTATCCATAGCCTGCTGCCCCCAGGAACTCGCCAACTTATTTGCGAGTTTTAGGCCAAGGAATATCGAGCATAGCCCAGATTCTTTGTTCACCGAGATAGTGCTTACCTTTTTTAAGGTTGTAACCTAAATAAGTGACTGCAGCGTGACAGATCTGCGCTTTCTTGGCTGATACTCCGTATCCCAAGAGTTCCTTGGTGGCACGCATGGCACTCAGGCATTCTGAACGAGAGGGGGGCCGCCAGCAAGATATCATCAACATACTGCAATGGAGTTACCTGCGGTTTAGAGATTCGAAATGGTTCTAAATCCTGGTTCAGGGCTTCATTAAGAGTAGGGGAGTTTTTGAATCCCTGGGGAAGTCGCGTCCAGGTGAGCTGTCCGGCTTTTCCCTCTTCAGGATCGGTCCATTCAAATGCAAACAGTGGCTGGCTCTGTGGGGCCAGCGGGATGTGGGGCCAGAAGGCATCTTTTAAGTCCAGAACTGTACGGCCTAAATCTACTTATCGTTCAGTGGTCCATTTACAAGTTTGGGACCCAGTCGCTCCTTGCACCAGGGTTGCTCCTCGCCTGGTGGGGCCAGGATCTTGTTTTAGAACTGAAAAGGTTGTCCCAGTGTCCACCAAGAAGGTCTTAAGCTGGCCCCCCATATTAACAGTAACCAACGGCTCAGAAGGGGCCACCGAGCCTCGGCCCCGTCAGTCGGAATCAACCTCCATTACAGACACCTGGGGTGGCCGAGTTTTACGCTGGACGAAGTTGGGGCAATCCTTTTTCCAGTGTCCCTCTTGCTTGCAATATGCACATTGGTTTTTTCCTAGTGGTGCTCTAACCCTTTGTCTGTCTTTTTTCTTTTTCCCAGACCAGAATTCTTTGGGCTTTTGGGGTCCCCTTCCCTCACGGGCATCCAGGACGGCCCCTACCACCCTAGTCAATTTTTTTTGTCTGTCTCTCTTCCTGAGAATCCCTATTGTTAAAAACTTTTTGGGCTATTTCCACTAACTCAGATACATTTTTCCCTTCGAACCCATCTAATCTTTGCAATTTCTTCCGAATGTCTGGGGCTGCCTGTGAGACAAAGGCCAGGTTTAATGCCCTTCTATTTTCAGGTGCCTCAGGGTCAATAGGGGTAAAGGTACGGTACGCTTCCATGAGCCTTTCTAAGAAGGCTGAGGGGCTCTCCTCGGTCCCCTGAACTACTTCAGTTACCTTAGATATGTTTGTGGGCCGGCAGGCGGCCGCTCGGAGACCTCCCAGGAGAGTCTGGTGAGATAGGGTCAATGATTGCCTACCGTGAGGAGTCTTTGGATCCCAATCTTCAGGGTGCGAGGAAGGAGAAACTTCCTTGAGTAAGGCGGGATCCTCGGTGGGCTGCCTGTTTGGCCCCATCACCAATTTCTGGGCCTCAACAAGTTTCTTCTTCCTCCGGTGCAGATGGTTAAAGGGGGCGGCCGCTATAGTCCCGTCAATATTCTTATCAAGTGGAAGGCCTTTAAGCAGCGAAACCTGTGCTTTAGGGAGGTGAGGGGAAAGGAAAGGTTTTAGCCAATCCAGAGGGTTTTCGATGAAGGTTCTCCATGCCTCAATGTATGGGATTTGATCTTCGTGCCTAGAATAGACCATAGCATGAACCTTATGTACCAGAGTAAGGTCAAAGGACCCCTGTGGAGGCCATTCAACCTGAAAGCTGGTCCATTCTACCTCGCAGAGAGTTCGAAGGACTGGCTTCTTGACATGGAAGCTGAGAATTGAGGCAGCTTTCCCATAGTCCTGGAAATGGGTTAGTATGAGACTCAGTACTCTGATTTTGACCCATGACAAAAATAGGCAAAACTGAGAAGGATGCACAATCAACAGAAAGAAAACAATTAAGACAAAACCGAGAAGGACGCACAATCAACGGAAAGAAAATAATTAAGACACGAAGAGAACACAAGTTCGAGATCTCGAGGCCAGTAGGCCGCAGCAGTCACATGAAAATAGGATCCTTTCTAAAAAAAGCCAAACCACATGGGATCCACTGGCGTCCCGGTAGGAACCCTGACTCTGGGTCTATAGCCGCATTCGGCAGACCCTTCTTGAGTCATTTAAATGGCACACCCCAATCCTTACCTCTCCCAATCCTGAGCCTCCTTCCAAGGGAGGAGCAATCCGAGGAAAGGGCCCTGTTTCAGACCTTTAACTTTCCCGGCCAACGCACCAAATGTTGCATCCACACGACTCCTGAAACAGAATGCTACGGGCACCAGTGACAGTCACAAGAAAGGTTATCGCAATGAGAGGCAAGGCAAACCGATCGATCGGGACCGACACTCTTGACCAGAGTGCGGTCTCGAACAGCCGGGGTACAGTTTTCATAGCCGACCACATCGTCTTATTATCACCTGGGAACAGAACAAAGGAATAGTTCCCAGGTGGAAACAGTTCAAGCAGGCCCTTGCCCCAATCCAATCAAGCGCTAATCCATCCCCTGATTGATAGGCTAAGGCTGTTATCTCTTAACAAAGCTGGTATTTCTTAAGGCTACAGGTTAGCCCTACCCTTACACAGCATTTTCTAATAAGAGTGAGTAGACGCGACATTAACATTAACCCGTCGGGAATTGGAGAAGTCATTACAGTTGAAGTCATTATAATTGTGTGTGTGTGCAAATTATAGGAAATGAGGACTGTAATATATTTCCAGGGAATGACATCTATAAGAACTTATAACATAATCCTATTTTTAAGACCATATTTATACATGTGGGTTCGTAGACCTCAGAAGGCTGTAAGGCAAGACATAAAGGGTCCTCACCTCCGTGTGTCCAGATTCCGGGTGACTTTTCCTTTTAACTTTTGAAATATTTTTGGACACGCTTGCAATGAATATAACGTATAACCAGAAACAAAGGTGCTTGTAAATTCGAGAGCTCTGAGCTGGAGACAAGCTAACGTGCATGAGGCAGGAAGTTTCCCTATGTATTGAAAATAGACAAATTTAACAGCAATATTTGACCCCCCTAATGCCTAAAGAAGGCAAATATTCCTCCTAGAAGTTTGGCTGGAAAAGCAATGCTTTTTTTCTCCCGATGATTCCCCATCCCCCATGATTTATTAAAGTAATAAAGGCTTGTTGTGGAAACTTCCAACAAAGTGTGTTTTATTACCTTTCACGGGGTGGTCCGCACAAGGCATGCGGCTCTCCCCATCTGTCCGCTTCGGTCTCAGGGACTTCCAGAGTTCGTAGGAGGAGGGGGCTTATTCCTGTTTACTCTCCTTCCCTGCACAGCCCTGTTGATGGGTAGACGTTACTGCGTGTGATGAATTATTAATGGCAGAAGGTGCTAGACCATAAATATTCAAGGGGATACATCTGGTTTCCCTGATGCCCAATGTAGGGCAGAAAAAGTACGTTTTTACTGAATAGGACACCTTGTCAACCCCAAATCTCTGTTTGCCTGGGCCCAAGCTCCTCAAGGAGAAAAAGAATCTTCTGACACTTTACATAAAAAGTCCCGCTGAGACACACGAGTGTGTGAGGACGTGGGCAGGGTTCTGCCTGGATAAGCGCAGGTTAGCCAACGGTTTCCACCGTGCTCCCTTAGTGGATCAGAGGCTGTTCGCGAGTCGGGGTGGGGACAGAAAGCTCCCCGAGACACTTGTGTTCAGCTGGAATGCAGCCTTTAAGACACCAGTTGGAGCCTCCGAAGAGGAGAGAGGAGAAGGAAGAGCATTTGCAGTTAGGGAGCATCTGGGGGGGTGTGTTGGGGGGTTGGGGGTCCCATTCTGGCTCCCACAAGGCTATTTTCTCCCAGTTTTCCACCCCAGAAAGATAACAGAATTGTCTCCGGGCTCCAGGGCACGTGTCTGCTTTAACGTGCACCTGCACAAGCAGGGGGTGGTCAGAAGAAACGAGTGTGCCAGAAAGCAGGCATGTCCCTGGTCACCTTAGCGTCAGCTGAGTCCTCTCCGTGTGACACTGAGCGGTGATGGTCATCTGCGCCTGGCCCTCCCCCAGGACCGTCACCCACTCAGTATTTCCTCACCCAGCCTTTTCCAGACTGGGCTCCATCAAGCCCTGATCCCAGTGAATGGGAATAGATACTGTGAGAACTTAAGGGCTCCTCTGTGGCCAAATCAGTTCAGGAGATAGAGAGCAAAACGACCGAGAGTGGAGGTGGGGCAGAGAGAGAGGGAGATGCGGGCTCCACACTGTCAGTACAGAGCCTGATGTGGGGCTCGAACTCACAAACTGTGAGATCATGACCTGAGCTGAAGCCAACTGAGCCACCCAGGCAGCCCCAGGCAGGTTCTATTCTAAAGCCACCAGGCCAGAGGGAAGTCACCTGCCCCCAGAGGCACGGCCCCGCCCCCTGGATCTGCCCCCGCACCCCCAGGCTGCCAGCTTCTCTCCGGGTAGGAATAGCACCGGACCATGATCTTTCTTTCTTTCTTTCTTTCTTTCTTTTTTTTTTGAAAGTTTATTTTTTTGAGAGAGAGAGAGAGAGAGCACACAAGCAGGGGAGGGGCAGAGAGAGGGGGAGGCACAGAATCCAAAGCAGCTCCAGGCTCCAAGCTGTTAGCACAGAGCCCGACGCGGGGCTCGAACCCACGAACCGTGAGATCATGACCTGAGCCGAAGTCGGTCGCCTGACTGACTGACCCCCCAGGCGCGCCAGGACCCTGAGCTTTCTAAAGGAGGCTGCCTCTGCTCCCTGAATTTCACTCTATCCGGTGACGGCTCATCTTCAAATATTTGAATGAGGATAGGAGTCTTGAAGGGTCTGGAAAAGACCTAGCACCGCTTACCATTTAAACCTAACAAACGTTCACACGGTTTTCTTGGTTGTGGAGCACAGGGCTTCTAAGTCCACACCCCCACACCCTCAGATGAGCCCAAACCCCCCTGGAGGGAAGTGATTGCGATCCATCGAGGAGGGGGATTTCTGTCTGCTGGGGGCGCTAGAGACAAAGAAGTGAGTTGGGGCCAGGCCCCCGAGTGAGGACTCGGGAGGATGGGGGGGGGGGGGGAGTGGAGGAGGGCGTCCACCCAGCACAAGAGCCAGCCCCTGGTGCGCTTTCTGGAAGAGGCTTAGGGGATAAATGTGGAGAAGTCATCAGAGAGCAATTATTTAGCTCCAGCTGATGACAAACTGTGTTTGCCCAAGATTTATCTAAGCACTGCAACATTCCTGACAGCTGTTAGCCTGGGGGAGGGCTCGCTCTTAGGCTAATCCACTGCCCCCCGGGTAGAAACTGAGGCAGAAGCTGGAAACTGACCAAGGGAGCTGCTGGGAAGAGGAAGCAGGGCCTGGCTGGGGTGGGCCACTGACCGCACCTGCTGTGAACTCAGCTCCGTTGTTCCTCAGGGGGCTTCAAATGGTCACCGAACGGGACAGAAAGGCTGCTGGGGGACAGGGCTTCATAAAGCTGGTGTTCACTGTGGCTCTGACCTTTGGCAATAAGAACCAATTCTGTTTTGTTTTTTTAAGTTTATTTATTCATTTTTGAGAGACAGAGGCAAGGGTGGGCAGAGAGAGAGAGAGAGAGAGAGAGAGAGAGAGAGAGGATCTCAAGCAGGCTCCGCACTATTAGCACAGAGCCCGGTACAGGGCTCAGTCCCATGAACCGTGAGATCATGACCTGAGCCGAAACCAGGAGTTGGAGGCTCAGCTGACTGAGCCCCCCAGGCGCCCCTTTATTTGACTCTTTAGTGAGTGGACCAGCAGAGCTCCAGGGAGGCTGGTCCGAAAGGGTTTGAGGAAGTACGATTGCAGGTGAGAACGGGAGTGGGGACGTGGGGTCCCCCCAAACTGGTTCGTGGCCTCTGGGGCAAAGACGCCGTAAGCCTGGGGTCGTCTCGTCCGCCTGAGCGACCATCTACCGAAGACTCCTTAAGCAGCATGAGATGCTATGGTCACGTGGGCTGGGGGCTCTCAGGACAAAGGCCCGAGGAGTGCTCCCCACCAGATGTCAACAGAGCTGTAAACTGTGGGTTCGTTGTTGTAACTCCAGTGCTTGGAATGGTGCCAGGTACCTAGTACGTGCTTAGTTAACGTTTGTTGAATGAATAAATGATAGCCAGACGCCTCTCCACCCTGCAGCACCCCAAGGGAATTCTATGGTATGACTAAGCATGTGCAGAACTAAAACGTACGAGGACACACACAGCCTTGAAGCTTGGGCCGTAAGCTCAGATGTACTCAAAGTGTCACTTTAATTGCATTTCAACTGCCAAGCTACGTCTACGATTCTAGACTTTTACCCAGGGCCATAGGGTGGGGAATGAGCCTGCCCAGGGTCCACATGACCCGTGGGACACCATATCCGGACACCGTGACCCTTCCTGTGACACGCTGGGGGCGTGGAAAGCCACCTCCCTTCCCACCTATACCTTCAGGTCTCAGCCGTAGCTCCGAGCTCATGGTCCCTGGAGAACTTGTGGAAACATACTGATGCCTCCTTTCCTCTGTCCGAGTTCAACTGCCCTTGGGTGCTGATTTCTTATTTAAGGTGAGACTCACAATACATAGAATAACCATGGAAAGGGAGCGACTCAGCAACACCTACTGCAAAGCCTCACGCTCATCTGGCCCCAAAACATTTTCTCTCCCCCCAAATAACACCTCGCTCCCCTTAAGCTGGTTAATCCCCGCTTCCCCTCCCCCAGCCCCTGGCAGCCAATCTTCCATCCGTATGGATTTACCTCTTGCGTGGATTTTGTACAGACGGAAGTTTCTGGTTTTGTTTTGTTTTTTTTTATTCCAGTCATCCTGGTCCCTAGTGGGTGCCCGGCAGCATCTTGTGGTTTGATTTGCCTCTCCCTCCGGACTCAGAATGTAGGGCGTCCTTTCGTGTGCGGATGAGCCATCCGTACGCCTTCTGGTCTGTCCTCTGCCCGTTTGTGAACTGGGTTGTTTGTCATTTTGTCGTTGACTCGTAGGAGCTCTTCGGATGTTCTGCATATTTGCAAACAGCGTGTCCCATTCTGGGGGTTCTTTTCGCTTTCTTGATAACGTCCTTTGAGGCACAAACGTTTTCGGTTTTGATCAAGCTGGATCGATCTATTTCTTGTCGTCATTTGTGCTTTTCGCACCCCGTCTGAGGCCACGAAGATTCACCCCTGTGTTTCCTTCTGAGGGTTCCACAGTTTTACGTCTTACATTTAGGTTATTGACGCACTTCTAGTTAGTTTTTGTATATGATGTGAGATACAGGTCCAGCTCATTTTTGCATGTGGACATCTCATTGTCCCAGCAGCTAGGACATCGGTTTTTGCGTAGATCTGCCCGGGTGGTCCTGATACGCCCAGCCTGCTGCCTGCCCGCCCCGGGAGCCTGACAGGTGCCCCCCGCCCATGCTGACCCCACTTCCTGCAATCTTTCCCGCCAACCTGCTCTGACTCCATTCCTGCGGAATGAAGGCTTTTGGAAGCTTTGGGCTCCCTCTGCTTTGAGCCTGAATACCTTTTCCCCTTTTCCTGAGCACGGCTTTGGCTCAGACTCCTGCTGGCGGTGAGGCTGTCCTTTGCGGGACCCCTTCTTTGCTGGACCCCTAAGCCATGGCTCCTTACCTGAGCCACCTTCTGGCATCAGTGGCTATGTTATCTGGGCCCAGTATATGGGTTTCCCCATCCAGATGGGCGCCCTCCAGTTACCTACAAATGAGTTCCCCTTAGCTGATTGGAGCTAAGAATTGACCTACAAAGGGGTCTTCAGTGTTAACGCGGGTTTTATCGCTCCTCGCCGGGATCTCATTTCAGCAGAATCTGTGAGGTAGGTATGGGCAGGCTTTGGTTCCATTTTGCAGGAAAGAAATGGGATTCTGACAGCGAGTTCTAGATCTGGGATCTTTGTGCTGAGCACTGAGCCCTGAGCAAGCTTTCGACCTAAAGGATCCATTAATCCGAGGGTTGCAGGGTTTGGACGAGGGCAAGCGGGCTGGACGTGCGGCCCAGGCCGGAAAAGGAGGGACACGTCTCCATGCAAAGGAGGGCCCGCCCTGCAGAGTAGCGTGACTGAGCAAGCAGGGGAATGGCACCCAGCACCACAGCTCACCCCTGACTGTAACCTGTGTTTAAGGAGCAATGACTTTATTCCCACGTGCAGCTAGAGACTCCAGCCCAGAAAGCTCGACTTGTTTTGCAGCGATGAGGTTCCACCACCGCCTTGACCTCTAATCACACATCCCCCGCTGCTCAGACAACGAAACAGGTGCCCTGCCCCGGCCGGTCGGCCTTGGCCTGCGTGCCAACACGGTACCTAGAGAGTTCTGCCCTCCTGTCCCAAATTCTTAACCCAGCGCCATGTTTAGTGAGGGGTTGTGTTGATAATTGTCCCGTCCTCCACCTGCCTTCTCCTTGGGCTCACTCACCCTCGGAAATCGGTCTATTTTTGCAAAAGGATAAAGGGCTTCTCTCACTGTGGGAAGGTAAATTGACAATATCAGTTATCCCTTCGGCTGTTCAGGACTCCGTGACATTTCTGGGAGCTGCTGCTCAGTCCTGAGGGAGAATTAAAATCCTGGACAGGCGTCTCCCGGGTGCCGGAGAAACTAAACCAGACCGGCCCCCATTTGCTCAGGAGGAGGTCTGTCCTCCATCAGGGTGAGGGCGCGGGAGGAAGCATGAGCCCTGGGATCTGGCCCAGCGACCCCAAACAGGCTCAGGGAGACACAGAATACGAAGCAGGTGCCAGGCTCCGAGCTCTCAGCACAGAGCCCGATGCGGGGCTCGAACTCATGAACCGCAAGATCATGACCTGAGCCAAAGTCATACGCTCAACCGACTGAGCCCCCAGGCGCCCCGAGGGTCACGTCTTTAGATTGGCTACCTCTGTGCTCCTGCATGCGTCTGGGGCTGCAGGGTTCTTTGCTGAGCGCTGTGCCTGGGGCCCGGCTCCCTGTGCACCCCCCACACAGCCCCTTGGGAGCTGTCCTGGGACCTGAGGACTCACTGCCTCCAGCCTGGTCTCAGCTGCTGGGCACCAGAAGGCCACCGCTCCAGGGTGCCTGTGGGAGACGGCAGCAGCGATTGAGGTGTGGGTGTGCGGGAGGCTGGGGTATCACATGGGGCTCTGGTTCCATGCGGAGAGGGCTGCAGAGAGGGTGTCACCAGGCCGAGGCTGCCAGATGGCAGGAGAACCAGGGTCTAGGCCATGGCAGGGGCAGCTCCCTGGAGATCCTCACGCCTTAGCCCCCCACCACGCCAGGATCTCCGGAAAGCTTCTTCCCCCGACGGTGAGCCTCCCACACCCTCTACCGAGAGATTAACACCAGGCTCACTTTTTAAAAAAAAATTTTTTTTTAACGTTTATTTATTTTTGAGACAGAGAGAGACAGAGCATGAACAGGGGAGGGGCAGAGAGAGAGGGAGACACAGAATCCGAAACAGGCTCCAGGCTCTGAGCTGTCAGCACAGAGCTCGACGCGGGGCTCAAACTCATGGACTGTGAGATCATGACCTGAGCCAAAGTCGGACGCTTAACCGACCGAGCCACCCAGGCGCCCCTCACTTGAGCCCACATTCGCGGGGCTCGGTGGGCACACGTTTCATGTGGGGCCAGTGATGGTGTGAGGCTGACCATCGCAAGCCAGGGAAGCGAGGTCCAGAAATATGGCTCCTGCCCCCGCAGCCCGGGGCCCAGCGCCCACACACAGTGTGGCCACATCCGCCAAGGACCAGGAGCCCAGGCCTGGGCGGCCAGCAGGCACAATTCAGGAACCTCCTGTTTCTCTGGGTCACGGTTCCTTCGTTTCCTGCCCTTGTCTTTCCTTAAGAACACTCACTCTGCAAAATATAATCTAACTGGTTCCTAGTGAGCCCGGGACATTTGACGTCGCAGCAACGTCTGAACGCCAGGGAGGCAGATTTAAACACGCTTCTTAATCAACCCTTCACTCGGGAGTGAGCCGGGCGGACGCGGGAGAGGATGTAACGCCTCTTACGGAGAAATAACTTCCGCAAGTCTGCCTGTCTAGAAGTAAAACCGAAGTGCTGCTTTGTAGACGTTCAAGTGCACAGGGACCCTTCCCATTCTTGATAAAATCAAGCTAATTTTGAAAACGAACACCCACCCGAGGGTCACACTCACGTAAACGTCGCAGCCAGCTATACCCTTTTCTTACCCCACGCAAAGCGTCGTCCCTTTGTACTGATGCACACCTTAACTCTGTTTTCTTTCTCTCGATAAATTACGGGGCTTTCTCCACATGAGCACATACGAAATTCCACCCGCGTGTGCGTGCACGCGCACGTGTGTGTGTGAGCGTGCACGTGTGTGTGGTGTAAGGTGTTCTACACTATAGTATACTATTCATTCTATTGGGGGGTATTTATATTTATATCACAATAAATAATTTGTGATTCCTACAAGTAGCATTCTTGTTTAGAACGCTTTGTGGCTTTTAAAATTTATTTAAATTCAGTTTAGTTAAACATTCCGCGTAGTCTTGGTTTCAGGAGCAGAATTTAGTGACTTATTGCTTACGTACAACACCCAGGGCTCATCCCAACACGTGCCCTCCTCAATGCCCGTCACCCATCTAGCCCGTCCCCCACCCCCCTCCCTTCCAGCAGCCCTCAGTTTGTCCTCTGTATTTAAGGGTCTCTTTTGGGTTGCCTCCCTCTCTGTTTGTATCTTATTTTTCCTTCCCTTCCCCTATGTTCATCTGTTGAGCCTCAAACTCCACATATAAGTGAAATCCTGTATCTGTCTTTCTCTGACCGACTTCATTCGCTTAGCGCGACACCCTCTCACTGCAGCCACTTTAGAGCCCAAACGTCCATCGACTGATGAAATGGATAAAGATGTGGTTTATGTATACGTACAATGCAATACTACTCGGGGATGAAAGAGAATGGAATCTTGCCATTTGTTTAGAACTTTAATGAGTATTGCTGGCTAGAGCGCCGTCCCGATCTACGATTCCGCAGAACGCAGGCGGTGGGACGCCTTCCTCTCTGCTTTTGCCAGGGGAGCCAACGCAAGAGGTAAAAAATGGAATCTCGAAATAGTTCTCCTTGCACTTCTGGTTGTGAGTGACGGTGAGCATCTTTGCTTCCTTGGAGTGCCTTTTTATTTCCTTTGCTGTGAATTTTCCTTCTCTTTTCTCATTTTGCTACTGAGTCGGGTCTTTGTTCGTATACGCCTGCAGATGCTCTATTAGGAAAATTAACCCTTTGCCGGCGATGTTACCGGCGGCACTTCTCTTTGGACTCTATATAAAGAAAGAAATTTCTGCATGGCAAAACACCATACGCAGTCAGATTTATTCATCTTTTTTTTTTTTATTTTTTTTTCAACGTTTATTTATTTTTGGGACAGAGAGAGACACAGCATGAACGGGGGAGGGGCAGAGAGAGAGGGAGACACAGAATCGGAAACAGGCTCCAGGCTCTGAGCCATCAGCCCAGAGCCTGACGCGGGGCTCGAACTCACGGACCGCGAGATCGTGACCTGGCTGAAGTCGGACGCTTAACCGACTGCGCCACCCAGGCGCCCCAAGATTTATTCATCTTTAATTTTACAGCATCTGGGTTTCAGGTGCTTGGGCCTTTTCAGCTCCAGGCTAGAAGAAATCCGCCGAATTTTATTTTTGCATTTAAGTTTTAATCCATCTGGAATTCACCCTGGAGTCGGGTGTGAGACGTGAACCCAACTTCGCTGTCTTACAGGTGTCTACCCACTTTGTCACTCTCTCCACAAACCCTCCGGCACACGTGCCTCCGAAGGGGGCTGATTCCCCTCCCCGACGGTGGGCGGGACTCGGTGACTCACTTCTGTGATGGTACAGAAGCGAGGGTGTGCTCAGCGGAGCCCAGACCACAGGACGCTGGCTCTCCCGCTCGCGTGGGGGCCCTGGCGGAAGCTGGCACCTTGCTGCGAGGACACACAAGTGGCCTCGCGCACAAGTCCCACGCCCAGCACACGTGCCAACGGGCAACGCGGGGTCAGCTCCTCCAGCCACATCCCCGAAGCTGGACGGAACCCGCAGGAGAGGCCCCAGAACCACTCAGCTCACTCACTGGTGGGTTCCTGACCCACAGAAACGGCGAGAGACGATGACCGACCGTTGTGGTTTTAAGACACTGGCTTTTGGGGTGAGTTCTTAGGCGGCAAGCGGTAACTAACACGTTAAGCACAGGTAACAAACCATTCACGGAGCAATTTATTTCCCCCCCGACCTTGAGATGTCACTTTTTCTATACTGCAGGCCTGTGGGGCTGTGCGTCTATTTCCGGATTTCTGTTATGTTCTTTGGATCTAGTCACAAAAGCTTTAAGTCTGAATGTCCAGGAGGGCAAATCCTGCCTTCCTTCCTTCATCAATCCAGTCTCAAAATTATATCATCATGATTATCGGGATGACCTAAACTTTATAGATTCAGGGAGAAACGACGCCTTATGATGTTGTGGTAAAGCGGTTCCCAGGGAGACATTCGGAGAGGAAGATTTGCATGCAGAAAATGTGTCAGGGTGTGCTCTTGGGATCAACGCCTTTTTTTTTTTTTTTTTTTTAACATTTATTTATTTTTGAGACAGAGAGAGACAGAGCATGAACGGGGGAGGGGCAGAGAGAGAGGGAGACACAGAATCGGAAGCAGGCTCCAGGCTCTGAGCCGTCAGCCCAGAGCCTGACGCGGGGCTCGAACTCACGGACCGCGAGATCGTGACCTGAGCTGAAGTCGGACGCTTAACTGACTGCGCCACCCAGGCGCCCCGGGATCGACGCCTTTAAGAGGGCGAGGGACGTGGATGAGACCAGTGGCACATGGCAGGACCCGCAGAGGGGAAAGCGAGCTGCAGAGATGACCATCCGTGGAGAGAAACGCACCCTGGGGGGTGAGTGAGGGGAGATCTGGGCAGTGTGCACATGACTTATCATTTCTTGAAGTGTCTTTTGCGCCCCTCGGGAGCATTTGAAACATCCCTTGTACACGTATTGTAAATGTCTTGTTAAGTTTATTTCTAATTATTTTTAGTTTTGTGTTGGTAATGTGTTTCTTTCAACTAGTTATTTTTGTGTGTGTGAGACCCTGCCCCCAACGCCCAGCGCAGCAACGCCCAAGGGCAAGGTGTTTGTTGGGCACCTACTATTTCCACAGCTGTCCTCTAAGAAGCACAGCTATTTGCTCCAGGGCCATAAGCCTTAGGGGATTCGAACAATAGTCAACGGGGACTTGTCCCACCTCCCTGCTCCGGCTCCTGTAGGGAAGAGGGAGTCTAAGACTGATTACACCAGAAACACATCTGTTGCCATCCAATACTGTCTGGCTAAGGGGTTTCCAGTGTCTTCCTGGGGCGGGGGGGGGGGGGGGGTCACATCAATCTCCTGAATGTGCTTCCCACTTTCATCAGATAGACTCTTGTGACTTTTTCCAGGGGGTTAAAACTTCAAACAACTTTCATAAGCGAAAACCCTCCAGCTTAGTAACTATTAAGACCATTGAATCCATTTGGACTTGAATTTTGTGTGTGGTATGAAATAATGGTCCAGTTTCATTCTTGTGCACGTGGCTGTCTAATTTTCCCAGCACCATTTACTGAAGAGAATGTTCTTTCCCCATCACATGTTCTTGGCTCTTTTGTTATAAATTAATTGATCATATATGCGTGAATTTATTTCTGGGCTTTCTATTCTGTTCCGTTGATCTATGTCTGTTTTTCTGCCAACACCATACTATTCTGGTTACATTGTTTTGTAATATAGGTTGAAATCAAGAAGCATTTTTGCCTCCAGCCTAGTTCTTTTTCCAGATCGCTTTGGCTAATCAGAGTCTTTTGTGGTTCCATACAAATTTTCAGATTGTTTTCCCTATTTTTGTGAAAAATGCCATTGGAATTTTGATAGGGATCGCTTCGAATTAGTAGGTTGCTTCCGGTAGCATGGATGCAAATACTAGATGGTATCATTTCTACGTGGAACCTAAAAACGTCAAACTCAGAGACAGAGAGCGGAGAGGTGGCCAAGAGCTGGCATAAGGGGCATGGGGAGAGGTTGGTAAAAGGTATAAAGTGTTAGGGTGCCTGGGGGGCTCAGTCGGTGAAGCGTCCGACTTCAGCTCAGGTCAGGATCTCACAGCTTATGGGTTCAGACCCTGCATCGGGCTCTGTGCTGACAGCTCGGAGCCCGGAGCCTGCTTCGGATTCTGTCTCTCCCTCTCTCTCTGCCCCTCCCCTGTTCGAACTCTGTCTCTCTCTCTCTCTCAAAAATAAATAAACATTAAAAAAATTTTTTTAAAAGGTACAAACTGTCAGTTACCCGAGGAATAAGGTCTGAGGAGCTAATATATAACATGGGGACCATAGCCAATCATATTGCATAACTAAAATTTGCTGAGAGGGTACAACGTAAGTGCTCAGGCCAAAACAGAGGAAAGGAAAATGTGTGAGGTGACGGGTGTGCTAATTAACTTGATCGTGAGAATCCTCTCACCAGGCACCTGCATACCAAATCATCACGTTGTACACGTTAAGTGTATGACGATTTCATTCGTCAGTTACACGTCAGGAAAGCTGAATAAAGAAAAACATGGTAGTTGGGTGGGAACAGTTGCCACGGCCAGGCCGAAGTGTTAATGCAGGAAGCCCCGTGCCCCGGAGACCCGACTCTGGTGTCGAGTGACCGATCGGAGTCCCTCAAGCCAATTCATGTGTTCTAGAACCCATTGATGTAGATTTTCAAAAAGACCTCTTTTTTTTTTTTTTCAACGTTTTTTTTTATTTATTTTTGGGACAGAGAGAGACACAGCATGAACGGGGGAGGGGCAGAGAGAGAGGGAGACACAGAATCGGAAACAGGCTCCAGGCTCTGAGCCATCAGCCCAGAGCCCGACGCGGGGCTCGAACTCACGGACCGCGAGATCGTGACCTGGCTGAAGTCGGACGCTTAACCGACTGCGCCACCCAGGCGCCCCAAAAAGACCTCTTTTACACAGGAGAATCATTACTCGCCTGTAAGGTGCTGAAACAGACCGCCGCGTTTCTAGAAAACGAAACGCCAGATGGACGATTGTGCGGCTCACCGCTGGCTGTCAAGGCCGATGCTGAAAACAGGGAGTGTGCACGGGGTCCTGGGGTCAGAACACATCACAGGTGTCCAGAGAGCCAGGCATGTAGGAAAGCAGACTTGGTCAAGACAGCTCCTGCAGGCTGCAGATTTCCCACACGCCCTGCACGAGTCAGTTCTGTGACCTCTGATGACAGCGGCCTGGGACGCTGCCCTGCCAGGTGAGGCTGGCTTTTCAGCACATGGTGAGGCAGCCACGGAAGGAAGGCACCTCCATGGAGGCTTATACCTTCTCTCAACCAGAGGAGTATCCCACATGTAAGCTGTCTTGATCAGCACGGGGGGCTTGTAATGTTTTTGCCCCAAACGCACCAGCTCCACAGAGAGACTTCTAGCTTCAGAGCAGAAGGGTCAGAAAGAATTCAGAGATTTTTCTAGGAGAAGAGCATTCTCAGTATCTTTACCTGTATGGACTTCTTGCAACTTTAGACACACACACACACACACACACACACACACACACCCATCCACACACACACACACACACACACACACACACACTTTGGCTCTGAAAATCAAACTTGATAGATTTAAGATTTCTCTACTTTGCTTATGGTACTAAAGACTAATATGAAGAACTCAGAAATAGTCAGACAATCCCTGTAACCAAGCCTCCGTGTGGTAGAGGGGCAGTAACCTGGGGTAGGAATGGAACATCCAGTCTAAATATTCAGTTATTCTCTGCCGATGAACGCTAAGTTCATTCCCATCTGACCCCATCCTTCCCGACTATGCAAATGAATAGCATTGGCTCGCAGACTTTGAACGATTTGAGGACTTACTAAGGCTAAGATGATGAGTTTACAAAGGTAACAATCATCTTTAGTCACATGGCTTTAAGGGAACAGTAACAGAACAAAATATCTCATTATAGTTTATATAGATTACAGTGGCTTTTACAACAGATTTGAATCCCCAAACGTGATTTTTATTGGTGAATTGATCGTAGAAACTGATTGCATTTTCCGAAGGGAGGACCTAGGATTCCATATTCGTTTTCCTCCCATGATTACTTCTGCAGAAGGTGACAGATGTTGACCAAAGTCCTACCACCATCCAGGAGGCAGTATGACCTAGGGGTTCATCTGCTAACGGCTGTCTCTGTGTTTTTATACTGTGCTGTCAGACAGGCCTGCCTTTGAGTTCTTCCCTCACAGAACCACTAGTCTGCGTCATTTATTTATTTATTTTTGAGAGAGAAAGTGAGAGAGACAGAGCATGAGCAGGGGAGGGGCAGAGAGAGAGGGAGAGAGAAAAAATCCCAAGCAAGCTCCGAGCTGTGAGCACAAAGCCCGACTCAGGGCTTAAACCCACAAACTGTGAGATCGTGACCGGAGCAGAAGTCGGACGCTTAACCGATGGAGCCACTCAGGCACCCCGAGTCCGAGTCTGCTTTTTTTTTTCTCGCTGAAATAATCTAGTTCCCTGTTTATTGTATATTTTATAAAAATCGAATAAAGTTCCTGCAGCTCTAAAACTACATGATACCATCACAAAAAGTTTTTTTCTCTCTTGGAGGACCTCCAGACCTCCGGTCGCCAGCTTCCCACATGTGGAGCAGATCTGCCTATGAGCAAAGGGGACACGAGGGGGCCAGGAATTGACAAGTCCCCGTGACATCTCGTGGGCGTCCTCAGTTCTACTTCCTGGCCCACTGAGGCGAGGACGACTTCCCTCAGCACCCTGGAGGCTGACCAGTGGCAGCCCCCGACACCCAGGCCTCAGGCCCCCCGGATCCGGCCGGCCTGTCGCGGCTCACAGCCCTCCGCTGGGACTTCTCTTCCTTGTTGTAGGGGCTGCAAGCTTCCTCTGCTGCTGCTTTCCTGGATCCAAGCCTCCGTGGCCCCTGCCATCTTGGAGTATTTGTTCCGGCGTGGAAAATAGACATTGAACGACCAACATCTTCTTCCTAAAGCAACAAAACGACCCAACAGCGCTCTTTCTCCTGAGATGGGCCTGCCGGGCTTGGCACACGTCCCGACCAGAAGAATTTTAACCAGGATGTTAAGCAGCTCATAGGTCTCAGGACCTGTCTTGTCTCTCCCTCCCTCACGCTGATCCAGACTGACCCGGACACGTCTGCCCTCGCCTCACCTTCCCCAAATCAGAAGTGACGGCCCCGCGGCTGTGGTTTCCATTGTCCTGGGCAGTGACAGATGATGCTGCAGTTTCTGAGAAAATTAAGTCATCAGCTCCCAGGCACCCCTGACATCATCAAAAATGTCCTGGCTGGAGAGCCACAGGCCCTCAACTCATTGTTGGAAATAATGGGCAAAAGGCAGGCAATTATGTGTCGACATCGGGCTGTGCCGCTGTGACAGGGTGGGGAGTTGTAATTCCTGCCCGTGGGTCATATCAAAATTTGGAACCAGAGCCCAATTTGAAGTAACATAAACTAAAAGAATTGATTAGACCGGGTGTCATTTGGAGTGCACCTCTCTGAACTGCCCACAGATCCCTGCAGGTTATAATCTAATGCACAATAATTGCACCAACTTCCACGGGGCTGTGCAAGAGGGAGGAAGAAGAGGTTATGGGTGCTTCCAGCCCTGTCTGGACTGGACCTCCTGCCAGGAAGGCCTCTTATTCCCTGGCTCTTTCAACCCAGTACATCACGCAGGCCACAGCTACTGGCACAGGGAGAGGCCCTCGGTAATTAAGGTGGATGATTATAACCAGAGGTGCCCATTCAGCTCCCCTAGAGGCATGTCACCGAGAAGACAGGAGAGGTCTAGTTCCTAGGCATCAACCCCAAGGTCCCGGGCAGGGCCAGGTGTAATAGACAACACAGAGGAAGGACAGGGCAGCCCGGGGGCACTGGGGAGGGGGGTCTACCAGGGCTCGGGCTGCTCCGACCCAAGAGCAGTGAGGGCAACGGTCAGGGAAGAGTCAGACTGGCTTCCCAGAGCCCCTACACACCTTAACCTGTATGCCCTGTGCTGGGCAGGGGACCCCAGGCCTATTTCCCGGATTTTCAGGCATGCAGAATTTCCACATGGGCAAGGTGGTCACCTCCCCGACCTGAAGCTCAGTCCCCCAACATGCTTATGTAGGTGAGTGTTTTGTTTCTTCGTTCTCACATCAGTTCATGAAGCATACACGTCTACTTGTTTCCACCTGCTTAAGCAGGAATACACGCAGGAGACTGACTCACTCCCGGAAAAGGCAAACACCAGCCAAGGAGAGAACAGATCAGCACGGGGAGCCACATAAATTAACCAGGTGACAGAAAGTTCCATTGGTTGCTCCAAATGTCAATTAGCCAAAGAGCAGGACTGACCAGAATAAGAGGATAAGGAAGTTTTTCTCTAAATGCTAATACAGCAGAGCATAGATCAATGGTTAAGTAACTCCAACCACTGAAGAAGAAAGAAAGAAAGAAAGAAGAAAGAAAGAAAGAAAGAAAGAAAGAGAAAGAAAGAAAGAAAGAAAGAAGGGAAGAAAGAAAGAAAAGGAAAGAAAGAAAGAAAGAAAGAAAGAAAGAAAGAAAGAAGGAAAGAAGGAAGAAAGGAAGGGAAGGAAAGAAAGAAAGAAGAAAGAAAGAAAGAAAAAGAAGAAAAGGAAGGAAAGGAAGGAAAGGAAAGGAAAAGAAAGGAAAGGAAAGGAAAAGAAAGAATGAAAGAAAGAAAGAAAGAAAGAAAGAAAAGGAAGGAAGGAAGGAAAGAAAGAAAGAAAGAAGGAAGGAAAGAAAGAAGGAAAGAAGGAAGGAAAAGGAAAGAAAGAAAGAAAGAAAGAAAGAAAAGGAAAGAAAGAAAGGAGGGAAGGAAGGAAAGAAAGAAAAGAAAGAAGGAAAGAAAGAAGGAAGGAAGGAAGGAAAGGAAAGGAAAGAAAGAAAGAAGAAAGAAAGAAAGAAAAAGAAGAAAGGGAAGGAAGGAAAGGAAGGAAAGGAAAGGAAAGAATGAGAGAAAGAAAGAAAGAAAGAAAGAAAGAAAAGGAAGACAGGCAGGCAAGGAAGGAAGGAAAGGAAGGGAAGAAAGAAAGGAGGGAAGGAAGGAAAGAAAGAAAGAAAGAAAGAAAGAAAGAAAGAAAGAAAGAAAGAGAAAGAAAAAAACTTAAAAATACATTCTTGAGGGGCACCTGGGTGGCTTAAGCGTCTGACTTCAGCTCAGGTCATGATCTGGTGGTTCATGGATTCGAACCCCACGTCGGGCTCTGTGCTGACAGCTCAGAGCCTGGAGCCTGCTTCGGATTCTGTGTCTCCCTTTCTCTTCCCCTCCCCTCCTCATACTCTCTCTCTCTCTCAAAAATAAATAAACATTTAAAAATTGAGAAAAATAAAAAATGAAAACACATCCTTTAGAAAAACAACAGGTCTCAAAACTTAAGTAAATAAAATAAAACAAATGTAGAAGAAAGAGTCTTAAAAAGATCTAAGACATAACCAGTAAAACGAATACAGGCAAGAAGTCAGCCAGCTGGCTGGTGGGTCAGGTTGGTGTACCAGGGACTCAGGACAGTGAAGAAATGGACAGCCTGAATGCCGATAAATCTTTATTAACAAAACCAGAGGAAGTTGTCCCCACCAAGGAATGTCGGGAGGAAACCCCAAAGGGGAGACTAATTCTGCCAGAGTACCTGACATTATAACATTTCTGTATGTTCTGGTACACTTTTAGTTTCAGAATTGTGGAAAGTGAATGGATATTTTAAGAATGAAAAGTAACAAAGTACTATTAAAGATTCTAAGAATGTTCTGTTTACAAAATATAATGGGTAACTGATGAGTAACTTAATCCGTCTGATATTTAAAATCTGGAAGTGGCTTTCACTGATATTTAGTGTATGTGTCTACCTCTTTTTTAAAAAACTTTTTTTAAATGTTTATTTTTGAGAGAGAGAGAGACACACACACACAGAGAGACAGAGACAGAGACTGCGAGTGGGGGAAGGGCAGAGGGAGAGGGAGACACAGAATCCGAAGCAGGCTCCAGGCTCCGAGCCGTCAGCACAGAGCCCGACGCGGGGCTCGAACCCACGAACCGTGAGATCATGACTTGAGCTGAAGTCGGACGTTTAACCAACTGAGCCACCTAGGTGCCACACATCTTTAAACTAACTCTAAGTCACTATTGAATAAACATAACATATTTACTAAATATGTTGATGTTAATTTATATTAATAACATCACGTATTATTTTTTTAATTTTTTTTTAACATTTATTTTTGAGACAGGGAGAGACAGAGCATGAACGGGGGAGGGTCAGAGAGAGGGAGACACAGAATCTGAAACAGGCCCCAGGCTCTGAGCTGTCAGCACAGAGCCCGACGCGGGGCTGGAACTCATGGACCGCGAGATATGACCTGAGCCGAAGTCGGACGCTGAACCGACTGAGCCACCCAGGCGCCCCTAACATCACGTATTATTAAATGTTACAAATATAACATATATCTTCGAAGCATAGCATGTGATACTTTATATAATAGAAAGGCAGAATGAGATCCAAATCCATTATTCTGTAAAATATGTTAAAAATTAGCGAACCCAAGTTTGTTTTTTACAAATTTATTTATCTATTTTGAGAGCGAGAATGAGCGAGGGAGGGGCAGAGAGAGAATCCCGAGCAGGCTCCACACTGTCAGCGCAGAGCCCGACCCGGGGCTCAAACTCAAGACGGTGAGATCACCACCTGAGCCGAAATCAAGAGTCAGACGACTAACCAACTGAGCCCCTCCCCCACCCCCCAGCGCCCCATCAAAGCCAAGTTTTGCACTCAGCCTCGCAGGCTCTGACCACTGTCTTTATCCTGCCTTCCTGCCCCCCTGCGTGAGCACCCAACTCCAGCGGGAACACTTTCCCAGCCGCCTGCCTGCTTGCCCACTTTCTGCCCGACCCAGTGAAATTTCTGACATTCAACCATTTAACCTACAAAGTGGCAATTTTATAAGAGTCACACAAATAATGAAAATATGGCAATTTTCCAAGTAAGTACATCCCAGACCATTGGATTCCCAGGTCAGGAGTCCTGGAAGACAGATTTCAAAGGCATGAAATGTGCACGCACCCTAATCCACTATTTCAGCCCCTGTGGCTCAGCTAGAAGGATCTGGGCTGGACTGGTTTCCTTATCAGGAGTGTGGCTGGCGGGGGGGGGCGGGCGTGCCTGGGTGGCTCAGTGGGTTGAGCGTCCAACTTCGGCCCACATCATGATCTGGCGGTTCACGGGTTCAAGCCCCGCATCAGGCTGTCTGCTGTCAGCATAGATTCCTGCTTCAGATCCTCTGTCCCCCAATCTCTCTGCCCCTCCCCCCTTCAAAAAGAAGGAAATCTTAAAAAAAAAAAAAAAGAAAAAAGAGTGTGGCTCGTTCCACACCAGCCAAGCTCGTTCTGGACCGGCATTCGGGGCTCTCTGTGTCTTGGCATCCGCGTGTGCTGTGAAGAGCCTTGGACTAAAGGTTCGAGAGGCTGGGTCCTTCGTCCTGACACGGTCACATCCCTACTTAACCACATGGCCCTAGATGTCTCCGAGCCGACAGGGACAACACCTGCCTTCTTTTTAGCACACCACAGATCTACGGAGCCCCCCCCCATGTGCCACGGAGCTCCCGTGCCCCAGCCCCAGCGCCTCAGGGGTCCCCCTCCCCTTTGCCTCCGTGATTTGCAACAACCGGCATTTTGGCACCCCTTCCTGAGAAGAAAATGAACCTGCCCAGGAGTTGACGTCACCATATGGCCAAAGCTGCTGGAGCCGACAGATGGAAAAATAAAAAATAGAACAAGACTCCAGGGATTCCAGGGACGGTGTGACCCCCCTGGGGCCCGGGGCCTTCAAACTGCTCGTCAGCAGGCAGGAGACAGCCTGGTCCCAACCCCAGACTTCCCCCTCACTCTCTGGGCGACCTTGAACAAGTTATTTATCCCCTCTGAGACTTGACGCTTCATCTGTAAAATATCAGCCAGGGCAGTTCTTTCGTCAGAGGGTTGAGAGGGTACATGAGCAAACGCACGGGGCACCCTTAGTGCAGTGGCCGGTGCACACAGCAAGCGCCCAGTAAGCGCTGCGATCCTCGCGGGTGTGGCGTCCCGGTGGATCCTGCCCGTGGGGTGGGCTCCACTTGTAACAAAACACTGTGCCCTGTCTGCATCCCGAGCCAGGCGGATGGAAAATCGTCCCATGGCAATGAACCAGCTCTGCTTCAGGACTTCGTGTTCTGACCTCTGACACAGCGCCTGGTTCCCCCAGCGTGAGAGTAGAGGCTAACGGGTCTTGTAGGGCTGGCCCCAAACTGGCAGGGCCATGCCCAACATCCTCCTAAGACACACGCGCACGAAGGAAGCAATTCTACACCCCCAGTTGTTACCGTGATAAAATTAAGCTTTTGCACTTAGAGTTGGAAATGTATTGTTCTCATGGTGTTTCGTACATAGGGCATGGAGCCTCCCTTCCAGGACTCCAAATAGAAGGTAAATTGGAATTATTTCTACTTCTTCTAGAGGCCGTAACTTCAAACAGAACAAAATGTCAAGTTTAATGATTCCCCCAACCACGAAGCTAGAAATCAATTTTTTACCTCATTTCTTGTGCCACCGCTCCATCACCTAAATAGACACTGTATTCTAGAAATGGCAGCTACCAGCAGTGAGAGCTCAGGCTTTCTGTACAAACAGTACCAGTCTTTTCCCAGAGAAACATAACTGCATCATTAGAAGGAAAAAATTCTGTCCCTAGGAATACATTGAGAAATTAAAGTGCGAGTACCATTATGAATTAAGATGGACTCTCCCGGAGAAACATGAAAACCAGGTCCCTGTCGACCCCAGATGCGAAGGGGAATGAAAGGTGTGCGCGTGAAAGGCAGAACTCGAAAGTTCACCATAGACGATTCAGGAGAATATCCCTGTGACCGCAAAGGTAGGGAAGGACTTCTTCATCAAAACATCTAAATCAGAAACCACAAGGCGCGCACACACACAGCATGTGCACTTGATGACATAAAAATAAGGGTTTCTTTTTGACACACACCATGGACACAGAAGATAGGAGGAAGAGGGGAAGGTATTGCGATGTCCAAAGCTAACAATTAAAAAGAATTCTTGCACCAACAAGAAGACGGCAACCATAACAGAGAACTGGGCGAAGGGTCCGAACAGGCGATTTACAGAAAGGAGATCCAAAGAGGCAGCAACCAAATAAAGCGATGTTGAAGCCACGAGTAATCACTGAAACGCAAATCAAAGCATTGTGATATCACCCTGCGCTCATTCGATTGGCAAAGGCTGGACGTTTGGAAATGCCAGGTGTAGGCGGGCCAGAGGCAGGGTGGCTGGGTGGAGCTCACCAGGAGCCTCACCGGGCACCGCCCAGCGGGGTCTGCACACCCCCCACAATCTGGCCGTGACACAGCCGAGTGTGCCCCCTGGTGGGCCGGAGGCTGGTCCCCGTCTACCCTTCCCTGTGACATTGTACATCCACAGCCTGCTGCACGTCCCCATCCCATCCGTACGGGGCTCGTCCAGGGGACCTGCCTCAGCCTGTGGGGCATGAAGCCTGGAGGAGGAGAAGCAGAGACCACAAATGTGCTTGTGTGTTTTTGTCTTTACATCTTGCACGCCAACCACCCGTCAGAAGAGGAACATGCCCTGTGTTGACGTGGGCCCAAGGTGAACGAAGAGTGGTGTGGAGCAGCTCTGGCCCCAGCCCACAGCCTGCACCCGGTCCACGGCACAGGCCAACTCCCGCCTCGGGGTCATGGCTTCGCCTGCTGTCGGGGGGGGCCCAGTTTCCGCACGGGCAGGTCTCCCGGTGCGAGGCGGGGTCAGCCCGATTTTAATTACGGTGTTTCGTCCATGCTGTGTCAAGGAAAGGGCCGTGTCTCTACCGCTCGCTGTCCTGTACCCAGAGCTGAGAACAGAGCTGGGAATGTGCTTGTGTTTATTAAAGTTTACGAGCAGATGTGGGCCGGCGACGGCTAGAGGCTTCTAACACCCCGACTGCTAACAAGGGGAGGGGAAGCCAGGCTGGAGCGAGGCTGTGTTCCAGCTGCAAGGAGACTTTTCCATCGAGACGTGGGGTCTCTCATTTATCTTTGAGTCCAGACTTCTCCTTTGGGAAAACCACTTTAATGGGCTTTTATTTTTTTTTTTCTCTCTCTCTCTCCAGAAACAAAGATCTATGAAAGAATTGGTAAACAGCTCTGCATAATTACTCAAGTTTGTGCTGTGGGCTCTTTGCACCTTTGTGAGACTCTTCCCTTTAGGAGAGACGCTCATTTTCTTCAGAAAAATGTTTCTTTATTTAAAGAAAAAAAAAAAGGGGGTTTATAGCGCCTTGTCCCTGAAACTTACTCATTCTTGGGAGATGTGTGTGTTCATTCGATCGGTGACGCCCCTCCCAGGAGCCTGGAGTGGGGGTGCCTGGCAGGAAGGTGCAGAAGTAAAAGACGAAAGATCAATGTGGAGCTGGGTTACAGAAGTGGGTTAGAGGTCACAGGTGCTGGGCCCGAGTGCAAGACTAACCTCCCTGGGGAAGGGAGGGCCTGACTGGCAAACATCTGGCAAAGGGACCATCTGAAAATGGTATGAGTCAGTGCCTGCACCCAGGTAGGGAACACATGCTCCGAGCAGCCACCTTTCATGTCGACCAACCCCCCACAACGTGGTCTAGAGAGGGTGGTGTCCAGGAAGGATCCTTGGAGGAGGTGAGCTCACGGCATCTTGTGACAGCCATGACTGCCTTCTGGCCCTGGGTCTCCGTCCTGTGATACCCGTAGACCATCCCAAACGCTAAGCACGGCAGGGAGAGGTGGGCGTACGGGGGCTTGCAGGAGAGTCCCAGCAGACCGCTGATGTGGCCAAGACGTGTCAGGACCCCCGGGAGAGCCCCCCTGGAGCGGGACCTGGGCAGTCTATGTCCGCATCTTCTCAAGTGATCTAGAAAGCGATCTAGAAAAAAAAAAGAAAAAGTGATCAAGTGATCTAGAAAAGATCCTGCCCGCACGGTTTTCTGAAGCAGCAGACAGCTGTCCTCTGACCCTGAGGGTGACCCCTCCTGGCTTTGTCCCGGCGCAGAAGGTCTTGTCACTATTTTAGGATTTCCTGGAGGCTGACGATAGCCAAGCCAGCGGGAAATGACACATCCACTCATGGTGTCACCCTGCATTTGACAAATCTGGAGTAAGGCTTGCTGTTAATTCAAAATTCTCAAATAGATTTAATAGCATGGGTCAAAAACAAGGCTAACTCTGGGAAGAGAGAAGTGGCAGGAAGATTTTTTTAAAAAGCCAGACAAGTGGTATTTAAGGACTAGAGAGCCACCTGAGTGGCTCAGTCGGTTGAGCATCCAACTCTTGATCTAGGCTCAAGTCATGATCTCACGGTTCAGGGGGTCGAGCCCCATGTTGGGCTCTGCGCTGATGCGCGGAGCCTGCTTGGGATTCTCTCTCCCCCTCTCTGCTCCTCCCCCCACCTCGCCCATAATAAATACATAAAGGAACAGCGATTCATCATCAAAGATCTTCTGCAGAGACTGGTCAGTGGGATACGACCAGCTAACCTTCTCCGCTGGACCGTCAAATTATACAGCTTCTAGATGTGTGCAGGCCAACCCAGCCTCGCAGGGCTGTAAGCTCGGGACGCTTCTGTGGATTGTAGCTCTTAATGAGATATGCTTCGGTCACAAAGTTACCCTCTCCAGCGTTGTGGGATAAGCACGGACCGATGAACAGCAAGGTCCCCTACGTATTCGCACAGGCTTAGGAGAAAACACCCCGTGGTGATGCCAAGAATGAAGCAATTGAACAACCTGGTAGATGATTTCTCCCAAGTTTGGGATGACTTTTTCCCTCCTTTGCCCAGGGCACCTTGGTACCAGGTGAGGAAGGGCCCCCGTCCAGGGAGCTCCGCGCGGGAAGGACAAGGCAGAACAGCCACAGGGTGGCCGTGTCTGTGGGGCCGCAGGGAGGAGGGGCTCAGAGGCAGGAAGGAGTCACCAGGAGGCGAACTTGAGCTCTGGCGGCCACCAGGGCAGGGGAACGGTCGTGCAAACACACACCCAGGAAGCAGAATGAAAACACCGAGGTGTGCACAAACAGTCCGGTAGGACCGGAACCCGGGGTGTGGCGGGGGACAGCGCTGCACGGCGGTTAACATTCAAGTTCTGGGTCACACAGCGAGGTCAGACCGCATCTCAGCCTCTGAGTTTCAGCCTTTCCATCTGTGATGTGGGTACCGTGCCGACCTAGGATCCGCGGTGAGACTAAGGGACACCACCTCGCTCTGCTTCCTCATACGAAGGCATAATGCACGTCCGCTGTGGGGCCACGCTGGACACTCGGCTTCTCGAACTTTGCGAGCAGCCGCATCACCCGCCGGGGGCGGGGCACGGATGTTCAAGGGCTGACGTCTACGCCACGCCCACACCCACTCGGTCCGCGCCCCAGGTGTCAGCACCTGCTTCCTGGACATCCGGGGGTCTGGGGGCGATCAAGAGGACGCCAGTTCTGGAACGCAGACGTGCGTGCGGGTGAAAACGGCGGCAAGGCTCAAGCCCAAAAGTTTCAGGGTCATCGCTGTCCGCACCCACCGAAAGTGACACGCGTGACTGTCCCCTGGCCAAACCCGAGGCCAACAAGGACACTCCTATCAAGGAGGACACTCCGGGGCCTGGAGGCCACCTCCCGATCATCCGGGGCACAAGCCAGACGTCTCTCCAGGTGAGGTGAATTCTTCAGCTCACGGCCCCCATTTCCCCGTAGGAGAATCATAAAGACATGGGACTTTTAATTTCTTTCCACTTTTCTACATTTTCTACAGCGACTGTTTTCACTGGTATAATTCTTCAACGTTTATTTATTTTTGGGACAGAGAGAGACAGAGCATGAACGGGGGAGGGGCCGAGAGAGAGGGAGACGCAGAATCGGAAACAGGCTCCAGGCTCTGAGCCATCAGCCCAGAGCCCGACGCGGGGCTCGAACTCCCGGACCGCGAGATCGTGACCTGGCTGAAGTCGGACGCTTAACCGTCTGCGCCACCCAGGCGCCCCTTCACTGGTATAATTCTTGTTGAGATAGTTGACAGCTGGGACTCTGGAGCCCCCTGTCCAGGCCCGGATGCTTGGCCCCTGTGACCGTCACCTGCTCACCCGGCGTGTGGCCCACAGGCCCACCTGGAATCAGGAGACGGAACCTCGTTCCTTTCGATGCTGATTAAAAGGGTCCAAGCCCTCATTCACTTTACCAGCTTCAGGCCGCAGCCTTCCTCGCATGCCCTTCCCAAACGCTCTGAGAACCCCCACAGATGCTCACGGCCTTCCACAGGCGCCCCTGACCTCCCCCCGCCCCTCGGCTATCAGGAGGGAGGTTGTAGCTGCATCCGGGCCCCCCCCCCCCCCGGCCCTCCTGCCCACCGCCGCCCCAGCATAGGCCCCTGCTCTGGCCACGGTGGTGCCTCAGGCAGGGGGGGCAGTGCTCAGAAAGGAAGGGGCAGCCGTCCAGGTCCTGTCCAAGGGGTCTGGGGCCTGGGCTAAACTGGACCCGAAGAATTTGAGCCCCATGGGGCCAACCCTGTCTGCTGGGGCCTCTGGCTGGGGAGGGCTGGCTGGGCTGGAGCACTGAGGGGGCCTCGGGTGCCGCGGCGTCTCAGGGAGCCCGACTGCGGCACCCTGGACTGCGTCCCCAGCCACCCGCGCCCGCTGCCTCTCTCTCGGGTGCTCCGCGGTCCAGGGCTGAGGCAGCGTGAGGCCTGGAGGAGGGGTGCCTCCAGCCTCCAAAGAGCGCTCAGCCGTGAAGCAGGCCGGGCTCGGAGGCCTTCATTCAGTGTCCAGAAAGTCTGTGGGGCCCCTGCTCGTCTGTGCTCCCCACACTGGGTGTCTGTGCTCCTCTCAGGCTCCCTGCTCGCTCGCTCTCTCTCTCTCTCTTGCCCACTGGAGCACGTGGTCCTGCTCTGTTGTGTCCCGGCCCTGGCTTCGCTCTGGACTCTGGGGCACAGGACTTCTTTCAGGAACTGTCTGCGCTGCGGCCTGGGGTCTTGATGTCAATCTGTGAAGGACATTTATAGAGCAGATGCCACCGATGACAGAGTCAGATGCGGTATCCTTGCACTTTCTTGACGGAAAATCGGTTCTTCGTGTTATTTTCTAGACCAAAGAGAAAGACGACTCCCTCTTTACAATTCAAGTCTCTGAAAAGGACAAAATGCTCAAACGTGCATAACCTCCACCTTCTTCCTCAAACCCTCCACCTTCCCCTCCTCGGGCTTCTCCCCCACCCCGAGCGCACGAACCCGAGGTCACGAGACATTCAGATCCCACGGTCGTCACGTTCCGCCGCCATCGGTGTTCAACAACTTTGGAGCCGTGATCTGGGCCCGCCTCAGGGCGGGCTGCTTTTCACAGGGGCCTGGAAGTTTTCGTCTTCCTCGTTTGTGAGGAATGCGTTCACGGGCGTTGGGCCTCGCACGTCTGTCTCGCGCGCGTGGCTCACGTGTGTCTGAGAGACAGCCCCTCGCCAGTGCTGACTGACCGCGCTCCTGGGCTGGCAAGACCGCTGGGCCCACCTGACAGGAATGGTCTCCCGGGGAGTCCAGGGCTCTGCTGGCCCCATGTTGTAGCACTGTGGCCACACACACTGCTATGGGGCGTTCCTCACCCGTCTCCAGGGTCCAGACACGACCCAGAGAGGCCCCCCCGCCGAAGGTAGAGACCCCAGAGGCACGTAGGTTGGGGACATGGGTTTGATCTTCAGGAAGCGGTTTGCAAACACCCGGATGGAGGCCGTCGAGGGTGATGGTGGTGGGGGCCAGGGGAGAGAGGCTGAGGGCTCCCCACCCCAGACAGCGGAGCCCGGCCTGGCCCAGTTCCTGGCTCTGTGTGATCTTGAACAAGTCGTAACCTCAGTTGCTTAGCTGCGAAATGGGGTAACTACCCCAGGTGTCGTCTGCGGGCCTGGGAGAGATGTCACGGGGACCTGCCCAGAGGGCGCCCCGCTCTCCCGGCCGCCAGAACTGACAGCGTTCCTGCTGTGTAAGCCCAGGGTGTGGAATCCCGGGGGGGCCATCCAAGCAGATGAAGACAGCCACCACCGCTGCAATCCTGCCGTCAGGCTCAGGGACGGCTTGGAAAGGCCCCTGCCTGGCCTTCTGGGAGTTGGGCAGGTCAGCGTGTACGGGCCGGTGGCCGAGGGTACAAGACACCCTTGTGGAGCCTGCTCGCCACCCAGTGACCTGGAGATCCGGGGCACGACAGCCCTACTTCCCCTGGCCTCCTCTCCACCCCCCACCCCACCCCAGGAATGTTCCCGGAATGTGAGCCCAACATCACACCCTGGCTTCTGGAAGGCCCCAGATCCCGAAGGGCCCTGCACTACCAGGCGTGGCCACTGGGTGGCGCACCTCCACGCGGTTCAGCCCCTGGACTGGCCGGGAACCAGCGCCTGGACCGTGGCCAGCAAGGCGGCACCCAGTTCGTTGTGATCACAGCTTGAACGATGGGGGCGGCGCAAGTCCCTCCTGCTTGAAACGCACCTTCGTTGTTCTGGTGTCGCCATGTTTCCCTGTAACGGGTGAAAATGGGACATCCCGACTGAGATGTGCCGTTAACGTAAGATACGCACCAGAAAAAAAAAAAAATGTACCAGGGAAATGTAAAGTAGTCATTAATACCTTTTTATATGGAGTAGACGTTGAAACGGCATCTGGTGACATTGCATGAAATAAGACATTCTAGACTGCCCGTGCTCCTGGCTACTCCTCTCTTTCGGCTGTGGCACATCTCAATTACGCACGAGCTCAGGCTGCATTTCTGTGGGAGCGTGCTGAGCTGGGGCCCCGGTGTGTGTATTAGCCTGGGAACCAGCAAAATGGCAAGGCTGGCTCCGGGGGCAGTGGAGGGGAGGGCGCTCTGTCGTGAGGCGAGGCGGGCACCCCACCGTGTCCTCGAAGTCAGAGCCAAGGGATTGTGCCCTGCAGGGAAACCGACCCGCAACCGTTGGGGCCGTCTTCTCCACCAGACAGAAGTCGTTTGCGTCTCTACCTGCAAAAAATGCGCAAATTCACATACGGCTTCAGGGCCGTATAACATACAATTAGCCAGGGCCCTAATCGATGGCAGATAGCAAGTCAGATTCCGGCCCTTTCCCCTGGGTAATCAAGCAAGACTTAGGGCCTTGGCTTCGCGGTAGGCAAATGAGGACCACACATCCTTCCCGTCACTCTGGAGTTTGTTCTGGCGGCCACGGGACACTAACGTGCTCACTCACGTGCCTGGCGCCTCAGCAGGCGGCCCGGAGCCCCGGGGGCTGGCGGGACACCCCCTCCCCCTGTAGCCTGCTTGGGCTCCCTCCCAGCGTGGCATCTGCGGGGTGGGCAGACTTGACCCAGGAGCTGACCTCCGAGGGGGGTGCCGGTCCCTCCCACCCCAGCTCGGGTTACGGGGCCATCCAGATGCACCGGGGGTGGGGGGGGGGTGGTGGGGGGGGCAGCTCTTGCCCTCCATGGGAAGAGGACAAAGAAGGCCCCAGAAGTGTTCTGTGTGGCCGCTCTCCCGCTGGAGGGCCAGCGACAGAGCTATGACACCACGCCCTCCGTGGCCGTCCAGCCGGCAGACCCCACTGTCAGCTCTAGGCCACAGGCCGTGTTCTGAGTGCCCAGGACCCTTGAGAACACAGAGGGGGGAACAAGTTGGAAGCCTAGAGAACAGACCGACGAGGACGTAAGATCGCGTGCTTTCGGGGAATCTTTTCTTTTAATATATACATTGTATTAATTTCTGGAAAAGGAAATGAAGGGTGATGCTGTAATGATACGGTGTCCACAGAAAAGCCCCCAGCTGAGCAAGGACACAGACTAATGAAGGCCAGGTTCTGAGCCAGACCGCCACGCGGGAGCCCAGGCTGTGGGGTGCAGGCCGCAGGAGCACGGGTCTTGGGGTGCGGGCCGCGGGAGCTGGAGTTAGAGCTCACAGCTGGGGGAGGGAGGAGCCTGCTGGTCCCTGGTGGGAGGGGACCAGGGGGCCACCGAATGTGCCAGCACACGGGCCAGCCCCACCACAGAGAACCACCCGGGCCCACGAGCGTGTAGGGCCGAGGCTGAGGCTGAGAGGCCAGCGTGTATGCCTTACCCGTTATTAACACATTGTGTTACACACATTCGCGAGCGTTGACACAATCATCAAACCTCACATGACCTCCAGGACACAGTTACTGAGGGTCACGCTTCCAGGAGTGAACTGGCAAAGGAGGCTGGTAGGCGGGCGAGTAGGACCCACTGGGCTGGCTTGTAATGGGTTGAATCATCGCAGCCCAAGTGGGAATCACCCACGTAGGTAAGTGACAGCCATCAACCCAGAGGTAAGGCTCCCAAGGGGCCAGAATTTTGCCAGTAAGCTGAACAAAGACTTGTTAGCAAAGCTAATGAAATGGTCAAGTTGAAAAATCTTGAAGAGATCCTACAATAAGGCTGAGACCAGCAAGGCGCATCTGGGTGGCTCAGTCGGTGACGCGTCCGACTTCGGCTCAGGTCACGATCTCACGGTTCGTGGGTCCGAGCCCCGCGTGGGGTTCTGTGCTGATGGCTCGGAGCCCGGAGCCTGCTTGGGATTCTGTGTCCCCCTCTCTCTCTGCCCCTCTCCCGCTCGTGCTCTGCCTCTCTCTCTCAAAATAAGTAAACATTAAAAACAAGACTGAGACCAACAAGGTGAGAATTGATAGGGACGAGCGTGAAGGTCTGTATTTGGGGGCAGAGCGCCTTCGGCCCGCCTCGACAAAGCTTGCGGGGCAGACTTCCTGCCTCCTTCTCGCCCATAAAACGCTCCAGTTACTGGGAAGAAGGTGAGAATGTCAGACGGGGCCGAGTGCACAGAGCGATACCGCCCGACTCTGGTGTGGCGCTCTGTGGCCCGTTTGCACACGTGCCAGCTTCTCTCGCCAGGCCTCTAACCTGTGCAAGAGGGGTGCCAGCGCTCCTATTAAACCCATTCCATAGCTGGGCCTCAGACAAGCCACCAGACGTCTAGGATTACAAAGGAATCACAGAGCTGGGTGTGGAAGCCGGGCGCTTTATTCCAAATGCCACACTCTTTTCTCTCTGCCAGAGCCCTGGGCGGCTTGTGCCTCGAGGACGGTTGAGGGGACTCCCGCGGGGACCGGTGGAGATCAAATATGGGGGAAGATCCTTTCGGCATGTGGACAAGGTAGAGAAAAGGAATCAGACTTTGTCACTTCAGTGGCAGACTACGATGGAGGGGACGGTTTTCTATCCAGCCCATCCCTCTTCTTTTTTTTTTTTTTAATGTTTTTTCTTTTTGAGAGAGAGAGAGAGAAAGACAGAGCTTGAGCAGGGGAGGGGCAGAGACAGAGAGAGACACACACACACAGAATCCAAAGCAGGCTCCAGGCTCTGAGCTGTCAGCACAGAGCCCGACGCGGGGCTCGAACTTGTGAACCGCAAGGTCATGACCTGAGCCAAAGTCGGACGCTTAACCGACTGAGCCACCCAGGCGCCCCCCCAAGCCCACCCGTCTTTGTGTACAAAGGGAACAGACAGATCCCTTGAAGATGAAGAGCTGCAGGAAACATTTTTCACGCCACTCTTTCTTGGGGAATCTGCTGGCAGATGAGCTATAATCAAGCACGAGATTTACCGGGAAAACTTGGGGAAAAGATCAGCAACAAAGATGTTGGCGCGAATTGGCCAGAAGCACAGAGGGTGTTTGAGAAAGAATGGAATATGCAAACTATCCTGTGCTTCGATGCTACAGGAGCCATAGAGCCAACGAGAGTCCAGGGGAGAAAGGAACATACGCTAATATGTCTCAACCTTCATCAGAATCGCTGGGAGAGAAGAGATTAGGTTTGGGCTGACAGATGAGTTAAAGAGGCACGCAAGCCACTCTATTACCTCACAAGGAGTAGGTACCAAGAAAGGTAACTTTTGATGAGTGCTGGGGTGTGCTGGGGCAGGAAGGAAAGGAGGCACAGAGGGAGGAGGAAGAGAGAAGCCCCTTTGTCATTGTTTGCAGCAGGGGACCCACAGACCCTGCTGAAGGACCGAGGGAGGCACAGGCATTCTATTAGGGCATGGGTATAGAGGACACGACTGGAACATGAGTCCGACATTCTTAAATTTCAGAATGATTGACATTTTAGAAGTTTCTAGAACCGACCACATAGTAGAAGATTAAGTATGTGTGTGTGTCCGAGGAAACTGCTGTATCTGTGTGTGCATAGAGGTATTTTAGGAATCTCGAGAGACAGAGGTAGGTAGACGTAGACACAGTCATATCATCTGTATCTCTATATGTAGGTAGATAGGTCTAGATATCACAGCACAAAATAACAGATTCAGATCAAACGCATTCATCGAACCAATAAGGGCTAACGGAGTTAACTCATCTATTAAAGTAAAAGATTTTCAGACGGGATTATCGCGTTAAATATCGATCGCTGTGTAACAAGTAACGCCCAAATTTGGTGGTCGAAAACAACAGTGACTCTGTATTGTGTCTCACAGCTTCAGGGGAGGACGGTTGGATGCTTGTCTGCTCAGGGTACGGGCTGGGGCCGCGGGCTCATCTGAAGGCTCGACTGGGCCTGGAGAATCCACTTCCGAGATGGCTCCCTCATACGGCTGGCCAGGCGGGTTCTCTCTACGTGAGCCTCTCCACACCTTTATTCGCGTTTCCTCACCGACACGGCGTCTCACTTTTCCCAGAGCGAGCAATCCAGACCCCAAGGCAGCCCTGCAGTGACTTTAATAACCCAGATTAGGAGTCACACGCCATCGTCTCCACCAGCTTCTGGCGGCTGGAAGTAAGTCCTTGGTGCTCCCTGGCTTGCAAATACACCCCTGCGTTCCCTGCCTCATCCTCAGTGGTATTCTCCCTGTGTGTCTCTGTGTCTCCGTGTGTCTCTCTCTCTCTCCTTATAAGGACACCGGTCGCAGGATTTAGGGCCTATTTCCAAATAAGGTCACGTTGACAGGCCTCGGGTGGACTTGAATTTTGAGGGGATGCTGTTGAACACAGTAGAGCAAATTTCTATTTTACATGTGCCTACTCTTGTCCTACAATCTTCCCATAAATACGTACGTGTCCTTCAGACACACAAGGCTACGTGCCCAAAATATAGGAACAGACACGCCACAGCCCTGCTTGTAAAAGTTCCACTGCTTAACCAGTGCTGAGACCCAAACCCAGGAGCCATTAGAGTTTCTCCTCTTTCTTTTGAGCTCCATCCACGTCCCAATGCATCAGCAGCCCTCTCGGCACTAATTTCAAAGCCAACTAACTTCCCTCCCTCCACCGTCACCCCCGAGGCCGCGGGCCGTGGTCTGGCATGGTCTGCAGCCAAAGCTTCCTCGTGGGCCTCCTGCTTCCCAAAGGTTCCCACAGCCACATGATTTTGTCTCTTAATGCAAATCAGATTACATCAGTCCCAGGCCGAGACCCTTCTTCGACTTCTGTCGTGGACGGGATACGTGTGTAGCTGGTCTGATAGCTGATCTGATAGGATCTCGTGTGAAGACACACCGGAGAGTTCTCGCCCTCCACGCACGTACCCAGGCAAGCAGCCCTTGATTTCTACTTATCTGCTTGGATTTTCCCCCATGGGATTTATCAACACCGAAAATTAGCTATACATTCGTTCCCTTCGTTGGCCTGTTTCACCCCTGGAAAGCCCCCACCATTGGGAGGAGGTCTTGGCCTCAATCGCAACGGCCCCCCCTCTGCTACCCGTCCCCCCACCGTGCCGCTTTCCCAGGGACACAGTTGGCACTCCGGAGTCGGGCGTGTGCATCGAGGAAGGCAAATACTTACGAACAGAAGCTTTTACTCAACACGTGTGACATCCTTAAATAGAAAGTAGCTGTCGCAGTGAGGTCCAGGGCCCCTGGGGGCTGGCTGCAAGGCCTTCTCAGGGGGCCGTGGGCTCAAAGCTATTTTCATAACAGGAAGACGTTATCTGCCCTTTCCAGCCTCATTTTCCCATGAGCACACAGTGAAGTTTTGCAGCGGCCACAGGATGTGGCCGCCGAAAGACGCGAGAATCCAGACATTTGCAACCACGTAAAACAATCCACTCTTCTCGATAATGTTTTTTGTTTTGCAATGCAGTGTTTCATACAGACGTATTATATATGTTAACATGTAATGGGGTTTATTTTTAAGTGAGTTACTGTATTTTAATTTCTCAGTTTTGATTTCTCTTACGGTAAATGTCAGCAGATGTAATCCACATCGACAAAATCTCTTGGGATCTTCACAGGTTTTTAAGAGTGTACAGGGGTCCCGGGGTCCCCCAGCTTGAGCACTGATGCCATCGACAAGATGACAGTCTGTTCTGTGCGTGTCAGTTCGTTACATTAAAAAGACAAGTTATAGACCAGCGTGCATAGCATGAGCCCGTTTGTACAAAGCCACCAAGCAAACTATAAAAATAATTTGTTTAGTGGCATTGATGCATGCATGTGTCATCACAGCAAAATGTCCAGGGGCACCTGAGTGACTCGGCCAGGTAAGCGTCAGACTCTTCGCTTCTGCTCAGGTCATGATATTTCGGTTCGTGAGAACGAGCCCTGAGTTGGGCTCCACACTGGCAGCACTGAGCCTGCTTGGGATTCTCTCTCTCTGCCCCCCTCTCTCTCTGCCCCTCCCCTGCTCACGCTCTCTCCCTCTCTCTCAAAATAAATAAATAAATAAATAAATAAATAAATAAATAAATATTTTTTTTAAATGTCTGGTAGGAAAGTTGGCCATGGTTTATGGAGGCTAATTTTGGGAGGAAAGCAGACAGAAGGAGGGGAGGAAGGATTTTACTTTTTCCGATGTGTGTCTGTACTGTGTGCATTTTTGTACAATGGGATGTATTCCTTTACTACATAGACTCTTTTAAAAAAAATTTTTTAATGTTTATTTCTATGAGAGAGAGAGAGAGAGCATGAGCAGGGAGGGGCAGAGCGAGAGGGAGACACAGAATCCAAAGCAAGCTCCAGGCTCCGAGCTGTCAGCACAGAGCCCGATGCGGGGCTCGAACCCACGAACCGTGAGATCGTGATCAAGCTGAAGTTGGAGGCTTAACGGACTGAGCCACCCAGGTGCCCCACATACTCTTTTTTTAAATAATGGAGGGGAAGTAAAAGCCTGAGGAGGCTGAGCTGATTGGCGGGGGACGCCCCGGTGAGCCCGAGGCAGGAGCCCGAGGCCAGGAGGCCAGCTGCCTGGAGCTTTGGGTCCTCCTGTCTAGACCTGACACAGGAGGGTGGTGAGTGGCACCGAAGCCAGGCTGCCTGCTGGAGACACTGCTTGAGTTGTCGGGGGCCCCCGCATCCGCATTCGGCAGCTCCCAGGGCATCTGCCGTATGGAACGGAGCAGGGACAAGTCAACGCCGCTTTTGCCCCAGCCGAGGCTGTTTCCCTGGGGCCTCGGCGACATGCGGCAGACAGAGCCTGGGACCCCCCAGCGAGTCCCAGTGAGAGCCGCGCGCACCGGGGTCTGGGGCAACGCTTTGCACGCCGCCCGGCGCAGTTCACAGGACGGGGCTGGCGGGTCCGTTTGCGGCGCATTTCTAGCTGGGGTCCCACCTTCTCTCGGGTGGGCGCTCCGCAGAGAGGCTAAGCCACTGGTTTCCTGGTTTGTTCCGTGCTGCCACGCGGTGTCCAAACTCTGGCCCTTGACGCTCCGTGCTAATGGTCTCCCTTGGTGATCTGGAACTTGTTGCCTGGTGTCACCGCGCCTCCCGGACTGAGTACATCCCTGCGCTGGCCGGACGCGCCTGACGGGGACATGAGGCTCCGCAGATAACTTCCAGCGCACGTGTCCCAACTTTAGTCTCAGGCTGCGCTGTCCCTTGAGGTGAATATCGATTTGGTATTTAAGTTCCGTCAATATTTACCTCCTAAGTCAATAAGGCTTAACGTTTATCTCCCCTGACGCTGGTATCTGCCCAGAGTCGATTCACACTCCCGGCCTGCAATCCCGCAGTCCGGAGGAGAGGAGTTTCGTGGGCCCGTCCCCTCCTCGGGCCGGGGCGCCCTGCGAGGTGTCCAGACCCCCTCACCCCACATCGGATGCTTCCATCCACGCGTAGTGAGAAGGGGAGCGGAGGCCAGTTGCCTCAGGTTGCTGACTGGCAAAACGTGATGAAGCATGGCTTTTCCATTTGGCCAGACGAGAAGTATTTGCACTGGCTTCCGCTGGCCCTGCTTGGAAGCAAATTTCCGGGGAAAGCTGCGAAAACAATCAGATGGCCTTAAGACTGGGACCAGGCAGATGAGGCCTCTGGTCCCCATGGGTGGGGCCCTGCGGAGGGAACCGGTCCCCACGGGGGGGCCCTGCGGTCCCTGTGGGTTTTATGTTTAATTAATTATGTTAAATGTTTAAACATTTAAAAATTAAATTAAATTAAATTAAATTAAATTCAAATTCAAAGAAAAAAAGGAGGGAGCCCCTGGGTGACTCAGTCGGTTGAGCGTCCGACTTCGGCTCAGGTCATGATCTCACAGTTCGTGGGTTTGAGCCCCATGTCGGGCTCTGTGCTGACAGCTCGGAGCCTGGAGCCCGCTTCGGATTCTGCGTCTCCCCCTCTCTCTCTGCCCCTCCCCTGCTCATGCTCTGTCTCTCAAAAATAAATAAATGTTAAAAAAAATTAAAAAAAACAACAACAAGAATCTGTACCCTGGGCAAAGCGATTGCCCTTCCTGGTGTGGGAAGGCCTGGACAGAACGGGGTGGGGGAGGGGGACTTTCCCCCTGCCCGTTTTCCAGCTGGGACATCGGTCTTCATCTGCGTTCAAGGGATCTCTCCCGGGTCCCCAGCTTGCACGTGGCAGCTCGTGGGACTTGCCAGCCTGCAGTCACATGAGCCCACTCTTCCCCATGCACACGCGTGTGTGCTTACACCCCCTGTGGGTTCTGTTTCTTGGAGCAGCCCGGCCGATGCCCAGGCAGCACGGCGAGCTGTGCTGCCCTCGTGGCTCCCACGGCCTCTGACCCTGCATCGGCAGAGGTGCCACGGTGACACCTCCTGGCCACCGAAGGTCTGATCGGGGTGAGCCCCGGGGTTCTCAGGTCGCTGGACTGCACGCAGGGGTCTGACCAACCCTCATAGCGTTTGGCCTTGGCCATGAGCACCGTCCGTGACGCGTAGGACTCAAAGCTGCAGGAAGCAGATGGGCCCAGGGGCCGTCGGCACCGGTGAGTCAAGCACAGGGAGGCCGTGCCACTGCCCTGGCACTGGAGGGACCTGGCTGGGCGTGCAGGTTCGCAGTCAGGTGGGAGCGGGGCGAAAGGCGGCAGGCTGAGTTGCTGGGCGCCGAGCGCCTCGGACTCTCCACCTCCGTGCGGCCCCGAGACCTTCCAGGGGACCCGCGAGGCCCCTCCTGCCCAGACACAGGCGTGTGTGTAAAAGCGCCTCCACCTTCCACCAACACGGCGCATCACGACAGACGGATCGCAGAGGCAGGCGGGAACACCGGCGTCTTCCATCATGCCGGGCAGTAAAGACATTTACAGCGAGGTAAACACAGCTGTTTGCCATGAAACATTTACGTTAAAATGTAAAGGCTTGGGGCGCCCGGTGGCTCCGTCGGTTGAGCGTCCGGCTTCGGCTCAGGTCACGATCTCGCGGTCCGTGGGTTCGAGCCCCGCGACGGACTCTGTGCTGACAGCTCGGAGCCTGGAGCCCGCTTCGGATTCTGCGTCTCCCCTCTCTCTGCCCCTCCCCTGCACACGTTCTCTCTGTCTCAAAAGTAAATTTTTAAAACACATACAAAGGGTTAATGGCTGTGATTTTTAAATGAATTAATAAACATTGTTAAATGTTCTTGGCTTTATTTTCTAATGTAGAAAACTTGTCATGGGCAACCTCTAACGAGGCCGACATCCTTAGGTATGAGTCACACGAACCGACGCTCCTGGGGTCCCCCTAACTCCCAACCGTGTGAAGAGTTCCTGGGGCTGAGTGGGTGAGCCCCATACTTGGGACCATGGCTCTGCCCGCCCGCAACAAGCCGCCGCCTTGCGACCCTTGTCGCCTGTCACCGGGCCTCTCAGGTGAGGGAGAGAACAGCAAACACCGCATGCCCTCCATTTCCCAGGCGCTGCGCTAAGCCCTTGGCAAATATTAACGAACTTGATCCCCAGGCCACGCCATGAGGTGAGCTTTGTCTTTCGCCTCCCGTTTACACACGGAGCACAGAGACGTGAAGGCACCAGCCCTGGGTCCCCCAGCTGGGAAGGGGCAGAGCTGGGATCGGCCCCGGCGGGCAGGCCATGCTGCGTCAGACGCCGGCGTGTTCGTCACTGACGCTCACTGGCCCGCGTCCTCTCAGACGACACTTTTAACACTTTAAGAGCCGTCTCTGACGGCCGGCTCTGTGGTTTGCAGTCACGGAGGGTGCCACCGTCCGTGGCTGACAAGCGTGTGGTGCGTGGGCACTGGTTTGCTCGGGCAAATACACGGCCTGGAGTCCACAGGTCCGAGACGAGCCCGCAGCTTCCTCCCGAGGCTCCGTCCTTGTCGTGGCGACGTCCGTCTGTCTTTGTCTTCCCATGGGGGACCTCCCCACGCGGGCGCCCGCGTCCAAGCCCAGATACTGCTTGCGGCCACCCCGGTCTGCCGCATCCGAACGAATGGCCCGCGAGGCCCCTCTTTCCACAGAAGGTCACCTTCGAGGTCCCGGGGGTGGGGGGCGTAGCGCGATCTCTAACAATACCTTACACCGCAGCCGTGCTTCTGAACGTCGTTCCTGCTGGTGGACAAGCCTTCGAAGGGGAGCGAGCCCCGCTCAGGGCCCGGGTGGGGACGACGCCCTGGGCCCAGTTCGCCCCTGGGTTTGCTCCCTGTTTCCCTCCCCCTTCCCGCTCTTCTCCCCCCTGCCTGCCACAGCGGGGACTTGAAGCTCGGTCCTGGAAGAGGCCACGGTACCAAGGCCGGCGTGGCAGCGGTGGAGTGACGTGAGGACTGTTTCCGCATTGACCCCGGGCTCTGCCCACGCCCACGCAGGGGGGGTCACCTCCCTGACGCCCACACGGTTTCCCCAGAGCAGCCCTGGGTGACGTCTGGGTTTCACCAAGTAGTCCCTGCGGGTGTTTGTGGTAAGGCCACGCTCGTATTCCCACTCACCAGGGGGTAAACTGAGGCAAAATGGAGCACCCAGGCAGAGGCCAGATCACAGCCGCGTGGGGACGGCCGACTGGGGGGGCAGCCTGTGTGCTCTCGGTCCACACACAGGGTGTTCGCACGGGGACGCTCAGCCTTCCACAAAATCAAGACGGAATAATGTGCAGATTTACAGAAGCGATGAGTTGAGCGTTGACCTTGGCTCAGGTCATGATCTCGCGGTCCGTGGGTTCGAGCCCCATGTCGGGCTCTGTGCTGACAACTTGGAGCCTGGAGCCTGCTTCCGATTCTGTGTCTCCCTCTCTCTCTGCCCCTCCCCTGTTTGCACGTGCTCTCTCTCTCTCTCTCTCTCAAAAATAAACATAAATTTTTTTAAAAAAATGTAGAACTCCACGCTAGAAGTATATTATGTCTTTAGTTCTCACTCCCCCTTATTTTTAAAATTTTCTTACTGAGGTATAAAATCCATACAGCTAATCTTTCTTCTGAGGGGGCTGCAGAGGAAGAGAGAGAGGGGGAGTGAGAGAGAGAGAATCTCAAGCAGGCCCCGTGCCCAGGATGCAGCCCGACGTGGGGCGCTATCCCACAACCCTGAGATCGTGACGGGAGCCGAAATCAAGAGTCAGATGCTTAACTGATTCAGCCACCCAGGCGCCCTGATGAAACTAATCTTAATCGTACAGCTTGTATAACTACATGTGTTTAGGAGGGAGAACATTCCGGAACCCCAGACAGCTCCCCAGTGCCTTTATCCGTGAGTGTGTCCCATCCCTCCCCGGGATTTAGTTACCAATGCTACACACACATCCTGCTTTTGGGAAATCCCACACCATAACCGCCTGTGTGGTTTGTGCCGGGAAGGGCAGACCGTTCCCAGCAGCAGACCGGTTCTCCAAGCAAAGGTCATGACCCTGCGCTAACAAAGATAAAGGTGAGAGCGTACACGTTTCTGTGTGAAATGCAGACACTTCTAGACCTTTAAAACAACGCCATTCCTTGCCTGAGGACTCTCCCAACTAAGCAGCCAGTCAAAAACTCTCTGGTACGAGGACTCCTCCTGTTGTTGAAATGGTAAAATGAGCTTTAATCTGCAAAATTTTGACCTATGACCACCTGTTTTAGCTATTCCATTCCAGAGGCAACCTCAGTCCAGCCGTGTGGGGCGCAAGGCGCTCCCAGAAGCCAGCCCCCACCGAACACGGCACGAGGGCGTCTCGTGGCACTTCTCCAAGTGAATATTGTTCACACGCACCTTCCTTGACCAGACGTGGTTCACGAGGGTCCGCCAAGCCCCTAAATCCATGCACGTGGTAGGTCCGTGATGACAGGCGTCCGTCAACCCAAAGTCCACTTGGCATTTGTTTCTGATTGTGAGGACCCAGCACAGACGTGGGCCCCTGGTCGCTTTCCCTCCTCTCTCGGTGCACGCAGGACATCCCCTCCCGTGACGCCCGGGTTCACGAGAGGAGACAGGGCAGAAAGACCACAGGCCGTCTGAGGGCGGGATGGGGTCTCTTCATCTCTGAGTCCCCAGGCAGCGCGAATCCAAGAGTCGCTTCAGCCCCATCTATATCCACCGAAGGACTGATGTTCAAGACTGAGAGCCCGAGGACCAGGCTGGCGGATGGGGTCCTGGCGCCCGAAAGCTATGTCCGAGTCCCCCCTGCCTGCGAATGTGACCAGACTTGAAAATGGGGTCTTTGCAGATGTAATCGGATGAAGGGTCTGGATTCAGGGCGGGCCCCGGGTCCAAGGGCTGGGGTCCTTACCAGAGAAAGGAGGGGGCCTGGGACACGGAGAGCGAAGCAGGCAGACACCAGGCGGTGGAGCCCACGCCACGGAGCGCCAAGGACACACGCGTCGCCCGGGGCCCCTGGAGTCTCCCGCACAGGCTCCGGGAGTGGATCTCTGTGGCTTGGAGCCACCCGGTTCACAGGGCCTCGCATGGCAGCCCGGGAACGAACCTGGCGAGGTCCTCACTGACCCGACAAAGACCCCCGTCACCAAGCATGCTGCTCGCGCTCTCTCCCGGGAGGGTGGGACCCGGTGTCCAGAGGCCCCGCACAGATGCCCCGTTCTTATCCTGGGGGACAGCGTGGCTCCGCCACTCGGTTGAAAGTCTCAGAGCCTCGGTTCGGGGACAAAAGGCCCGAGGGCCCAGAGGATGCCCGCCGCCCTCACCGCCCTCACACCCACTGCTCTGCTCCTTGGTCGTCCAGTTGGCCGGCTGCTGTCCGTCTGCAGGGGCCGTGGAGAACCGGGGGCCGCCCACCCCGGGCTCACAGGCCTGTCAGCACACGCCTGGGCCCAGAGCCCGTTCTCCCACGCGAGGGTGTGGGTGGCTGGACGGGTCTCGGGACAGCCCCAGCAGGGGTGAAGCAGAATGACTGAATTCAGTCTGGTTTCCTTTCCTAATTCGCATGTATTTCACTCACAGCTACCAACCTTGAATCTGGAGGGGACCCTAAGAGTCTATACAGCTTGTGTATTTTGCCAAGCCCCTCCCCACCATTACCTGCTCGTGACCTAAGGTAAGGGGGTTGGTGCTTTTAGCGGAACCTGGGCGGGGGCGGGGATGGAGGGGTCACAGAGGCTGAGTCAGGTGCCCCGTCCAGGGGTTCCCAGGCCACCAGTGGCACAGCTGGCTTGCATCCCAGGACACCTAGTTCCGGGAGATCAAAGCCAGCTTTGAAGACCAGTGCTCCCCAGGCCCGTCCTCTGCCCAAAGGTCAGACCCTGAGCTCACAGCCTCCCTTAATTTCTCTGAAACTTCCAGGCACAGATGCTGCCGTGCAGATTTCGAGAGTGTGAAATCCTGTTACAGCAGTAAATGTCAGCATGCCCAGGGGCTAGGATGCTTTCCAGGACTGGGGGGCTTCTAGCCTGGGAGGCTGGGAGATGGTGACACCACTCGTCTGGATCCTGAGGTTACTGGAGAAGGCGCCTACTTGACGGGCGACATGAGCTCAGCTTGGGGAAATGGGAAAGAAACAAAAGGCGTCAGTTCAGACCGGATACAACACAGTCTGTTTGCAAAGCTGAAATATACACCAATGAAGCCTCCAAAACGAGTTACAAAGGGAGTTCTCTATGAGCGCAAACGACAACCAGGCTGACTGCATAAGCACTGACAGAAAAGATGAACTCACCTGAAGGTTAGGGCAGGAATCCAGGAGGCCTTCCTGCAGGAGGAGAGTCTCAAGCCAGGTTTTATGGATTGCTGACCGGAATATTCCAAAATGAGAAGTACTAGCCAACACTGAAAAACAGAAGACTTTTATTCAGTTTTCAGAGGAAACACTGAGAGAGGGGAGAGGAGGGAGAAGGGGAGGGAAGGAGACAGAGACAGAGAGACAGAGAGAGAGAGAGCCATCTCATTTTGCTTGGGAACAGAGCACTCAGGAAACAATGTGGGATTTTTATCCAGGAAATGCCTTCTTCCTTTCTTTCCACTTCTCCCTAAGTAAATAGCCCAAGACCTCTGTCACGATGTTTGCGTAGCATTTAAGGCTGGTTTATTTAATTAGAGCGATGATTTCAGCTTGCCGGTCGGAGTCCGTGAGACCTCGGCCCTGCCACCTCCAACCGGCATGGGGGGACTCACTCACCCTCTGACCTTGGAGGGTCTTTTTATCCGCTTGATCTCAGCGTGATTAGTGAAGGCAGTTAGGCAGTCTGATGGAAGCCCAGGGCCATGTCACCTCTCAGACGCTCTTTAACAACCCTGGAAGGGTTTACAGAAATGAGCCTAGAAGGAATCAAGCATGGCCATGAATAAACATCACCTGAGAACGGTGGGAAGACCTCACTCCACCTCTGGAAGAATGTTCCGGAAATCAGGGACAGAAGCGGCCGCAGGGAGGGGACCGGCTGGCTAGGAGGAGGGAAGGGGGCTTCATTTCTCCCCGTTCTCTGTGCTCCTTCCCATAACGTCCCCGTGCACGTACCACCACGGGGAGACACGTTCCTTAATGTCTAGTGAAACACCTTGTGCTCCTGCCTTGATTCCGTGCGAGATGCTGATTCTGCTTTTCTGTGACAACACGCTGAAGGTGCGGGCAGAGGGGCGCCCAGGGCCTACCTTGCATGTTGTTGTGGCCCTTTTGTTTTTTTTAATAAAAAAGTGTTATGTGTTTCCTTTTTTTTTTTTTTTTTAAGAGCTTCTGAAACAGAAGGACCAGCTAATACTTCTGTCTACAACAGAAACCAGACTAACTTAATCCGGGGCGGCGTGCGTATGGGGTTCCAGAGGTGACTGCTGCTTCCCGCGGCAGGGTACTTCCAGGAGGGCAGAGAGGGCACGTCCTGCCTCAGGCGTCACTGCCTGGATGGTGGCCGGGACGGAGGCTCCACACTTGCTAGCACACAAGTGCCCTGCGTGTGGCTAAGGCAGAGCGGGAGGAAGAAGGGGCTGGGGGTCCAGAAGCAGGTTCTTTCTCATGGAACGTTTTGTGGGGAGAGGCTCAGACTGCCCTTGAGGGTGGCGACGGAGTCACATCTGTTCCGGGCAGACCGCCTGCCCGGCTCAGTGGAGACACTCACCACATGCCGGGCAGTGCTGGGGAGATCGTGGGAGAGGGTGGGGGGCTCGGCTCTGAGGCCCCCGCCTGGGAAGCCACCATGGGCGCAGGTCACAGCCAAGCAGGGGGAGCCGGTCTGCAGAGCTCGAAGGGGGTCACAGAGACACGGAGGAGAGCAGAGACAGACACAGAGAGAGGCAGACGGAGAAAGAGACCCAGAGAGACAGAGAGAGTCAGAGAGATTCGGACAGAAAGCGGCAGAGAGAGGCAGGCAGATGGAGACAGTGACACAGGGAGAAAGAGAGGGTCAGAGAAGGGGGGGATTGGGGAAAGGAGGGGGTGCCGCCCCCCAGCCCCAGGCCCTGGGCCCAGCCCAGCACAAGGGCCTGCTTCCTGCCCTGGGTTCCTGGGGAACCCCCTCCTTCTGCTAGATTCTGTCTGCTGAGGCTCCTGGGAGAGTGACAGTTCTTTTTAACCAAAGGCACCTAGCTTAAACCTGAAGTTATAACCAAAGAGACTGAGCAGTGACGTGGAGTCGGGGTGGGGGCCACCGGGGCACTCAGGACAGGGGTGTGGGGTTAGCTCCGAAGATCCACCGCGGTGGCCGTAAAACCGGCCGTGACACACCTCCAGCCGCATAATCACAGGGCCCCGAGCTTTCTGCAGCCACGCACCGCCCCCTCAGCCGGCCAAGCGTCCCACGCGGCTCCCAGCCAGCGACCGAGCACAGAGGGAGCACCGAGGGTGGCGGGAGGGGGATGAGTGCAGGGGTCAAAAGGCAGCGACCCCCCAGTGACAGGATAAAGAGGTCCCGGGAATGTCGGCACAGCACGGGGACTCTAGCCGATGACACTGTCCTGCACACCTGAAAGTTGCTCAGAGAAGAGATCCTAAAAGTTCTCATCAGAAAAGTACAATAAAATTTGTAACTATGTGCGGTGATGGATGCCAACTAAACTTATATCCTGGTGGTCATTTTCCAAAATCTACGTGTACCAGATCGTTATGCTGTACGTGTAAAGCCAATACAGTGTGAGATGTCGACTGTATCTCAATTTAAACAATTAAACGTAAAGCGCTACGACTACTACCGAGAGACAGCAGTGAGGCTCGCCCCCTGGTGTGGACTGCTGATTTCTCCCGGGGGAGGGGGGCGAGGCTGGGCCAAACCACACCAGGCACCCGGAGGCCCCGAGGCTCTCATCCTCTATGGACAAGAAATTAAGAAAAGCCTTGGGGGGCCTGGGGGGGGGGCTCAGTCGGTTAAGTGTCCGATTTTGGCTCAGGTCACGATCTCACGGTTTGCGGGTTCGAGCCCCGCATCGGGCTCTGTGCTGACAGCTCGGAGCCTGGAGCCTGCTTTGGATTCTGTGTCTCCCTCTCTTTCTCTGTCCCTTCCCCACTCTCACTCTCTGTCAGAAATAAACATTTTTGAAAATAAAAGAAAGAAAGAAGGAAAGAGAGAAAGAAAGAAAGAAAGAAAGAAAGAAAGAAAGAAAAGAAAGAAAGAAAAGAAAGAAGAAAAAGAAAGAAAGAAAGACAGAAATAAATACATAAAGAAAAGAAAAAGAAAGAAGAGGAAAAAAGAAAGAGAGAGAAAGAAAGAAAGGAAGGAAGGAAGGAAGGAAGGAAGGAAGGAAGAAAAGCCTCGCCTGGCCCGTGGCCAGAGCGTGCCCATCCCCCACCCCAAACCAGCTGAACCACGGCCTTCGGTCCACAGCATCAGCTCCCTGGGAGTCATCCACCTCCTCCCCTGAGTAAGTCTCCCGGTGCTTGGCCACGGCACTGCGGTCCACCCACTCGCCGTCTTATCGCCCACTCGCGGAGGAATGCTTTGTGGAGGTCAGCATCATGGATCTTCATAAAAACAGTTACATTCTGGTGGTCCCGGCGCCGGAACCTCCGTGACACACGTCCGGAACAACGTCAGTCTAGAGTGTTCCCTCGTGGGCGAGACGAAATACGGCGCACGTTGGCTGAGTCGGCACAGCCACTACGCACGGTCACCTCCACGTCCGGTCGCCACGAAGGCTCGCTCGCGAAGAAGGGGCGGTTCAGCCTGAAGACCCCGCGCAAGGGAGGTGCTCGGGTCCAGTGTGGCCCGGTCCGACGACGGTACGCCGCGCAGGCGTTACGAGTCAGAAAGGAGACGCGTGGACGCGGCAAGGGTACTCGGGTGGGAGGAGGGACTCCCTGAAGGTGGTCGACCCCCTACCGGCTCCAACAACAGCTAATTCCAGCCGACAAGCTCGTTGTAAAAACCGCAGCGAGGGCGCGTGGTTCACGACACAGCATCGTTTCCCCGATTGGGTCCGTATCGGCTGCGGTCCGGGCTTGAGGAAACCCGGGAGGCGCCACCTTCATCCTGGGACCACGTTGTGCCAGGAGGAGGGGAGACGATGGGGTGTCCGGAGCGGCCGTTGAGGGAGATGGGCCAACACGGCTTCCGAGACTCATCCGCTCCCCGCAACAAGGCCGCTGCCCGTGAGCTGGGGCTCTGAAGCTCCATTTGTGCACAGAAGTCACACGGGAAGAGGGTTATAAAAACAACGCGAGCTCCCCAGCCCCAGCAACTGGACGCGACGATTCTGCCTACGGACCACGCCCCCCGCCCCGCCGGGATTCGGACGCTAGCGGCCTAGCACGCACACCCCGAGACGCCACTGGAGGACCTGACGGGGTGACGCCCCTCACCATCAGGATGCCACTCCCTCGCGTGCATCGCTGCCCCTAAAGCCAGTCTTTGGGGGAGCGACAGCCTGGCCTTGGGTGTCCATCGCTGAGACCGGAGTCCGGGGCTCGGACGAGGGCCTCAGCAAGGATAAGCCGGCCTCATCCAGCGCAGAGCACGGGGCTCCCGCAGGCAAATCACTGGGGTTGTCTCCAGAGCGAGGAATTAAATGCTTGCCCAGAGAGACCCCCAAAGCGTCGTTTCTGGCTGGCCACGGGGGCTGCTTCGGCAAAGCCACGTGGCGCTTCTGTCCCATCAGCAGAAACCCAAATGGCATCCCCAAAGGTTGCTCTGTGGGGTCAGCACAGCAAGAGCCCCCAAGGGCATCCTGGTCCTGATCCCAGAACCTGTGGCTGCCTTAGGCGACACGGGAAGAGGGCATTCACGACGCGGTTGGCATCCCGGCGAGCTCGAGCAGGGACAAGCGTCCTCAGAGACGACTCATTTCTTGCCAGTTTTATATCAACTCAGCGCAATCATACCATTCATATCGCTGGCGGCAGGAATTAGTGATGTCCCCTCCATGCTTGCCCGGAGCAGACAAGCAGAAATCTGGGAGGCGGAGCTGGCCCAGAGGCGGCGTCCCTGAACATTTACTGTGGCCTTTATGCAGTCCGGTCCTGAGAAACCTTTGTAGTAACTGCCCTTCCAACCGTCAGGTGAGTCAACAGCCCCAGGGAAGCTGCGAGAAGCAGGTCCTGGGCGCAAACCCCGGCTTCCTCACCTTTAACAATTAGCATCTCGTTTCTGACACTTAAAAATCGCCTTCACAAGGACTTGAACACACACCACCTGCCAGATAAGTTAGAGAGTTGCTTGGCAAATTTTACATCTTCAAACGTGATAAAGTCAACGTCAGATCCATTGGTGTCTGGATTATCGCAAGCTCTGAAATTAGCCCAGTGTGAAATCACTGGCCTCGTGAGAGTAATTCCAGACGTGTAACCCAGAAGGCATGTCTAGGATTTGTTTTTTTATGGCCATTTATTTTTGAGAGACAGAGAGAGAGAGGGGGAGAGAGCAGGGGAGGGGCAGAGAGAGACGGAGACACAGAATCCGAAGCAGCTCCAGGCTCCGAGCTGTCGGCACAGAGCCCGACGTGGGGCTCGAACCCACGAACCGCGAGATCATGACCTGAGCTGAAGTCGGACGCTCGACCGACTGAGCCCCCCAGGCGCCCCTAGGATGTTCTGGTAAGAAGCGCTTTGTTGCTCTCTGACACATTCTTCCCTCCTGGAACTTTTTAGCCAGTCCACCAAATGTTTTCCTGACATGTTACCGAACGGAGACACAAGAAAGTTTTCTCTAAGTGGCTCTAACCTGACACCGGACAGACCCACGTTCCTTGGCTTCTGCTGCTCAAACTGTCTCAAGAATGTCACTGCTATTTATAGTCGGTGACTGACTCACCAATAGTACTCTTTCCGTGCTCTTTCCGTGACCAGGGGACTAGGAGGGGTCAGCAGGGGCTCCACGCGCCGGGCCAGCAGGCAGGTTTCTGGCCCGCAGACAGAGCCCCGGGCCACGTCCACGGAACGCAAGCCCTGCTTGGGCCTCTGGGATGTGGGCTTGTGCGTCCAGATGGGCTCTCAAGGTCGGAGAAGGATCAGGGTCGTGCGCGGTCGGGGTAATTAGAGGAAACGGCCAACCCGTCACGAGGCCAGGGAGGCCTGCCATCGCGGACTGGTCTCCCAGCCTCCACGACCTTTTGGCCTGTCATTTAGCCTGGAGTCACAGGCTTGTACCTGCACCAGGTACTCAAACTCTTACTCATCAGAGCACCGCATATAAAACTGAAAAGCAGCCACGACCCACCCACCAGAACGCCTCAGAAAGAAACCTGCACTTGTGTGCACGCGCGGCCGGCGCCCACACACCGAGACGCGATAATCGTGGAAAACGCGCCTCCCCTGGCTGGACTCTAATTTATCAAGCGCATCCCCCTGGGATTCCTACAACCACCCCACGAGGTCTCAGTGGAGGGGCTTCAGCTCCGTCCGAGGGCCCTGGGTGGCAATGAACCCTGACTCAGGTCTAGATCTTTCCGGCAACATCGCTGTAAGGAGAAAACACTGGACTAAGGGACAGGAAACAGTAGTTCTGTCCTTTAGCCACACTTCCTGCCATAAAATACACGTACGATCTCTTGTGATGCGTCCGCCCGCAGAGACGTGGCCGTGCAATGCAATTCTGGGCGCCCGGGGAGGCGGGGGGTGCTCAGTGAGTTAAGTGTCTGACTCTTGGTTTTGGCTCAGGTCATGATCTCACGGTCGGTGAGTTGGAGCCCCGCGTGAGGCTCTGTGCTGACAATGCGGAGCCTGCTTGGGGTTCTCTCTCTCTCAAAATAAATAAAATAAACTTAAAAAAAAAAAAAATGCAACATCCCGGACCCGACGCCCGAGGTTCTGATGGCCATCTGACATGGAGCCCAGAAACCTACGTTTTCAGCGAGACTCCCAGTCACCTCGGATGCAGGGGTCACCACGCACACCAGGACAATTGGGGGGTCGTCACTCACACCAGGACAATTGGGGGAGCAAAGGGACATGACTAATGATTAAGCCGGAAACCAGCTTACGGCGGGGACCGAGATGCCCAGGCTGAAAGCAGCAGACCCCACACCAGCAGGAACACCCAAGAGCGTCATGGGAGGAACCGCGTGGGCTGACCCCCAGCATTCTGACTCACACCCGTCGTCAGCGTCACGAGAAGGTTTATGGCCGGCAGAGGGTTAAAACTCAAAGACGAGACATCAGAGCACTGTCCTCTTTCCCGTGCATGGGAATTATCGTCCAGGGCATGAGCTGGCTCTTCTGATGGGCTTATTATTTTGATTTTTTTGAAACTTTTATTTATTTTTGAGACAGAGGGAGACAGAGCATGAGCAGGGGAGGGGCAGAGAGAGAGAGGGAGACCCAGAATCCGAAGCAGGCTCCGGGCTCTGAGCCATCAGCACAGAGCCCGATGCGGGGCTGGAACTCACAGATTGCGAGATCGTGACCCAAGCCGAAGTTGGACACTCAACCGACTGAGCCACCCAGGTGCCCCTGATGGGCTTATGCTTTGAAGCATCAGGATCTATCACCGTCCTTTCCATTATCACTGTTTCCGAGAAGAATTCGAAGCCACCACAGACTTCGGTCATCTTTCCTCACTGCAAGGTGTGATGCTTCCAGTCTCCCCTGTTGGCAACAGTCTCTAACACCCATTCTGCCCGTCTCCCTCCAGAGGTGTGGTTAAAATAGAACTGCCGTAGGGGGCCCCTGGGTGGCTCCGTCGGCTAAGCGTCCGACTTCAGCTCAGGTCATATCTCACGGTTCATGGGTTCGAGGCCCGCGTCGGGCTGTGTTCGGACAGCTCGGAGCCTGGAGCCTGCTTCGGATTCCGTGTCTCCCTCTCTCTCTGCCCCTTCCCTGTTTGCGCTCTGTCTCTGTCTCTGAAAAATACATGAACATTAAAAAGAAAAAGATCTCTAGTCCTGTGTTTGATTCTTGAAGAATTTGAGACGGCCACGCGTGCACACGGGCACACTCAGGGACATGCACACGCATGCACACACACACACACACACACGTGGACACGCACACCCCACAAGCTCCTGCACGTGTAAACTCATGACCTGGCCCCTGAAGAGGTTCGCTCCTGCTGTTCCCACGGGGGTGCCCGCCACGCCCGGGCTCTGGGCTCCGAGGCCCCCGGTTCTGGTCCTGGAGCTGCCACGGGACATTGGCCCTGTTTGTCACCCACACCGTGCTTCAGAGTCCCTTCTGCAGACAGGGTCACGGAGACCTACGCCCAGGCCCAAGATTAAATGAAAGAGGCCACGAAAAGTATGCCACACGGTGCCTGGAACGCAGCATTGAACTTGTCTTAGCGATTACTACGAGCTGTGGGATCACCGTTTGCTAACCTGTGATCTATATTCTGCCTTTTGTCCCCTTTGATGGGTGTGACGTTAAGATCCTGAAAGAAAGTGGAGCCAAGGGTCTGCCCCCTTCCGGAAGACAGGCCGCATCCCCGTGCGTGCCCCCCGCCACCCACGTGAGTCCAGGGCCCCCCTCGTGAGCAGAGCAGGGGAGCCCCGGTCCCGTCAGCTTCCAGCTGGGGCCTCGCACACACGCACCCCCAAGACTGGCAAACCCTTGCCTTCCCCTCCTTGGACTTGGATCCCCGAGAGCTGCCCTGGTCCCGGCAGAACAAAAGCAGCGGGCTGAAGAGAGAATTAACACTCCCCCCAGTCACGGGCAGCTGGCTCTCGGTCCGAGGTGTTTCGATCGCCCACCCGCCCGACTCACTCCGGTGCCGCCGTCCAGACAGCGCGGCTCCCGGCCCGGGAGGGTGTGCAAGGAGCAGGCCACTGCTGGTGTGAAAGCGTCGTGATGTGCCAATTCAACTTCTGTCAGCAGTTGTAACGGGAGGCAGGTGGGGAGTCTCCGGGGCCGCGGGGGCTCCGCGAAGTCCAATGCTCACCCTTCTGCACACACAGCCCCCGCCACCCCCCCAACCAGGGCTTTAATCGCCCCGGACACGGCTAAGTAGAAGGTTCCACAGAGTCCCGTGCGGCCCACTGGCTTCCGCGCTCCGGGCTCTCTCGGCCTCTCTCCCTCTTGCCACTCAAGATGGAAAATGGTGCATTTGTTCCCGGGACTCTGCGTCTGTCCCGGGGTGGGCGGCCTGAGAGCAGCTCCCCTGGGCAGGTCTCCCCCCACCCACCCCCACCCCCACCCCTGCTTGGAGCACCTGCCCCCATCAAAGCCCACCCCCACCCTGCGTAGCAACCGGAGGGACAAGCCCAGGCAGGTGGTGAGGAGGAAGGCCTGGCTTCTGTCCCTGTGCATCAAAGGCCACTCCTGCCGTCCGGCCCGTCTCCCCATCTGCAAAGCGTCCCCTCCAAACGTTGTATCTGGGGTGTCACGGCCTGAATGGCAAGTGCCGTCAGGCCCTCGGAGAGGCTGAGGGGGGCAGTCCCGGTGGCCCAGCCATGACGCAAGGGGACACCGTGATGGGAACCTCACTGCCCATCCGACTTCCCTCCCCTCTGTCGCCAGCAACGACGTTCCGGGGACTGACCTATGTCTAGGGCTGAGTCCCTTCTTTTCCACTCCTGATTGGTAGGGCACTGCAACGTCCAGCAGAGATCCAGGCTGAGCACACGAGACGCTCGCCAAGGTCCCTGAGGACGGACGGTCACTGGGCGGCCCTGACATCTGTCCTCCAACGAGAGGGACCCAGCCTTCAGGAGACACTGACAAGGTCAGCCAGCAGCCAGCGAAGAGCGGACAGGCTGGGTCCTCGGTGATAAGACGTGGCTTAGCTGCTGGACGAGCCAACCCTGGACCCACTCTGTCTGAACCCCCAGTTCTGTAGACCCCCAATTCCTGACCGTTTAAGCCAGCTGAGCTCCCACTCTGAGGGGCCTTTCGAAGTTTTGTCTTTCTTTGAATCTCCGCAGAGTTCGGCCCAGACGCTGCGAGATGTTCACGCACGGGGACCGGGGCAGGACACAAGCTCTCTGAGACTGTGCCTGACGCATTAATGAACACCCATCAATGCCTGTAGGGTGGGGACACTAGGCTGAGGCCTTCCAGGACCCCTTCAGTTTGCCGGGGCGCCATCCCAAAGTGCCACACCCCAGGCGGCTAGACTACAGAAACGTATCTTCTCCCAGCCCTGGGGGCCGGGAGTCCGAGATCACGGCCTGGGCAGGGCTGGGTCCCCCCGGGGCCTCTCTCCTTGGCGTGTGGATGCCGTCTTCTCCCCGTGTCCTCACACGATCGTCCCTCTCCTCATAAGGACACCGGTCACACTGGAGCAGGGCCGCCCTCCTGACCTCATGTTACCTGAATCGGCTCTTTAAAGGTCCCTCCCAAACACAGTCACGTCCTGGGGTCCTGGCAATCAGGACTTCACTATGTTCATTTTAGAGGGACACATTTTGGCCCATAGCAAGCATTGCATCATTTTAACCTGCCCAGAAGCCCTGCAGAGCCTGACTCCCCAGTGCTCTACGGGGACGCGTCTTGCCCAGATTTCCGCGGCCGGTAGTGGGCAAGCCAGGACTCCCAGAGACACCTCTTCCCTCCGGCCCCAGAGCAGCCAAGGCCCACGTTCTGGCAGAATCCCAAATCTGCTTCACAAAACGCCCTGTGAGTCCTGAGTGCTCCGCACCTCGCAAGGTGCAGAAGAAAATACGAGGAAACCCGGGAACGGCCCCTTCCCTTCTGGATGGTCACCGTGTCACTGGGGTGCTGGTCTCACACTCTGGGAAACACAGAGATGCCATTCTCGCTTCTCTCCTGACGCACACGTCTCTTCGTCGGGGACACGATTCAAGACTGCTTGGCCCAAGGACCTTGCACTCCACCTCTGGTCACAGCTGGCTGGCCAGAGCTGGAGTCTGTCCCAGCTGCCAGCTGTAGCTCCTGGTCCCCTGGGAATAGGTCACCAGCCCACGGTTGGACCAATCAGAGCCCTCCCCCAGGGGGAGAGGGGTGAGACCCCTCCCTCGTGGCAAGGCAGGGAGAGGGGAGGGACGGTGGGGGCGGCCAGCCAGCGGCCTCGTTTCCGGCCTCGTAGGAAAGGAGTCTGCGAGAGCCAGGCCACGCTTAGGGAGAGGCGTAAAGAGGGCAACGACCCAGGTGGGGAGACAGCCTGCAGCTCTAGAACCTTATCCCCGGGGTCCCTGAGGGCACCTGTCCCCTACCTTTCCTGGGGTTGCTTTTCCACAAACTCATAGTCTCCCCAGCAAGGGGACTGCTGCCTTGAGGGACACAGGACCTGGGTGCACAGCCCACATTCCAGGAGACCCGCCGGGCTGGGTTGCGGGCGGTCACGATTAAAGACTCTGGGGCTCCCGGTACCAGGTTCTCTCCCTGAGTATGGTCTTCGCTCCTGTTATGGTTAGATTGTGTCCCCTCCCCACCCCCCAGAAATTCATACATCAGAGTCCGAACTCCCGGAACCTCAGAGTGTGAGCTTATTTGGGAACGGGGCCATCGACGACGTGGTCAGTTACGATGGGGTCCTGCCTAACCCGCTCTGACTGGCTGCTTACGAAAAGAACGTCATGTGAAGACACACAGAGGGAAGGCTCGGGACGACATAGGAAAATGCCAGCTAGGAGCGGAGGAACGCCAGGAGGAATGGCCAGGAGCCGGTGCGGGGGGAAGGGGGAGCTTCAACCTGCACTCGCGGACCTCTAGCCCCCAGAACCGGGGGACAACAGTTCACGGTGCCACACCTCTCCGTGAGCGGCAGTTTGTTGAGGTAGCAGACGTGCAGCTCCCACACCTGCCTCCGGGTCCGGGGTCCGGGATCCGGGGTCCGGGGTCTGGCTCAAGGCATCATCTAAGAGGCTGGGGAAAATCTCTCCCCACCACCGCCCTGGGCACCTGGAGGGAAGTCGCGAGGACAGGTAGTTTTGAGGAAGGACTAGGTGGGATGCTCACAAGAAAGGAAGGGCCACGAGTATGTCACAAACCGAGGGCCGGGCTTTGGACACCTTAGGGGAAGGACAGGAGAAGTGGGGAAAATAGCAGAGAGGCCGAAGGGAGGGAGGGGGTCCAGGTGGCTCACCACCGCTGCACCTGTCTCGCTCCCCTCCCTCCCGTGGCCCCGAGGCACAGCCAAGGCGAATCCTTCGAGTTCACAGCCAACAGTTGCGAGAAGGTCCCCCGCAGCAGCCTGACGCCCTCCCGACCCTCCCCCCGCCCCCGCACTTGGAGTTCTGCACTCACTGTTGAATTGCAGGGGTGGGGAGGGCCGGGCTGACGGTTCCTTCCCTCAGGGTCAGCCAAGTCTCATGACAAAAGCTGGCATGACTTAGCGAGCCTTCCAGAGTGGCACCACCTTCCGGAGGGGGTGTTCCCGCTTTGCACCGGGTGACCGCCACATTTCCCAAAACACCGTTCCCACACTTGGCTCACCAGAGTGGGGAAGCGTTGCACAACCGAGAGCAGATAAGAACAAGCCGGCCTCTCCGGGCACAGGGGCCGCCGTGTGCAAATCGGGGCGAACGCGAGGGCAGCGCGGGGAAAGGGGCAGCGGGCGCGTGTCTGAGTTCCCCGCAGGGGTCTGCTCGCAGCAGGACAAACCCACAGCCCTGGAGCCCGCCACACCCACCGCCTGGTTCCCGAGTGTCGCCAGGCGAAGGGGCCCTTTGAGAAAGAATGATTCACGGGGTCGGTTCTGCAAGGAGCGTTTGGAAAACAAGAAGCCTGGGACTTAGAAATCACCGAGGCCCACGCGCACGGGTCCGGCGGGCTCGCAGTTGTGCGCGGCGGGCCTCACCAGGAGACCCCGGGAGACGGAGCAGATCCCCGCAGCGGGAGGAAAAGGGGATTTCGCAAAAGTGTCCCCAAAACGTGCACTCTCAGATACGTCTGTGCTTTTAACACCAACCCTGCAGAGGAAAGTCGCCTCTGTGCTTCGGTCCCCAACCTCCACCCTGAACGTAACGCGTCAACTCGCGGCAGCCGCGGAGAAGTCGCTGCCGGTGTTAGCGGTGAACGGGCATTAACAAAGCTGTCACAGCAAACCCAGGAGCAGCGGCGGAATTAATTTTTCCTTCATTAATAATGTCCTAATTTGCATGATTAATATGTCATGGTCGATAAACACAGGCAGCGACGAATGAAATCACTGAACAAAAATGCCACCTGCTGAGCAAAAAGCATAAGTAAATGACTTAACACAGCCAAGTGAGCAGGAGACACTGTATTTCCCCAAAAACAATGTTCGAAACGCCTGAAGTGTCACCATTATTGGGAGAACTGGTTGAGGAACACAGAGACAATCATTCCAGACGTTTCCGTGGAAGGACGAGCTCCAGGGCATTCACGGCTCTGACAGGTCGCCACAGGACAAGGCTGACTCGCGCCAGCTCGCTGGGCTCCTTCCTCACCTCGCCCTGCTTCCTGTGCCAGGCCCAGGCCACGGGGCAGAACATTCCAGGCCACGGTGGTGCCACGTCTCCGACCAGCCACACGCCTCGGTGATTTGGGCCCGGAACTAGGGAACGGGGCTGTTGCCAAGGGCTCGAGTGGCTGCAGGGAACAGAAGGGAAAGCGAAACTGACAAGACCCGAAGTGGCCCCAGATGCATTGGCAAGACCCTTCGTGGACACCGGCCCAGTGCCGGACACAGAGCCAGGAGCCGGGGGGGTGGGGCGGTGTTCACACGTGGGTCCCGGGTGCAGACGATGGCCTAAAATCCTGGACGGCAGAGCAGCCATAGTGGCGGGCGGCCCGTGCAACAGAACTTCCCGCAACGATGGGAATGTTCTAGATCTACAACGTCCAGGGTGGCAGCCACATGCGGACCGAGCACCCGAGAAGTGTCCGGGGTGAGTCGGGATCCTCGACAATCCTGGACTGGGTTGCCCGGTACATTCCATTTCCGTTAACGCAGATCTGAACAGCCACACGTGGCTGGTTGCTCTGTACCCAGCAGGGTCTGGAAGGCTGCTCCTGCACCGGCAGGGAGGGCGGCACGGGCCCCACAGCCCTTTCCTGGCTGTGGCCCTGAGAGACACATTCCGCCCCCCACCCCCGGACTTGTTCGTCTGCCGCGCAGGGGGATTGGACGAGCTGATCCCTGGGGTCCGCCTGCTTCCTCCCTCAAATATCTGAACACGCTGCTCTGTTCACATTTTAGCATCACCCAAAGCCTTCGAGGGGTCTCCGCTGCTTACCAAACCCTCCTCCCCAGGGGCCCCCTCGTGTTGTCACCCCACCCAGTCCTGGCGGGAGACCCGCCTTGACTCCAAGCCCCGCGGCCTCCTCTGACTCAGAGTGAGCCCCACTCGGCCGCTGGCGGTGGCCCGTGCGTAGCCCTGGCTTGTTGATCCCCGGTGCTGTTTCCGTGCATCGACGTTGCCACATCGTGGCGGCAGCAAATGACACGCTAGAGCTCCTGTGCGTGCGTGACCACAGGCAGCAGGGGCAGGTGAGGTGTGGGGCCCCGTCCTCCCCCCGCCCCCCGGCAGAGGCACGGCCCCGGGAAGCTGCCAGGCTTCTCCAAGTCTGGGTCCCGCGGGTCCGGACGAGCAATGCCCCCCCCCCACCCCCCTCGGGCTGGATGGGAGCCGAATCCAAGCCGGGCGGGAGCGCCCAGCGGGGGCCAGGGCTCAGCAGGTCCTCAACCCGTGGGGGCCGCCGTTTCACCCCCAGACGGCGTCCGTTCCTCCGCCCTCCCGCAGCTCACAGCGGATGACGGAAAACTGTTGCTGATTACGGGGGCGGGTAACCCACAAGAAGCGGTATCGCAGATGGTTTTCGTCTCGGGCTCATTTAGTGAACTGGAACCGCGCTGTGGCGGAATAAAATTCTAAGATTGTTTCCCCACTATCTCTTCTCTGGATTATCTGCGCCTAATCACCTCTCTTTGCTTTTGTCATCCTTCTCATCGAAGAAAGAGGACAAGGAGGAGGAGGGGGAGGAAGACGAGGAGGCAGGAGAGAAGGGGGAGGAGGGGGAGGGGAGGAAAGAAGGAAGAGGGGGGGAAAGGGAGGAGCCAGAGGCGGAGAGAGGGGAAGGGGAGAAGGGGGAGGAGAGGAGAAGGGGGAGGACGAAGAGGAGGGGAGGAGCCAGAGGGGGAGAGAGGGGAAAGGGAGAAGGGGGAGGGGAGAAGGAGGAGGGGAGGGGCAGGAGGAGGATGGGGAGGAGGGGAGGAGCCAGAGGGGGAGAGAGGGGAAGGGGAGAAGGGGGAGGGGAGAAGGAGGAGGGGAGGGGCAGGGGGAGGATGACGAGGAGGGGAGGAGCCAGAGGGAGAGAGAGGGAAAGGGGAGAAAGGGGAGGGGAGAAGGAGGAGGGGAGGGGCAGGGGGAGGATGACGAGGAGGGGAGGAGCCAGAGGGGGAGAGAGGGAAAAGGGAGAAAGGGGAGGGTAGAAGGGGGAGGGGAGGGGCAGGAGGAGGATGGGGAGGGGGGAGGAGCCAGAGGAGGAGAGAGGGGAAGGGGAGAAGGAGGAGGGGAGGAGCAGGGGGAGGACGGAGAGGAGCGGGGGGGGGGGAGGACGAGGAACAGGGGAGGAGCCAGAGGGGGAGAGAGGGGAAGGGGAGAAGCGGGAGGGGAGAAGGGGGAGGGGAGAAGGGGGAGGGGAGGAGCAGAGGGAGGATGGAGAGGAGGGGAGGAGCCAGAGGAGGAGAGAGGGGAAGGGGAGAAGGGGGAGGGGAGAAGGGGGAGGGGAGAAGGGGGAGGGGAGGAGCAGAGGGAGGATGGAGAGGAGGGGAGGAGCCAGAGAGGGAGAGAGGGGAAGGGGATAAGGAGGAGGGGAGGAGCAGGGGGAGGACGGAGAGGAGTGGGGGGGGAGGACGAGGAACAGGGGAGGAGCCAGAGGGGGAGAGAGGGGAAGGGGAGAAGGGGGAGGGGAGAAGGGGGAGGGGAGGAGCAGGGGAGGGGGCAGGAGGAATGGGGAGGGGAGAGGAGGAAGAGGCGGAGGGGGGAAGAGATATGGGGAGGGGACGGGAGCAGGAGGGGGAGGAGGAAAGAGAAGCCAAGATGCATGTGGAGGGAGGGGTCCTGGAATAGCCCGTGCGTGCTCCAATTCTGGGGGCAGTGATACTGGCTGCGGGGGGACACGTGTGGTCCCCGATGCCGTCCCCCGGCCCCAGGCTCCAATAGTCCGCCTGACTGGCTGTTAATGGACTGAAAGTTGCGTCCTCTGTGCCCTCACCCAAAGTTCATGTGTGGAAGCCCTAACCCTGATGTGTGGGTGTTGGGGGGGGCGGTCGTTGGGAGGCAGATAGGTTTAGGTGAGGTCCTGAGGGTGGGGCCCCCATGACGGTGTCAGTGCCCTTACAACGAGACCCCGGAGAGCACTCAGCGTTGATCTCTCTCTCTCTCTCTCTCTCTCTCTCCCCCTGCCGTATGAGGACACAGCGAGAAGGGCCTTCTGGAAGCCAGGAGAGAGCCGGAGCCAGAACCCCAGCACGCTGGCACCGGTCTGGGGCTCGCAGCCTCCACGGCTGAGAGAAGCTGCACCGTTCTGTCGGGCCAGCCCCAGCTGACCGAGGCACGCGTTCTGCAGGACGAAGGTCCCCAGGTGGAGGGCGACACGGAGCTCTGCCTCGGGGGGCTGGGGCAAGAGTGGCCAGCACACGGAACGGGAGGCTGCAGACCCTGGAGGTCTGTGCGGCTCGTCCTGGGGCCTCGGGACGCTCCGGGGGAGCCCCTGCACGGGGGCGTCTCGGGCAGAGAATGACACTTCCGGGGTCCGAATGCTGGAGGCTCACGGTTCAGTGGGGAGATAGTCTGATAACTCTCCGTCACGGCCTGGTTTACTGGGCAACCCGCGACAGTTGGGTGAGAAGTGACCAGAGATCCGCGAGGGAGGCGTGAGTGACAGAGATGGGGCAGGAGGTTGGTTGTTGCCCTTGGGAGGATTTACCAGCCCAAACGAGGCTTGTGTCCCAGGCCTGTGTCCCAGGCTTGTGTCTCGCGTCTGCGGGTGCGTCTAATGGGACTCTGCCTGTGCTGCTGTTTCAGGCCACGCACCCCGGGCCACGTACTAATTCTCCAGATGCTATGTTTCCCCATTACTAAAACATAAAGTAATGAAAGAAAAAAAAAAATAAAGATGCAAAGGTCCTGGAACCATCAAGAAAATTAATTGCTGTTTTGGCCTACGTGACAGAAAAGTCCCACACTTCCTCAAGGTCAGGATTTTAAAAGTGTGACAAGGAAACCTGGAGAATTTAGAAACCACGTGCTCCAAATTACCATCAACGGCCGTCACACCCGTGGCTCTCACAGGCCAGGCTGACTCACACCGAGGGACCCCCATGCTTCTAGATGCATAAAAATATGAGAAGCTGATTAACCAGAATAATTAGAAATGCCTGGCAAGGTCAAGGCACCAGGAAAAGCTCTTGTGTGAAAACCCAGGACCCGGGGATTACGGCGAGCGCGATCCGGGATATCTGGTATAGAGTCGTGTGTTTTTGTTGGCACGGGGGACGGAGAGTGTGAACCCGCGCCCCAGGGAACCACGGCAGAGTGAAATCTGGCACACCCAGGCTCGCCCTCAAAGCCCCGGCAAGACGTGAGGCCCTAAGCGACGCTGCCGAGGAAGCAGGCGTCGGCCGATGTGAGCACAGCACACACGCTGGAAGTTCAGAGGAGGAAGAATATCGGGAATTGTGCAAAAGGTCCCCTGGGGACTCGGCAGACCGTGACGAGGACCCGAACAGCAGGCAGATGGGAAGCGAGCAGGGGACCAGCCAAGAGGCCGTCGTCTGGCACAGGACCGGGTGGGGCCACCGCGGGGTCACAGGGACTCCAGCCGTCCCAGGAGAGCAAGGCCGCCTTCCCCACGCGTTCCCAGCACGGCCGGGCTCGGCGGGCTCACCGGGTCCCGCTCCAGCGCTCCCTTGGGGGCCGCGGGCCGGGCCATCTGGGTGTGGGTGGCGGGGAGCCCGGCCGATGCCCTCACCACCTCCCTCTGGGTGCTCTGGGAAAAGTGTCCTCTCCCTGCCCAAGGACTGTGACCATCGTGCGCTTCTCTGCTGTCCCCAGGCCGGTCCTCGCGCCCTCCACGCGCCCCTCTTCACCGGCACGCACCCCTGCTCTGACATCATCATCACCCCCACCGGGGTCCAGTCCCCACCCCCGCCGTGGGCCTCCTGGGGAGCCACCCTTCCTGGTAGACAGTATGGATCTCTTACAGACACGGTGCCTTAATCCAAAAGATGGCCCTCGACGCTGCGAGTCATGGGCATCTAACGGCTCTGCTGGTGGAAACTTACTCTGTGTATTCGCATTATCCCAACTCCTCGTAGTTCCCACGCGGTGTTATAGCGGCTTCAGAGGCGCAGCACAGCGACTCCACGCTGCCACGCGTCACGAGGGCGCCCGTGATCCCTTCACCTGCCGAAACGGTTTCAACGTAAGTGGGCTCCTCGGGCTCCTTCGGGTCGCTGGGTCAGACCAGCCCGCCCTCGGCGGTAGGCCCGGCCGACCGCAGAATTCGGACTGTTAGCGCTGGAAAACGTCCACCGCGACGGCATGAGCATTTCATCCTCAGCTTCTCTTCACGCTGTTTTTTTCTGGGTACAAAAGTTATGCGATGGTGTTGTGAGGAATTCAAACGCTTGCTATACACTTTTTTTAAAAAGTTTTTGTGGGGGCCCCTGGGTGGCTCAGTCGGTTGAGTGTCCGACTTTGACTCAGGTCATGATCTCGCGGTTCACGGGTTCGAGCCCCGTGTCGGGCTCTGTGCCGACAGCTCGGAGCCTGGAGCCTGCTTGGGATTCTGTGTCTCCCGCTCTCTCTGCCCCTCCCCTGCTCACGCTCTGCCTCTCTCCCAAAAATAAATACACATTTTTAAAACATTGTCCTTTGGATAGATCCTGAGTGCAGTGGTCTCCCCACCAGACTATACAGGGTAATAAAGATGATATATTACAGCGTCGTCTTTGTAAACCCAGTTTTGATTGTTAGTCTGAGATCATAAATTGTTTTCCATTTTGCAAAACTTCTCAGTATCTGATACAGTAACCATAAATACAAACGCTACTCCTCCAGTTTATTCGCTACTTCTCCAGTTTATTCATCCACTACCCACTTCCTTCAAGCAGGCTTTGATAGATTTTCCAATTCTTAGACACCCCCCCCCCAATGGATGGCCTAACATGGGGACTTGTCTGGGAGTTGATAGGCTCCCACACTTTTCCTTTTAGAGGAAAAACTATGGACCCATTTCTAGCCCATGAGATAAAATCGGAAATCTGCTGGTGGCATTTCCAGGAAATCTTTAGCCGTCCTGATACAAAGGGCCCAATACAGTTCACATAGGCCTTTGACTCCTTGCTTTCCCCAGTTATCACTGGTTTGAACACAGGTGTGATGCCCAGAGTTCTGCAGCCCCGTTGGCACCATGAGGTGACTGACAAGTATCCAGGGGAAAGCGCACGGTCTAAGGACAGCAGAGGGCTGGATGTTCTCCCCTGCCATTCTAGATCATCCACTTAGCTCCACTCAACTCTGTGCCCCAAGACATTAGCCGCTACGGACTGAATCACTGGGCTTCCTTTTCTTCTGGCCGCCAGTTGGGTCCATTCAAAGAGGAAGGTAGGAGTCACCGGTAGAGAGTGGAAGAGGGAGGACATGAGGTCCGTCTCTCGTGCTTCCCCATCCGTGTTGGCAGCGGCTGCCATAAATACACGGCATCGATTCTATCACTAGAGTGCAGTTAGCTCACACCCGAGCCACCCGCAGATTAATACAATGGAATTCTCGTCCCCACAGGGGCAGCCCCTTGGGGCGTGGAGGGAGGTAGGTATGCTGACAAGAAATGAAGCTATCTGCTGTAACAGTTCTATTAGAGGGCGATCGAGAGCCAAGGAGGACAAGCCCCAGCCGGGAGGGCTCCTAGGACAGGTGCGTCTCCCTTGCTAAAAGCCTGTACCTGCTGCCTTCTTGCTGGGTCGCCCATGGTATTTGCCAGGTGACGAAAATGGCGGCAACAGGTGGGAGAGGCTGGATGTTTGGGTTATTTAGGCAATAGGCTTTGCTGCGATATCTCATTGAAGAAAGTTTTCCTAAATTTACCTTGAAAAGCGTAAGTCCTTGGCTAAGATTTTTCTTTTTTTGATGTTTATTTCTTTTTGAGAGAGAGAGAGACAGACAGAGGATCCAAGCAGGCTCTGAGCTGTCAGCGCAGAGCCCGACGTGGGGCTCAAACTCACAAACCATGAGGTCATGACCAGAGCCGAAGTCAGACGCTTAACCGACTGAACCACCCGGGGGGCCCCGTGGCTGGGATGTTCCTTAAAGGAAATTAATGGATCAAAACCTATGAAGCGTCACCAGGAAGTCTGAGAAACTTTGTTGTCTTTCCCACCCAGACAGACCGTTTCAAGTTTAAGAGTGTTTTCCACTAGTTTTCTTTCCTCTTCTCAAAGCCAGAATGGGCTTTAAATCCGTGAACACCTGGGAGCATGGGTGGCTCAGTCGGTTGAGCCTCCGACTCTTGATTTCGGCTCAGATCATGATCCCAGAGGTGTGGGTTCGAGCCCCGTGTTGGGCTTTACACTGAGCGTGGAGCCTGCTTGGGACTCTCTCCCTCTGCCCCTCCTCTGCTCATGCTCTCACTCTCCCTAAAAGAAAAAAAAAAATGTAAATCTGTGGACATCAGTTAGAAATGAAATTACAGAAGCTTATCCTGTGCCAACAGACATGTTCTGGAACAGCCAGTTTTTGGAAATCAATCCATATTTTCTTTTCCTCAATCAAGAAGACAGTGTGCATCTTAAAAACATGGGTGGTGCCGAAAAACTCAAAATGGATGAAAGACCTAAATGTGAGACAGGAAACCGTCAAAATCCCAGAGGAGAAAACAGGCAACAACCTCTTTGACCTGGGCCACAGCAACTTTTTACTTGACATGTCTCTGAAGGCAAGGGAATTGAAAGCAAAAATGAACTACTGGGACCTCGTCAAGATAAACAGTTTCTGCCCAGTGAAAGAAACAATCAACCAGACTAAAAGGCAACTGACCAAATGGGAGAAGATATTTGCAAATGACATCTCAGATAAAGAGTCAGTATCCAAAATCTATAAAGAACTTACCCCACCCAACACCTGAAAAACAAGTAATCCAGTGAAGAAATGGGCAAAAGACATGAATAGACACTTCTCCAAAGAAGACATCCAGATGGCCAACAGACACATGAAAAAATGCTCAATATCACTCATCCTCAGGGAAAGACAAATCAAAACCACAATGAGATACCACCTCACACCTGTCAGAAGGGCTAACATTCACATCTCAGGCAACAGCAGCTGTTGGCGAGGATGTGAAGAAACAGGAACCCTCTTGCACTGTTGGTGGGGTTGCAGACTGGTGCAGCTGCTCCGGAAAACTGTGGAGGTTCCTCAAAAAATTAAAAATAGATCTACCCTATGACCCAGCAATAGCACTGCTAGGAATTTACCCAAGGGATACAGGAGTGCTGATGCATAGGGACACTTGTACCCCAATGTTTATAGCAGCACTTTCAACAATAGCCAAATCATGGAAAGAGCCTAAATGTCCACCCACTGACACACGGATAAAGAAGATGTGGTTTCTACATACAACGGAATACTACTTGGCGATGAGAAAGAATGAAATATGGCCATTTGCAGCAACGTGGATGGAACTGGAAGGTATGATGCAAAGTGAAGTAAGTCAGTCAGAGAAAGACAGATGTGATATGTTTTCACTCACATGTGGATCCTGAGAAACTTAACAGAAGAGCATGGGGGAGGGGAAGGGGAAACATAGTCTCAAACAGAGAGGGAGGGAGGCAAACCACAGGAGACTCTTAAATACAGAGAACAAACCGAGGGTGGGTGGGGAGGTGGGGAGGGAGGGGAGGGGAAAATGGGTGATGGGCTTTGAGGAGGGCACCTGTGGGGATGAGCACTGGGTATTGTATGAAAGCGATGAACCACAGGAATGTACCCCCAAAACCAAGAGCACCCTGTATACACTGTATGTTAGCCAACTTGACAATGAATTATATATATATATATATATATTTTTTTTTTTTTTAATGAGATAAAATAAAACAAAGAGTGAGAATCTATGAAGGAATAAAATAAAATCAAATACAAAATAAAATAAAATAATAAAGCATGGGTGTTTCGGCTGAGTCACTGGCCTCCAGCACCCCCCCCCCCGGCAGTCCCCACCCGCCCCTCCTGAGACCGCCAGTCCCCCCTGCCTGCAACACATCAGCCTGAATCCAAGCGCCCTGCAAGCAGGTGGCACTGAATTTTGAGGTGTCTGTTCACCAATACATCACTGGGTCTCGTACCCTGAGCCTGAAGGCTGCTGGAAGGGGAAGGACGGAAACTCTGCCCCCCGTATTGTGGTCCAGCTGGTCCCACCCAACACGGCGGAGGGAAAGCCAAGTCCGAGCTCAGGGCGTGGTGGCCATGAGGCACTGGGACGCGTTGAGCGTAACTCGCCTGTGTTACGTACTGTGGGGAACCCCTGATGGTGAAGACGCAAACCCAGCTTGCAGAGGGTTTCCAGTGTAATAGGAAAGTGCCCACTACCCACTGGCGTTGGACAGCACGTGCACGAGAGCCAGGATGGGTGCTGGGGCATCAGGAGAGCCACAAACCGTCTCCTTCTGAGAGCATCACAGTAGGACCGCTGAGCCGAGCCCTGGACAGCAGGGCAATTCTCCCAGCCTTGGTTCTAGAAGCACATGCCTTTCATCAATACAAATCAAATCTTAATTTTTGGCTAGTAATCTATTATAGCACGTAGCAAACTGGACATACCCCTATCGTATTTAATAGCTTGTGAACATTTCTTTTATTCTTAACACGATTCCGCTAAGGGGGCTCATTAAGAGCTGGGGTATATCTGCACCCCTGGATGCCTGACGCAGAGTCTGGCCTAGAGGAGGTGCCCCAAACATTTGATTACCTTCAATATATAAGCATATGCTATGTGAGTCATGAGCTGTCCTGACTTCCCACTTCACAAGGAAATAAATGACAGACAAGGGTTTTTTTTATCCTCTCCCAACTTGGTTTACCCACATCTGAGGGAAAAGAGATTCAGGAAAAAGACAAAGCTGACAGCAGACAGCACAATGTGTATTTCCGGACGCACATTTTGATTCAAGAGTTTATGCTTACCAAAATAGCGCTCAAGTTCACACGGCAGAAGACGATGGAAAAGAAAATGCGAAGGATTATGATGAGGTTTCTCCTAAAAGGTTGCTACTCGAAGTGTGGTCCCCAGACCAGCAACACCAGCTTTGCCCGGGAACTTGCTAGAATGCAGAACCCAAGCCCACCCAGCCCTGTCCGATGAACCCCTGCAGGTCGACGAGGTCCCCAGGTGACAGGAAGGAACACCGAGGTTTAAACAGCCCTGTTTTAAAGGACTTCAACTTACAGACTTGCTACCTTATCTTTTTTATTATTATTATTATAAAGAGACAGCATGCATGAGCAGAAGAGAGAGGCAGAGGGAGAGAGAGAGAGAGAGAGAGAGAGAGAGAGAGAGAGAAAGAGAATCCCAAGCAGGCTCCACTCTCAGTCTGTTGTCCAACTTGGGGCTTGATCTCAAGACCCTGAGGTCACGACCTGAGTTGAAATCAAGAGTCAGATGCTCAATCGACTGAGCCACCCAAATGCCCCTGTCTTTAAGACAGAGAGAGAGAGAGAGAGAGAACAGAAGCTGTGGATACGCATCCACCCCCAAATGTAACACCCCGGCCGTCACGCAAAAGGGTGACGATGCAGACCCCCTTTCTGCTGCCCACTGGCGTCCCCAAGAAAAGCACCTCTGGGACCAAACTCCTGGAAGCTGTCCTGTCTCCAGTTGGATGGTCTCCCAGTTGGAAAGGACAGCACAGGACCAATCGATAATGCTGAGCCGATGATGCAATAGATTCAGGTCAGGACCAGAGCGGGCAGGAGAGGTAACGCCTGAGGGACACATGCCAGACGCCCGTCCTCCAGCCCCGACTGGAACCATCCAGCGCCTACGAAGCGGCCACACCGGTCGGAGTCAATCTGCTTCGCTGTGTTAGAGGAGCTGTGACTTCCGCAGCTACGTTCTCTTTGGAGAGAAGGCCGTGTGGACGGTGGGGCTGCAGCAGGCGGGCAGGGAGGCGCCGCGGGGAGCCTGCCCCAGGCCCCCCACCCCACCCTGGGGGACCATTCGCACCTTCCCCGGGCACGGGGCCAGACGGAGACGGGCTGTCACGAGAGCCGGGGGCCAGACGTACTCGCCTCCCCAAAGGGGCTCACCCATGGGCGCGGGGCCCCTCCGGGGACCCGCGTCTGTTTAACACGCTTCACACAGCCCGTGAGAGGAGAGGGCAGCGGGTGATGCAGCAGAGACCCACCTCCGCGGGCGTCGACCTCCGGACACGATCAACACAACGTTGACTGCTCAAGCACAAGACGAAAAAGTAATTCTCACCCTATTTAGAATCTTTCAATATGCTAGTGTCGTCTAAAGTCACACGGCTCGTTCCTCGAAGCCATCTCTACCTTCTTTTCTCCTGACGTTGATGCAGAAATGCATCCAACATCCCAGGCTAGGAATGGGAGGAGAGAGGGAAGCAGACTCCTGGAGCTGGGAGTCGCCTTGGGGTCACCTCGGGATTTCTTGATCATCTCCAGATGTTTGAGGAAGCCGAAGTTCCGGGAAGATCATGACTTCTTCCAGCTCATGCGATGAGTGGCTGAGTCAGAGCCGGAACTCAGAACCTCTGAGTCGGAGGCCCAACCGCCCTGACACCACATTGCCTGTAAAATCAAACGTGCGCCGGGGCGCCGGGGTGGCTCAGCCGGTTAAGCGTCCGACCGTCTGTTTCAGCTCAGCTCATGGTCTCGCGGTCCGTGAGTGGGAGCCCCGCCTCGGGCTCCGCGCTGACGGCACGGAGCCTGCCTGGGATTCTCTCTCTCCCCCTCTCTCTCTGACCCTCCTCTGCTCTCTCTGTCTCTCAAGATAAATACATTTTAAAAAAATGAATAAATAATACGATTAAATGCGCATGCACACACATACACGCACCCCCTTAGTCATGGCCACGTAGAACGTTCTAGGAAGTAAGAGTAACGCACGAACGATGACTCTTGGATGTGTCCGGTGGAGCAACTGAATACAGATAAGTCTTGCTCTTCCTGTGTCTTGCTCTGTTAAATGGGGAAAGTGAGGAGAACTGTAAATTGTATATATCACCCCATTTCCTCTATCAGAATCTCACATCTAGGCACCCGGGTGGCTCAGTCCGTTGAGCACCCGACTCCTGATTTCAGCTCAGTTTGTGATCAAGGGTTGTGGGATCATGCCCTGTGTCGGGCTCCACGCTGAGTGTGCAAACTGAGATTCTCTCCCCCACCCATCTCTCTCTCTCTCTCTCTAGAGAGAGAGAGAGAGAGAGAGAGAGATGGGGGGGCGGGTAGAGAAATCTATGGAAGTAGCAATATTTTAAATAAACAAGCACACCGCATAAGCCGTCATACGACTTTGACTCTCCAAAATAGCATCGAGAGCCTAGAGCTGGTGGTTACAGAACAGTTATGCCGCGTCCCAGGGCGCGACACTCCTGAAACCGTCTAAGACAGTGGCCCCCGCACAGACCCCCAACTGGCCAGGCGAGGGTGGGGATCGTCAGCAACAAAATCAAGCTGTAATAATGTTCTATGAACATGATTTCTTATCGTCAGTCTTACGTATTGAACACCAGGCAAGCACGTGACGAACACAGTCACGAAACGTTGCGTCGCTCCATACCAAGAGTTGAAAATTCGGGCTGGCACCATAAACAAGCACCCGGAACTTCTCAGTGTTCCCAAGTAGAGGGCGAGTGGTTGAATGTGCCAGTAACTGGATGTCCGTTCCCAGGTTACTGCAAGGTACTGCCGGGTCTGTGGCCAACATCGCCGGGGGCATGCAAGGAATGCACGGTCTTGGGCCCCACCCCAGACCCAGGCATCAGAATCTGCACTGTAGCGGGATCCCCTGGGAATCTGCGTTCACGTTAAAGCTTGACAGGGAATGGGGCGCCTGGGTGGCCCAGTCGGTTAAGCGTCCGGCTTCAGCCAGGTCACGATCTCGCGGTCCGTGAGTTCGAGCCCCGCGTCAGGCTCTGGGCTGATGGCTCAGAGCCTGGAGCCTGTTTCCGATTCTGTGTCTCCCTCTCTCTCTGCCCCTCCCCCGTTCATGCTCTGTCTCTCTCTGTCCCAAAAATAAATAAACGTTGAAAAAAAAATTAAAAAAAAAAAAAAAAAAAAAGCTTGACAGGGAAGGCATTAGATGGGACTTGATAGATATTTGGTGAAAATCTTGTATTTCCTACTCTTTTGCCTTTTCAATGCCACAAGAAAGCAACTGCTGGCAAAAGAGGTATATTATCCACAACGGCAATATGAAGCAATTATTAAATGCTTTCTGTATGCATGGCATCGGAGTAGGTTTTTTTTTTGAGAGGACCTCATTTTATCCCTATGTAGATTGATTGAAATTAACATAACTGGCCGCATGTTCACGCCTGGGAAGGAAATCGTGAAACGTTTCTCGAAGAAGCCTTCACCAAATTTCTTTACATTAAAGGGGATTTGAAGCAGAGGAGCCAGCAGAAAGGGAGATTTTGAAGGTACAAGTGAAAAAGAGGGTACTGGAGGAACGAGGGGCCTCAAGGAGAGAGAGAGTTTCCACAGCCCCCACCCCAACTCTCAAGTGCGGAGAAACGCTGAGTGGAGAAGTAGGAAAACAGAGGCAAATAAAGTCAACTACCGCGGTTAATTCGCAGAGGCGGGGGCGGGACAGGTGGGCGCAGTGGGACTCCCCCGCCCCCCTCAACCCCCCCCCCCCCACCACAGTGGGGGCTGAGCTGTCCTGAAAGCAGGAGTCTGGAGAAGACCCTTGACAGAGACGTGCTTCCAGAAGATTCAAATCTGCTCCGCGTTGCAAGGACTCAAACCAGTCCTGCCTTCTCTGCCTGGAGGGGTTGTGCCCTCTCACGGGAAGCCCATCTACCATATTTCTTCTCGAGACAACTGTCCTCTCCCTCTGCTGCATCACGGACAGCTTTCCTAGAAGCTGGCCTATTGTTCTCATGCCTCTGATGCCTCTGTTCTGACGCCACCGGCTGGTACTCGCTGGGTTTTGTGTTAGGCGTAACTTCTACAATGGGAACCGTATCCTTATACCTTGCTAATGCATCAAAGGCGCGTGTATGCCTGGCTTCAGAACAAAATTTGTTACCTGTGTTTATTGACAAACCTGCATGTTCACAGTGGAAAGAAAAATTATCGAGGTCAAAAGTGATTCTCAAAAGTGCGATCGCTGCCCTCCAATTTTGTTTGCCTGAATACCTTTAATGCATCAGACCATCAACCCTCTCATACACTTGTGAGTGTTCATTTGGGGCGCCTGGGTGGCTCAGTCGGTCAAGCATCCGACTTCGGGCTCAGGTCATGATCTTGCCGTTTGTGGGTTCGAGTCCCGTGTCAGCTTCTGTGCTGACAGCTCAGAGCCTGGAGCCTGCTTCGGATTCTGTGTCTCCTTCTCTACCCCTCCCCTGCTCACTCTCTCTCTCTCTGTCTCTCTCAAAAATAAATAAACATTAAAAAAAGATTTTTTTTAAAAGGGTATTCATTTAAAAAAATCAGTAAAAAACCTCTTTTCCATTATTTTCAAGTTCTTATAATATTAAAATTAATAAATCTCCCTGAGATTTTGTTGTTAATAGTAATAAATCCACCATGGAGGAGTACAAAAATTATTACCCCAAAAATACAAAAACACTAATTCAAAGGGGTACATGCACCCCAATGTTAACAGCAGCATTGTTTACAAGAGCGAAACTATAGAAACAGCCCGAGTGTCCATTGACTCATGAATGGATTAAGAAGATGTGGTATAGGGGTGCCTGGGTGGCTCAGTCAGTTAAGCATCCAACACTTGATTTCAGCTCAGGTCATAACCTCACAATTCGTGGTATCGGGCCCACTTTGGGCTCTGTGTTGAGCATGGAGGCTACTTGGGATTCTCTCTCTTCCCTCTCTCTCTGCTCCTCCCCTGCTTGTACTCTCTCCCTCTCTCAAAATAAATAAATAAACTTAAAAAAAATAAAGAATTAAAAAATTAAAAATAAAATGGAATGTTAAAAATCAAGCAACTCTAAAGACAAGAAAGGAAGAAAAGAGGAACAATACCAGCTAAAAAAAAATTAAGAAAAACAAACACACGGCAAATAGCAAAATGATAGATCACAAGTCATATCAATAATTACAATAAATATAGAGGATTAAACTCCCCAACGAAAAGGCAGAGACCTGCAGAGTGGATTTTAAAAAGGGAGACCCAATGATAAGCTGGGTACAAAAGATGTGTTTTAAATGTGAACACACAGATAGGCTGGAAACAAAAAGGTGGAGAAGGCCCAGACACGATGGGTAAGGCTACAGTCCCTGTACTGACATCATCTCAAAGATGCGGAGGGAGCAGAAAATCACCAGAAAAAGGGGAACATTTCATAATAATAAGAGTCTATTTATCATCAAGCTGTAACAATCATAAAGGCATATGCACCTAATAACAGAGCTTCAAAATACACATGGCAGGGCTCAGGACAGAAGACACTTTTCTCGACTCACACCACACACCCTGCAGTTGGCGTGCAAACACGCAGCCCCTGCACACATCCTGTACTTAATTGCCCCAAATCCGGAGAAAAACCAGAGATCCTGAGCAGATCAGGCAAACTCAGAAAATCAGAGGAAGCTTTCCATCTCACTCTGTTCTCACCAGATGCAAAACCTTGCAGGGATCTTAGCCACGCACATTTAGTTGCAAAACATTTTATTGTTTTTTGCTGCTGAGTGGGTCACGTGAGTAAACTGACACCGAGCCCAGGCATAGCCCAGGTCACTCTGAAGGCAGTCTTGTCTCCTTTAGAGGTCGGGGTCATCTGCGGTGAGGTCACAGGGCACCCACACACCCAAATACCTAGTGGCTCTGTTTTCAGTGGGTGTGGCCCTGAGTGTGGGGAAGGGGGAGGCTTATCTCTTTTCTCAACTCTTAATATGTAGAAATTTTACATCGCAATGCCTTGCAGCAAGAAGGAAATTAGTCCAATACTTAAAAATAATTAATAAATTACAATTCATGGAATTCTACTTCTTGCAAAAAGGGAAAAGAATTCCATTAGCTAGATACAATTGTTTGTCGTACCGCAAAATTGCATACAGAGCAACAGAAGCTAAATCTTGCACTGATGAAACACAGCTATCCCGTTCATTAATGAACTTCATACACTGTTTTGTCTTCAAAGTGCCAGTAAATATTTCAGATTATAAGCAATTTAAGGGTTTCTTGTTCAACCACAGATTTAAGCTCAGCTCTGATTTAAAACAAAAAAAATAGGGAAACAGGAAATGATTGTGAACGAAAAGCAGAACAGGAACCACGTGACCCATGAGGCACAGAAGATGAACTTCAAAAGACAGTGCTGAAGTTTCTCCTAAGGCAAAAGAAGAAAGATGTGCGTACGTATTTAGCTATGAAGGTATTTGTTGAAGCTTTGTTTCTGATGATGGAAAATAGGAGGCTATCTGTGAGTGTCCACTGGTAGGATAGGCTAAGAAATTTGTCACACGCACACACACACACACACACACACACACACACACACACACCATGTAGCCAGTAAACATCGCGGTGGCCAAATGTTTCTTACCCCAGGTTGATGTTTACCCTGGATTATCGAACCGTCGGGGGCAAGAGGAAAGTGACAAAGCAACAAAGTATTAGGTACAGTACAATCCTAATGATACTTGTCCATGGGTTGACAAGTGTCATTACATGGGTAAAAGATCTGGTCGTGTCCACATACCATGATCATCTCCGAGTCTGGGAACCATAGGTCATTTTTATTTTCTTGTTTTTGCTTCTTCTGACTTGCCTACATGACCTTCTGGTTACAGTTGGGTCTACCTGAGATCCCTGCTTTCAACCAAGCGGTACTCTGAAGGGTTGAATTGTGTCCCCTAGAGGATGTGTTCAAGTCCTAACCCCCGGGACCCGTGAACGCGACCTTCTCTGGAAATAGGGTTGTTGCAGGTGGAATTAATAAAGATGAGGTCCGGGGCGCCTGGGTGGCGCAGTCGGTTAAGCGTCCGACTTCAGCCAGGTCACGATCTCGCAGTCTGTGAGTTCGAGCCCCGCGTCGGGCTCTGGGCTGCTGGCTCAGAGCCTGGAGCCTGTTTCCGATTCTATGTCTCCCTCTCTCTCTGCCCCTCCCCCGTTCATGCTCTGTCTCTCTCTGTCCCAAAAATAAATAAACGTTGAAAAAAAAATAAATAAAGATGAGGTCCTGGGGCACGCGGGTGGGTCTGTCGGTGAAGTGTCCGACTCTTGATAATGGCTCAGGTCGCGATCTCATGGTTCGTGAGTTCCAGCCCCAGGTCGGGCTCCGCGCTGACAGCACAAAGCCTGTTGGGATTCTCTCTTTCTCTCCCTCCCTCTGTCTCTGCCCTCCCCTGCTCACATGCTCTCTCTCCCTTAAAATAAATGAATAGTGGGGTGGCTCAGTTGGTTGAGCTTCCGACTTCGGCTCAGGTCATGATCACATGGTCTGTAAGTTCAAGCGCCAAGTCGGGCTCTGTGCTGACAGCTCGGAGCCCGGAGCCTGTTTCAGATTCTGTGTCTCCCCTCTCTCTCTGACCCTCCCTCGTCCATGCTCTGTCTCTCTCTGTCTCAAAAATAAACATTAAAAAAAAAAAAAAAAAAACTAAAATAAATAAATAATAAACCTAAAAAGAAATAAAATAAATATGAGGTCCTGCTGGAGTCGGACCGGTGTGTTATGAGAAGAGGGGAGAAACATGGAAAGAACACACCAGATGGGAGACGGGCATGTGACGACCGGGACAGAGACTGGAGGGAGGGGGCTGCCAGAGGTGGCTGGCCAGAACCCAGACAGGCAAGGACGGATTCTCCACTAAAAGTCTTTGGAGCTAGTGTGGCCCCACTGGTACCTTGATTTCTATCAGTTCTACTCTCCACAATCCCATCGTACCTAATACCAGCGCAGTAACAAGACAAATGCGGCTTTTATCAGGCCCAGAGTTTTCCCAATATCCGTGGATGGCTCAGATTCAGTGCGTCCTAAGCCCCTCACTCACGGTGACGGCCCCTAGCGATACTGAATGCAGTGGCCACGTCGCCTGGCTCTCCAGGGAAGCCCGCACTCCCACGGCAGCGGCAACGCCACTAGGCCCTGGGGACATTTTCAGAACCTTCGGTGTCTTTCCGATAACCTCGTGAACGGCCACCGGGCTTGCTGCCCTCAGAAATTTCTGGAAGCTTCTTGCTGGGAGAAGCACAAGAGGAGGTAACAGTGATTCCACCAGGCCTGCGTGGGAGATCGAACTCCCCCGGATTGTTAAGGAAAGACTTAGGAAGGAGGCCACGGGGAAGGGAACGAACCAGGCACAGCTGGGTGTCTACAGATGAACCAAGGGGAAGGTCATGCCCACCGTGGGGTCGATGCAGCTGGGAGGGGGGCTGGAGGGGCCTCCGGAGGGCAAGCCCTCCTCCCCAAAGGAGTCTCCCACAGCGGGCACAGGACACGTAGCGGCCAGGTGGTGGCCGGGCAGGGCAGAGATGGGTCCAGGGGGCCGAGGATGACGACGACCCCAGAGGAATCTTTCTGAAAGAGCCCAACCTAGCGGATGGCCCGAGGGAGCCGCGGAAACCCCAGGTCATCCAAGAACGTTCTCGTCACGCAGCTCGTGCCTTTTAGCAACTGTGACTATTCAGTGTGCAGAGCTAAGTGACACTAGAAGTCAAGTGTGGGGAGCGCGTGGGGGAAAGGACAGTGAATATTCAGAAAAGACACTTGAAAGACAGAAAGAAGCCTGACAAAGGCCTTCTGTCATCTCTGACGCTCTGCGGTCCCCGGCTGCGGAGGACACGGACGGCACGGCACCAGGCGACAGGCCCCTCTTCCTCCCGGGTCTCTCTCTTCTCTGCTTTGGCTCGCCAGCCCGAGGCCGCGCAACACAGGCCCGACGTGACCACCCGCACACGGGAGAACCAGGCCACGGTCATTTCTACGTCTTTCCGTCTTTCCTCTCACGGTTTTTTTGTTTGTTTGTTTTTTAATTTTTTTTTTTTTTTTTAGTGTTTATTTATTTGAGAGAGAGAGAGAGAGAGAGTGACAGAGCATGAGCAGGGGAGGGGCAGAGAGAGAGGGAGGCACAGTATCCGAAGCAGGCTCCAGGCTCCGAGCTGTCAGCACAGAGCCCGACGCGGGGCTCGAACCCACAGACCGTGAGATCGTGACCTGAGCCGAAGTCGGACGCCCAACCGACTGAGCCCCCCAGGCGCCCCTCTCTCACAGTTTTTAGTTGGGGCAAAAGCCACAAAACATGCAATTTACCACCTTAACCGTTTTAAGGACGCCATTGTGCGGTTATCTGTACACGCACTTGTGTAACTACCGCCGTCGCCCATCTCCAGAACTTTCCGTCATCCCGGATTGTAACTCTGTCCCCGTTCCACACTAACCCCCGTCCCCCTCCCCCCACCCCCGGTGCCCACCCTTCTGCTTTCCGTCCCTGTGAACTCGGCGCCTCTAGGGACCTGTGACGGAGTGACGGGCACAGTGCTAGTGTCTCTGAGACTGGCTTCTGTCGTGCGCAGTGCCCTCGAAGTCCATCCACCCACGCTGTCCCGGTGGACGCGTTTCGTTCTCGTTTGTGGCCGAGCGATACCGCTCTGCGTGCACACGCCACAATCTCTTTGCCCATCAGCCGACTCTGAGGGGCTCCGGGCACCTGTGCCCTCAGGCAACTGCCGGGTCTGGGATCCCAGCCCTCTGCCCTCTCTCTGCTGCCATCACGCACTTTGTCCCTTAGGGTCCTGTCCCCGGGTCCCTCCACCCCACCCCAAGCCTGGTTGCCAAACAGCAGTGGTTTCCTCTCCCTCCCTGTCTCCTGTCAATCTTGAACAAGGGCGCACAACGAATGCCCCTTTTCCGTCTCAAAGGTTTGGTTGCCAACAACCGCAGGGAAGCTGACAAGGGATAAAAACCAACAAACCAGGGGAAGTGACAAACATCCCCCAGTCGTGCAGGAGCCACTGGCCCCTGCCCACAGCCCTCGGCTCCCTTCTGAAGGTCCTTCCAGCCAGGTCCAGCCAGGGCTTTCCACCTTCTGTTCTGAGAACTGGCTTCTCTGTCCCCACCCCCATCTCCTGGGCTCAGCCAAGTACAAGACACGATGAGCTGCTTGATAAGCTGTTTCCCCCTGACAGGTCCCGGGCCTGAAGGGCCACGCAGGGGGGACGTGGGCTCTGTGCTCGGTCAGACTCTCCAGGCCACAGGGCCCACCCCAGCGGGGCTCAGCCCCTGCCAGCAAGGCACCTTTCGTCCCAGGGACTGAGGTGACAGAAGGCACGGCCGGCCACCGCTCTCCACCCCAGAGCCCCCAGATCAAAGCCCCCTCCCATCCTACCAACTCAAGCCACTGTCACTCTGTGGCCCGCTTCCCCGCCGAAGCCCAGAGCTGGCCTAGAGGCCGTCTTAACAGAGATACGGCTTACGCTCTATGTAATTCTAACAAAATCTTTATAATTCTCTATGAGGAAGGGGAAGTGACCATGAAAGTATTTTCTTGCATGCACAGCCTTGTTGTCTATCAGGGAGAAGTATGAAAAAAAACAAAACAAAAAAACTAGGGCGCCCGGTGCCTCAGTCCGTTGAACGTCCGACTCTTAATTTCAGCTCAGGTCTAGATCCCAGGGTCATGGGCTGGGGTCCCACACTGGGCTCCGTGCTGAGCACAGAGCCTGCTTGGGATATTCGCGCTCTCTCTTTCTCTCTCTTTCTCTTTGCCCTTCTCCCTTGCTCTCTCTCTCTCAAAATAAAATAAAATAAAATAAAATAAGAGGAAATAAAACAGCTTGAGCGTAAACGTGAACCCCTCATGTGTATTAGGGGTAAACAGAACCGCTATATAGGAGTCCAAAAACAAGGTGACTCAGACGGGAGCTGAGCCCTGTCTCCCCCAGCCACCTGGAGGTGAGTGGGTTGACTTCCCGGGTCACCCCAGGGCCCTACGGCCCTGTATCATCTTGCCTGCATAGTAGAAGCTGGCTCACTTCTCTATGTTCCCAGCTGCAGGAACAAAGAGAATCCAGGAAACCGGTTTGTGTTTAGAGACACGGGCCGGGAGTTGCCCGTGGCACGTCTGTACACATCCTATCAGCCCAAGTTCAGGCATGGGACCACACCTTGCTGGAAGGGAGCCTGAGAACTGCGGTCTCTACCTGGTGGCCAGGCAGCCAGCCAAGGTTCAGGCGCTCTGTTAGGTTTCTCTGCCTTACACGTGTTACGACGTACACCAGATATCAGCACAGCGATACCCGTGTAATTCATAAACACACCAATATACTTGGGGGTGCAAGCTAAGATCGGCTCAGCCAAAAGGAACACACGACCGAACAAGGTTTGGAGACACGAACCCACAGGATAAAGGCCAAGCTTCTCAGCCTGTCCCTCCCGCAGGACGTGGCCCAGCTCATCTCTCCCAAATTCTCCAGGCGCGCTCCCAGCACGCTCAGCCCTGCCCGGAAAGTTCTGGCACGTCGCACCACTGTGCATTATTCCCTCTGCCTCCTGCCGTGTTTCCGCTTCTCCTCAGCACAGACTCGTCCTTCCAGACCCAGTGCAAACATCCCACCTCCTGAGGAGCTTTTTCTCATCGTCGCACCTCTGTTCCCTAGCATTCTGTGTGAAACTCCGTGAGAAAGCCTGCCGCGGCGCCTGGAAACTCTGTCCTCCCCTCGGGCACGGGGAGCAACAGCCTCTCCCCTTCTGTTCACGTTCCAACCCCAGAGCCTGTGTCACCTTCCACGGCAACGGGCCTTTGCACATGTCATTAAGGATCTTGGAGGTCTCGAGACCGGGCGATCGTCCGGTGGGTCCTATGTGGGTGCGAGGGTCCTGAGACGTGACTGAGGCTGGGGGAGCGGAGTCAGACGAGGAGACGTAAGGCAGGAGGCAGAGGCTGGACTGACACTTGGACGGGGCGGAGAGCCAAGAACAGTAGGTGGTCTCCAGAAGTGGGAAAGGCAGGGAAATGGATTCTCCCGTGGAGCCTCCGGAAGGAGCCGCACGCGGGGACGCCTTGATTTCCACTCACTGACACCCGTTTCCCGCGTCCGACCTCCAGAACGCTAAGATAACACATCTCTGTTATTCGAAGCCACTAAGTTGGGGACAACCTGCCACCGCGGCCCCTGGGAAAGTCACACAATGCCGTTGTCTCCTGTGGGTTCCTCCAGGTCACGTGCAGGGGCTGAGCCCCCAGTGTGCCCAGCACGGCATATACAGCAGAGGCCCCGAGAGGGGTTGTGAGTGACAGCGGTGGGGGGTGGGGGGGTGGGGGGAAGGGGAGGGGGCTGGAGGTGGAGGGGCAGGTCGAGGGGTCGGGGGAGCAGCCGCTCGCGACTCGGAAGGACCCGGATTTGAACCCCGCTCTGCCACTCACGGTGCGCGGTAGCTCTGAGCAAGTTTCATTCAGGACCCCGTTGCTTCACCTGACGTCCCCGATGACGGTCTGGCAGGTGTGTGCGAGGACTAAACAACAGAGGTGATATCGGGCGTTTGCATTTTGGACGGTGACCAAGGAAAACAGAAAACAGGGCCGTGAGGCACGACGGATGAGCTCGCGAGCTCGCACACGCCCCGCACACGCCTCCGTCCCCGCCACCCGGCTGTGCTCCTCCTCCGGACCGTCCCCCGCGCGGGAATCCCACCCGCGCCAGCCCGCTCTCCCGGGACCCCTGCCCTGTAGCCACCCCCCCCCCCCACCCCGAGTGGGGGTGCCTCCCCTCCTGCCAGCCCCCTGCAGCTGGGAAAGCCCCGCACGGGGCAGGAGGGGACTCAGCAGAGACCTCCAACCCCTCCCAGGCCCGCCGGCCAGGACGGAGCCCACGGTCAAGGTTTGGGCACGCTCACGCCTCCGCAGCCTCTGGGGGCAGGACTGTCCTTGCCCCTCCTGCTCCTGGCAGCCCTCGGCCTCCCCGGGGCTGGGAGCCGCATCCCTGTGACCTCCGCCTCTGCGGCTTCGTGGCCTTCGCCCGTGTCTCCTCTGTGGCTCCCCTCTCCTTCTAAGGACATCGGGCCTGTTGGATTAAGAGCCAAACCTACTCCAGTAGGTCCCAGATGAGTTCATCTTGACCAGTCACCTGCACAAGGACCAAATTTCCAAACAAGGGGGTATTCTGTGGTCCCAGAAAGGACAGGATGCGGGGGGACGCTAGCCAGCCCGGCGCGCCGGTGTGCCACGGGCGTGCCACGGCCGTGTCCCGCCCTCCCGGGCAACTGCCTTCGCTCCCCAGGACCTCAGGCCCCAGCCACACGGCCCACCTTCACATGGCAGGTGTGCCACTGGCTTAAGCAACTTCGTCCTCCACAAACATGACCCATCCAAACCCCGGCCTCTCTGCGCCCCGGCCTCGCCGGCCCCAGTGACTCACTCCACACCACCGCAGCCACCCAATCCTGGGGCCACGGCACAGACGTTGTCATCGTCTGCAGCTGCTGTCTCCCTCTGAAACCACGCATTCATAAAGCTTCCCGTGGCCTCTTCCCCACCAGGTGCCACCTCCAGTAACAAATTTGTGACTGCTTGGTTTCCATCAGTGGGCGGAACGATGACCCCGCCGGCGTGGAGCCGACCTCCAGGAGAGGCGGCCCCCCACCTTCCCTGCTGCACTCCACCCCCCCCTCCCCCCACCCTACTTCCTTCTGCCCTGCTTGGGCCCCAGGGCCCCCTTCAACCACTAGTCAGGGTCCGGGACTTCCTTGCCACTTTGTCCCAGAAGAGGCCAGTTCTAGATGTTTCAGAGGGCGGGCCTTCTCTTCCCCGCCGGCCCAGGGTGTGGCTCACAATAGTCACACCGCCCCGAGGCCCCTGTGGGATCCTGGCAGAAACCTCGGCCAGGCCGTCCACACCGAAACCCAGACTGCAGTCTCTTCGAACCAGCCCCTCCCTCCCTGGAACCACTCCTCCTCCTCGGGCAAAATCCGGAACTGCCTGAGGGCGACGCCCTGCAGCCCACCCCCCCCACGCCCACAGCCCACCCAGGACTCCAGCCCTTTCTACCCTACAGGTGGCCTCTGGGTAATTACAGGAAATGCCTCCCCAGCCTCCGCAGGACTCTTCCCGGGAATCGCCCCCACGTCCTGCCCCTTTATCCGTCTCTGCTGGAACCTTCCAGCAGCATTTAAATTTGCTCCCGGCTTCCCCATTTTTGAAACAGAAGAAGGCTCCCCCCGCCTCACGTTCTTGTGCAGCTCCCAGTCTCTCGCCATCTTGTCTACACTTGCTGCATCACCTTCCTGGGCTCCAGCTCTCCTCGGGGTTCCCAGCGGCCCCACATCGCCGCACACTTCCGTGGGGCAGTCGGGAGTGGCCTGCCTTCTTTGCCACGGCTGGCCCTCCTTCCTGGAGCTCACGCCCCTGGACTTCTGGAGCTCATATCTTCTTCCCGCCCCTTTGGACCTCCCACCCCCACACGCTTTGCCGCCTCTTTTCCTCCTCTCCCTTCCCAGGGCGGTCGGAGGCTCGTTTGGTTTCTCATCCTACACAGTCTGCCTTGGTCCCTCGTCCAATGGCTCCGGCCGCCCTACGGATGGTCTCTGATGGATGCGCCCGTAACCTGCCGCAGCCAAGAAGGTGGTCTGGGAAGGACGGAAGCATCCTTCTCTATCCTTCGAAGTCTTGCCCCTGGAGTAATAATTAAATTTATGTGAGACAGATCGACAGGACAGAAAACCAGCGTTTTATTACGTGCTCGCGGTGGCCCGCGAATGAAATGGAGACCCAGAGAGATGACCGAGGCGGGCAGTTTTTCCGCTTTTTAGACAAAGAGACAACGGATCCGTGAGGAATTGACGAGACCAGAAAAGCTTAACTTTGGGAGCTTCCGGTGCTGGTGAGGGATTCTAAACAGTTTTCGGCTGGGGAGTAGATTAGTAGAAAGTAACAAGGGTTGTCTCTACAGCCTTCTCGGCCCTAAATCTCCCATCGCCGGTCATAAGGGTGCCTCTTCACCTCCGGGGACAGGGAGGGCACCTTTCACATGGGAGATTTGTTTCCCGCTTGCGGGGGGACAGAGGAGGGTCTGAGTGACCTTTCCGCACAGGCAGAGGCCCCGGGGCGCAGAGTGTTAGAACAAGGAGAGCAGAGGGGTGAACAACGCTGGAGCAAACCTGGGCCCGCTGGAGACAGGAGCAGAGAGCGAACAGCCACACTTCTTCCCCCACAGGACCGGTCCCGCAGAGCAGAGGACGCCCGTGTGGCCCCTGGATGTGTGTACTCGCTTCTTCCCCCCACTCTTGTGGGGGTGACACTCACCAATAAAGTCTTAGCGCGCAAGCCAAGATGTCCCTCGACATCCAAGAACACCGTCCTGCTCTCGGAATCGGGACCGAACCCCTTCACACCCCCTGGGATGATGAGACTCAAACAGGCGAGTAGTGACAGGTGTTGATAAAGGATGTGCAGAACGGGGTGGGGTGCCCGGTGGCTCAGGCGGTGAAGCGTCTGGCTTCGGCTCGGCTCATGATCTCACGGTCTATGAGTTCGAGCCCCGCGTCGGGCTCTGTGTTGACGGCTCAGAGCCTGGAGCCTGCTTCATACTGTCTGTCTCCCCTTCTCTCTGCCCCTCCCCTGTTCTCATTCTGTCTCTCAAAAAATAAAATAAAATGTGAAAAAAAATGTTTAATAAATAAATAAAATGAATAGAGAGGATGTGCAGAAATCACAACCCTCATACTCTGGCGGGAACGTGAACTGGGCAGCTGCTTTGGAAAAGAGTCTAGCAGTTCCGCTAATGATTAAAGACAGAGCCACCACTGGACGCAGCACCTGCACTGCGGGCAGCCTCACCTGGGAGAAGGGAAGCGTGCCCCCCCCGCCCCCCACAGAGACGGTCATGCCCATGGTCGCAGGGGCATTGTTCATCAGAGCCTCAAAGTGAAAACAACGCAATTATCCGTCAACTGGCAAATGGATAAACAAAACGGGCATTTCCTCATAACAGGATATTCTTCAGCCATAAAAAGGAGTAAAGTACTAACACATGATACAGCATGGGTGAACCTGGAAACATTATGCTGAGTACAAGAAACCAGTCCCCCAAGACCACATGTTATATAATCCCATTCAAATAAACTTCCAGAACAGGAAAAGCTATAGACAGAGACGGAAAGTACATTACTGGTTGCCGAGGGCTGAGGAGAGGAGGCTGGGAGGTGGGGAGGAGGGGGGTAGCGGAGATGTGAGCTACAGCCTGAGTTTCTTTTCGGGTTGATGAAAATGTTCTAGAATGGACGGTGGTGATGGTCGCACAGATCCGTGAATATACTAAAAGCCTTCGAATTGTACACTTCACGTGGGTACATTGCGTGGTTCGTGAATTCTATCTTAATAAAGCTGTATAAAAATGATAACACAGTCTACACTGATCGACTCTGAAAGATACTCATTATCTCCAAAGTTCTGGTTCCATTATATGCGAAGTGTGATCTTACTCGTGTTTGGTTTTTTTTGAAACACACACATACACACACACACACACACACAATTTATGCATAGAGAAAAAAATGTGGAAATTCACACCCCCAAATGTTACATTATGTTTAGTCACTGGGATTATGAGGTTTTTAAATATATTCTGGCATACTTTCTGAATGTTTTGCAGGGAGCATGTGATATTTTTCCATTAAAAATAATATACTGGGGCGCCTGGGTGGCGCAGTCGGTTGGGCGTCCGACTTCAGCCAGGTCACGATCTCGCGGTCCGTGAGTTCGAGCCCCGCGTCGGGCTCTGGGCTGATGGCTCAGAGCCTGGAGCCTGTTTCCGATTCTGTGTCTCCCTCTCTCTCTGCCCCTCCCCCGTTCATGCTCTGTCTCTAACTGTCCCAAAAATAAATAAACGTTGAAAAAAAAAATTAAAAAAAAAAATAGTAATATACTTAGTCATCTACCCGATTTTTTAAGAGTATTTATTATAAATGGTTACTAATGTGTTTTTTTCTTTAAAGAAAAAGGCAGCAGATTGCTCACTGCACGACCTCTCAAAGATCTGAGACACCCTGTCCTCCCTTTCTTCCCATGAGTCTTCTGTGTCCAGAAGAGCTACAGACGTCTTGTGTCCTGGGGCAGCGATTTGGGAAGAAGGCACTGTGCTACCTTTAGTCCATAAGCGACATAAGTGAGGACTAAACTCTCCTCACGTGATGGCACATCTACACGGATTACCCTCCAGGGATGGGATGCCGTTAAGAACCAAATGTTACCCTCCTGAACACATTTCCCTAAATACTTAAGTCAGAGTAGCTGGGGTTAGGGAGAGCAGATCCCGTCATGGTTGAGACACAGCCCTTATTTATTAGAGAAAGGACAACAATAACAACGTCCGTCCCTCGCCGGGGCTGATTGAGTTGCAAATTCTCAAAGTACTTGAATATGGTTTCCGATACCAAGGCTGTGGTTTCCGGGACTGCAAATTCACATTCCTCCGATGCCGTTCCCCTAGACTAACTTCATTCGTGGGACCAGACTCCCATGATACATACCCTGGGGATGCAGCGACAAACCCTTTGTGGGATGGAGGCCACACCGACAGCCCTCAGGAGGGACCCAACAGAACGCAGCCCCCAAGCACCCTCCCACGTGGTCTGTGGGCCTCTGCGTGGCTCCGGGAGGCCCCCTGATTCACAAGGACCCAGTAGAGATGGGAGGGAACACAGAGTCAGAGGCTGGGCTGTGCTGACAGCGGCTCAGGTGGACAGAAAGGTGGGCCAAGTGAACAGACTTCAACACGCCAATAAGCTCGTGGGACGGAGAGTCCCTTTCCACACAGGAAGCCATAAAATACTTTCATAAGGTTTGTATCTGTCCGGAAGGAGGATGACAACTCAAAATGACACTGGGAAGGTCTGCACGGCCAGGCCGAGTGGCAAGAGGGAAAACGTAAAGAAAACCGAGGGCACCTTACACCCTGGAGGACAGATACACTGAGTTCTGTGCTGTAAGGAATCCGCATATACAGCAGCTCCACTGGGAAGCAAAGAGCTGTCGCTTCTGCCTCTTGGGCCTTATAGACCCGAATAAGCCAGTTTCTGAAAGCTGGCGAGAAGCTCCGTGCAGTTACCGGCGTTTCCTATCGGAGTCCGTGACATGCCCACATTTCAGGGTCAAGACGGTGGGAGAGACACAGCTCTGTGAGGTCCACACGTTGAGTGTATCGGTGCTTCTCAAGGTGCCTGTGTGATGTGTGATGTGTTTCTGTCCTGTTTCTACCCAGCGCTTGAGGCTGATGGGGGCGGGGCGGGGAGGGGAGAGACGCGCAGGCTTCTGAGGACGGACTGAAGAAGGACGCGACTATTCGGCGTCTGGTTGGATAGGTGTGCCCCCACTGATCCATCTGACGTCCTGCCGGTGGGCAGCAGAGCAGCCTCTGCTTTTCTTGCTTTGACAAAGTCCCAAGGCTCCTACGACAGGACGCACTTACACAAGGCGCGCTGGAGAAAACCGCCGGGACCCAGATCACAGCGCGCCATGAGGTCAAAAGTGCTGCGAACCTCCGGAAACCGAGTTTATAGTGGGGGCCAGGGCAGACGGAGAGAGGGTGAGAGCCTCCTGCCCTTCCCACGAGAAGACGTGACCACGGAACCCCCCCCCCCGTTCCCACCCCCACTTTGTCTGGGTCATGCTCGAGAAATGAAAACAAGTCACATCCCTCACAAGTGCCACGTCCGGATTGTGCACGACGGTTTGAAAGCCACTTTGTCATAACGTGTGATGATGACACTTCTTAAAAATGTATGCTCTCGCGGACGTAGATTAGGTTAAGAGGTCACAGCAGCGTGGTATGTTGGACTGGGTGTGGGATACCTACACCACGACCAGGCTGTGTCTGGCCTGCAAGTGAGCCGAGGCCGAAAACCCACTACTGGCCGGGGGGGGGGGGGGGGGGGGGGGCAAATGTCTTCACACAGCGCTCCTCAAAATTCTCCCAGGGCAACACCCCTTAAAGTCGGGGAGTGTGACCCCAGCACTGCAAGCACTGCTTTTCCTTGAAGTCTCCTGTTTAAATCATTAAAAATGCATGCAAGGGGCGCCTGGGTGGCGCAGTCGGTTAAGCGTCCGACTTCAGCCAGGTCACGATCTCGCGGTCCGGGAGTTCGAGCCCCGCGTCGGGCTCTGGGCTGATGGCTCAGAGCCTGGAGCCTGTTTCCGATTCTGTGTCTCCCTCTCTCTCTGCCCCTCCCCCGTTCATGCTCTGTCTCTCTCTGTCCCAAAAATAAATAAACGTTGAAAAAAAAAATAAAAAAAAAAAATGCATGCAAATCCTGCCTCCACCCCCCACCACCAAAACCAGGAACTTTGAGAAACATCAATATCTCAGGAGGCTGTTTCTGGTTTTTTGTTTTGTTGTTGTTTTTGTTTTTTGTTTTTTTTTTAAAGATTCTGGCAGATGGCCACAAGCCCCGATACTGGAGATGCCACACAGTGGAACCTCACACCGCCTGAGCCTGTGCGACGTCGTGGCCATCAGACTTGCTCTCAAGGTCCGAGTTCTCAATCTCTGCTCCTCCGCGGACAGTGCCGCAGACCCGGCTCTTCCCCTACGGTTGCTGAAGATCCCGCGGAACAACAGGACCTCGCTCAACAAGATGTGGGTTTTGTGGGGCCTGATGTGACACACGTTGGCAAGCAGGACACAAACACGTACGCACCAACGCGGTAAAGTAATCTACTCTTCAAGAGGAGAGTCAAGAGTTCAGATTTCCTTTTTTTCTTGAATGGTGGTGGCTTGCTTTCGCCGGGTAAGGAAAGACGAATGAGATTTTTACCATTTGCATTTTCGTAACAGACGTCACGTGGACCAGAGGTTTGTGGACCGCTCTGCCGCGGGGAAGCGGCGATGCACCTTTAACAGCACGCACGCCTGCGCACACACACACACACACACACACACACACACACCGGAGCAGCGCGCCTCCGAGCCCCGGGGCACTGCACGCACCCGTGCACTCGCCGTAAACTAGCAGGTGTGGTGACCAGCCGGCGCCACGGAAGCCGGCCACACGACAGAGGTCGGAGCATCGTCAGGTGACTCGGCAGGTGCATAGCGATCACCTGTTGCCCGCCCAGTGGAGGGGCCAGGTCAGCAGGGGAAGCTCATCAGTGGGCCACGTCTACGTGACGATCGAGGGCCCAGGTTGTTCAACCGAGGGATGCCGCCCACCCGCTCCGGGCCAGCCTCGCTCTTCCCACCCAGGCCCGGCCGGCGAGTCCCCGAAGCCCCTCGGTCCGTCGGTCCATCCGCCCGCCGTCCGCGCTCCCGAGCCAGCGCCGGGCGCGAGGCGGCGGTGGCGTGTGCTGACGTCATATGGGCCGCCCGCCCCCGATTGGCCGCGGCCGCCTCACCAGACCCCGAGCGGACGGGCGCGCGGGCGGGGCGGGGCGCGCGGAGGCCACGCCCCCAAGCGGCGGGCCGGGCAGGGTCACGTGACCCGCGGCCCCGCCACCGTCGCCCGCCTTAAAAGCTACACCGCGCGCCCCGCGCCCAGGGCCCAACTCCAAGCGGTCCGGGCCGTGACCACTTTCCACAGCGAGTCCGCGCGCGGGCGCCCCTCGGACAGGTAGGTGGGGCGCGCTGGGGATGCCCCGGGGTCGATGCGGGCCGGCGCCGAGCTCGGGTCGGGAGCCGGGGATCCGGGCGCCCCCGGCCCGACCCCGGGGCGGGGCTGCACCCCTGACCCCTGCGGGCCGGCTCAGTGCCCCCCTCCGTCCGCCGGCCCCGGGAACTTGGCGCAGCTCGCGGGCGGGGTCCGGGAAACTTTCGGACTGGGCGGGCCGGCAGTAGAGGTGCGTGCCCTGCTTCCGCGCAGAGCGGCGCAGCTGCGCCGGACACCTGGCCGCCCCCCTCCCCCGTCCGCGCACCGGCCAGGTGGGCTGAGGGGGGTGGGGGGTAGCGTCCCCACCCGGCGGCCGTGAACTTGACGGGGTCCCGCCCCCCTCCCCCTGCAGGAACGCCGGCCGGCGCCCGGGGACCGATGCCCAGGCTGGACGACCACTGCTGGAGCTGTTCCTGTGCTCAGGGCGCCAGGCACCGGAGCCTCCCGCGAGCCGGGCCCGGAGGGCTGGCGGCCAAAGTGGGGGACATGCTCGGCCCCGCGGCGCTGGCGGCCCGCCGCGGCCCGGACCCAGACCCCGCGCCCGCTCGCGGGCCTCGGAGCCCCGGGCCGGGGGTGCGCGGCCCCGGCGGCGGCCCCCCCGGCAGCTGGCACCACCACCTGGTGCAGAGAAGCCTGGTGCTGTTCTCAGTGGGGGTCGTGCTGGCCCTGGTGCTCAACTTGCTGCAGGTGCAGCGGAACGTCACCCTGTTCCCCGAGGAGGTCATCGCCACCATCTTCTCCTCCGCCTGGTGGGTGCCCCCCTGCTGTGGGACGGCGGCCGGTGAGTGGAGCGGGGTGGGAGGGGGGAGGTCCGGGGTTGGGGGGGGTGGGGGGGGAGGTGGGCGCGCAGGGGCGGGGGCCGCGGGGGCGCCGGGGCGCCGGGCCGGCCTCCCGCCGACCTGGCCCCGGGGCCGCGCGCGGAGCCCGCCGCCCGCCGGGGATTGGCCGCCGCGGAACTGGTGAGCGGCGCGGCCGGGCTGCCATTGGCCGCGCGCGCCAACACGCTACCCGCGGGCCGCCGAAAACAAACCGTCACGTGGGCCGGCGGGCGGGGCGGGGCGCGGGTCAGGTGCGGGGGCGCCCGGCCGCTGTCAGCTGCGGGCGGGCGCGCGCGCCCGGTGCGCTCCCCCGGCCGCGCGCGTAGAAAGACACGGCCGATCCGGGCCCAGAAGAGCGCTTGGTGCTTCTGTAGTCACGCGGCGCCCGTCGGCCGGCAGACACTCGCCGGGTGCGGGCCGCGGCCTCCGCTGTACGCGCCCCTGCCCTCGGCGCGGCCGGCTCTGGTGCGCAGAGCAAAGGTGCGTCTACGTGGGGCAGGGCCGCGCAGGTGCGGCGACGGGGGCGCCCTGCTGCTTGCTTTGCGGCCGGGCCGGCGTTCGCGGTCAGCTTATTACTTTGTATCTTCTGCGCTTTGCTTCCTTCGCGCCTGACAACAGCGCTCTCTGCCGGTGCTCCATTTTACAGATGTGAAAACTGAGTCACAGAGAGGCTAAGCGACCGGGTCTAAGGGCCTACAGTACAGAGCAGGGCCACCGCTCACACCTCTGCGTACTGCCTCCCCGCAGTCGGGGTGTGTGTGCGGCGCACTGAGGAAACGCAGCACCTTCTCAGCACGCTCCCTGAAAACCGCCGGAGGGCCCAGGACTGGGAATGGGGAGCTGTGTTCTAGCGAGGACACATCCCTGGGGGGTAGTGCACTTACTCCGCGGGCAGAATGTCTTCATCTTTGTTCTTAGAAAGGTAGGGTCCTGGGACTTGCGCTCAGGTTATGATCTCGAGGTTTGTGACTTCGAGCCCGGCGTCCGGCCCTGCACTGACAGCTCGGAGCCTGCAGCCTGCTTCTGATTCTGTGTCTCCCTCTGTCTCTGCCCCTACCCTGCTTACACTCTCTCTCTCAAAAATAAACGTTAAGAAACAAACCAAAAAAAGAAACTTAGGATCCTACTTTGCCTTTCTAAACCTTTAAGTAACACAGCTATACTATTAATTTTTTTTTTTTTTAACGCTTATTTACTTTTGAGACAGAGAGAGACAGAGCATGAACAGGGGAGGGTCAGAGAGAGAGAGGGAGACACAGAATCTGAACCAGTCTCCAGGCTCTGAGCCGTCAGCACAGAGCCCGACGCGGGGCTCGAACTCACAAGCCGTGAGATCATGACCTGAGCCTAAGTCGGACGCTTAACTGACTGAGCCACCCAGGCGCCCCCACAGCTATACTATTAAATATCCTTTTTGAGATACTTACCTAGATGCAGATTGCATTTTTCATGCACATTTGGTACAGCAGTTTGGTTTGAATGAAAAATTTGATTCTAAAAGTGAAATAGTTTAGTTTAGGCTTTCTTTGCAATTGCAGCCTCAAGGAATTCCAGGACTACCTGAAACACAATTTCTCTTACTACCCCTCCCCTCATATGTTTGTACCTATTTCGCTTTTAACCTTCAAAAGTGAGATTACATTGTAGCGAAATAAGTTACAGAATCATTTGCATTCCAGTTTTCAAATCTCCGAAACTAGACCTTGAGAAAATGTCGAATGAAATTGAAACCGAGTTTCTAGAACCGAGCCTCTTGTTTCTCCGTTCAAGAGCCTGAAATACTTGCCTCTTTCATAGAACGCCAGGCGGATGTGCTCCCTGGCTTCCAAGCCTCAGCGTTTCAGTGACTTGACCAGCTGAACTTCGTGCCCCACGGTCGCTCCCGTGGGCCTGGATCCCCACCAGCCCGCTTTGCTTCTGGCCTGGAACCCCACACTCTTCCCCCGTCTAAATTCTCTTTATCCGATCCCATGCTTTAAAATTCCCTAACTCCTGTAAAAACTCCCTAACTCCTCCCGACCACAGTAAGCTCTTGTAGTTACATAACCCTTATCACTTTACACATGAGAAAACAAACATGAGGATCCGGGTCCCGTCAGAGCCAGTGTGATCCTTTTGTTCTCAAGGAAAAGAAAAATGTAAAGTTAATCTTAATGAAAATACCGTATTCTGTAGCACATACGTTTTCTAGGGAAAGAACTGGTTTGAGTAATATGGTAACAATTGCCGCGTGGAAATCCTATCACCTCGAAGCTGGCACAGTCTGATACTGTTTCGTTTTGTTTCGTTTTAACAGCTGTTGTCGGCCTGCTGTACCCCTGCATCGACAGTCACCTTGGGGAACCCCACAAGTTCAAGAGAGAGTGGGCCAGCGTCATGCGCTGCGTAGCGGTTTTCGTTGGCATCAACCACGCCAGTGCTGTATCCTTCAGTGGGTGTGCCGGGTCCAGAGCATTCTCGTGGGTTCCACGTTGCAGCATTTTGTGACTTTCAGCGAGCGTATCTTACTTTATAGGTCACTTGAATGGTCTCCTTCCAGCTATTTTGTTTTAAAGCATGCCGCTTGGTTTATACTTAGCGAGAGTTTTCCGAGTTTTCGAAATGGTGCAGGGAAACTGTCAAAATAGTACCAGAAGCAGAGTGGACTTCTTTGTTCTGCCTTCTGTCAGACACAATCTCCTGGTTCCTTGCAGTTGGTTTTGTAAATTCCCTCGTAGGTTCCCACCTCGCATCTTCCCTTGTGAAGATCTGGTTTCTGTGGCCCAGTGACCGGTGGCTGGGGGTTCCTCTTCTTGGGGCCACTGCTTCTAGAGGTTGGGGAGAACCCCATCTCTGCTTCTCTGCCCCCTCCCTGGCCGTGACCATGAAGTTTCAGGGACCGAAGTGGTGTTCTCTGGAGTAGGAGCCTTTTTTTTTTTTTTTTTTTTTAAGTTTATTTACTTATTTTGAAAGAGTGTGTGTGCATGTGGGAGCGGAGGAGGGGCAGAGAGAGAATCCCAGGCGGGCTCTGTGCTGTCGCACGAGGCTCAGTCTCACACACCGTGAGATCAGGACTTAGCTGAAATCAAAGTCGGACGCTTTACCGACCGAGCCCCCCGGGTGCCCCCGGAGTAGGGTTCCTAATGGAAGGTCCCCAAACTTCCAGAGTCCACGGGTGGAGTATGTTGCACAGACTTGTGTTACGTGTCTGTTGTTAAGTGCATTTTTCAGGAAGATAGGCCATCGAGTACCAGGTCTCAGAAATTTGGGGTTTCTTTAGGAAGCCTAGGTCCTATCTTGAAATTTTAGGGAAAGGTACTTTAGAGTTACTGATTCTTAAATCTGCTCTACCTGTATTTTCTTGAAACAAGTCTCAGGAAGGGGTGTTACAGGCTAGCTTAGCTCTGACAAATCTGTGTTCTCACCACTTGATCAGCAGTGTTGTGATGAAAGGCAGCTAGCTGTGTCTCCATCAGGCGGAAGTGTGATTCTGCTGCCAACTGATGAGGTGTCTTTGAGGCGCCACGAGAGAAGAGTGTTTGCTCCGTTCAAATTGCTAATAAAAACGAAAAACAGGATAGCGCCTCCAGGTGGCTTACCAGCACAATACGTTGTTTTGTGCTCAGAGTGACGGCAGCCGCGGCGTTCAGAAAGTTTCCGGGTAGAATTATGGGTTTAACCCAGTGATCAGAGAAGGTCCGTCCTCTTGTATCCAGCAGATCTGGACACAGCCTGGGCAGGACTGTCGGATGGAGAATCTCATGCTACATAATGAAGACACAAACGCGTGTGGGATCTGGAGGGGGTTGTTGTTGTTGGCTTGTATTTGACGGCCTTAAACGTCGCTGAAGTTTCCTTAGCCTCGCGCCTCCAGAAACTGGATTTTGCCAATAACGTGCAGCTCTCCTTGACGTTAGCAGCCCTGTCTCTGGGCCTGTGGTGGACGTTCGACCGGTCGAGAAGCGGCCTCGGGCTTGGGATCACCATCGCCTTCCTGGCCACGCTGATCACTCAGCTGCTAGTGTATAACGGCGTCTATCAGTAAGCACGGGCTCCCGACTCCCGCCTTTGTCCTCGAGCTGTCCCCTGACTCCCATGAAAAACACCCGCCAGGCGGGGCGGTCCGGTTGTACGCACACACACGTGGCGTCGATTTAGGCAGGAGCGTCTCAAAAATGCCGCTGCTGTTGATGCACGTGTTAAAAACGTGCCGTCTAACCTGGGGGGACACGCAGCAGTCATGGCAAGCGCAGCATTCCGACGTGGCCCTCCCGCGGCGTGGCGCGGCGCGTCGTGTGCCTCCCCGGTGAAGACAGTCCACCCGGAGGCGAGCCCGACTCGGGGAGGCCGAGTGCCCGGAGACAGGTCTCCTCCTCTGTTCTTCCTGCAGGTACACGTCCCCGGATTTCCTCTACATCCGCTCCTGGCTGCCCTGTATATTTTTCTCAGGAGGCGTCACCGTGGGCAACATAGGACGCCAGCTGGCTATGGTACGTGAAGCAATCAGCTCTGCTCGCCCGCTGCAGTCGCTTTGTGTAATACAGTGTGATTTGTGTTGACGAATGTCTGGTTGCGACTCAAGAACAACAGTTACTGAGAACAGCATACTCAAAAAAAAGTAGCTAACGGTCCCGAGGCAGTTCCTCGGTATGTGAAGCTTCAGGGATTTGTAAACGAGTGATGAGCCAGGAAGTAACCAGGGTTCCCGGGCAGCCCGTCCTGTTACAGGGCTGTTCAGTGACAGTTCTGAACTCTCCATGGAAAGCTGGCAGAGGAAAGTTACTGAGATGGTAACGTGAGTGGTTGGAAATGAGCCCCTCGCTGACACCGCGGAGACCCCCGCGCCCGGGTCGGGGCCTGGCCCAGCAAACACTGCCCTTCCCGGGACAGGTGGCCCCGGGGCGGCGTGTGGGGGTGCTCCGCGTCGCCGGAGACCTCCCCCCTCCCCCCACCACCGGGTAGATGGACTCCCCCAGCACGGAGCCGTGTCCTGAGAGCCGGAAAGGCAAATGAAGTCGGGAATAATTATGGCAGTTCTATTCCGTAGTTAAAAGTTTGCGTTTGAACACTTTAATAAGAGGAAATCAACTTTGGACACGTAAGCGTTCCTTGGCGTTGACTTAGACTCTGGGGCTTAAATAGAATGAACTGAAGGAAACCACGGAGACTTCTGAGGGCCATTGCCCTCAGAGATAAACCCTGGGGCTTGCTCAGAAAACGTATCTCGGTCCCTCGCATGCTATTTTTAAAACAAGGCATTTATTAGTGCTGATACTCACCAGTGGGAGCTGAGTCTAAAGGCTACTAGGCTGTTTCACAAAAATAGAACTAATTTCAAAAAGATAGAATGTGTAGCATGTCCCACTGGTTCCTGAGTCCATTGTTCCGCCCTCTACCCCTGGAGGTTCTGTGGATCCCGCCCCAGAATGAGAACTCGATTAAAATACCGTTTCTGGCACTCGCAGCGAGGATCAGAGGATTTGACGTGTGTGTGTGTGTGTGTGTGTGTGTGTGTGTGTGTGTGTGTGTGTAGATGTACCTATAGACTTACATCTAGATTTTTGAGTGATTTCGGTACTCAACATGGGGCTCGAACTCACAACCCCGAGATCAAGAGTCCCGCGCTCCACCTACTGGGCCAGCCAGGTGCCCCTTGACTGGGTCCTGTTAACACTGGCCGCAGCCCCACATCAGACCTGTGCCCTGGCTCCCTCCCTCCCCTCCCAGCCCCCCTGGCTGCTCTCCCCAGGAGACCCGGGCAGGTCCACTGGTGCTTGTGCTGGTTCTTAGTCCGGTAGCTTCCATAGAGAACCCCTAATAGGGCTCCCAGGACAAAACCGTCCTCAGCCAGGGTAACCCTTCACAAAATTAAAATTTAATAACATTCAGCGAACTGTCGTTATTTGAGGCCGACGGGCCGACGGTGTTCCGTGTGCGCGAAGACGTTTTTGAACCAGGTTCAGGACGTGAGCACGTCTTCGGTAGAGGCGGAGGCTTCACACATGCGCGAGTTGCAAGCGGCTGGAAACGGTGGGAGGAAACTTCTTTCAAAGGAGTTGCGCAAATCGTTACCTTTGAAAATACTACCGCTTGGAGACTGTCTCAGTAAACGATCCTGGGTGGGCCCCTGCAGTCGTTTTGGTGCAAATTTGGAAATCAAGTACAGGTTGTCGGGATGAGCGTAAGACGTGTTCCTGTCGTACGTCGGTCGAAACGAGGAAGGGCCACGATCCCTTCCCTCCCGGGTCATCAAACCTCCGCGCCCACCCCGCTCGCTCACTGTTTTTTCCACCCGTGAGAACGTAAGTCCTTCCCGCTGGGTCCCGCCCGCAAGGAGGGTGAGCCGAGACCTCGGGAGCCCGGGGCTCCCTTCCCCGGGACCAGTGGCACCCCGGCCGCCACCCGCTGATACGGCTCCAGGGCAGGGGCTCAGCCTGCCTGGTCCTCGTCCTGTGGGTTTTCAGAGAGCAGGGGGCCGGAACCGTGGGCCCTCTACCCTGGGGGGCAGCACCCCCCACCCTGGAGTTGGGGGATGGGGAGAGCAGGGTGTGCGGACGGTTAGACGTGGCGGCTTCTGGAGAGACCCGCGCACGGCCTTTACAGTGCGATTTTTCTGGTCGTGAAAGTTACGACGCGAACGTGACTGTCGTGGTCGGCCCCGGGCGAGGTGTGCAGGGACCCGTCCCACGGTCTGTGGAGCACGCCGTGCGTGCGGTCGCGGGGAAGCCTGGTCACGGCAGCTCCTGGAGACCGGTCGGCTTACTTGGGGCACGACCGTGGCGTGAGGCCGCCGTGGACGTGGCAGGCGGGGTCCTCCCCCCACCGCCGCGGGTCTGTCGGCGGGTCCCTGCGTTCCGATCCTCTTGGCCTCCATCCCCGGAGGTGTGTGTGCCAGCCCCTCCCGAAAGCAGTGCATCTCCTACGTCGGTGCTCGGGGAAGGGCCTCCGCTCTCCAGCGGCCGGTGCCATGCGCCCCTGAGCCCGGCAGCCCGCCCCGTCCACTCTGCACCAGGGCGCTGCCCTCTGTGCCCTCTTGGGGGGCACACAGACGGCCTGTTGAGCTCACGCTGCCACAGCATCAACAAGAGAAGCGCGTGGGGCCAAAATTGTGTTCTTTGTGGGAATGGAATCGGGGGTGTCAGAAATCGAATGGTCTCAGGCTGCGTCAGGACCAAAGGGTGAGGTGCGCGCTCCGAATAAACGTTTCCCTGCCTCGCCGTGTTTTCACGGGGCCTCCTTTTTCGGGGGGCTTCTCCCCCCGACCCCCACCCACCCCCTGGCTCTGGCAGGAGGTGGTCCCCATGGGCTGGAGGCGTCGAGGGCCTGCAGGTGCCTCCCGCGGCCCGGCCCCGATTCTGCGGCGCCCAGGGCAGTGCGCTCTGTCGAGTGAGCCCCCCGGCCGCCCCCAGGGCAGCGCTGAGGCCCGCGCACCCCAACAGCCTGGGGGAGACGGCCCCGTTCTGCAGGTCTGTGTGTTGGGGTCCCAGAGTGGTGAACCTTGGAGCTTTGCTCTTACCGCTCTTGTGGCGTCTTGAAAGGCGACGCTGTGACAGGGTGGGCCCTTGCCGGAAACTTCGTCATCGAGGACACAACTACCTTTAAAAGGACAAGTTAAAAGAGGTGCTTTAAAGAGAGAGGATACTTGCACCTACAACCTTAATTATTCTCTCTTCAAAGAAATGAAAAAGTAACAGCTTTCTGTAAAAACAGGCCTACTCTTTGCTCAAAATTCGAAAACTCGTTTCCGCCCTTCAAACCCAGGAAGCTGCTCGATGTGTCAGGGGTGGGACCGGCCCGGCCCCGTCCTTGGGCCCCGCCCGCAGCTCGGTCGAGCTGTCTCTTTCCCACAGGCCTTGGCACTCGAGCTGTTTGCATGAAAAATGAACCCGGCTTGGTATTTTAGGGGCGGCATCTAAGAAGGAACTCCACCAAGTGGGGCTTTTGTGACGGATGTGCCTCGAGTGAGGAACATGAAGACGGGGGCCGTGCTCAGGCCAGCGCTGCCCACACCTGACCCAGTGTCACCGGGGGCGCCTGCCCTGTGCATCCCTGCCCCGACTCCATCTGGGTTCTAGAATTCTCTTCTGTCCTTCTCCGCGGCCCCCTCCCTGAGGAAGAAACGTAATTACCACTAGGATGGCCACATCCACAAGCCACGGGTGGGCTTCGCTTGCGGTTCAGTGGTTCGCGTGGCATTTTCTACGTGGTATTTGTTGTCAGCCCGGCGTTGAAAAGGAAATGATGAGTCTGTAGCATAATTTTATAGAAATTTCTAGTCATCGCTATTCGTAGCTTCAGGTTTTTTAAAAAGCTAAGGCTTCAGACTGCTTCCAGTAGATGCCTGCTTGCCGCCGGGCTGCCCCGGCCGCGGGCGTTGAACTTGCCTTTCCTGTTTGTGATTGACCCGATCAGCTGCAACACGGATCACGCGGGTGTTCTGTTCGAGGGTGAATTAGCACTCGCTGTGCGCGGGTGTGCACTTTCGTTGTCGGCTGATTTCACCTTTTATAACAACGGTTTGAAGCAGGACCTGGTGTTAGCCCATTTTAAAGATGGGGAAACGGAGGCTTGGGAAGGTTAACAGCTCGCCCGGTGGGCGCAGGGGTGTGAGGCGGGCTGGGCGGGAGTACGCGCCACACCGCCCTTCTTGCTTCTTGCGCGCTGCTCGCCTCTGCCGGCAGCCGGCAGCCCTCCCCGTGGCTCTTCCGTGGGGCGGGGCCCCTCCCGCCCCTGGACACGCTGCTCTCGGGTTGCGCGAGTGCGGTGCCCGGCCCAGGCTGACCCGTTACCTCTCGCCAGCGGTCACTTGGGTTCGTACAGAAACGCCAGACCTAATTTGAGTCTCCCGTGGGCCGTGGACTCCAGGCCTGTTCTCTGTGTGTCTCGGCAGGAGCATGGGCCTCCTCCCAGCGCGTGGTGGGTCAGCCCCCGGGTTCCCATGGGTGACGTTTGTCCGGGACCGTCCTCGTGTCTGTGGTTGTCAATTCGTGATGCTTTCGGGTGACCAGTTGTGAACGGAAGTCGTGCTTCCCTGGGGGAGGAATGAGCACCCCAGAACCCCTGGCGGCCTCCACACCCCCACGGCACTCCCCACGGGTCCGGATACACGCAAGGTCTCAACCTTTTGTAGTTGACTCGTAATGGTCAGCCCTGCGGTCTGGTTGCCAGACGGGGAGGCCGGCGGGCACCCCACACTCAGGGCAAGCAGCGTTCCCTGCGGGTGTTCCCATGCCCGTCGATCGCTTTGTGGCCTCAGGAACAGCATCGGCCCTGCTCGTCCATCAGCGGGACGCCCGTCCTCCAGGGAGGAGTCCCTGGCAGGGCCTGGGGGGGCGGTGGGCACCTGCGGGTGAGGGTCCCGTGAGGAAGTGGGGTGCAGAGTGTTTCTGTGTCGAGGGAGGCAGAGTCGTCACTCTGCGTCCTAAAGCAACACCTGTTGCGGGCCCCTGTCTCCCCAGGCGGCGGAGGGGAGAGGAGCAGCGGAGAAGCGGGGGTCCGTGCAGGTGGGGGGCAGAGACTCCCTCACGGGAGCAGACCCATCCTGCACAGAACAGCATGCTCCCTTAGACCTCAGGGAGCCACAGCCCCCGGGCCCCGTCCCACCGCCGGCTGCCTCCCTGCGGGTGTGGGTTTGGTCTCCACCCGCACAGCAGCTTCACTGAGGGCTGTCCACGCCCGTGTCACCTGACAGTCCCTGATCCACCAGGTGGGACAGGTAGCTCCCGGCCGGGGGCAGTGAGGAGGGCCTGGGCCGCTGTCTCCCGCACTTCCGTCGCCATCACCTCCTGCGTCAAGGCGGTGTCTCTTGGCCTCTCAGGGTCCACGCGGTGCTGACCAGCGGCCACTCTTTCTCCACACAGGGTGTTCCCGAGAAGCCACACAGCGATTGAGTCTCAAAAGCCACTGAAGGAAAGCACGATTTGGGAAGAAAACCTGTGACCTTGGATTGTGACAAAGATGATCCTTCTCCTCCGTGATCTGTTTAGATTGGGTGACTGTCCCCGTGACTCCCGGAAAAAGAAGTCCCCTGTTCCAGAGCGGCAAGCGAGGGGAACCGCCGATGTCCAAGCGGACCTGCGCCACACGCCCGTGCCTGCGTCCGCTCCGACGGGGCGGGGGTTCAGGCAGGCACGGCTTCCCGAGTATTCGATCTCATTTATGTTATTAAAAGCAAGTTGCCATATTTCAAAGCCTTGAACTAAAGCCTAATTACCAGCTCTTGGTTTCGTATCCGTGCCCACAAGGGATAGCTTGATGGTGCTTTAACAAAGGTGAAGTGTGGTCTAATAGGAACCGTATTTATCCAAGAGATTTTTTTTTAAATAGGGTTGTGTAAAAAGAGAAGCGGCCGGGAGCCCCGGGAGGCCCGCTCCTGCGGTCGCGGCGCGGAGACCCTTCGCGCCCTCGTTCCCCCCCGCGGAGCCCTGTGTAGACAATCTCACCGAGCACAGAAGGCAGCGAAGGCCGCGGCTCTCCACTGTGACCTGCTGGAATTCTCACCTCCATATTTGCGAAGTTTCATCCCAAATCCACAATCCTCTAAGAGGGAACGCCTGTCTGCCGTGTATTCTTAGCCAGAATTGTCTGTCGTTTCTTTAATCCTCCAGAGCAGAGATGACGATTTTTCCGCAGCCCTATGGAATTTGCAATCTGTGATTGCCTTGTAAAAAGAACCGTGCACATATCACCACGTTGAACATTTGGTGTTTCTAAATACTCAAAGATCTCGGTGAGCACAATGTATTCACTTAATGGCATCGACCATAGTAGACCCGCTTGGCGAGGGTTGGGTCTCACACTTCAAGTGCAATGTATCTGAAAACCAATCTGAGCCTTGTATTCTCTTAAATATTTATTTTCTTTTTTTTAACGTATGAGATGTTGAAGAGGGATTCTCCATTCATTTCAGTGCTGCATGGAGGCAAAATTCAGCAATAATTTCTTTCAGTTACGAAGTTACTCTGTTGTGCCCTCCACTGAGCCCTGGTCCTTTGAAATACTCCAGTTTTGTGGGTTTAGTAGACTTGTAATTTTTACTGACAAATTTACCTTTTTTGTATTTTGCGATTTAAATGTTTTTGTTTTAAATTTTTTGTGAAGCGATTTCATGAAGAGACTCCTTTTGACTAGACGCAGGCAGTCGGCGGGACGGGGGTCGGCGCCCCTGGCGCCTGTGGCCACGTGTGCTTGGCCTCGTCCGCGCGATGGGTTTGTGGTTCCTTTGTTCTGCGAAAAAAGCCTTGGAGTAAATTTTAGGTGGCTGTGTAGCTGATTTGTTTTCAAGGAATTTTGTCTAAAAGAAAACGGGGTCATTCCGCACCTCGAAATGACCCCTACGCGTTTTCTGAAAAACCAGAAGTTATTAGGTGAAAGCAGTAATTGAATCTTTAAAATATACTTGATCATGTACAAACAATAAGTATTTTTTTTCCTCTTAAACTGGAAGTAAATCTCTGCTAGAAATAATGTAGCCAAAAAAATGTGAATCCGAAGAATTTTTTTGCCAATACTTTATAGCAAGTATATGAACCAAAGTGATTTGAGTTTGTAAAAATGTAAAATACTATGAACAAAATTTGCACTATCTGAGATATGGACATCTAGTGAGGTTCACATTCACGCTAAGTTTTCAGCGTTGTGTTCTTTTTCCATTCGTTTGTTACTTTTATTAAAGGTTCAAAACCAACCATCATATTTATGAGTTTTTCTTTAAAGGCGAGGGGGGCCTCTCTGTAGGATGTTAGAAGGTGAAATGGAGAACTGTTTTATAGCTCTTCAAATTTGACTACGTTTCTGTACAGCCTCTTGGGAAAACCCCGCTTGAGTGTGTTTTCTGTCACGGTGGAAGGCGACGGGCAGTAGTGGCCGTGTTCACACCCCCCGCCCCCCGCCCCTTGCCCTCCTCCCTGACTCGGGGAAAGCCAGGCACCTGCTGTGCCCTCCTCTGCCCTCTCCCAGGAGCGCTGTGCACGGTCCTGGGGTGACAGGGCCCCTTCTCCCCATTCAGATGGGTGTCCAAGGGCCTCTGGGCTCCCAGCAGACAGAGCCCGGGAAGAAGGGGAACGTGCTGAGTGCCCGCCAGCATGGCAGGCCTGTCCCTCCCCACAGAGACTCAAAATGCTGCCTGAGTCCAATTCATGTGGCTCCAACATGGGATCGGCCACACCGACCCCGTCCATACCTGTGTTTGAGGGGAAGTCCGGGGAGTGGGGCGCTTCCTGGACCATCTATCTGGTCAACAAGGGAGGAATCCTGTCGTCCCATTTCATTACGGGCCGGGCACCCAGTCACGCAGATTCCTCGTCCCCACTGTCGGAGGCCCGAGCAAGGCTGAGTGCGGGAACCCGGGACGGGCACGAAGGTGCTGTGTTTACTCAGCTGGTTTTCAGAGTCCCCTATAACCTCACGTAAAGAGTGTTTCTGGAGATTGAAGACCGGCACCCGACTCAAGTCGCCCAGTGTCCCGGCACTGCCCGTGGCCTTGAATTCCAGGCACCCCCACCACCGTGCTGGTAAAAAGGGAAGGGGACCCACTTAAATCTAAACCTGTCTTTTCTCTTTTGTGTGTTAAGATAGACCTAACAACACTCGCTGTACGAGAGTTTCAGCTTTTGTCTTTATATTGTGAACTGTTAATACGGACATTACAATTCGGCTCCAATATATATTATGCGCCAAGTCTCTGGCCCACTCCCCACGAAGCTACCGTCAGGCTTGCCCTTGACAAGGAGGTGGGTTGATGCTCAATAAATTGGCCACAGGAGGGATTTCCTGTTGATCCCTGAGTACGGCCAAAATATGTAGAGAAAGACACATGAAACGTATCCAATCCCAACCCCTAATCCTGGTGCTCTGTGGATTTTCTTCATGAGATTCACGCCGGAGAGATTTACCCGAGCATTTCTAGAAACACCTGCGAGTGCTGGGCATGAGGTCGGCTGGAAAGAACAAGTGGGCAGAGTGCTGCGGGGGCGGGGTCCTGCCGGACTCCTGATTTTGAAGACAAAATGGCCCACGTGACAAAGGGTATTTCTTTTTTTTTTTTAATGTTTATTTTTGAGAGAGAGAGAGAGAGAGTGTGTGTGTGTGTGTGTGTGTGTGTGTGTGTGTGAGCGGGGGAGGGGCAGAGAGCGAGGGAGACACGGAATCCCAAGCAGGCTCCAGGCTCCGAGCTGTCCGCACAGAGCCCGACGCGGGGCTTGAATTCACGGACCGTGAGATCATGACCTGAGCCCAAGTCAGATGCTCAACCGACTGAGCTGCCCAGGCGCCCCGACAAGTGGTATTTCTTTACCATGTCCGTTTATTGGACACTGAACTTGGCAAAGTGTTTTGGCACCTGTTTTCCTAGTTCGCCACGGCGCCTCGTTCCTTCCGATGCACGTTCTCAAGTTCAGGGGCACGGGGAAGACACGCGCTCAGTCCACTCAAGGAGTCTTCTCGCTGTGTCTCTGAGAAGCCGTCCGTTTGCGATCGTGCGGTTTAGCGTTTTCATCCTTCAGACCTCGGCCAGCGTCGCCCTCTTCCCGCAGCACATCCTTCCCTGGAGCTCCTGGGGCCGCAGGGCCCTGTCCTCGCCAGCCGTGAGCCCGCCAGGGGGAGGCTGCCCCGCCGTCCTGTTCCGTGCCTGGCCTGGCCTCGGACACTCGGCCGGAGGAATGCCGAGTAAACGAATTCATTCATTCGCTCGGACCCCCGTCAGCCCACGCGCCGCCGTGCCCGGCCCTTCCCGCGGGGGCTCGCCAACCTGCCAACGCCATCCTGAACTCGCGAGGGTCTCGGTGGCGCTTCCACGAGGGCTCCGCCGAGGCAAGCGGTCACGTCCGCGTGACGAAACGTTGGCTCGCTGCCCTGGGCCGCCGTGTTGCCACACGCCCCACGTCAGCGAGGGTGGTGGCACCGCGGGTGATTCTTCCCGGCACCGGGCCGGGCTGCGCTGGGCCGTCCGCGCCGCCGGCCTCCGCCAGCCACAGCCGGCTGCGCTGGCCGGATCGAATGCGGGGCAGCTGTGGCTGCTGACTCAAAGTCGTTAGAGCCCGGAGCCCCCCTTCCCTCCGCTAACCGCACCCCTGCCCGTCCCCCGTGCACACGGAAACCCTCACGACTGGCCTTTTCTGGGCTCCATGCTGTGAGCTTTGGCTCCCGGGAGGCCTGAGGCTGCCCTTCACGTCGTGCCTCGTGGGCCATCTGCCTGCTTTCGTGCCTGGCCTCGTTCTCCCACACGTGGGCCCGGTGCCCCCTGCCAGCCTGAGCAGCTGGCATCACCAGCCCCCGAGTTTCCTGTCAGTCACCTTTGTTGCAAAGACCCAACGAGGGCAGGGCAGGTGTGGGGCTGAGCTGGGAGAAAGCTCTCTGGGTGAGGAGAGCGGCTGTGCCCCTAATGAGCGGCTTCCTCCCTGACTCCTGGTTCCTGCAGCCGGCCTGGGGGGGGGTGGGGTGGTGGGGTGCGGAGGGAGGGGTGCGAGCCCTGCTCAGACAGCCTGCTGGAATCAATAGCCCTCCACAAGTCCGGCCTGTCGGGCCGGTTCTGGGGTTTGCGTCCTCCCGCTCCATCACACGTCACTATCCGTCTCCCTCGGACGCCCCGCCAGCTGGCCGAGCCGTCTGGAAAAAGGTCAGCATGCCAACAAGTCACGGGAAAGATCATTTCAGAGTTTCACGCGTCCAAAGGAGGGAGAGTCTGCAGGTTATTTCCCATAATGGGGTTAGCAGCAAGCTTCCAGTCCTTTTAAAAATCTGGGCACACAAAGCAGCCCCGTCTGGGGGCTTCTCATTGAAATTGTTGCATCTTTTAAGAGGCACATACAGGCATTTGCAGGTGTACCGTTGGTCATTGAAAACCATCAGGAATGACAATGACGGTAGGTGTTTTCATAAGAGTGAAAGAGGGAGGGAGGTTGTTAAACACCCAACTTTGGGTCCTCCAACTTTGTTCTTCCTTCCTTCCAAATCATTTTTCCTCTCTGGGGTCCCTTGAGATTCCACTTGGATTTTAGGATGACTTTTTTCAATCTCTGCAAAAAAACACCAAAAAATGCCATTGTGTTTTCATAGAGATTGGGTCGAGTCTGTAGATCACTCTAGGTGGTACTGACACCTTACGTCTGCCAATCCCTGAACACAGGATGTTGAAAACTATGCTTTTTACCCAACGGGATATCAGGAATGTATTTTGATATCAGTTATACAAATCATTCATCCATTCATCCATCGAGTGTTTTGTAAGTGCCTTTCGTGTCCCAGGAACTGTTCCAGGCACTTGAGCAAAACAAAGCCCCCCCCCCCCCCCCACCCTCCGTCAAGTGTCCTTTCCAGCTGGGGACAACAGACACTGAGCACCAAACTAGTAAGCAAACAAATGATACAGTATGCTAGAAGATGGCAAGTGCTATGGGGAAGAAATCCCCCCAAAGTAAAGAGGATTAGGAGTGAGGCTGGAAGTGAGTGAGGTTGCAATTTTGAGTAGGATGTCTGAAATAAAAACCTCACCGTGGGGGCACCTGGGTGGCTCAGTCGGTTAAGCATCCAGGTCACGACCTCACGGCTCGCGAGATCGGACCCCGTGTCAGGTTCCGTGCTGATGGTGCAGAGCCTCCTTGGGCTTCTCTCTCGCCCTCTCTCTGCCCCTCCCCCCTCAAAATAAATAAATAAGCTCTGAAAGCAAACAAACAGACACACGCCTCACTTGGAAGCTGGCTTAGCTCACGCTCCCTAGAAAACAAAAGCCAGGGAGAGGCATAAGTGCTAGCACCTTCCTGGAGGTGTAACCCCTGGGCAACAGTAGCGAGGACAGGAAGGGTGGAGAGGTGGGTGTGGGCTCCCGGAGAGCTAACCAAGCCGCCCCGGGGCTGCTGAGGCTTTGTCACAGGCCGTGGAGAGGAACACTGGGTTTTTAGCCACGGGGGAGACCTCCGGGCAGGTTGGATGGAAAAGCCACGCCTGGACGACCGGGCACTGGAGACAGCACACACGACACACCCAGCTGCCTGCTCTCCGCCTCCTCCATTAACTGAAGTTTGCAGCTATCCCCCTGTCTCCGGGCTGTGTCCCTTAGCTACCTTGTCAGCTGCGGCGGGAACCAGGTCCCATGTCCTTGAACTTGGTGCTTCATCCGAGCCCAGAAAGGGCGGTGGGAACCGGAGACTCAAGGCGTAGCTGGCCAACCTCAGGCAGTGGGGGGACCCCCTGGCCATTTCAGAAGCCGGGTAAGGGATCTGAGAGAAGGCGAGGTTGACGGAGTCCCGTCTGATGCAGACGATTTACCGCATTCCCCTTAGAGCACTCTCTCTCTTTTTAATGGCCACACGCCCTTTTATCGAAAAGATTTTAAGCTACTGGGGCGCCTGGGTGGCTCGGTCAGCTAAGCATCCATCCGCCTTTGCCTCAGGTCGTGATCTCGCGGTTCGTGAGTTCGAGCCCTGCGTCGGGCTCTGGGCTGACGGCTCAGAGCCTGGAGCCTGTTTCCGATTCTGTGTCTCCCTCTCTCTCTGCCCCTCCCCCGTTCATGCTCTGTCTCTCTCTGTCCCCCCCCAAAAAAAATAAATAAAAACGTTGAAAAAAAATTAAAAAAAAAAAAAAAAGAAAGAAAGAGAGAGAGAGAGAGAGAGAGAGAGAGCTGGGGAGGGGAAGAGAGACGGAGAGAGAGAGAGAGAGAAGCCCAAACAGGCACTGTCAGTGCAGAGCTCCATGCAGGGCTTGAACTCATGAACCGTGAGATCATGACGGGAGCCGAAAGCTAGAGTTGGACGCTTAACCAACTGAGCCACCCATGCGCCCCGACATTGATTTATTTTTGAGAGACAGAGAGAGAGCGCGATTGGGGGAGGAGCAGGGAGAGAGAGGGAGACACAATCCGAAGCAGGCTCCAGGCTCCGAGCTGTCAGCACGGAGCCCGACACGGGGCCCGAACTCACCGACCACGAGATCGTGACCTGAGCTGAAGTCCGACGCTTAACCGACTGAGCCCCCCCAGGCGCTCCCAAGGTTTTTGTTTTTTAATTGTTACCGCTTTCTCACTTCCAGGGCCTCTTTGTATGTGAGGAAAGTGAGGTCTTTGTCTTTTCTGCGCAACCCATGCTAGTAATAGCCCTCCTCACCCTGCAGTATCTGGGTTGGAGTGACAAGTCGTATCCAGTGTGGCGCCCTCTCTGGGTTCCTGAGTCTTTTTTTACAAAGGTCAAGTATGGTAAAGATGGGCCAGAATAGGTTGTGTGAAAGTTGCCTGAAGCGGCCGGGCCCTGTCCGATGTCCTCCAAAAGAGGCTGTTCTCAGTTTTTAGAGCAATCCCCAGGATGGACCCTTCCGCTGTGTGAACGCAACACATTATTCTGTCACTTAGCCCAGAAATCAATAAAGTTTCCTGAGCCAGCGAACAAATGACTGGGAGAACCGAGCAATCGGATGTTCCTGTTGGATCAGGTATTTTGTTGAAGGTGAAATGGTGGAAACAGACCCGGGAGAAATTCGATCTGAGCCGAGAGCCTGGAATCAACCAGCGCGTGGCACCATCTGATGGCCTTCCCGGTCCCCTCCTCCTAAGGGTGGTGAGCATCACAGCACGGCCGTTATCCATTGACCCATTGAGGCTTCCTGTGTCAGCCCACTGTTGTCCCACAGCCGATGAACTGGGGTTGTTCCCACAGCCGGAGGAGGAAACGGGGCACGGAGGCCCCTCCCCACTAAACGCCAGTGACGCCTTCCCCCCTTTCCAAACATGTCCCCACATCAAAGTCGCAGGGACTGAAGCGCGGGGTGCCGACCTCACTCGCCGTCCCTGCCTGGCACAGCCCCCTCCACAGCCAGTGCCCGAACCCCAACAATAGCCTGAGCCTGGGCCTCACCTGCCTGCCCCCCTAGACACCGGGGGAGCGGAGGGGAGCCTGCTTGACCAAAGATCAGCCTTCTGGAAACCACTTCTGGCTACCATGGGGACCCCCGTCGGGAAAGCACCCCACCTTGGTTCAAAGACCTTCCCACGGTCGCCAGACGTTTCCTCCTGATGTGGGCTTGTGGCCAGCGTGTCCTGCACGTGGGGCCTTTCCTGGAACAGACGTGGCTGTGCTTGTGGCGAGGGCTGCTTCTGTCCCCAGGTTCCACGCCACTCCCACCCCCCACCCCCCCTTCTAGAATGAACCGCTGTGGCCCGGGCCACACCTTCCACAGACACATGCTCCCTACACTTGGGGGCGCCGTCCCTGCTGGGGCTGGGATGGGGAGGCCCTTTGTGTGCCCGCCTTGGTTCCCGGTGGCGCCTGGTCACGTTCTCCAAGTGGCGCCCGCGCCCCCTGGTGGCCACTGCGGCACCTGCGTCCTCCCGGGCGCGCGCCCTCCTCAGCGGCCAAGGGGGCCGGGGGTGTGTCCCGCCAGGCCAACCCGGTGGCAGTTTGGCTGTCGGTACCGTGTTCTCTTTGTTAAACAGACAAACACGACAGAGCTTTAGACAATCTGTTCGCTGGGGTCACGGGGGACTGGGATGTGGGGCCAGTTCTCCAGATTGCTGAAAATGACAGTGTGGGAAGGGTGCCACGTCGGTGGCCAAAACGTCGACAACCAGAAGGTAGAGTCCCTGATGCTGTGGAAGCAGCCACCGGGCCCCCCCCGGACCCCTCCCCAGTCACCTTCTGGTCGGCTGGTGGTTTAACTGGCGGCTCACGGCCCGTTTACAAACTGCCTCATCAGGGGTTTCCGGGACTCAGTCTCCCCCGCCCCCCAGTGCTCGGGGAGGAAAATGGGTCTGGATCCCCCGGTGGATCAGTGCAGCGGGCATTGTCAGGGCTCGGGCACGGGAGGAAGGGGCAGCAGGGCTCCGGCCGGGTGCGCACACCTGCCTTCCCGTCTCTGGCTCCCAAACCCGTCTGTCTGACCCGGCGGGGAACTGGGGCCTCCGGTGACCCCCGGCTGCTCCTGCCTGCTGTTGAGACCTGGCAGCGGAACGGGACGCTCGAGCAGGACCGTCTGAAGCCAGCAAGGTGAGAGCCTTCACCCCCGGGGCCCAGGCAAAACGGTAACAGAGGCCACGGCCTCTGCCGAAATGAATTTTTAAATGAGGCGCTTTGGTCGCAGGCACATTACTGAAGAAAAATACCCTTTTCCCCCTCATTCATGGGCATAAACGGCTGGAAGCCAGATCAGTGGGGGGAAGGCACAGAGGAGAGGTGGGGAATTCTTTCCACGCACAGACGTCCAGGAGACGTCGTCCCTCGATGCCTGAGGGACGTGATGACACCGCTCTGCCCTCCGGCACCAGCCTGGCTTGTCACCCCACAGCTTTGCCCTTTGTGGCCGAGGACAGATCTGTGGGCTGGAGAGGCCGACAGAGCCCGGCCGAGCCCCACTCGAAGGGGGTGGCCCTTAGCCGTTTGGGGGCCACAGACGCCGCTGAGAACAGGAAGGGCTCTCTGAGAGAAGGAATGGGGGTCCCGCGATGCTGCCCCCAGGCCCTCAGGCCGCAGAGGGCAGCCCGAGGCCCCTGCAAGCCGCGTCGCCCCAGGCAGGCCCTGCTGTCCCCCGTGTCCCTTGCTGCAGGTATAACCGGGTACCAGAGAGACTGTCTCTGCAGATGTGCATCCCGAAAGGTCCAGAGTGGGCTTCTGGCCAGAGGCACGGCTGTGTGGGCCGCCCCTCGAGGCCCAGAGCCCCAGCAGTCTGTGGCCGGATGGAGACCGGAGCTGAGATGCAGAAGAGGGGGAGCTGGTCCGGGGGCTGCCTTAGGGCATCTCCCCAGCCCGAACATGTCCCCTTCCGGCCCCACCAGGCCGGCGGCCCTGCCTTCTTCCCCAGGTGCTGTCTCCCTCCGGAGCACACTGCCAGCTGAGCCAGGCATCCAGCCGGGGTCTCGAGCGCGGGCACAGGGCCTGCGGGGACCTCAGGCGCCCCGGACAGCTGCTCCGACTGTCGCCCACCCCCCAGGGACACGCTGCTGGCAGCTGGAGGGACAGCCTCCCACAAAGCCTGACGGTCCCCAGCACAAGGGATGACTCGCCCCCGACTGGCCCCTATGTGCGGCCAGGAGCCCATCCAGCCCTCCGTGCCTGCGTCCCTGGGGTTCCCACACTGAGTTTCACCCACTGGTGCCATGTTCTGACACGTATACCTTTTTAAAGATGTCAAAGGCGGGGGGCGGTGCCTGGGTGGCTCAGTCGGTTGAGCGTCCGACTTTGGCTCAGGTCATATCTCGCGGTTTGTGAGTTCGAGCCCCACGCTGGGCTCCGTACTGACAGCTCGGAGCCTGAAGCCTGCTTCGGATTCTGTGTCTCCCTCTCTCTCTGCCCTTCCCCAGCTCGTCCTCTCTCTCGCTCTCTCGCTCTCAAAAATGAATAAACCTTAAAAAAAAAAAAGTAATGCGTTGGGCAGCTTATAACAGAATAGCAGCCCTCCACCCCACCCCCACCACTTGGAATTTCTGTGCTGACACAGCCATCCACAGCCATCTCTTCTGGCTGTTGTTTCTAGAGCCTTCGTCATGCGGATGAATACTGTGAATAGCTACCTCGTTGGTTCCTATGGGGAACCGTGGTTTAACCCTGTCATACATGCCCCCCCCACACTGATCCCGGATGCTTGCGATAGCATATGGTTGTGTTAATATTGTTCATAGCTCGCTCCCTTATGCGGTAAGCTGTTTATTTGCTGGTGCAATTTTTTTTAAGTTTACTTTTATTTATTTTGAGAGACAGAGAGAGCGAGCCGGGGAGGGGGCAGAGAGAGGGAGAGAGAGAATCCCAAGCAGGTGCTACACTGTCAGCGTAGAGCCCGATGCAGGGCTGGAACTCGAGAACCAGGCGCGGAAAGCAAGAGTCAGACGCTTAATCGACTGAGCCTCCCAGGCGCCCCTGGTGCCAAGTGTTACTTTCCCTGATGTTGATGACGGTCTTTCCCCTCTAAGTTAGCTTCTACAGGGCTTGTTTGCCCCCGCGGTACCTGTGGGGACTACAAAATCCCCCCCCACCCCCAGCCGGCACTGGTTGTCTTTCCTCCGGGCACCCCGCCCCCATCCTGGGCGGCCCTCCTCCTCCCCCACTCCGTCCTCCCTGGGACACCCCTCCATGGCCCTCTGGCGTCATTTCCTCCCCTGCTCTATTGTTGTGGGTTTACTCCTTTTCTACCACAAGTGAAAACTGCAAAGAATGATAAAAAGGCACTTGTTGTCCCCACCCTATTAAAAGATAAAAGCTTGCAACAGTTAACCTCCCGTGGATTCCCCCTCCTGCTCGCCTCTCCCCAGCTCCCCTCAACTTGGACAGAACCCTTCCTGTGGGTCGAACTGTGTCCCCCCCAAAAAAGATCTGTTGGACTCCTAACCCCCAGTGCCTGCGAATGTGACCTTCCTTGGAAAGTTAAGACGAGGTCACACGGGAGCAGGGTGGCCCTAATCCCGTGTGACTGGCGTCCTCATAAGAAGGGGAGTGTGGACACCGACAGGAAGGGGGGTGGGGGGCGGGGGCGTTCTCTGCCACAAGCCCGGGGACCAGGGGCCACCACACTCGGGTGGGGGGGGGGGGGCGGTGGCTTGAGCACGTGTTTTCCGGCAACTGCAGCGGATCTCGGGCCGCGAGGAGGCCTGAGAGACGATGCATTTCTGCTGCTTAAGCCCCTGGTTTGTGATCTGGCGGCCTTACCCCCAGCTGGGCATCCGCTCGTCCGTCTTGATCCTCACACACCCTCGGGAATGTGCTGGTGTGTGAGCCCCACACCATGTGGGGGGCGGGGCAGGGAGGCCCGGTGCCTGAGATGCAGGTGGGGTGGCCAGGGGGCCCGGGGGACAGCCTGCGGCGGGGGCCTCTCCCTCGCACCCCAGTGGAAGGGACGAGCTCTCTCTCGTCCGTCCCGACACCAGCCCTGGGGTCAGAGGGAAGCTCAGTGCCAAGGAGTGATCATAGGACACAGGCGTCCCCTCACAGGTGGACACGCGGCTCCTCTCTGTGCCTGCTCCGTGCCCGTGGCCATGGCAGACACCACACTTTGTCCCCGGGAGCCTCTCTTCCTTTCAGAACCTTCCAGAACACCCAGGCTGCACCAGAACTCCCTGCAGAAGACCTCACTTCCCAGCCTCCCTCGCAGCCACAGGGAGCCATGTGAGCACTACATGGGCCAGCGCAGTGACTTGAGAAGCTTCTGGGCCAGGTTGTTTACAGGACATCATCCTGCAGGGACACAGGGACACAGACGTGACGGGGGCCGGGGGGGGGGGAGGGTGGATCTCACCGTGCAGGCCAAACCCCGACCGGCATGAAGTGTCATCACCCTGCACCATGGAGGGAGCCTTTCAAGGGGAGCAGGGAGCCCGTCCAACCTCCGGAGGAGAAGAGGGGCTCCGGCTCGGAAAACGCACTCCGTGTCTACCCACAGCAGCCCCGGGGGCAGAAAGAAGAGATCTGCTGGTGGGGGGCCTGTGGCTTTTTATTTGTAACCTGAACAACTGCGATGAAAGCTTTCGACACAGAAGAAAGGCCAAGCTATCCATGGTTTTTTCATGACAGGAGCCGGAATTACAGACCAGAGCAGGTGCACAATTATCATTTAATTTGTCCCCATCCCGTTTCTTAGGCTGCAAGGACTCTCCCGGGCCCTGGGGGGAACGGGTTTGAAGCCTCCGAGCTACCAGTCATTCTAATGCTTTTAACAATTTGAAAGCGACGAAGGGGGGCAGAAACCAGCCACCGGCGAAGCATGAGTGCATTTCACTCACGGGACAAGGCATCACGGAGTGTCACTTAAATGGTGCTTTCTCGACACTCAAATGCAGATTCTGTCTTTCTCCAGACCAAAAACCCTCTCGCCCGGAGACGCACAGACGATGTCCAGGCGTAAACGAGTCCTCGACTTTTGGAAACGACCAGGAGCGGCGGCATGTTCGTCCCCACCCCCCCCCCAGGACACCCTGCTGAGTTTCTGCGTGGCTGGCTGGGCGCCGGGTCAGCCCAGGGCTGGGCACGACGGGCCACATCGCTCGTGCTAGGCGAGCCATTGGGTAGATGTGGTCTCCTCAGCTGCTCACAGGGGAGTCGGGATAAGAACCCAGGAATCAGATCCCCATCCTTGGAGGCGGGTGTAGACCTGCCAAGTGCAGGGAAGTAGCAGGGGTCCTGCCTTCGCGGGACGGAAGCAAGACCCGCGACATGAGCCCCTCGGAGACCTGGAACAGAAGGGGGACCCCACCTGGAGCACTACCTCCCCCCTCCTTGGGTTGCGCGCGTGCATTTTGTGTGGAAGGCAGCCCCCGCCTTTTACTAGATTTTAATCAAGAATGATCCTGTTAAATATTTAAGATTGCCTTTTGAGGATGATATTCTTAAAGAACCATGTGATGAAGAGAAAAAGACGGGGAAGCATGAATTTTTAAAATTCATTCCCGGTATATAATAATTCCGAGAGGCTCTCGCTGCTGCTGTGCCATGAGGAGAGTGTCTCTCACGTGGCCAATTACTCCCGTCCCTCCGGCCCCAGGACCCCCATCCCAATCGCCCATCGCAGCTCTGTTTACAGAAGGTAACACCATTGGACCCACCAGCAAGGCAACACATGTTTCAGAAAGGTCTGACTTGTTCTGTGCGCACTCCACGGATCCGTCCTCTGGCCGCGTTGAACGGGTCCGCCCCTTTGGCTTGGGAAGGCCCAGTCGGAGCGCACGCGCACCGACACGCGCACGCGCACGCACACGCACGTTCAGGCCCTTCCTCTGAGCCCGTGCTGCCTCCGGGGAGACCAATAGCACAGAAAGGCAAGAATCCAAGGTCTGGGGACTCCCCCTCCTGGTCTGGGGACCCAGGACAGCCCCAGCTCCGCCTCTCCTGCTGGGTAGGCAGGGCCTCCGATGCCCCCATTAGCGACCACCCGTGGCCACAGAGGCGAAGACGGGTTATAGGAGTATGGGACCCCCGGGATGGGCCCCCCATCAACCCACCGTCACCTGACGGGGCTCTTCCCACACCCTCGCCCTCCCCCTGCAAACCTCCTAGATGCCACTCCCCCCGCAGCTGGCCAACAGGGTCCCTACCGAGGTGTGGGCAGGTGCCTAGGACGTGAGCCGATGCTGATTCAGGCAGGGTTCTCAAGAACGGAGGAAGGTTCCGGCGAAGATGCACTCGTCTCCCAAGGAGGAGTCGGGGCTGGTGGAGACTGAGGTCTGGCGGATCTGCTCCCCAAGGCTGCCCGGGGCCCAGGCGCCTCCCGCGTGCCGCCTCGCTGCGCGTCCTAGCGGTCACTTTGTCCTCCGGGGCGAGTGGCCTACCACCAGCCACAGGGCAATGGAAAGAGGGCAGGACCCCTTCCACTTACTACCCCCGTCCCACCCTCCCCGACCTCACCTAATCCAGAGGAGACCGGGAACTCTTCCTGTGTCCGGAGGGACGGTTAACCGTCTCTACCGCGCCGAGCCAGAACCTCTGGAGCCCTTCTTCGTGGTTGATCCTACGCCATAAGACACAGTTGAGAAAAGAAACGCTAGGGCCTATCTGCACTTGAACCCGGGACTCGGAAAGGGAAAGCCTTCAGGACCTCCATACGCCAAATGAGGGGGTCAGCATTGGGGTCAGACCTCAAGGACAGCCCAGGAAAGGGAAGGGACCTTGTAGGTGGAGGCACAGGGGCCCAGCCCCCAGCCCCCCTCCCGACACCTGAGACACATGACCCTGAGAGGCAGGTGGCCGTGCTCCTGGGCCGGTCCAGACACCCTTGGGTGGCCCTGAGGGACAGGGGGCAAGAAAGAGAGGAGCGGGGGGGATGTCTTCACAGTGGCTGTTGATTTTCTTTTTTTTTTTTTTTAATTTTTTTTCAACGTTTATTTATTTTTGGGACAGAGAGAGACAGAGCATGAACGGGGGAGGGGCAGAGAGAGAGGGAGACACAGAATCGGAAACAGGCTCCAGGCTCCGAGCCATCAGCCCAGAGCCCGACGCGGGGCTCGAACTCAGGGACCGCGAGATCGTGACCTGGCTGAAGTCGGACGCTTAACCGACTGCGCCACCCAGGCGCCCCTGGCTGTTGATTTTCAACAGAGGTCCATGCACCCCTCGCTCAGGACGCTGCAGCTGCCTGGCCCCATGCCTTTCCAGAGAAGTCTTTTCTTTCTTCCCTCCTGGGAAGGGTGGGGCCAGAGACGCCACAGGCCATTTGCAGCCGTCCAGGGAAGGTTCAAGGGCCCGGGGTGATTTACCAAGAGGTGATTCGGATTAACAACTATTTTCGAAGCTGCTGCATCTGGGTTCTCCAGAGAATCAGGACCAAGAAGGTGTGTAAGGAGGGACCTTTACTTAAGAAATGGGCTCGTTTGGGGCGCCTGGGTGGCTCAGTCGGTTAAACGTCTGACTTCAGCTCAGGTCACGATCTCGCAGGTGGTGAGTTCGAGCCCCACGTCGGGCTCTGTGCTGACAGCCCAGACCCTGGAGCCTGCTTCGGATTCTGTGTCTCCCTCTCTCTCTGCCCCTCCCCCGCTCACACTCTTGTCTCTCTCAAAAATAAATAAACATTAAAAAAAAAAAATAGGAAAGAAATGGGCTCACTTGACTGTAGGGGCTGTAAGTTCAGGTGAGATTTGGTGTCCCCATCTCGAGGCCAAGTTCTGAAAGGCGGCAGGCTTGGAAACAGGACGAGTATGTTAGTCTCGAGGCAGAATTCCCTCTTCGCCAGGAAAGCCGTCTTTGCGCGTAAGGCCTTCAACTGATTGGATAAGGCCCACCCATGTTCTGGGGGGTAATTTCCTTCCCCAAAGTCTACTGATTAAATGTTAATCACAGCTACAAAATACCGTCACAGCAGCATCCAGGCTGGTGTCGGACTCAATGCTGGGGCGCCAGAGGCTGGCCCCGAGGACACAGACCACTGACAACCGTAACCTCAGGCACTTTCCTCCTCTATCCCCCAGACTTACACAAATGCTCGTTACAGTTTTACTCTGCTTTGTTTTGAAGGAACCCAGAACGCTTCTCTAAAAACAGGGCCCTCCGGTGGGCAAAACTCCATCACTGAGCCGGGGATCTGGACCAGGTTGGCCCCGGGGTGAGTGACTGTGGTTCTCCCGTCTCTGAAGGGTTTTCAAAACACAAAGAAAGCGGGGCGCCTGGGTGGCGCAGTCGGTCAAGCGTCCGACTTCAGCCAGGTCACGATCTCGCGGTCCGTGAGTTCGAGCCCCGCGTCGGGCTCTGGGCTGATGGCTCAGAGCCTGGAGCCTGTTTCCGATTCTGTGTCTCCCTCTCTCTCTGCCCCTCCCCTGTTCATGCTCTGTCTCTCTCTGTCCCAAAAATAAATAAACGTTGAAAAAAAAATTAAAAAAAAAAAAAACACAAAGAAAGCACGCGAGCAGAGACCCTGCGTGGCCTCAAAGCCGAATTCACTGTTTATTATCAGGCCCTTTGTAGAACGCGTTCGCCCACCCGGATCTAAGCATCTCTAATTTCCTGCCTCCGCGGAACGCGCTCTGGCAGCTGCTAGTTCCTGGACGGTGTAGACTGGCTCCCAGTGACAGCCTCCATCCCTCCTCACTTAGCCTAGAGCAACTCGGTTACAATGAAACGTACTTCACCTCTTTACCTTGGTCTTCTCTGTCTCTGCTGACGGAAGCTAAGCCCCAGGGGTCTTATCCCTCTTGCCAACCTGTGGGGTAGTTTCTGCATCTACGTGCAGAACAGGACCGGGTTTCTCATAACAGTGTCATTAATACTTGTTGAATGGATGAAGGCTTCCGTAAATAGATACTCTAAGCAACTCTGCCGTCTTTGAAATTCTACGGTTAGAGAGGACACCTTCAACTTGAAGCAAATAGGGAGATGGTCCTCGGCTAGAAGGCAAACGCCCCAGGCACGTGGGCAGCGCACACAAAGCTTCCTGCCCGAAGGAATGTAAGTGATATCAGCCGGGTAGCCATTTACACATTAGTATAAACAAGCTTTCTGTCGTAGTCATGGAAGGACATTTCAAGGACAGAAAAGAAAGGCAGAATCAGAACACTGGGTATGTGAGCAGGTCAAGGAGAGGGGACGCTGACAGGGAAGAAGCGGACGAGAAGGGGAGGCCAAGGACACTGAAGACAAACCGTCCCGTCTTCCCCAGGAGTTGGCCCAGACAACCACTCTCAAACCTGTCAGTGGGCAAAGCCCCTCGGTTATTAGGTCACAAAAATGGAAACCATGGGCACTGTTGATTTGCTCCCAGACCATTTCCCCCCGATGCTGTAAAACTGGACCCTCCCAAAGTGTTCCAGAACACCAGACGCCGAGGAATCAGTAGGAGCTACGTAGGGAGAGATTCCGGGGGAAATGCCTGGTTAAATGACACCACACAGGTTTATCATTTCAGGACTTGTCAGAGCCTTTATTATGCTTACACGAGGATCTTCAGCTCTGGGAGGAGGCTCCAGATGGTGGTATTCCCGACTGTTTCTTCACGGAACCCCCTCGTCCGTTCTGCAAGGCACAGGATATCGACACCTAGAGAGACTGACATTCCCAGGAACACCATTTGGGAAACACAGACCCCGAGGTTCGGACCATGCGGGAAGTTCTGCCTGGTACTCCCAGGAGGCATGTCACTTCCGGAGGCAATCAGGCACAGGGACACCTACGCGTAGCCTGGCTCCGAGTGACGGTCCCCGTCGTTTTTATAAAGAGGCTCCGGGCCCTGGTCCACAAAAGCTAAAGAAGGGCCACACTCTGCCTCACTTACCTCTGCCCACAGCTCCTGCCTTCCAAGAGGAAGAGAGAAAGGGGAACAGACGAGTGGTCTAGGGGGAGGGAAAGGAAGACGGGGAGGGGACAGGGAGGCTGGTGCGGGGGTGGCACCGCTCTGCGCCCTCTGCAGCTCTCAGCGGACCCCCTCCCCCTGCCCCTCCCGCGGCAGCCGGGCCACGGAGGGACCAGGAGGGACCAGGAGGGACCGGGGCTGGACGCGGCGTGCACAGCCCTGTCCTCCTGGCCTCAGGGCTGTGCTGTCACTGCACGGACAGAAGCCCTTTTCCACCACGGGTTTCCGGGCAGATGTGCGGCCGGGCCCCGCGTGGCCCCCCGGAAGGGAGCCCGGCACGTTGTAAAGCTGTGTTCCCCCCTTCAAGGTCACGGGCCCCAGCTCCTTCCTGCTCTAAGCAAACACCTACGGACGGCTGGGGGGAGGGCTGGGCAGCAGGCAACGGCAGATGGGTAGCAGTGTCCTGTCCTCGGGCGCCCGGTGACACGCAAGGACCCCCGTGGTCTCTGAACCGTGGGCACGGAGCGCCCCCGTGGAGCTCTGACGCTCCCCTGCAGGCGGAGCTTTGCAGATAAAGCACAAGCCTCAGACAGAGCTCACACGCCTGGCCTCTTCCCTGCGATCCCTCCACCTGACCTCGGGTCCCCCCCCCTCCCCGGAGCCAGCTCTTCCGGGCCTCGGACCCCCTCCCTCCCTGGGGAGGCAGGCACACCTGCGTGGCTGGGTGACCCAGGCGGCTGGCGGGCAATCCCGCGTCGTCCCTGCTCGGATGTGGGGCTTGTCAAGAGGAAGGACAGACGAGCGTTGCGGGAGCGGGTCCGTGCTGTTTTCCGTACAGCGTGTGTTCTTTCTGCCCCGGGGCAGCCATCGCAAACCAGCCACTCCACGGCCACAGAGCCACACGCCCCTGTCTGGCCTGCGAGCCCCCGGAGGCGACCCTCTTCTGCCGTCATCACCCCAGCGCTTGGAACCCACTGGAACGCTTCGGCCCTGCCTCCCTCCTGCCCCTCTGCCCACCCGCCCCGCCCCGCCCCTGCGTCCCCCGTGGCCCCGCGAGGCACGTGGCCACCCCTCAGGGTGGCGGCTTCTTTCCAGGCCTGGCTCTCATCCCCTCCCTCGGCCTTCGCCACACCCCAGCCCACACGGAAGCTTCTGGAACACGCAGCAGCCCAGGCGGATGTTCTTGGGTGGGGGCTGGGACCAGACGGAAGGAAAGGGCGGAGGGAGTTTCCCGCACCCTCACAGCCCAGCACACCCTGGTCCCGCGTGGGCCCTGCCGGCCCCCCTCGTCAGGGCAGACGGACGAGGACACACAGGCATCGGGAACAGCACCGCAGTGGGAGGGGGCTCCTGTGTCCCCGGCCTGGCTGCCGCCCGGCCTGCCACACCCCACCCCCCTCCTCCTGCGGAGTCTGCAGAAACAGGGTCCCACAGGCCGGGGGCTTGAGCGGCGGAAGTGGACCCTCTCCCAGCCTTAGATCCAGGCTAAGCTGGCACCTGCAGGGGAGGCCCCCTGCCTCGTCGGGCCTCTGGGGGAGCCTGCGGGCCTCCCTGGTCCCCGCTTGCGGACGCTCGGCCCGGCCTCCACCTCCGTCATTATGTGGCCTTCCTCTCTGGATGTCTCTGTGTCCTCCTGTCCTCCAGTCAACGTCTACAGGGCCACCCTGCTCCAGGATGACTAACGACAGGTGCAAAGACCCCTGAGGGTCTGGGAAGGACGTGACGGGGCGGGACCCTGTCGCCCCAGTACAACCGTTGTCTGTTCAAGCCCCCCCCCCACCACCACAGTCCTCTCCCCTCCTCTAAGGGAGGGGCAGGCTAGAGACCCCAAAGTGTGACATGGGGCAAGGCTGTGTCCTCTGGGGCCGGAGCCAGCGGGAGCCAAGCCACAAGCCGGGGAGGCCCGTCCCGCTCTCTTCTCGGTGCCTGGTCTGGGACGCGACACGCTGAAGCGAGTGCGTCCCCTCCAGACCCCGGGTTCTCGGCACACCGCTCAGACCACCCAGGGGTGGGGACCGCTCATCGCGAGTCCTGAGAGTCAGATGAAGTCAGACGCTCCAGGGTTACTGCAGAACGCAGCCTCCCCGCAGCCCTTCAGGCTCTTCGGGCCCTTCAGGAAGTGCGGACGCCAAGGTGGTGGGGGGGGTTGCTGAGAGTCTGCAGCTGAGGCCGCAGGTGCTCCCGGGGAGGAGCGGGGACACCGGCTCATCCTGGGTCCGCCCCAGGGGCCACCAGGGGAAAAGAGACCCACGCGTGGCTGGCACAGGTGATAACACAGATCGGGTGCTCTCACCCCACGGCTGTGGGTGTTTCTCTACCCCTCGTCCGGCCACTCGTGACACGTGACCGAGGGCGGGCCTGCCCTCAGGATGCCCCGCTCCCGGGGGGTCATCGGAACGGGGCCGGCTGTATGGGAAAAGCCTGCCGGACACGCAGCCTCCAGGTGCCACGGAGACCCTGTGGGGCGCCTCCGGGACCCGGGCAAACACTGCATCTATAGGCCACGTTCCGATTTGGACGCTGCAAGGAGGGTGCATTTAGCCAGCTCTGCAGCAAAGCCATCCACTCGGTGTGGGGACGGTCATGGGGGAGGGGGTCAGCAGAGGCGGGCAGGGCTGGGTAGTGCTTCCTCGGCCGAGCGTCACTACCCGGGGAGCTGGTTCCCGTCTGGAACGGCGGCCCACACCTCGGTCCCCAACTTCTCCGGTCAGGCACCCTCTCAAAGGATTTGATTTTCTCTGAAGGAAAATCCATTTGCCACCTGAAAGGTGGCAAAGCGCTCGGCACCCACACTTCAAAGGCTCCCCGGCCCCCAGCCCTGCAGGTGTCCTTCCCCTTTCGTTTCAACTTCAATTTTGCAGCAGCTGTGGATGAGGCCAATGTCAGGAGGGCTGTTTTTGAGGCCAGGTCGTTGGAGGCTGGGTGAATGTGACCCCAGAAGCAGGACGGCTGGGAGAGATGCTCACGAGTGCTCGTTTCCTGTAGAGCACAGACCACACGGGGGCCGCGGGCGAGTAACAGCCGCTACTCGGGGGCCACGCCATCTTGGGGTTCAGAGACCCCCAGCCCCTGCTTCACCCGGGAGCGGCTGTGCCCCTCCTCAGAGGAGTCTGCAAAAAAGGCTCATGACAGTGAAACCCAGACCTGCCCGTGTGTCTTCAGGTCTCAGATGGTCTGGTTAACACAAACACCTGCAGCATCCATCCGTTTATGGGGTCTGGGGTAAAGGAAAACTCGCAGGAAGCGGGTAATTTCCCCAAACTCCATCAGGCTGTCCGTGCCCCCAGCCCCTGAAATGTGGAAGCCGGGAACCCCGACGTGAGTGTGGTTTTGTTCCAGAGACAACAGGGGCACGGTTTCAAGCCGGGCAGGTGAGGTAGGCTCCCTTAATAAGAAAGCCTCTCCACTTTAATATTATTTTCCCTACTTTGGAGGGAATCGTCTGATCCGTTACTAAACACACTTCCCGAGCTTTCGTCGCAGTGTATTAAACAGGCGTGGCTGTTTCTGGATGGGCTGGGGGACATTCACTTACGGGGCCGGTGACAGCTTCAGTCCAGCTGTGTTTCTGCCGCCCTGTGGGAAGACAGGAGGTTCGGGGGACAAGGGTCGCCAGTGGGAACAGGTGTTTAGGCCGAAGAATCCCAAAGAGGCTGGCGTTGCTGCCCGGATGGTGGACAGAAGCAGATGGACGGAGGCCAGGTCGCCAGCGGGGATTAAGTCTCATTAGATCAAAGCTAAGGACGGGGGGGTGGGGCCCAGGGTCAGCATCGGGAATCTCTCCCGGCAGGGGTTACGGGACAAATGGCATGTGGGGCCAGCTGCGCTCTTTGATTTGGGAACATTGGAGGCTTCCTCCAGCTCACCCTCAGGGCGGGGACCAGGAGGCTCCGAGTATGAAAGGCCGGGTCCCAGCAGCCAGGTGGGTGGCCGGACCTCCGTTGCCTCCTCCTTCCCCGTCCGTCCGTTGTCCTCTCACGACAGTGGATGGTGGGCAGGACGGGCCTCTCTTTGTGAAGGTGACGCTGTGCAGGGCCAGACCGTCTGGAGACAAAGCCCCCATCGCTTACCTGGGGGCGCGTCACTGGGGCAGGTCACCAAACCTCACGGTGCCTCGGCTTTCTCCTCTGTGAAATGGGAAGAATGAGGCTGGAGCCTATCCCTCAGGCTCGCTGGGAGGCTGCATTCCTGAAGCGGCAGGCACGGTGATCGCTGCTCAGGGAGTGCTCCCCAAGTACACCTGATATCAGCTGCCGGGGCTCCCCTCTTCCCGGCCCGCCCGTGGCTGACCTCCGATGGTGGATGGTCGGTCGATCATTTCATCTGGCAAGGCCCTGGGGAAACCCCGCCCCCACCTTGCACCTGCCCTCCCGAGGCTTCTTACCTGCAAAGGTGATGCACCTTTGGACCGGAGGTGGTGGGAGGTGGGACTCGTGCCCCGGCCGGAGCCCCTCTCTGCCCCCCGGAGGATGTGGTCCTAAGGGGTCAGGAGAGCAGGTGCAGAGGTGGTGAGAACGGCAGAGGCTTGCGCGAGGCAGCACGGTCTGCTCAGACCCCTGCAAGTATAAAAAGGGCCTTCCACGGGATGTTCTAGAGCATGATTGTCCTGTGCATGTGCGTTTAGATACATCTCCCTCACCTGTCGTTCTCTCACTGGCCCAGCTCAGCACAGGTGAGGAGGCGTCTTCACATGCTGGGCACTGGATCCAGGCTCGAAGCTGAGGGAAGCCGTCCACAGGAAGTGGACAGTAAACATGGGGGAGTGAGTTGAGCGGCTTTTTTGCCATAGTGTGGAAGGTTCTAGATAGGCCTATCGGTGCCCCATTTATCCAAGCAGTAACTAGGAAACTATGCTGGAGGCCGCCTTCCTTGAGTTAAAGCACACAGATCGTGGGGTGCCTGGATGGCTCAGTCCGTTGAGCGTCCGACTTCGGCTCAGGTCGTGATCTCACGGTTCGTGGGTTCGAGCCCCACGTCAGGTTCTGTGCTGAGAGCTCAGAGCCTGGAGCCCGCTTTGGATTCTGGGTCTCCCTCTCTCTCTCTCTCTGCCCCTCCCCCACTTGTGCTCTGTCTCTGTCTCTCAAAATAAAATAAAAACATTAAAGACCACCACACATAGTGGGGCAAGCTCTGGGGGGCTACAGGGCCCATGCACCTGCATATCCCTCGGCACACTTAAAACCATGTTTGGCTCATAGCAGGCGCTTGATAAAATTTGCTGAGCACTGCTGTCCAGAGATCTTGGATTCCAGCATTGTCTCTCCCAAAGGACTCGACCCCACCTCCTCCTAGTCAGCTCCGTGACTCATTCACTCACATCGGAAATTTGAAACACGGTCTCTGATCACTTCAGCAGGTTAAAATTCATCCCAGCGCAAAGCGCTCTCTTATCTGACAACGGCCCCCCTGCTCCGAAGGGCACGGCCACAGCAAGTGCTCGGGGCAGAATCCAACACGCGCTTGGCCATTTGGGCCACAAGGAAGCAAAACATGTCCCGCCCCACACCACTAAGAGCAAACGTCATGCGTTGAGATATTTACGCATTTCTGAAGAAACGTATAAATGAGTATTTGCTCATCCCTTTTTAGTCTAGGCTTCTTCGCTCCAGGGTGAAGGGAGTAAGGTCGGCTAATCATCACTTTACAGGCCAGTCATCTGAGACCCCCCACCTCCCCAAATCCTGCGCAGAGCGGGCTCCCCACGGGCACACTGAAGTGGTCGGCAGAATATGTCAGTTCTCAAGGCAGATCTTGGTCAAATTCTGACCAACTTACTAGCTGTGTGGCCTTGAAAAAGTTGTTGCCCTGTTTGTGCCTCAGTTTCCTCACTGGATGGGATAAACGGACCTGCCTCACTGACTCGTTGGAAAAGATTAGCCACAATAATCCACGAAGAGCGCTCAAAGCCACCTGGCCCGTCCCGTCTCGTGGTTATTGTTACAAAGGAGGCCCTGGCTACACCGCCCGGCCACGGCCCGCCCTCCGCCTGGGGGCCCTGAGGCCGACTCCCATGGTCACAGGCATTATTCCCGGGCCCCTCAACTCTCGCCGAAGGTCCTGTTTTGCACGCAGCTGGGTCTTTTTTGCTAAGATTCTGCAAGCATCCAGGCAGGCTCCAGGGAAGCGTCTAGGGCCCCAAGAGAAAAGCGTCAGGATCCGAGGAGCTGCCCCCTAAGCTCTCCGCAGGGTTCCGCCGGCAGCCCTGAAACGTGCAGAAGAATGTGGGGACCCCATCCAACCTGTGACAGTCCCTGGCTAGATTTCCGGTCTTTGTCAGCCGAACAAAGGCGCGTCTCCCCGCTCCCTGCACCCGGGAACTAGACCACCGTGAGCGGAGGAAAAGGAAACATAATCTGGCTGCGGTTGTTGGCGGAGAGTTCAAGAACAAACTCCCCTTTGTGTCTTCTGGCTCCGTGCAGGAGAGTGATAAAGCCAGCCAGGGGAACAGGAAAACAATTTCTTGACTCGCTCTGTCGCCTAGCTCCCTTTTCCAGCACGAGCTGCCGGGCGTGGGCTGGGTGCGCCCTTCTCCCCTGGGGCGTGGAGGCCGCCAGGGCGCAGCGCTGCGGGTAGGGGCGGGGCGGGATCTGGGGGCCCGGGGAGCGTCGCTCCGCCGTATGGGGCGCAGCCCGGAGGCCAGGCCCGCCCTATCCTGGGAGCCATCGAAAGCGCCAAAGCCTTGTCTGAGGTGATGCCCATGGTCCCACAGCTCCCAAGAGCTTCTGGAAAAGTCTATGGCCCTGCATCCTGGCCTCTCTGAGCCGGAGGAGCCCTTTCTGTGGGCCCCACCCACCCCTTGAGCAGGTTCCGTTGGGGAGAGAGATCATACCGGGTGGGACAGCGGCGCGCCGGCACCAAGGAAGGTCTCCTAAGCAGACCCGAGCCCCTGCCTCCACTCGAATCCTTCCACGTCTGACCTTACTCCGGCCTCATCGTGGAGGCCTATGCACTGGTGGGCTCGGACTACTTGTTCTGCATTTATTCGAGAAGGTTCAAGGGAGAAACCACATTTCTCTGGACCGGGCCAAGAGTTTAGGGCAGGAGTGGCGAAGACGGTCTGAAAGGACTAGGGTGCGCGCCTTGGCAGCGAGCAGACGGAAGCCGCACTCCTTCTGATCCTGGGACGGAGCCCTGGAGCCGAGCCCGTCCCGCGCAAGACGCCGGGCTCCGGACCTGGCCTCCGGGTCCCGCCCGTGGCTCCCTCCGGGCGGCCCCTGCCTCCGCCCGCCCTGGCGCGCCCTCCCCCATCAGGGAAGTGCTCGAGGGCAGGTGCTCCTGAGGTAGGGGAACAGCCGGCAGAGCCCAAGACCTGCGGGGTCCCTTCTTCCTGTGGGGAGAAACTCGGGGCTCCCCACCCGCGGCTGCCCCCAGAGCTGGAGGCTGGCGCCACGGGGCGGCTCAGCGCGCCCCCTGCTGATTGCGCGGGGCGGGGGCAATGCCACCTCCCTGGGGAGGCCCCGTTTCAGAAGGCGGAGAGGAGAAAGGCATGTGTCCCTGGCCAAAGACGCCTGGTTTCGGAACGAAATCTCCAGAACGAAACAAAAACCAGCCTGGCGGGACGCAAGCGTTGGTCAGCGTTCCCTCTGACTGGTATATGGCCACGGTGGGGAAGAGAGTCCCCTGCCCAGGCCGCCTCCCCCTTTGCTGACCCGCCTCGACCGCGGGCGACCCCAGAAATCAGGTCTCCCAATGGGTCTCCCGTTTAGACAGAATCCAGGGTCCTAGGCATCTGCGGGTCCACGTGCACCCGCAAGGCCAGAGGAAGGCCTGCTCCCTAAAAGTGGCCCGGGGTGGGAAGGGACTGAGGGAATGACTTGGCCGCGGCCGCTCCCGCCCGCAGCCCAAACGCGCTCGGTCTCCTTCCTTGGGCTCCAGGCACCGAACGAGAACCGCTCCGACCCCGGATTTTTTCAAATCTCTTTTGCTGGTTTTCCGCGGCTTCCCTCCCGAGAGGCTTGGTTTCCGGCCAGCCCTCTCGCCTCCTCGCCCCACTGCTCCCCCCGCGCAGCCCTAGGGAACAGCGCAGACGCCAAACGCGCCGGGCCCGGCAGGCTCGGTCCTCGTCCGAGTGCGCTGAGCGAGCTGCTAGGGGGCGCGGCGCCTCTCGGGTCCCGGGAGCGCAGTGCGAATCCCGGCGCCAAGGCCCGGGCGCTCCGGTCTCCGGGCCCGAGCCCCGCCGCGCAGCCTCTGGCGGGCGCTTCAACCCTCCGAAAGCGCAGCTTCATTTATTTATGTGTTTTAATGTCGTCAACGGGCAGCTAAATGAATTGCAATTTGTAGTTTTTATGGTTAATTTGAAATCTCGCTCTTGTTGGCTAATCCTGTTAGTTGGCGGCCAAACAAGGGGAAAGTCGTGTCGCCGCCGCGGTGGTTCTAACGGGCATTTTACGTGAAATGACACCGGCGGCCGGAACAAAGGGCGCAGCCGCACCCGCAGGCCCAGCGGCCGCGGCGGGTCGGCGCCGGCGCCAAGCGAGCCGAGGCCCGGGCTCCGCGCGCCCCAGCCACGCCGCCCCGACCTCGAAATCGGGGGCCCCGGTTGTGGCCGCGAGCTTCCCCCACCCCCCCTCCCGCGCCCCAGAGCGTCGCCCCGCGGCCCCCGAGCCGCCCCGGCCTCGCCCACCCCGCCGGGCGTCCGGGCCCTCCTGCCCTCCTCGCCTCCTCTCTGCCTCCCCGGCCGCTCTTGGCGCCGGGCCCCACGGGGAGCGGAGCGGGGAGCGGGGCGGTCGGGGAACGCCGTCCCTTCGTCCCCCTCCCCCCGCCCAGGGGCAGCCACCGTGCGGGGGCCCCAGCTCCTTCCGGCCCCCGGCGCGGCCCGGATGGGGGTCCCCGGGGCGGAGCGCGCGTCAGTGGGGGCGCTGGAGCGCGCGGCTCGGCTTGTTCGCGCGTTGTCGCCCGCGCCGTGTTCCTTGTCCCTGGCGCCTGCTCGGTGCCGTCCCAGTGCGTTTGATTGAAACGCGGCTGCGAGAAGGTGTCGAGCAGGGAACGCGGCGCGCGGCGCGCGGGGCGGGCGGGGCGAGGCCGCCGAGAGGGAAGGGGACCCGGGCGGGGAAGGGGCCCCCGGAGAAGCCCGGGAGCGCGGCGGCGCTGCTTCCAGGACTCCTATTTTGAAATCGGCGGCTGTGCCCTCCGGGGCGCAGGATGCAAGGGTCAAGTGTCACTTCCTCTGGCAGTCAATCTCCAATATTCCTTGTAATGTTTCTAAATGGACGAATTCATTACGCGGGGGACACGTGAATGGGGAGAGGCCGCTGGCGCGCCGGGTCAATAGCGTCCACTAATGGTTCATTTTGCACAGCGGAGCGCGGCGCCGTGGAACCCAATCAATAGTGTTCACTTCCTCGCCGCCACGGGCCTAAAGGTCACTTAGGGAAGGTGGGAAAGGGCAGGCCCCCGACAAGTCCTAACTGTCTCTCCTCTCCCCCCTCTGACCGGTTCCCCCCCCCCCCCCCCCCCGCGCGACCTCCTCCACCCTGGCGGTGGAGAACCGGGGGTCTTCCGGGGGTGGAGGGGGTTGTAGGTCGCTTTTGCAAGGACAGGGGCTCTTCTGGCTAAGGGGAGGGCGACAGGGTGGCAAGCCAACAGGCGAGACCGCGGTCTCTCCTCCCGCTGTTTTTCAGAGGAAGCATTGAGTACAATGAAAAAGGGACCATCTCCTTGTCCCTTCCCGCGGGACCGCCAGGACAGGAGAGGGCTGGGGCAGGCAAAGCCCACTCCTTCCACGGGAGGAGATTTCAAAATGATCCAGGAGAGGCAATGCCCAGAGAGGAAAGCCTGCCTCAGCTGGGTGGCCTTGAGGGCTTCCCCGAAGGGGTCCTGGAGCTCAGAGCAGGGAAGGACACCCAGAAGGTCACCCAAAAGTTTCTCCCGGGGAAATGTCAGACGGGGCTGGCTCCAGATTACAGGGTGGAACGAATTCCCTGAGTTTGGTGAAGGGAAGTAAAAATTTGCCTCCTGGAAACTCCTCCATCCCTGCCCACCGCAGCAACCAGAGAACTTCACCTCTCTTCCCTTGTCTTCCTGGGGTTCCCACGGCGAGGAGGAGGAGGAGGAGGAAGGTCATGGGGTTCACACTTGGGGGGGGACATCGAATGGTTGTATCTGACCCTCAGAAACCTGTGACGCTCTGGGTATATACATGGCCGTCCCCCGGACATGTGTCTCTCGCGGGAGCCTTGTGGATGCCATAGAAGGCAGACTTTGCACAAACCCTGCTTGGCTGAAAGGAGATGGAAGGGGTTCGAGTCGCGGTAGGAGGTGCAGCGTGCGCTTACTTACGGGCGTCAAGGCCAAGGTCAGGGGAAGAGAGGGTCCTTGGTGAGCGACCCACAGAAAACCCAGTGAGCTTCCGCTGCTCTCTCCCTTGTGGCTGGTGGCTGGCGGGGACCCAAAGGCAGGGACAAGAAGGCATCTCCGCTCCCTTTGGATGTGAGGAGGTGGAGCGGAGTGGAGGTGAATGGCTCTGAGTTAAGACGCGGCCACCACCTGCTTGTCGTGGCTGCTAATGCGTTTCTCACCTCCCCAGGCTTCAGCCCTATCTATTCCCCCGGAAAGCATGCTTTTAAAGAAACTCAGATGTGAGGACTGTGGCAGTGCTGACTGTCCACAATGCATCCCGTCTTGGCTTATGGTCAGATGGTTCGTTTCCACCATCGTCTGCGGGTCTCTTTGCAGCAGGGGGGTTAAACCTGTTTGCACTTTGATTTACCTGGAAACGCACTTCCCTCCTCCAGCTCCGTTCCCCCCACGAGCGGCTGCCTGTGAGGCTACTTCCAAACCTCCTTGTCCTCCCCATCAGGTACCTGTGCCCAGGGAAGGCTAGAGCACTTTGCTCAATTGAAGGAAGTAACCTGTACGAATAGGTAAACGCAGGCTAAGGCAACACAGCTAAAATCTTTGGCCAATTAAATCTGACTTTTTTTTTTTTTTTTTTTTACCAAATTCTGGATCTTAAGTTATTTATTCAATCTTCAGTTATCCTATTAAAAGGACAAACATAGATCCTATTAAAAGGACAAAGGGACCTTTGGTGCCAATATTTTTTGGAAAGCAAGCTCTTTTACAAATTCCCACAGAATACATTCTTTTACTTAAACTTGTCTATCATGGAGCTTCTCGAATAATCATATGAATGCTGTGTCCTCATCGTGTCGGCCTCCTCTAAGCCTCTGAGCCAAAATACTGTAAGGTCAAGCACTTGCTTTTTATTTCTACATATTAAAATTGCTCCTAAGAGTGGACTTTCCGCACACGATGTGTCAGGACAGGAAGCAAATGTTGTTTGAGGGGAAGATTCCAATAACAACCCCATTTATGCAAGCACATCAGAGCAGAAAGAATCATTTCTGTTAGTTAACATTTTTAAGCCAGAAAATTAAAAACAAATATTTAACTTCCCAATTTGGAATTCGGGTTGGCATTTGACTGCAAAACTTTTACAATGCATACTCAATGAGTTAAACACAATCTTTACTAGCCAAATAAAACGGCCTTCGTGTGGCTCAAAAATAAGTTTGAATAAACTGAAGGATAAATAAAACGTGTGACGATGCCCGGGGAGGGAGCTGATGTGTGCGAACTTGGCCAAGAGACAGCTTTTGGACTCTGCCCAATTCAGGGGTTTTAAGACGTCTTTTATTAGATGCTATATTTAGAGAAGACAAATATTGAATAAATACGTACACTTACAAACATTAACCGTTCCCGCTTTGTTCTCTTCCACGCCGACTTTACGGTCTGTTGGGGATGCACTTGCCCTTCTCCGGTCTCCATTGCTCCCTTTCTGTTTGGGGCTCACGCTCCCCCTCCCCCCGAGTGTTCTGTGATTGTGCGTGGGTTTATCTCCTTTCCCCTACACAGGTCACCAGTGGGGAGCAAGAACTGGAACCTCGCGGCTCGCTGGACGGCCTCTTGTGTGCTCCGAGCCCCTCCAAGTGAGCAAAGGAAGGAGGTTTCTAACGTGGGGGCCGCCCCGAAGCCCTAACACGATGTCCCTTCTGGTCCCAGCACACACCTGGCTAGGCCTCCCTAAAACGTAGCTTAGCTGGCCTCCGTGGTTCGAGCGCTGAGTTCTGGCCAGAAACATCCTAATATGTGCACTCCAAACCCCTCTCCCAACACGCACAAAAACATGAGAGCCCTCGAGCCAGGAGCTCGGGCTCCGGCCTGACCAGGGCTCTGCTGGGGCTGGGGCCTTGGCAGAGCTCCCTGGGCCGTGGGGCCCCGGCCCCCGGTAAGCGGCGCTCCTGGAACCAGGGAGCAGCTCGCCCTTCCCCCGCCTCGGTGCGACCCCAGCTCATGTCCCGCCCCTGGGCCCCAGATCCTTTGAGCTCCGTTCGTTCACCGGTGCAGACCGCCATCCTTCGAGCTGGAGGCTGCCAGTCCCAAGGCCGACAAAGGCACAAATACAGTGAGAGCCCACTCACGTCTGTAGTGGTTATTATTCGTGGTGTCTGTGGGTCGGAGATGGGGAGGCGGGGGTGGGGTGGGCAGGGGTGCAGACTAAATGGCTTGAAGGAAGAGGCCGGTCTCTGGGTTTCTCCAGGGCCCCTGCAGGCACAAAAGGAAAGGCCGCCCTGCCCCCTCCTAGGGATACCCTGGAGAGGAGAGCCGCCCCCACACCTAAGCTCTTTCCTCTTTCACCTGAGAGGAGGGTTCACCCCTACTTGTAATTTCTGGCTAAACAACAAATGTTATAATTCATCCGGATAAAGACAGTCTCCCTCTAACACATACACCTGCTGGTTAGGCACAAGCTTGGGAAAATCAGCAGAGGGTGTACATCCCAGGCCCAAACAAAGGTGTGCGAGTGAAGGGACGTTCTGATGTTTTCTACATCTTCGGTCAACACGCAGCTGCTGTGGAACTCTCCCCCCCCCCCCCCCCCCCCCGCTGTCCCTGTCCTCCATGTTGACAATTGTTTAGCCTGGCCCGGTCTGGGGACGCCTCTGTGTCACTTTAAGCTTGGGGTTCAGCAGAATGAGCCAGAGAAGGGCAGGGTAGGGGTGTGCCCCACGTCCTCCCGTCATGCAGCACCTGGGGGGGGGGGATGGTGGTAGGGGGGTCGGGTAACGATGGCAGACGTCTGGGAGAATGAAAACCTCGCTAAGAGATACAGACCTGAGTAAAGGAAAACCCCCAAATGTGATAAAGATGGGGAGAAGAGGCAAAAAGGGTCCGATTCTTTGGGCCTTTAGGACCGTCAACTGTCTCATGTGTCTAATGTGTTCACTAGAGGAACCAGACCAGAGTTCAGACCAACGAGGTCGTGGGTCTTACCCCACCTATGAGAAAATAACGGGCCCTGGGGTCCTGAAGCCTTAGCAATAAGTGAGATTATTGATTAGTTTTTAAAGGGGCACCCGTGCATGAATTCGCAAAGCAAGCCATTAAAACATGGAATCAGTGAGATGCGGCCTTGCAAAAGGGCTTTGTTACTGCTAATGCACACACACACACACACACACACACACACTACCTTACATATGGGAAACAGGAAACATTTTAAAAATAAACAAATCCCTGACTGCACTCCCACCAGATTGATCAAAAGGGAACCACAGACCTCTTGGATTCACCTAAACGCATCACCCAAGAAAACTATGAAAACGCGCCACCCAGGACTTCGCCAGCCTGCCCACGGGGAAGCTCTCAGATAGCAGTTACCCAAGGTAGGCGAGGCCAGGGCTCAGACGAAGCAAACTTCTCTTTCCATTCCCCCGGACAGGACACAGCCAATCTGCCTCTGTGAGCAGACATGGGCAGACATCTACCCAGCGTTCTGGCCCTGCACAGTTCTTCTGGGGACACCTGTCTCTCCCTATAGAAACTGACGTTCCAGATCTGTGCCCTCCCCGGCTTACCGCGTGCCGTCTGCAAGGGAAGCCGAAAGAACCCCCTGGCCGGCCTCTCTCCCCGCCCTCCCCTCAAGGGGGAAACTTTGATCAAGCAGAACTTTTCTTTTCCTTTGGCCCCCCGAGCTTCCTTCGACGGATGCCAGAACCTCAGAAGCCTTTTGGATTAATTCTGTCCCCTCTGGCTTTCTGTCTGCAGCTCATCCTGAAAAGCGCTCTCAGAAATGCCACAGACAAGTCAGATTCAATGACTTCCCAGTGGTTCATGAACTGACCGTGGCTACCTCGGGAAACGCACCCCGGGGCCCCCAAAGTTCACGGCTCAGCGCTGTACACACTGAAACAATTAGAAACGTTCCCTTGCTTTGCCCCAAAGAAATCGTGTTAATGTATGACACACGGGAGCCCGATTAACAAATCGAGACTAAATCTGCATGTGGCGAAATGCAATAAAGATCTACGCATTTTTCTCAATAGTAGAAACAACAGGCTTTGCCATGGAGTTCTGCAGTGTCTGCGTTTCTCTGCTTTTAAACACCGAATCTGTCTGGGTATTTAAAAAATGAATCGATTGCTGTCGCTGCCTGTGGGGAAGGAGCCTGTCTGCAGCGCGTGGGGTGTCCTTCCATCAAAGGGACGCCAGGGGGCAAGAGGCGTTAACAAAGAACGGGCGTAGACGCGCTGCCTTTATCTGCCCGTGCGTGTCACTTTCCAGGGCGAAATGTCATTTTGCAAGGTTATACGTTTCCAATTCCACACAGAGCCTTATCGCTCATCATTTACCTCTTGGGCACAAACAAACATCCTCTTTAAATGAAACCAGGGAAGGGAAACGTATACCCTCGCACAATTAAAAATCACGCAAGAATGCCAGACTGTATTGAACATTGCTGATAATCCGACTTACCTTGCTGATACTTTGGCCTAATCCTATTTCCTCCTCGCAGGAGAAGGATTCTACAAGGCCATGTTTTGTTCTTCGGGAGGATGGTTTACCTGGCCGGTGGGCCAAGGGGTGCAGAGCACCCCCCCACACACACCCGGGCCGCCTAAGGTGGGGAGGGGGAGATGGCGGGCTGCCCGCCTGGCCCAGCAGGTTGGATGTCCGAGTGCAGAAAGCAAACGAAATCACTCAAGGGAAACTTGGCTGGAGACAGAACACATTCAATTTCCTGACTCCTCGGCTTTCTCTCCCGAATTATTTGCTTTTGCGGGGGCACGTTAAACAAATTAAACACTAAACACGGAACCTCCCCGGCTCAGAACATCGTCGTTGTTTTTTCTTTAAGGCTATGGTAATAACAGTAATAAAAATGAAAGAAAACAATGGCAGCCTATCTTTTAAAAAATAAACTCAATTTGTCCCCTACAGTCCTTTTGGCAAATTCTTATCAGGCAGGGCCAAGCAGACAATGGGAGCTTTGTGCTAATGGCTGCTGCACTCCGCTAATGGTTCTGGAAGCTTCCACACTGCTTATTTGGGCGCCTTCCTGCACCTTGGCCCTGCAAACAGCGGCTTCTGGGGACTCTGACATCAGCCTGGCTCCCCCGTCCGGATCTGTCCTGAGAAAGGGGCCTGGTCTGAGCGTTGCTGAGGAGCCCCGGCGGTTTAGGATTCTGTTTCTCCTGCACACCCTTCCCTACCCGCCCCCCTCCCCCCCAGTATCATTTCTCTTTGAAATGTCATGAACTTGGCGCTTTCAGACCCAACCGCGGGCTCAGGCCCCAGACAATGGGATTGTCAGAGGGCCAGCGCCGAGTTTTTTCTGCGTGTGCACCGAGCGTTAAGCCTTTTCGCCCACAAAACGGCTCTGTCTGACCGGGTCAGACAAAAGCCAACTTCCACCCTCCGCCTCGGAGGGCATCTGGGCACAGCCGGGGTGTCCAGCGCCGCGCCGCCCGCTCCCCCTGGGGGGGAGGGGGTCCCAGCCACCCCACCCCCGCCCCGCAGCCCAAGCGCAGGCTCCCCGCCCCCCCCCTCGGTGCGATCACCCCAGGCCCCCGGGGCTCCCTCTGCGCCCGCCCCCTCCCCGCAGCGCAGCAGCTGGGGGGCCCCCCCAGCCCGCCCCCGCTTCCTTCGGGTCCGGCGGGCCCTGCTCTCCGAGGCCCCCCGCGCAGACCTGCAGACCCTCCCTCCGCACCTCCCCGGGCTGGGGCCGCGGGGGCCCTGCGGCAGGAGCGCGTGTGAGTCTGTGCGAGCGTGTGAGTGTGCACGAGCGCGTGAGTGTGCGGGGGGGGCGGGCGGCGAGCCGGCGCCAGGCTCCAGGAGGGACAAGAGGCCTGCTCGGTTCCGAAAAGACCGATGAGAACGCGGGCGCGCCCGACTGCGTGCGGGTGAGTGTCGGGGGGGCATCTCTCTCCGGTGGCCCTGGGCTTGGGGGGTGGGGCGATGGCGGCTCCGGGGGTGGTGGGGGACCGCTGCCGGCCGGCCGACCCCCTGGCCCAGCCCGAGCGAGCGCGGCCTCCCGCCCCTGGGCGCCCCGCTCCACCTGCGGGACGAGGGGGAAGCGAGCTGGCGGCTGCTGAGAGCTGCTCCCCAGGTTCACGGTCAAGGGCGGCCCAGCGGCGTGGGCGGGGCGGGGAGGGGAGGTGGGGGCCCCGCGCGCCCGGGGAGCCCTGCAGGCAGAGCCCGGCGAGCGGGCAGGAACCTCAGGCGACGGGCGGGGCCTCGAGGCAGGCTTCGGAGGGAGGACGGTGCACTCGGGGACGTGGTTTTGTTCCTCCCTCCTCCGCCGGGCGCGGAGTTGAGTTTCAGCACGGGCAGGGGGCGGGCTGGAAGGAGAAGGAGGCCGTGAGCGCAGAATGCCCTCCCACACACACACCTGCAGCAGAACGTGGGCAGGTGGACGTCTTCCAGCCACAGGGGCGTGTGCAGCGTCCCCGGCGTCTGGGGAAGGAGAGCGGCGGGCGGAGCGCGGCCGGGACGGGGCTTGGGAGGCCTGTTTTCCACCCCAGATAGGCCGAGGAGCCCCTCGCTAGCCGTGGGGTGAGTGAAGGTGGACTGGACAGTGTCCCCCCGCCTCTGGAGCCCTGCCCTCCCAACGGTGACTTCTCCCATCTCTGTCAGTGTCCTGAGGCCATAACAGGGTCCTGCAGGCTGGGGGCTTGAGACAGCAAATGTATTCTCTCCCGATTCTGGAGGCTGGAAGTCCGAAATTGAGGTGCGGGCAGGGCCTTCGTTGCCTCTCCCCAGCTTCTGGAGAATTCTTGGTTCTCCTTAGCTCTGCGCTGCAGCATTCCAAGCCCGCATCGTCACATGGCCCTCTTCTCCCTGCGAGCCTCCTGGCCTCATCTTCCCTCAGTGCCCGCAGAGGCCTCTGCTCCTACCAGGCCTGAAGATGGCCTTGGGGGGACCCTGAGAGACGACCATGGGTCCCAGCGGCCCAAGAGGCCGCCAGGGGACAGCGGGAACAGAATAGCAACACCGCCCGGGGAGCCTTGCACGTCCCCTCTCTGTTCCTGAGGAACAAGAGCAAGGTGGGCATCTTGGCTGGCTCTTTCCTCCCAGCAGATCGCCGTGTCGCCCCGGGATCAGGGTCCTTCCCCCTCTTGACCTCACCCCATCCCCTCCTCCCTTCCCTTCGGGGCTAGAGGCTTGATGGAGCGGGGACTGAGAGTGGTGGCTGACGTTGGCAGTTCCCCAAAGGGGTTGTGACAGAACAGCGCATCCCCAGGAGGCTTGGGGCTCTGTGGCGCCCTCCAGAGTGAAGGGTTCCAGGGCCCCTGGAAAACCTCAGCTCCACCGAGCCCTCGGGCTGTGAGTGGGTCTCGCGTATGGCTGGGATCTCAGGCCAGGGAAGGGGCAGTCACTGTGCTTGCAACCTTGTCGGTCCCTTTCAGCTCTAAGACCTTGGAACCTGTTACAGGCTAAAGCTCGCCTCCTCCCCCAGGATGCCCTTCCCTGCACTATTTCCCCACCTCCTCCTAATTCCAGGCCAGGAAGTGTGTCCCTCATCTGGATCCTGTGACACCAGGCCCGAGGTCTGTCACCACACCAGTTCCAATCTGCCCGCTCCATGCTAACACGTGTGAAATCCCGACGCGATGCCTTTGTGTCTGTGTCCCTGGGTGACCGGGACTTTCACGGGCCCGTGTGCAGTAGGTACTTAATTAATGCAAGTGAACGCGTCTCTGGCCACCGCTCCCTGGATGGGGATAAAGGGAGCACTCCCCTGACTTAAGCCCCTTTTCCTGCAAGTTGTGTTCCGAGAAGACAGGACTTGTGGCGACGATCCACGCGTCCCTCGTTCTACCCAAACTTCGTCTACAGGGGGAAAGGGAAGGAAGCCGTGTGGATTAAAACTCAGCCAAGACCCCCAAGCAGAGAATTCGGGATTCCCGCGTGTGGTCGCCGGGGCCCGTATCCCGCCGTGGGTGGGGTGGGGCTGCAGACCGGAAGTGCTCCTGCTGGTCTGCCCGGAGCCCCAGGCCGCGGGCATGTTCCCATGTCACACCAGGCATCTGCACCTCCCAGAGGGTTTGCTGCCCCCTCAGCCTCAGCAGGGAGCCGGCGCTCCCGCCTTTCCCGCCAGCACCTTAAGGCCCCCGGTTTCCTTGACCTTTGCGTCAATTTAGTTGCAGGAATGGTGAGGCTGGTTTGTGCACCACGTGACGCTGAGTGGACGCGTGTCTGAAGAAATGATCGGCACCACAGGAATTCAGGCCCTCGGGCGGCAGGTACCGTGTGCCAGGCGCGGTGGTTCACGGGACGCACCCGGCCAATCCTCACGTCGAATCTGCAAGGGTGGCGCTTTCGTCATCCCCACTCTCTGCAGGACGGAGCAGATGGGGGGGTCAGCGTCTGCTCGGCCACTGGGGAGGAGGGGCCAAGCCTCCGTCCTTGGGCAGACCACTCAGCTTGCCCCTCTGTGAACACCTCTACGCGCCCTCCGCTCCCCGAGACGGTGAGCTGTAGGTCGTTTGGAGGGCGTCCTGCACATTGTGTGCGGATCAAGGCCCACCCGGCCCCATCGGCACAGGGGCATCGTGCAGAACTTGGGGCGCCGTGTCAGAAGGAGCCCAGGACTAAGGCCCGCGGCATCTGGCCCCTCATCTAGGTAGGGGAGGCTTGGGGCAACTCATCTCTCTGGGTGTCAGCTCCCACGCAGGCTGCTCTCTCATCTGTACAAGGAAGCCACTGCAAGTCAACTCTGTGGGGCCATGGGGACCATCCAAACGGGGACAATGGAAGCTCCCTTGAAAAGTGCCGGGCAATGCACAAAGGCCGCCATCTGCTGTCGTGAAAGTGAGCCCCCTTCGAGGACACCCTCACAACACAAGTAAACCTGGGGCAGAAGGTTCTGGTCGCTTAGACCAAAACAAAGCCCTTCGTCCCGGCGCGGAGAAAAGAGAACTGGCCAGGAGTCAGCCCATTTGGGTTTTAGCCTGTCAAAGCCTTTTAAGTGTTCTGCTTCGTCAAAGGGTGTGTTACAAACTCAGCTTATTTTAAGGTCCCCTTCGCTCAAAACCTTTGATGTTTCGTATTTGAGTAGGAGGCTGTTCCTCCCTCAGAGAGGGGGTCCTCGGCTTTCTCCGCCGAGTCCCCCGCTCACGGTCGCGGCCCGTGCACCTGCAGACCAGCGTGTTCTCCTCGGGGGTGCGGTCGTGGCCTTGGAGAGGCCTTGGGGCTGGGGGCCCGGGGGCTGGGGGGCTGCTGGGTGAGGAGGTGCTGGGTGGAGCCTCTGTGAGACAGGGCCAGATAGGAAGGGACGGCCAGGCCTAGGGGGGCAACACTCCCACCAAAGCGGGGGAACAGGTGCCCCGGCACCAGGGGGGGTGTGCCCCCCACTGTTCGCGGGGAGAAACAGCAGACTCGCCTCCCGCCCCGTAGCGTCGGAAAGAATAAACCGGGGTTCTCAGTGGTCCGGTGAGTTACCCGAGACCCCAGACTACACTCTCAGTCTGTCTGTCCCACTCTTACTCATTTCACCAACGCGCGCGTTTGGGCTAACGAGTCCTGCCCCAAATGTGGCGGTCTCGTTAGGAGAGCGCCACCAGCGCTCAGGTCACAGTGACGGAAGGCTGGGGGCCAGTGAGTAGCTGTGCCCTGTCCTCGTGGTCGGTGCCGGTGCAGCGGGAGTTCTGGGGAGGCGGGGCCTTCTCAGGGTTTGCAGGACACCAGGCCTTGACCGTCTCCAGGAGCGCGTGCCGGTCCCCCTGCTCCAGACAGCCAGGCCTGCCCTGTCGGGCACCTGCTGAGTGTCCCTGGGAAGCCTGCACACGGGCTCTCTGCACCCCTCCCTCCCAGCCTGCGCTGTCCTCTCTCACACGGTCCCCAGCACGGGTGTCCCAGGGGTTTCCCCGAACCCGACATTTGGCCGCTCTCATCTTGGGGACTCGAGGAGGCCAAACACGGTCAGCGGCCAGGGTGGGAGAGATCACCCCTGTTATGCAGAGCCCCCCAACATTTCCCGGCTATAGATTGACTTTACCACTTTGCAAGAGCTGCTCCCGTGGGAGGGGCGGTGCTGACCCGGAGGCTGAGGAGCTGGCCAGGTCTCGGGGCGGGGGGCTGGCAGTGAGCTGCATCCCGGGCCCCGAGGCCACGTTGCCTCCTGGCTGGGCCGAGGGGGCTGGGTGGGAGCCGCTGGGACCCCCACAGCACTGTAGGGTAGCTCTTGTCCCGTTTCACCGCAGGGAAACTGAGGCCCAGGAGGGCAGATCATGGGTTGGAGGTCACCAGCCAGTAAGGCACGGAGCCGGAATTTAAATCTGGCTTCTTGAGGCCAAAGCCTGCCAGCGCTCCACCCCTAGGCCACATCAGCCTCCGGTGCAGGTGTAATGCCTGGTGTGGGCGCCTCTGAGACACCCCTTCTCCTTAGTAGACAAGCCAGCCCTGATGCAGAGGGGTCTCCAGAAGCAAGAGAATGCGGCTGCCGGGCGCACCATGCAAGGGCTTGCCTCCAGGGTGTGGACTTCAGGCCAGTGTGAGCCTGGCGAGCACCTGCCTGGTCTGAGATCAGGCAGGGGGCGGGGCGGGGGGGTCTGGCCGGAACGCCAGTGAGCTGAGACTCGGGCCCTTAAAGGAGCTATGTGGGGGCTCAGGGGGCAGTCCAGCAGAAGAGCGCTGGCGCGGGCCGGAGAAGACAGGGCTGGCCCGTGGGGCCACCTAGAGGACGCCTCCTCCAGCTTGGGGCTAAGGGACTGGTGGGCAGTGAAGGCCGCTTGGAAAAGCAAGAAGAGGGCCGGTGACGGATCTGGACCCTGATCCCGAACACAGCGGGTTGTCTGGGAACGGCTTGAAGTTCACGGTCAGCTTGCAGCGAGCGTCAGTCGAGTCCCCAAGGGGAGAGAGGTGGCCCGTGGAAGGGGACACGGGTGTGGACGCCTGGGCCGGTGATGGCAGGCAGCAGCCCCCACCCTGTGGCTTAGGGGCAGTCACCTCATGCTAGAGGAGAGGGGACAGACAAGGAGCAGGGGACGCACACCTCTGATTTCCTGCTGACCTCCCACCGCTCAAACCCAACTGGAGCCAAAGGCCAAGGCAGCTGCTGGGTTTGCCCAGTTAGCTCCTCCCGGCGCAGAGCCGCTGGAGAAGGGCAGGCAGGTGGGGACGACCCGGCCCAGAGGCCGTAGGACCAGGTGGCCCCCGCTCTGTGACGGGGAAGCCCCCGCGCCTACCACCCCTCCGTCCCCGGTTCATGAATAGAGATGAGTCCCGGAGGGCCCCCCCACCCTGGTCCGGCATAAACAGCCCTCCGGTGATTTATTCAGAGAAAACCAACCAGCGGGAGCTCTGGCCCGTGTCGAGGGGCCTCTGTCCACCCACAGGGCTCCGTTCACGCTCCCCGTTTGGCACGTCACTGCCCTCATTGCCCCCGTCACAGGCACGTCGTGCAGGGTGCGGTGGGGCCAGCCTGCGGAGGCGCGTGACCCAGAATCGCGCCGGGCCTCCCGCCAGATCCCAAACGGCCCAGGCCACTAACTTTCGTCAGCGGCCGGGGTGGGTGCCGTGGAGTAGGAGGTACCACGTGTGTCCCGGGACCGTCACCTGTGCGGTCCCCCCCCTTCCCATGTCAGCCGCTGAGTGATACGCTCTCTGAACGAAGCAAGGGAGACCCAGGCTCTCCGGTGGGTCCCTTCCTTGCGTTCTGGCTGCGAAGTAAAGGGAAATCCAGAAAGGCCGTGGCTGGAAGCTTAGGGCCCAGGTGTGGGCGCACACGTTCCTCAGCGCTACCCGGCTTCGTGAGAGACGCCGAGGTACGGAGCCCGAGGGACACAGGGACACCGACAAACTTCTCGCCAACTCCATGCACCCAGGACGGGGGGAAGGCAGGGCGGTGGTGGGGTGGGGGCGGTCTTAATCAAGGCAAGTGACTAAATGGCAGTGACATTCAAATTAACATTATTCACCTTCTGTCTGGAGAACAGTGAGCGGATGATCGCAGGTCATGTATGTTTGAGTGGGAAGTCGTTAACTATAAAAACTCACAGTATGGTGTCTCTTGAAAAATACTGCAAAATGAAAAGCATAAAGCCTGTATTTTCCCATTTCATTAAAATATGAGTGTGACCCCCCCCCCCCCCCCCGCCGCCACCGCCCCGCCACGTGGGAGCGTAGCGGGCCGACTGCCGCTGGCTGGGCTGAGAGTTCACGGTCCCCGCCCAGTGCTCAGAACCCTGCCCGCGTGCCGGGCCCAAGGCTGCCCGAGTGTTTAAAATGTCGGAGAGCCACTCTCAATATGCACGGCCTGGGACGCGGGCTTAATAAAGCATCCTCCTTCACGGTCGCGGGTCGTGCCGACAAAACGCAGCCGCTGAGGCCGGGGAAGCCCGCAAGGCTGCGGCCTGAAGTCACGCGCTTTCCAACCCCGGGCAGGAGGGGTGCGGTGTGTAGAGTCGTGTGCAAACCCCGAGTCTGTCTGCGGCTTCATTTCCACGCCAGGCCCGGCAGCAAAGTGATGCGGTGGGAGACGCGTGGTGTTTTGGGGTAGGACCGACACGTCTGCTCACAGGCTGAGCTCTAGGGAGCCCTGGGGACCCCGGCCCAGACGCTCCCCTGGCTGGTGGCCGCGACCTTCCACCCGTGGCCCCTGCGGCCGGGAGGGAGGGCAGGGCTCCTCTGGAGGGAGGGAAGGGGCGGACAGCCAGGAGATCCCCCGACGACGGGGCGGAACAGCCCAGAGTCAAGGTGCTTGTGGACCACTGGGTTTAGAGGCTCGTCTTCTTTGAACGGGGCTCTCAAAATCAGGAACCAGGGCCCTATGCGATTCTGTACGGTCTGTAGAATTTCCATTCCCAACGTTGGGAAGACGTGTAAAAATACGAACACGTGCAAAAAATAAACAAGTGTAGAAAGTAAAAAAGAAAAAAAAGCATCCACCACCCGTCAGAAGTGAGAGTGAAATGAATGTGTTTGTTTTCCATAGAAAGTATGAAAAAAACAGCTCTGCGTTGCTCTAGGAATCGGCCCCGGGCTCTGAAAGCCGGGGAAAAAAATCATTTAAAATTTAATTTTAAATGAAGGACGCTTCCTTGAGAATCTCCATTCTGGGCCCATCGCCCTAGCAGCACAGACCACACTTTCCTTAGATACCAAATTAGTTGCTTTGCTGAGAAGCCCCGCAGTCACCCAGGAGGGACGGAGGGGCCGCCCCTCCCCCGTTTCACCTGCGACCCGAGAGCTGGCGCCTCCCGCGGTCCTGGCCTTGGGGACTGTGTCTGAAACAATGAGGGAAATGCGACTGTTGTACAAACTGGGTTTGAAATGCCTTTTCCAGACTTGCTTCTGGAAAGGCGCCGTTTGGTCTTTGGACGCCATCCAGGCGATGTCGAGATCACTGCCCTGAAGGGACCCCTGGTGGTCTCTTCCAGGGGGCAGAGATCCTGGCCGCCGGGAGGGAGGGCTGCCCGCTTCTCCCGTCCCTCGATGGAAGCCGGCCCGTGGTCAGGGGGTGCACTGGCCTCCCGCCCACCACACACAGCCGCTCGAGACCGAGTCTGCTCTGTTATCAACTCTCCGCCCCTCGAGGACCACAGGGACCGTGGGGAGGAAACGGGGAGACCATGGAGGGGCTGAGGAGCCCCAAGGCGGGCGAGGCTGTTGGCCTGGGTGCAGGCCGCGGGGGACGCCTTAGCACCCACCCTTGTTGGGGCGCCCACGGTTGTCTTTCCAGAGACAATGGCACGGCTCCCTACTCACACTCTGGGAAGGGCATCCCCGCAGGGGAGGTTCCGGCAGGCCCCAGGCAGCACCCTCCGCAAGTGCTATTTCCTGCCCACAACGTTTCGGTTCCAGTAAGTCGGGCGTGTGAGCACTTGACGCCTCAGAAAGCCAGCTCGGAGGAGCGCTCCCCCGCGGTGTGGCCAAGGAGGACAGGACGGCACGGCCGCAGCCTCGCCCGAGGACACGGACGCTTACCCCAGCTCCCCTCTCTCCCCAAACGCCGCGCAGCCCGCGTGCGTGAACCCCTTTGTTCTCCTGGCTGCCGTTCCGAATTTACAATATTTGATCGAAGCTCCACGAGAATAATGATCCCCGCTCCTGAATGTTTTCACGACGGCACACTGAGGAGCCGGCAGTAACGAAACGGCGAGGGGCGCCGTGTGATTCCCCGGCCAGCCAGAGGCTGGGGGCCACCGCTGAGGGTCCCTGCCGCCCCCGGGGCCCGGCGTGATTGATGAAAACCCTCCCGGAAGACGCTCCCACTCGGCCATGCTTTTAATATACGTCTTAACACGGTTATGCTTTTAATACACGTCGTAACGCGTGGGAGCGTGCTGGGACGGGTGCCGCTGGCCTCCTCGGCCTCGTCCGTGACTGTGGGTCACCCGGCTGCCCAAAGGCCCTCAGACGTCATCGTAAGTGACACGTCTCCCACCACCCGTGCGTCAGTGACATTATCAGGTGCGGAACGAGGGGGAGAAACAGACCGGTGGCCTCACCCTCCGACAGCTTACCGCACCCCCACCCCTAACCCTTCGGGGACAGGGACGTTGAGCTGCGGGTGAGAGTTCCTATTTTCTTTATTCTTACATTTTCTTGGAACCAGAGAATCTGCTCTATAAAGGGAAGCAACGATTTTCTAGGAGAGCCGAGGTCAAGGCGAATGAGCCCGGGAGAGATGAACACGTCTGGGTTTGGGAGTCCACCAAAGCGAGTTTGGGTCCTGCCACTTGCTAGCCACGAGTCAGGCAACTCACTCTCCCAGAGCCTCCGCTACCGTCTCCGTAAAATACGGGCAAACGTAACGGGATGCTGTGACTGCTAGACCACAAACCGGGGCTCAGGCACTCACGAAATAGCGGGTTCGCCCAGTAAGTGTCCTCGGACCAGTTGCCCCATGTGGTCGCTGTTGTGTCAAGGTTCAGCTTTGGGCTCGCGGTGCGGCCTGTTTCCTGGGCACCTATTATGCGTCAGTGCTAATGCGGAGACAAACCGTGCCTGGCGCTGCCCCGCAGGGCCTCACGGATCACACACGTGGAAAGACGAGCAGGTCGCGAGGCTGGAGAGGGTGCGGTGCCCGAGGCGGGGTCGGAAGGTGAGAGCTGGAGCTTGGAGGGGTGGATGACGCCAGGAAGGGCATTTGGTCACAAGGAACAGCGGTCACAGAGACACAGAACCACGGCCTCCCTGGTACGTTGCCGGAGCCGCCGGGAGGGCTCGTGGGGGGTGAGCTCAGGGCGGGCTCCTGGACGTGTGGCCGTGGGCTGGGACCCTGTCCTGCGAGCAGGAGGGCACCATAGGGGTGTCCGATGAGGGAAGGGACATGGTCAGCATTTTGCTTTGGGAGGACAATTCTGCCAGGAATGTTTGCCTGGGAGGAGGTAAGGACAGCCCGGGGGACAGCGGCTACGGAGGTGAGCCAGAGGAGTGTGGGGCAGAGCTGGGGTGAGGTCTCAGGGAGACCGCAGAACGGAAGGCAGGTGCGGGCCAGGCAGGACAGAAGTGACAGCGCCTTGGACCAAGAGGGCACATCCGTGATGCAGGGCTTCCCAGGGACTTTCCTCACAGCAGCCCCGGGGGGTGGGGAGTAGGGGGCTGGCCAGTTGTTGCTTACCTACCTTACAGGTGTGGCGCCTGGGGCTGGGACAAATGTAGCCATCCCTCCAACCCACGTCGCTGGCGCACGCTGAAACCACACAAGGCTTCCGCGCTCCTCCCAGACTCGACGTGCGCCTCCCAGGACCCCAGGGATGATGCAGGGAATGCGTCCCCACGCACCCCCTCTGGGACCACCTTCCCCGGTCTCTGGGTGCCAAGGGCGCTGAGCGAGGCCTCGGCCAGGACCGGCCAGTCGGCCGGCAGGCTGCAAGACTTGGAGCTGACGCGATGTCAACCCGGTGCGGTAACGGTGGTTTTCCCGCTACAAACGGGGAGTAGTGTCTGTGGAAACAGTGCAGGCTGCCCGGTGGCTGGCCCGTTTCCACAGTGGAAACCGGCTTGTGGGATATGTTTTAAAGGTCTAGCGTCGGGGCGCCTGGGTGGCTCAGTCGGTTGAGCGTCCGACTTCGGCTCAGGTCATGATCTCGCGGCCCGTGAGTTCGAGTCCCGCGTCGGGCTCTGGGCTGACCGCTCGGAGCCTGGAGCTGCTTCGGATTCCGTGTCTCCCTCTCTCTCTGCCCCTCCCCTGCTCATGCTCTGTCTCTCTCTGTCTCAAAAATAAACATTAAAAAATTTTTTTAATAAAAATAACTAAAAAATAAAAAGGTCTAGCATCGCAAGAATGGAGAAAAGCTGCTCCTGACTCTCCTTTCCCTCCTGCAATCCTGCCCCAGCCGCCCAGCCCCGTGGGGGCTGCTCCCCTGCCCAGCTGGGCTCCTCCCACTTTGCTGCCTGAGAGCTGCGGGATTTTTTATTTTTTAAGTTTATTTATTTATTTTGGGACAGAGCACACACTCACAAGCCATGGAGGGGCAGAGAGAGAGAGGGGAAGAGAGAATCCCAAGCAGACCCCACGCTCAGCGTGGAGCCCTACGCAGTGCTGGAATTCACAAACCTTGAGATCGTGACCTGAGCCGAAATCAAGGGTCGGGGGCTTACCTGATGGAGCCACCAAGGCGTCCTGAGACGCGCGTGTGAGCGCTTAGCCGAGGTCGGCCAGGCAGAGCTGGGTTGCTGCCTGAGTAGGAAGCTGGCTTGTCTGGCTGGTGAACACACTTCCAGACGCACGGGCCTTGTGTTACCCATCGCGGATGTTGTCATGTTGTCATCCTCCGTGCCCGTGGACCGTCACGCAGCAGCTCGGTACCCGCGACAACGGTCTCACCTGAGGGGGGAGGAAACAGGGCGAAGGGGGGGGATCAGGATCACCTGGGCAGCTTGGTTACCCAGACGCCCTCAAGCTACTTACACAAGCTGAAGACACGGGAGGGCATTGAGGGCAGACCCCTGGCGCACAGCACAGGGGTCCTGAAGTCACGGTCCGGAAAGACCCTGCGAGCATCTCTCTGGAGCTGCGCGTTGAGAGCCTTCGGTGTCGAGCCTTGAGATCAGCCGTGGTGGGAGCATTTCTACCATGAAATCCAGCGAACGGTACAAATCGGGCTCCCTGCCCCCACCCCCGAGCAAGCCTGCGGACACATCCCCGCGGAGAACGGTCTCAGGGCCCGGACGTCCCAGAGGGGTCGCCGGCCGCCTCGGAAATGAGAACGAACCCGGGCTTTGAGGGTTCGCTGTGTTTAAGGCCTGTCCGCCTGGCCAGGCCCGAGTCCAGATGTAAGCAGGCCGTGCTGGTCCCCACGGCCCGATCCCGGCCGCTTGGCTGGCCCTGACCTCACGTTAGTTGGGCGCTGGATCTCGTAAAACTTCTCACAAGACGACAGCACTGTTGTCTTATTTATTTAGGTGTTTATTTAGCGCCTGATATGTGCCAGGCCCCGGTGCGAAGGACGTCATGCGCACGAATCGTTTCATTTCCTCCAAAAGCCTACGAGGCGGATAATGGTTTCCACATTTTAACACCGGAGGAAGCTGAGTGGGAGGAGTTGAACCGCGTCCCGCAAAACTACGCTACGGTCCTACCCGCGGGAACCCCAGAACGTGCCCTGTGAGTAAAACTGGGGTCATCGTACAGGGACTGAGCTCGGGCGAGGTCACCCTGGTGGGTCACGCACAGGCCCCCACCCTGGGAAAAGGAGGGAAGTCTGGACGCAGACACACGGGAGGAGCCGCGTGCGGACGAGGCGGAGACGGGGCGGGTCAAGCCACAGGTCACTGGCAACGGCAGAGCCGGGAGAGGAGCAGGAGACAGGTTCCCTCACCGCCTCAGGAGGAAGCGACCCTGCCGACCTTGATGCTGGGCCTCTGGTCTCCAGAGACGCCGGGAGGCTCGCAGAGGGCAGGACGGGGCCGCGTTCACAGGTGCCCGAGGACACACGACCACAGTGTGACGCCCCAGGGACCCTCAGGAGCAGATGGCCCAACCCCTTGGTTCCAGGAGGCAGACACTGAGGCTCGAGGAGGAGGGGACGGCTGGAGCGTCGCGGAGCAGGGGCCAGGACCGGAGCGGAGGACTGCGGAGTCCCCGCGCGTGGCCCAGCTCCCCAGCCCGCCCCGAGGTCGCTGTGTCCCCAGCCCTGGGCGTCCCCCCGGGACAGCTCACCGTGTGGCCGCAAGAGTCCCCCGCTGCTGCCGGGCCCCGCCTTGCCCGCCTGCCCGCGGACCCCCGCACACCCCTCGAGAACTTTGGCTCCTCGCAGGTGGCATCTGAGGCCCCTGGAGTTTTCCAGAAGGAAAAACATAGTCCTTCCTCCTTTCCCTTTGACTACGTTCAGTCGTCTTTGCGCCAGGGAGAAGTCCCCGTGTGACTTCTGTCGGACGTCTGACACTTCCCTCTGAGCAGCAGCCCAGGGGGCCCGCCGTAGAGGCTGAGGCGGGAGAGGCTCATCTCGGGGGCTAATGATCTCGCTGGCCTCAAATGGTCGCCGCGAGAGGGACAGCGGCCAGTGCCCCGTAACCTCATGCGTTAAGGAGATGAGTGAGCGCATGAGCAGAGAAGGCTGCCCGACGAAGTGTGTCCGTCTGGGGTGTGCCCTGTAACCCAGAGGGATACGCGGTCCACGGGGGCCTCGCGGCAGCCCAGACCTCACGCGGGTCCCCCCTCCTGTCTTGCTGCCCTTCCTGCTGTGCCCTGGGCGTCCTCCACGGCTCCCGGCCTCCCTCGAGTCTCCCTCGTGCGTCACAACCAGCACAGACACGGCCCGCCGAGGTACGGCGGTGCGCGGGACTCGGTTGGACTTGCGTGGAAACTTCTAGAAGGGGCTGGAGGGGCTCGCTGCAACGCCGTTAGGTCCTAATCACGCTGGAGGTGACTTCCCACGCCGTCCCCTTGCAAACGTGCAAGTCACGTGGGAACATCTGTAAAATGCTGGAGGCTCCACCGCGTGAGCTGCAAATGAAAGTCCCCTGACTTCGCCAGCTCAGTAACGCTGCCGGGGGCCAGTTTGTGGCGCTGCTGCCAGAAACCCAGCTGGCATGAAAGTGGGTTTTCAATCCAGCCTGGAGTAGCCTCCCGCGTTCAGAAATCCTTTGCACGACTGCAGAAGTCTCCAGCAGGCCCCGCTTTCCCTGCGGCTTAGAGGAGGCGCGACGTCTCGGCCGGCACCGTTCGGGAGCCAGATCCGCGCGGCCCGAGCCAGGGGCAGAGGCCGGGCCAGCGGGGTCCCGTCCGCCAGCCGAGGGCCCCAGCCTGGGGACAGCTCTGACGAGGGGAGGTACCCACCTGGGATGCAAGCACACCCTTCAGACCAAAGGGGAGAGCTCTCTGAAGAGACGCGAACAGCTGAATTCAAGAGAAACAACGCAGATCGGCGACCAGGCTTTTCAGCCCCCGGTTCTCTTTGTGCATCCGGTCTAGCTCCCAAAACCCCGGGCGGAATCGGGCCCCCGCTCACGTGGCGCCGGTGCACAGACCCTCGTCCACTCCCACCGCCTGCGGGATAAAGTCCACATGCCTGATTCTGCCTTCTCTCCTGCAAAAAACAGAACGGTTTTTAAACTGATGGTGAGGATTGTGTTTGTCGAGCCCGCGCGCTCCCGTCCATTCGGCCAAAGGAGCTTCAGCCCGGGGCCTGTCCATTGGGTGGGGGCGGCGGCCCGCACCCCAGGGCCCGGCCGGGGTCGCTGCGGGACGCTTGCACGCTGGCCACGTTCTCTGACCTGGGGCGGGGGTTGGGGGTGGGGTTGCTGTTTGGGCTTGCTTCCGGCTCTCCAAATCTGCTCCTGGGGTCCGGGCACGGCGGCCAGCTGAGTCACGGATTCCTCCGCGTGCGCCCCGTGGCCGTCCTGGTCTGGCACCCACAGCCTTCGGAGCCCTCCCCGCCCCCTCGCCCACAGCTCCCTGGACACCAGAAGATCTTCAGGCCTCGCCCCCATCCGCACAAAACTTGCTCGCCTCGAGGTCCAGGACAGACACCCCTCCTTGTGAGCAGAGTTCCTGCTCCCGCAGCCACGAAGTCCAATGAACTGCCCCCTTGTCTACAGGCGCGACCAGAGACCGCACCGTTCCGGCTGTCCTGTGCTTCCGGTCCACGCTCGGGGCACACACGTGACTGTGCAGTCGCGTGCAAGTGCCTGAAAGAGAAGGGCTGTGGGTTGGTCCTCTCTGTCTCTTGCCTGATGCCGTGGACAGAATCTAACAGACGCTACGGGTTGGAAAAGGTGCCGAAGAAGGGCGTGTTAGGGGCTGAATTGTATCTCCCCGGAATCGCACGTTGAACCCTAACCCCGGGACCTCAGAACGTGACGGCATTTGGAGACGCGATGTTTAAGGAGGTGATTGAGGTAAAAGGAGGTCACCAGGGTGGCCTTGATCCAATTCGACTGGTGTCCTTATAAGAAGAGGAGATCAGGGCGTAGACGCACGGGGGGAGGATGGTGTGAGGACTTGGGGACAAGACGGCCGCCCACGCGCTGGGGAGAGAGGCCCCAGGAGGAACCAGCCCTGTGACACCTTGGTGTGAGACTCCCAACCTCCGTCAGCCCCCGGCCCTCTCTCTGCCTCGTTCCCACCGCCACCCGCAGCGAAGAGCCTCCCCCAGCAGTCCTGCGCCGGCCTCCCTCAAGTGCCTGCCAGTGGCTCAAAGGACACAGCTCAGCCGCCACCGGCCCGGAGGCCGCCTCTGCAGGCTCGTGCACGCGGGTCCCGAAGGAGCCCCTGCCGCAGGCGACCCCCTCCCAAGCCTGGAGAGGGGGCACCCAGAGAGGGAGGCGTGGGGTGTAGGAGCAGGGGAGACGGAGGGAAGCAGAGGCTGAGGGCGGAGGGGAGGCCGGCCGCCCGGAGCCTCCCCTCCGTGCCGAGAGCGGCCCTGGACCTGACAGACAGCGCCCGTGCTGGTTCCTCCTGTGCGTGTGCCTGCCTGCGTAAACGGCCCCGCCGCACCCCTGCAGGAGAGGCGCCACCAGCAGCTGCGGGATCAGGAGATCGCAAACCCGCTCTGTTTTGAAGATGTCAGCATTCAGGCGGATCAAAAGTCGAGCCCGGAGGCTGCTGTCAGCCTCCCAAGCACATAACTTCATACAGTTTCAGAAGCCCCGGTGCAGGGCTGTGGCTGGAGGCAGGCGAGCAGCCGCTCCAAGGCTGCGGGCAGCAGGGAGGGAGGGAGAGGGGCGGGGCAGGGGGGGGTGCCCGCAGGGTCGTGGGCAGGTGGGGCGGTATCTCCTCTGAGCACCCTTCCCGGGGTGGGGGGGGGGGGAGGGCCCTGGTGGAGGGGCCGAGACACCGCACCCCCCAACTTCTCCAGGGCGCCCCAGAGAAGCTCTGAGACGGCAGTGTGATTTCCTCCACAGGGCAGCAGGGAAAACAGGCTCAGAATTATCTGGGGGCGGGGGATGAGCCACAGCCAAGGCCTCCAAGTCCTAGAGTGCCGGGAGCAAGGAATAGCGGGGAAGGGCGGGGGGCCGGGGTCACGGTCGATCAGGAATCGGTTGACGCACCACGTGGGACTGAGCGGATAGAGCTGGGTCGGTGTGAGCGTGCGAGCGTGCGGCCCCCCATAGCACCCTCACAGGCTGCGTCCTGCGAGGAGTCGCTTGTACGTTTCTGCGGGCCTCTTCCCCTGTGTCCCCGTGTGTCCCCTCCCCCTTTCCTGCATCCTTAAGTCTCATTCATGGGCCATGAGACACCACCGGTGTCTCCGTGACCTCAGTGGGCCCTGAGCTCTAGGCGGGGATGCCTGCCCCGCTCCCAACTGTACGAATGGAAAAAAGACCGGAGCGGGGATCTTTCGTCATGCCCATTGGAAAGACAAGGAAAGTGAGGCACGGAGAGGCGAAGACAGTCGAGGTCACATAGCCCACAAGGGGAAGAAATGCACTAAAATCCAAGCAGTCTGGACCCAGAGCCTATAACGTTAAGCACTCTTTACTTACAGGGATAATTCTTCATTTTTTGAAAACAATTTTGCTGGGGCGCCTGGGTGGCTCAGTCGGTTAAGCGTCTGACTTTTTTTTTTTTTTAACATTTATTTATTTTTGAGACAGAGAGAGACAGAGCATGAATGGGGGAGGGGCAGAGAGAGCGGGAGACACAGAATCCGAAACAGGCTCCAGGCTCTGAGCCGTCTGCACAGAGCCCGACGCGGGGCTGGAACTCACGGACCGCGAGATCGTGACCGGAGCCGAAGTCGGACGCTCAACCGACTGCGCCACCCAGGCGCCCCTCGTCTGACTTTTTATCTCGGCTCAGGTCATGGTCTCGTAGTTCATGGGATCGAGCCCCCCATCAGGCTCTGTGCTGACGGCGTGGAGCCTGCTTGGGACCCTCTCTGTCTTCCTCTCTGTGCTCGCCCCCTGCTCTCTCTCTCTCCCAAAAGAAATAAATAAACACTAAAAAAGATTTTAATTTTTCTAAGTGTAACTGTCTCCATGGTAACCTGTGGCCACATTGTCTGGGTACCGCTCTCCCGAAGAGATCCCGCTCAGCTCCCAGTGTGGGCGCCCGGCACACCAGCAGGGGGGCTGGGAGGTGGGTCAGGCTAGACGTGAACAGGGTCACTCTCCTCTCGGGGGTCCTCCTGCCTCTTCCCGCCTGACCCCAGCGTCCCCCTGCCTACACCCATCTCCCCTCAGGATCCCATAGCTATTAGCACCTTATGTGGATGCTGTCGACCCGGTGAACCTCCTCGGAGTAAAGGAAGCCTCACCCAAAGGAATGAGCATCTAATAGTGAAAATCTAGGCCTGGAAGCACAACGATAGGAAGTTATTTGGGATGGGGGGAGGATTTCCTCCGGTCCGTATGCTCAAATCGCTGGGACGGGGCGGACCGCTGTGTTTGAGGACGGCGCCCCCAGGAACGGGCTGTGCTCAGAGCCCGGGTTGTTCCGGGTCGGTGCTGACCGCAAAGGGCAGCGCCTACGGGCTGCTGGGAACACCCGCGTCTTGGTGCGCAGCGGTTACAGGCCGCCCTGCAGAGGTCTGTCCGGCCCCACGCTGGGGGTCTGTCCCCACCTAACCCGGGGCACCAGGAGCCGAGTGCGAAATCTGCCTCCTAAGAGTGCAGGTGCCGGGGGCCGTGGCTCCTGGGCAAATGTCCTGGCGGCTCAGGGTTTGAGATGGTTCCTGGATGGGGAGCGTGTGTGTGTGTGTGTGTGTGTGTGCACGTGTGCATGTGTGTGGGGGTGTTTCCTGTCTCTGGAACAGTCCTCCTCCAACAAGGATTTCCCGACCTCCAGCGGGGCCCGGTAGGCCGGGGCTCCCGGGAGCTGGTCTCTTGGAGAAAGCGGGGGCGACATGGGTGTTGGAAGGATACTCGCGGCCACTGAGCTTGGCCTGCTCTGCCCGTCCCCAGCGCCCCCAATCTCTCCGAATCTCGGAACGGGTTGAGGCTCGTCGGGCTTCTTTGGGCCACGCTTTCAGACCCCCCCTCATCTGTGTCTCATCAGCCGCGTCTGGACACGGAGACGGGGCTCTGACATCCAAACTCCACTCACCCGCCCCGTGGACGCCCCGGGGACCCCCGTGGCTGCAGTTGGCCTGCCCTCGGGCCCCCTCCCCGTGAGGCGGGGATGGTAGGACCCACGCTGGAGGCCCGCACGGAATACACAGCTCGCCAGGAGTCACAGAGCACGGAGGCTCCCCTGCCCCCACCCCCACCCCCACCCCCGCAGTGAGTCCCAGAGGCGCGTGCAGAGGAAGTTGCTCCGTTAGCATCTGTCCGCGAGCCGGCTCCTGGAACTAGGGGCCGGGGGACCTGAGCGGTCATGGACGCCGTGCGCGGCCCTGTTCCCGAGGACGGCTCGTCGCCGTTCCAAGTCACGTTACCTCTCACCTGGCTCCCTGCCTCCGTAACCGCGGACCTTCCCCGACCTCCGGCAACCTGGGGGAAGATGCAGGAACCAGTTCTGGGCTTTAGGTCCCGTTCCTGCCGTGACAGGTGACCAGACGTGGTGGCTGTGAAACAACACAAACTCACTGGCTCACAACTCTGCGGGCCAGAAGGCCGCCGCGGGCTACAGGCAGGTGTCCACAGGGCTGGTTCCTTGCGGAGGCTGCGGGGGGGGGGGGGGATCCATGTCCTTGCCTTTCCAGCTCCCAGGGGTGCCCACACTCCGCTACTGGCCCTTCCTCCCCCCGGTGTGCCAGCGACACTGCGCGCCTCCCGCCTTCTCCGTGCTCACACCTCCCTCCGGCCGCGGCTGGGAAAGGACCCTTGTGACCAGACAGGGCCCACCCGGATGACCCGGGCGGTCCCCTATCCCAGGTCCTGATCACATCTGCACAGTCCCTTCCGCCACCCAAGGTCCCACATCCACAGGTTCTGGGGATCCGACCGCGGACATCTTGGGGGGCACACCTCCAATCCCAGAGAACCCAGAGACCCCGCCCCCCAGTCACACCCCCCACGTCTGGGGCCAGGAGCCCTCAGGAGCTCTCTGTCTCTCTCTGAGCTTGAAGCCGGTCCGGGGGCCTGACCCGCACCCTGTCCCCGCCGGTGCTGTCTCAGGCCCCCCACTGCTCTGCTGTGTCATGACCCCGTCCGGGCCCTGCAGTGGCCCTGCCTCCCCACAGCTCCTTTCTCAGAAACTCGGGGGATGTCGGGGCCCGCCCACTGCCGCGGAGAGCCCTGAGTGCTGCCCCACGGCAGGCTGCAGATGCTGGGGTACTTGGGGCTTTTTCCTGTATTGGACGCCATTCAACACGTGCCCTACAACCCAGCTGTGGGTCCGCAGCGTCGCCCCACCCTCCTAAGCCGCATTGTCACAGCCACCGAGCAGCCAGGGCTGGCCCTCCCTCATGTGGACAGTGTGACGGGGAGACGCTCAATCCTGCTAAGCCTCAGTTTGCCTCTCTGTGAAACGGGGGTGATACTAAGAGCACCAACCTCATCAGGCTGCCGTCAGGATGAAACGAAGTCCCGCGCGGGGCGCCTGGCCGGCTCGGTCTTCGCGGCACGCAAGGCTTGACCTCAGGGTTGTGGGTTCAAGCCCCACATCGGGTGTGGGGCCGACTTAAAAAACAAAAAAGAAAGAAAGAAATGAAGCCCGATGGGCCTCGGGTACGGCTGCCATACAAGTGCTCCTACAGGTTAGCTGCCATCGTCATCACCGTCCCTGTCACCGTCGTCTGCAGACGAGCTCCATGAGGGAACCCACATGAGGAAGGTCGAGCTTTGGGTCCGAGCCCAGTGCCGCCACCAACAAGTTCTGGAGCTTGACCGAGTCACTTGTCCCTTCTGGACCCTCCTCGCCCGTCAAGCCCGTGCCACGGGAGCGGCTGAGAAGCGGACCCACGAGGTTCTGGAAAGCTGCAAGCGACCGCATTGCCAGAGCACGGACGTGAGTGCTCCCTGGCACAGGATAGGGTGTCAGACAAGGGTACGTGGAGGCATTCCCACCTCTGGGGTCCTCACAGCCTGAGAACGCTCTGCGCGTCCTCTCCGTGGGCACTTAGAAGGGCTCGTCACGTGGCCCGGGGGAGGCTGGGGCACAGGGGGGCAGAGCGTGTGCCCCGGGCCGGCAGCTGCCAACACACGGCCAGGCCTCCCGTGCCGGATTCGGTCCTCCCGGCACCCTCATGTTGTCCTCGTCCCGGGAACACATCCCCGGTCTGCAGAGAGGGCCGGCTCCGAGGAGGTGGGCTCCTGTGCACGAACGTGCCGTAGGACTGGGGCCCCCGCTGCTCCGTCACTGTCCCCTGCCACTGGCGCGCACGTGCAGAAAGCTGCCAGGGGAGGGACATCTGAGTCAACTTGGAGAAAGTGAGACGGGGCGTTTGGGGCACAGGGTGGTCCCGACACAAGGGCCCAGAGGGAGAGAGGGACATGGGTGCCCGGGAGCTGACCTGCTCTGGGCTGCATCGTAGGAAAGAAGCCCCACGTGCCCCCACCCCCATCACCTCACCAGCACCTGCAGGAGGCCGAGTGTCCCGAGTGAATGGATAAAGTGTGGTGTGTGCACAGCGAAACATTACTCAGCCCTAACAAAGAAGGAGATCTCGCCATTTGCAACCACACGGTTGGACCCAGAGGGTGTTGTGCGAAGTGAAGGAAGTCAGACAGAGAAAGGCAAATGCCACATGACCTCAATTGTATAGGGAAATCTAAAACAACGACGACAACAAATGCAGAAACAAGGGCAAAGCGGAGACAGATGCCCCAGTGCACACTGGTGGTGGCCAGAGGGGGTGGGGGCAGGGGGAGAGACAGGCTTCCGGTTGCTGCCGAACGGGCCCCGGGGATGAAAGGGACAGCGCAGGGAATCTCGCCAACGGTGCTGAGGTACCATTGTGTGGCGACAGCACAAGGCTACACCTGCGTTGAGCACAGCACGGTGTCCACACTTGCCCGGTCACTGCGTCGTACCCCGGAGACTCAGGGCACATTGTGTGTCAACTACGCTCCCATGAAAAACAGATAAGTGAATGAATCATCAACAAAAACAATTTGGGGCGCCTGGGTGGCTCAGTCAGTTGGGCGTCGACTTCGGCTCAGGTCATGATCTCGCGGTCTGTGAGTTCGAGCCCCGCGTCGGGCTCTGTGCTGACCGCTCAGAGCCTGCAGCCTGCTCCGGATTCTGTGTCTCCCTCTCTCTCTGTTCCTCCCATGCTCACCCTCTGTCCCTCTCTCTCTCTCTCTCTCTCTCTCTCTCTCTCAAAGATAAATAAAGATTAAACAAAGAAGAAGAAGAACAAAAACAATTTAAGAAAAAGAAAAGCGCCCCAGCTGTGGCCCCGGTGTCTTGTTCGGGATGGTGGGGACGCCCACCCAGGCTAGGAGCCAGTTGAGGCCAAGAATCACAGCTTGGAGTGATGCTGTTTGCTCACTCCGCAGATATCTAGTGGGGCCCCCGTGGGCCAGCACCGTGCTGGGGGCTGGGATGCACCTTCTCCCCTCGCTGACGGAACGGGTGATCGGACAAACGCGGCATTATCTACCTTTTAAAGATCTCCGTCTTGTTGACACATACTCATTTGCCTGTTCATTCATTCATACAACAAATGTTTCCTGGGGGCCTCTGTCCTCGGCACGGTGAACACAGCCGAGAACCAGACGGACCAAAACCACCGCAGAGGTCCAGTCCCTTGCTTCCGATGAGGAATAACCAGCATTCTCTCGGCGTCTCTTTTTCGTGGCAGCCGTGGTTATTAATCCATGCCTGACTTCGAAATGGAAACTCCGAGACCGAGTTAATTGCCTAATTACTTTTGGAGAATAACCCACCAACCAACCATGGGTGAAGGTGAGTCTAAAACTGGATATAAACGCTCAGAAATGAATGAAAATATAGCATCTCTCCCCCGCCACCACACCCCACCTACAGTGTCTGTGTTTCTAAAGACACCGAAACGTTTTGAAGGACAAAATGTCGATTTCATCGTTTAGCACGGGGTGGCTCTATGTTGTGTCTGGGTCTTTATTCTCATAGAATGATTTCAAACAACTATGCACTGGGGAGATTGTGTAACCAAAATCAGTGTCTGACGACAGCACGTGAACAAAGAGGGAAGCCGGGCGGTCGATACCACGTGGCAGGGCAGGGTCTGGTCGGCCTCTGGGCCCAGTCACTCCTCAGCCCTCCTCTGCCCGGGGTCGCGTCTGGACGAGGCCGGGACTTGGCGTGAGGATTCATTGCAGCAGGAGAGGGAAACAGACACTTGTAGGCTCAGTTGGTACGTGGGGCTTCGGGGGAAGGACGTCTGTCTCTGGGTCTGAGGCTAGACCTACATAACCCTCAGGTCCGTGACCTTGAGATTCTCTGTGAAGCTACGAGAAAATGTCCTTCTCTACGGGAAGACAAAACACGGTAATTCTGCCGGGAAACCTACTTATAAATAACACAGTGTCGTGGTCCCAGACAACTCACACCCACCCACTTTGTATCTGAAAGAAACGTCAACAAAAGAGGTGGAATGTTTGACTTTTCCCCTAAATGTCCACTTCCTATACTTACTAAGTGGTTTTTTTTTTTTTTTTTTGGAAGGCAGGTTTTTTTTTTAATTTTCTTAAAATTTTTTTAATGTTTATTTTTGAGAGAGAGAGGGAGAGTGCAAGCAGGGGGAGGGGCAGAGAGAGAGGAGACACAGAATCCGAAGCAGGCTCCAGGCTCCAGGCTGTCAGCACAGAGCCCGACGTGGGGCTCGAACCCACAAACTGTGAGATCGTGACCTGAGCTGAAGTCGGATGCTTAGCCAACTGAGCCCCTCAGGTGCCCTGACCGTATGCATTTCTAATAGATAAAGGCTTTTGAGGAACGTGACCACTCCCCTGTTATCATGGGGGCTAATGCCCCCATTCCACCAAATGCAGTGTGGACGCCGTCCGTCAGTGGGGCCAACACCTTGGTCTCATCCGTGGGTGTCTGCTCACTGATGGGGGCACGTGTCCCTAGGGTGGTCGTCTTCTGCTGGAACCAGGCCATTTTGTGAATCCTCTGTTCTTAGCTGACTCTGTCCGCTCTGGCCTGGGGCACCATGGACAGTGACTGGGCCCCTCCGCCCGCCGGAGCGGACTGTCCTGGGGCCCGTATGCCCCCCTCCTCCCACAGCACCCCCAGAAGTGGACTAGACTCCTAGTCCTCAGCATGGTTTGCAAACTGCTCTGAACCTTACGTTGAACGTGGACTGTGTGAAAGACAAACAGCTAGGGGCCGGGGGTCCCTTGTTCCTCTCCGAACTCTGCCGGTGAGTTGCATGCCCGGCCAAGTCCTCTGACTTACCTTGGTTTGGATTTCCCTGTGGACAGGGAAGGGGGTGTCACTTCAGTCACCCGGAAAGCCACGTATGCACCCCCCCCCCCCCCCGTCCACGGAAGAGAAGGAAGCCCTCACCCTCCAGAACCCTGAGTCACCCACCGATCGGATCACCTCGGCTCTCGTTTTACGCCTGGCCGGGGAGGCAGGAGAGGGAGGACTGGAGAGGGTCGCGTGCAAGGCCGTCGGGCCGTCTGATGAGTGGCCGCCCCTCCGGCACCCACGGCCGGCTCTGGGGCCCCGCAGGCAGACCCCAAGCTGAGACAGGGCTCCTGCTCCAAGATGTAAAGCCCTCCTGCATCATTGCCCCGGCCCCGCCCCCACCACCGCGGGAGGCCAGCCGCGGGCTGTGTGTGCAGGTGGAGTGGGGTGGTGTCTCTGTCCCCACGTGGCCTCGTGGACGCGCCCCTGTCAGTACCTTCAGCGCTCATCGGGCCCGCAAGAGCAGAGCTGTGCCCGCAGACTGGGCAGCCGTGTCCCCTGCCCGCGGCGGCGCGCACAACCCTCTGCTCACACTCGCGCGCACACACGCGCAAACCTCCAAGCTCCAAACGGGCAGAGTAACTCAACAAAAAGTGCGAGGCACGTTTCCGGGAGACCGGGATGCTGGCACCAGTTAAGCCCCACAGCGGCGAGAAGCCGCAGGCCAGACGTGGGACTTACTGTCTCCGGGTGTCTTAGCGGGGTCTCGCGGAACTCAGCAAACCGGGGCAGGAGATATTTCTAAAGGAATTTTACTGCATTAAAAAAAAAAAAAGGGATACCTTTTTCCGTAAGGCCTCCGGTTTAATAAGTATCCGGGGCTTACCCTTAAATTCACCGGAGCTCAGCGCTAAGGACTTTATGACAGATTTGCCACTCATCTGAGAAGTGGCCTGGATCCCGGCTGTTATAGCTGATAGATTTATCAAAGCCGCTCTCGCTGGCTCCCGGGCGCGTGGGGAGCGCCGAGAAGCCGGGAGGAGAGACGGGAGAGGTTTGGGAGAATTAGCTGCGGAGACTGGAGCCGCCCCTCCCGGGAATGGGCCACGCGTGGGCTTAGAGACGAAATCTTTGGAACGGGAGGCACGTCTAGTTACGGGGAGCCGCGCAAAGCCGGCGCTCCGCTTCCACAGGCCGGGCTGCACCGAGTAGCGGCCGCGTGGACGTGGGAGTGGACGCTCCCTGCCCACGGCCTCACACCTGCTTCGGGGGCGGGCAGCGCGCGTTCCAGCTCCAGGGTCCCCCGCTAAAGGGTCCGCCAAGCGGCCCTGCGCCCGAGTGGGCAGAGCAGAGTGGCGCCCACGGCCATGCGGACGCCCCTCACGCCCACTGACCACGGTGACGTCTCCGTTCACTTTCCTGGGTGCGCCTCTCCGAACCATCGCTGAGGGCGTTTCGCAGCGAGAACACCCAGGTGTGCGGGGGCCTGGTGAGCGATGACGTGTCCCCCGGCCTCCGAAGTCCCTGCCGGCGCCTCGACCAGAGGTGTCCACGGCGGCCCCGCCGTCTTCTCTCCCCACCAGGGACTCGCCCTACTGTGAATGGCCCTGGCAACCCGTCCTCTTGGGTGGAACCCACGCGTCCCGGGTGCCCCTACTCCCCCCAGTCCCACACCCCAGCTGCTTGTGTGCCCCCCTCAGTATTCACACGTTGAAACCTCCTGGTTGTGCAACCACGTTCGAGTACTTTGCAATTTCTTCACCCGTAAACTTCACCCTCGTAGTGGCTACGCGGCCTAAATGTTTTGTATAAATGCCATTGTCGTCCAGCTCAGGTATGGCCGGCGTCAGCCCTTCTGTTGGTCCCGTCGCTGAGCCTACGTGGGACGGGAGCCGCTAACGAATGTGCAGCGACACCGCCCCTCCCAGGAGTGCTGGCCTGCGTTGCCTGCCGTCTGGTTTGGGGTCCGCCCGGAGACCCTCGCCGGGGCAAGGGACGTACCTGGAGATTCAGAGATTTGCAGAATGGCTTCTTAGGATTTAAGGGCTGGGAGGGACCCGAGTCCTCACCCCCACTTGGCACACGGATGCTGAGGTCCCCAGAGGGGCGGCCCCTGAATCAGCCTGGTCCCATTTGAGCCTCAGGACTCGGTATGGAGCCGCCACAGCCTTGCCCGAGCTGTTCCGTGGGGCTCGAGCCCTCTGCCCGCCCCCGGGGCCCTCCCCAGGCCCCAGCCCCCAGGTGACCCCCCCCCTCCCCACGCACCCAGGCAGGGTGAGTTCCCAGGGGCCTCACCCCGGCTCCCCCAGGGATCGGCCAAGGGGATCGCCATTCGCCCCGGACTGTCACTGGTCAAGGGCTCCTGCATGCAGAGAAGGGGAGTCAGTTACCAGGCCGGTGGACCAGCTCCCGGTGCCTGCGGGCCAGTGGCTGTACCCGTGCTGGGTGTCAGGAAGGGAAGGCCGTGGGCGGGGGCGGGGCCCTCAGCAGCTGGAAGGCAGCTGACGGGTGGAAGGGCGCCACCATGGCTGGCTGCCGGGGGGACCGTGCTCACGGGCGAGGGCTGGTGAGGGACGGGCGGGTGCAGGGCAGCCAGTGCAGGGCGGCCCCAGCTGTCCCCCACCCCCAAGCTCCCCTCACCTCCAGGACACCGTCTTCCATTTCAGTCTATTTGCGCCTGATAAGCCGGACTGGGGTACGTGGGGTGAAACGATGTAAATCTCTGAGCGTTCTTGTGGCCCAACTATGCGTCGGTCTGCCTGGTGGTGATGGCGGCTGTGGATCGTGAGACGCAGTCAATCCTTGGTCACGGTTCTGGTGGTCATCTGGAGGCTGATGCCGGCCCACCCCCTTGGGAGCCACAGCCGCCAATCCCTCCTGGACCGAGGGTTGGGTGGCCCAGGAGGGGGACAGCCCTGGGCCCCCGCTCTTCAGCCCAGGCTTCTGGAAAAGCCCTGAGATACCTCCTGACCACTGGCTTGGTTGAGGTCTAGCGGGACAGGCCAGCCGCCATTAAACTCCCCCCTGGGAAGTGGGTTTCTGAGCCGTGGTTCAGCTTGTGGAGGTGCCACAGTGTGTGCGTGGTGGCCGTCTGCCCCAGGACGGCCACGTCTGACCCTCTGGGTGTGCAGCCTGGGTGGAGGCAGGGCTTCTGGACAGAGACCTGAACTCCTGGGGTCTAGTCCCACCTTCCCTGGAATCTTCTGGTCACGAGATGAAGAACGAGAGACAGTCCGAGAGAAGCAGACGTGTCACAGCTCTGTGTCCTGTATCCTCGTTGGTAAAGTACACAGGTCAGATCCGGTCACCTCCCGCACCCTCACAGTCCCATTCGGTGGTCGTGGCTCCGTCTGCCACCCCAGCGTCCATTCAGGTCCGGGACGATGTCACCCCATCAACGATGTTAAGCCAAAACCTACGAAGTCACAAGTCTGCTGCCTGGACAGCCTTGCCACCCGTCACGAGACCCAGTGGTGGGCTTTGCCACCTCTCCGGCTCCAGATGAGGGACTGAGCCCACCAGGCGAGGAGCTGCCCGCGGCGCCTGACCACGCCGTCCCCCGTGGGTGCGCGTGGGGAGAGACGATGCGGGAGTCTCTTCAACATGCCACTTGCCTCAGAAACTCTCCGCCCTGCACGCAAAGCGAAGACAAGCGTCTACCCATCTGGCAGACCGTCAGTGCCCCTACCGTGTGCTGTCTCCGCTGGGTCACCGCACGCCTGGTGGCGTTATCAGCGGTGTGGCCTCGTGGCCTCGGGATCAGAAGCCACTTGGGGTCAACTCAGCATCACTAACTGCGTGAGCCCGAACAAGTTACTTGGGCTGTCAGCACACAGGTTTCCCCTTTTCTGGATTTAAGCTGCATCAAGGGAGGTGGGGCTGACAGACGATGTCAGGCAGGGGTCATTCAGAACCTGTTACGAGGACAGCAGTGACGCTTGGGGACAGCGGAACATATGGTCACCGTCACCCTCCGCTGTGTCTGACCCTCAGCACCTCAGGATGCTCTTACCTGAAGCTACATCGGGACTCGAGTGGTGTTTTTTCCATCGGGTGCAGAAAACATCCGACTGAAGTTTGAGTCTTGCTGTGCGTGGGGAGATCCGGTGAGCTATCCTTTCTGGAGAGCCAGAGAACCCGGCCTCTCTGGGCCCTGGGAGTGTGGGAGGGCAGTGAGCTTGAGGGCGAGGCCCGAGCTCCAGGTAGAGCCTGACCCGGGGGCATGTGGCCTTGGGTGGAAGCTTCCGGGCTCCAGAGGTCTGTGGACATTCATGTCCAATATGGCGGTAGGGCAGCCAGGCATCCCAGCCCCGGCTGACTCCGGGCATCCTGTGGCCCGCTGGGGGGCGCGGGGTGAGCCGCGGATGTTTTGTGGTGCTCTGTCACAGCAGCCCGGGAGATCATGCACAGAAAATGACAGAAAGGCCTAGAGAGCCACAGGACACAGAGCTATACCGTGTCTGCCCGCCTCTTGGCAGGGAAGAAAGGGCTGGCTTCAGTCCCCGTGAGTTAGGTTTCCTGTTACTTGCAGGCAAACGCACTCCCAGCTGATCAAACCGTTCAAACGGGAAAGGCTGGAGATGTTGTTAAGGGACTGCTTAAGGGGCCGTGCTCTCAGCGGGCAGGGGGCTGTCGGAAAGATCTGGTCTTTCTGGGAAACGACAAGGTGTGTATCTGGGGATTCAGTAGGTCCGGGCCCCAGCAGGGTAGCCTCTTTATAGTATTAACGAGTATTTCGGTAGAGGCGTGAACAAGTTACACACGGAGTTTTCTTAGGAAGATGAATCTTCGTTGAAAACACCTCTGTGGGCGCCTGGGGGGCCCAGTCGGTTGAGTGTCTGACTCTCAGTTTTGCCTCAGGTCCTGATCTCAGGGTTCGTGGGACGGAGCCCCACGTCAGGTTCGGTGCTGACAGTGCAGAGCCTGATCGGGATTCTCTCTCTCTCTCTCCCTCTCTGCTCCTCCCCCCACAAATAAAGAAATAAACTTAAAAAAAAATAAAGAAAACACCTCCCTCCCTCACCAGCACCCTATGGTGGGTCAGACGTTTTTCAAATGTGCCCCCAAAGCCCAGGTGAATGACAGTGGCACGTATCAGTCTCCCCGTCCCTCGCTCACTCCAGCCTGGGAGCACTCGATAATCAGTCTTTCAGGGTGGGAAACCCAGTGCGAATAAGTGTAGGACCCGACTAAGCACTTACTGTGGGTGCAGATTAGCAGCCGAAGCAATAGAAAAGCTCTCGGGCGCCTGGGGGCTCAGTGGGTTGGGCGTCTGACTTCGGCTCAGGTCATGATCACGGTCTGTGGGTTCGAGCCCCGCGTCGGGCTCTGTGCGGACCGCTCGGAGCCTGGAGCCTGTTTCGGTTTCTGTGTCTCCCTCTCTCTCTGCCCCTCCCCCACTCGTGCTCTCCCTCCCGCGCACTCTCTCTCTCTCTCTCTCCCTCTCAAAAACAAACATTTAGGGGCGCCTGGGTGGCGCAGTCGGTTAAGCGTCCGACTTCAGCCAGGTCACGATCTCGCGGTCCGGGAGTTCGAGCCCCGCGTCGGGCTCTGGGCTGATGGCTCAGAGCCTGGAGCCTGTTTCCGATTCTGTGTCTCCCTCTCTCTCTGCCCCTCCCCCGTTCATGCTCTGTCTCTCTCTGTCCCAAAAATAAATAAACGTTGAAAAAAAAAAAAAATTAAAAAAAAAAAAAAAACATTTAAAAAATGAATTAATTAATTAAAAGGAAAAAGAAAGAAAGAAATACTCTCCAAGCTCGTACTCTCTTAGGACCTAAGTGGACGAGTCCCTCCCAGTCTCTAACCCTCCCAGTTCTGCTACCCGCTGAACTGAAGCCTCGAGAAGTCGTGTGAACGCGCTGACCCCCGCATCTGTGACTGCGGCCTTATTGGGAAATAGGGTCGCCGGGGATGCGGTTAGGTAACACGAGGTCAGACCGGAGTGCGGGGGGCACTACTCCAACGTGCCCGGGGCGCCAAGGAGAGCCAGCACGTGAAGCCAGACGCGCAGGGAGGCGGCCCTGCGGGGATGAAGGCAAAGGCTGGAGCCAGCTGCCAGCCCAGGAGCACCAGGGGCCGTGTGCATCCGCCAGAAGCCGGAAGAGGGAGGAAGGACCCCCCTCCCCCTTCCTCGCAGGTCTCGGAGGAAGCAGGGCGCTGCCGCGACCTTGATTTCAGACCCCTGGCGTCCAGAACTGGGAGGCATTTGCGTGGTTTGAAGCCCCCAAGTTTGTGGTTTGCGAGGCAGCCGTAGGACAGTAATATGGATCACGGACACCCAGGGAGCACTTTGCAGTAAGCACACCCAACCCCCGGCCCTGAAATCCGGCTTTAATGGCCTCGGGGTTGGGGCTGCGTGTCTGTGACTTGGACCCAGCAGAGCCCGTGTGATGGGCCAGAAGCGTCCCCGCCACGTGCTGGGTGAGGATTAGCCTCCGTCTGCAGATCGGAGGCTCCGGGGAAAACGAGCAGGGCCCGACGGGAGCCACGGGCTCACCTGCTCGGCACCGTCACCCTAGGACCCTCTGGGCTCCGACAGCCCACAGCCCGGCGGGGGCCCCGGCCCCGGCCCACGACCCCCAGGGCCCTCGACTCCCTGAGGCCACCATGAGCGCCCGCGCCCCTCTGTGCCTCCTTTTCGGTCTGTGTGTTTACAAAGCCGACCGGAGCCAGATCCCAGGGAGCCACGAGGTGTATCCGTGCCCAAGACGGAGAATTAATTAAATTTACGGCTCCAGGTGATGTAAAATAAATTAGGTCTCTGTGTCATTGATTTAAGTCCTCACACGTTGACAGCAAGTTTACTTAGGCTGTGCTATCTCTGAGTAAAATAACGCACACCTCAAGAAACGGAAGCCGAGTGTAGAGATTACATGAGCGGCTTCAACTTTAGGAAGTAGGTCACAAATGAGGTTTTACCCTGTGCGTGGAGAGCTCAGGGTCGGCTGAATTATTCATGCAGTCTGCGCTCCACTGTTCTAAACTCGACAATTGAACACTGGCTTGGAAGGTCATTAACACCCAGGAAAAATGCAAATGGTTTTTCTCCATCTTTTTAATTGTCATAGCATGAGAATCACCAGCACGCGGAGATGAGACGAAAGCAGGTCCCCTCCCTGGTGGGGGAGGCGGCTCCCACCTGGCACACTCCTCTCGGATGGAGACTGGAGAAGGTTCCCGTGGGCAACTGCTTCCCCGCAGAGACCCTGGCTCGGTGGGTGAGGAAGCAGATTGAGGTGCTATTTAAAGCCGTGTTCTCATACGTGAATAATCAAGAGCCTCTTTCTTTCTTTCTTTCTTTCTTTTTTTTTTTTTTTGATAGGGTGGAATTGGGGGCAATGCTCAATTAGCCTAGAAACTATCCCCTCGCCTGGCCACCTGTGGAAGGAGAAATCCCACGTAGATCGCAGTGGCAGAGGGGACTCTTCCCAAACCTTCATCTTGGAAGTCCACAGAGGTGTGGAGATTCGCCCCGAGCGGCTCAGCGACTTAATGATGGTCGGAACCGGCACCCCCTCCCGTCCCCAGCCCAGTGCCCGATTCACTGCACCCCCTGTCCCCCAGGAGGCAGATTCGAAGGGCTTATGTGCAGAACATTTAATATCTGTAAGTGCAGCTGGAAAAAAAAAAAAAAGGAACCGAGCAGGTTTTTAACTTTGAATCCCAACCTCGGGAAGGCTCTGAATACAAATCGTAACCGGTTTCTGTTTCCTGAATCCCTTTGGGTCAGTGGGGGGACGGGGGGTGCCACGGCCACCCAAAATTACAGGGTGCGGCCAGGGAGCCGGGGAGCTCCTTCACGGAGCCCTCGCCAGGCGCTGCCTCAGGGTTCCAGTTCTAGAACCCGGTCTGGTGGGGGAGACAAACAGAACACACAGGCAGAGGGGCAAGAAAATGGGCTGTGCTCACTGAGGCCTGGGGGGGGGGGGGCCAGACACGGGGGCCACGGGGAGGTCCCAGCTTCGCCGGTTCCCAGTTTGTTAGCCAACGGCTCATTGCGTCTAAGAGATGGTCAGATCTTAGCGTGCGTGCCAATGACCCGAGGGGCTTGTTGGAAACACAGATTCCCAAGCCACACCCTGGCCTCCAGGAGGAGCTTCTGACTCAGGAGATGTCGACGAGGCCAGCATTCTGGCGGGTGAGCCTCGCTCGCAAGGTGAGAGACACCAGGCTAGAGAGAGCTGGGCCCGCCGTCCGGAGACGCACAGGTGAATCCTGGATGGACTCCGAGGTGCAGACGTCAGGGGAGCAGAGGGTGAGGTGTGCAGCTCTCGGGACATCCCTGCCTGATCCCGCAGACCTGCTGCATCAGCATTACGGCCCCGCAGAGATGCCGCCGTCCCAGGCCCCGGAGCCTGCGCGTGTGCTCCTGGTGGGGACTTTGCGAGCCCCACATTCACGTGTTGGAAGCTCACCTTCAATATGACGGTGTCAGGAGCTGGGGCTTCGGGAAGTGTCTGGCTCACGAGGGTGGAGCCCCCACGATGGGCTCAGTGCCCGTATGAGAGAGACCCCACAGGGCCCCCTCCCCGCTTCAGCCGCTGGGGACACAGAGAGAGGCTGCCATCAGTGGACAGGGGAGCGGGTCCCCACCAGACGCGAAAGCTGTCTGCACCTCGTTCTTGCACTCTCAGCCTCCAGAGCCACCGGGCTATTTCTGCGGCCCGTTCTGGGGCCTGTTGTGGCTGCCTGAGCTTACGCGGCAGAAGGAAGGGACTCTGCAGATGTGACTACGATCTTGAGATGGAGACATTATCCCGGATCCCCTGGGTGGGTCCAGCGGACGCACGAAGGTCTTTATCACAGGAAAGCAGGACGGCCAGAGGCAGAAAGAGGACCCGTCAGAAGCCAAGGCTGTGGTTCTGGGTCCGGGCGTGGAGGCGGGGCCCCAGCCGGGCTGCAGATGTAGCTGGAAGCCGGACTTTGTCCGGGAAACGCACCGTCCCCTGCAGCCTCCAGGCGGAATCAGCGAGGCCACCACCTTGGTTTGAACCCGCTGAGACCCGCTTCAGAACTCTGACCTCCAGAGCGGCAGGGCAATAAGTGAGGGTTGTTTTAGGCCCCCGCACACTTGTTTTAAACAGCAGAGGGAGGAAACGCATCCACCTCCCAGTGAGTAAATCCGGATGGACCCGGATGGAACCGTGCCCCGGCTCCCACCTGCGTGCACCCGGCCTGGCCTCGTTCTGTCTCTGAGAAGCTGCCCCGCCCCCAGGAGGGCACGCCTACCTCGCCAGCCCCGCGCTGCCTCCTTCCACAGGACAGGACCAGAAGCCTGCAATTCACTTAGGGCACCGTCCCTCGGCAGGCGGACCCAGTCCCGACCGGGACACGCGGGCACCGAACCTTCCCCCCCAGTATCACAGGTGGAAACGCATTCCGGAAGGTAATCAGGAGACGTTTGGAGCATCTTGTGGTGGGCTCCATCCTTGGGGATAGAACACACAGCAGCTCCAGGGTCAAGCCACCTCCCTGCCAAGTGTGGAAACAGGCCTCGAGGGCGAGCTGGGGGCGCGCGCGAGGGCAAGCTGGGGGCGCGCGCTAGGGGTGCAGTGGGCGGCCTGCTCGGGGGCAGGGCTGTCGGCACCGGGTGCCTGCGCCCACCCGTGCTCCCCAGAGGGCCGGCTGCGTGTCTGAGCTAGGTCACTGCCCTCGGCAAGCAGCTGGACACTGTCCCCACCTCCGGGCTGCGAGGTGACCCCCTGAGGTCCTGGGAAGGAAGCCGAGAGAGCGGGCCAGGAAGAAGCCATGGTGAGGCCCCAGGACCGAGCCTGCGTGTGGGGGTCACCGACACCGGTCCCCCGGCTCTTCGTACGCAGGTGTGCCCACACCGGACAGGGATGGACCTCCACGTGCACACGGGCTCAGGATTCCCACGGCAGGTGCATACAGCACATCATTTACCCCCTGGCACAGGTTTATCTGATTCTCAGGTCGCTGAGCCCAAGACTCGTGTTACCGTGTGGAAACCACAGCTGAGGACCCCGGGAGAGCCGCCCATGCCCTCAGGCCCCGGTTCCCCGTAGGGGTCACTGCAGGCTCACTTCCAGCCCCTGCAGCTTCAGGACGCTCAAGACCCCTCCCTCCCAAGGAAAACTCGGGAAAGCCTGGCCGGTGCAGAGAAGCCGGGAGAAGGCATGGGTGGCCGCCCCCACCTCCAGGGTGGGACCTTTCCCAGTTCAAGGGCTCTCTGTCCTCCTAGGACTGAATGACAGGCACTGGGGAGCCAAGGAGAGGTGGGTTGGGGGGCAGAGCTAGAGGACCCTCCCGAGGTCCCCAGAGTCACAAGCCCTCAGCTGCCCCCTCTTCCTACCAAGCAGCCTGATGACCCCAGCCCAGCCTCTGCACCAAGCCGTTCACTTTTCCTTGTGAAACTGAACATGGGGGGAGGTGGGGAGGTGACTTTGTCAAGCTCCCTGATCTTAGTTTGGATTCACTTCCTAGCCAGGAATGAAGGAAGGCGGCAGAAGGGGGGGGGGGGCCTGGGGTCTCGGGGACGGAGCCCAGGGGGCAGGGGCTCTGGGCGTGCAGGGGACTGCCCTGGGGAGGCACCAAGGCTATCGGCCCTAAATAGGAGCGTTGACACCTTCTCGTTTTGTCTTGGGTGGCACGGCCAGCCACAGTCTCACGACCAGCACCACAGGAGAGGAGAGAGACCGTGTCAACCAGTCTGGAACCTTCCAGGCCACAGTGGGGTGCGTGTGCGTGCGTGTGTTCCCTCAGACGCCCCCCAAGTCTGTCGGGAGGAGTGACTAGCTTGTTTGTGAAAAACAAAATTGAACGAAACCAAAAGGACCGTGGTGTTTCTCAACGACCCCTAGGTGACGGGAGGTGTTAGGCCGCCCGTTGGCCAGCCACCTTACCCAGGGAGTCCCTGGGGACACCGCGCCACGTCCCTGGCAGCCAGCCCCTAGGGATCAGGGAAAGTCAGTCTTCATCAGCTCCTATGATTACAAACAGCTCCGGTTGTTACAAACGAGCCCACAGCATCTTCCCGCCCGTAGGCCCGTGGAAAGCCAACCCTCGCGGGTGCACAGAAAAACACCTGTGCCAGTTGAGGTGACCCTGCGTCCGAAGCCAGGCCCCGCGAGCTCAAAACCCTGCTCAAAACAAACACTGACTGAGCAAAGCGTGTGCTCCGACGCGTCCGTCTCGTCAGTCCCCGTGAGGCTTCCCGGTGAGGGCCGTCACGAGGAGGGCTTTTCCCGCAGACAAGAGCCTGAGATGAAACCCCAGCACCAGGGCCGAGCCCACCCGTCCCCTCGGCCCGGCCCTCTGAGGCCACAGCCAGACGGGGAGCTGCCCTGGGAAGCAAGCTCGGATCTCGTAAAGCGTCCTCTGGAGACCACGGGTCAAGGCCGCCTCTCCTGTTCCAGCCCCTTCCCCAATACCCAGTGTGGACACACATACACAGGGGCCGCTCTGGAGGTATTTCGTGGATGTGGTTACTACCCACAATCAGTTGGCTTGAAGGAAAGGAGATCACCCTCCGCAGTGAGGTGGGCCTCGTCCAACCAGCTGCAGGCCTTCGGAGCAGAAACGGAGGTGTTCAGAGCAGGAGGAAGGAATCCTTTCTCAAGACGAGCATCAGCTCCCGCCCGAGCGCCCGCCCGCCAGCCTGCCCGGAGGATTTTAGGTTTGCTCGACCACCGTCTCGGGAGCCAGTTCTGTAAAACCGGTCCCCTGTTGGCCGCTGGCCAGCCCTGGCTGCTGCAAGAGCCCACGGGGATGCTGTGCTTTTGGATGGATCCTTCCACGTGAAGGTTCCAGAAGGGTGCCCAGGACACAACAATCATTCAATAGACGTGACCTGCCGTGGCTGCTCTGGGCCGGGGACAAGACACCACGCTCCCTGCCCTTGGGGACTCTCCCTCACACGCCCCGTACTCTCTCTCCCCAGAGACAGGGTCCGACCACTAGGCCGCCCCCCAGCCCTCCCCCCTCCCCTGGACCGGGGCCACCGCCCTTCTGCCCACTGGCCCTTCTGTGGGCTCAGCTCCACCGAGTCCCCAGTACGCGCTTGCTCTCTGTCCGCTCGTCCCTGCCCCGGGTCGCGGCCTCCGCCCGCTGCGGAGCGCAATTCTAGACCCATCCCCCAAGCTGTCCCCACCCCGGGCTCCCACACCCCTCCCCCAACAAAGCCAGCTAGACCGAGGCAGAGGCACGGAGGCACAGCCTCCCCGCCACCCAGCTCTCCTGGGGCCTCACCTCCAGGAACCGTGAGGCTGGGTCCGCCTGTCTCCCTCTCGCCAGAAAATGGTGCGCGTTGGCGAGGACGTGGAGACATTGGGACCCTGCGCGTGCGGGTGGGGATGCACAAGGTGCAGCCGCTGCAGAAAACAGTGCGACAGTTCCTCCAAACAATGTCAAACAGGGGCACCTGGGTGCCATATATATGTGAGTGTGACCCTCGGGTGGGTATTCATGTTCAAAGGTAGCTTGATTAGTTAAGAGCCGGAAGGGTCCCTGCGCACCTGAATGCCTACAAAACAGTATTTCTGTCCTATGTCACTTTTACTTCTGGACAAGTAGAGCGTCATAGAAATCATTTCTCTTTAACAGGCATTATATCCTCTCCCTCGGTCCACCCAGCTCACTCCAGAGTGAAGGGTGATTTAAGAAATGTGTTCAGGGGCCCCCGGATGGCTCAGTCTGTTGGTTAAGCGTCCGACTTCGGCTCAGGTCATGATCTCGCGGTTCGTGAGTTCCAGCCCCGCGTCGGGCTCTGTGCTGACAGCTCAGGGCCTGGAGCTGCTTCCGATTCTGTGTCTCCCTCTCTCTCTGCCCCTCCCCCACTCATGCTCTGTCTCTCTCTGTCTCAGAAATAAGTAAACATTTAAAAAAAGCGGTTTTGGGGCGCCTGGGTGGCGCAGTCGGTTAAGCGTCCGGCTTCAGCCAGGTCACGATCTCGCGGTCCGTGAGTTCGAGCCCCGCGTCGGGCTCTGGGCTGATGGCCCAGAGCCTGGAGCCTGTTTCCGATTCTGTGTCTCCCTCTCTCTCTGCCCCTCCCCCGTTCATGCTCTGTCTCTCTCTGTCCCAAAAATGAATAAACGTTGAAAAAAAAAATTAAAAAAAAAAAAAAAAAAGCGGTTTTATTAAACCTTGGCCCTTGGGCACATACGTATCGTTTTACCATTCTGGGTGGAGAAGTGGCCACGTCCAGCAGGGAGGCTCTTGCCGGCCGAGCTGCGAGCCAAGCGGGCCTCTGTTCCTGGGACTCCGTTCTGCACAAAACGACGGCTGCCGGACAAACCACGGTTATCCGGACTCGGGTATCTGACCGACGTTTTCGCAAGAATAAAAGAACCAAGGCTGGCATGTCCAGGAAAACCAGAGCTGTTGCCAAGAATCAAATTTGAGTTTCCAAGTGAAAAACAAAATTTTAGAAACCCTGTATCCAATACCCCGAGCCAGACCACCTCCCAGTATTTCAAGCCGTTTCTGAGGAATTCGACGGTGACAATAACAAATGTGACCGTGTGATCCTGGGTGACGAAAGCATCCGCGTCTGGAAGAGCTGACCCGTGACTGGTGGTGCAAAATCTTTCATGGCTCCAAGGTCCTTTCAAATTCAAGGGGGTTCAAGAGAGTAGGAAATGTTCGTGGATGTGGTTTCCGGTCCCATGGTGCAACTAACCTTCCCGTAACTACCACTTGTTGAATTTTGGTGTAATATTTTGTTTTGTTTGAGGGGATACAGTAAACGTTCATTGAAACATATTATTTAAGAAAACACGAGGAGGGTTTTTATTGTCATTGTAAGTGAATCAACAAATACGTTCACAACGTTTGTCTTAATTTCTAATATAATAAATATCTGTAGCGGGGCGCTTTGGTGGCTGAATCCTTTAAACATCCGACTTCAGGGGCGCCTGGGTGGCTCAGTCAGTTGAGCGTCCGGCTTCGGCTCAAGTCATGATCTCGCAGTTCGTGAGTTCGAGCCCCACGTCGGGCTCTGTGCTGGCTGCTCGGAGCGTGGAGCCTGTTTCGGATTCTGTGTCTCCCTCTCTCTGCCCCTCCCTCCCTCCCTGTGTCTCAAAATGAATAAACATTAAAAACTAAAACTAAACTAAATATCAGCAGGTATAATCCAAATAAAGAAAGGTCTTTGGTGGGGGGGGGGTGCACCCGGGTGGCTCAGTTGGGTAAACATCAGAGTCTTGATTCCAGCCCAGCCCAGGTCTGCACTGAGTACGGAGCCTGCTTGGGATTCTCTCTCTCTGTCTCTCTCTCTGCCCCACCACTCTCAAAAACAAGAAATAAACATAAAATAAAAGACAGGTCTTTGGGACCCTCAATAATTTTTAAGACTACTAAGGGGCTCGGAGACCAAAGCTTGAGGGCGCTGGCTGGGTGTAGCCGTGTTCTAGCTCCTCTTGTAGGACGGGGCTTGAAGCCACAAGGGACAGGGCCCCGCCCACCCCACGTGCGTGTCCCAGCACAGCCCAAGTGCACCCACACTGACACAACCTCAGGAAGCCAAAAGTGCCATGAAGAACGCACGCCTGGGTCAGGCACGGTTTTAGACAGCATGGCCTCGTGCCGGCTGTCTGTATCCAAGGATCCGCAGGAAGGATGTTCCAGACAGCGGGGACAGAACCCCCTGAGGTGGGGGTGGCTTGCATGGAGAGGGAGAGTGCCTGGGCCTGCAGAGGGAGGCCAGTGGCATCTCCTGTCACGCAGGGTCCTGAAGGACGCTTACAGGGTTGCATCTCATTCTCCGCATTCTTGGAAACCGCCTGTGTAGACGAAGGACCTGTGGGTGTCTGACCTGCACTCACTCAGGCTTACTCAGACTGCAGGGACCGGCAGGGGTAGGAAGCTATTCGGAGGGATACCGCAGCCGTCCCGGTGGGGCAAGAGACGGCAGCAGAGGGAGAGGGAGACAGAGAAGAGGGGTAATCAGGGCCTAGCGAGGGTGGCCTGGAGGCTTTGACAGAGAAACTGGGTGTTTGGGGGAAACCTAGAAGGAGCAGACTGGGGAACAAGGAAGGCAGGACCCGAGCTGGTAGACTTCAGAGTGGAGGCGGCCAGGAGGCAGTCAAAGCAGGAGTCTCGTGCTCAGAGGCGGAGAGAAGTCTGGATTGTTCACCAGGTAAGGCACATCTCTTCCGAGCTGCTGGGAAATGGGGGTGGGGGTAATCACAGGCAGCCGGGTGCTGGGGGGGGACCCAGGTGGATAAGGACATACCGGACTCAGGTTTTCTTTGTACTCCTGACTGCCACAGCTCCCAGAAAATGTCAGAGCCCCTCTTGTGGCTGGGGGCAGCTGGTCCCCCTTGGGGGGGGGGCAGGATTTATCCTCGGGAATCTGGGGAAGGGGAAAAGCCAGAAGGGCTTTCCCAGGAGATGGGAGGGAGCAGGGAGGCCGAGGCCCGGCTTGGGGAGTCTGGGAGTCTGGCCCAGGAATCCAAGGCCCTGCTCCTGCAGGGCAGCCAAGGAGAAAATGCATCTTCCCACCCGCTGCTGCTGCGGGTGGGGGGGGGCCTCTCCGGGGGTGCCCTGGTCACCGAGGGACAGAGAATCATCAGAGGCGTAGATGGCAATGGGCACCGTCGTCGTCGGTGTCCAGAAATGGTTGATGCGGCCGCATTGAGACACAGGGTATGTTTGCAGGCACAGCGCGCTTGCGGCGGCCTTGGCCTCTTCTGCTGGGCTCCTGGAGAAGAGGAAGTAACGAAAGACTTCTAGACTTCTGCTCTTTCCTGGACCGACGCTTCCCACCCCCCGCCGCAACTGGGCTTTTTAAAAGCATGTCCGGACCCTCTGCTTCAGTGATCCCCTCCCGGGGCCACTGAGGATGAGAGGGGTCGCCGAGCCGAGCCGTAATCCTTTCTAACCTCTGACCTCGCTCTCCTTCCCTCCAAGCAAGTGCCCCACCCCGCCCCCCGCACCCCTGCCTCCCTTCCCGCTTCTCGGCCGCTCCCTCACTGAAATGCAGGTGGGGGGCCGCTTCGGAGGCCGGGACCGCCTCGGAGACTCGGCGAGACCCACCTTGCGGAGAAGGGGAGCCCGGCGGCGGGCGCGCGGACGGGTCTCCCTCCCGAGGGGGCTCTCCTGGGCCCGGCCCCCGGGGTGCCTGCGCCCCCACCCCCAACAACGGGGAACACCGGCGAGGCCACGACAGGCCTCGATTGCTAGCTGGGAGGAGCAGTGGGGGAGGCGTTTGAAAACACAGCTCCTTGGGGAAGCCCCGCGCGCGCGCGCGCGCGCGCGCGCGCGGACCGGACGGGGTGAGAGTTTAGGTGAGCGCGCCCGGAGGCCCCGTGGGGTCGGCGAAGGGCGCGCGCGGGGTGGGTCAGAGGCGGCCGCGATCTCAGGGTCGCTGCGGGCAGGAAGCGGGAGGGTCGGGGGTGGGGGTGAGGGACACGCAGTTCCAGGCCGCGCCCCCGCTGCGAGCGCCACCCTTTCACTGAGGCCGGGCGAGCGGCTTTGAAGTCGCGGCCTCCGCGCGCCCCCCGCCCCCCGCGGTCCCGCCCCGCGCCGCGCGGAACCGCCAAGTCCGGGCCGTGCCTGCTTTGTCGCTAAGCGCTCTTTGCAGCGGCTCATTGGACCACGTCGGTGGAGCGATCGCAGCCCTCTGATCTGTGAGCTGCGGAGAGCTGGGCGGCTGGTTCACAAATCCGCGCTCGGGGCCGCCCTCGCTGCGCCGGAGCCTGGGGCCCCGCGCCTCTGCTCCTGCCGCGCCCTCGCCTCCCCGCCTACCGGGAAGGGGGGGGGGGGAGGGGCGGCCTTCACCTAGAAGGGAAAGCCCGAGGCTGAGAAGTCCTCCCCGGGGATCCGGCCCCCGACCCCCGGGCCCCCGCTGTCGAGCCGAGACCCTCTCAACTGGGCCCGGGTCCCCTCCTCGCCCGGAGGCAGGAGCCCTGCTGGGGCGCATCCCTAAGGGCCTACTCTGAGCCTCAGGCGCGAGTGTAGACCTCTCTGCCACCCGGGCAGGGCCGGCGCCGGAGCCACAGCGCCCCCTCCCTCCCTCTCGGGGCGTGGCGGGGCACCCGGCAAGTCACGAGGAATCGCCCCGAAAACCTCGCCTGCCCGGGCTTCTCAGCTCACCCTGATGCTCGGGGGGTGGGGTGGGGGAGGGCACCCGCGGAGGAAACTTGCCTGGGGGCCTCCTGGGGGCCTCGCAGTCGGAGCTCAGCGAGGGACCCCCTCACCCAACCCCGCGCAGCCGCGAGGTGGGGAGGGCAGTTCCGGGGGAGGTAGAGGAGCCGCGCCCCCGACCGAGGCAGCCACCCCTGGAAGGAAGGGCCCGGGTCACACACGAGCGAGCAAAGGCCCGCGCCCCCGCCCACCCCCGCGCGCGCACGGCCGGCCCCTGCCCCGCGTGCCCGCTCCGCCAGTCGGGCGCACGACGGGAGGACCCGGCGCGGGGCGTCCCACCCCCGCCGCCGCCGCCGCCGAGACCGCAGCCCCTGGGCGCAGAGGCCTGTGCCCGCCCGAGACACCTCCGGGCCTTTCCGGGGCGCCGCGGGTGCGCGGGCAACTCCCCGATCCCGCTCGGCGGAGCAGACGGGAGCGCGGCGGGCGCCCGTGGGCTGCCGGGGGTGGGGGTGGGGCCCCCCGCCCCCACCCCGCCCCGGGGCCTGCGAGGGCGAGGCGCCCTGGCTCCCGGAGAGGGAGCTCTCCTCGCGCCCCGGCCCAGCCCGGCCTCGCTGCTTTCCTACTCGCTCGATTTTCTGTTTTCCGGGAGTTGTTCTCTTACGGCGGAAGGGAGGTTCCCGCCCCGGGGCAGAGGGCTTGCGAGCCTGCGTTCGGCCCGGTCTCCAACCCGGGGAGATGCTTCCCTCTGCGGACCTTCCCGATCCTAAACCCATTCCGGGCTTCGACTGCGGGGAATGCACCCGAGCGAGGTTCCCAGCAGATCCCCACTTGGTCTCGCCTTCTGTTTTCAAGGCTGAGCTTTCCGCGGCCGCTTGGCACGAGGAGCCGCTGAACTCGTGTCTGCAAATAAGACAGAAAACCTAATTGTCACCCAGAGTGTGTCGTCTGTTTGGGGGGGGGGGACCCGCGCTTCGCCCTCTGAGCGCGTGGGCCTGGCGCTGGCACCAAATCTAGGCCCGGCCGGCCGCCTCGGACCGCTCGCCCCCCCCCCGGGCGCCCGGGGCCCCCAACGTCTGTAACCCAGAAGCGGCGCCGCCGCCGAGGCATCCCTGGCGATGCCGACCGAGAACGAACGTCGGCGGTTAATTAGAACAGCTCGCGTTTCCCGCTCCCGGTACATGGGGAGGTGTAAATCCCGAGGAATTTAAGGGCATTAGCTACATACGTGGGAAACCCTCGCTCATATCCCATTTCTCTCTCGGAGCCTGCGCTAATACTCCAAATGGCATAGAGTCCCAGCACTCTGCCGGCCTCGCAGAGGCTGTTGTGTCTTAAGGGATTACTGACATGAGACACGCAGAAAACGCTGGAAGTCCATAACGTAAAACGCAACACAAAGAGGCTGCCTGCGGAGGGATGGGGTAGTTTTGTTAGAGGAACTGAGGGGAGGGAAGAGTTTCGCAGGAGAAAGAATGTTCTGCAGCGTGGCCTCGCTCTAAAACATCGCGCCCCGGGTTTTTTCCTGGAGGGGGGTGGAGGGAGGTTCTGAGGGTGTCCCCGGCCCTAACAGCCTTCTGAAAAGCCCGGGGAAGGGCAGCCGGGGCCCTGGTGAGGACTCCCCGAGGGAGTTGCTAAGGCAGGCACCCACTGGGCACCCCCGCCTGGTGCCCGGCCTCCCTTCGCAGGTTCACCAGGCTGGTGCGTGGAGCCTTTGTCCCCGTCAAGGGCAACCACGCTTCCCACGAGTGCCCTTCGGTATTTAGCACAGGAATTTGCCAGGTTGGGATGCACCCAGCTCCCATACACCGTTCGTTTGAGAACGTTCTCCAGTTAGATCGTCATGCTGAAGAGGTGACCGACTTTGTTGAAGTCCCTGAAATTGATCCATAACTCGACCAAGTACAGGGAATGTTTGGAGTTAAACCACAAGGCAGTTTCACCCTTTTATATCCAAGTATCGAGATCTGTTTGCTAAAGGGACAAAGAAATCACCTTGAACATAGGTTTTTGAAAAATCCTCCCTCCCCCAGCTGAACCAGGGGCATAACTCTACTGAGCGCCCCCCCACCCCCCCCCGCCCAGTGAGGCGCTGTTCAGTCGTGGACGTGTGAGGGTGACGGTGGAAATCTAGACGAAGGCGCGGTTTGTCTCGCGAGCTGGGCTGGGTCCAGGGACTTGAGTTGAGCCTGAACTTGTCGAAAGTTCTGAAGACCTGTAGCTCCTCAAACACACTTCCAAACGCAGCGTAAAGTCAGCACACGTGGGTAGCCTCTCCACGGTTACCTGTGTCTTTGAGGGAAAAGAAAGAGAGGAAAAGAAACCTCGTGCTCTGCGAGGTGAAGCAGGTGTTTGGGGAGGTTCCTTTCGAAGATATCGTTCTCCTTCCAAAGACCCAAAGGAAGACAGTGGCTGGACATGCAAAGTTCTTCCACTATTCGTAAGTAATCATAAGATCGGAGAGGGGGGCTCGTTCTCTCCCCAACTCCGTTCCCCTTTGCTGTGTCGTCTCACTCCGTTCCTGCTCTCAGCTCGGACTCTAAGTGCCGCTCTTCAAAATGCCTTTGCCAAACCGACTTTGCCTATTTTCCTCTGGATTATTTGGAATGCGTCACTTTCCTCTGAGGGGACGTTTTCTTTACAGTAGAGGCGTTCGGTCCTGGAACAGTCCGTGCGGCCCCCGCCCATGACTCTCTGTGTACATGCTGCTCTGCGAAAACATCCATGCCAGCCCCCAGAGCCTGTGGTCCGTCCGGAGAGCAAGTGGGCCCAACCTCCAAAGGGGTCCGGGTTTGACTGGGATTAAGAACGGCAGTGAAACAAGGTGAGAAAGCAGGAAAGGGCCCCTCCCCTCCCGCACCGGGGCGCAAAGGGATTCCCAGAGACTCCTTCCTGAATCCGCTCGCCAGAGTCCCCTGGCCCTGGAGAAAGTCAAGGGAGGGTGAGCTTGGGGCCAAGACCGAGGAGAGAGTTCGGGGGTGAGCTCACTAGCACAAGTACAGCCGGCCTACAGATCCCCCGTTAGAAGCTTCTGTTTGCAGGAGAAACCAGGTTAGGGGTGGTTTCTGCAGGCCAGTCTCCCAGCTCCGGAGATCTGCCCGCACTCCACACTTGCCCCAGCTCTCCCAGGCTAGCGCTAGAGCTAAGCGGCCCAATGAGGACCTCTCCCTGTGGCCAGGACAGGAGGGCAGTCTCCAGGGGTGCCTCACCCACATGGTGCCCCCTGCCACCCAGGGGCTTTGCCTAAGCACAAGCTGCTGCTTCTCCGGCTGCCCCCACCGGAGCGCAGACAGGCAAGGCTCCCTTGCTGCCCAAATACCCTCCTCAGCTGAGCCTGCCTGGGCACCCACCCGCCCAGGAGGCTCTCTGCAGCACCTCAGGCACCTCTGGGGAGCTGGGGGACCACTGCCGGCCTGGGACAGGAGAGGCATGAGGCCTGGAGCCCAGGAGTGGAGGCACCTCAGCTCCCGCACAGGCTTCGGCCTTCCCCCGGCTGGCCACTGCGGTGTTTCACCCCTTCCTTCCTGGGGTCACCGGGCTGAGGCCCCAGACCCCAGGCCCAGCCTCCAGGACCCTGGGCCCCAAGTCACCCCGCTGGGTGTGTAGGCCCCTGCTTCCCTTGGAGGTGGGCACAGACGTGCTCCCTCCCTCCTGGCCCACCGGATCCTTCCCCTGCTACTGGAGCCTCTTCAGTGCGGCCTTTGTCTGCAGGCCCAGGGCAGGCGGCTCAGCCAGGCTGGAGGCGGTTCTGCTCGGCCTCACTTCCCCGTCCAGGCCCAGCGCCCAGGGCCAGGCCGCTCGGAGCCGGGCTCCTAGCCAGGGGCGCGGGGCTTCCCAGCTTGATTGTGCTGGGGTTGAGATTTCGCTGTCTAAAATTGTGGGGCGTCTCTACCAGCCGAGTGGCAGGGACCCCTCGGGGAGAACGCCGCTCTCACTGCCTCCGTTTTTTCCTTCCTGCGTGTCCCCACGCCCACCTACCCAAGTGTGGAGACTGAGGGGACCACGGAGCTGCCACGGAAACGTCACCCTCCTCCAGCCTCGTTTTAAGAGAAAAAAAGGAGGCTGAACCTGCAGCCGGGCACCCAACGTCCCCAGGAGCTCCCCTGCCATCCACAGCCCTGCAGGTTTTATTTGCAATGCTAGTGTCGCTGTTATAAACCCACGTGTCCAGCAGCGGTCTTTCCTTTTGACACACTTCCAGGTCCCTCTTTGTGCAGCTAGCCCGGGCAGGACGGAGGCGCTTCTCCGAAAGCGGGTGGCTTGCTGAGGCTCTCCCGCACCTGGGAGAGTAGCAACGTTCGAGGTTCCCGGGCCGCGGCCTCCCTGTATGCTAAGGAGAAACACGGTCCGGCGGTGGTCCGCTCGATCGCGCAGCGACCGAGAAACCGACCTTGAGCGCGGCCGCAGCCGGCAGGGTCCGGCGAGAGGGGGAACGCCGCTCGCCGGGCGCAGGGGCGCGGGCCGCGGGGCCGGCCGAGCGGCGGCAGGGCTGACATCTCCGGGACCGCGCGAGAATCTTACAAACGCCCACTCCCCGCACTCCCCCAAAGCGCGGCCAGGGCAGAGTCCCGGATTCCGCGGGAGGCCGGGGCTGGGCCTCAAGCGCGTCTCGCAAGCTTCCTGAAACAGCTTGTTCGCATGTCTGTGTTGCAAGATTTAGAATCCCCTCCGCGTGTGCAGCTTCGGCCCAGATTCACTGGCCCTCCCCGCTGGCCCTTTGGATGCTGCTCCCTCTCTAGGGGTGCTCTTTTGGGGAACTATTGCCACGTGTATTGACCCGGTGTCTTCAGGTTACCGCCCACAAACAGTCTAGGTTTGCCTGGAGATCATGTGCTGCTTTGCAGAGTTCCTGCTGCAGCCATGACTCCGGGCCTGGGTTGCAGGAGAGAACACAGCAGAAGTCCAGCACCGGGGGCTCACTTAGTGCTAAGGCAATCGGAGGCCAAGTTTCCCAAGAAATTAGAAAATATTTCTGGAGCCGGCCTAATTGATTTTTCATGGGACAGGTGGGGAAATTAACCTGGGATGCCTTTGCAGGAAGCAAACCAGCCCTGGGCCTTCCCTCCGCTCCCTGCGAGTTCTGGAGCCCGAAGTAATTGGACATTCGCTGGCTGGTGATGACTAGGGTTCTCAGAGGTGCAGGAAAATTTCCCAGAAGACCATAGGCATGTGTCGAAAGGGTGATCCCACAAACCTTACCAGCCCCATTTTCCTAGGGGCAGGCAGACTGGGAGGTTTGAGTTTTTGAGACGCAGGGAGGGCCCCTGGCAGGTGTGTGCCCAGCCGGATCATTTGGCAAGCACCCCTCCAAGGGGAGGAAAACGGAGGAGATGTGGGTCACCCCAAGTGAGAAGTGCCTTCCCCGCCCTGTCTGAGTCCTACAGAAGATCAAGGAGCCTCCCCATCTGCCACTAGAGCCTACCAGCCCTCAGTCCGCTTTAGTGGCCAGGCGACCCAGGCCAGCACCTTCGCCTGTCCCCATCCAGGCCCCCCCTCCGAGGGTTGATCTCCTGGGGAGCAGAACCCTTGTAACTGTTGCTCCTTGTCCCACACTGTCCCACGCTGTCCCACACTGCACCCTGGAGCCTGCAGCGGGTAGGCAGAGCTGGCTTAGAGAGAGGACAGGCCCCAGGTGCCACCAACCGGAAGAGAGCCGAGCCAGACTAGGATGAAGCCTTCAATCCTCAAGGTGGCCCGGGGGTCACCGTCCTGGGAAGGCTGCTCGCCCAGGCCCCATCCCACCTCGTCCAGCCTGGCAGTGCCCCCTGGCAGCCCCAGGCCCAGAGCCGCTCTGCAGTGGGTCTCAGCTGCCTGCACCCTGAAATGGCCTGGGCTGGCCAGAGCCCCAGCTCTCCCTCCTCTCCCTCTCCCCACCCCTCGTTCGGCGGAGGGTACTTTTACTGTGTCAGTGCTCCGGAACCCTCCGAGCCGTCCTTTAGGATGCTTCCTGAAGTTTGCAAATTTCCATAAAAATGCATTTTAAGTGATCGACAGGCAAGCCCAGGGAACAACAACCGCGTTCGGTGGGGTGTCTGCAGCTGGGGGCAAGGAGGAGGGAAGGGCAAACAGGAAGGAGCCTCGGGGAGGAGGGGGAAGAGAAGAGGAAACAGAAGTTCAAGTTGGACATTCTGACAGCAACTGGAAAGGAAGTTTAGAAAAGGATAGAGAAAAAAGCGGAGGAAGTGGGGAGACCCAAAAGGACCCCCCACCCCACCGCCCCTTTTAGATGGTCTCTGCTCTCCTAAGGAGCTCGTTTAAAAGGTTTTAAGACAAAGAAAATGAGGTGAATGGCCTGGTAGCCCCTCAGTGGGGGCGGAGATGTGGGGGAGGAGGAAGGATTGTCTGAGAACGGGGGGGGGGGGGGGAGGCGACTGATCTGGGTATTTTCTCTCGGGCCGGTTTTTAAGGTTTGGCTGAGCCGTCGGCCGGGCTCTCCTTTCCGAAACAGGCTTCGGTTATAACCCGCCACGCTCCTTTATTCCTCTTTCCCCTCACGGAGCCCCAAATCCTATTCCCGCGCTCTTCGGGGACTACATGCATGTTTCATGAGGACCGGTGTCCCCGGGTGGAATCCTACCGTATGCACGCGCCTCCCTGCTCACGCACACGCACACACATGCACACTTACAATGAGTGTCTACAGGAGGAGGGTCCTGCGCGCCAGCTCTGCGTTAAAGACAGGAATCTGCCGGGTTACCAAAGTCAAGTGTAAGTGACAATTTCCCTCTCCGCCAGCAAGGAAAGGAGACCACAAAAGTCCCTTTGTATCTCGGCGGCTCGTTTAATATTATTTATGCGTTTTTGTGCAAGGAATTGTGGGATTTTTTTCCCCACGGTAAACAATATGGAAATGTTAAAAATAGCCGTCTCGCAGCGCGCGTCCACGGAGGCACACCGGGGGGGGGGGGGTGGGGACCCGGCGGGGCTGTGGCGGGGGCTCCTCGGGTCCCCGGACCGAGAGGCGGCCGGGGAAAGCGCGAGCGAGCGCGGGGAGCGCGGTCGCGGGCTCGCTGGGGCCGGGGCTCCGGCACGCGGAGCCCGGGGACGCGGCCGCTTTAAGGGGGGGAGGGGCGGCGGCGGCGGGGGAGGGGCGGCGGGCGGCCCCCGTCACCCAGCGGCCGCCGGCTCGTCACGTGGGCGCGCGGCGCCGCGGCCATTGGCCCGAGGCACGTGTCCAGGAGACCGGCCCGCGACGTCACTCGAGGGGGCTCTGTTAAAAATAAGAACAAAAATCCAGAGTGAAAGTGTCTCAGGTTGCGCTAAGTGGCCTGGAAACCGCCCGAGCCCGCGCCGAGGCCGAGGCGGCGAGGGCGCGCAGACGGCGAGGGAGCGCGGGCGGCCCAGCCCGGCCCGGCCCGGCCCGCGCCTCCCGCCGCTCACCCATGCGCCTCGGGCCGCGGGGCTCGGCGGGGCTCGGCGGGGGCGCGGCCGCACGCCGGTGGGGCGCCCGGGCCCGCGGCGGGGCGGCGGCCGAGCGCAGCGCGGGCCCGCGGGCCTCCATGTGCGTGCTGGCGGCGGCGGCGGGCGCGCTGACCGCTCGCGCCCCGCACCCTCGAGGGCCGGCCGGGGCGCGCGGGCGGGGGCGGCCGGGCTGCGGCGGCGGCGGCGGCGGCGGCGGCGGCGGCCCGAGCGGGCCCGGGCGGGCGTGAGCGCGGGGGAGCGCGCTGCCTGCATGCGCGCAGCTCCGGCCCCAGCCCCGGGCGGCCGCGGCGGCAGCGCGGGAGCCGGAGGCAGCCGGCCGCGGAGAGGAGCGCGGAGCCCGGGAGGAGCCCCGGGTCCCCGCCGGACCTCTGTGACTGTCTAGCGCCCGGGTGCGCTGCAGAGACGAGGACCCGACCCTTTTGAATCTCCCGGCGTCTGGGCGCGGGGCGACTCTTGCTATTTTCTAAACTCAACTCGTGGATTGGAACGTGGCTCCGCTCCGAACGCGGCCGGTGACTCCTACGACCCCGGCCCTGGCCGCGGCCGCCACGCACGCCCTCGGAAGACTCGGCGGGGTAGGGGCGCGAGCCGGCCGCGAGTGTCTCCGTGCGCATCACGGGCGGGCCGAGGGCTGATTGGAGTGGGCGGGGGGGTCCCCGGAGAACCAATTTGGGATTTGTCGTGAACAGCATGGAGGAGAATGACCCCAAGCCCATCGAAGCGGCGGCGGCGGCGGCGGCGGCGGAGGGGCAGCGGCAGCCGGAATCCAGCCCCGGCGGCGGCTCCGGTGGCGGCGGCGGCGGCAGCGGCAGCCCGGGCGACGCGGACACTGGCCGCCGGCGGGCTCTGATGCTGCCCGCGGTCCTGCAGGCGCCGGGCAACCACCAGCACCCGCACCGCATCACCAACTTCTTCATCGACAACATCCTGCGGCCCGAGTTCGGCCGCAGAAAGGACGCGGGGACGTGCTGTGCCGGCGCGGGAGGAGGAAGAGGCGGTGGAGCCGGCGGCGAAGGCGGCGCGGGCGGCGCGGAAGGAGGAGGCGGTGGCGCGGGCGGCGCCGAGCAGCTCCTGGGGTCGGGCCGGGAGGCCCGGCAGAACGCGCCCGGGGCGCCCGGGGCGGGCGGGCCGCTTCCCGGCGGCGGCGGCGGTGACTCTCCGGGCGACGGGGAAGGCGGCTCCAAGACGCTCTCGCTGCACGGCGGCGCCAAGAAAGGCGGCGACGCCGGGGGCCCCCTGGACGGGGCGCTCAAGGCCCGCGGCTTGGGCGGCGGCGACCTGTCGGTGAGCTCGGACTCGGACAGCTCGCAGGCCAGCGCCAACCTGGGCGCGCAGCCCATGCTTTGGCCGGCCTGGGTCTACTGCACGCGCTACTCCGACCGGCCGTCTTCAGGTGAGCCCGCCGCGGGGAGGCCCGCGGGGTTGCGGGGCGGCGCTGGCGCGGGAACTTCCCCAGGGGGAGAAGACACCGGGACCCCCCCCCCCCCGCCGCGTCCCCGACACACACAAAGACGCACAAGCGGGGACATTGTGCGCGGCTGACGCCGGACCGGGCAGCGGCCGGGAGAAGGGGCACGATCGATTTCTTAGACAAGCGGAGGAGACAGGACCTTTCTCTCTCTCCCTCTCTCTCTCTCTCCTTGGGGCCACTCCTCGGAGTCCCTACCCACCCCTCCCCGGCTGGAGTTTATTCGGGAAGACTGGGGGTGGCCTCAAGGCTGGCCTAGAAGCTTGCACTCTTAACCCCTTCTCCGACCTTCCAACTCAGTCCAGACCCGGGACCCATGTGGCGCCCACCTCAGACCTAGACTCGCCCTACGACCCAGTTATCCCGGACCAAGCCGGGGAAGAAACAGCAAGGCTCCCGGCTCTTCCTTCCACCCTTGGGCCTGGGCTGAGGAGGGAGGAGCGGGGGACAGAGACCGGGACGGACACAGAGGCGCTCTTCGCCCGGTTTTAGGCACCCATCTTGATCACTGCTCGGAGAAGGAGGGAGGCCTGCAGTCCCCCAAAGAAAGGACCTGCTCCCAGAGGTTTCGTGGGGCAGCTCCCAGGCAGGAAAGCAGCAGATTTCGGCGGGGGGTGCGGTGGAGGGGCCCGCGGGTGTGTGCAGAGGTGCTGAGTGTATTTTTCATAGATCTGGATTTTGAAAAGCTACATCCGCGTCCTTGTGGAGATCATCAGTTGCATGAAATGCGGTCCTGGGCTTGCAAACCGCCATTAGGACGGACTCCATTTGTCCCTGAGCTGGTAGCCCAGACAGGACCCCTCTGCCCCCCTAACCCTCAACTGCCTTTGCGGGGGGGGGGGGGGTGGTTTACCCAGATCACCGCACAACCCAGTCACCCCTTGGCCGCCTTCCCGCAGAAATGTGTGTGTATATTTCTGATGAAATCCAAATTTCTCCGGCTAGACCTGAAATTTGCTCCATTGTTCTCGCCTCCCTCCTTTGTTAATATTTAATTAACATATAGGCTCACAAAGCGGCCGGCGAGGTGTCTCGGCCCCGCTTTGTGCAGCGACCGAGTCGCGGCCGCCCCAGGCCCCGCTGGCCCGCGGGAGCCCCGCAGCCCTGCCGGGCCCCAGTCGCTGGTCTTCTTGCACTCAAAACAAAACAAAACGAAACAACAACAACAACAACAACAAAAACCCATAAGGTAACATTGGTGTTTCTTGGCCTTTTACAAAGAAGCAACGCAGAGAGTTTTCTTGCCGAGCTTTGGTTCTGTCTCTGCGACTCTTTAAGTGTTTACGTTTTGAAAGAAAATCAAAGAGAGAACGAAACATTCTGATTTTAGGGAGATTTCCTTCCCGCACAATGGTGTGTATGTTTTTACCGGCTGGTTCGCGGGTGCAAGAGCCCCAGCACCGGAGGAGTTTGGAGGGTGGGGGGCGTGCTTCCCTGGGACGGTGGAGGCGGACAACCGCCGGCTCCTGGCGCAGGAGGCCGCGGTCGGCCCGAGCAGGTGCGGGGCCTCGCGAGGCCTCTCCGAGCCTTCGCCGAGCCCCTCGCGGGCGCCCCCGCAGCCTCCCGATCAAAGCCCGGCGGCCCGCGCGGAACCGGCGTCCTGGGCGAGCGCGCGGCGGCCACGGTGGGTGTGCGCGCGCGGGACGCGGGCGGGGGCGCGGGGGTGAGTGTGGGTTTGCTCTAGATTCTAGAAGGCCGGGGCTTTGAGCCGAACGGCCCTTGGCGCCCCCTCTCCCGCGCCGCGGCGGCCTCTGGCCGAGTTTGCCTCTCCCGGAGCGCACGGCCGCGTCCTCGGGCCTCGGCGCCGCTGGCTCTCCGGGGCCCGGGCGCGCTCTCCACCCTCCCGGGTCGGGACTGTGCGATCAAACCTCCCGACGGGATCCCTCCGCCGCCGCCGCGGCGCGGGGTGGCAGGGCTGTCCCCTGGCCCCCGCGGGACGGGCATGTGGGCTCAGGCGGCGACCCGGGGGTTTCGGCGGCTCGAGGGAGCCGGCAGGGGGTCCAGCCTCCCGCCGCGGGCGTCTGGGAAGGGGCCGCGGCCGGTGCTCCCCAAAGGTGGTTCCCTTCACGCACCAAGAAGCCCATACGTGCGGCCCGGACCCTCTCCCCCAACAGCCTTTGCGGCCTCGGCCTTCAAACACACCCTCGTGGGGCCGAACTTCTTGACAGAAACAAAAAGAAAGCGCTGGGTCCTGCTTGTGAGCGCTCCCCTCACAAGAGCCTTTTCAGATGGCCGGGTCCGAGAAACCTTGCACTGCCCCAAACCAACCTCCAGTGGTGCGGGGAGGGGGTCCCAGCGGCAGGAGACCCGCGTGGGGGTCAGAAGCCCGAACCCTCTGCACGAGGTCGGCTGGGCTCCCCTGTGGCCTCCAGTGAGGCAGCCCCAGTCTGGGGGAGCCGGGTCCCCTCTCCTGCACTGGGAGACTTGAGGGGGGGGGGTCGAGTGGCTCAGGGCGAGTGCCCCCTCTCTTCCAGAAAAGAAACAATGAACTTGGGCCCACAGGCCCAGTTAGGGGCGACCGAAAGGGGGCTAAGGTGGAGGCAGCCCGGGGGTTCCTCCTGTTCTCCAGAGTCTGTGGCCTCCTGGCTTCTCAGGCCCCTAGTACCTGAGGGGTACCCCCTGTGGGCATCTCGTGGGAATCCTGTCACTGTCCCCTGGGCTCCTCTTCCTGCTGCTCTGACTGCCCCTCCCCTCCCCTCCCCCAGCCTTTCTTCGTGGCCCCTCTCTTGGCACCTGCCTCCACTCTGTCCTCACTCCTGGATAGAACCTCAGAAAGGGATAGAAAAGGTCGTGCTAGGAAGTTTTGGATTTTTGCTTTCCTGCCGGAGTTTTCCTTGGAGACCTTCCCGTTTGTTTGTGTGTTTGTTTTTAAGTAAACTCTATGCCACATATGGGGCTTGAACTCAGGACCCAGGGATCAAGAGTCACGTGCACCCCTGGCTGAGCCAGCCGAGCGCCCCTGGCGACCCTTCCACTAAGCCTGTCCTTTACCCCCACTCACTCTCTCACACTTACACTTTTTTCAGCCTATCTTCTCGCTTTGGGGGGGGGGGGGACGGGTCCTGGAGGCTGTGTGGGTCCCAGCCCGGTCCCCAAGTCCCTCTGGGACTGGGTACTTTCCTCCCTCATCTCTTTGTCCCTCTGGCTCACTGAGGGGGCAGACAGGCCCCGAGACGTCCTAACCCTGTTCTCTGTCCACCGTGCCCACCCAGGTCCCAGGTCTCGCAAACCAAAGAAGAAGAACCCCAACAAAGAGGACAAGAGGCCGCGCACCGCCTTCACCGCCGAGCAGCTGCAGAGGCTCAAGGCCGAGTTCCAGACCAACAGGTACCTGACGGAGCAGCGACGCCAGAGCCTGGCGCAGGAGCTCAGCCTCAACGAGTCGCAGATCAAGATTTGGTTCCAGAACAAGCGTGCCAAGATCAAGAAGGCCACGGGCAACAAGAACACGCTGGCCGTGCACCTCATGGCACAGGGCCTGTACAACCACTCGACCACGGCCAAGGAGGGCAAGTCGGACAGCGAGTAGGGCGGGCGGGCGCGAGTCCAGTCTCAGGCCACGCTAAACAATGCAATAATTTAAAATCATAAAGGGCCAGTGTATAAAGATTATACCAGCATTAATAGTGAAAATATCGTGTATTCGCTACGGTTCTGCAATATTCTATGTATATATAATTTACAGGTGGTGTAAAATCCAAAATATCTGACTATAAAATATTTTTTTGAGTTTTTCTGTGTTTATGAGATTATGCTAATTTTATGATTTTTTTTTTTTTTTTTTTTTTGCGAAGGGGGGCTGCTTAGGGTTTCATCTTTTTTAATCCCCTAAGCTCCATGGTGGGACATCGGACACTTTTATTTTTTAATTTCAGAAGAAGAAAAAAAAAATTAAAACAACTTGCTAAAGTCCAAAGATTTTTATTGCTGCATTTCACACGACTGTGAACCGAATAAATAGCTCCTACTTGGTCTATGAGTTCTGCCACTTTGTTTGTGTGGGCTTGGTGAGGACAGCAGGAGGGTATGCAGCCCCCCCTGCCCTGCCCCGGGCTGGGGGGAGCACAGGGGCCCCCGCAGGAGCGCCCTGGGAAGCGGGCCCTTGGTGATGGGCAGCCCAGGCCCCAGCCTCACCAGGCTCCCCTCCTCCTGCCTTCCCTCCCTTTCCCCCTCCTCCTCTTCCTCCTCCTCCCCCTTCTCCTCCCCCTCCACCCCCTCCTCTCCCTCCTCCCCCTCCTCATCTTCCCCCCTTCCTCCTCCTCCCGCCTCCCCCCCCTCCTCCTCCCCCTCCCCCTCCTCCTCCTCCTCGCCAAGGCCTGGCCAGCACCTCTGTGTATGCTTCAGTCTCTGTCGTGTCGCTGTCCCCTATCCAGCCGCCCACTGCCAGAGCCAGCTCTCTTGCCTCCAGGCCCCACTTCGGGGACCCCTGGCCCAGCCTCTGGCCAGAGGCCCCTCGTCCCTCCAGGCCCAGGGAGTCTCCTGTGGTTCCATCAGCCACGCCAGGCGCTCGCTCGCGTGGGCCCCAGAAATGGCAGAGGTCTGCTGCCTCTGGGCGGGCACAGGGCTCCCGAGAGGGGAGTTGGTCTTTTCTTCCTTTCTGTTTGTTTTTTTCTTCCTTTCCTTTTTTTTTTTTTTTTAAGTGGCTGCTTCTGCTACGGAGAGCATTCTTTCAAGGTGCATATGCGCGTGTACATATCTATGCATTGCGTGTACACGTGCACGAGCGGGCCTGTGAGAGTCCAGTTTCCGAACGTGTGGCTACCTTGACTTTCAAAGGAACTCAGAATCCTCCAGGATCTAGAGGAAGGAAGAAAAATGTGTAAATAATCATTTCTTATCGCTTTTTGTCTTTTCTTGTTTTTTTTTTAATATACATTTTATTTTTTGACGGTGTGGTCCAGTGTAAATTAAATATATTCAATATATCCCCACCAAGTACATATATATAAACAAACACAGTATCTATATATATAACTCTGCACTGTCTTCTGTTTCGTGTATGGAAAAAGAATCGTGTCCAAATGTCCATGGGCAGCCGGGACGGCCCCGGGGGTGTGCCCGTGGCTGAGGCAGACCCACGGCTGGACCCCTGAGGACAGAGGGTGAACTTCTCTCTTTGCCTTAAACCTCTATTTCCCTGCGATACCACTTTTATTTTGTACATACTAGTGCAAACCTTTTTCAAAAGGAAACTATAAAAAGAAAAGCTGTAATTTAAAATTCTGTGAAATAACCAACTGCTGCTTAGGAAACTTCAATGAAATGATAATGCCTTTTTAGCAGGAAGCGAAGTTTTGGGGTTTTTATTTTTTTATTTCTTTTTTTTTTTTTTTCGTTTCTAAAACGTGCATTTTACAGTTCCGATATCAAATATTTATAACCTTATGAGAAATGAATGTTTCTATTTACAACTGTGGTTATCAGCATTGTGAACATTCCCCTTGCATTTTTTGTGTGTTCCAATTCTTGAAAGTTACATTAAATAAAAAACAAAAAAACTGCTTTATTGTAAAACATTGGATGTCCAAGGTGGAATGACTAGTTTTTCTAAGCCTGTTTCTAAGTCCAGCCCCACTGCCCTGGGCTACCTCCACAGCATTCAGGTACTCCTGGCCTTGGCCTCCGTCGAGCAGGGGGTACACATGCTGTCTTTGTAGCCAGAGGTACGATTTTTTTTTTTTTTAAACAATGAAGACACTCAGAATATCTCCTGTGTGAGTACAGAACCACCGATGTCCTCTGAGTACGTTGAATAATTGTTGAAAATCCCACAGAATGCGAATCCCACGAAAGGGACAGAGACGCTGGGCCCGTGGGGAGGGCTCTCCTCTTTTGTGTTTTGTTGTTTTTACTCCTGCCCCCTCCAAAGCAAAGGTCACGGACAACATCTCAGGACAGATGGGCTGGGCGGGGGGGTGGGGAAGGACAGGCTTTGCCCAAGCTGACCAGAGAGGTATCTGTCTGGGGTAGTGTTTTGCGGGGGGGTTGACGTCCAGGGCAGCCGGGCAGGGAGCGCTCCCTGTGAGCCCGGTTGATCTCTGTCCAAACTATCCCGGCCTGAAAAAGATGATTCTCCCAGTAAAAGAAACTCAGAGACTAGCGAGAACCGTCTGTTGCCAAAGGAGACTGGTTAGACGTTTTACGTTCACGTTGGCTTCCCAAGCAGAAGCTGGGCCTCCAGGCAGGAGAGTGGCCACTCCCGGGATTTGCACAGACACACTGAGTGAGAGAGAGCTGGGGGTCTCACCACAAAGCTCTGGAGCCCTGGCTGCCTCGTCCCAGGAGTGCCCCAGGGTCATCGCCAATGGGGCCCCATCACTCAGGCCATTCCAAGTGTCTCCCCCCTCCGCTGCACAGTTCTGAGGATTCTTTAGACTAAAAACTAAACAAAAATCATGGGCACACCTTCTGTTACCCGATTGGCTTCTCTCTCTTTTTAATAAAAAGACGGTACGACAACTTTAAGCAATCATTCTTGTTTTTTAATTTGTTCGCAAATCATAACATTGGTGAGGGGCAATGTATAGTTTTGTAAGGTAATGAGTTCCCCGTCCTCAGGGGAGTGCAAGCAAACATCAAGCCAGCAGTGGCATGAGGAGTTTTTCTTTTTTGTCTCTGATAGGGGATTGGACCGGATGAACCCCAGACCCTCGAAATGCTGAGATTCTGGTTTTGCTCCTATATTTATTACTTTTTTTTTTTTTTTAATTCAACATGCAACCTAAGTTCCAGACTCGCGGAGAGCCACTGTTGCATCAGCCAGCCCTCTCTCAGTGGCAAGTGGAGACCAGAGCCAGGCCTGCAGGCGAGGCGGTGCTCCTTTATGAACCCAGAGCCTGCGGGACTCCGGGCCCAGCGTGCCTTGCATCTGGACCGGGACCGAAGCCCCAGGAGGTGATGGAGCTGGACCGCTGCCAGACTGTCGCCCCTCCGGGAGGCCGGTTCCTTAAACGTTCTCCGGAGGAACGCCCGTTTATAAGGGAAGTCCTTGCTCCTTCCAGCCAATCGGCAGCCACCCCCCAGGCCTGGCTGTGCCCACAGCCCTCCATCGCCCGGCAGAGTCCAGGCAGGGGCCCGGGGGCCTCGCTGGGGGTGGGGATCGCTGCCTGCCGCCCCCCCCCCACACCCCAGCCCTGCCCGAGCAGAGGCTCCCGCGAGGGGTGCCCGACCGAGGGGCCTAGCAGGGCTCCCTGGGGCCCAGAGGCCCTTCCTCCTCCCTCTGCCAAAGGTGGTCAGATGAATAGGGTCGGACCCTCGGGTCTGCACGGGCCTGAGCGTCACGCAGGGTGGACCCGCCATGTGCTTTCTTCGGGGCAGACCGGGACGGAGCCACGCGGCTGTCGCCCGTCTAATCTCCAGGAGGACTCCGACTGTGGTTTTTGTCTTTTTCCTTGAGGGCAAAGGTGGAGCGGGCGGGGGCGTCTGGACCGCGCGGCGCAGGTGTGCGGGGCGCGGGGGCGCTCACCACCGACCGACGGCAGACCCTGGACGCGCACAGGCGCTCACGGCCGCGGGTTTGCGGGCTCTTGCTCCGCTACGAGCCGTCCTGCGTCCGCAGGAGTAACATCCGACCTCCGCGGTCACGGCCCGCCCCGGCAGCTCCCCAGGTGTCCCCCGCCCCCATCCCGGCTCGGCCGAAACCCGCAGCCTGCCGGGAGGAGGCGCGGCGCCCTGGGAGGTTAATGGAGACTGGCGACCTGGAGCTGTGTCGCGGCGCCACGCCCGCACCCCGACACCCGCTCCGCGCTCGCACGGCACCGCCACCCCCTCCCCCCGGGCCGGGACCCCCCTTTCCGCGCGTCTCCGGCCCAGGCGGGCGGAGCGCGAGGCTTTCTGCAGGCCTGGGCCGGGCGGCGTGCGGCGGGACGGAGCGTCGCGTCCCCCGGACCCCGCGGGCTGGCAGGACGCGGGTGGGGGCGACCCCTCGCGGGCCCGGCCTGGCGCGCGCGCGCGCGCGGGTGCGGGCGGCGGGAGCCCCTGGGTGCACGCAGGTCCGTGAACCCGGCCGCGTGAGCCCCACGTCCGCTGCTCACGGCGTTGTTAATGTCAGACACCCACGGAAAATAAAGGCCATTCTTGAAATCGCCCGAAATGTAATAATATTCATCAAAGTGGTTCCTAATTATGAGATTTAATCAAGCGTGGTCCGCTGCGCGGGCTTCGGCTGGTGAGGCTGATGACGGCGACAGAGTTACTAATATTGCTGTTGTTAGCAGCCCGGGTCTCAGCCCCCAGAGTGCCGCTTGCTTCTTCAGTTTGGGGGTTGGGGGAGCCCCACGATGGAGGAAGCGGGGCGGAACGACTCCGGAACGGGTGTGGCCCAAGCTCGCTGCCCTTGCCGACAGGCCCCAGGCCCGTGCAAGGCCTGCGCAACAGCTCGGGGAGGAGGTAGGGGGTCCCCTGTCTCCTAGGCCCCCCGTGTCCCCGAGGGACGCCAGGGCAAGTTTTCTGGGAAGGGGAACGTTAGGTCCGGGGCCCGGGACACCTCCCCCCCCCCCCCCCCCCCCACCCCCGTTGGCTGCTCCCTTTGCGGGGCTGAGCCCCGCGCTTTGCTCGGAGCAGAAACAAAGAGTAGCCAGATCTGCCTCCCGGGCCGCCTTTTCGCCCCCTCTGCCTGGAAGGCGTCCCAGAGAGGCTCCCCGCCCCCGTCCCGGGCCCCCGGAGACCCGGCAGGGCAGGGCAGGAGGGCCTAGGGCCTAGTGCGTTGCGCCGCTGCCCGGGCCTGCGGGGCGCCTTCTCCTGCGCGGAGGGACCCTGGCGCGGCCGGGGGTGCTCCGTGCGGCGAGGAGCGGTGGGGATCACCGCGTGCACGGACCGTCTGGAAGAGTCGGGGCGGGCCGCCGCTCATCCCCATCTGTCTTGGCCGCGCGGTCCGAGCGCGCGCTGCCTGCGGAAGGGGCCGCCCAGCGCCTTTCAGCCGCGCCTTCGGGGTTCTCTCCTCCCGCCAAGTCCTTTGTCTGGAAGGGGACTGTCAGCTCCGCCGCCTCCTCCTTCCCCCAACCTCTACCCCCTCCGCTAACTGCCCTTTCTTCCCTCCGCTTTTCTCTCCTCCTTGGATGGTTAATCACAGGCTCCAGCTGCCAAGCGCGGCGAGCAGTCGCTGCCCTGTTTCTGTGTCTGCGGCCCCTCCCAGCGCAGACCGGCCCGCTTCCCTCCAACCTCGCGGGGACCCCAGGCCCCTGCCCTCTGGCGTCATTTGGTGGCCCGGGGTGGGGGTGGGGGGACGCTGCCTCTGACTTTTCCCCTTTAGGCCAAAACTTTAGGTCCTCAGGTTTTTGGCAGCTTTACTCTCCATCAACTGATGTGGGCCCCCCCCCCCGGAATATGGCATTTCTTTGGGTTCAGGCAGTAGGCCACACGGCAGAATCCGGTGCCCTTGGCAGCATCCGACTCCTGCCAGGGCCAGCACCCTTTCTCTACCGCTGCCAGTAAGGTGCCCCCGCTGAACCGCTTCCGTCATGACCCACAAGTCTCAGATTGTATCTTCTGATGCTCAAACATCTGGATCAAAGATGGGAGACCTCAGCCCCTCGAATGAGTGGTGCCCATGCTGGCTTCCAAACACCTGCTGGTTGGGGGAGAGGAGAACGTGTACAGGGCAGCAGGCCCGGCTGGCTGTCAGGTGCCCAGGTCTGGGCGTGCACACCTCGGCTCAGGCAGTCCAGGGTGCACGGGTTTGTTTTTATTTTTTTTTTCTTGCGAACGCATAATATCACTCAGCACTGAAAGAAGTGTCCTACGGTGAAGGGAATTTTCCCAACTGCTCCCCCCACCCCAACCCCAGCCCATCTATTCATCTCTTCTATAGAAAGAAAATCTATCTAATGGGCTTCCCCATAGGGTTTCCCACGAGGGAAAATGAGCATAAAAGCCCCTGGCACGGAACGGGGCAGGGTGAGCGAGAGGGTGACTCATCACGGGGCAGGGACTGTGGCGCTGGGCTCGGGCTGTGCCCTCCACAGCTCAGTGCCCGTTGTTGGTAGAGCGCCTGGCCTTCCTGGATGCTACCACGCAATGCGGCCTCGCTTTAGTTGTCCGGGGAAAGGAAAAAAGGAGGAGGTCACGACTAGGACAGACAGTGTTCACACGGCTATACAAAGAGGAACCACGAGAGGAGCTGAGAACGACAGAGGAAATTCAGGATGCTGGTCCGCACTCCCCAGAAACACTACCCCCTTCTCTGGAGCACTGCTGGGTGTGCTTTGTTCCCGCCCGGCTGGGACACAGGCACACCCCTTCCCATCAGGATTTACCCCCACATGTTTCTTGACCGCAAAGTAGGGAAGATGCTCCGGTTTCCATAGAAGCCCGGTGACTTCACACGCCACGCGGCTCTCCGTTCCGATCCCGTAGTCACTGCGTTCAGCAGCATAGTCCCATCACCCTGACTCAGACTTGACTCCATGCACAGGACGCAGGCACCCCGCTGGACAGTGAGGGAGGCCAGAAGTCAGGCTGCACCTCGCACGCACGTGGGGCCCAGCCTGTGGTCAGGAGCCTCCCTGTGCCCCCCGCCCGCGCCCCCCGCGCACCCCCCTCCCCGTGGCTCTTCCTCCAAGCGTGAGTGGGCGTCCTGATGGCCTGATGAGCTATTTGGTCTAAAGTAACCCCTTTAAATTAATTGCTGTTCCTATAGCTAAAAGCATAACAGGCTTTGATTACATGCTAACCAGAATGAAACATAATCCTGAGTTAATTATGTGGGGATAATTTTATAATTGTATCATTCAATTTGAGAAGCAATGTGTTGTTAACCTCTCGTTTTGACAAGAGTGTTGATTCGAAACGAAAATGGTCATAAATCTGGACCTTGTAAAAGACCTCTCAGGGCTCCCCGTTTTCCCCACGTGGCAAAAGTGACTGTCAGCTCAACCCACCTCCAGTCCCTCCACCTGCCCCACGTCCCCCCAAGAAAGTGGAAAGCCCTGGCAAAGCTCAGACAAAGGGCCAGTCGGAGCCGAGCGTCTCCCACCGCTGACCTGCTCTCAAATGCTAAGGAAGTCCGTCCGCATTTCTATTCTGTCCAGCTCGTTTGTGGAAATAACACCCAACGTCCCTCACGTAGAACCCCCCCCCCCAAACCGAGAATGACCAGCTCTGAGACGCTCCAGCTGGGAGTGAATGGAGCCTGGAGCCCGGGGCTGGGGGCTGAGGTGAAGGTCAGACCCCAGCCGCCCCTGCAGTTGGCTCACTTCCTCTCCCAAACACTAGTGCTCTGGGAGGGGTGGCCCGTGTGGGGCCGGCAGGACCAGGGCTGGCTGTCACCGTCTCCCCTTCCTCCCCCTCCCTCCCCTCCCCCACCCCTAAGCCACCCGAAGGCGGCTCCGGTGGCGGTGGCTTGGGAGGCAAGGTCATTTAAGAGGTCCCCCGCTGGGATGTCCTCTCCAGGCCTGTTCTGCCAGCAGGCTGGCCTCTCCCGGGGCAGTTCGGGGAATCTGCAGAGGGCCGGAGGGCCCGAATCTCGGGTCTGGGTGGGGAGTGAAAGGGCTTGATACTTCTGGGGCCATCAAAGGTCAGCGAGACACATTCCCTCTGGGCACCGGGTGTGCCCTAGAATTCATTCGCCGCCGACTGCAGGGGCGAGTCACTGGTGACTCATCACCTGGAAGGGGGAAGGGCAGCTTTTCAGCCGTGGCGGGAGCGCGCTGGTGGGTTCGCGGCCCTCAGGAGACGGAACCAGCGTGTCGGGAGGATAAATACGATACAAACCGCTGGAGTCACAAGCCAAACGGCCCCCGAACCCAGCGCGGGCGTGACCATGGCCTTTGTGCCGGGAGCCGCGCAGAGCCGGCCCGCGTGGGGCACACGTTTGCACGCAGGTAGGCCCGTCTAGGGGGCACACAACCCAGGGGCGCGAGGGGCCGGGCAGCCCCTCCCTCCCCCCTACGGGGCTATTTCATCCCTACCTTTTTTTTTTTTTTTTTTTTTTTTTAATGCTTCCTGGTCTAACTTGAATATGCAATGAGGCGCCAGACCTTTGTGGCGGAAATATAATTAAACTGGTGGAAGATGTAAAAGAGCAAGAATGATGATGACACCAGGCCGATTTCACACTTGGCAGTCGGATGGCTGGGCCCAAGCCGCGCTCTCTCCACGCAAGGCAGATCAAAGTGCCCTGCCACTGCTAAAAAGGCAAAAGGGGACTTAGTATGCTAATCCCCAGGACAAATATATTTTAATCTTGTTAGAATACAAGTTAACGCTGCAGCTCAGTGGCTGAACTTGGTCAGACTGTAGAGATCCATTTTTATTTTAGCTGTGAATGAGGGGCAGACCGCCTGGCTTATTCATAGGTGGTGAAAGTAAATTTGCAAAACGAACCCCTCTTTGGGCTGCGGAGGGCATCCCCCTCACCTAGACCTTTCTCCGCTGGGTTGGGGGGGGGGGCGGGATTCTGGACGCTCCCGGGATGGGCTGATCCCCAGGCCTCCCTCTCTCTGCACAGGATCCTGCCGGCCGAGAAAGGAACGCCGCTCATTTGGTGGAGAAGAAACAGGGAAACTCTGAAATTAATTAAAAGATTCTCCAAAGCAATCCGTTTCCCTTTAGGCCCGAGGTATGACAACCAAGCCAATCCCTCCCTATCAGCCCCCTCACTTTAATTTTTACGATGTCAATTTTCATTACTATTAATTATTTGCCGAGCTCCAACTGTACATCCGGTGTTGCCCTGATTAACAAGAAGCTTGCGGGTGCTTGTGCCTCGGAGTCTCAGTCCCTGCTAGATGTGAACGCGTAAGGGGGGCTTGCGTGCATACGCAGGCAGGCAGTTATGCACCGAAGGAGAGAGACTAAGTCTGCAGAGCTCCCCCTCAAAGCAAACCATCAAGGTAAAATATCGTGGAGGCGTGTGGGAGTGAGAGAGAGAGAGAGAGAGAGAGGGAGCGGAGCGAGCACTCAACTGTAAGGTTACAGAAGGTTAAACTACCCTGCAGAACCTACCTGCTAAATATTGCTGATGGCAGCCATCTAAAAGGCAATTTCTGTCTTGCTGTTCTAGCGTGTGTTAGAATTCCCTCTGCCTGGGGCATAAAACCTGACTCCCGCTAAAGCCGGCATCGCGTCCCTGCATTCCAAAGACCCGCCTTGGCTGTCCGGATCCTGCTGACCCATAGCCTCCGCCCCCGGAACGCCCCGGTTTCCAGGACTTGGGAATGTCCGAGGCCATAATCCACACCCCCCCCCCCCCCCCAGTTTCCCTCCCGTGCACTGTAATTACTGTAAACAGCCCGTGGGTCCCAGCTCTCACCACCAGGGGAAGGGGGGCGGGGGGAAGCTCACTGTTCCGAGGCCAGAAACTCCAGAACAGGAATGTCCCAGGATGCTCCCTTCTTTCTCCGGCCAGGTCTCTCCTTCCCTCTCTGTTGTGTCCCTTAGCTAGTGGCCGCCTTAGAAGCAGTCTAGAACTTCCTTTGTGTTTCTTGCCCCAGCAGCCCTGCTTCCCAGACGTTCAGTCTGTTATATCCCTTCGGCCTTCAATAGGAACCCCAGCCAACCCTGACGGGGCTCCTAGTGTGCGCCCGTGGCTCAGTTTCCCAAGGCCACCATAGCAGAGAGCCACTCGCTGGGGGCTTAAAACAGCAGGAAGTTGTCGTCTCAGCTCTGGAGCCCGGAAGTCAGACACCAAGGCATCAGCAGGTCAGGTGGGCTCCTCCCGGGGCTCCGAGGGCAGAGCGACCTGGGCTCCTCCCGGGGCTCCGAGGGCAGAGCGGTCCCAGACCTCCTCCGGCCTCCCGTCCCACCTCTGTCTTCACGGCCCGCTGCTGCGTGCCTCTGTGTCCAAATCTCTCCCCCTTCTAAGACACGGGCCACAGAGAACTTAGGGCCCACCCTTCCCTCGACTGCATCTGGAGAGGGTCTGTTTCCAAACAAGGCCACAGTCACAGGTTCGTGCACGGACGTGGACGCAGCCGGTACAGCCAGGACGTGGCATTCGACGTAGATGGTCCTAAACTCTTGTGACATCACGCCTTGCGCCCTGGACCCTGCTCTTACCAGCACTTAGCGGTGAGGACCCCGGAGGTGAGACCCTCCCGGAGGGTGAGCGTGCTTTTGTTCTCGGCGTGACGCAGCCCTCCGGCTTCCTCTGCTGGTCTGTGGCACCGGTGACACGAGCCCTGACTTGGGTTGGGGCCTGGCCAGCCCGCATCCGTGTGACCCAGAGAGACACCGTCCCTCCCGTGAGACAATCATGAGAATGGCCTTCGTCATCCGCTTGGCCAGATGCAGGGCACAAGGCAGCTAGCTACGTGGTGATGCTCCCCCTTGCCCTCCGTGCCTTGACTTCCTCGTGTGAAACCGGGAGAGAGGGGGCGACAGAAGCCATCGCAGGGGCTGGCTGGGGGGGGGGGGGTGACCGACAGGGCAGGCGGGAGGCCTTTGGACCGCCAGCCCGGCACCGTGGGGAGCTCTCAGGAGGCGTCAGCAGAGGAGATTACGACTCAGCCTTCCCACTCCTCTTTGCCAAGGTTACCTTCGATGTTTTCATCCTAAGAGTCCAACTACGAAGTCCTGTGTGCCGCCCTCTGGGTTTTTCGGGTTCAGGTAAGTCGCAAGCGGTGTTCTAGGGTCCCCGGCTCTGTGAACAACAAGTGGAAGGGACCCGGGCTTCGGGACCAGCCGAGCCCGTCTGGGAGCTCCGGCAGATCCAGGCAAGTCCGTCGTCTCTGGGTGGCTTTTGGCGCGTATGGGCCCGGGGCCGACGAGGACTCCGCCACAGCCACCGCCTGGCCTCCCGGGGGCCCCGCCGGGTGCTCCAGAGCAAACCCCGGACCCTCGTTTGCCCGTCCTGTGTAAGCGAGTCCCGTTCCCGCAGAGCGGACAGAGAAGTGTGGGGCTGGCACGCTCAGAATGGCAGACGGCCGAGCGCCCGGGCGCAAGGCCCCCGACCGGACGCCTGTGGTTGGAGATTCTATTTCAGGCAGGGAGGGACGGGCGGCCGTTGTCCGGTCGGAGCCCTTGGGGAGAAGCGTCAGGTAGAGACCTGCTGTCCCACCTTCTCAGGGGCCTGGCGGCACGCCAGCCGCAAACGCACGTTGAAGGCACTGTCCCGGGTCGTCCGGCTTCCGTCCGCTCAGGGCCTGCCATTGCCCGCAGCGGGAAGGGCATGTCACCACTGTGGCAGACACGTGGGGCTCCCCGAACATTCCACGTGCACCCGCGTGCTCCCCAGCCTCCCCGGCAGGTAGGCTGGGGACACCAGATTGGCACTGACCAATGATCTTGGGGCAAAGTGGCCCACTTGGGCCCTTGGGTGCGAGGCCACTAAAAGCGGGCCTGGGTCCCCCCACATTCTTTCTGTTCTGCCTTCAGGGCTCTGGGCACCCAGGTTAGACCGTGATGTCACGGCGCGGTGAGGCCCGCGTCTGCCTGGGTCCCTAAATGGCCGTGTGGGACAGAGCTGCTGGCTCACCCTGGACGTATACATCACGACGTGACTCCAAAGCCCGCCGGTCCTGATGGAGGCGAGCCAGTCCCCCTGCCCTGGCCCTTCCACCCCCACTCTCGTCCTTTCTCACTTCAACCTCCAGGGGCCCAGACCCAGAGCAAGGAGGCAGACTGAGGCTCACACATGGGGCCCAGGGGGTCCCTGGGACGAGAAAGGGCACGCCCCTGTTGCTGTAACCACTTACTGCGTCTTTAATGAAAGGGCAAGAGGGCCCGTCTGAACATTTGCTGAGAAAGGAAGGAGCGGGGTGAAGGGGTGCGTTCAAAGCCGCCGAGCAGCACCACAGGCCTCCCGCCGTCCAGGACCCCATACAGCACGATGGGATATGTCGATAGTCGCACTATTCCTGGGGTCTCCTCGGGATGATGAAAATTCAAGACTGACGTCGTCAGTATTATTCCTATGCCCAGCCCTCTTTTATGACGGTTCTGGGCGACACTCGCCTAACTCAAATAAATGTACATTTTCTTTCTTTTTTTTTTTTTTATGTTTACATTTACTTATTTTTGAGAGACAGAGCACAAGCGGGGGAGGGGCAGAGAGAGAAGGAGACAGAGAATCGGAAGCAGGCTCCAGGCTCTGAGCCGTCAGCACAGAGCCTGACACGGGGCTCGAACCCACGAACCGGGAGATCATGACCCAAGCCCAAGTCGGTCACTTAACCATGTGAGCCACCCAGGCACCCCTAAATTTACATTTTCATCTCCTCTAGCTTCATAGGAGAAAATCCCACCTTTAAAACCACATGTTCGGGGGGCGCCTGGGTGGCGCAGTCGGTTAAGCGTCCGACTTCAGCCAGGTCACGATCTCGCGGTCCGTGAGTTCGAGCCCCGCGTCGGGCTCTGGGCTGATGGCTCAGAGCCTGGAGCCTGTTTCCGATTCTGTGTCTCCCTCTCTCTCTGCCCCTCCCCCGTTCATGCTCTGTCTCACTCTGTCCCAAAAATAAATAAACGTTGAAAAAAAAAAATTTTAAAACCACATGTTCGGGGCGCCTGGGTGGCTCAGTTGGTTCAAGCTCCGACTCTTGATTTCAGCTCAGGTCATGATCACATAGGTTTGTGGGTTCGAGCCCCGCATCAGGCTCTGTGCTGACAAGAGATTTTCTCTCTCCCTCTCTCTCTGTCCCTCCCCTGTTCAAGTTCTCTCTCTCAAAATAAATAAACATTAAGAAAACCAAAACCATGTGTTTAACCATATGCTATTGGTTGTCTTGTATGACCCCTTCACCCCAAAACACAGTGCTTGTTCTCTACCGAGAAGCGAACGCAGTGAGGGGTTTGTCTTCTCTTGCTTTTCAGGGAGCATCCACTGACCTACGTTGGAGTTTCCTGTTATTTGCTAGTACAGAGACAGAAGTGGTACACAGACAGGCCGCCACACACAGCCGAACAGGTTGTTCACTGTGCAAGGGCAGCCCCCTGAGATGGTTGAGCCGTTTGCCAGGCCCCATGTCTTGGCACAGGGCTGTATCCACCTTGAGGGAGGGGTGCATTTTTTAATTTTTTAAATGTTTATTTTGAAAGAGAGAGAGAGAGAGAGAGAGAGAGACCCAAGCAGGATCCATGCCACTGGTACAGAGCCTGATGTGGGGCTCAACCCCACAACCGTGAGAGCACGACCTAAGCCGAAAGCAGGAGTCGGACGCTTGGCGGACTGAGCCCCCCAGGCGCCCCTGTTTCTCGTTAGGTTGCCTCAACGTGCTGCCCGCTCACCGGGGTTCGGGCTCGACTGTCCACGGCGGCTCCCAGAGCAGAGGCTTTCTCGCACTTGCACACAGACCGCGGAAGCAGCCCCGCCAGAAAGGTTTGGGAGGCTCCCCAGGGAGGGGCCACCCACACGTCACCAAGACGTGAGCGCCCAACGTGGACAAGACAGAACTCAGAAACAAAAGCCACAGCAACACAAAGCCCTGCCGGGTACCTTGACCGTGGGGATCTCGTTCGGCGAGGCTCCACTCCCCTCTCCCCGCCTCCGCTCCTTGCATGGAGTGCTGTCCCCACCGCCTCCCACGTGCAACTCTGCTCAGGAACGCGTTCGCAGACGTCTTCGGCATCCCCGTGTGCCCTGCCGATCGGCCGTGAGGAGACGTGGCCGCGGGCAGCCCGGACTCCAGATGCACCCCTGCGCCCATCCTGAAGCACGGGGCCAGGGCCCATCCCTGCTGAGCCCAACAAGGGTTCTCCTGTAGACCCGTGAGTGGAAGGGATCTCACCCCTGCAAGCCGCCCCGGGGCTCCGCAGTGCCCAGCAGTGCTCCACGCACTACGTGGGGAACCGCTAACACTATTCTTTCTCTTTCTTTCTTTCTTTCTTTCTTTCTTTCTTTCTTTCTTTCTAATGTTTCTTTTTGAGAGAGAGAGAGAGAGACAGAATGTGAGCAGGGGAGGGTCAGAGAGAGGGAGACACAGAATCTGAAACAGGCTCCAGGCTCTGAGCTGTCTGCACAGAGCCCGACGTGGGGCTCGAACCCACGGACCGCGAGATCATGACCTGAGCCGAAGTCGGACGCTTAACCGACCGAGCCCCCCAGGCTATCCTTTCAAATGCCTTCTTTGCCCACATCTAGAATTTGGGGCTGGTTTTTTTGTTTTGATTTGTTTTGTTTTTGAGGGTTTTAAACACATTTCAGTGCAAGCCCACTTAAACAGGCCCCGTGTGTGACCCGGGCTGGCGTGGGACAGGGCGGCCCCAGGCGCTCTCAAGGGGCCGGTGGTTCAGGGGCAGGTCTGGACTGAGCGTCCAGCAAGCACTAGGCCCTGTGCTTGCTCCTGGCTCAGCGAGACCGGCGTCCCCGGAGGAGGTGGCTTGCATTGCATCGAACGTTGGCCACTACGCTGGCCGGGCTGATACTGGGGACGCCCCAGGACGGAACAGGAAGACTTTGGGCTACACAGGGCCATCCCGAATCTGTGTTTGCTCCGTTTCTTGGACGCCCAGACCGGAAAGGTGGGAACACGTCTCCCTCTCGCGTCTCTGCGTGCATAGTCCTGCCGGCAGGCCCTCCCAGCCATGCCCCTGTCTCTCCCTTGCTCTCCCCTCCCTCCCGATTCCTGGGCATCAGGCCCTCTCGCCAAGCTGTAACTGGCCTTTCCCCTCCAGCATGGGCTCCTGGGCCCCCGGCCTTCACCGCAGGGACAAGGGCTGGTGGTGGGATCTGGGGCACCGAGGCAGAGGCGAGAGGCGGGGCCCCCAGGTAGACCTGGGCCCGGGGACGTGGGGACCCTCATGTGCCCGTGCACGGACTCCTCCCTCTCAGAGAGGCACGGGGTGCCCGGCAGTGCCAAGGACAGCAGGGCCTCCTACAGGGTCATAAAGGCAACTCTCATGCTCGGGGCGAAGGGTTCCAGGGCTCATCCCGCTGCTTCTGGCGGTCAAAGCCCCGCCCCGGGGAGGAGCCTCTTCCTGACGGAGGGAAAGGACCAGAATGCTGAGAACCCGCCTGGCCCTGCAGGTAGGAGGCCCGACTGTGACGTGACCTCTGTCCTTGTTTAGAGAAGTTCTGGTCCTACCGGAGAGGCTACCCGGAGGCTGCTCTCTGACCCAGGAAATGGCAGACAGTGCTGGGGATGCTGGGGCCTCCTTCCTGCCGTGCCTGGACCCGATCATCTGAGGGGACAGTTCACATGGCGGTCTCCTCCTGTCCTCTGGCTGTGTCCCTCACACCCTGTTCGGGGCGGAAGGGTGTGCGTGTGGGCTCTGGGGAGAGCATGGTCTGTGTCTGAGCCAGCAGCTCGGGATGGGCCCCCGGCACCCCGACTATCTCAGGCGTGGGAGGGGCCGGGGAGGGTGCAGGGGCAGAGGTCGCCCTCCCAGACCTGAGTGCCGGAAGCCAGCCTGAAGCTTCCCTCCTGGAGGGGCAGGCAGACGGGGCCCAGGCCTTTGGGTCACATCCCGGGGGTGGAGGTCCACGGGGGCCACGAAAGAGGCTGTTGCCCGAATGTGCGAGGTCGGGTCGGGAGGTGGGAGATGTGTGCGTGCGGGCGTGCCCAGCAGACGCAGTTCACGCAGGAACGGGCGCGCGGAGGCTGGTTTCGGGTCGAACCAAGAGCGGGCACGAAGGGATAGCACTCCTACCCACTGAACTGCAGAGCCCTTGTGCAAGGGTGCGATGCAGAAGGGGCCACGGCGGGGGCGGCCGGGGTGAGAGGGCCGAGGGCCTCTGTAGAGTCTTGGGGTCAGACCCCAGCCGAGGGCCAGGTAGGCGGGCCAGGGAGGACAGCCTCAGCCCGCCGGTGGAGGCGGGTGGGCAGAGACCCCGACTCAAGGATCCAGGTGAGCCGAGGGTCCCCAGAGTAGAGTGAGGGGGGCCCCAGACCCTGCGAAGGGCAGACCGGCCCGTTTCCCCAGCGGCTTAGGCCTCTGGTGAGCACAGGGCAGGAGAGGACTGGCCGTGTGCCCCGAGGAAAGCTCATGTTCCCTGAGAGCCATCTGTGCACGCTGACCTGGGGGGCAGGTGTGCATATGTGTGCATATGTGTGGATGAGTGTGCATGTCTGTGCGTGCCCATGTGTGAGTGTGCAGGCTGTGTGTGCATGTGCACGAGTGTGCGTGTGTGTGCACATCGTGGGTGCGCATGCACGTGCGTGTGATCCCGTGTGTGCCTACAGGTGTGTGCATTGTGGGTGTGCATGCGTGCGTGTGTGATCCCGTGTGTACCTATGTGTGTGTGTGCATCGTGGGTGCTCACGTGTACATGTGTGTGTGATCCTATGCGTACCCATGTGTGCCTGTGAGTGTGCACACGTGTGTGCATGTGCGTTCGCACGTGTACTCTACAAGTCTACGTGTGTGCGTGCACACCGGCATGTCAGGTGCGTAAGGTGTATGTGAGGAGCGGTTTCTGTCTGTTGCTGGGTTTGGGACCAAATGCTATTGCTTTGGGGACCTGAAATCAAACCACGATATAGTAAACAGGAGAACAGAACCTCTTTCCCCACTAGATTTTTGGGGACTCATCGGGCGGCTGCTCAGAGCACCTGAGGTTAGATCCCCGCAGTCAGCCGGGTGTCAGGAGCACCTTGTTTCTGGGGGGAACCTATGACCCTCAGCCAGCAGGGCTGGGACGTTGGGATTGCTAACAGGGACCCGGGCATCCAAGGCGGGACGGCTGAGTGCACGCTGGCCAGGCTGGTGCCCCTGCCTGGCAGCCTGAAAGGGGACACCCACCTCTGAAGGAGAATCGGCAGCCCCACCCCCGGCTATGCCCACAGGGCATCCAACCTTGGGCAGGACAGACAAAATCAAACGCGGAAACGATCCTGAAAGGTAGAGAGTTCTGTTTTTTCCTCCAGCCCAAATTCGAATGGTCTCTCTTGGTCTGGTTGATTCCCATCAGCAGGAGGCCTTTTTAAACATCCAGGACATGCGGGACGCAGCACGACGGCTGCCGTCCTGTACCATCCGCTCGCGGAGAAATTAAACAATGGGAAGGCACGATGACGAATTAAGTAATGCCTTTAAATGCGGCGATCACAACCGCATCTCCAGATATCCACTTGTATAAACAGGACGCACTTCATTTCTCCAGCCTGTCGGAATTGCTCGACATAAAATGAATTAATAGTTGTGTCGGTTAAGACACTTTCAGTCACAAGGAACAGTAAAAGCCAACTCAACCCGGCTTAGACAGGCCCCACGGTTCCCAGGACGGTGGCATCAGGCAAGGCTTGACCAAGGCTTGTCAAAGTCACCGGGGCTGGTTTCCTTTGCCCTTCCCTTTACCGGGGAAGGTGTCAGCTTCGTTCCAAGCCTTCCTCCCTGCACGGCTACAAGTGGGCTTCCCGCAAAGACGGGGGACATGACCTTCCTCCTGCACGTTCATAAGGAAACTAAGCCCGGTCCGCGGTCCCATCCCAGAGAGAAGGGCGGAGAGGCCCAGGAAACGCGTCTCTGTTTGAGCCTCGCTGAGTTAAATCGGGTCATGTGATTTTCCTGAGCCAATGAGCAGGTGCTGTGCTGACTGGCCCGCCCAATCAGGGCCCTTCCTGGAGCTGGGGGCGGAGCCAATACTTCCCGGGGGTGGGGGGGGACCCAGTCGGGGTGGAGGCGGGAAGGCGGGGGTGGCACTGGATGGGTCCCACGGAAGGTGGGCGTCCTCCCTCCGCACCCCTCTCGCTCTGTAAACGGGCCTCGCCCCGCCCCAGGGAGACACAGCTCCTGCCCCAGGGGCGGGGTCCCGCCACTTTCCAGACCCCTTGGTTGTCGCTGCGCCCCTGCCCCGACCCTCGGCTGAGACCTGTTGGTTATTCTCCACTTGGGACATGTTAGTCTTCAAATAACTCCTCTCGGGCTTCCGCTGTCACCCTCTCCCCTCTGGTCTGTCCCTTCCCTCCTCCTCCAAGGCGAGCCCACACGCAGGGCCAGGGCCAGGCCTGAGCACCGTCTACAAGAGGTGACTTTCAGGGCTCCGCTGTCTTTTTGTCCAGCCATCCGCCCCTCCTTGAGCGGTGACCCAAGGACTCATGTCCCTAAGGCCCCATTTTCGTCCCAGGAAGAGAAAAGCCCCTTTACCGCCTGGGCTCCAGGTCGCTACCTGCCCAACACCAGCCTTTGGGCACAGATGGAATGAAAACGTGCTGACCCGTCAGATGTATCTGGTCAGGGCCTCATCCTCTGAGACGGACTGGGCCTTCCTTGGCTTTAGGAAGCCACCAGAACTTAACCATCCCCGTGGCCAGCTGGCCCACGTGAGCAGGACACCCAGGCTTCTCGCCGACCCCTCTCCCATCCTGGGTCTGACACTGTCCCTGCCGACTGGCCCACAGCACATTCTTCAGCTCCTTCTCCCACCATGGCCCCTCCCGCCGGTGGGGGGCGTCCCAGGCCGCTGTCTGCTTCGGCCACACGTCAGCTTGGATGGAAAGGTGAACAGGGGCTCAAGGAGGGGTCTTCCTGGGAGAGTTCCTCCAGCACTGCGGGTCACCCACCAGGTCCCCTGACCAAACAGGCTAACCTCAAGGCCGCGGGAGGGGGAGGCATGCATATGTGACATCATGCCAAGCAGACGTGTCCTTGTCACTGAGGCACAGGGAGGATGGAGAATTTGTCATCATTCAGCAAAAAGTGTTGGGTGACCAATCCAAAAGTAATTTCTTGGCTGTCGTATGAATTCCCAGGGGACATATTCACACAGTTGCTTGGAATGTGACAGCCTCAACACGGGCCAGTGGGAAGATAGCGAGACAGCCGGAGGGGCGGGGGAGGGGGGGTGGCCTCCTGGTGGTGAGGGAGGGGAGGGGCGAGGGTGTCCTGTCCTGTCCCATCTCCAAACTCTCCCTCCATTGGCTGCCTCTGGGGAGGCTGCACAGCAGGGTGGCCGGGAGCAGGACTCTGCGCTTGGATCCCCAGTTGACCACTGCCCAGCCATGTGAGCATGAGAAAGTCTCTCGGCCTATCTGTGCCTCAGTTTCCCTGTCTCTGGTGCTCCCCGCATTAGGCTGTCAGAAGATCATCTCCACCCCCAGGTCACACACCTGGACACTCCTGCTTGCCTTGCCTGTTCCGAGTCACCCACGCTGAGAGCCCCGTCCGGGACCTCTCGCCTGCGACCAAGGGTCAGCGGCCGAAGGCCCTTGTGCCCCCCACAACGACCTCACAGCAGCGTGCAGACCTCAGGCTGGGCAGCTGTCCGTCTGGTCCTCCGCTCTGGCCAGGCTGGTCTTCTGGCTGTGGCAGTGACTCTCCACCTTTTCAGGTAAAAGGCTCTCTTTTTAACATCTAAAGATGGACTTGGAGGGGCACCTGGGTGGCTCAGTCGGTTGAGCGTCCGACTTCGGCTCAGGTCATGATCTCACAGCTCGTGAGTTCGAGCCCCGTGTCGGGCTCTGTGCTGACAGCTCAAGAGCCTGGAGCCTGCTTTGGATTCTGTATCTCCCTCTCTCTGCCCCTTCCCTGCTCACACTCTGTCTCTCTCTCTCTCTCTCTCTCTCTCTCTGTCAAAAATAAATAAACATCAAAAATGGACTTGGAGATCCATGACCTGATGGCAATTACGGCTTTAGCACTTTCTGAGAAAACATACAAAACCCCAAAAACTTTGCATCTGTCGGTCACATTAGCACCCACACAGGTCTGAGACATAATCTATGTATATGTGTATGTATGTATACACACAAATACACACATTCAAAAATACAGATACCCGCAAATGTATCTTTATGTAAATATGCATACCCCCAAGTATGTATTTATAAACACAGAAACACCCACAAATACATACTTATGCAAATGCATACACATACCACTATTTACATAAACATATACACCCACAAATATTTACACAAACACACACACCCACGCATATTTACATCAACAGATACACCCACACATATTTACATAAACACATACACCCACACATATTTACATAAGCATATACTCCCACAAATATACACGTAAAGGTAGGTTGCTGTAACAAAGAGGCCCCAAATACAGTGTATTCTGCTGAGAAGACAGAAGTTTACGTTTCTCCGACTGGCACGCTTCTGCAGTGAGCAGGCCCGGCCGGTGGGGCGGCTCTGTGCCAAGGGATCATCTGGAAACCCACGATCCTCCCGGCTGCCGTCCTCCAGAACTCTCCACGGTGGCGAAAACGTTCTGCTCGTGCACCTTCCCACTAGTACGGCGGCCACTAGCCCACGTGGCCGTCGCGCTCTCGCGACGCGGCCGGTGCAGCTGGGAAGTGGGGCGCAGTTTCCCTGAATCTCGGCTCGCTTAGATGAGGTGCCACGGCAGCCGCGAGGCGGGGCCTGCGGGACAAGGTGGGGTTGTCGCAAGGCACACGATGTGAGGCCTGGTACGTGGGTGGGGAGACAAACATGGAAACAAATACTCCGAGGACAACACGCAGTTTTCCGGCCGTCACCGATGGGTACGGATGCCCCTGAGAGGAACGCCGAGAGCACATTTGGGGATGTGGATGGAAACGTGGTGCCCCCCACCCCCAGATAGCATCGGGGGCTCCGCGCTCTGTGGCCGATGGCGCCCCAACCACCAAACCGCAAACTCGTCTGGACAAACCGTGCGTTCGGTGTGAGTGGCGCTCCAGACGATATGTGCCTCGTTCTGCCATTGGAAGATGCAAAGGTGGGTCCCCCCTGCAATGCCTCACAAGCGAAGACAGTGGAAAATAATTTAAGCATGTAAAATATGGGCTCTTCAGGTAACTGGACTTTTACTGCCTGCTATTAACTTGATTAAAATGGTTTGATTAAGCCAAAAAAAAAAGCTGCCCAGGGGGCTGGCGGCCACCGTGATGGATAGCGTAGCTCCCCCAGCCTGGCCCGGTCCCCGCTGGGAGACCTGCTTGGAAGAGGCAGTCCCAGCAGGAGGACTAGGTCGACTCACGCTCGAGAGAATCAGTCCAGGGCCACTCCTCACGGCAAGGGGCCGGGGAAGGGACCGGCCGAGGGCAGCAGCATCTGGGGCGCCCCGAGTTACCGTGAAAGGGGCATGGGGGACAGCTGTCAGTCTGAGCCAGGCCACCTCAACCCGACACGCGCTGTTTCTTCTGTCCGTAGAACTCACCGGTGAGCCTAGGGGCCCCTGGCAGTCACTGCACACTCAGGGGTCTGTGACCAGGGGTGGCCCCCCCCCCCCCCCCCCGCTCAGCTCCCACTCAGTCCTTCCTCGTCTGACGCTGGAACCCCTCGCAAGCCGGGTGCCCTGCCTTCCGGACACCGATCTTTCTCTGATCCCCTTGGACAGGGCTCCCCGCCTCTTGGGGCCCGGCTGCCGTGGGGGGGCCCTTGAGACACCTCGCCCCAGCCCCGGACTCAGGGCCGCCCGAGCGCCTCCCATTTCATTGTCAGAGGACCTGGATGGCTCCTGGCTCATTCCGTCTCCCCAGCAACCCTCAGAGGGAAGGGGGGGAGAATCCCCACTCCCTGATGAGCCAGCTCAGCCCGGCGCCCTCCCCTAAGCCCCCTTCCCTCCGACACAGCCCCACGTCCATCCCTCGTGTCCCCAGAGCGATGCTGGGTCTATCAGACCATCCCCCTTTCTCTTCCACTTTGTCTAATGGGAAATCTGATCACTTAAAACTTGACCAGCCCATAGGTACTTACTAACAGTTTTCTGTAACAGTGGGAGCTGGAGGCCCACACCCCCGTGTGCTCTGCTCACGCCCCGGCCCCAGCCGGCCGCTGCGAGCCCTCCCTGCTCCGGGGTCTCAGGTCAGAGGACAGACTCTGCAGTTGCCTTATAAGTAGTGTGACTGTTTACACACGCGCTTGAAAGTCCTCTCCTCCACTCCTCACAACAGGGCTGTATGGCGGATACGGTTCCCCGCCCATTTTACAGGAGGGCAAACTGAGGCTCAGAGGGCAGAGCTGGGATTCCAGGCTGAACGATTTCCTCACCGATGCGCCGAGCACCGAGGGGTGGACAGACCCGTCCGGCGGTCAGGCAACCGGATTGCACGCGCACGCGAACCTGGGTGGGACGCCTGGATCTGAGCCCCGGGCGGGGGGCTGGTCGATGCTTCCCTTGAGCTGCGTCCCGTCCTGCCCCTGGGCCAGCGCCCGACGGCAGGGAAGGGTCTTGGCGGCCATTGGGTCCCAGAACCAAATGGCACAGACGCCACGCGAGGCTTGGGACGGGGGAGGGCACACCCGAGGGACGATGGGATCATTCCCCGGCTGCAGGCCTGGGCACAGAAAGGACGCGGAGGAAAATGAAGGCTGAGGGCCAGCGAGGGAGCCCGGCCTCTGCGGATGATGGAAGGCCGTGCAGGGCAGTGTGGCCGGGGCCCAACCACCAGAGGCTTCTCCGGTGGCCCCTGAAGGGTGGCTGGAGGGAGGCCGGGAGAGAAGGGCTGAGGGCCCGCATGGGACAGGAAGGCAATGGCGGATGAACCCCAAGAAGCGCAGGCTGGTGGGGGGGGGGGGGCAGAGGCAGGCGGGCAAAGTGGTGCGTGGGGCTGGCAGGGCAGGCTTGCTCCCGCTAAGGGTCCCCGCTGGGCCCAGACCGCCTTCTCCCTGGTCCAGGGCGAGCGAGGCCCCATCCGGGCACCCCATCCCTCCACACAGTGCCGGCTGGGGTGACCGAGGCGCGTGGCAACCCGCCAGGAGCGAAGGGCGACCCTTTGCCACTAAGTATCGTCGGGCGTTCTCATCAGGTGCCTCCTGTCCCGACCCCGGGTCGGCCGAGAATGAGGGATCCTTGGATCAGGAAACACCCTCCTGGGGAGCTCCTCCCAGGGCCCCGGCCCCCCGGCCTGCCCCCTGCTCCCGGGGATTGTCCTGAGCGCCACTGCCCAGGACGTCATGGTTCAGAAGCCACCAGAAGGCAAAGGGTGAAAGGCGGCGGTTCCCAGACTCTGCGAGGGCCCCGGAAGGGGCCGTTCCGGGCTGCACGCTTGGCTGCGCTTTCTGTGTGCCGCGCGTCTTTAAAAGTGGGAAGAGCTGAGGCCCGAAGAGAAAAGGAGGAACATCCCGGGAAGTGATGGGGTATCTGCTCTCACCAGAGAGACTCTTTTAAATTTCTAATCAGGAGCCAGGCCTGGGCCGGGCAGGGCTTGGCGGGGACAATGAGGCCAGGAGGCACTGGCCCGGGGCCGCGGGCAGACAGGCAGGGAAGGGCTTGACTTCGGGGCGCGGGCTTTCCAGGAAGGGAAAAGGTCAGAGAGAGAAGGTCTCGGCGGGCAGCGGCCCTGGGGCCCCTCGGCCAGGTGCAAATTCGTCGTCAGGGCCAGGACGGCTGCGGGATGGCGTTCTTCTCCATCGGGGCGTTAATGTGCGATTTTTACACACTCAGAATTCCCTGGTAGTTGTTAGCAACGCGTGTCACCCGTGAGCAGGGCGCTGTTTCCCCGCCGGGCCGCTCAGCCTCCAAACGCCCTAGGCCCGAGCGGCCTAGACACCTGGACTCCGGGCTCGGGGTCCAGAACCTTCTCCCTTTATCCCCTGCGAGGCCCGGGCCGCCCCTTCTGGCGCTTTCCGCCCGGGGAAGGTGAGGCCGGGCGCGGGCCGGCGGTTGCCATGGTGGCTCCAGGCATCCGGGGGGCCTCCAGGAAACGCCAGCCGGGCCTCGGTGCGGAGAGAATGGGCTCACGGGGAAGACGGAAATTTTTCTAAAAGTGTGCAAACAGTTGAGTGAGCCCCACAGACACAAAAGGAAAAGGAGGGAAGACAAAGCGACAAAGGCCGCAGCAAAGCCGGCTGGGCCGCAAGATGAGGCCGATGGGGGGAGGGGCGGGAGGGGGCGGGGCGGGCGCAGGTGCACCGGACCGGAAGGGGCGGGGGCGGAAGCCGCGCTGGGGCACGTGCAGGGGCCAGTTGAGGAAGTCGACCCGAAGGCCACGGCAGAGTAGGTGTGGGGCGCTCTGTGTCGCTACGGTGTGTCACTGAGGAGCCGCACCATCCGGGAGGGGCCGGAGGGGCTTGGCGGCCGCCCAGCGGAGCCCCTTTCTTCCCAGGGACGACAGAAGCTGGAAGCCAAGGGTGAGGGGTGGCCCAAGGTCACACCACGGGGTCCGGGAGGGGGCGCTCCGGTGCAAGCTCTTTCCCTGGCGCCACGCAGCCTGCTTTTCCTTGTTTGTTTACACCCCCCCCCCACCTCAGTCTCTCTCGTTCCTCTTATTGAGGTGCTACGGCGCGATGACTCCGTACCTGTAGGTCTCATGTGCGACAGGGTGACGGCGGTTAGCAGCGCCGCAGTCCGAGTTTGGACTGTTGCTAAGAGAGCGAATCTCACGAGTTCTCACCACACACACGCAGCCGGTAACTACACTTGTTGTGGTGATGCTTTCGGGACATATTCAGCCTGCTGCTGAAACGTTCCGTCACACTTGAGCTCTGGACGCAGAGGCCTGGAAGGAGCGAGAACAGTGTTGCGAGGGCAGGAAGAAGCAAACAGACGGGAAGCGGGAAGGGCAGATCTCAGGCTGTGAGGACTGAGCGGGGCAGCACAAGGAGGCATGGGGTGGGGGCACCTGGGGAGGGCAGCTGGAGGAGGAGGAGGAGCAGCTAGAAGAGGAGGAGCAGCTGGAGGAGGGGGAGCAGCTGGAGGAGAAAGAGGAATAGCTAGAAGAGGAGGAGCAGCTGGAGGAGGAGAAGCAGCTAGAAGAGGAGCAGCTGGAGGAGGCGGAGGAGCAGCTGGAGGAGGGGGAGCAGCTGGAGGAGGAGGGGGAGCAGCTGGAGGAGGAGGGGGAGCAACTGGAGGAGGAGGAGGAGTAGCTGGAGGAGGGGGAGCAGCTGGAGGAGGGGGAGGAGCAGATGGAGGAGGAAGAGGAATAGCTAGAAGAGGAGGAGCAGCTGGAGAATGAGGAGCAGCTGGAGGAGGGGGAGCAGCTGGAGGAGGAGGGGGAGCAGCTGGAGGAGGGGGAGGAGCAGATGGAAGAGGAGGGAGCAGCTAGAGGAGGGGGAGCAGCTGGAGGAGGGGGAGCAGCTGGAGGTGGAGGGGGAGCAGCTGGAGGAGGAGGGGAGCAGCTGGAGGGTGGGGGAGCAGCTGGAGGAGGAAGAGGAATAGCTAGAAGAGGAGGAGCAGCTGGAGAATGAGGAGCAGCTGGAGGAGGGGGAGCAGCTGGAGGAGGAGGGAGCAGCTGGAGGAGGAGGGGGAGCAGCTGGAGGAGGGGGAGGAGCAGAATGAGGAGGAAGAGGAATGGCTAGAAGAGGAGGAGCAGCTGGAGGAGGAGGGGGAGCAGCTGGAGGAGGAGGAGCAGCTGGAGGAGGGGGAGCAGCTGGAGGAGGGGGAGCAGCTGGAGGAGGAGGGAGCAGCTGGAAGAGGAGGGAGCAGCTAGAGGAGGGGGAGCAGCTGGAGGAGGAGGGAGCAGCTAGAGGAGGGGGAGCAGCTGGAGGAGGAGGGGGAGCAGCTGGAGGAGGAGGGGGAATAGCTAGAAGAGGAGGAGCAGCTGGAGAATGAGGAGCAGCTGGAGGAGGGAGAGCAGCTGGAGGAGGGGGAGGAGCAGCTGGAGGAGGAGGGGGAGCAGCTGGAGGAGAGGGAGGAGCAGCTGGAGGAGGAGGAGCAGCTAGAAGAGGAGGAGCAGCTGGAGGAGGGGGAGCAGCTGGAGGAGGAGGGAGCAGGTGGAGGAGGAGGAGCAGCTGGAAGAGGAGGGAGCAGCTAGAGGAGGGGGAGGAGGAGGAGCAGCTGGAGGAGGGGGAGCAGCTGGAGGAGGGAGAGCAGCTGGAGGAGGGGGAGCAGCTGGAGGAGGGAGAGCAGCTGGAGGAGGGGGAGCAGCTGGAGGAGGAGGAGCAGCTGGAGGAGGAGGAGCAGCTGGAGGAGGGGGAGCAGCTGGAGGAGGAGGGAGCAGCTGGAAGAGGAGGGAGCAGGTGGAGGAGGAGGAGCAGCTGGAAGAGGAGGGAGCAGCTAGAGGAGGGGGAGCAGCTGGAGGAGGAGGGGGAACAGCTGGAGGGTGGGGGAGCAGCTGGAGGAGGAGGAGGAGCAGCTAGAAGAGGAGGAGCAGCTGGAGAATGAGGAGCAGCTGGAGGAGGGAGAGCAGCTGGAGGAGGGGGAGCAGCTGGAGGAGCGGGAGGAGGGGGAGCAGCTGGAGGAGGGGGAGCAGCTGGAGGGTGGGGGAGCAGCTGGAGGAGGAGGAAGAGCAGCTAGAAGAGGAGGAGCAGCTGGAGAATGAGGAGCAGCTGGAGGAGGGAGAGCAGCTTGAGAAGGGGGAACAGCTGGAGGAGGAGGGGGAGCAGCTAGAAGAGGAGGAGCAGCTGGAGGAGGGGGAGGAGGAGGAGCAGCTGGAGGAGGGGGAGCAGCTGGAGGAGGGAGAGCAGCTGGAGGAGGAGGGAGCAGCTGGAAGAGGAGGGAGCAGGTGGAGGAGGAGGAGCAGCTGGAAGAGGAGGGAGCAGCTAGAGGAGGGGGAGCAGCTGGAGGAGGAGGGGGAGCAGCTGGAGGGTGGGGGAGCAGCTGGAGGAGGAAGATGAATAGCTAGAAGAGGAGGAGCAGCTGGAGAATGAGGAGCAGCTGGAGGAGGGGGAGCAGCTGGAGGAGGAGGAGCAGCTGGAAGAGGAGGGAGCAGCTAGAGGAGGGGGAGCAGCTGGAGGAGGGGGAGCAGCTGGAGGAGGAGGGGGAGCAGCTGGAGGAGGAGGGGGAGCAGCTAGAAGAGGAGGAGCAGCTGGAGGAGGAGGAGGAGCAGCTAGAAGAGGAGGAGCAGCTGGAGAATGAGGAGCAGCTGGAGGAGGGGGAGCAGCTGGAGGAGGAGGGAGCAGGTGGAGGAGGGGGAGCAGCTGGAAGAGGAGGGAGCAGCTAGAGGAGGGGGAGCAGCTGGAGGAGGAGGGGGAGCAGCTGGAGGAGGAGGGGGAGCAGCTGGAGGATGGGGAGCAGCTGGAGGAGCTGGAGGAGGGGGAGCAGCTGGAGGAGGAGGGGGAATAGCTAGAAGAGGAGGAGCAGCTGGAGAATGAGGAGCAGCTGGAGGAGGGAGAGCAGCTGGAGGAGGGGGAGCAGCTGGAGGAGCGGGAGGAGGAGGAGCAGCTGGAGGAGCATCTTGGCCCACGGCACCCGGGTGAGCCCAGGGCGGGAGCTGACGCGAGGGGAGGCTGATTTGGGGTGGGGGCCGTAAGGTGGGAAGCAGTACAGCAGAGACGCCGTCCCCGGGGAAACGTGAGGCCCACCCAGAGGGAGTGTGGGCTCGCCGCCCCGGGTGAAGTCTCCCCGCGGCGGCCTGAGAGCGTCTTTGGGAGAGGACGGCGACCCTGTGCCTGTGGCGCGGTGATCCTGACCGCCACGGGATGTACAAACAAACGCGAGGAAGGGAGAGATTTAGGAAGAGTCAGACCTTTGGTTTATGGAAGTGGTATTTGCTCAATCGATAAATGACCACGTACTGTTCCATTCTTTGGGGTGTTATTTTCCATATATTTCTGGAAACGTCTGACATTGGTCTGTGCTCTCGGGGGCTACTTGCCTCCAGAGCGCTTCATTTTGTACAGAATTTCGGCAACACGGGACCTCAAGACCCATTGGCCACGTCCTCCATTGCGACCGCGACGTAGTAAGCGAAGCTTACGGTTAACTTATGTCTATGGGTATTTATGTCTTTTAAATCCGAACTTGGTCTGAAGGATTTCTTCAAGCAGTCTTATTACCAATTTTATAGCGCTCCCCAGAACGAGGGCCACGAACTGGAAGTTCGAGATTTTTCTCTAGCGAAATGAATCTTCTCGTTCCCCCTCGAACCGAGCAAGTCTGTGTGTGTGGTTCAGGTGTGGGTTTTAGATGATCAGTAACTCTTTCCCGAGAGACTCTTTTCAGCGTCTTAAAATTTCGTCCATAGTCGTCTTCAGTGAATAGCAAATGTGGTCAAGTGATCTTCGTGGAAGCTCGTCAGGATGACATCTCTAGAACGCTCCTGAGGAGGACGTCTGAGCCAGCACTGAAGGTCAGTGCCTTCAGCAGAAGGTCCCGTGTGGGGCTCTGACCTGCTGTGTTGCCTTGGACCAAACAGCGAGCCTCTCTGTGCCTCGGTCTCTTCTCTGAACAGGTTGACCCATTCCTGTTTACTTTAAGGCAGGAGCTCTTACTCTGGCTTCCGTGAACTTGGGCCGGGAACATGCATGCTTGTTGTTCCCGCGAATCGGTGCCTCCCAGCCCCCTCCCCGTTCTTTTCCTTACGAGACAGACATAATGATGCCGCGGCAGGAGCCAACCCTGCCCGAGCCCCTGTTGGCAACTTTTTAAAGGTTTCACTTTCGTTCCCGTCAGCGGCCACGGTGTTATATTCATCTCAGGTGTGCGACGTAGTGACCCAGCACTCGGTGTCCACCCGGCGCTCCTGGCCAGCGCATCCTTAGTCCCCGTCGCCTGCCTCCCCCTCCCCTCGCCCACCTCCCCTCTGGTGACCATCAGTGTGTGCTCTGTAGTGAAGAGTCTGTGTCCTGGTTTGTCTGCCTCTCTTTTGTCTCCCTGCTCATTTGCTTTGTTCCTCCAATTCCAAATATGAGGGAAATCCTGTGGCATTGGTCCTTCTCTGACTCCTTTCGCTCAGCCTTATCCTCTCTAGCTGCCTTTTTGCCAGCCGAAACCACAGATATTTTCATATCTGCTATAGTCGTCGCAGATATGGCAGATCGTCATTTCGGCCCGTCGCTACTTAATTTTTAACGTTTGTTTATTTATTTTGAGAGAGAGAGAGAGAGAGAGCATGAGCAGCGGAGGGACAGAAAGAGAGGGGAAGAGCGAGAATCCTAAGCAGGCTTCTTCCCTGTCAGCTCAGAGTGCAACTCGAGGCTCAAATCCACAAACTGAGATCGTGCCCTCAGCTAAAATCAAGAGTTGGACTTTAAAATTTTTTTTTAAATGTTTATGTATTTATTTTGAGAGAAAGAGAGAGCATGGGCAAGGGAGGGGCAGAGAGAGAGAGAGAGAGAGAGAGACAGAATCCCAAGCAGGCTCCATGCCATCAGCACAGAGCCCGATGCGGGGCTCAAACCCACAAACCATGAGCCCATGGCCCGAGCCAAAATCAAGAGTTGGAGGCCTAACCCACTGAGCCACCCAGGTGCCCTTGAGAGACGGACACTTGGCTGACTGAGCCACCCGCGCGCCCTCGCCCATCACTACTCTAAAATCATTGATTCAACCTGTGACTATGTCGTCTTATCTAACATATTAGTACAGAAACACATCACAGTTAAAATATATTTTCTAAGTATTTTAATCCAATTGTGTTCCTTGTCACCTTGCACATTTTATTTTGTGCATGGATCTGTCTATACACACACACACACACACACACACGTATCCGTCTAAGAAGGGCGTTGCCAAAGGCTTCCCAAGGCTGCCAGAAGGCTCCATGCCATCCGAAGAGGTTAGGAAGCCCTGCTTTAGAGAGACGTTGAGGCGAAACGAACGTTTACCAAAGGGCCGGCAGAACAGCGTCATTACCATGGGGAACAATCAATGAAGTAGCTCCGAGGAGAGGAGGCTGACCTTGGGGCATCACCTCAATTATTAGTATTCAGGGCAGACAGTCCCTCAGGATGGTTTTGGGGCCACACCACCTGGCCGAGCCTGGCCTCCGTGACCCCGCAAGTGGATGTCAACGCCCCCGGCCCCGAGCTCAGCCCCGCATGTTGGGGCCACGTGCTCTGCCCCTCCCGGACACATATTTCCCCGTCCCGATCTCTGGGGGAGATGTCACCGTGGACAGGCGCGCGTCCGAGCAGCAGCTGGGCTGACGCAGGGGCCCTGTTCCCCGTGCAGCAAATTTCTGTCCCGACGCTCCATGCACAGGGCTTCTGGGGACCCTCGAGGCACCGAGCCCGGAAGCCCCGTCCTCCCGCCGTCATGCTCTCGTGTCAGCACCCGCGGGACCGCGGGGACCGTCCTGTCCAAGCAGTCCATCTCGGGGGCCTCCTTCACCGTGTCGGAGGGGGCCCCCCGCCGGAGGCGGGCCGGTGCTGCAGTCAGGACACCGGGGCCTTTGAACCTGGTCACCCGTGTTTCTCCAGACCCCGGCTTCCTCATCTGCACGGTGGAGACGAGATTGTAGTTCCACACGCGGCGGTGGGAGGGTGATGTGAAACGGTACCCGTGGAAGGGACTAAAGCCACGCTCACGTGCGTCGCCAGCACAGCTGTTACTGGAGCCGCGGAGGGCTCCCGAGGGCCCCGACGACCGGGCGGGCTCACCCTGTGGCTTGGGCACCACGCCAGGGACGTCTGCCGGGCGGGCTCCACGCTGCCCCGGGGTCTCCTGTCCTTGCACAGAAGACGGGGAATTTCCCAAGCAGGAGAGGACCGTTTGGACTCCTCACCCAGGGGGAGTGCCCAGTCGGGAGGGCAGGCGCTGTTCTCGACTCTGATGGCACCGCTGGGGACGTGGGGCCACGGGCCCCCCGAGACCTCCCTGCGGCAGCGAGAAACCCAGCCGAGGCCGGCGGCAGCCAGGGAAAATCCGCCGAAGATCCAGCTACCGAGATTCACCTCCGCCTCGTTCCCAGTGGTCAAACACTGAAAATGGTCTAAATGGTCCTAACGTAGGAGGCCCGTTAAATACAAGTAGACATTCTGCAGCCGCGACAACTTACGTGGCAGGAGGACATTGAACGACAGAAGAAGAAACTCCTAGCGCTTTGAGGGGAAAGGCCGGGTCAGAGAACACAGGTTACACACTCAACTCCCCCCCACCCCCCCCCCCACACACACGTGTGTGCACACACATATACGATGCAAACAGTTATCTTGGTGATGGGACTTGAGGACTTTTAAAAACTGATTTTTTTTTAATGTTTGTTTTTGAGAGAGAGAGCACAGGCAGGGGTGGGGCAGGGAGGGAGGGAGACACAGAATCGGAAGCAGGCTCCAGGCTCTGAGCTGTCCGCACAGAGCCCGACGCGGGGCTGGAACTCACAGACCGCGAGATCATGACCGGAGCCAGTCGGACGCTTAACCGACTGAGCCACCCAGGCGCCCCTAATTAATTTTTGGAGGAGGGGGAGGGGTAGACGGAGAGGGAGGGAGGGAGGGAGAGAGAGAGAGAGAGAGAGAGAGAATCTCAAGTAGGCTCCACAGTCAGTGCAGAGCCTGGGGCTCAATCGCGTAACTCTGGGATTGTGACTTTAACCAAAATCAAGAGTCAGACACACAACTACCTGAGCCACCCAGGTGCCCCGGGAACATTGTCATTTTCTTCTTTTTGAAGTACATGTATTTCTTCTTACCCATAAGGAAAAAAATGTAGGGTTTTTGCGTGCGTGTGTTTCATTTTGCTTCGTCTGGTGTTAAAGAAGGGAATCCAGGGGCGCCTGGGTGGCGCAGTCGGTTGGGCGTCCGACTTCAGCCAGGTCACGATCTCGCGGTCCGTGAGTTCGAGCCCCGCGTCGGGCTCTGGGCTGGCAGCTCAGAGCCTGGAGCCTGCTTCCGATTCTGTGTCTCCCTCTCTCTGACCCTCCCCCGTTCATGCTCTGTCTCTCTCTGTCCCAAAAATAAATAAACGTTGAAAAAAAAAAAAAATTTAAAAGAAGGGAATCCAAGCTGCAGAGACCGGGGCGCCTCGTGTGCAGTCCCGCAGACTGAAGGGACCCCGGCCACCCGCCCGTCCAGGGCCCAGCTTGCTCTGCCCTGAGCGGCACCTGCTGAGTGGAGGACCAAGGGATCCCCCAGTGTGGCGCCTGAGCCCCCGACTTGCCCTGCCTCCAGGAGGAACAGGGCCCGGGGCACTTGGCCACCTGGAACGGGGTCTTCGGAGGACGATGGGGGGGAAAGACCAGTGAGGTCCACTCAGTGGACTGGAGCCCGAGCGGGGCGGCCGGCGGATAAACCCCCAGAAGTCGCACGGTCACCTCGACAAACAGCCCCCAGCCGAGCAGGGTCCCTCAATTCCCACCTCGCTTTGGAGACGCCCTGCGCCACGGCTTTCCGAGGGAAGGTGACCAGGAGGCAAACCGATCACAGGCACTTAAATAAATGAAAACTCTAGAGAGACCCAAGGGATCCCTTCCGCTCTCCACCGCCCCGACCGCCCGCCCCCCTTACTGTGAGAGCCGATAAAAATGAAATGCTTTCCACTCTACTGAAAATTCGCAAAAGTAGATGAACTACGTTTACAACACAAGTTTGTGTTTGGCTTGAAGTTCAGGTAACGTCCACGCTCTGAGCCGGCCCTGGCAGGTGACCCAGTGACACAGGTCCTGCAGGAGGGGGGCTCCGGGTGCGGCCGGCCGGGCACGGTGGAGGCGGGGCGGGGGGGGGGGCATACATGGCCCACCGTTCTTGCCAGTGAGCCTGCAGAACCGCGAGCTGACCCAGGGGGGTCATCCTCTGTCTCGGCCGGGATCACAGCAACCTGGGAGACACCCCCGTACCCCACCGAGGTGCCCCCTAGGGGCGCCGAGGGACCACCCAGCCGCCCTGACCCCCACGGTCTCTGTGCCTCTCCCCTTTCAGCGCAGGAGACCCTGGGAGCCTCTGAACTCCTCTCCCCGCTGACTCCTTCCTCCCCCCAGCAGGGAACACATCCCCCCGTCCCTGTCCTCTCCTCCACAGCGTCCACGTTAGTGTTTCTTCCCACCACCTGCCCCTGCGGGGGTCTTTTCTGGGTCTGCTTGTCCCACCACTGACCTGGAAAGCAGTGGTGGCCCCCGGAGGAGGTGGCCCTTTTGAGACGAAGACGAGAACCCCGGTCCCTGTCCAGCACGCAGAGGGCACCAGCGTTCACGTCGAGGCCTCCGGCGAGGTCTCCCCACGGCCCCCTTCCCGTGGAAAAGTCCCAAATTGAATGTAGAGGGGGCCCCGGCCACCGCCCCTCTGCCTCTCACCGTGGGGCCTTGCGACGCACAGGCGTCTGCTGAAACGTGGGCCAGCAAGAGTAGTCGTAAAGGGGGGACAGTTACTGTGGGGGCGCGGGCTTTCGGGGGCACCCTCGGCCCCACGCGGGCAGTGCCGAAGCTGCGTGACGTCGTTCAGCGCTTTCCCGGGGGGCCTGCCAGGAAGGGGCTCTGGCTGAGAAGTTTCTCCGGTTTGGGCCCATGGCTGGCTCTCAGCTACGACACGCGGCCGGACTCGGGGGCCCCCTGAGAGAGGAGCCGTGCGCTGGGCCGGTGCTGCCCGGGTTCCCTTCAGCGAGACCACAAACGGGAGGCAGCCAGTGCTTTGTCTGAGCCTGACGGGCTGACCGTGGTGTTTGGGCCTCTGGGATCCAGGACGAGGGCGGCCGGGCTCAAGGGCACTGGCTGTCAGAGCAAGGCCGCAGGACGGCCCTGGACAAAGGGCTCCCCACCTGGGCTGGCGCCCCTCACCTGCCCCGAGGGGCTCAGCCCGGGGCAGCCAGAGCCGCGCGTGTGGGTCACACAGCTGCACCCCCAGGGGCTGGGGTGGGGGGAGGGGGGCTCTGGCCCTGAGTCATCGGGTCACCGTGTGGTTACTTAACCCTGGGTCCGTGTGTGAGAGAACACTTCCCCCTTTGGGGATGGGCCGTACGAACTAGAGGAACAAAGGCTTTGCTAGGCTTAGACAGTCATCAGCAGAAGGAAAAGTATTTCTTAATATATATATATATATATATATATATATATGTATGAACATATTCCTTTCCTTCTGTGGTATTCAAAGCACCACACCCAACAGGTGGACAGCCAGCCCTGACCAGCGCTGCTCCAAACGGACTCCAGCTTTCTGCAGAAGGGACCCGCGACAGCCCTGGTCCACGGACACGGGGCCACGGAGCTCCCTGCAGCGCCGTGGGAAAGAATGTCAGCACGACTGTAGACCGCGCAGGGGCGGGGGCTCAGCCAGGCCAGAGCAGAGCCCCCAGCCTGGCGCTTTGCGGTCTGGAAGTTTCGGTGTCCACAAAGTATGCAAAATGTAGCTAATTCCCACCGTGTGGGGTATTGCTAAAAAAAAAAAAAAAAAAATCCACTCAAGTGACCCTTTAATCTTAGGGCATTAATATTTAATCACAGCTCTGATTGCATAGAAGGGCAGTTCAAGGGTATATTTTCACCTGAAGGTCTAATAATTTAATAACACTTATTGAACCTGCATTTGTATTAGACCTCACTCTGTGTTAATACCATGTTGCTTTAAATAGGGTCCATTTTTAATGGGGACCGAATAGTCTATTTTTTGGTTCTGTGCTTTCTTCTACAAACCACAGGGCATGAAGGTGCTTAATCAGTGCGCTTTGATGAAGAACAACAAAGCCATAAAGATCGTTTCTATCAGACAATGAAAACCACCTGATTGAAATCTTCTCTCCCTCTGTTGACAGTGGCGTCCCTTCAAGGATTGTCATCGCCCTTCCTCGGCCGGTATCAGAGAATACGCTGTAGAGAAAAGTCCCACTTGTTCGGAAAGCGGCTTTGAGGCGAACCCTTAATCTAAAACGTCAGGAGTACGTTCTCTCCCTTCAGGTACCAGCCTCTCTCGTCGTGCGGTTCGAAATCGGGATTAATATTTTAACTTCTCACTTACGGGATCTTTCCGAGTCGGAGCCAGGCTTAATTAGCCGGCATTGGGCATCCGGCGTCCCAATGTGGAACTTGCATTCCTTAGATATTGGTTCGTTTATGCTCCCGGAGGAGGAGGCAGCTCCTCTCTGTCCGCTCCGAGGAAGGCGCGCCTCGAGTGGTATCTTAGCTCAGCCAAGTGCGCGGTGCAGCTTCCACGGTGGTTTGGGGGCACGCGGCGCTCTCTCTCCTATTTAATCGCTCGCCTCGCTGTACCGGCCTCCACTCTGTGCCATTACGTTTTGGGGGATACGATGTTGACCCGCGGGTGGTCCAATAAAATGCGTGTTCCGTACTAATGAGCCATATTGCAGTTCCGACATATTTCCGGTGTAACCCCATAGCTTGTTTCCCAAGCTTCTTAACAGATGGCATGTGTTTTGTAAATATCTCGCTGTCGTGAGACAGGATATTTTTGTCAGCTGACTTCCCCCTGCCCAGACGACAGGCCCACCTTTGTGCGTGGGACGGTATGCCTGCACCTAAGTTTCCGCTCTGAACCCTCAGAGAACCCAGAAGGGCACGCACCTGTGGCTGATGCCACAGACTCGTCTACAAACTGTCCGCAGGAAGCCAAGCCGGATTTTCAGGTGACGTCCCTACAGACAGATGAGTTGCTATTACGGTCACTGTAAGCACCATCTCTGTGGAGAAGGGCAGATCCTGAAAACGGACAGAACGAGTGGGTCACTCCTCCTCAGCAAACCCACGTTCGGGGGCCAAGGGGCGGGAAGGACAAGTCTGGAGACGACATCACCATCTGTCCGTTGCACCTCTTCTGAGGTGACTTATGGGCGATGTAGGTCTATGACTCCATATTTCAATTTTATGTACCTCATTCGATCTTTTGTCTGTGTAGTTCCTTGCCCTGGAACAGTGACTCCGCGGACCGTAAGGAATGTAGCAGGGGGCATTAAGACCTGGGCAGAAAATCATAACAAAACACACACTCGTACGTAACAGGTATCGTGACAATTTGCTACCAGCGCATTGTGGGATAGAACGACGCAAAACGCCATTGAGTGGGTTTCCAGATTTGAGATGAGCTCATAGTTTTGTGTCAGATTTTAACACAGGCCACAAAATCACATCAAAGAATGGCTTTTTCCCATATGCCACTGTAACCTGAATTTTAAGGTTGAAAGCTTCAACTTTTTTATGTAGCTAAAGCTACACCTGCGTGGATAAATATCAACCTGAGCAGAGAAACAGGTAGAACAAATGACAAATATAAACAGCTACTGACTCTATTTTTTAGGGCTTGTCTTAGTAAATAAAGTATTGATCCCTCCCATTTGGGACTCTGGCTCAATTCCACTTTTCAGTCCTCAGTGAAATGGATTCAGTGGCCTGGGCTGCTTCTTAGCAAATGGGAATCCACGTAACAGAATATAAACCGCTCATCTTGGGCAACCTGGTTTCTCTCCAGGACAACAGGTGCGCAGGATCTTCTGCAGAGACCCAAAGATCCGGCCTCACAAAAACACAACTCGAAACCCCTGCCTCCAACACGTCTACCCTCCGCAGTATTTTCATGAGCATCACACGCCCCACCCCCCACCCCCACCTTTTTCTCCCCGCCAGGAATTTCCCTGACCTAGAATTAGGTTGCTTTTCACGGACTCTAAGAAACTTTTGTGCCACGTTCTGGGTGCTGACTCTTCCCCCCCGCCCCCACCCCCAGGCTTTTTGCTGTCTTTGGTTTTGGTCAATCAACGTCATTAAAAAGGCAGGAGTGTGGTTCAGAGGGTCGCTGAAGCAACCCACTGCTCTGTCTCATTATGGCTCATTAGCAAACGCAGCACAACTTGACCGTGCCCCACTGGGAACCCCAGAATATCCTCAGCCCAAAGATGCAGGGGGTTCGCGTCTACCCCTCAAGCGGACATTTAATCGGTAACTTCGCAAAGCCAAAATATTTACACGGGTTTAGCAAGTTGGATCCGGAAAAAACTTTCTGGAAGGAAAAAGTACATAGAAGTCGTGGGGCATCAAAAGTCTTGTAAGAGACGAGCCTATTTTTTACCGGGAAATAAGAAAAAACTGAAAAGCTGTATTCGGCGGAACCTTAGATGTGCGCCATCAGAGGCAAGATGGGTGGTTCGCGCCACTCAAAGCAAAAGCATCCACACCCACGAGGGACACCGATCGGGGACAGAAGGCACACCTCTTGTGTTCGTGCGGGTTGGAAACGGGAGCCCCAATTCTCCTGAGCGGCGCCATCGGCACCGGCCGCGTCTGTCTCTGAGAATTTGTAGCGACCGCCAGGGAGGTGGAGACAATGCCACACGATTACAGAGTTCCCGTTTCACTGGGCACTTCCTGCCAGGGCCTCTGCCGTGTGCTTAGCAAGGAATCGAGTCCCCGGGCAGCACACTTACCAACAAGGCCCACGTTAGGGAGACGATTATGACTCACTATGTGAGATGCTGAACGAATCTTAAATAGGTAGGTTTACACACGGACGTACGGGCTGCGTTTTAAACACTTTCGCTACCTGACTGCAATACGGTGCTAATTATTCTGAACTCCTCTTTCTGTGTTGTGTCAGCTGTGGTGCAGGCTCGCTGGGCTACCCTGGGCAGGGTCTAGACTCGCAGCCAGCTGCCGACACGTCCAAAAACCACGTGCCTTTCCGCTTCCCCCAGTAAGTAAGTGGCGTGAACTTAACGACAAGAAGTGGGGAGGAAGACGGAAAAAAGTGGAAACCGCTTCTCCTGAATTTTGGTAAATTTTCCTAAGTTCCAGAATTGTCTCTTCCCAAAGCATCAGCTGAGCGGTTTAAACGGCGTGATTTCCAGGCAATGACGTAACACACGGCCCACGGTTTTTGCTCTCTGGGGGCAGACTTTATATCACCCTGCCTAGTAAATTCTCACCACCAACAATGAGCATCTCTTCTTCAGAGTAAGTTACAGAATATGCCCCGGCATCGGCAACGATTGCAGTCAGATGTCACTGACTGTAAGTTTAACGAAGACAATGAAATATCCAAGCCGAGTACTAGGACGACTACGTTCTGGTATTAAGTGGGGTCAAAAGTAATTTTTCATCCGGTCCCACCTCCCCTCTGTCTCCACACCTACAAACACACCCAAATGGGAGGACAATAGATTAGTTAGTGGTAAAATACACACACTAAGCGTTAGCTGGAAGTCTTTTCAGAGACGCACACACACAACAGAGTTGGAGGCAAAACAAAACGCGGTCACTGGTGCCATCTTTGAAGAACACACGAGATAACAGTACAGTGACTTTCTGACTCATCTGGATTAACAAGGTATGCGGAAGAAAGGCACCATATTGCTTGCAAGAAAAGCGTTATTTTTTCACACATTCCGTTACATTTTAGAGATTCATACGTTTTTAAACTGAAGGTTTCTGGAACTTTGTATCTCCTTCCCGATGGAAAGAAAGTTCGTGTCTTTAATCGATCACCGTATAGAACCCAGAAGACATAATCTGGAATTTGTGTCTTTAATCGATCACCGTATAGAACCCAGAAGACATAATCTGGAATTTGTGTCTTTAATCGATCACCGTATAGAACCCAGAAGACATAATCTGGAATTTGTGGCAATATACTTTCTTACCTTCATGACCAGTCAAGCATTTAAGAACTCAAATCACGCTCTTCCTCGTCAGCTAGAACATTATACGTGTAGACGCGCATAAGATATTGTGTATGTTATCAAATCCTTATTTCATTTATGAAATGCCTTCCGTTTTTTCTTCCTGGGCACTTAAACGCTTCACTCCTGACCCTGTCTGTATCCGAATCCACAAGGGTAATTTGTTTTATGCAGTCCTCAACTTCCCCTATCCAAAGAATCGGGTCTGTCGCGACACCAAACAACAGATTTTCAACACAATGTCATACGTGCGACAACGCCGTATAAACGAGACACGTGAACTTTGTTTTCGTGAGGAAACGTGAAGATAGGAACACGGACGTTGACCTGTGGGCTGTGACTTTCCTCCTCAGTAGCCGGTAGAGGTGCCATCCGGGAGCTCCGCGAGGTTAGCAGAGGCTCCACAGAGATCTGGAAAAAAAAAAAAAAAAAAAACAAACAAGAAAAGTCACATAGCATCACTAACCCATCTCACACCAGCGCGTGAGTCACGGACTTTCTGCAAGAAACACAGTTTTGAGGGAAGCACGTTTTAAAAACTTTTTTATCATGGAAATTTTCAAACACACACACCTCCTCCCCGGTACCCCAAACGTGGCCTCCACACCTGCCAAGGCTCTGTTATCTCTGCCGCCGTCCTCCAGCATTTTTTCCCGGAGTATTTTAAAACCAAAGCCCAGGGAGCGTGTCACTTTGCCCGTGGCCTTGGGGGTGTTTAAGAAATGCCTTAAATAGAGGCGCAGCACGCTTGGCATTTAACCCAAGGAGCAGAGAGGCAAGGAGGGGGCTCTGAGACGCTCCACTTTGCCAACTGGAAGCAATTAACGTCCGCCCTCTCCAGAAAGGCTACGATTCTTTTTACTCTATAATTTATCAAAAACAGGAAAAGGACGAGGGTTGGAAAGTAACTATTTCGTGTAATACAATTCGACACCTCCGTTCGCGTAGGGAAGTCTGCACGAAGAGGTAAAAATGCTTTTTCTTTAGACGGAAGCCGAACATCTCAAGATACCTGGTCCTTTACTCCATAGGTCGCATTCACGAGGATCACGCGTCAGATTCCTCAGTCTCACGGTTTCAAGGTTAAGATTTAGGAGCGGAGCAGAAGTGACACGTACCCAGAATATGTTCGTGTATTTACATTTAGGCCCTCGCACTCCAGCTGATGAACGCCTCCACAAAACTGAGAGGATCCGTCCGTTCCCAACCCAGAGTGGTACACCCTCCACCATCCGTGGGACACAGCTACCCTTTTAATCATGACCTTCTATCTTACTCAGATTTGAAAGCATCATTTGGACGTCAAGACGTTAAACTGACAATGTGGCCGGGGTAAGTGCCACAAAATCTTCCACCAGGAAGATCGAAGACACTCACTTCTCTTTTTTTGCCTGGGGAAAAACGACGACGACGACAGATTGCCTATCAGGTAGTCCCATTACTCCGTCTCACACCCCGAGAGCAGGATGTATTTGACGCCTTTTCTTTTATGCAGCGCAGAGCGGTGAGGAGGTGTCCACAGACCCGCCTGCGATGCTATCGTCTTTCACCGAGGTTTTCTTTATTCGTTCAAGGCAGGGTGCATACGTTCACGAAAACCTCACTGACGGGGCCTTTTTAAATCCAAACGGTCGTCGCGAATGCAATACGCGTTTTCTCCATGGTCCCCCACGTACTGGTCTGCGCACGGGGAGTAAACTGGACACTCCTGGTAGGGTCCAGCGTCAATGAACTAGATGGGAAGAAGGTTTCACAACGTACACACGTATCAGATGGCCACGGTGCACATGTGAAACGCCTTACGGTTTTATACGCCCATCAAAGCCCAATAAGGCTGAGGCTTTAAAATCCGTGAACATGCTTTCATGGGCTCCTACGTAATTACCCACAAGAAGGTGAAACGATCTACCGTCAAGAGAGAGAAAAGCAAAATCCATATATATACACATATAACACACACGTGTGCACGCAGGCGCACGCACGTATAGGTGAAGTGTATACAAAGTGTAAAAAGGGGCCACCCTTCCGATTAAACGTCTAGTTCTAGAACCATCTATTTAAAAAACACCGATCCCCCTAAAAGCAGAACGTACACACTCCAGCAGCCGTCAATGCAGCGCCTTGGACACAGCACGCTCTGCCTTGGGGGACGGTCACCGGTGAATGCGGCCTCGCGGCCTCCAGCACACAAGACACACACACACACACACACACACACACACACACACACACGGCCCTGTCTTTAAAACGTTTTAAATCACGGAGCTCAATCGTAGCAAAGTTTCGGACAACAGCGCGGGAGTTTTTCTACAACATGAGAGTGTCACCTTTTCCACGGGAATCCGGAAGCCTCCCAACCTGTGAAAACACATGCTTCTTTGTCGCCGTGGTCACCGAGGGCGAGCGTCCTCACTGACGCGTGGCTTTCGGTTTTCTGGCGATAATTTTTAAGTGTGAAAAAGGCGACCTCGTTACGTGGCGCTAACTTACTTCGACGGCGGGGACTTTGGGCTGGGAGGGAGTCTAGCCTCTTTGTAAGGTGACCGTGTTCTCACTTTTTAATTTATGGATGGTTTACAACAGCCATGAGGATGCTTCACGGGGAAACACGACCCTGAAAAGGCTCGCTACGTTGCGGCCACGAGGCGGTGGCCCACCTTGTACTCTCAGCAGCTCGGAGGGGCTGACACTTTACAGTGGAAATACTTCACCAGTTTTTAAACAACCAAATGCTATTAAGACTCCGTAAGCTAAGGTTTTCTTTCCTGCGTAAATCTTAGGGTTTTGCCTTACACTCACGCTTTCTCGGGGCTAACGTTAACGCTCAGTTCCAGGGACCCATATGCAGAAGCAATGAAAAGGCAGTCACTATTATTAAAATTAGGTCAAACTGCTGCATTTAGGAAGAGGGTCTCTCCCCAGAATCTTGTCATTATTTGGGGCCACGGCTGCCAGGAAGAGTTGGTGAAACTTTCTCAGGCCCTTCTGTGAGGTCCGAACAGGTGTTTAGAGAGCAAACTAGTGGCCCTTGCCATAGGTGATTGTGACAAGTCCAGACCCTCTGTGACAGAAAAATAGGAAAACAGGTATTTCCAACAGCGCGCGTCCCATTTTTGCTCGTATCTTCAAGCACGAGCCCATCTCTGAATCGTTCGCAAAACTTCGAAAATATCGAGACTACTTTCTTTGGAAAATCGTGGCTACGCACTTACTGATGGGAGGCTCACAAAAGCAACCTTTCGTGTCTGAGCTCAGTGAGACGGCTCTCCGGGCCCTGAGCAGCCCCGAGTGTCTCCTTCTACGGTACTCTTCAAACCCCCAACCGAACTGGATCATCTTTATTATTTTTTTTTCAAGCTGGATTTTAAAAAGAGAACAACCGCATTATCTACTCAGAGGAAGAAAACTTCTTCCTGTCGATGTGGCTTTGTCACTTTCTCGTTTAATAACCTTTGATGACAGAAAACGTTTCTCCACAGATGGGCAATAACTCTTATTTCAAGGACTGGGGCACTAAATTTGATACTGTGGAGGAAGGTACGTTATGCTTGATTAGAAACAAAAACATTTTTTTTAAGATATCCCGGGAAAGAAACTTGAAAAAAAAAAAAATACCCAGCACCCCTCGCAAATCGGCAAACAAAAAAAGCTTTTAAAATCTCGTACTAAATAAAGATCCCGCCTGCTATCAGTTTAGGTTCCAGGCGAGTCATAAAGAGATTCTCCTTCCTGGTCCAGGAGGGAGAGAGAACCCAACCTCTCCGAGTTTGCAAACCGGAAAGAGAAAGTGCTTTGGACCCCGCCGGTTCTGATGGGCCTGTGCCCCCTTTACCATCTTTAGACTTCCTTGCAAACGCAGAAGCAAGCCGGCGCCCACGGAAGAGCCACCTAGCCCCGTGGTTTTGTTTATTTGTCTTCTCTCACATGGGGTCTTTCTGACTCAGTGCGGAGCCGGTGGTGGTGGTGGTGGCGGGGAGGCAGCGAGGGCGGTTTGAAAAAAAGATGCTGCCGCGCCGGGTGAGGGGGGTGGGCGAGCGGAAGACACATGTTACATCAGACACAGTACCTGCCTTCTCACTGCACAGCTTGTCAGCGAGGTCGTGTGCCTCCTGGGCGATAAGTGAGAATATCTCGTCTTCATGCTCCTCTATAATAGCTTCGCACTGCGGAAACGTAATAACAACATATGTGGATAGATCCGCGCGCACGGGGCTCTCGTGAGAAGGACGCACCAACATTTTATTAGCTAAAAACAGAAAACCGTGTTACCACCGTGGCCCGTTTTCATCAGCCCCTTTGCTTTCGGGACCTCACCGCCTCGGATGGAGCCTCGTCCCCAAACGTTAATTGCGTCATTTTCCTGGGACTTAACTAACCGATTAGTCGTGTTGAAAGACGAGGGTGAGGAGGAAAGCAGTTCTTTGTATCTGTGCCTCTTGGTTACATTGGAATGCGAAGAAAAGGAAGAAAGGGGTCTCCTAGGTAGAGCTGGGGAGTCTTAGCTTTCTGGTTTTGTTTGGGTTTTCTCGACTCCTTCAAAGAACCCGGCTCCTGGAGACGCTTAAACCAGTTTCCCTCAGATTTAACATAACAATCCATTTTGTGGTTTTAAAACAGAGTCTGAAGTGTGAAAACAATTAAGCTTTCTCAGCAATCAAAACAAACCTCGTCGGTCTCACTGTGGGTAACAGGCTTGGCAGTGACTTGGCCAAGTTTCTTTTCAAACCATCTAGCGCTCCGTTGATCATTTCACTTTGCTTCTAGCCCCAAATCTCACTTTTCAGAGAAGAGGGAGCCCAAAGGCGCCCAGGGCATTAAGAAAATCTTAAATTCTAACTGAAGGACGCGTCTGTGCTAAAGACCCACAGGGTTACAGCTCCTGGAACCGTGAAGCTACAGGAGGGCATTCGCTCGAGACTTGGCAAAGCACAGTCCAAGTTCATTCAGCAAGACTTTAACATTTTTCAATGGCATTTAAAAATATGTAAATTCCCCCCTAACGTGTTTATTTAAAACCTGTGAAATACAAGCACACATACTCATCGCAATTCCTGTTCCAGGGTACTTTTACCTTGGAGTTATTGCCTTTACTTTTTAATTAAAATGAAATCTTCAGAAGTCAGCTAAAGCCCCTGTTTCGGGGCGTCAGCATGCCTGACATTTCGGCCAGTGTGTGAACTTAATACATTTTTTAAACGGGCTTTGCCATCACTTGGTCTGATTCAACAGCGTTAAGTAAAGCGAAATATATTGGAATCTATTTTGCCAGGCACATTCTAGCAAGCCAGAGGCCAGCATTCACTTAAAATAAACACCACACCGGACGGGAGTTTGGCATTAAGCCAACTATCATACCTAAGCCTTTGTTTAACTTAGTTTGTGCTAAAATACTTGAATTAACTCGGGAAGGAAATTCTCTGTCTTCTGTGAAGCCTGAAGGGGGAGAAGGAAAAAAAAAAAAAAAAAAGATGTTTGTCACTCTTCCTCTATCATTTGGCTATAAATATTTGAAAACGACATTCACTCTAATTTGGATTTTAACCTAGGAGCCACCACCCCTGATTCCTTCTGAGGGAACCTGGGAGAGACCTGCCTCAGCGAGGGGGGCCACTGAGACCCCTCTCTGAGCCCCACAGGGGCAGAGCAGGCGGGACCCTGGGCTTCAAGTCGCTGGGAGCTACAACAGCACTTTCTGCAAAACACCGCCTGTCTGCACAGCCCCGTGAGGTGTCTCAAAGGCAACTTCCCAAATGCATGGTCAACACTGACGCCGCCGCGGGACCCCAGAGCAGCCGGATAACCTTTTAATGTCCAAGGTCTGGAAACTCAACCACAACCCAAGCAAACGGCCAAAAAGAATACCCCAAATGGTGTTCCTGGCGCGTGGGATTCGCCTGCGAAGAACGGGAGCTTACCGCGAATTTCAAAGGTCTGTAAGCATCAGAATAAAAATGGAATTTTTTAAATTCTTTGTATATTCTGTCTCCTTGCCTTGGAGCAAATCTCTTAAACTTCTTCTCCCGAGTCACGGAATCTTCTTCCAGCTGGTAATGGTTCATCCGCTCGCACACTTGGTCCAACAGGTCTGTTAGGAAAACCTCCGAGTGGGCTAGGGGGGTCTGTGGAGACAAACGGGGACAGGAGACCTGCCTTAACGTCCACGCGGTCTTAGCAGATCGTGCGCCGGACGCGTCCGGGGCCGCGCGCCACCCCCAGGAGCGCCGGGAGGCATGACCTTCCTCGCACAATGTGCTTGCGGTTAGGTTACTTACAGAACGTGGGAAGTTCGCTTACACTGTGCTTTTGGAAAGGGGCGGGTGTTTGAAAGTGGACGGGAAGGAAACCCCTAGATTGGAACTGGAAAGTGCGCTTACACAGGTAGTCCTTTTCAAAGTCATTGCACATGCAGAATACGGCACCGAGGACAGAAAATGGCTGTGATTATTTACTAGCCGGAGAGAGGGGGGGAGGGGCGGAGGGGGAGGGGGAGCACAAGAGGGGGACCGGGAGGGAGGCAGAGACCGCGGGCCAGCGCGCCGCGTCCTTCTGGACGGGTCGGGCCGAGCCGACAGTGGCGCCCGCGGGCGCCGGTGGGGGAGGGGGTGACAGGGGCGCGCGCGGGACGGCCACGGGCGCGGGCTCGGGGAACAGCTGGCGCCCGTCTCCGCGCGCCCCTGTCCCTCCGGAATGCGGCGAGGATTCAGGGGACGCCCCCCCCCCCACCCCCACCCCCACCCCGCCCCGGCCACCACCTCCGCCCCGCGCGGGGGTCAAAGAGCACCCCTCGCCCCTGGTAACCGACACAAAACCTCGGGGCCCGTCTAGACGGGTCAAGGTGCAGGATGCCGCGTCCCCGCGGCTCCTTCCGGAAGGGGGCGGGGACCCGCCAAGGGCGCCGCGGACGCGCCGCGCCCGGGCCTCCGCGGGCTTTCTCCCTCTCCACCCTCCGCTGATCAAAGTAGGAAGTTTGCGTGACAACCGTGGTGAAAGGGGCTGAATCGCAAATGAACTCGATTTCGGCGATGTTGATCTAGCCGGCCTCCATTGTCCCCTTTCAGGCGCAGTGTGAACCCTTCCGGTGCCGGCGACCGCGCGGCGGCGAGGCGCGCGCTCCGGGCGCACAAAGGGTCCCCGCGCCTCCCGCCCCCGGGCCGGCGTCCCCGCCGCCCCCGGGGTCCGCGGGCAGTGCGCGCGGTGGGACACAGGCCTGCAGGAGCCGGGGCAGCAAGAGAGCCGAAGACGACCGCCGCCGATGGGCGCCCAGCTGCCCCCGCCGTGTGCGCGGTAACGGGGTCCCCGCCTCTCCCCCAAAACCCGGTTCCAGGCGCATTCTCTCCAGGCCCGGGCGCTCCCTTTTGCAACGAAACCGTTTACTCAACTGGATTAAACCACAACGGTTATCCGTTCACTAAAATAGCCAGTTTTTAAAAACTCGCCAGTGTGGTTTGTTGTTGTTGTTGTTTTCGGGTCTACAGTGAAATGACCCTAAAGGCAGTGGCTTGAAGTGCATTCCAAATACAAGCTGCATTTCACTTACACTTTTAAGTATGCCAATCAAGCCCTGTAAGTTGTAAAAACAAAACAAAAGAAAAAGCACAGCAATGCGTGGGTTAAGGAACAAACTGAAAATCCGTTTTATTAACCACAGGCGCTGAGGATTAAATCTGTATTGGGTCTGCACGTTATAAAACACAGAGGTAAATTCTTAATTACAGTTAATCAAGCAGATCATTAGCTGCATGATTATGGGGTGGGTTTTTTTTTTTGCCTGCCACGCGTGTGGTTTAAGTGTACTTCCTTATCTGATACGTTTGAGATCCCTTCATGGTACTTTCTGGATGTTAGCAAAGCAGGTTTTCACTTTACAGTGATGAGTCCACGCTTTCACTTAAAAAAGCTAACTGAAACCCGGAAAGGCACTCCCTGTCCCCTCCGGCCCCCACCTTCCCCAGCGGAAAAGTAAACAGGGCGGGGGTGGTCGCCACCGGAGGGCAGGGGTTCGAGTCTGGGAGAGTTTGGGGGAACACTCAGCGCCGCCTTGACGGATCCCAGTACTGTCTGCTGACTGGGGACGCTCTCGAAAATGTTTTTTAAATCTGACCTCACCCACCCAGCCGTGTGCAGAAACTGCCCACCGTCTCGCGTGAGCAGATCAGACGCTAGCGACCGAAAGGCCTCCTCAACTTACTTTGGAGGGGTTTTTGATTTGTTTCCCGGGGCTGGCACTATTTTAGAACAGTCCCCGCTTTACAACTTTCCCCAAAACGGGATTTTTTTTTTTTCCAGTTTTCAAAGTGTCATGATATATATTTGAATATACTAGTATGGTACTGTTTTAACACACATATGTTATATCAAGAGATCAACACGTGAATTTTGTTGGTTTTATGCGTCTGAAGGCAAACGGGTGTGTGTGTGTGTGTGTGTGTGTGTGTGTGTGTGTGTGTGTGTGTGTGTGTTTTCCCGTCATTAGCTGGCTCTTTTGAGTAAACATTCTTTAATAGGAGGAAGTGTTTGCCTGCAGATAGCTCAGAAAATGCTTCCTCACAATCTCCGCTAAAAACAGGTAAAGGAAAAACACCCAACGTGAACTTACGAGGTCTGTTTTCAGAAGACTAAGAGGAAAAAAAAGGATTTTAAAATCTCAATCAAAGCATCCGGCTTTGTGAGAAAATGCTAAAGATGTCTAAGCATCGCCGCTCTTTGCACATTGACGACGACGCACACGATTGGAGTTTAAAATGATTCCACTTAGCTGAACTGCCTTCGGTAAATTTAAAGACTGTTCACAGAATAATTGGGCCCTTTTCTCCCCTCAGAGTGTTTCGATTATAAGAGTGCAATAAATATTGAGACGAGTGGAATAAAACAAAGTCTTTCTTTCTATACTATGAAGATTTTGAATAGTACTTGTCAATAAAGCAATTCCTATTGTAATCTTAGGGGAGGGTGGCCTCCACCCCGGAAGGACTGTCTCAGAGATAGTAACCTCATTACAATATGAATGAAAAAGGCCGCCAGCATTGTATCGGGAGAAAACCGATTCACGGGCACCCGGTTTTCTTATCAGCCGTTTCTTTTGCGCAGGCACTCACTTGGGATACGTGATACATATAAAAGCGATCCGTTATAACTTCATCGCTATCTCAGAGCGCGCTGGTCAAAGTAAATCCTAACTTTTGCTCTTCTGAAACCTACCTGCCACTCTGAATCCCGCTACGTAGAAAGAGTGTCTACTTTTCTTTTTTCCCCTCAAGGCTTATTCTGACCATGTGCTTATTCTGTGAGCAATGAAACGGGGCGGGGGTGGGGGGGGGCGGAGGGAAGTACCCATATCCCAACGTGAAAGCGGGAAAAAAGTCTCTGGAAGTTTTGGCTCTGGAAGGCCGGAGTGTGGGGTTCATTCCAGACCCCGTGAGCCACATTCCTAACGGTTCCAGGGCGCCTCCGTGCGCGTTCATTACTGTGCCTCTGTTAATCTTGTAGCAAATTTCTTGCTTGATAGCTATCACAATTAGGCAGGAACACAATTATGTTACGATGCACGATTGGACGCGGAAATGCCCTTGTGCTCTGTCTGTGGTTTTCATAACAGTCTGGCAATCTCAAATAAATCTCACTTATCTTTATCGTTATCTTGAGTGTTCCTCAGATAGGAACCCAGGACTTAACCTGCTTAGCGACTGATAATTGATTTCACATTGTTGCAAAGATTCCCCTTCTGGAGGTTTAGTTAATGTCGAAATTTTAATTGCACTCTGGCAAATATTGCATCTGGCTTAATCACTAACTTTCCATCCATAAAAATATTGAAATCGCTTCTGATATTAGTTAAAAGTCAATATTTAGAAGTGAAAATTCAAGCCTCCTTTGCTCTAGGCGACAACAGGGTAAGCATACATTCGGAAACTTGTAAGATGATGAGATATATAATTAGCTTTTATGTTAATTGACTGTTATGAGTTTGTTGTAGGACAATTCTTCATATAATATGCAGATAGCATTGGCTGTTTAGTTTTATTAGACAATATAATTAGAAAGCTAAAGGAGCTCATTTCGATGAGGAATAATAGAAGCTGATAAATTTCCCAGTGTTCTGTGTATCAGAAGTGAATTCCATCTGGATTTAATCAATAACAGAGATTTCAAGTAGCCTTTGTTTAGAGAACTGAAGCCAGCCCACAGATAACGGAACTAATATAGTTTTTCCAGTTACCATCAATTCAGTGTTAAAACAGGTGAATTTCTACCATCAATAAAACCTTGGGGACAAAACTACAAAGATTTCGGCACAGTTTATCGCAAAGACACAGGAAATTTACGTAAACAACATCACAATTTTACCTTCCGCAACTTGAATAAGGAAAAGAGTCTTTCCTATTCTTACTTATGGACATATTGTGTTACATCAAGTATATGTTCAGGTTGGGAGGAAAATAGAAAGAATGAAATAACATTTTGATTTGGGGGTAAATTTTCCTACAATTCAAAACTGCTCGAGTTTCGATCACTTTTTTTTTTTTTTTTTTAAATTCTGGAGCCTTTTTCCAACTTACCAGGGATAAAACAGAATCAGAGAAAAATTGCTTAATGCACCATCATTGATGAACTCCACATGGGGTCATCAAACACAATTTGACCTTTTCCTGAAGTTTAAAGAAGCTCTGCTTTCGTTGGCAAATGCAAAATTGGCCCTGCCACTTGGTTTCCTACCCTAAAAAAGTCTTCAACCAAAAACTTTAATTTTCAAACATTTTAGGTAAAGTGAAAACAAAATGCACTTCTCCATATGAAAATGTCGCAACTTTTCAATCTTTTAAACAAATCAGCCCTTCCCACAGTGGAGCCGTGCCCTCCGCCGGCGTGCCCCGGAAGGATTTTGCAGATTAAAAAACAACAACAACAAAAAGGGAATGGAAAAGTGCATGAAAGGAGACGAGAGCACCGTGGCGTTCGTAGAGTAAGATGCGAATCTGTCCATTCATGCCACGAATCCCGGTCCGTCTCCGAGCCAGGTCATTCACGAGGCCTGGAGGGGGCCTCCTCTGGGGTTCTGAATAAAAACGAAGGTACTTGGGGGAGCCTGTGTGCCCGGGAGAGGCCCAGCGAACGCTAGCCAACTGTGATGCGACTCCTCGTCTGTCGGCAGAGCTGAAGGTCACATAAATGCAGAATCGGTTCTCCTGGTTCACAGTTTTCCGCCCTCCCCCCAAGTCTGCCTCCCTCACTACCTTGTCACGGAAAACACGAAGGGGTTGAGTGGTTGTGTTTCTGAGCACCGTCACGCAAGGGAAAAGGTGAGACCCCACGTTTGTGGGATGTCGGGCGGCCTTTCCCAGCTTTGTGGGCAAATGGTAGCAGTTCCTTAGAAAGCGTTGGCGGGCTCAGGGGAGGAGGGACGGAGAAATGGGACCACGAGAACCTGAGTTGTTCCGTGTCCACAGATGTGGACACGCCCACGCACACACAGTGGTTTCCACGGACCAGAAAGACAGCGCTGTTTTTCTTTAAAACCATTTTTAAGAGGGAAAGTAACATAGTCATTTGATTGGAAAAAAAAAAAACAAAACACAAACATTCAAAAGGAACAAAAGGGCAGAGTAGAAAGCGAGGCTGATACCCGGGACCCTACGGCCCAGCTCTCCCCCGGGGCCAGGAATCTTCCCCGCACATCCATGTGAATGTGTGTCGCACGTGTGTGTGTCTGTGTGTGTCACGAGCATTTGTGAGCACCCCTGTCCCCTTGGTACACAGGCGAGGGCACAGCGCTGGGCCTTGGTGACCCCATCCCCCCGCTCCTGGACTTGAGGGCACTGGAGCTTGGAGACCTTGCAGCCAACCCCCTTCTCGTCACGGGAGGGGGCAGGCGCAGAGTGGGGGGACGGAGCCGGGGTCAGGACCCAGCCACGGGACGTGGTCGGCCAGGCCTCAGGGAAGCCTGTTCCCTAACCACCTTCAGCCGAAGCCACACGCCATGTCCTCCCCAGGTGACCAGGTAGGGGCACTCTTTGGGGCTGAGTTGTGTCCCCTAGATTCCTACGTTGAAGCCCCGACCCTCAGGACCTCACAACGTGGCCTTATTTGGAGACCGGACCTTCGCAGAAGCCGTTAAGGTAAAATGAGGTCACCAGGGTGGCCCCGATCCAGTGTGACCGGTGTCCCTATAAGAAGAAGAGGTCAGGACACAGACACACAGAGGGACGGCCACGTGAGGACACAAGACAGCCGTCCACACGATGGGGGGAGAGGCCTCGGGAGGAACCGGCTCTGCCCACACCTCGGTCTTGGACTTCCAGCCTCTAAAACTGTGAGACGCTACCCCCCCCCCCATCTTCGGTGCCTTGTGGTGGCGGCCTGACCCGCAAATACAGTCACAGACCATGAGGTCCCCACCCTGAAGTCCTGCTACAACAGCCCAAGCCCATCAAACCGAAGATCTGCAGAGAGCTCGACGGGCTGACTACCGCAAGGAGGTCCTGGCTCTGAACAGCACGAGGTGCGCGCCCAGCGACCCCATCCCCCTCTGTCACGTCGCCGCGCTGAGTGGGCAGGGCCCCCCGCACATCTCCCCTGCGTGGCCCGGCCAGCCGCTGGCTTCTCCATTCTTCCAGGGTCTTGGCCTGTAAGGCTGGGACGAAAATGACACGCTGGCGGTGTCTCTGATCAGGTCAAGCGACTGGAGTGACATCCTCCCAGAGCCCAACACATAAACGTAAAGAGCTATGATTACTTTCCCTTCGGCGGGTGCTGTTTGAGTTCATCGACCTCTTGAGCGGGACGCCAACTTCAGGAGCGGAGACTGATTTCTGTGCTCTCCTTACTGTTGGGCTGGAGGGAGGGGGCCGAGTCCTTTAGGTGCGGAGGACGGGTGGGTGACCTCCCCGGCGGTGCGGACCTCTGCAAAGCTCTCCTTGCCGCTTCCCCTCCTGTCCGCTCAGAATGTGAGGGCCGTCAGGATGGGCGCGTAGACCCTTGGCGCTCAAGGCTCAAGGTCCAGCAGCACTGGTGTCCGGGGGCCCCCGGTCCCACCCGGACCTGCTGGGTCCCGCTCTGCCCGGGAAGGGCGTCTAGACCCTTGGCGCTCAAGGCGTGGTCCTGGACCAGCAGCACAGGGAAGTCGAGGCCTCGAGGCTCAGAGTCCTGAGCACGGTGCCTGCGGTGGAGACAAGCGTGTAGAGAGCTGCCCGAGCTGGCGTCAGAGAAGCCGGGCTTTTATTCACCGCCGCCGCGCTCCCCCTGGAGACGGGAGGGAGGGCCACGCGGTCAGCGGTCTGGCTACAAGGCGTGTCTTCAGAAACGCGGTGTGGGACGGCCTGAAAAAGGTGCCTCTGTCCTCAGACCCAAACCGCACGCGGACAGCACCTCCGGGAGAGCCCGATGCGCCCATTCTCCCGGCCAGGGCCGAATGGGATGAGGCACCGTCTTGCGGATTCGAAAACACGCTTCCAGACCCGAGCGCTTTCGCCAAGAAACCGAGAGCGGCAAAAGGCGATGAAGGGTATCACCGATCCTTGGCGCCTGTCGTCCCGGCAGGACCTTTCATTGAGTCACGGGGCTGAACGTTCTCCGGAACATCGCAGAGCTCGTTCTCTGAGCTCACGTGGCATGCTCTTTCTCTCACGCATTTCTAATCTTCCCTCTGTTCTCCAGACCCACCCCAGGCGGGTGAGCCGGGTGCCAAGACGGGCTCTGCTCCCGGGGGCTGGGAGCCGGAACGCACGACCTCCCTCCCGCGGGCCCGGGGTGCGGGAGGAAGGGCGGCGGCAGGAGAGAAGGCGCCGTTTTCTCTGGCGCCCCCACTGCGAGTCATCCGATGCAAGCGGCTTGGAAACACTGAGGGTGCCCCGTCCCGCCCCCCCCTCCCCCCACTGGACGCAGAAAGTTCCGTCTCCGAAACACCTGGTCTCTCCAGCAGCCATGCAGGGGGAGGTGACCGCCCGTGGTCTAGCCTAGACGCGAAGCCAGGGGGTCAAGAGGAAACCCCCCAAGGGTTTGAGGACACCGCCAGGCCTCAGGGCCAGAAGGGACTCCCGCGTGTCTTTGCCGATCTGGCGGCTCTGGGCCGCCAGTCGTCTGCCATGTCTCTGGCCTGGAAAGAACGGGGCCGGCGTGGGAGACCCAACCCAGCCCACCCCTGTGGCAGCGAAACGGAGACGAGTAGTGAATCCACTTGGTTCTCGTTAAAGAAGCGCTTTTGTTGGCTTGGCTGGCTTTCCCTCCTTCGGCGATCCCCGAGCCTTCGTCAATCCACGTTCCCGCAAGGTAAACGTCCAGCAACGCGCTGCTTTTCCTCGCGCCGCGGGACCCACGCGCGGCCGCAAACCCTGTCCCCCTCCGGCGCACGCCGGCCCCGGCCGTGGCCCCGCTCTCGCGTCCCCGCTCGGGGACGGCAGAGCGTCCCGTGAGACCTTCCGGCCCGTCTCACGGCCCCTTGACCTTGGGACGCTGAGGGAACCAGCAGCCCTTGAAACATTACGGGTAACTCCTCCGCTCTGTGCTTCTGGATCCTTTTCTCAGGACGGGGTCCCAAACGTCGGGTAACGACGTCATCCTTGATACGCGTTTCCACGTGTTTCCGTCTCAACCCGGCCGCGTGTGGTCAGCACACTGAACCCAGCTGGGCTAATCACAGAAAGACGTCTCTAGAAATAAACTCTGAGCCAACTCGCTGGACTTCTCTGATGGCTTCCCTGAGGGGACACGGCGCCACAGGCTGCCCGCGTCCTGAGGGTCCTCCGGTCTCCCCTCTTCAGTCCAGCTTGAGAGCAGATGGTGGGGGACCCAGAGCTCAGATCCCTCCCCCCGCGGCAGGAGGCACGGACCCACGCTGGAGGCGGCCCTCAGAGCCGCGGTGACCACCAGCTTCCGCACGACTTCTCGCGGCCACGGTGGCCTCTGCTTTCTGACGTCCGTAGACAGGAGACTCTTTTGCTCCGTGGGAACTGAATTGGTTTTTCACTACTTAAAAATTACTAGTCCCAAGAGATAATGTGAAATGTGTGCCTTCCTGAGTCTCCTGGATTGGGGTAAATATTATCTTTCTGCTGGTTAGTACTTGGACCGTAAAAGACGGTTATGGCTTCTATTTTTTTAAACAAGCATGAGATTAAAAAAAATTTTTTTTCTTTCATGTTTATTTATACTTGAGAGAGAGACAGAATGCGAGCGGGGGTGGGGGTGGGGGGCAGAGAGAGAGGGAGACACAGAATCCGAAGCAGCTCCAGGCTCCGAGCTGTCAGCACAGAGCTCGACGCGGGGCTCAAACCCACAGACCGCGAGATCACGACCCGAGCCGAAGTCGGACGCCCAACCGCCTGAGCCACCCAGGCACCCCGAAAGGTTCTGTTTCTAAATTGAGGGTATGAAATACTCCCCCTGGAGCTCCTGGAGAGAAGAAAGCGTGGTCGGCCATTCTTCCGGGCCCCGGGGCCCCTGGCTGTGGGCGCACCAGCCTTCCGGGGGGGTGCCAGCTGGGCCTCCGATTGCAGAGGCCACGGGCATTTGCTGAGCCCTGGGCACTGAGCGCTGTGCTGCGGGCTGATGGCAAGGAGAGTAAGCGTGTCTCCGAACGGGAGAGGTGCCTCGCCTGCAGGAGCCCTGGGAGAGGCTGGGCGAAGAGACGCCTGCCCGAGAGAGAGTCTAGGGCAAGTGACATACCTTCACGGTGAAAGTGAGTCACTCGGCCGCTGTTTGTTGAACGTCTACTTCATGCCGGGTTGTGCCAGACACGAGGAGGCCACGGCAAACAAAATTAAGGTGGTCCTCGTTGTCCGGTGCCGGCGGCCTGGGCCCCCGCCTGAGGTCACACGGGGGCCGTATCGGCCTTGGGAGGAGCCCTCCCTTGGAGCTGGGGACCCCAGGCCACCGTCTGTTTGTGCACAGCCTGGGAGCCAAGACCGGTTCTTGCTTTTATAAGTGGCAAAAAATCAAATCAAATCAAAATCAAAAGAATACCATTTTGTGACGTGTGAAAATGATAGGAAATTCAAATTCCAGCGTCCACAATAAAGCTTCCTGGGACGCAGCCACTCCCGTCCGTACACATCTCGCCCGTGGCTGCCGTCCGGCCGCAGTGGCAGGGGTGAGTCGTGGCCACGGGGCCCCACAGATCCTCAAGTACTCACTGTCTGGCTCTTTCCAGAAGCCACTTGCCCAGCCCTGCTCTGCTGCCCCGCCCCTCTGCGCAGGTGGCGTTGTTCCTGCTGTTTCCTGGCCCCCTGCCTGCAGGGCATGGTCCTGTCCCCACTGCCCTGCCTGTGTCCCTCCTCCCTTCTCTGTCAACAGCCTTCCTCTCCTGCCAGATGCAGCAGTAGTTCTTCTAAACAGGCTTCAGACACACGCGTGTGCACCCACACACGCGCATACTCCCGGGTGCACACGGGTGCTCACACACACGCACGCACACGTGTACTCACACACATGCAGATACTCACACGTGCACACATGCGCTCACACACGCACGTACTCGCGCTGCACACGTGTGCTCACACACATGCACACACTCACGCGTGCACACGTGTGCCCACACACGCATTACTCACGTGCGCACACATGCACACACATGTATACTCACACGCACACGTGTGTGCTCACGTACATGCACACACGTGCGTGCTCACACACATGTGTAGTCGTGCTGCACGCGTGCAATCACATAACATACACGCACACACGCGTACTCACACACGTGTGTGCTCATACACATGTACCTGCGTGTGCACACGTGCGCACACATGCACACGCTGTGTACTCACACGCACACACGCATGTGCTCACGCGCACACACGCACACGTGTGTACTCACACGCACACATGCATGCACTCATGTGCACACACGTGTGCTCACACACACACACACACACACACAGTGAGCAAGCTGCATCACCCCGAATGGAGAGGAAAGCCATTTTTATCCAGGGCATGATGACAATGCCAGAGCAACCCCCTCCCCCCTCCACCCCAGAGCACCCTCGGTCCCCGCTCCTGTCCCCCCGGGGCGGCGGCCCCGTGCCACTGAGCGGAGCCAACGCAGCGCGTGAGGGAGGGCCCTGGCCCGAGGTCACAAACTAGTGTATTCGCTGAAGCCAGAAGACGAGCAGGTCTATCTGATGCTAAAGTCCTTCTCCGAGTGTCGGGGGCCAGAGGGAGTGGCGGCTTCCCAGCCCTCACGGAATGTTCCGGGTTCTCTGCCGTCCTCCCGAGAGCTGTGCGCGTGCGTCTCTACCGCCGGGCGCACCCCCCCGCGCAGCGCGTCTGGCTCCCGTAGCGTCAAGCACGTGCCCCCCAAGTCGCCGTTTCCAGGAGAGTTAGTGTCACAGACTCAGTCTCCCGTCCTGGCGATCTTTCTCGAAGGCAACCGGGGCCTCGCTTTCCCTCCGACGGCTCCCTGGAAAGAACGTTCGAAACCCGCCAGACTCCAAGCTGCCGCGCAGGAAACCCGGCCTCCGTGCACGCGGGCTGCGCGGCGCCCACCTGGGTCCTCACCCCTGTGTCCTGGGGGAGAAGCGGCGGCAGGCCTCTAAACGCTTCCCGTCCCCCGTCCCTTCTTCACCCGATTTGCGGATTCCAACAACCCTGATTCAGTGGAATCAGGAGCAATTAACGGGACTAGGGATTTATTAAGGATAAGTCATGCAGACAGTTTTGACAGCTTGTTTTGAGTGTGACAGAATTACAGGATGCATTATGTATTTAGACTTTTGTGCAGCGTCTAATACCAGACTTGCGAAATTATTCTTGCCAAATGGTCTGAACCAGCCTGGATGAGAAACGGTCTCACGTACCGGAAATGAGCTCGAACATCAGAGACAAAGGGTAAATGGCAGTGAGCCGCACGCCCAGACGGGGGTCAGGAGCCGTGGGGGGGGGGGGGAGGGGGGAGGGGGGCATGGCGTTTCCTGAGGGGCGGTGGAAGCCAGTGGTAGGGTCTGTTGCCCTTAACGCCTTTATTGCTGATCTGCAGGGAGGGGGCGCGGTCCCCGCCACGGGGCCACGTGAGGGGTAGGAAGCGCCAGCCCCGACCAGGTGGCCCCCCGGCCCGGCAGCTGGTGGGGGGGCTGCGAGGGGGATGCCGGACCAGCCTTCCGGCACCCCCACCTCGACAGTGCCCGGGAGACACCGAGGCAGAGAAAAGAACCCACTCAGCCTCATGGGATCGGACAGACAGCCGGAAGGCTCCAGGTCGCCAACTCGAAAGCCTGTGGTGGGTCAGATTGTGTCCCCCCAAAACACGTGCTCCAGTCCAAACCCCTGGTCCCTGTGAATGCAGCCTTATTCGTCAACAGGGGCTCTGCAGACGTAATGAGCGCAGACGAGGTCACACTCGGTTAGGATGGGTTCTGACCCGATGTGACCGGGGTCACGGACCCCCGGAGAGGGGTGCCGTGTGGTCACGAGGCAGACACTGGGGGTACAGCTCCAAGCCAGGGAACTCCAGGACTGCCAGCCACCCGCAGAAGCGGGAGAGACAGGGGACCCGCTTTTCCTGAGCACTCGAGAAGGAGCCCAGCCTGCCCACACCTCGCGCCTCCTGACCTCTGAGAAACTCAGCCTCTGTTCCAGCCTCTGTTCCGGCCTCCCAGTCTGTGGCATCTGGTCAGGGCAGCCCCAGGACACACACCAGTCTGGTTTCAGGCACGAGGAACTAATGAGGGGGCTCCGATGGCCCCGGCCCCCCCCCCGGGGCGAGAGGAGGAGCTGTGAGCGTCCCCCCCCCCCCCCCGCCAGGGGAAAGTGGCCAGAGGAGGGGTCTCCGTCCCCCCGGGGGGCCCAGGGAAGATTTCAGTGGGGGGGGAGGGCGCCTGGCCCAACCTGTCACACCTCCTGTTTGTAGTGATGAAAAGAAACACGCGTGGCCAGCAGCTGGTTAATTAACCCTGTGCCGTGCTAAGCCGCTACAGCCTTTAATTCTCTCCCATCACTTTATGCCCTCTGATAATTATTATTTTTATTCTGCTCAGGGGTACTGAATCATCTGTTTTATTTCTTCCCCCTGAGGGTGGTATAGCATTTAATCCTCCTACACGGCCAAGCGCTAAGGCTGCTGTTTTCTCCCTGCACCAGGATATTTGATTAAGCAGAAAACACCGCGCCTCTGCCCCTGAGATGCGTCGTGTCACCAACTTTCACGTCAGTCCCGGCCGGCGGCCAGCGTTGCTGCCCGCGGGGCCCCGGGGCGGGCCGTGGGGGAGCAGTGCAGGGAAGAAGGCGGTGCCGGGGACGCAGGGACCTGTCACAGGCTCACCGCCTGGACCGAAGGCTGGCTGTGCGAAGCCGCCCTCTGGGTACGCAGCGCCGACCCGAGCACAAAGCCACAGCTCCCGAGTCTTGTCTAGAAACGCCAACCTGATCCATAGACTCTTGTCATATCGCGCTGGGCTTAATCAGCACCTGGTGCCACAGACACTTATCATCAGACTAAATCCTCAGGAGGTTAGCAGGTGAAGGATCCCCTTTTTTCCTTGACATTCTATCACTTTTCTAAAGTCTTCACAAGATAAGGGCAAGAGTCCCCAAACACCCCGCAGAACCAATAGAGAAGTGCTACATCAATCGAGCAAACATTTATTCTTTTCCTCTTTCATTTCACGGAAATTCAGTACCGGGGCGCCTGGGTGGCTCAGTTGAGCGTCCGACTTCGGCTCCGGTCAGGATCTCACAGTCCGTGAGTTCGAGCCCCGTGTCGGGCTCTGTGCCGACAGCTCGGAGCCCGGAGCCTGCTTCGGAGTCTGTGTCTCCCTCTCTCTCTCTGCCCCTGCCCTGCTCATGCTCTGTCTCTCTCTGTCTCAAAAATAAATAAAAACTTTAAAAAGCAATTAAAAAAAATTAAAACAAAAAGAAATTCAGAACACACTAGAAGCAAATACCGTGCTGTGCACATACAGAGGGGGCGGTGCCAGAAAAAGACGTAGTTCAGGACAGAGATGTATTACGGCATACACGTAACTAGAATAAGATTAGAAATCAGCAAATGCTCTGAAAAAGCTACAAAAATACATCCGATGTTAGGAATGTGTATTTAGGAGTATCTGTATTTCAGTTTCTAACGAACTCCTCTTCATAAAAAGCTGACGACGCGTCACCCTGATTCAGGGAGGAGGGGTGTGGTTTCCTTAGTAGCGAGGGCTGACACATGTCACCGGAAGGAGAGGAGCCGGACCATACCTCACGTCGTATCCAAAACCACGTTCCATACGGATGCCATGTCCACACACCAAAGCACAAGCTCTTGGGGGAAAATTCAGAAAGCCGTCAATATGACAAAGAGGAGGGAGGCGTCCCCGAACAGGACGAGAAACCCACAGCCATCAAGATCAAAGACCGTCCGGGCGCCGAAGGGGGCGAGGCCACTGACAAACCACGCGTGGAGACTCCTGTGCGGCCGGCGAGGCACAGTGTCCCCGTCTGCTGGATTGTCAAATAACAACGACACGAGGGACGAGCCAACAGAAAATGGGTAAGGACACAAATAAACAACTGGAAACACGGGAAATCTAAGTGAACGGTGCCCTTGCGAAAATATGCTGCGTTCACTCGGAGCCCATGAAAGGGAAATGAGGACAAGAATGAGATACGATCCCGGGCGCCTGGGGGGGCTTAGCCGGCTAAGTGTCCAACCTCAGCTCAGGTCGTGATCTCGTGGTTCGTGGGTTCGAGCCCCGCGTCAGGCTCTGCACTGACAATGCGGAGCCCGCTTGGGATTCTCTCTCCCTCTCTCTCTGCCCCTCCTCCACTGTGCTCGCTCGCTCTCAAAATAAGTAAATAAACATTAAAGAAACAGAGAGACAATGAAATAACCATCTTCCACTTACGAGATTAGCAAACATCGAAGAATGATATGATCCAATGCCGGCCGCAAGGCAAGAAAGCTGGTGAGGATCTAAAACCCAACAGCCTTTGGGGAAAACAATCTGGCAACATCGGTTCCAAAGAAAATGCGCACGTCCTCTGAGCCCCGCCCTTCTGGGGGTCTGTGCTCTGGAAAGCAATTCGACACCAGGACGTGCCGTCCAGGGGGCTTGCTGAAGCCCTGATGGGTTGTGATAACACACTGGACACAGCCCGTACGTCCGTCGCTGGGGTGGTCACCAGGGTGCAGACATGGACAGAGACGGGTCGGATCTCTGTCCATTGGTTGACAGTGGGGGGTGTCCTCGTCCGCTCTGGCAGCCATAACAAATAGCACCGTCTGGGGGGCTTAGGCATCAGGAGTGTATCCCTCACACTTCTGGAGGCTGGAGTCCAAGATCGCACTGCCAGAAGGTTCCGTTCCCGGCGAGAGCCCTCCTGCTGGCTTGTGGCGGCCACAGCCCCCTCTGTCCTCACACGCGGCACAGAGAGAGATGCCTCCTTCTCTGCTCACGAGGATCCCAGTCCTACCCGAGTGGGGCCCCACCCTCATGGCCTCATTTAACCCGAATCACCTCCTTATGAGCGACCCGTGCCCAGTGTGGCCACGTGGGGGGTTAGGGCTTCGACATATGGATGGCGTTGCACACTCCAGTCGAGAGCGTGGAGTCTAGGCTGAACACTTAAGTTTATTTCACATTTCCACATTCTTCAGAGGAATACAGAGAGGCTATTAATTTATAATGACAAACAAAAACAAGAACAGAAAATACCGAACGTGTGGACGTTTGCGAGAATTTGAGTGCGCGTGGAGAAAGCTGGGGGCTGGTCTCCTACCGCTGATCATCTGAGTCGCTGGGAAGGGTGGATTTCAAAAGCTCCTGTATCCCTCCAGCTAAAATCACCATGCGTTACTTTCATAATGTAACGTTTTTGATGAAAAGAACTTAGAAAACCCAAAGTGGGGGCATCGGACACAAGCGTCCCTACTCTGACCGCCTCCTGCCTGGAGGCCGCTCATCGCCCAGCAGGAGCCCCAGCCCACAGTCGGCGCACTGCTTGGGGGACCCCGGGAGCCCACAGAGACCCAGCCCCTGGGTGGCATCACTGACCCCTTCACTCAAAATGCGACGCCTTCCCTGAAACGTGGGGACAGCTTGAGAGCTGACTAAATAGAAGATCTTATCAGCGAAATCTACTGGCCTCCACAATATTAGAGATGACTCTTCACTCTACGTTTTCGTACAGAAGGGAGAGCAGAGCTCTCCAGGCAGCCCCCTCCACACGGTCAAACAATTCAACGTGGCTGGAGAGGCTCTCCCCCTCTGGTGTTTCCAGAAAGTTCACAGACCAAGACTTGAGAAGGGGCCCAAAGAGCCTCATTATTTCTGCACTTGACTTAAACAATGGGCCGGAAAATAAGACCCTGTTCATAGAAAATTTAAAGTCTCCATTGGAGCTGTGTCCACACCAACGCCTCCCTCCACGGCTTTCCGTGCCTCTTATCGGCGGGACGGCAGGGAGGACGGGCCGGTCCCTGAGCCAGGCCAGGCTGGCCAGGTCTCCGGCAGCTGGGCATGGCGGCCCTTCTGGTCACAGGTCACCTTCCCTTCTCCGTCCCACGTTAACCTCTGCTGGAGGGATGGGCCGCTGTCACCACCGTGTGGGTCACGTTGGCACCGGAGAGAAGGGATGTTCACGTCGGGCACGGGGAGTGGAGCCCCCTCAGGGCGCCGGGCAGTACAAGCCACGGCAGTCCCTCATCTCGAGCCAAACTCCAACGAAGGGGAGCTTGTCTAACTCCTTCCACAGGGCAGCCCGGGCTCCCATTTCTCTCCAAACATGTGACATCTTGGTCTTTTAGGTCTGCTATGGTTAGAGACCGGGCTGTGGACCCAGGAAAGCACTGGGCCAGCGGTGAGCACTGGGCTGGGCGGCCTGGGAGGCCACCAGAGGGGCTGTGGACACCGCAGGGAACATGCCGGATGGGGGGGATGACTGAGGCCCGAGGGGCGGGTCCCCGGATGCCCCAGAGAAACGAGAAAGACAACCGTTGACAGGGAACCTTCCACGCACGATTGTTGGCTCGCGGTTCTGTTTTCCACGTTGTGGGGGCTGCATGTGCGGAACCCTCCGATCTTTCTCCCCCCATGGGACCCGCTCGCTTCCCCGGGGCCGGGCTCCCACCCGGCTCGTGTCCACACTGTGGCTCCGAACGGCAGAAACGTGCTCTCTCGCAGTTCTGGAGGCGGGGGTGTGACCTCGAGGTACCGGCAGGGCCTCGCTCCCCTGAAGCCTCCAGGGAGGGTCCTTCCGGGCCTGGCTCCAGCTGCTGGTGTCCCCCGCATCCTTGGTGACCCTGGCCTCTCCAATCTCCACCTCGGTCTTCGCATGGCCACCTCCCCTCTGTGTGTCTCTGCTGGCCTTCTGGGAAGGGCTGCGATCATTGGAATAGGGCTTCCCTTAATCTGGGATGACCTCCTCTTAACTAGAAACATCTGTAGAGATCCTATTCAAAAATTTTTGTGAGAGAGAGAGAGGGAGGGAGACAGAGTGTGAGTGGGGCAGGGGCAGAGAGAGAGAGGGGGACACGGAATCAGAAGCAGGCTCCGGGCTCTGAGCCATCAGCACAGAGCCCGACGCGGGGCTCGAACTCACGAACCGTGAGCTCAGGACCTGAGCCGAAGTCGGACGCTTCACCGACTGAGCCACCCAGGCGCCCCTGGAGAGATCCTATTTAAAAGATCAGGTCCCATTCTGAGGTTCTGGGGCACTGCCTCACCAGATTTGGGCCCCACAGCCCCTCGGTGTCCTACTGACGTGTTCCTCTCCCAGCCGGATCTGATACCGTCAAGGTCCAGCCCTGGCAGCAAGGCGTTCTCAGTCCCAAGACGGCGACGCCTCCTCCCCAGGCTGTGGAAACCGTCTGGGGACATCTCCCAATGTCCCCTGGGGAGCAAACTCCCCGCCAGTTGAGAACCATCACAGAACCTGGTTCCTGTTTGCACACCTCTGAACCATCCTGGTGGGGACACAGGCTCTCTGCCCATGATCTCATGTCCCTGCCACCCAAGCTGAACTCGTCGCGCTGTTGGCCTTGACATCCTAGGCCCACAAGCCCGGCCCAGTCCGGCCTGCTGGCCCTCGGTGCCCGCGTGTGCCCGACAGGCGGCTGCTGCCGGTGCGGAAAGCACGGGGCTGTTTATTTGTCAGAAGACTTCTTGTTGTCGCTAGACTCTTTTCGAAAGAAAAAAGCTGGGTCATGCTGTGCCAAAATTCTTGACGGTTTGACCTTGTTTGTTCAATGTTTAGTTTTTAAAATGAAAAATTCAAGGACTAGTGTCCGTATTTGGCTCTAGCCCCTGTTGCTTAATACTAAGCTAAATGATAGAATTTCTTACCCTCAAAATTATGTGAATCGAACACGTAGGTAATTAGACTGGTCATGGCATTTAAATCTGGGAGGTTTAGAGAACATTCAGAAAGTTTAAAAAGTGTTTGGACAATAGGGCAGGTGCTTATATGTTGGCGCAAGGACCTGCTGAGCACTTGGTGGTGTTGGGGCACCGGCATCCTTCCACAGCCTTCCACATCCTTCCTCGGCCTTCCACGGCCTTCCACGGCCTTCCTCGGCCTTCCTCGGCCTTCCACGGCCTTCCACGGCCTTCCTCGGCCTTCCACGGCCTTCCTCGGCCTTCCTCGGCCTTCCTCGGCCTTCCTCGGCCTTCCACGGCCTTCCTCGGCCTTCCTCGGCCTTCCTCGGCCTTCCACGGCCTTCCTCGGCCTTCCTCGGCCTTCCTCGGCCTTCCTCGGCCTTCCACGGCCTTCCTCGGCCTTCCTCGGCCTTCCTCGGCCTTCCACGGCCTTCCTCGGCCTTCCACGGCCTTCCACGGCCTTCCACGGCCTTCCTCGGCCTTCCACGGCCTTCCTCGGCCTTCCACGGCCTTCCTCGGCCTTCCTCGGCCTTCCTCGGCCTTCCACGGCCTTCCACGGCCTTCCACGGCCTTCCTCGGCCGTCCTCGGCCTTCCACGGCCTTCCTCGGCCTTCCTCGGCCTTCCACGGCCTTCCTCGGCCTTCCTCGGCCTTCCACGGCCTTCCTCGGCCTTCCTCGGCCTTCCACGGCCTTCCACGACCTTCCACGGCCTTCCACGGCCTTCCACTTGGCCTTTCACACAGCCTTCCACAACCTTCCCCGGCTTTCCTCCGCCTTCTGCAGCCTTCCGTGGCCTTCCTCTGCCTTCCTCAGCCTTCCACATGGCTTTCTGCAGCCTCTGACAACCTTCTGCATGGCCTTCCTTGGCTTTCTACAGCCTTCCACAGCCTTCTGCAGCCTTCTGCGTGGCCTCCTACAGCCTCCCGCAGCCTTCTGCTGGTCACCCCTGACTTTTACTGGGTTCATCCTGCCCGGCTCACCCTCTCCCTCTGCAGGCTAGCATTCGGGCACTTCCTTGCCAGATGACACACAGCCCGCACTCAGAGATGGGATAGTTCCTTATTGGTATTTCTGTTTCCAAAGAGCTGCTCAGCCGAGCCTTGGGGAGCTCTGGCTGATTTCAGCTTCACACAATCCAGCAACAGGAAACCCCAGACAGGACGTCAGGGCGAGTGGTGACAGCTAAAGGGACAGAGTTCCAGGGAAATGCCTCAGAAACAGAGAAGGGGATTTCGCCTTGTCAGTTCCCCAGAGGGCTGAGCCCTGAGCCCCTGAGAATCATCAACCCAAGATGTCCAGAAGCATTAGAAAGGACCTCAGCGGAAAGGGGTCTCCTCCTCGCGGTAAATTGTCCTCTCACTGCACATTCCTGTTCAAGTGTGACAGCCAAGTCGGCTTGCATTCCAGATGACAGGATAGAACAGAATATGTGCAAACAGCAGCCCAAGATAATAAATAGCTCACTTAGATCGATGGCTAGTAGGAGACTCCATAAGCAAAAGTGATACTGAAATTCAGAGAGGAAAAAGAAATTGGTTCTGAAAATTCAGCCTGATTTTTTAAGCCCATTAATTAACAATGGAAGTTATTTCAGAAGAGATGAGTCTGTGGACGGTCCCGAGGCTGCTTCTTTCCCAGGGTCTTTGTCTTTTGAAACGATTCTCGGAGAACCTTCTTCACCATTTTGGAAACAGGACACGTTTATAAACCATTGCTTTATTTTATGTGACCTACCAACTCCTCCTAAAAATGTTGCTGGAATTTTCCTTCTTCCTTCCTTCCTTCCTTCCTTCCTTCCTTCCTTCCTTCCTTCCTCACTCTTTCTCTTTCTTTCTCTTTCTTTCTTTCTCTCTCTCTCTTTGTTTCTTTCTCTCTTTCTCTCTTTCTTTCGGAAAATCTTTTCTTAAATCAAACCCAACAGAGAAGAATTTGCGTTAAAAACTCCCACTATGCCTTTATGAGAAGATGCCATGTCGCAAACACGGAAAGTCGTGCCGATGGAGTACCTCCCAGCCTGGCCACAGGCCTCTGTGTGCCTCCTCCTGCCCACGGGCATCTCCAGCCCCTGGGGAACATTGCTAACAAAGTTCAGCTTGCAAGCCCGATATGAGAATTCACCCCCTCAAATACTGCCTGCGGGACGCCTGCGTGGCTCAATCGGTCGAGCGTCCGACTCTTGATTTCCGCTCAGGTCATGACATCACAGTTTGTAGGTTCGAGCCCTGTGTCAGGTTCTGTGCTGACAGCGTGGAGCCTGCTTGGGATTGTGTCCCTCCCTCTCTCTCTCTGCCCCTCCCCAACGCATGCTGTCTCTGCCTCTCTCAGAATAAATAAGTAAACTTAAAAAAAAAAAAAAAAGATTCTTTAAAAAAATGCTGCTTGCCTCATCAGAGAACAAAATATGCCAAGTTCTTTCTCACTCAGTAACAGCCAAATGATCTCAAACGGATACCCATTCAGACTTGCTCACCTCCAGGTAGGTGAGCGGACGTGTCACGGGGCGGGGAGCGGGGGGCCTTCCACTGCCGCTGGAGGAGCGGAGGATAAACCAGACGGGCTAACACGCACGCGGTGACTGGAATCTTCCAACGCCACGTGCAGATAAGTAACTGCAGACGCGGGGTTTCCCACCGCAACGCGTCACCCCCCGGCCACCGCACCCCGGACGGAGCTGCGCCGACTTCTAATCTCAGCCCGCGGCCGGTCCGCACCAGGCAGGTGGGACAAGCGGACCGGCCGGGAGGCGGCAAGTCAGGGCCTCACTGACGCAGCTGTGTTCACTCCTGGCGGGGGCGGATTAGTCCGAGCAGGACGGGGGACCGAGAACGTCTGTGTCACTTCCCGGAAGGTTCTCAAGGCAGCTCAGTGTTCGGGTTCACTTTAGTTTTAAGTTTATGCCCGAGTGACGGGGCGGAGGCTGCGGGCGACCCAGCTAACAGCCCCCAGAAGGAGCACCCACCCCCCGCCCCTGGCATCGGGGAGTCCCGCGACAGGCCTCCTGGGCCGGTTCGAAACCCGGACGGGGAGAGGTGCCATCACGCCTGAATCCCACCCGCGCACGCCCAGCACAGGAAGACGGGTTTGGGGCCGGGAAGGCAGTGGCCGGGTGGGGAAGGCCTGGGGAAAGGTCCCCCTGCTGGCCCCTCCGGGAAGAGCAGTGGCGCCCCCACGCCGGGGCACGCGGTCCTGCAGGAGAGATGTGCCCTCCCCCCACCCCAGGGCCGCAAGCAGTCCCCCTGGGGTCCCAGCCGGGCCTGCCCCCGCCCCCGCAGCTCCTACCTTCCCGAGGCTCACGCTCTCTGCTCTGTGATAGGCGACCTCTGGCTAAGGTGCCTGTGTTGTGTGCGTACACGCACACACACGTGCACACACGGAGCCCGCAGACGCCTGCTCCTGTCCCCCAGGGCTGCATTCTCACCCCGGCCTCCCCAGACGAGATTTGGTGGCAGGGGCGGTTCCACTCTGGGGTGGTGGCCCAACGCGCTGACCCAGAGGCAGCCCCGGACGGTCCCGGGCAATTCAGAGGCAAGGGCGAGGACGGGCTGCGTGAGGTTGGACGGGGGGAGGCACCCCAGCCTTGGGCCCTGCAGGCCCAGATGCCTTCCCGGCCACGCGCGGAGCGGAGGGCACCCCTTTGAGCCACAGAAGCAGGGCTAAGGACCTGGAGGCTTCGCCGCAGGGTCTGGGGGGCGAGGGGAGGTGGAGTGGGTCACCTTTCCGCGGGCGATGGGGGTGAGAGAGTCTGATGTCGGAGGAGGCGGGTGGTTCCGGGTCAGGAAGATCCTCCTGAGCTAAGACGGCTCCGGGGGGGACCGGCTGATGAGGGAACCACCCCGCGCTGAGCTGCTGCAGAAGAGGAGGTGGGGGTGTGGCGCCAGGTGGGGGAGGCTCCTCCCCCCCAAACAAGGAGCTGTCCCCAAGCACCCGAGTTCAGATTCCACACCCCCAGGGTCCCTGCTGTTGCGCGTGAACCGTGTGCGGACATCCGGGCACACCGTGTTGTGGGGGTACCAAGGCGAGCTTTCTCTCCACTGTCCCCTGCTCCCCCAACCCTGCTGCCCCTGCCTCCGGGGAGGCCAGCGCTGCGGGGCCAAGGGCGAGAGTCTCAGGCCAGACCCTTCTGTCCGTGCCTCTGCCAGAGCGGAGCCCGCCGGGACGGGACAGCGGGAGCCCTGGGGAGGCGTTCCAAAGCTGGGGAGAGGCAGAAGGGACACAGGGGCAAAATGACGGAAATACACTGGGCCCAAGAAGGAATCTGAGGCTGCCCAGAGCCCACCCGGGTAAGATGACCTTATGTTACTGGACATAAACGGACTCGGATGCACGGACGCACACCTGAGTCCGGGCGCCGACTGGCTCCCTCCCAGACAGACCGCCTCCCACCACCCTGCAGGGGGCGCCACACAGCACAGCCCTCTGGGCAGCTCGGGCTCCTTCTGGGGCCCACTGGATGTCCTCCCACGTGGCCGGGAAGACGGGGAGTCTTCTTCTGCCATCATCCTCCGGTCGGGGTGTCCGCGCCCTCGGGTTTTCCCAAAGCGGTTCCCAGCACCCCGCACGGGTCTGGAGCAGGACGAGGGTGTCTGCGGTAGGACCGGGCAGGGGCCAGGACTTCCGCTGCTTTCTTTTGTGGGAGCTGACCCAGCAGACGTGTCCTGGGGGCAGGGTCACAGCTGCCGCAGTCACTTGCTGGGCCCTTGGTGACAGCTAAGCAGAGTCCCGCATTTAATGCGGCTGCTCCGGGCCGCGGCCTCTTGCTCTCCCTTCTCCTGTGGGCAGCAGAGGGGGCAGCTCCCTGGGGGTCTGGGTGTGCTGTGTGGACGCATCCAAAAGCCTAAATTCCTTCCTGGGGGCGCCTGGGGGCTCGGTCGGTTAAGCGTCCGACTCTTGATTTCGGCTCAGGTCACGATCTCGCAGTTCGTGGGTCGGAGCCCGGCGACGGGCCCTGCGCTGACAGCTCGGAGCCTGGAGCCCGCTTCGGATTCTGTGTCTCCCTCTCTCTCTGCCCCTCCCCTGCTCATACTCTGTCTCTCTCTGTCTCTCAAAAGTAAATAAATACAATAAATAAATGAAGTCTTGAGGGGTAGCGTTTCTCTTTAAAAAAAAATAAAGAAGTAAAATAAAAGATGATGCACGATAAAAGTCCCCAAATTTTTCTCCAAGGTGCACAGAACCCCAAGTGTTGTGGTCTTGAGGACTAGAATTCATTCTTTCTTTTTTTAAAAAAAAATGTTTTTTAATGTTTATTTTTGGGACAGAGAGAGACAGAGCATGAACGGGGGAGGGGCAGAGAGAGAGGGAGACACAGAATCCGAAACGGGCTCCAGGCTCCGAGCCATCAGCACAGAGCCCGATGTGGGGCTCGAACTCACGAACTGTGAGATCGTGACCCGAGCCGAAGTCGGATGCTCAACCGACTGAGCCACCCAGGCGCCCCATAGAATTCATTCTTATTCTTCCTCGAGAGGAAGAGGAATGAAGAGTGTAAGTAAACCAGTCAGCGTTATTTCGTACCGAACACACAAATACCTGTTCATTTCCTTGCAGACGAGGGACCAGACCAACCTGTCCCCCGGGGGAAGTTCTCGGGCCGCGAGGGCGATGGAGACAAGACAGCGACACATCGGAGATGTGCTGAAAGCCACCCCAGCCCCACCCCGTCCTCCTGGTCCTCTCAAAATGTCTGAAGGACAAGCGTGTGCCGACCGCGTTACCAACGGTGAGGGAGGACCAGTACGACCACCAGGAACGGAGACTGAACAAATCGGGAGAAGGCCTCGCTGTAGCTCTTTGTCAGGAATTTTGTAAAAAGGCAAATCACGTGTTCCCGTGTGGCTTTCCACCTCCCTGAGAACAACGCTACTTTTTAGCATTGGAGTTCTTGAAATGACATGGAATTCTTTTGATTTCTCAAAAAAAAAAAAACAAAAAAAAAACCACACTTTGCAAAACATTACAGCGATAATGTGTTCATTATGGAAAACATTTAAAAGATAAGCAAACGGAGAAGAAAGACCCAGTAATACCAAAGATAACCATGAATGCCACTGTGATGTGTATTCTGGGACGCCCCCCCCCCCCCCCAGAACAAGCACATGTCCACGCAGGGTCATCCTACACCCTGGCTAATGACCTCTTTTTTGCGTTTAAAAACTGGAAAACATCTTTCTGACTTTTTTTTTCTTTTTTTTTTTTTACTGTTGCTGATTTACAGCTTCCTGGGAACATAATTTTATTCATGATTGTTATCAAAGTAACATACTTATTTGTTTTAATGTTTTTATTTATTTCTGAGACAGAGAGAGACAGAGCGCGAGCGGGGGAGGGGCAGAGAGAGAGGGAGACACAGAATCGGAAACAGGCTCCAGGCTCTGAGCCATCAGCCCAGAGCCTGACGCGGGGCTCGAACTCCCGGACCGCGAGATCGTGACCTGGCTGAAGTCGGACGCTTCACCGACTGAGCCACCCAGACGACCCAGTAACATACTTATTAAAATGTTGTCTGTGGGCTGACAATGTCCGCAGACGAACTTAGAGGTGACCCCCCCCCCCCCAATTCCTGCTTCCTAGGCATGGTTGCCAGCCGGGCACTCCAACCCCACACCGTTTCCCTCTCTTGCTGACCCGGGAATGCAAGGCAGAGCGCAGGGCTGGCTCCCACCCGTGCCTCGCCAAAGGGGGGCTCTGGCTTCTGCCCGTCTCCTCAGTCCCCGGCCCTCAGGAACCCCCCTGCCCCCTCCCGCCGACAGCCCCCACTCCTGTTGCCGCCTGTGCTCAAGCAGGCACCCCCAGCAGACCCCGAGTTCGGGTCTCCAGCGAGGGAGATCACCAGCGGGTGTTTGGGGCTCTCCTGACCACGACCCAGGAGAGAAATGTTCCGGGGATGGGGGTGGGGCTTCTGGACAAGTTTCCCACGGGTTAAAAAAGGAACGTAATACAAAACTTTCCCCTTCTCTGCTCCGAACGCCGCGATGGACGATTCATTACGTAGGCATATGGTCGATTAAATCATTGGCTGTTGGAGATGGAGCTCTGTCTCCAGCCCCCGCCCTCCCAGAGGTCCGGGTGGGGTTGAAGGTTCGACCCCAAGGGTCACCTCACCAGCATACGCTCCCATTTCTGCCCTGATATCTGGTCTCAGAGAAGTTCTGGCTGCTTCTGTAGAGGGAGGCAGGAATTATTACAGCTCTCTGTTTGGGTATTAATAATCTTCCCAAATGAAATACCTTTAGGCTACTGACCCATGCTGAGAACAGCCATCTGCTATGGTGGCTTTTAGCTTTTTGGACATGACCCACTTTTTGCATTTCAGCTCATTACACGGTGTCATGAGATAACGGTTTCCTTTGCCATAAGATGCACTCTGATATTTTATGTATATTTTTACATGCTGGTTTCACCCCACTACACCTATCTGTGACAGACTACAGTCCGAAAAGATATGGAGGGACTGAATTTCCCCTCTGCTTCCTAGCTGGCCTATTACAAAGGCCACACCTGTCACCTTGTTAGCAAACAGGGCCCCCATACAGTTGTACAGGTTGTGCACTGCACAACTTCAAAATGCCGCAGGTACCTGGTGCTATACAGTATGTAACAGCACGGGGTAGCTCTATCGATAGCAAATGATGTGGCTCTGTCTAAACGGACTTATCAGCAATTAAATTAAATTAATCCCGATTTGCCAAAACAGTGAGTCACTAAAGCTTTCTGAGCCTCGTCTTCTGTATTTTTTTTTTAAGTTTCAATGTTTATTTATTTTTGAGAAAGAGAGAGAGACAGAGCATGAGCAGGGGGAGGGGCAGAGAGAGAGGGAGACACAGAATCTGAAGCAGCTCCAGGCTCTGAGCTGTCAGCACAGAGCCCGACGCGGGGCTCGAACCCACGAACCGTGAGATCGTGACCGGAGCCCAAGTCGGACGCTTCACCCACTGAGCTCCCCGGGAGCCCCTCATCTTCTATATTTCTAAAATGAGGGTAATTAAGGGTGCCTGGCAGGCTCAGTCGGTAGAGCGTGCAACTCTATCTCACGGTTGTGAGTTCGAGCCCCACACAGGGCTTAGAGATTACTTGGGGAAAAAAAAAAAAAGGAAAGGGAGCTAATTAAAGTGGCCTTATTTACTTTGCAGAGCTGTTAAAAGAATGTAACGAAAGAGGCTTTACGTTCTGGTCTAAATCATCGTCATCTTTGATCGATGAGATCTACTCTCTGAACTTTCCAAGTTTCGCGGTCTCAGTCACGGCAAAGGGGACCTTCGTGCTCCCACCTTCACCTACTGGACAGAGAAGTGGGTCCTGGGTCCCGCGCACCGAGTTCGGGGTTTCGATCCGTAGAAGCAAGCGTAAGCCCTCACCCCCCGGCTCCCAGACTCTGGGTCCCCATCACGAGAGCACAAGTTCATTCACGGCCCCTTCCTGGAGGCCCGCTGTTGGCTTTTCGGGAGAGGATGAACACTCGGTTACGAAGCGATCGTAGAACAGCCGCCTCCGGACGGTGTTGTGCTGTCCGCTCACCGTGGGTCACTACGACCGTCACAAAACCACGAGGTGACCTAGAGGCTGACGTGCACGGACACGGCTTTGTCAGAAGCCAGGGGAAGTATCAGGCGGCGACGGTCCCCTCGAATGCAGCCAGCAGGAGGCTCCCTCGGCGGTCACCGGCCGGGGCCCTGGGGCCCCCAGAGCGTGCCTCCCCCAGCCTCCCCTCCCGCTCCGCTGCAGAGACACGGGCGGCGACAGGAAGACAAGCACGTCCGGCTCATGAGACAGCCCGAGGCAAAACGCCGCTGTGCGCGAACCGAACTTGTCCGTTCAGGAAAAGGAGAAAGGAGACTGTTTCCAACAAAGCCACCAAATCTCTGGGGTTGGTCCGGCACCGGGACCCACTCCATCTGTTTTTGAGAGTATTTTTTTAAGCTTATTTGTTCATTTTTGAGAGAAAGAGTGAGCGAGAAAGTGGCAGAGGGAGAGGGAGACCCAGAACCCGAAGCAGGTTCCAGGCTCCGAGCTGTCGGCACAGAGCCCGACGCGGGGCTCGAACCCACAGACCGCGAGATCGTGACCTGAGCCGAAGTCGGACGCTCGACCGACTGAGCCACCCAGGCGCCCCTGCTGCACCGTCTGCTTTTATAGGCCGTCCCTAAAATCGGTAACACTGGAGGCCTCGGAGCGACCTCGAGGATGATGTCATCAAAGCCCAGGAGACTTACGTTTTCAAACCCCAGCCCCACATGTCAATCTCTGGTAGTCCGCTCAGCCCAGCAGGCTCGGGTCGGGTCGGGGGCCCACCGAGTCCGGGCGGCAAGTGTTGGGAGGCCTGGCCGGTCACAACTCCGACAAACGGGGGCCTCTGCCCACCCGTGCTGGGGTAGGGAGCCGTTGGCGGCTCTCGTGTCCCTCCAGGACCCCCCACTCGTCCACGCTCACATCTGTGAGCAGGACACAGAGGAGGCGCTCTCAGAAACCCTTCATGTCCCCGGAGGGGGCCTTTCAGCCCCCGGGTGGTCGGGTTTTCATCCCGGAGGCTCCCGAGGCAGGGGAGGGGAGGGGGCAGAGCTGTGGAAGGAGGGGCGGCCGATAAGCTGTGCTCTCCGGGAGTAGCTGGGGCCTGATTCCGCCTGAGGGGGACCTTCGCGCTGAGCATACTTCACAAGTACTCTGAAGGTACCAAGGAGTACTCAAAACCCGGTTCCGGGGGCTGCCCCCCGGGAGTCGATTCCTTTCTTGCTCAGCTGGAAAGAACTGCCGGGCAGAGAGCAGGTCTCACTGGAAGTCGGCTGGAGCCCCGGAGAAATGGGGGTGTCTCACCGGCTACGGCCCCCCCCCCCAGTACCCTAGCCCTGCCCCCAACCCCACCTGAGTCCCGCCCAGTCCTCCGAGGGACAGCTCTCCCAGCGTCCCCACCGCCCGGCATCTTGCCCGTGGCCACATGGGCCGTTGCGTCTGGGAGCCGGTGGTGTTAGCCAGCCGGTGACCCCGGGGGTCGGCAGCCCCTTTTGCTCCCGTGCGCACGGAGTCGGGGGAGGAAAGGCTGAAACCAGGACTCAAAGCAAAGCCGGGTCAGAGCCGGGGAGGGCCAGGGAGATGGCGTGGCCACCAGACGAGGTGGGGCCGGCGGACAGGTGGGGGCAGGGGCCATCTGCAGCCCTGCACAGGGCAGCTTTCTCCCCGGCCGTCCTCCGGGGGCAGAACGTGCACCAGGAACCCCCTCGGGTCTTCTCACCAAGTGAGAACTGGTCCCGAGCAGGCCCCCCGTCCACGCCACCCTCCCCACGCCCGCCCCGCTGCGGGCCCCGATTCACAGTGAGGAGCCCTGCGTCTCTCAACCACACTGTGCAAGGCCACCTCGGGTCGCTTCACCCCGTCCCCCTCCGAACATGGGCTCTCTCGGGGAGCGCCCCCACCCTCCCTCTGAGGACGGGGAGGTTTTCCAAGGACCTTGGGGTGTCGGCTCCCTCAGCTCGCAGATTCGTGTTTCCTTTTATCCTCGGAGACACGGAATGCAAAGGGGAAGGAAAAAGCAGAAAGACGCAGGAAGGTGAGTGGTCTCGTCCCTCGGGCCAGCCGCGTCCCTGAGACCCAGGAAAGGCCCCGGGCGTCTGAGGCCTCGCCCCGCCAGGGCGGCTGGTCCAAACCTCCTCCTTCAGCGTCCTGCCAGGCACCGCTTTTGTTCTTTGCCCAACGCCAAGCTGAGCCCGCACATCCTGCAGGCTCGCGGCAGAAGGGCAGAGAAATGCCTCTGGATCCACACCAGGCAAGAGCCGCCCGGCCCCCGTCCAAGACGGGCATCGGAAGGGCCTGACTTCCTGCCGTGACGCCCCCCTGCATTTCCAGTGTGGCGAGCAGCCGGCCGGCCCAAGAAAACAGCGCCACGGGGTTTTGGATCACCGCAGGGGAGCGTTTTCGCAGGCCCCGGTAGCTTCCTGGGGAAGGTGGCAGGGCTCCCGAAACGATGAGGGCTTTGGGGTTATTCTGCTGCGAGCTGGCCAGAGGTGGGAAAACCGACCCGCACCCCAGAGCTGAAAACCGCACGGTTCCAAAACGCGGGGCTTTAAAGAGCCCCACAGACTGGCCCACACGCCCGCGGGGGAGCCCTGCTCCAGCCCGAGACCCAGGGCGCACCAGCTCCTCGTAGCCGGGACTCGGAGGTTACGGATGCGCAGGACGGTGGCTTTCAAATCGCTCTGCGGACCGACGGTTTGTGGCAAACGTCGAAAAAGTTATTTCAAGTCGACGGACTCAAAGTGGGATATCCTCTGGCAAGAGGAGGAGGGGAGAGGAGGCCCCTTTTCTCCAGGCAAATGCGGGCCCCTGTCCAGAGGGCCCAGGGCCTCTAAGCCAGGCCTGGGTGAGAGCCAGGAGGCGGGAGGGCCCGCGGGTGCCCCGGCGAGCCCCCGTGCGGCCCTCCATCCACCACGGGACCCCAGGCTCTGCACACCTGCCTCGTTCCCTCCTTCCGCGACCCTCTGGTGTCTCCTGTAACCTTTGGCCTGTTACCCTGTGAGAGAGAGGTCTTCCTTCGTCCTGGGCAGGCGCCCGACAGGTAACCCGCATTGTAACCTTGTATGATACTAGCACCCGGTTATGTTTGACCGTGTTGGCCCGTGCCCGGCCCTGCCTGGCTGTGGGACCCCGTTCCGGCCGGTGCCAGGGGCCCGGGGCCGCCCCTCTACAGGCTGCCGTGACCGCGTGGGGCCGGGGGCAGCTGGGGATACGCGGCGACCACCGCCAGCAAAGGAGCCACGCGGATGTGCCTGTGATGTGGGTAAGCACGTGAACAGCGAGACCTCAGGGCCTGTCCTTGTCTGTGGCCTCAAGACGCGGCGAACCGGAGCCTCCCCCCACCCCCGCCTCCCTTCGCCAGCAGGCACGCGGGCTCCTGACGGAGGTGAGCATCACGCTTCGGCCCCCGTAAAGGCTGTCGCGTTCACACAGCGCAGCCCCCCCCCCCCGAAGTCCTCGGCTGGACCCGGCCCCGCCCTCCTCCCTCTTTGATGGGCACAAAACCCCAGAAAGAGGTGGAAAAAGCAAACAGCCCACCTCGATGATTTGTTCTAAGACAGAGTGCAGTGCACTGGCCAAGCGGCGAGAAGCCCCAAAGTGGCCTCCCTTCAGCTCTGAGCGACTTAGGCCACGTCAGGGAACAGTTTCACTTGTGTCTCGCTTAGGATGACATCACTGTCGGCTGGCGTGTTGGGAACGTTAGGCCCTCGGTGCCGGGCGGGGGAGGAGACAGGAGCCCGGCTCCCGGCGGCCCCACCCATCACACCCGCGGGTTCGGGGCCAGCCTCTCTCTAGAGGGTCTCTGTGGGGGAACAGCATCCTTCTCCCCTCACACAGGAGCCCCCGTCTGTCCTGGAGATGGGTCTCGCATTCCCCCCTCTCCCCGGTAGAAACCTGTAGGTCTCAGGGTGGGGGGGGGGGTGGAGTCTGGGGGAGGGTGCTCCCGTTAGGGGGCTCGAGGCAGCCCCCCCACCCCCAGCCGCTCTGGGCCCCCCGCTGGCCTCGCCCAAGAACCATGGAAACGCTATTTTTATCCTGATGAACAATAGTGCCGAAATGTCTTCCGACTTGGCAAGACACAAAATTTAGGTGCTGGGAGAGAGACTTCAATTTCAAGCTTAAAGATTACTTTGGATCCCCCAGGACTCAGAAGCAATTTAGAGCTGATACCCTGAACAAGAGGAAGGTTACAAGATTAAGACCAACTGCTGTTTGGATAAATGGTTGGTAATTGCCCATATCCGCAATTATACACTGGCACATAATTTCTTTTCCGCTACCTTTCTCCTCTCCTGCGTCCCGTCAGGATTTATTCGGAAGGAGCCCACCTTGGTCGTCTTCTGCCGAGCCTTGGTGACGTCATACTCCACCTCGTCCATCAGGGCCCTGCATGCTAGACAAGACACGAAGCGTCTGTTATCCCCGGAAGGCGCAGAGTAAGGCCGCTCGGAGCCGTTCGCTAGCTCGATCCTCAGCCGGGGCGTCCCCGTCAACAGGGAAGGACTCTCGTCCCCCGACTTTCCATCCACGTCCCCCGACTTTCCAAAAGAACCTGTGCAGCTTTTCAAAGACAGGTTTGAACTGTCTGAGACTGAGACGGAACGCAGAACCAACTGAGACTAATTTTCTTTGTATGGCCCTTTGTACTCTGTGGTTTTTAAAACCATGTATGTTTTACGTATTCATTTAAAATATGCATGTTTGGGGGCGCCTGGGTGGCTCAGTCGGTTAAGCATCTGGCTTCAGTTCAGGTCATAATCTCGCAGTTCATGGGTTGGAGCCCCGCATCGGGCTCTGTGCTGATGGCTCGGAGCCTGGAGCCCGCTTCGGATTCTGTGTCCCCCTCCCTCTCTGCCCCTCCCCCACTTGTGTGTGCGCGTGTGCTCTCTCTGTCTCTCTCTCTCTCTCAAGAATATATAAACATAAAAAATTTTAATAAAAAAATAAGAAGGCATATTTAAAAATGTTTAATGTTTGTTATTCTTGACAGAGAGGGAGCAGGGGAGGGGCAGAGAGAGAGAGACAGAATCCGAAGCAGCTCCAGGCTCTGAGCCATCAGCACAGAGCCCGATGCGGGGCTCGATCCCACAAACTGCAAGATCTTGACCTGAGTCGAAGTTGGACGCTCAACTGATGGAGCCTCTCAGGTGCCCCTAAAATATGCTTTTTTTTTTTTTTTTTTTTTTTTGGGGGACAGAGAGAGACAGAGCATGAACGGGGGAGGGGCAGAGAGAGAGGGAGACACAGAATCGGAAACAGGCTCCAGGCTCTGAGCCATCAGCCCAGAGCTCGAACTCACGGACCGCGAGATCGTGACCTGGCTGAAGTCGGACGCTTAACCGACTGCGCCACCCAGGCGCCCCTAAAATATGCTTTTTTAAGGAATAAAGACACAGTTGCTCCTAGTCTGTCAGGGATTCCCCAAGTCTCCCTGGGTCGCATTCATTACACTCAGGGAGCCTCCGCCTTACGGGACAGGTTGGCCCCAAACTGGGCCCTGCTCCCAAATGACACACTTTTGCTGGATTTGAAATCGCAGGGAGCCTCTGACCCGTACCTCTTACGGGCTATACGGCGGGTTCGGTCCCTTCTTTCCAGGCACTGCCTCAGCAGCTGAGAATTCTCACCAGTAACAAGTAAATGAAGCGATGCCTCCAACACCAGCCTCATTTGCTCAGCAGAAAGCAATTTTGGACGTGCCGTCTCCGCCCAGCCGTGGCCGAGGGATGTGGAGGCATCATGGAGACAAAGCTCCCCCATTTGGACGACGCATAAGCAGCCTCTGTCTGACTCAAGTATTTCCGAGTCTCCCCGTGGGGACAGCACTGCCTTTACCCGCCCACGAGGTGAATTCTGGCACCGTAGACCCGACCCAGTTCCAGCACCGTGTCCTGATTGCACACGGGACCGGGATGGCCCAGGGCCCAGGCGGCCCGATGACGACGACAAAGGCCAAACCGTCCCGATGGTGACCCACACCAACGCTGCGGGGGCTCGCCGCCCTCCTGGCGCGGACCGAGCTGTGTTCCCACGCGCACAGCCCGCGACCGCAACAGTCCTCCTGGGTCCCTGGGACCACACGCGTCTCATGGCGGGGATTTCAAAGTGTTTTGCCAGCTCGTTTGGGGGGCAAACTGTGGGTGGCTTGGACCCGTTTTGCATAAGTTGTTTTGATGGCTGTTTTGATCTAAGAAAGGAGTTGCGGACACTGGGGAGGCTGTCAGGGGGACGTCATCAAAACCGAGGGGCTGAGGAGGGCTTGTCAACATGAGCACAGGGAGGGGCCGTCATCACACGGTCTCTGGAAACTTCAAAGAATCTGAGAGGACTCGGGAAGCGTGTCCGGCCTGGCGAGTCTGCTCCTGGCCGATCTGAACAGCTCTCCGGAGGTCCTGGACACCTGTGCCCTCGTGGCCAGGCCGCTCTTGGTCGGCGGTGGGGTCAAACCGTGCAGCGGGCTCGGGGGGAGGGAGGCCCGGCCTGGCCGTGGAGGGGCTCCTGCTCGTGGGTACTGGTGCATGGTGTGCTGTGGCCCCTGGAGAAACGCCCTCCAGAACAGCCCAGCCCGCCCCACCCCCAGCGACACGCCCCGGCAGCGAGGGACCTACGCGGGTGGCTGGCACCCCGCTTTGGCCGCACGGACTCACACTCCCCAGAAACAACCGGTAGCAAAGTGCACCCTGGCTGAACCTGGTCTTGACGGCCTTCCTCCCGCTTTCCCCGGAACGATCGTGGAATTCATCTGTCGTTGGTTCGGCGTGCGTTATTTCGTCATCGGCTTATTAGGAGACGTCATCTGCTTTGCTGCTGGCTTGTGAAAGAGTATTATTATAAATTATAATGCCCGCCATGAACCTGTGTTAAATAGATGACCAGCAAAGAGCGTCTCAGTCTCCGGGCATAATTTTCCCCCAACAAAACAGCCCCAAGGCCGTCACCAGCGGGGCATGGAAGGTGTGTGGGTCCCTGCCTAGGCCGTCCGCTCAGCGCTTTCTGCCTCCCCCGGCGGGTCTCCCCCCACCCGGAGAAAGAACGCGGAGCCTCAGACAACACGCGCGTCCTTTCCGGCACCTGTACGGCCCCGGGCGGTTCTAGAAGTTGTGTTCCATGACCTTCCTTCCTGAAGAGAGAGCTGGTGCTTGCCCTTGGCCCTGGGGTCGTCCCCTCCCTTTCCCACCACGGGGGCCCCGATGAGCTGGGCCAGGCCACGGGGACCAGGCAGCCCACAGATACTGCAGGTGAGTGGCCGCAGGGGCTGGTCCCCCGCCAACCCGGACAGCGATTCCCCATCCCCTGGGAGAGTGCTCACTCACTGGTTTGAGTTTGCCAAATCCCAGGCGAACGTAAGCCTGTGCCTCCTGGGCAGGAATCGGGGAAGATGGTCACACGCCAGCCCGATGTATGCTTATTCCCTCGACCTGGGATAAGGCGTCAGGCACCTGCAAGGCCCCTTCGCCCACCCTCTGGAAGAGTCCCGATTCCCAGAATCCCACCCTGACCTGGTGACCCACCTGGGATCCTTGAGGTCTCGCTGCTCTGTGTCACAGGCCCAGGTTTCAGAGTCCAGCCTGATCAAAGGTGGCCGTGGCTCTTGAGAGCCCACAAGGCTGGACGTGGCGGGTACGGGGTGTGCCTGGCCCCCCCCCCCCCGGGGCCATCGGTCATATGTTAACACCTGTTCCCTTCCACTCAGTGCCCAAGATTCGGGGCCACCGAGACAGCCATGCAAAGGATGTCTCCTGAGGACGGGCCCCTGGAGGGGCTGAGCTGATGGCCGGGCCCCTGGTGTCAGGGAGGCCCGTGTCTCCTGCATCTCTGCCCCCTTGACCCTGGGGTGGGGGGTGCGGTGGGAGGGGCCACACTCACTGGTCGAGCAGAGCATCCCAGGGTCAGAGGTGACCCCCCCCCCCGACACGGAAGGCTCTAGCTTCTAGGACAGGCTGGGAGGGAGGCGGGGGGGCCTCCCCATGGAGGGGCGGCTCAATGAGAAAAGATCATTTTAGATTTCTGCCCCAGGTCACAGAACAAGTTAACAGAGTCACATCAGCGACCTGGGCCTCCAGATTTCCAGTCCGGTGTTAATTTAAATGTTAATCTGAAATCTTCACTTAAGTCACTGGAGTTTTGGGTTTATTAGAGCAGGCGGCAGGAGTGAGCCTCATGGGGGGGTTGGCGGGTCACGTTGCCTGCCAGAGGGCGAGCCCTCCTCCCCGCTGGGCCCGCCAGCCTCTTCCGTCTGTCTGCCTCCTCCCTTCTCCCGTCCTTCCTCTCTCTCTCTCTCTCTCTCTCTCTCTCTCTGTCGGAGTGAGATTTGGCAATGGCAAGGAGGTGCTGGTGGATGTCACGGCAGATTCAGCCTATCCCGGAGGAGCTCAGGTGCCGGAGCCTTCTGGAATCGCCTCACAGCTTCCCAGCCGTGTGGTTAGTGAGCCACGTGACACAGGGAGCCGGAGAGCCGCCTGGATGCGGGCGTTTATGCAGGGGACCAGGCAAGGGCCGCGAATCAGGAATCGCGGCCGCTCTCCGCCCGGCCCTGCCCTGCACGTGCCCTGGAGACTCGTGGACCAACCGGTGTTCGGGCTCCTGCTGTCTTCAAGGACAAGCGCAAGGTACCAGGAAGGAGCAGAGAGGGAGAGGTCACAGACCAGGCCCTGGAAGGAACCCACACTTGACTGGGGGTCCGTGAGCAGCACTGGTGAGGACACGCGTGCAGACGCCTCGAGCAGGCAGGGCGAGTGAGGGAGGCCGGGCCAGGCAGCCCGTCCCTCAGCCGCACGTGCCGGGGAACCCCAGACCCACCTTGGGAGGGGCCGAGCCGCAGGCCCCGGTCACAGGCTCTTGGTCGCTGCTGGGGGTGTGGCCTGCCTCTTTGACAAGCGCCTGTGACCACACGACGGCCACTCAAAGACCGCCCGGGGCGCCCGGGTCCGCTTAGTGGAGCCCGACGCCTTTAGGGGGAGACGGAGCCCTGCCCGCTGCTCCCCACGGCGGGGAGGACACGTCGGGGAGAAGGGAGCACCACCCCCATCCCGCCGACGCAGCAACACTCGTTCTCCTACGAGCAGAGTGGCTGATACCTGACTCTGTACGCAGCGCTGTGGGCCCAAGACCTCCAGAGGGTGGTGGAGTGTTGGACAGTCCCACTCGGGAGCGGAGGAGACACCAGCCCGGCCAAACCCACGTAGAAACAGCGACCCGGGGCCCGGCCACGCGCCTCCTTCCTGGGTCCTCCTCCCCTGCTCCTCACCGTGCGGTGCGATCGTGGCTCCAAGAGGGACGGTCCACAGCCGACACCCGGGATCTGTGAACGTGACGGAACTCGAGATAGGGCCTCTGCGGACGATCGCGTTACGGTGGGGCCTCAATCCGGGGCGCCTGCGTGGCTCAGTCAGTTAAGCGTCAGACCTCAGCTCAGGTCACGATCTCCCAGATCATGAGTTTGAAACCCACATCCGGCTCTGTGCTGACAGCTCGGAGCCTGCAGCCTGCTTCCGAATCTGTGCCTCCCTCTCTGCTGCCCCTCCTCTGCTGGACTCTGTCTCTCTCTGTCTCTCAAAAATGAATAAACATTAAAATTTTTCTTAATAAGGGGCGCCTGGGTGGCGCAGTCGGTTAAGCGTCCGACTTCAGCCAGGTCACGATCTCGCGGTCCGTGAGTTCAAGCCCCGCGTCGGGCTCTGGGCTGACGGCTCGGAGCCTGGAGCCTGTTTCCGATTCTGTGTCTCCCTCTCTCTCTGCCCCTCCCCCATTCATGCTCTGTCTCTCTCTGTCCCAAAAATAAATAAACGTTGAAAAAAAATTAAAAAAAAAATTTTCTTAATAAGAAAACATGGGGCTTAACCCAATGTGACTGGTGTCTTTATAAGAGGAGAGACGCAGAGACAGATATGGGGAGGGCACCTGTGAGGACAGACGCAGGGTCTGTAAGCCAACAGTCCCCAGCCACCGCCAGAAGCTGGGACGAGGCCTGAACAAACCAGGACGTGCTGAGTTTGGGCCTCAGAGAGACGCCCCGAGGACACACAGGGACGGGCCAGGCTTGGACCGAGAGGGGCCCGTCCCGAGGAGGCCCAGCGTCCACCTCTAGGAGGAGGTGAGCCGGGGGGGATGTGTTTGGGCGATGGGGACACATTATCATAAGAAGATGTTCTCTTTTTCTCATTGTTTCTCGTTCCATATTATGTCTTAAGCATTATCTCCACTTGCCGCGTTGTGATGACTTTTTAAATGTTTGCTTCGTACCCCACCGAGTAGATGGACCGTGCTTTTCTCTGCTCTCCTATGTGCTTTCTCCGCTCTCTGTGCACATCAGGTGCTCCAAGTGTCTAAAAATGCATCACGTGGGCTCAAAAATTATCTTCCTTTGCAACACAGCTGCCTTTTCCAGTTAACCCGGAGCCATCGCTCAACAAAACACTTGTGTCCTGACTCTCTTCCAGGAGCTGGGCCAGGGTGCAGGGGGGGAGGAGGGAGGACACAGAAGGGGGAAGAGCCACGTCCCGGCCACGGCCACGGCCAGGGTCCCCACGACGGGGTCCGGGAGACAGGAGCGCAGCCGTGCCCCGAGACCGGCGGGGAGGGGGCGGGAGAAGAGGACACGCCCACCACATTCTGCCCCGAGTTGGGGGGACCCGCCCAAGGCGGAGCTTCCGTAGAAGTTCTGGGGGCCTCGCAGTTTTCACTTTTGCGGTCTGGGAACAAGGAGAGGCCTCCCGGGAAAGGAACCGAAGCATGGGCCCCACCCCAGACGGTGAGGGAGCATCCTGGCCCCCGGGGGGGTGGGGAGCCGCCGTGGCAGGGGGACCGCGCGTGAGGCCAGCCGAAGGCAGGGAGCCACTCGTGTCTGTGGGAAGAGTCGGGTCACGTCCAGGCCTCCGGTGTGGGGCGGTGACACGGTGCAGCGGTCCCCGTCGGGGAAGATGGGAGGCGTCCCTGACAGAGGGAGCGGGAAGGCCTGCGGGGGTGAGGATACACCTGCCCGGCGAAGAGTGGAGGGAGCTGGTCCTCGGGAGAGGGGGTGTCTACACCACAGCACCGCAGTGGAAGAGCCTAAGGTGAATTTGAAGAACGATCAAAAACGGTGGCCCGAGGCCTGAGTCCGAGTGTTTCAGAGGACGACGGCGCCTGATGAGGCTGCCGGGGTGGGCAGGGACCAGGCAGACCCTTCGGGCAGAGGTGAGGAAGTATGTCTTTGTCCTCAGCCACGTGGAACCCCTGCACTATCGTAAGGTGTGGCTTGACGTGATTTGTGTCTTCCGGAAACGATTCAGGCTGTCGTTAGAAGAGGCGGAGGGGGGGCGCCTGGGTGGCGCAGTCGGTGAAGCGTCCGACTTCAGCCAGGTCACGATCTCGCGGTCCGGGAGTTCGAGCCCCGCGTCGGGCTCTGGGCTGATGGCTCAGAGCCTGGAGCCTGTTTCCGATTCTGTGTCTCCCTCTCTCTCTGCCCCTCCCCCGTTCATTCTCTGTCTCTCTCTGTCCCAAAAATAAATAAACGTTGAAAAAAAAAAAAGGAAGAGGCGGAGGGGACCAGGGTGGGTGCAGGTGAGCCAGCTGACAGGCTACTGCACCAGTCCCAGCAAGGGATGACTGTGGCTGGAATCACAGTAAGCGCAGAGGAGACGCTGAGAGGTGGACGACTGTGAGAGGTCTGTAGGAGGCAGCATCAGTGGGATTTCCGTTCCACTTTCTTCTGTGGTGGTGACACAGCATTCCTGTTTGGTTACCGGCAGCCACCTGTGTCAGAAAACTGACTCCCTCCCGGGTCAACCGCAGTAATTCCACCCGTGTTGCCAGTTGCTGGTCTGGGATTGCACCCGTGGAGGAGCTCTGGCCGAGACCCGGGGAGAAGACTTTCCTCTCTTTCACAAAGCGCAGGCACGTAGGGGCCCCGTCCGTGCCGCTGCACAGGAGGCAGTGTGGGCCGTGCAGCAGGAAGGGGGCCAGCAGGAAGGTGGAGAGCCTGGCTGTCTAACGACGTGTGGAGACCGCCACGAGTCGCTCTACTCCCGGGCTCGCTCAACTTTCTCCTCGTGGGTGAAGCCACTTCGACTTAGGGCGAATGTCGCTGGCTTGCTTCTCACGCCTGTCCTGTCTCCTAGGGTGGCCGTAACGACCGCGGACGGGGCTCCCGCAGCAGAGAGTCCTCTCCCACGGTTCCAGAGGCCACAAGTCCACGATCAGCTACCAGCCGGGCCGGGTATCCCTCCGTGGCCCGTCCGTGGCCCCTCGTGGTCCTTCCTCTGTGCGGGCCCATGTCTGTGTGTAAAGCCCCTCTTCTTACAAGACCAGCCACACTGGACCGTGAGTTACCGATTACGATTCACTGGTCGTTAATCACAAGCCTAACCCTCACTCGGGTTACGGTCCCTAAAGACCTCTTTAAAGACCTTGTCTCCAGGGGTTCCTTCCGAGGCACAAGGGGCGTAGGGCCGCAGCCGACGAATTGGGGGGGCGCACAGCTCGGCAATAAGGCGGGAGGTTTTGCTACCACAACCAGGACGGCCACGGGGCAGCGGCTTCGGCACCAGTTAGCTCAGCACCTCGAAGGTCATCTGTCTCCGGGTCTGGTTCTTCGCCAGGCTCTGGCTTCCCCTGCGTGGCCGCGAGACGCTGTCCCAGCAAGGACCGAGCCGCTCTGTTGCTGCACAAAATCTGGGTTCTGTTAGCGAGGACATGCCCCGCCCAGAGCCCCCCCCCCCCCCCCCACTCACCCCTGCCGGAAACGCCCTCCTACTCCAGGCTGGTGTCAGTACCGGGCAGGGATTCAGGGAGGCAGCAGGTGGGGAGGGGTGAGGGGAGGAGGAGGCCCACCAGCTGGCTGGGAGACAAAGCCCAGCCCGGAGGCTCATGCAAATACCGCCGGCCATCCGGCTCCCCTCGCCAGCACATCTCCACGGCAACCCATCCGCGGGAGCGACTCCCCATCGAGTTTTAACCCAAATTATATTTTCCAGGCCTAAAATCGGCGTCTCTGTGAGAAGGAGAACTCATGCTAACAACTTTAGGAGGCTCCGGACGTGAGGCAAAGAGAGATCAATGGCACAAAAAAAAAAAAAAAAAAAGGCAAATCTTACAATATTTTACTCAGAACCCACCCCACAGGCGTTTTCCATCTGTATGATTTTAAGAAAAAGACGCGATATTAGACTTCGTTACTGCTGGTGTTTGTTTTCCAGGGAATATTCTAGTTGCGCTGTAATTCTATTTACCTACACTCTTACTCAGTCATCCTTGATGTTCGGGATAATGGCCTTTAGTCACCAAGGGAAGAGCTAATTAAGAGCATCAAATGCTGTTTACCCTGGGAGGAACGTGGGCAAACACACAGCCGAGAGATTTCTGGAAGTAGCAGCACACCGGTATCCCGTCGGCCTTCAGAAACCAGAGATCCAACCAACCAGAACAGCACCGGAGGCTCACTTGAAAATCGCTTTCTTGGGGCGCCTGGGTGGCGCAGTCGGTGAAGCGTCCGACTTCAGCCAGGTCACGATCTCGCGGTCCGGGAGTTCGAGCCCCGCGTCGGGCTCTGGGCTGATGGCTCAGAGCCTGGAGCCTGTTTCCGATTCTGTGTCTCCCTCTCTCTCTGCCCCTCCCCCGTTCATGCTCTGTCTCTCTCTGTCCCAAAAATAAAATAAAATAAAATAAAATAAAAAAAAGAAAATCGCTTTCTTTGATTCAGCTGATTCTCACCGGACGGCTCTTCGAAATCTTCCACCGGACACCTCTGGAGCATTGACTTCCTTCTGTGAGACTTGGCAACGTTAGGAAGAGTCTGGAAGAAGCTTAAAACAGGCCATTGTGATGCGGCGCAGCTCGCTGAGCGGGGCTCCCGTCCTTTGGGTCGCTGTCAGTTAAAACCCAGCACACGTGAACGAAGGATCACCGGGGACCGTGGTCCTGGAGCCACGGATCTGGAGCCATCCACGGGGGGGCCGGGCTTTCGTCCGTGGGGCGCTTCCGGCCTCAACGCCATGCCGCTCACTCCACAGGCCGTGACGCTGACCCCCACGGAGCAATGTTGTTGTCATCCCGTTTTGCTGAGGGGGAAACTGGAAAGTGCCTCGGCTCCTGAAGAGCCAAGATTCAACACCAGGTACGTCTCTGGAGCTCAGCGCCGCTTTACCCAAACGCCTTCTGGGCAGAGAGGCACTAATGCGCCTGGGGTTGGGGGGCAGCCGGCAGGTGGGGCGCCTTCCAAGGCCGACAGCGAGCCTGCGTTTGGCCACACCATCTCCCGAGGGCTCTGGAAAGCCCGTCGCGAGGCCCACCGTTTCCACTGGAAAAGGCCTGGTGTGGAAAGAAGCCGAAAGGCAGGGCTCGCCGTGAGTTCTAGCGAGCCGAGGAAGAAATCACCCAGGCTGACTTCATCTCGTCACGGCCAGCCCCAGCACTCGGGTCAACGCGACCCACCGTAACCAGGGGCCCCTCCGGTCCTGCCAGGAGTCTTACCTACACGCCTCCGTCTAAAGATGTCTGCTCTTCCCAGGAAGAAAGCCATTTCCCAAAAAAGAGTCAAAACATGCCCCCGTCGGTTCTAATAAGGCCACGGCTCTCCTGCCCACGGGAGGGGGGCCTCTGGCTCCACGGAGAAAGCCAGGGAGCACTCGTCAGCGAATCCCACTCGGCGGTCCCACTTGGGGCGAGGAACCTGGCCGCTGCAGAGCTGGCATTTCCAGAGAGTGACGTGCACGGCTCTTCGAAGGCTCAGGCTTGATTTCCCCGCGTGGGCACAGACCCGCCTGTAGAGGGCAGAGGGAGGAGGTCCACGGAACCACTGCTTCCTAAGCCCCGCTTTGGTGGCGATGCCGGCATTTTAAGGTGCCCTGGGGGCCGGGCCCCGAGCCGGCGTCTGGTGCCCGTTCGGTCAAACCACTCACCCTCCCGGCCGGCCGTTGCGTGAGCGTCGCTGAAGACGTCCGGGATCCACGGGGGCCCCGGCCACAGAGGCTGGCTGAAGACGTGTCTGCCCCCAAACGGCACGAGAAGCCAACTCCTGCGACAGCCCACAGCCCAAAGCCACCCTCCACTGATACCAAAAACTCAGTCCACTCAGGTAACCGAGGGCAGAGGGAAGGAGGACGAAGGTTTACAGTGAGGGATGGTGGGGACGGGCAAGCCATTGCACCAAGCATTTCGGCTTAACTCCCCAAACCAGCCCCTCATGAGACATTCTCTGTAGGTCGAGAACCTTAGGGAACTCCCCCCACCCCACCACTACCAACCCTTTATGAACACGAAACAAAGCAAAAATCATGCAGGTTTCTTTTTTCAACCAGGGTGAAGAACCATTATTATATCTCCGCTCTTAAAACGCCATCGTTACGGCTTTTAAGTGAGGATTCAAATCGGAGGGAAAAAGCTACTTTAAAAGCAGGCAGCTTTTGTCTCTTGTGTATTCCACAGGCAAACCCGGGTAAAAGCAGGTTTACATTTTTAAATCAAGTGCCGAGGGGCGCCTGGGCAGCTCAGTCGGTGAAGAGTCTGACTTTGGCTCAGGGTCACGATCTCACGGTTCGTGGGTCCGAGCCCCGCGTCGGGCTCTGTGCCGACAGCTCGGAGCCTGGGTCCTGCTTCGGATTCTGTGTCTCCCTCTCTCTCTGCCCCTCCCCTGCTCTGTCTCTGTCTCTCTCTCTCTCAAAAATAAAGATTTAAAAATAGATAAATCAATCCATCGATCGACCAGGTGCCAAGGACTCAGAGAAAGACCCACAAATCACGGCCGCCACACTAATGCACGCTGCTATTTGAGTACCCACCGTGTGGATTCTCAGAACACGAGACTGGCCCCTGCCGGAACTAAGGGGTGTGAAAAGTAAGCAGAACCCAGTATGCGGTCTTCCTTAGAGGGGGGTGAGGAAGGGGCGGCCCTGCAACAGGGACAACATGGCGAAGCCCTGGTTTAACTGTCGGCGAAAGGGAAGCCTGAAGGTTAGCATCAGGCGAGGAGGGATCCCGCCGTCAACCGCGAAGGGTATTTGAAGAGAAGGAGGCGAGTCACGTAGCATGCTGGGTTATCGTCCCCATTCGCTCAGCCCTCTGTCCGTGCCGTTTGCTGCGTACATTTGCGGTGTCCTGGCCCACGCCTCGCCGCTGGCCCAGACATCTGACGTGCCAATGGACTGTGGTAGGCGCAACAGCCGTCGGCTCTGAGCCTGCGCCCCCGAGGCATCATTTGCCTCCCCTTGGCCCGTGACCCTTGCGGGAGAAGAACGGGCCCCAGGCGGCCGGTGGGTCAGAGGAGAAGGGGCCACGTCCGGATTATACGTGGACCCACCCTGCCCCTTGCAACCGCCTGCTGGGCCCCGCGCCATTAGCCTCGCGATTAGGCAGCAACCGCTGATGGACCCCGCGTGTGAGCGGGGCGAGGAGTGGGAGGTCGGGTTACGAACGCGGATTGGCTCATACAGCCTCATCTGTGCCCCTGAAGCTCCGACATCTCATCAGTCACGTCTGGGAAAACCTCTCTGTTGAAATGTGTGTCCAAGTCAAGGAAGAGCCGAGACCTTGGAGGCTGGTGCTGGGGTTTTTGCGATTTGCTTCCCGGGTCTAGGAGACTATGGAGCAGCCCAGGGAAGACGGGTGTTTAGAAAGACCCCCAAATGCTTGCCTTTTCCTGTAGCTAAAGGGGCGGGTCTATGTTGATGTCCTGCACCGGCTCCCGCTGGCTGGCGTCTGGGGAGGGCGCTGGGACCCGAGCCGCCTGTCTCCCGGCCCCCGGGGAGGCGGCGCTCCCTGATTCCCCGCTCTGGGTGGCGGCGAACCTCTCGTCCTGGCCCGCGGACTGTGAGCGTGGGCGCCGGTGTCGTTTGGGGCCCCGGCCTGCGTCCTGGCCGGGACCTGCCCAGCTCTGAGCGCCCACAACCCTGGGGGTGGCCGCGCGACGTGCATGTGGGGCTCAGGGGTCGTTGGTGCGCGGGTGTCACCTACCTCAGACCCCGTGCGATTCGGAGCTGGCAGGTGGATCTGTGGGTCTGGTCGCCGGCCTGCCCAACTGAAGGGACCTCCAGGGAAGCAGACCCCACTGGGCAGAACCAGGGGCCCCACCGGCCCCGTGCATAAGGAAGTCGCTTGTTACTATGGCTCCTGGCCGGGACACCCGTCCCCTGAGGCGGCTACCACCGTGGTTCCTGGGACACAGGCTGGGAGGGCCTTGGGGCAGGTGCGGCCTGGGAGCGGTCTGCTGTTGCCGTCTGGAAGCCCTTACTGATTTGTCAACGTTTATTTATTTTTGGGACAGAGAGAGACAGAGCATGAACGGGGGAGGGGCAGAGAGAGAGGGAGACACAGAATCGGAAACAGGCTCCAGGCTCTGAGCCGTCAGCCCAGAGCCCGACGCGGGGCTCGAACTCCCGGACCGCGAGATCGTGACCTGGCTGAAGTCGGGCGCTTAACCGACTGCGCCACCCAGGCGCCCCGTAGCCCTTACTGATTTGTAAACAGACCCTACATCTCCATTGCGCGCTGGGCCTCTCCAACGATACAGCCGGGCCCGTCGTGGGGCCTCCGTGACCGACAGCTGACCACCAGCTCCGAGCAGGGGGTCTGAGTGGAGAGCCAGCCCTCTGTACTAGGCCAGGCTGGGGACCTGGGCCTGGGAGAAGGGCACCGAGGCCAGGTGAGGCGGGAGCCGCGGCTCTGGGCCGTGCACAGCAGTCAGCCCTGAGAGCCAGTTGGGGATCCCGCGGCCAGGGGCGCCAGCCCGGCACAGGTGAGGCCTGGCGGTGCGAGGGATGGTTTCCCCCAGCACTCAGGGTGCCAGCCCCCTGAGGCCGCCCTATGAACACGTGCTCGCACCCACAGTTCTCTATGGGGCCCTGGGGCACAGAGTCCCGTGGCTCGGAAGCAGGCGGGGCTCAGACTGACGGCCACACACAGTGGCAAAGCTGGGGTGGGAAGCAGGAGGAAACCAGGTAGGAAAGGCTGAAGTCCCCACATGCAGAATATCCAGGCCGGACAGCAAGACGGAGGAGGAAGCTGAGCTCTTTCAAGGGCAGTGACTTATGGGGCACCTGCTGGGGGGGGCGGGTGGTGGGGGAGGAAGAGGCGGGGCCCCCAGGACAGGGACCATGGGGAGCCCAGGACCCTCTGTCCCAGCAGCCGCACTGAGTATTTCTACGTGGAGTCCTGACGGAGACGGCGAGGGCTCCGGTCACTTTCGGGAAGGCGGCTGTACAGCGACAGCTGTGTGTCACCGCACGGGGGGCGGCTCCGGTCCCAGAAGGTCGCCTACGACTCACCTTTGTTCAGGGACACAGCCAGGCCCGAGAAGATCTTTACCATCTCCCGATACTGAATGAACTTGTTAAAGCATTTTTAGTGTAATGAAAACATTAGATCAATTCCGAGCGCTGATAGTTGTCATTAAATCAATAGCCCGCGCAGGCCATCACGCTGACGGCTGACACGCGGGCCTGAAGGTCTGCTGACAATTGTAGAGACCGAGGACTGCCCTCTGCAGAGCTGCGGGGAAGGAGGGGCGGAGAGAGATAAAAATCTGCCGCCCAGGAGAAGAGGGAAAGAGGAGACTGTCACGGGTGTCCTGAGAACAGTGGGGTGACAATGCAGGTGGTTCGTCAGGAAACGCGCCGGCTGGCACGGGTTAGTAGGGGTAGGGCGGGAGGAGCAGGGTCTTTGTTGTGCCTCTGCGCTCACACCCAGTAGGGTTCTTACCACTCACTCGCTCTTTGTCTCTCCTCCAAATGAGTCGAACAAAGAAAGTAGGGGCAGAAATGACTCCTGTGGCGGCAGCCCAGTGGGAGCCTCAGGGATGGGTGCCACTGGAAAGCCAGCCGTTTGTGGGGCTCCGGTCCCCGAGGGCAGGCCCCCCGGCAGCGGCCAACACACCCGCTGGAAGGAGGCTGCTTTGAGGAGCGCTCCAACTGGGTCCCGCTACGCGTTTCCCAGCTTTTGGGGAGGAAGGGGAACTGGTCTCCGATGACAAGAACACCAACGTCTGCGGGAGGGTTAGGGCCCTAAAGACCCATCACGCGCGCTCTGCGGGCAGGACGGGGTGGGAAGGAGTTCGCCACGGGACGTCATGGGGCCAGAAGCGTGGAAGACATTGGGGTCAGAGTGTGGCAGGGGGGGTGTCTGTGGGTGAGTCTGGAGACCCACGGAAGGGGGTAGATGAGGGCGTGAAGGGCTGGGACCCCAGTCAGAGTGGGAGAAGGTCCATCTGGAGAAGTAGAATGATCTAGAAAGTGTGAACCATTGGCAGGACGGAAGCACATTGACACTTACTCACAGATGACACCTGTAAAATGCAAATGAACCCGCCCGCAGAGGAGTGCCAGGACGCTCAGAGAATTCACCAAAGCGGCTGATTACAAGTTTATACAAGAAAGTAGGACTAATATGAACTAATTAGAAAGCACGAAGGAAGAAAAGAACTCACGAACCCGGCAATAACAAAAAAGATACTCCAGCTAGAAATAAACAGAAAGACAAGCGTTTTAGGGCAGCGACCCCACCCTTTAGGAATCCAGTGCTAAGGATCCGCGACGAAAACCCTTAACTCTCCGAGGACATAGTAAATGGAACCGAACGAATGGCTTGCTGTTGGCTACGAGGCTTAGCAGTGGTGAAGGTGACGTTCTCCACAGGCCCCGTGGGCTGGCCCCGAGCCCCGGCCGGGACAGGAGGCCAAACAGCAAAGGAGCCAGGTCATGAAGTGTCTTACGGGCCACGGCAGGCAACGGGACTTTATTCTAAGAGCGATAGGGAGCCATCGAAGACTTTAAAATATAAGCAAGTCACTCTGGCTTTGTGTGGAGAGTGGGCTGGAGGGACAGGGAGGGAAGTGAAAGCGGGTCAGGGACCAACAAGGAGCCAGATGAGGGTGGCTTCACTGGGTTCCGGCATCAGACGCGTTTGGAGCAGCGCCATCGGGCCCTGGCCGTGGAGTGAATCTTGGGAGGGGAGCAGAGGAAGGAGTCACAGGCGGTGGCACCTGGTTCTTGGCTCCTACCGCTGGGTGGCAGGTGGGGCCGTTCAATGAGAAGACAGGACAGCAGGTGACGTGGGCGGGAGCAGAGCGGGGAGGTCCGATTTGGAACCGTGAGGGCTGGGAATCCCAGTGGGCGCTGTGCACGCGACTCTCAACGCAAGAAAAGGGGCTGTGTGGAGGCGGACCGTGGGGCCCTCTGCATCTACGTGACGAACGACGCCGGGGACCTGGCTGGGATCACGGAAAGGGAGCAGGTGCACGGATTCGCCTGAGAAAGGACTTCCTGGTTCCAGGGAAGAAAGGAGTGAGCTCCACACCCCCCCCCCCCCAGGAGAGGCGTCCTTACCTACAGCCCGGCTGTGCAGACCCGTGGAGGTGCATCAGCCTTTCGGGGGCCTCTGCTCCTGCCTGCACCCCGCAAGGATGGGGGGGAAGGAGGGAGTTCGGGGTTACAGTTTCGGACCATCCGGGCCAGGGCTCAGGCCTGGCTGGCGCTGGAGAAAGGAGGGGAGGCGTCTTACGAGCGCGGCAGAAAGGCAGGGCCTTCCCGGTGGGCAGACCCTCCTAGCAGCGCTGGCTCAGCACAGGCGGGCTGTGGGTGGTGCTGGCACAGCCCGGCCCGGAGAGAGGCCGCGGGCACCACCGACCCTCCGCCCCCGTGGGGCCAGCCGGGCGTAGTTCCCTTCTACCCTGAGCGGCCAAGCAGTGGGGGGCCGGCAGCCTAAACACCAAGGTGACGGGACATTCCGGGTCAGGCCACCCAAGCTCATTGTCAGGGTCCTGGCGTTCAGGGCTCGGAGCACCACAGCCTACGATCAAATATTTACAAAACACTCGCGGGCCGTCTGGGTGGCACAGTCCGTTCAGCGTCTCACTCTCGATCTCGGCTTGGGTCACGATCTCAGGGCTTGTGAGCTGGAGCCCCGCGTCGGGCTCTGCGCTGACAGTGTGGAGCCTGCTTGGGCTTCTCTCTCTCTCTCTCTCTCTCTCTCTCTCTCTGCCCCTCCCCTGCTCGTGCTCGCTTACTCTCTCTCCAAGTGAAATAAAACTTTTAAAAAAGTAAAAAATAAATAAAAACTAAAAACCACACTCATGTCTCGCCCTGTCGTATTGCGATAAAATTGCATCAGCCCGTTTTACAGCCAAGGGCTCAGGCTTCCACCGCTCCGAGGGGTCGTCTGGTCAACAAAGGTCTTACTTCTCCAAAGTGGCTTCTGCTTCCAGAGGTCAAGGCACCATGAGGGCGACTGTCTCCCCAGCGCCTTGTACCAAGCTGGTGGAGAACCCAGAGGCCGTAAGCCTGAGCCCCCGGCGTCGGAGGTGGGCAGAGTGGGAGAGGAGCAGTCGGGCGTTGGCGAGGAAACAGGGGCACGACAGCAAAGTCAGGGAGGGTGCAGAGGTCAGGAGGGGGCTCTGCCAGCCCGGCTGAGCCGTCGGTCAACGGCCCACGGGATTTGGCAACATGGTAGCCGTGGGGGAAGGGGGCACGGGTTCCTGCCGCCTCCGAATTTAGTCCCTTCCTTTCCATTTATCTGACACCTGTCAAAGTTCCGGTTCACCTTGTTTTAGCCGTGGCTTCTCCCCACAGCGATTCACGGTGCCTATCTGTGCGGTCCCCAGAGGTGCCCCTCTGTGGGTCGCCTGAGTCACCTGGCGAGCGAGATGGCTGGTGCCTAAGAACCTGGGCGGAGCCAGAGCGCTGGGTTCGAGCCCAGCCCGGCCCACCCAGGGGAGTGACCTTAGGCAAAAACACCTGCGTTTTGCTTCTGTTTCCTCCTGTGTCAAATGAGCATAATAATTGCACCCACCGGTGTTCGGCCGAGCCCCCCCCCCCCCCCCAAATAAAGGAATAAGGCAGCAGAGCGGAGGGTTGAGAAAACAGGGTGCTTCAATGTGGGCGGCCGGGGCTGGATCCCTTGAGACCCCAGGACGCCGTGGAGAGAAGGCCGGGCACGCTGCGGCCCCCAGGCCAAATCCAGCCTGCCGCCTGATTTTATAAATAAAGCTTTATTCCAACACGGACATGCCCCACCGTTTGCGTGTTTTCTGTGACGTGGATGCCGGGAGAGGCCGGAGGCCCAGACAGGGTACCTGCCGATAGGTCGGCGGCCCCACCGGCCCACAGGGCCGTGACGGGTCCGAGTAAGGTGGGCCGTGCCAAGCCTCGCTGGCAGGATGTAAATGCTGGACACAGAGGCTGGACAGAATTTCATTTCTCCATCCTGGTGGCTCTCCCACAGAGCCCGCCAAGCACAGTCTCAGGGGAAGGTCACCAGTCCTACGTTCGAGCACCAAGGCCAAGTCTGGAACAGTCCGCTCCGCCCACAGCCCCTCTCCCGGCAGAAGGGACAATGATGAGGGGGACAGCGGCAAAGAATGCTGGGTTCGCGCATTTTATTGCTAGTATTACTCCTAGAATGAGGGCAAGCAGGTGGCTTCCTGTCCCCCTGCTGGGGAAGGTTTTCTGCATTCTACGTCTTTCCACCGCGGAACGAGGAGAATCGCTTCAGGGCACAGACCAGCCACGCGGCGTCAGCTGTCAGTGTTCAGGGCCATTTGTGCCAGAGAGACGGGGTTCAGCCGAACGGAAGGGGACGTTCCCTCCCAGGTCTCCCTAAATGAGTTTGCTCCAAATGGAAGGAGACTCTGAATGAGATTTTCCAAGAGCAAAACAGAGTGAGAGAGGAGAAAAAAGAGAGACAGCCACGGGGGGAGATTTCACGAGTGGAGCTGGACTGGCCTGGGGGAGCCGCTGACGCCCACGAGAGCCACCCGCAGCCACGCCTGGGGGCCTCAGCTCCACCCCCCCAGCACCCACAGCTGTGCCCAGAGCCCGGAGACAGACTTCCTCACTCCCCGTCCCATTTCCTACCTGGCGTCCCCAAGCCGGCACTGGTGCGTGTGGGGCACCCCCAGTACGTGCCTACGGGAGTCTCTATGAACAGGCTCTAAAACACTTCCATACGCCATGCAGTGTTTTTTTAAAAGATAAGGTCTTTAACATTTTTTAATGTTTATTTTGAGAGAGCATGAGTGGGGGAGGGGCAGAGAGAGGGGGAGACACAGAATCCGAAGCAGCTCCAGGCTCCGAGCCGTCAGCGCAGAGCCCGATGCGGGGCTCGAACCCACGAGCCGTGAGATCGTGACCCGAGGTGAAGTCGGACCCTCGACCGACTGAGCCCCCCAGGCGCCCCGTACACTATGCACGGTTTTAGGATAAGACGTACAGAACTAGAAGCTCTGATCCCCCCGCCCAGCCCTTCTCTGCGAGCACGCACTTCTCTGGAGACCCCGGACCAGGCCCGGGGGCCCCGCTTCGTCCGTCCTTCGCGGCACAATTTCATTGGAAACGAGGGACCTATTGCTAAAGAGAAGTTTGAAAACCACAGCCCTAGACGGGTCCAAAAACCTGTCTCTTGGTCAGAGCTCACTCACCTTGTGCCTCAGCCTCTGGGACCCCCGCCCTGCCCCGGGCCGCCGGGCAAGCTACCTTTGTGTCCCTTCAGGACGCGCACGTGGTCCCTCCCAGGCTGAGCTGCAGGTTTACACTTTAGTGGGAACTTTCCGGAGAGGATGTGAATGACGTCAGGCACCGGGTCCAGACAGAGGACGGTGTATCTTGGGTCAGGGGGATCTTTCACTTCGTCGTGAGTCCCCCCCCCCTCAGGGGCGCGCGCTGACTGTATGAGGGGTGGGGAGAGGGCCAACCTGAAGCCACAGCGAAAGGTGAGGCGATGGGCCCTCCGCGCAGGGCCCCTGGCCCACGCCTCTTCCCCACCTCTCCCTCAGCCCCCGCCCCACAGTCAGGCCAGGGGGGCCCTCGCGGGTCAGAGCAGAGCTTGGAAGGCACCGCCAGCCCGTCTCCACCCAGAGACCCGAGGGCCACGCGATGGGGCCACGAAGCATGAAGAAAGCTAGACTCAGAATCCAGAAGGCAAGCGGAAGCACCCAGGGCTCCTGCCCCAGCCCTGGGGGCCTCTCTGGTACAAGGGCCCCGTCCCCACCCCGAGGGGGTCACCCGCTGCTCTCTGATCACGCCCCTTCCAGTGACTGGAACGAGGCGTCCTCTGGACGCGAGGAAGCCTAAGCCCACCTATGGATTCTACAGTCCGGAGGCCAGAGTTGCAGCCAGAAAGCCAGCTGAGGGATCCCCGAAACAGGCTGTAAGAGATGTCACCGAAGTGCGACCCCCACGGCTGACCCAGCACCCCCAAGCCCACCCCAAGAGGGGGCTAAGAGGTGAAATGGTTGCCCCGGGGCCGCGAGCCAGAGCGGGCGGAGCAGTCACGGCCTGGGCAGCTCCCAGGCAGGCGCCGGGCCTGGACCTCGTCAGGGCCCAGAGGCCTTCTCGTCCGGGTGCCCCAAGCTGCTCCCACACACTCACCTCCGCAGAGCACGTCAGGGTCCCAGGCACCCAGGGCCCGCACCGGCCACATCAGCGGGGCCAGCAGGGCCACGGACAGCACCGCCGGCCCCATGCTTCACAGCCAGCCTCCTCTGGTGCCGTCCTGCCGCCCGGGCGCCCCACGGGGACAGCAGGTGCGGCCTCGTCGCCTGGAGACCACGTCCACCCTGCAGGTGCCACCCCTGCACCTGTGACCAGGTGCGCCGGGCCGGTCACCGCCCCCTCGTCCCCATCCCTGCGCCCCCACCCCACCTCTGAGCTGTCAGCACAGGTCCCCACGCCCGCCCCAGGCCCCCTCGATGGGGTCTGGGAGTGATGGTGGTGATCGTGGGGTTTGGAGCCGACGGCCAAGAAAGAATTCTTGAAGATGTCTTTGGTGCAAAGAGGTGAATTTATTAAAGCCTGGGGACAGGACCCGTGGGCAGGAAGAGCTGCCCTGGGGTCGTGACGGGTAACTCATCATACACCCTCTGGTTGGGAGGGGGTCAAGGATAGCGCAAGTCTCTAAGGAATATTTGAAGCGAGGTCTCCAGGACCTTGAGGGGCTGGGGTTGTTAGGAAAACAGCATTTATCACCGTTCAGTAAAACCTCAGTCATGAGACCCTTCAGATGTCGATCAGGGGCCGTAAGCTTGGATGATGATGCCAGCATATATTCGGGGGAGTTGAGATAAGGGAAGTTTCCACAGGAATTTTTGTATGTTAAAGTAGGACTTATGGGATCCTGGGGGGTCAGCATAATGGTGAGCCAAGATTCCCTTTTGCCCCTAGCGAAGTGTCATCATCGAGGCAGCTGAGCTCCTAGAGGGAGGTCACTCTGCCTGTTTCAAGGACTCGTCACTGGGCTGCAGGCAGTAAGGGAATTTAATTTTTCATTTGCCTGAGTTTCCCACACCGCCACGGCAAGCACTTAAACGTCTTTCCTTTGTTCTTGGGGGGGACAGGGGTGTCCGAGCAATATCACACATGTCCCACCTCGGGGGCGGGGGAAGGCTGCTGTTAGCCTGTACCTTTCCCTCAGCCCCCTCGCCCCCAGCCCTCCTGCACCTGCTGGTTCAGCTCTCCAGTGCGGACGGCCCCTGGGAGCTACAGCAGGTTCTGGTGCACACACTCCTCTGGTGCAGATCCTCACCTTGCCGGGCGAGGGTGCGTTCTCGCTGGTCACGTGGCCCCTATGGGCCTTGTGCTCGGTGTTGCCACAACAGGCGGAGGAAATGTCCTCCCGGGGGCTCTGAGAAGCCCCTCGCAGTGGTCCGGGCCCCACAGGATGTACTTGCCCTATTCCCCCGACCCGTCTCCATGGTTCCCGATACCCTTCCTTCCCACCTTATCCCCACCCATGGCATAGCCAGGTGCAGGAAAAGGGTGATGCATTTAGCATCACATTTACGCTGTAACAGGACCCTGCCTTAAGCAGTCAGCACGGCATCTCTTTTTTTCAAACGAGTCTCATGGAAATCCCAGTATGAAAAGCAGCTACGTTTCAGCCTCCCCGCATCTCCCCATCCACACGTTCCTCCCTCTCCAGGGCCACCTCTCCCCACCCAGCTGCGGGCTGCAGGGGCAGGACTTAGGTGGAGAGAGAAAGATAAGTATTTTTGGCTGAATAATTTCCCCAAGCTCATCTGATCTCCATTTTCTGTGAGTAACAGCGGGGACTAACTCTGTGTAGTTTGGTTTCGAATGCTTTGGATTCTGCGTCTCCCTCTCTTTGTGCCCCTCCCCCGCACACGCTCTGTCTCTTATCTCTCTCCCTCTCTCTCTCAAAAATAAACAAACATTAAAAAAAAAAAAAAAGGGTTCAAAGTCATTGACTGAAGAGCCACGGCTGGAAAGAGAGAGAATCCCAAGCAGGCTTCATGCCGCGAATGCAGAGCCAGATGCTGGGCTCGATTGTACGAACCCGGAGATCATGACCCGAGCTGAAACCAAGAGTCGGATGCTTAACCCACCGAGCTACCCAGGGGCCCCCTGCCCCTGAAAAGATATTTTTGAGTAAAAAAAAAAAAAAATGTTCCAAACCACGTGTACAAGGTCACGTGCTACTGAAGGGGGACAGAATTCGTCGGCCCAAATTATGCCTCTTTGGCATAAAGATTATTTTAGGCTGATTATTTTTAGAAACTGCCAATTCAGGAAAAGTCTTTTACTTCCCCTCAGCTGCCTGAGTTTACACCGGAAAGGGGGCCTGGACCAGGAAGAGAGCTATCACCACAGAGTCCCCATTCCCCAGGACATTTACTTGCATGGCAGGGCGGCCTGTGTTTTCCAAACATGTCCTGTGCTTGGTCCTCCTGAAAACTGTCGCTCGGGATGTCCCAGAAGCCTCAATTACCTGGCTGCCTTTTGGGTCTCATATTTTTGGGGCCCCCATACCTACAAAACCTGTTTTTCTCCTGCTGATGTGCTATTTAATTATTAGACCAGCCAAAGAGCCTAGAATGGAGGCAGGGAAATTTTTCCTCCCTTCACCTCGGAGGGCCTTTCGACAAGGTGGCTTCAGGGTCTGTTCTCTTCGGCTTTGGCCGGAACCAAACAAAATCCAGGAAGCCACCAGGCTGTGTGGACGCACAGAGCCTCTCAGGAGAGACTCCTTTCTCTCTGGCATCCTCTCTGACACACGGGGATTTCGACTACACGAGGAGCAGGTGTCCCCTGCTTTAGAAAAGTTTGCGCGGTGCCGCTTTGCTTTTATGAGAGGCGTACGTTAGTGCCTGTTGTTTGCTAACCGAAAGACATCTGGAAAGGACTTTTGCTTTTGAGACAAAAGGTGAAAAGCAAACATAGCGCCCAGCGTTTGTGGCACGGCGAGCCCTTCCTGCTCCGCTCCGCTTCCTGACACGGAGGAAACGTGTACTAATTAGTCTTTCCTAAGAGCCAAGCGGCACAACACGAGCTTCCGAAAAGCGAGGGGCACCTGCACGCTCCTGTCACGCGGCAGGTACGAGATGCTGTGGGGAAGAGGTGCTCACGTACCCCGAAGGTGCAACCCCCTACCGGGGAAGAGGTCGTCCTCTTGCGACCCTGCAGCTTGCTGCAGCCAGAAGGGCCGACAGGGCCGGCTGGTCCCCCTGTAGGCGGCGCGTGATGAGAAGACCAAGTAAGTGCGTGTGTTACCCTCCGAGGGTCACCTTCGCTGGGAATAAAACCCACCGGCGGTGCGGCCGGAAGCAGCTGGGAAGCAGCGAGACGGCGCGGTGTGCTTGGATTTTCCTGCCCTGGTCTGCGAGGGGGGGCGGTTCGCGGTCCCCACACCCCTCCCCCCTCCCCCCTCCCCTCCCGTCCCCACCCCACACTGGAAAAGACAGCAGGTGCCAGGGACCGACCCCCAGCCGCCCTGCCTCCCTCCTCCCTGCCCCTGAAAGGCCAGGAGCCTGAGACCCTTGTGTCAAAACCAGCTTAAGTGCCACATGGTCAGCTCCATTTAAAAACAGCATATTCCAGTTCAACTGGACGCCATCAGCTCGCATTAACACAGCATTTCCCATTTAAAGGTTTTTGTGGCAAAGTAGCGTTGCGTTGACCCTCAAGGCAAAAGAGAATGAATAAGAGAAAAAAACAATAACCTCACCCCTCTGAGGGTTAAAGCACCATCTCATTTACCCGGATAGGTATTTTTCTTTGGTTGAATTGTTTTGTCTCTTTTACTTAGACCGGAAACCTCCTGGGCACAGCCGGCCTGACCCTGTGCCCCTAAGCACAACCAACAATCCCCACTTGCTTTAAAGGAACGTTTGCAGGGGCAGGGCCTGGATCTCTGAGGAGACACTTGGGCCTCTGCAAGAGGGAGGGACCCGGAGCTGACAGCCCCCGGCTGGGGGCTCGTTCCAGGTGCGGACAAGAAGTGAGCCCTTCTCTTGGGGTGTCCTCGGGCGGTGTGGGTGCCGGGGCCAGGACGGGGACCCGGAGACACCCCCTCCAGACCCCCAGGTGCACAAGCTTTGGTTTCTAAAAGGCAGGGACCCATGGAGCATCAGAGTCCGGGACAATTAAGTCAGCTGATAAGCAGAGCGGGAGCTGTCTCCTTGGGCAGAAGGACAGGCCGGGAGGGGCTTCTCCGTAAGCTGCCGCCAAGGAACTCTCGACAGAGGAAGGAAAAAGAGCTGAGAATCTGAGAATCTCCTCCATCCGCCCCCATCTCCCTGCTCGCCTTTCCTTCTTAAGTGCGTTTGCGAGAGAAACAGAATCAGGGCGGGGTTTTCTGGGACCGATGCCGCTGTGGGAGCCTTGAGAGGCCGGGGCCACCGAGCAGCAGGCTTGCTCCCCCACCGGAGGACTGGATGGGGGCGGAGACGGCAGCCGCAGGGACACCTGGACACGCAGACCCCCCTGGGGGCGCTGTGGCCCCGGGGTGGGGGGGGGGGACAGCCAGACGTCACACTGAGCCCTGGGCCACATGGCCCTCACCCTCACCCTCACCCTCACCACACAGCCGAGTCGGGCACGGCAGAAAGCCGACAGGTGATCACAGAACCGGGTGACTTCAGGAGGACGGCACAGTCCCCGGGGCCCCGGAAGGACACCTGCAGCTTGGGGAAGGCGGGGGTAACACAGCCTGCAATTCCTGCACCGTGACCTTCAGCGCAGGGGTGCACCAGCCCCGCCAGCCGCCAGCAGTGAGAGGGAGCCGGCCCCACCCTGCGCTCGCCTCCAGCGGCCGGGCCTCCAGGGCTCCGGGAGGGGTGAGGAGGGCTGGGGAGGGGTGAAGAGGGGTGCGGGGGGCAGAGGAGGTGTCTGGGGTCTCGCCCTTCCCGCCCCACTCGAAACGACCCGCCCGGCGGCCTGCTGGGCCTTGTCCCCCTTCACCCCACAGCCCTCGCTCTTGCCGGGTTGATGACACAGCTCAGCTCCCAGCTTCCACCACCCCGCCTCCTCCGGGCTGTCTCCCAAGTTGCTCCAAAGACGCCGACACAACTGCAACTCAGACCAGATACCCAAACGGCACCCACACTGCCGAGGATACAGCCCAGGGTCCTTGGCGGTGGCATGAGAGCCCTACGCGACCGGCCTGCCTCTCTCTGCATCATCTCCTTTATCCCTTATTCCTCGTCCCCTAGCACGTTTCTCCAGATCTGTGTGCCTCGTGTTACAGATGTCCCCTCAGGCTGATGCTCCCTTCCTTCCCAGACCTCCCCTTACTCGTCCGACCACCCCTGGTCCTTCGAGACTTGATTCAAGCATCACCTCCTCCAGGAAGCCCTCCCTGAACACTTGCCTGCCCTCCAGTCAGAGGTTGAGCCCCGCTTTGGTGCCCCCGGAGCCACGCCCAGTGTCCCTGTCAGAGTGCCCCCTTCCCTCCTCGCTGTGATGGCCCCCGACTGCTTGGAGCCCCTGGGGCTGGGCCCATCACCACTCCCTGTGCCCTCGCCCGCGACAGATCACCGCGTCCCAGGGCTCGGCCTTTCCAGCCACATAAGAGGATGTGATTGAATGAACGCCAAGAGCACTTCCAGCTTGAACATTTCGTCAGTTGTCCTCGAACGAAAAGCCACAGGAAACAGAACCCGGCGTGCAAGATCTCTTCGACGTACTGTTCGCTGCTGCTCTCATTTGCCGCACGCGCTCTGTGGGTACCGCCCTGTCCGTGACCTTGGGAGGCAGTCCTGGCCAAGCCAGTGGGACCCGAGCGTCCCCAGCTAAGAGTATGTGTCCCCAGCAGCAGGGCGGCCGTGGGCTCGGACCACAAGTCTGTTCTCCGTTGCAACAGGAGTTTGGAGATATGTGCCTCGGTGCCTGGGGCGCGGAAGGGCCGTGTCCAACGGGCTCACACGAGGGACGTAATGTGCCAACGGACCGTAAACAATGTTGTATCTGCATTTTGCGTGTTCTCCCCGTTCCCGCTGGAAAGAATCAAAGCTGTATGTGTGGGGAGCGTCCTTCCGGCACCGGGTCCTGTCTGGCGTCGTCAGGAGCGCGTGGGGAGCGCGGGCGGTGGGCGGTGTCGATCCGAGTACCCCCGAGGTCAGTGGAGACTCCAGAGCAAGGACCCCCAGGCCAGGAGGGGACCGGGCCGCCCGTCCCTTCGCCTTCGCCCTTGGCTTCTTCTTGGACTTTGCAGGCTGCGTCCAGGGCCGCACACGTGACCCCACTGAATCATCTGGGGGGGAGGTTACGTATGCTTTTCACGTTGGTCAAAGCAGCACAGGACGAGTCGCACAAGCCAAGTGCTCCTGAAATACAAAACCTGCGGAGTGGCGCTCCCTCCGTGCCTCCTTGTTTCCTGCGCTTCGAGCTCCCTGTTTCCAAGGAAATAAATAGCTTGTGTGGCTATTTCCCGACTTGTCAGTGGTAGACGTTCTCCGGTCTTGCTGTCTTTGGGGGTAAGGAGTCAGCCCTCGGATCCGACGACCTGGTGCGCGAAGCAGGGCGCAGACTGGCGGGTCCCGTGGCTGCGGTCCCTGCGGGACCCAGTGCAACCGAGGTTCAGAAACCAAGGTAGAACCGCCCCCCCCCCTCCCCCCCCAGCTGAGGCCCGACAGCTGCCTTCCAGGCCAGAAGGCCCAGCGCCACACTTTCGGGGGGTGAGGGAAAGACAAGGCACAGGGTGTGGCGGATGGGGGAGAGCAGCTGAAAGCCTGGCCGCTCCTGGTGGCGGGGGGGGGGGGGGGGGAGGCAGGGCAGGTGGGAAAGAGGGTGTCAAAGCAGGAACAGGGGTGCCGGGCCGGGGTCCGCCTTGCTGGCAGGAAGTCAGACCTCCCTCCCCAGCCCCCAGCAGTGTGCACCTGACCCCCTTTTCCACGGTGAGGCTCCCCTCTGCCTGCTCCGAGGCCCCCCCGACCCCAGCACAGGTGCCCGGCCTCTGGGTCCTTCTCCACTCTCCCAGCAGAGCCGCTCCCGGGCTGCTTCCTTCCCCCAAAAGTGCAGTTGGCACAATACGGAACAGAGCTCTTCAAAAATGTCCAGGCTCGTTTGAGAGCAGGACGTCTGGACAGGATCCCTGGCTGTTTCTCCCCCTTCCAACCGCTGCCACAAGTCATGGGGCATGCTCTTGGATAAGACATCTTCTCAAAACACGGGACATCAGTGACACAGGTTAAAACCAACATCCAGGACGGCCTCAAAAGAGGAGGCAGGAGGGGCGGGAGGAGGGCGGTGAGCAGGGCTGACCTGTGGGGCCACCACCCACACCAGCAGGGCAGCGCCCCCCTCACCTGGCCGTGCCCTGCTCCGCCCTGGGCACGCACACAGTCTGAGCCCGTTTCTGGGACACGTGGGGCAATCTCTGGTCCCCAAAGCGCACAGAACCTAGGAGAACAGACAAGAGACAGTTAGTTACCAGAGATAAATTATACACATTAAAACCATGGTTGCGGGGCGCCTGGGCGGGGGGGGCTCAGCCGGTTAAGCGTCCTATTCAACTCTTGATTTCGGCTCAGGTCATGATCTCACAGTTGGTGGGATCGAGCCCCGCGTCGGGCTCTGGGCTGACCGTGCGGAGCCTGCTTGGGATCCTCTCTTTCTCCCTCTGCCTCTCTCTCAAAGTAAATAAACATGAAAAAAAACAATGGTTGCAAAAGGGCAGTGGAGGAAAACACAGTCGAGAACGCAGGCTCGAGAGGTGAGACCACGGTTTTCTGACTCTGGAACGTAAGCTTGTGAAGCTCAGAGACACCGGGGAGACCCCCGGGTTTCCTGCTGCTGTTAAACCCAGAGCCATTTTATTGGTTCCAAAGTGATTCGATCAGCGTTTAAAGAGGCTTCGCTGCCTGCGGATGAAAGGAGTGTGTGCTGGGGTAATCTTTCATAGTTCTGCTCTTTTTGTCCAACTAGATCAATACGCTAGCCGGCGCCTCGGAAAACGATGGCGTTTTGTATCTATCTGTGGGAGCCTCAAAACGCTACGGAGACGCGGGGTGCTCCTAAACTTGTTGAGACACGTTCTGCATGTGGCTACAATACATGTGTGCTCGTCTGCCTTCAAAGCCCTGAAATGATGACTTCTGAAGAGATCACAGCCTTTCTCTCTGTTTCCGGTGTCAGCCACGGCCTCCCTCCCCAGGAGGTGGGAGACGGTGTTCTTGCCGCGCAAAGCAGGCGAGGTGCCCGGGACGGGCTCATCTGTCAGGAAGGCTCCTTAACTGCAAAACTGCTTGCAAGGCTACCCCCATCACCTGTGTCTCCCAGCCCCCTGCTCCGTTAGACATTATCGCGCGGCGGTCACACACACGGGGCTCTTCCAGACCAGACCGTGGCCCCGCGACTGACCGTCAGCGTGGAGCAGCCGGGCGTAGCTCTGCTCAACACCCAGCGGCTCGGGTCTTGCCGACGTAACCGAGGCCTGGTCTTACCAGAAGGGCTCCTCGTGCGCTGGAGACACAGAAACGCGGAAACACGTGGGCTTAAGTCGATTCTTTGGTCCCCAGAGCTCATCTCTGTTTTAACACCCGTGGATAGACGGGGAGCTCCTGAGAGCAGCAGCCTTGACGAAATAAATCATTAAGTGGAGGAGCTGGGTCTCCAAACGGGCGAATCTTTCTAAATTGCAAATTATTAGCTGGTTCACAGACTTTAGCTGTGACGAGCACATTGCATTGTGTAAGAGGCCTAAATGGGTTTGCTCTGCTCCCGCGGATCAGCCCTGATGCTCTCCCAGCAGGAAGTTTATTGCAAAAAAAAGAAAAAGAAAAAGAAAAATCACTCTGATTGGAAAAGGAAAACGGTGTGCATCTTTCAGCAAATAGGCAAAGATAAACATCTGATGAGTCACATTTCAGTCAGAAAGTGACTTACGGCGTGTGTGTCCCCGTTGGGTCCACTGTCTCACTGTGTGACCCACGGAGACTGTGTGAGAGGCTAAAGGGGAATACAAGGCCTTGCATTTCAGACTGGTTTGAAGATACTGGTGTTGGTGAACTAAAAAGAAGAAGAAAGGGGAGGAGGAGGAGGAGGGGGAGGAGGGGGAGGGGGAGGAGGAGGGGAGGAGGGAGAAGAGGAGGGGGAAGAGGGGGGAGGAGGGGGAGGGGGAGGAGGGGGAGGAGGGGGAGGGGGAGGAGGAGGGGAGGAGGGAGAAGAGGAGGGGGAAGAGGGGGGAGGAGGGGGAGGGGGAGGAGGGGGAGGAGGTGGAAGAGGGGGAGGAGGGGGAAGGGGAGGAGGGGGAGGGGGAGGAGGTGGAAGAGGGGGAGGAGGGGGAAGGGGAGGAGGGGGAAGGGGAGGAGGGGGATGATGGGGAGGAGGGGGAGGGGGAGGAGGGGGAGGAGGAGGGGAGGAGGGAGAAGAGGAGGGGGAAGGGGGGGAGGAGGGGGAAGGGGAGGAGGGGGAGGATGGGGAGGAGGGGGAGGGGGAGGAGGGAGAAGAGAAGGGGAGGAGTGGGAGGAGGAGGGGGAAGAGGGTGAGGAGGGAGAGGGGAAGGGGAGGAGGGAGATGAGGAGGGGAAGAGGGGGAGGTAGAGGGGAGGGGGAGGTAGAGGGGAAGGGGAGGAGGGGGAGGAGGAGGAGGAAGAGGGGGAGGAGGTAAGAGGGGGAGAAGGGAGAGGGGAAGAGGAGGAGGGGGAGGATGGGGGAGGAGGGGGAGGAGGAGGAGGGAGAGGAGAAGGGGAGGAGTGGGAGGAGGAGGGGGAAGAGGGGGAGGAGGTAAGAGGGGGAGAAGGGAGAGGGGAAGAGGAGGAGGGGGAGGATGGGGGAGGAGGGGGAGGGGGAGGAGGGAGAGGAGAAGGGGAGGAGTGGGAGGAGGAGGGGGAAGAGGGTGAGGAGGGAGAGGGGAAGGGGAGGAGGGGGGAGGAGGGGGAGGAGGGGGAGGAGGGGGGAGGAGGGGGAGGAGGTGGAAGACGGGGAAGAGGGGGAGGGAGAGGAGGGGGAGGATGGGGGAGGAGGAGGAGGGGGAGGAGGGAGAGGAGAAGGGGAGGAGGGGGAGGGGGAAGAGGGTGAGGAGGGAGAGGGGAAGGGGAGGAGGGAGATGAGGAGGGGAAGAGGGGAAGGGGAGGAGGGGGAGGAGGAGGGGGAAGAGGGGGAGGAGGGAAGAGGGGGAGAAGGGAGAGGGGAAGAGGGGGAGGGGGAGGAGGAGGGGCAAGAGGGGGAGGAGGGAGAGGGGAAGGGGAGGAGGGGGAGGATGGGGGAGGAGGGGGAGGAGGAGGAGGAGGAGAAGATTGGGGCATCTGGGTGGCTCATTCGATTAACTCAGGTCATGATCTTGAGGTTCGTGAGACTGAGCCCCACGTTGGGCTCTGCACTGAGAGCACAAAGGCTGCTTGAGATTCTCTCTCTCTCTCCCTCTCTCTCTCCCTCTCCCCACCTCTCCCTTCCCCTGTGCACTCGCACACTTTCTCTCTTTCTAAATAAATAAATAAACATTTAAAAGAAGAAGAAGACGACGACGACGACTATGAAAAAATGTGTCAACTCAGGTATTTCATCTGTTTTGTTTCATTTCATTTCATTTCTAAGCAGGCTCCACACCCAGCGCAGAGCTCAACGTGGGGCTTGAATTCATGAGCCTGAGATCAAGAGTCAGATGCTTCGCCGACTGAGCTGCCCAGGTGCCCTTATTTTATTTTATTTTTTTAACAATTTTATTTGTAAGCAATCGCTACACCCAACATGGCACTCAAATCCACAACCCGAGATCAAGATTTGCTCCACCGACTGAGACAGCCAGGAGCCCCTCAACTCAGTTATTTTAAATGAAAGAAAAGAGTAGGTATTTACAAGAAATAGAAAGTGTGGGGCGCCTGGGTGACTCAGGCCCTTAAGCGTTCTACTCTTGGTTTCCGCTCAGATCCTGATCTCGAAGTCATGAGGCTGAGCCCCGAGTCAGGCTCCACACTGATTGGATTCTCTCTCTCCCTCTCTCTGTTCCTCCCCACCTGCGTGCACACATATGCTCTCAAAATAAAAAAAAAAAATTGTTTTTTAAAAAGAAATATAAAGTATGCTTTTCTAAACTGAAAAGACTGTTTGTAATGCATCAAATTATAATTTAAAATTATCCAGCTCACAAATTTGGCGTTTTAGAAATCTTGTTTTCCTGGGGTGCCTGGGTGGCTCAGTCAGTGAAGTGTCTGATTTGAACCCAGGTCATGATCCCAAGGTTCATGGGTTCAGGCCCCGCATCGGGCTCTGTGCTGACAGCTCAGAGCCTGGAGCCTGCTTGGGATTCTGTGTCTCCCTCTCTCTCTCTGCCCTGCCCTCTCTCTCTCTCTCTCTCTCTCTCTCTCTCTCTCCCTGTCTCTGTCTGTCTTTCAAAAATAAATAAATGTCAAAAAAAAAAATCTTGTTTTCCTTAAGCAGAATATTCTGCACAAACTGCTCAGCGTGATTTGAACTCACCTGCACCCCACCCGTTTCCCTTTGAATAGATGGAACAGAGAGAAAATGCGTAACATTGAAGGCAATAACTTCTTCAGAAGTTCACATTTCTCACCGTCTCTAAAGGATCGTAACAATGTTGGTATTCAAGAACCCTTTGTGTGAGTCAACAACATCTCTCTCTGTCCTGGTCCTCGTCCTCCTCCTCCTCCAAGAGGTTACAATGTTTAGAAACAAGATTAGAGATTCAAACTGTGGACTTGGCTGGTTTTGAACATCACAGATCTTCCTCCACTTCCCATGGGGTTCTGTTCCGGTAAACACACTGTAGGTTGAAAATACCGTAGGTAGAAAGTGCGTTCGGTACACCTAACCGACCCAAGACCCCAGCTTAGCTCAGCCCGCCTTGACCGTGCTCGGAACGTTCACGTTGGCCTACGGTTGGGCAGAATCGTCTAACGCAAGCCTCTTTTACAACAAAGTGTCGAGTATCTCCTGTGATGGCACGGAGGGCTGCACCGGAAGGGACGGGAATGGCTGTGCGGGTGCAGACGGCGGTCGGTGTGTCGGCTGTTGACCCTCGTGATCGCGTGGCCACTGGGAGCCGCGGCCACCGCCCGGCATCACGGGGGAGGATCAGACCGCCTGTCACCAGCCCTGGGAAAATATTGAAATTCGAAATTCCAAGCATGGTTTCTACTGAGTGTGTATGCCTCTCGCACCATCGTAAAGTCAAACAACCGTGTGAGTGGAACCATGGTTAAGTAGGAGATCGCCTGTACTCAAATGTTAATCCGATCAACAGACCATCATTAACAGCCTGTTCGTAACATGCGTTATATGTTACTCAGAAATACGAAACAGGCCTAAAGGCAAATTTATGTTCCCTCTCTGTTGTTTTCTCTCTAACACGTTTGCCAACCCATCTTTTATTAGCATTTGCATTCTCTGGGATCACTCCTTTGCATGCCACCACACGACTTCAACATAAGGGATCAATTATGGGTCAAGAGGGACAAGATCCTATATAGAGAATATTTATATCTTAATTGTCTTGAAAGCTTGGCATGGGAATTGAAAATTCAAAGGTCAAAAATTCTACTTTGGTTTTCTTATTTTTCAAGAAATCAAGAGGCCAACAACACGAAGATTGATAGAAATACATTTTCCTTGTCTCTTTTGCACATTATCCTAAACGGGGAAAAGACGTCAAGCTGACAGGACTTTGTGATGTTTTCTATCTAAAGGTGAGTACGCCTTAGTATGCCCACTAATAGAGATACTACCTTATAGGGAAAAGGACTAACAGACAAATCACGAAAGAGGTCATTACGAAGGACAGTGAACCTCAGTAGCACATGTTAACGTCGGCAGCAATCAAATACAAAGGAAAGCCCCAATGAGATGTCACGATCCATCAGGTAAATTTTCACACACAAAAAATATATTAATCACAAGTGCTGTATGAGAGAGGATAAACGGATCCAATCTGTCTTGGGGGCGAGGTGAGGAACGTAGCTGGGGATTCAGGAGCATTAAAAATGATCGTAGCCTGGGGCTCAGTCGGTGAAGCGTCCGACTTCGGCCCAGGTCATGATCTCGCGGTTCGTGGGTTCGAGCCCCACATCGGGCTCTGTGCTGACAGTTCAGAGCCTGGAGCCTGCTTCGGATTCTGTGTTTCCCTCTTGGTCTGCCCCTCCCCTGCTCACTCTCTGTCTCTCTGTCTCTCTCTCTCTCAAATAAACATTATATATATACACACACACACACATGAGGTCATTCATTCCAGCAGTGTATATAAAAGAAAAACACAGGGTACATTCTAAATATTGCCAACAAAAAAGTTAATTATGAAAGTTGTATGATTATATATATCTAACCTATATATACATCCGGAGGTAAGCATCTGAAAGGATGTGGGCAAGTTATTTCTAAATACTATGGTTAAGGGTATTGTTATGCTATTCCTTTGTTTACCTATGTTTCTTAGACTTATACAATAAGCACGTTTATTTTGGGAATAAGGAAAACTCTGAACGGGGCACCTGCGTGGCTCAGTCAGTTAAGCATCTGACTTTTGATTCTGGCTCAGGTCATGATCTCATGGATCCTGAGTTCGAGCCCTCTGCTGAGGCACAGCACCTGCTTGGGATTCTCTCTCTCTCTCCCTCTCTCTCTCTGCTCCTCCCCCTGCTCTCTTGCTCTCTCTCTCTCTCAAAAACAATAAGTAAACTTTATAAAAAATATATTTCATTTAAGAAATTTGGGGCGCCTGGGTGGCGCAGTCTGTTGGGCGTCCGACTTCAGCCAGGTCACGATCTCGCGGTCCGTGAGTTCGAGCCCGCGTCGGGCTCTGGGCTGATGGCTCGGAGCCTGGAGCCTGTTTCCGATTCTGTGTCTCCCTCTCTCTCTGCCCCTCCCCCGTTCGTGCTCTGTCTCTCTCTGTCCCAAAAATAAATAAACGTTGAAAAAAAAAATTAAAAAAAAAATTAAAAAATAAAAAAAAAAGAAATAAATTTACTGGGCTGCCTCACTCAGGGTTGTGAGTTTGAGCTCCGTGTTGGGCGTAGATATTGCTTAAAAATAAAATCTTTAAGAAAATCTACAATAGGGGCGCCTGGGTGGCTCAGTCGGTGAAGCGTCCGACTTCAGCTCAGGTCACGATCTCGCGGTCCGTGAGTTCGAGCCCCGTGTCGGGCCCTGGGCTGATGGCTCAGAGCCTGGAGCCTGCTTCTGATTCTGTGTCTCCCTCTCTCTCTGCCCCTCCTCCGTTCATGCTCTGTCTCTCTCTGTCTCAAAAATAAATAAAAAACGTTAATAAAAAAAAATTTAAAAAAAACTACAATAAATAAATTTACTAAGAGTGCATGAGCAAATACTTATGATGAAATACCGAGTGGGTATGAGTACGGGATACGGGTTACACACAGCGTGAGCTAGCCTGTGTCAGATAACACACGTGAGGGAAGGCAATGCGCAAACAGGTTGAAAGCGGGTGCCACGTATGAGGAGGTTATGGGTAATTCTCTTCTCTATTTTCAGTTTTCTGAAAAAAAAAAAAATTAACGAACAAAACGAACCTCGACCCTTAACTTGCACTCTAGTAAAAATCAACTCAAGATGGACCGCGGGCTTCAAATGTAAAACCCAAAATCATAGAACATCGAGAAGAAAATCTTTGCGACTTTGGGTTGGGCACAGGTCACTCAGGACACCAAAACCGTAACCCATGAAAGAGAAGGTGACAAATCGGACTTCATCAGATAGAAGAACGTCTGCTCTTGGGAAGATGGTGACTGGCGTCTCAGACTGGTGAGCGTATACAGAGAATTCTCAACACTAGATAATAAGAAACACACAGCCCAATTGGAACACGGGCAGACGTTTTGAAGGAGTTACACGGGTGGGCGGCCAGCATGCGGAAAGCTGTCCCGCACCCTCCTCAGTCATATTCCAGAAACGCCAACAAAAACATGAAGAGATTTGACGGCACGGCTGCGAGAACCGCTCCGTGGTTTTTAGAACCCGAACGTGCCAGGTGCTGACGAGGATTCAGAGGACCTGTATCTCCTCTATCCCGTTGCCACAAACACAGAGTGGTGCAGCCACCTCGGGAGCCAGCTTGTCAACCTCTCTTTCGTTGTTGTTTTTTCTTTGTGTGTTTGTTTCTTTTGGCAATTTCTTACAGTTAATCACACACTCTTCATGTTACCCGGCTGTATCACTCATCACTCCAATGCTCTTAACCCCAAAGAAATAAAAGTGTACGTCCCCTCAAAAACCTGTATGCTCTATGTTTATAGCACTTTATTCCTGATCGCCAACAGCTGGAAACAACCCAAACCAGCTGGCGCACGCAGAAGGACTCTGGGGTCTGTCTTTAGGACGGTGTTGGTACTCAATGCCGTTCACTCACTAACGTAGGTGAACCTCCAATGCGCCACGCCATGTGAAAAAGGCCAGACTCAGAGGCTCTGTATATCGCACGATTCCATGCATATGACATTCCAGAAAAGGCAAGGTAGATTCAGAGAATGGATCAGCGGGGGTGGGGGAGGGGTTGACCGCAAAGGACCAGGAAGGAATCTGGGGAGATCTGGAGCTATTCTAGACCTTGACGGAGGCGATGGTTCTATTGCTGTGTGCACTTGTCACAACCCGCACGAGTGGACGCTGAGAGCAGTGCACCGTGCTCTTTAGTTTCACGAAGGCAGTTTTATAATCGTTGGGACAGTGAGAAGGTTCCGGGGGGTGGATGCCCGTGCTGCTTGTACAACGGGTGTGCGTGTACTGAATGCTGTTGAACCGGACATTTACCATAGTTAGAATGGAAACTTTATGTCTCGTGTATCTTTTCACTATCGGAACGGTTTCATAATTGCTAGCCATTAAAGTTTTTTTTTTTTTTTTAATTTTTTTTTCAACATTTTATTTATTTTTGGGACAGAGAGAGACAGAGCATGAACGGGGGAGGGGCAGAGAGAGAGGGAGACACAGAATCGGAAACAGGCTCCAGGCTCTGAGCCATCAGCCCAGAGCCCGACGCGGGGCTCGAACTCCCGGACCGCGAGATCGTGACCTGGCTGAAGTCGGACGCTTAACCGACTGTGCCACCCAGGCGCCCCTCAAAGTTTTTTTTTTTAATCTTTTTAATGTTTGTTTATTTTTGAGAGACAGAGACAGAGCATGAGTGGGGGAGGGACAGAGGGAGGGAGACACAGCATCCGAAGCAGGCTCCAGGCTCCGAGCTGTCAGCACAGAGCCCGACGCGGGGCTCGAACTCACGGACCGCGAGATCGTGACCTGGCTGAAGTCGGACGCTTAACCGACTGTGCCACCCAGGCGCCCCGCCATTAAAGTTTTAAAACAAATTTTAGTGGCGCCTGGGTGGCTCAACTGGTTAAGCGTCTGACTACGGCTCAGGTCATGATCTCACGGTTTGTGAGATCAAGTCCCACGTTGGGCTCTGTGCTGACAGCGTGGAGCCTGCTTGGGATTCTCTCTCTCTCTCTCTCTCTCTCTCTCTCTCTCTCTCTCTCTCCCCCCCTCTCTCTCTCTGCCCCTCCTCTGCTTGTGCTCTTTCTCTCTCTCTCAAAATAAATAAATAAACGTAAATAAAAATATCCTATTTTGCTTTTGGGTAGCAGTTGTATTTTTAAAGCACACCCACCTTTTTACATCTTATCAATCCTTACACCAACCCCGTGAAGCCCACTAGGCTTTGGATCGCTCCCTTCCAACGGTCAGAAAACGGGTCCAGGTGGCCCAGGGGCCACAGCTCGCCACCGAGGTGGCACTCTTCCCCTGCATGTGAGGGACACCGGTCCAGCCACTTCACCCCCACAAAGGATAAGGTGCTCTTTCTTCCCCTCTGCTGACGGGCTGCTGACAGGCTGCAGAGGGGTTGCCTGAAGCCACGGGTGGACTTTTGCAAACAAGTCCAAACACTTCATTCTTACGAGAGGCGGGTCATGACCCACGAACTGACTTTGAGAAACAAGCCTGGAGAAGCTGGCTGCACAGCCCTTCGATGTCTCGTTAACCCCTTTGTAGGGGAAAGACTCAGGGATACGCAGAGACTGTGCACCTATTTGGGAACTGAATATTAAAAAAAAAATTAAACGCTGATTTAAAAATAGAGTCCTTACCGCTCAGGCCTCATTTCCTAGTCCTGTGGCCCAGCCCACAGCTGCTGCGGCCAGCTGTAGAGCTCACCTCGATGGCCTCACGCCTCCAGGCACCATCCCGCCCCAGGGCCTTTGCACTGGCTCTTCCAGCTCCCTGCCGCCTTCCCCAGATATCCCGTGACTAGGCCCTTCCCCCCCCCCCAAGTTTCCGCTCCCATGTCACATTCTCAGTAAGGCCCACCGGCTGCCTGAATTAGCTCCAGACACCATCTCTGTCACCCACACACTTCTCTTCTTACCACTTACACCACCTTCCCCTCCTGGCGTACTATCGAGTTAATTTATTATGTTTTGCTTATTTTCTGCTTCTCCCAGTTAGATCACAACTCCACGAGGGCAAGGGTCCTTGCTTCTTCTTCCCCACCATATTCCCACTGGGACAGAGCAGCATCTGGCAGTTAATAGGTACCGATGGCACGTTGGGTCAAGGAACGGACGGAGGGGCTTGTTTTTCATATACTTTTTATAAACTAGAATTAATGAATGACAAACTTTATATCGTATCCGGTCCAGGGGAGAGGAGCTGGGCACGTGGTTCTGGGGTCTCACCCATGTCCCCTGCCCCCAGGCCTGGGGTCGCACGACAATCCTCACAGTGAGGGCCTCAGGAACACCTGCAGCAGCATCACTTGTCACGCTTATTAAAACTGCAGATTCCTGGGGCGCCTGGGTGGCTCAGTCGGTTAAGGATCCGACGTCAGCTCAGGTCACGAGTTCCCGGGTCGTGGGTTTGAACCCCTGCATCAGGCTCCATGCTGACCGCTCAGAGCCTGGAGCTGCTTCCGATTCTGTGTCTCCCTCTCTGTCTGCCCCTCCCCCACTTGCATTCCGGGTCTCTGTCTCAAAAATGAATAAGAAAGATCACAAAAAGAAATTTGTTTTAATGCAGATTCCTGGACATACTCCAGACTTACTGGATTAAAGTACCTGCCAGCAGCACCCAGTAGTTTGTCTTTTGTTTTATTTTTTAAGATTTTATTTTCGAGCGATCTCTACACCCAAGGTGGGGCTCAAACTCACAACCCTGAGACCAAGAGTCACATGCTCCAATGGCTGAGGCGGCCAGGTGCTACAGTAGTTTGTATTTTATTGTACTGTATTGTATTGATGTCTGTTTGTTTATTTATTTTGGGGGGAGGGGCAGAGAGACAGGGGAGAGAGAATCCCAAACAGGCTCTGCCGTAAAGTGCGGAGCCCGACGCGGGGCTCGAACGCACGAACCGGGAGATCACGACCCGAGCTGAGGTCGGATGCTTAACTGAGCCACCCAGGCACCCCCACGGTAGTTTGCATTTTAAATCAGCCCCAGCTCCCACTCCCACCCCCACGTGACTCACTGGTGTGATGTCAGCACCAAATTCTGACCCGTTTCCTTGTGTCAAGCAGCTGTTCGGACTTCCTTGTGAACTGCAAGCCGTCGGACTAATTCAGAGTGTCCAGACTCTGCTGGCAATGGCTGGGTGGTGGTGGTGATGCTGGTGGTGGTGTTAGTGCTGGTGGGGTTGATGGTGGTCATGGTGATGGGCAAATTGATGGTGGCCGTGCAGGTAGGAGGGATCGAGCCGCTAGCCGTGATCAGCACCTGCCCAATGCCAAGTTCCACCTAAGTGCATCAACTCCTTCAATCCTGCCTACAGCCCCAGGGATTGGCAGGGAGGGAGACACAGAAGAGGGACATGACTTGTTCAAGGCCACAGGCTGGTTAAAGGAGAGGCTGTTGTCACGGGTGTGGTTTCCTGACTCTGTTCAATCTCATCACCTTCAGTACGATTCAAACCACTATTACTTTAAAATAGAACATTTAGAAATGCTATTTTCTCACCTACCGGACAAAAGAAAATCTACAACTAGGTCAAATAAATCAAGTAGGAATTATTCAGAGGGTCGGTTTTTATATATTCTCACTTAACGCACGGGAGGAGAGCTGGGCATGCCCTCCTCCTCCTCCCCCTGCGCTGTGATGGTCCAGGCGCAGGAGTGAGGATGTACCCCAGGCTCTCCGTCCTTCTGGGCCTTCAGGGCCCGGGGGGAGCCTTTCTGGGAGACGCCAGGTTGCCTCAGCGTCCTGCCACTCGGCGAGCTGGCACTTGGCCTTCGAGCCTGAGAGCGGACCGTGCCAGGCCTTCCCAGCTCATCTTGGCGCCCTCGGACCCCCTGGGAGACCAGCCCCCGCACCGGCCCAGCCGCCCCGGGGTGTGGCTGTTTTAAACTCCCCCAGCGTAGGCCCTCCATCAGACATTCCATAGAAGCTCCCTGTGCGGGGCGGGGGGGGGGGGGGGCACTTCCTGCCCACCCTCCTGACGCCACCCCTGGGGACCCGGACTTTGCGGAGGGCCACCTTTAAAGACCTTATTATGATTCCAACATCCGTCTCCCTTCAAGCCTCCCTTGAAGACTTCACCGTGGTTTCACATTTAAGCAGGGCACGTGGCCTGTGGTCCAAATGTCGCATTGACAGCATGGGATTGTGGAAACATGTCCGGATCGGGCAGAGAATGAGGGCATCGCTGGCCCTGCCTAATAACCATCTGTCTCCATCATTCTGTAGGAGCGCTCCCGAGATAATGGGATTTATTCTGCAGTGTTTACTCCACTGTCTGGAGCGTCTGTGTGCAAAGGAGCCCAGCCACGGCTCGCCCCCCACAGCCTTCAAGTCTCAGGGGGTCCTCTGTTCCCAGTGGGAGCTTCCAGTGAGAGGAGCTGAGGGACAGACCCGCAGGCTGCCAGCTACCCGGGGGGGGGGACACTGCCAGCAGGTCCCAGATGCCAGATAACCAGGCCCCAGCCGAGAGAAAGAACAGAACAACGTGTGTGTGTGTGTGTGTGTCTAGTTGTTGGAATTCCTTTCTGTAAGAAATAAGAGTATGAAAACATGCATCATCTGCTCACTTGTGCAAAAACCAAATTCAGGAAGGAGGGCTTGAGAGCCAAAAGAGCTCGGTTACCTGCAGGGATGGTGGGAATGGGGTGTCCATGCGGGGAGCGACACCTCCCTGGGCACACCCTTTGTGTGATTCTGACTTCAGAACCATATGAATGTTCCACATAAGCCGGCCAATCAGTGATGACAGAGGGAGGACTCCAGTGGAGTCCAGACAGAAACAAAGGACCCGAACTGCATTACAGGTAAATCGCATGATGACACGGGGCAGGGGGTAGACAAGAAAGGAATCAGTAATTTGCAGAAACAGTAATCTGACCAGGTAGTTTTGGCTCGGGCTGTGATAACAAAATACCACAGACCGCAGCCTCAACGGCAGGCACTCTTTCTCCCAGTTCTGGAGGCTGGGGGTCTAAGACAACGGTGCTGGCAGAACGGCAGAATGAGCTCTTGGTGAGGACCCTCTTCTGGCTTAGAGGCGGCCGCCTTCTGGTCGTGTGTCCACACGGCATTGAGAGTGAGCTTGGGCACCTCCTCTTCGAAGGGCGTGAATCCCATCACGGGGGCGCCACACTCCTGACTTCATCTGAATCTAATTACCTCCTAAAGGCCCCATCTGCTAATACCATCACACTGGGGGTTAAGGGTTTCAACATACGAATTTGGCGGGGTTGGGGGGGATTTGCTCCCCCAAAATACTCTAAAGCTAAAGGATACCAGGTCCAACTAGAAGGGTTTTCCAATGCCCAAACCTGTGGCAATTTGAAAACAATAAATAAAGATTATATTAGGTGGTGATGTATAAAATAAAACAAAATCCACGAGTCCATATAGACATAAATAATTGAATAAATAACTGGGAAACAGTAACAGTTATTTCTTATAGTAGCATTACAAGCAATATATATAGGCACGCCTGGGTGGCTCGGTCGATTAAGCCTCCGACTTCAGCTCAGGTCATGATCTCGCCGTTCCTGGATTTGAGCCCCGTGTCGGACTCTGTGCGGACAGCTCAGAGCCTGGAGCCTGCTTCAGATGCTGCGTCTCCCTCTCTCTGCCCCTCCCCCAACTGCGCTCTATTTCACAAAAATAAACATAAAAAAATAAAGAAACAAGTAACAAATATAGAATTATGAAGTTTTAAAAGCACCATTTGGCATCCAACATAATGGTACTTAGTTCAGGCGAAAATCATATATGGAGGCTAAACTAGTGAGTGTGTGATTAGAAACGGAATATTTACATAGTCTCAAAGTATCTCCCCACAGGACACTTCTTAATGACAAAGGGAAACATTGTGCAGTGGCAAAATCTGGTAGAGACAGCGCTCTAAGGGTGGACCAGCTGGGCGGTGTCCTGTGGGGTCAATCTATCTGAGACACACGCATAAAAACCCAGGGAAAGGTAGAGGGGGCAGGTGTTGATGTTTACAGGAATTCCTTTCGAGAGGGCTACTATTTGTGGATTGAAAAATACTCCAGGCCACTCCCTCCCCAACCCAGAAGCCAAATGAAGGCGGACCCTGACACTGGGTTCTATTAGGAGGTGTGCATGCGAACATGTGGGTGTGTGTGTGTGTGTGAAGGGGGGTGTTGCTCAAAACGCTGGAGGAGAGGCTGAGGGGTCACTTTCACACCTCCACCATGCAGACCTCAGTTCCTTCTTCTAATACATTATGTTAAAAAAAATGTGTATTTATTTTGAGGGGAGGGAGGGGCAGAGAGAGAGGGAGAGAGAGAATCCCAAGCAGGCTCCACACTCAGCACAGAGCCCGCTGTGGGGCTCGATTCCACAACGGTGAGGTCATGACCTGAGCCGAAATCAAGAGTCGACGCTCAACTGACTGAGCCCCCCAGGCGCCCCTCAAATTAATCTTAAAAACCAGTATCCAGCTGATAAGCCAACAGTCTGATGAATTGTCACCATCCTAGTCCCATATTCAACTAAAAAAACCCCAACTTCTAATAGAATGTTACTCTGATTTTCAAGTGTTAAAAATTTCAGAGTAATAAATCTGAGTCTTTTAGTATTTCTAATGACAAATATTTACAAATAAAATTGCTCCGTGGAAAAGGAGACATGGAGACATGGTGTTGGGAAGGAATCCACAGTTGAGAAGATTCTACGAGCATACAGACGTAGAAAAGCCTGATTGATTAAGAAGTGGTCTTTCAGGCACACAATAGGTTTTAGATTTTTTTTCACGTTTATGTATTTTTGAGAGAGAGAGAGAGACGGGGTGTGAGCGGGGGAGGGGCAGAGAGAGAGGGAGACCCAGCATCTGAAGCAGGCTCCAGGCTCCGAGCTGTCAGCACCGAGCCCGACCCGACGCGGGGCTTGAACTCACAAACTGCGAGATCATGACCTGAGCTGAAGCCGGACGCTCAACCGACGGAGCCACCCAGGCGCTCCATACAACAGGCTTCAAAGATTCTTGTTTTAGAGATATACCAGAGGCACACCTAGCATAACACACGGAACTCACGCAGTCCCTCCCTATGACGTGCCCTACATAGAGCATCTGTCATGCCTGTGCGTCCCCTTCACGGTTTGGCTTTATATGAAAGTTCACTCAATGTACATATTTTAATCTTAAAAATTTTTCAATTTATTCAAACTAAAAAAAAAAAAAACAACACAAACCACCCACAGCAGCGTCCCATTTGTCCCGTGCCCCCTCCCCCACCTCTTGCAACCAGTCTATTCTCTGTATCAATGAGCTGTTGTTGCTGTTTTCAGATCCCACATAGAAGAGAGATCACATGGTATCTGTCTTTCTGTCTCGCTTATTTCACTGAGCGTGATGCCTTGGAGGTCTGCGTGGTCTCCAATGGAAAGATTTTGTTCTTTTCTGTGGCTAAACAGTATTCCAGTGTGTGTGTGTGTGTGTGTGTGTGTGTGTGTGTGTGTGTGTGTGTGTCACGATTGTTTCCATTTCCTGGTTACTGTGAATAATGCTGCGGTGAACACAGAACCGCATATATCTTTTTGACTTAATGTTTTCATTTTCTTCAGATAAATACCTAGGGGCAGAATTACTGGGTCGTACAGTAATTCTATTTTTAAATTTTTGAGGAACCTGCACACCGTTTTCCACGGTGGCTGCACCAGTTTGCATTCCCACCAATAGTGCACAAGGGTTCCTTTTTCTCCACATCCTCGCCAACACCTGTTGTCTGGTGGTTTTGGTATTAGCCATTCTGACAGGTGTAAGGTGATAGCTCACTATGGATTTGATTTGCATTTTCCTGATGATGAGTGATGTTGAGCATCTTTTCATGTGTCTGTTGGCCATCTGGATGCCTTCTTTGGAGAAATATCTATTCAGATCTTTTGCTCATTTTTAATGAGATTACTTGTGTGGGGTTTTTCTTTCCTTTTTTTTTTTTTTTTCTCTTGCTATTGAGTTATATGAGTTCTTATTTTTTTTAATGTTTACTTTGGCGGGGGCAGGGGCAGAGAGAGCGGGAGACAGAGAATCTCAAGCAGGTTCCAGCTTGAGATCCAGCAGAGCCCGCCATGGGGCCTGAACCCATGAACCACGAAATCATGACCTGAGTTGAAATCAAGAGTTGGATGCTTAACCGACCTACCTACCCAGGTGCCCCAAGTTACAGGAGTTCTTTATATATTTTAGACATTAGCCCCTTATCAGACATATGATTTGCAATTGTTTTCTCCCATTCGGTAGGTTGTCTTTCCATTTTGCTAATGGTTTCTTTTGCTGTGCGGATGCTTTTTAGCTTGATGTAGCCATACATGAATCCTTTTTTTTTTCCCCCCCCAACACTATCCCCAGATTGTTCCATTTTGGTACACGTTGCTCTGGTTCACCAATCCCACCTTTGTCATTGTCGTATATTTAGGCACTGTGCTTGTTTTATGCTTTTATGGGTTTGGGGGTTATGTCAGGTTTTGTAAGGTAATACTGCGCTCTGATTCACGTCTTCTTGCACACGTGCAAGAATTTCTTTGCGACATGTGACCAGCAGTGAAATTGCTGTGTGGAGGAGAATGTTCCTGCTCAGCTTCACGAGATACGGCCAAGTTACTCTCCCCAATGCTTGTCCCAGTTCATGCTTCAGCCGGCATCACGTCCTCACCAGGCTGGGTATCGTCCGGTTTTTGAAGTCCTACCAATGACACAGGTGTGAATTTCTTTCAATTTGTGTAACCCTTATATGCAGTGAGGCTTACCCGCCTCTCGTACTATTAGCCATCAGGGTTTTCTCCCCCTTAATCTCTGCGTTTACGCCCTCTGCCCATTTTTCTATTGGAGTATTTGTTGTTTTTTATGATAATAGATTAGTAAGAGATACGTGCCTATTCTGGGTACTGATCCTTTGTTCATCCCAGGTAGTGCAAATATCTTTTCCTAGCTTATGGCTTGTCTTCTCACATTTAAATGGTATGTATCTTTATTCTTTTTATTTATTTACTTTTTAATGTTTTTATTTTATTTTTGAGAGAGAGAGAGGGAGAGAGAGAGAGAGAGAGAGAGAGGCAGAGAGAGAGGGAGACACAGAATCCAGAGCAGGGTCCAGGCACAGAGCTGTCGGCACAGAGCCTGATATCAGGCTCGAACTCAACTGTGAGATCATGACCTTAGCTGAAGTCAGATGCTTAACCGACCGAGCCACCCAGGCACCCCTAAATGGTATGTTTAGATACAGAGCAGTTTCAAATTAAACAAGCTCAAATTTATTGATCTTTGCCTTTATGCCGTTTTTTTTCTTCATCTTAAAAAACAAATCCTTCCATACCCACTGAATTAATGTAATTCTATTAGGCAAATGCTTATCAAAACATTGACATTTTTTCCTAAGTTCCAACATCGGTCAACGAGAGAGATTTATCAGTGGTTTCCCAACGTATAAACTGGGTTACCTCACTATGATGGTTACGATTGTTTAAAACGTTAATACTAACTCTAGCGGCAAAAATTTTTACAAATGGTTTTCAGCTCAAACGAAACACTTACGCGTGATCTTTTTTAAAAAGGAGATCTTTGAACTGCTCAGACATCCCTCTCAATGCTGAGGACTTGAAGATTAACCATGGCTTGGCTGTACGCCCTCTGACGTGGACCACACCACACACCTGGACCTGCTCCCCTCCCTCCGTCCACGCTGTCCTCCGACTGCCTTCCCTCCTCCGGCTACTTACAGTTGCCCCGTATTCGTTCGTCCCTCATCGCATTAGCCACACAAAAACTGCTCCGGCCAGAGATGGCCAACACCGCTGGTATCATTCCCAGTGCTCTGTGTAGCGTGCTAAAATGGCAGGCGATTAAATGAAAAATTGAAGAAAACATTTGGTGAGTGCCTTTTGGGCAGGACTGTTCAGACGTTACACAGCTGGTCAGTATTCACCCTCCACTTGGACTCCGGCGATCTGCCTATCATTTTCTGCTGGTGAAGATTCCCATTCTTTGGCTTGCACGATATCTTAACGTGACTTTGAAGTTGCAAGAGGGTGTTTTTGGACTCTCACCCTTGTCTCTTTGTTCTCATCTTCTGAGCCCAGGGTTTCCCTGCAGGACAGACACGGCCCGCAGACTGTCTCCCCAGCCAACCACTAAGGCTGGGGAGACAGCAACCCATTGGCCCCCACTAGCCACAGGCTGGGGTGAGGTCAGGGACAGCAATTCCCCAAAGAGGAGGCAGATTCTCCCCAACTCGTTAGAACAAATGTCCACCGCACAGGGGGTCGGTCCTGGCTCAGATCCTTCCAGGTTCTGTGACCTTGGCCAAGTCCTTGATTTTCATGTGGTCTCCATTTCCTTACTGCCTATCAGGTACTTTGTTTCATAATCCTATTATTCTCAAAGGAACGGGGTGAAGGGTTTCTCGTCTTGAAACCTTGGTATGACATTGATCCTTCCTCAAGTGTTCGAAGCCACAGGACTCTGCAGTGTACTTACTGTGCTCCTGGTATGGAGCTAAGTGTCTTGGGGCACATTGGTGTCTGTTCCTCACGCATAAATAAGGAAACTAAGGTCCTGACATGTAAGTGACTGCCGTGAGCTTAGACACCATAGTAGGCTCCCGAGAAATGTTCAGGGCTCCGTGGAGACGTGGCCTCACAAGATCTGTCATTAGTCAAAATGACAGACAACAGTTGAATGTTCAGTTGCAATAATCAATGGTCAGATTTCTTTATCCAGTAAACATCGATATTTGAGGAATTTATGGTTTTTAGAGCAGCAGTACCGGCTCTGGGATGTGGCGTATTTATTCTGAGGGATCTCTTCTTCCCGTATGAGTGTGTTTTAATGACTTAGTCTTGCGGAGTCACTGCAGGACTGGGCTGGTCTCATGCCAACTGCATAGAGCTGTTGACTGGCGCTGGGCTAGGTAGGGCTCCCCAGGGCAGGGCGGCATCTTGGTCATTTCCACGCCTCCACCGCCCAGCCCCAGGTCTGGCACACCTCTGCACACGATGGTGGGTGAACACATCACGTCAGTGGGCAGTGAATACACCAGGAACTGGGTCCTTCCCCTCTGGAAGGCAACCCAATGGCGAGGGGGGCGCACAAGCACCTACTTGTCAGCTGGCAAGATGGGGAGTAAAGTAAGAATCCCGAGTATTCGGATAACCCAAATAGCTTGGACTCAGAAAAAGAAAACAATGCTAGCAAGAAGGTGGGAGCCTGAAGTCATGCTAGGAGCAAACGTGCAACAGACAATGGGCGAAAGATCAGCTATGTTCGCAATCAGATAGAAGATGTAATTTAAGAGGGGATTTAACGTTCCTGCTTTCGTAAGCACAATTTTATTTGCTTTTATACAATTCCCAGCGTTGTCGTTAGTATTACGCGGTGATTTCACGCGACTCTCCACAATACGGGAGCGACCACACAGGTGTTACCTCCTGGGTGGTGTGCACGAGAAGTGGGAGACTGTCTTGCTCTCTGTCCTTGGCACGTCCCGGTGGCTCCTGTCCCTGCTTCCCATTTGTAAAGCAGCGAAGGAAACAGGCAACCAGCTTGCAGGGGGCAGCCCCCACCTGCGACGCTCGCAGGCACTGTCCGTCGGTTAACATACTTCTGGAACGTGATCGCCAACGTGGTGTATCACAGGTGAAGTCACCACAAGCAAAGGAAACATCCTGGGGCCATTGTGGTTTCCGTAGCGAACTTGTACTTAAGAAGTGGGGCTGTCTTTGACGCGGAGCTCTGCTCCCACTGGAAATGAGGATCAGACTTACCACGGCTCTGTCATCCACTGATCGGTTACCATCTCGCGCTTATACTTAGATGCGACTGAAATGCAAGCACGCTGTGAGACCTGGGACCTTGGGCTTGCACACTGTCCCACAGTAGATGGTTCAGGTGTGTATTTGACATCTCAGTGCTTACTCCAGGTGGCATCACTGAATGCATTGTTTGACATCTTTACATCTAAAATCATCCACTTCAAAAAGAATATTTTACTCTTAGTATGCATTAGGATGGCATCTTTTTAAGATTTTTTTAAATGCTTATTTTTGAGAGAGAGCGAGCGAGCGAGAGAGCGAGAGAGCACCAGCGCAAGCAGGGGAGGGGCAGAGAGAGAGGGAGACACAGAATCTGAAGCAGGCTCCAGGCTCCAAACTGTCAGCACAGAGCCTGACTCAGGGCTCAAACCACAAACTGTGAGATCATGACCTGAGCCGAACGTGGACGCTTAACCGACTGGGCCGCCCAGGCGCCCAGGCTGACATCCTTTTAAGATTTTTATAAAGAAAATGTTCTCGGGGTGCCTGGGTGGCTCAGTAGGTTGAGCATCTGACTCTCGATGTCGGCTCAGGTCATGATCTCACCATTCACGGGTTCGAGCCCCGCATCGGGTTCTGCCTTGATGGCACAGAGCCTGCTTGGGATTCTCTCTCCCCTTCTCTCTCTCTCTCTGTTAAAGATAAATAAATAAACTTAAAAAAAAATGCTCTTAATAACGAGAGAAAAACAGACTAAGGGAAAAACACACCCTAAAATGGCTTATTTTCTGGCTCGAGCGGGGTGCAGACAGAGCTTCACGTTCATACGTAGTGGTAACCACCCCTCTAAAGGGTCAGGAGCACGACTGTGAAAACTGTGGGGGCTCAGGCCCAGCGGGGGCGGCTGGACGGACGGACAGGTACACATGAGGAAAGAAGGGCCTGTCGGTCCTGCTGAAGTTCCGGGAGAGGCAGGGCCCCGAGGGAGGTGGGAAGGGAGGGCGCTCACGGGGTGGGGAGGGGGCACCATCAAATCCTTTAGTGATCCGTGAGCCACTAGCCTCTCTGCGAGGCTTCTCACGGGTAAGGCGAGGCCACCCGTCGGCCTGCACCACAGGGGCTCCACGGGGGTAAACGAGGTAAATTCCGAGCTCCCCGGGGACACGGGGCTGTTTAAACACAAGGTGCGGCTTTGCCGGCTTTTCTGCCTTGGCCCGAAGCAGTCGGTCCTCCCGAGGGCTCAGCTCTGCGCCCTCTCCCCGGCACGACCCGGCCACATGCACACCTCACGACACGGACGCAGGTCGAGGAACTGGCCCAGCGCTCCTCCGCCTTCTGGACACCCAGGGAGCCTCTTTCGCTCACCTCCCCTGACCCCACTTCCGTTAGCACAAACGCCCATCCTGAGGTTGCCACCGAGCAGAAGCGTTTCCCAGAGGCCCCGTGTCCCTAGGTTCCTGAGCTTGAAATCGTAAATGAAGGAAGCAGGCGGCCCCTCAACGGCACGATCCCCATTCCTAGCAGACGTCCGCGCAGGAGCAGCGGAGGAAAGTTAAGGCGACTTAACCTAACATTTCCCAGCTTCGCTGACGCCTCCGTGGGAGCGGTTCATCCTCAGGTGAGCGTAGAAGGCACCCGGGGAAGTGACTTCCCGACCGAACTTCCAGAAGTCAGAACTCGGCGAAACTGGCACGAAGCCTAGGAATCTGCGTTCTGACAAGGACCCAAAAGCGACCGTAAAGCACATTTCTAAACTGATGGACGGCACTTCGAGAAATGCGGCCGAGGGGCCGGAGGGACAGTCGTATCTGAAGAGGGACGCACACAGCTCGGGACCCGTCGAGACTGGTCCACGGAGGCCACGGGGACCGGGGGCCGCTCCCCTTACGGCACTTTCCTTTCCTCGCGGGGGGTAACCCTGCAGCCACACTCTCAGGGCGACGCCCTGCACATTTCTGAGCTCCTTCTGGACACAGCGCCACTGCCTCCAGCACGGAGCCCGACAAACTCCCCACGTCAGCCCCGCAAAACTCTTTACCTCTCTAGTCATTAAGATGTCGGTGTTTTACTGGGGTCTCCCCTCCTCCCCCCCCAGTCCAGAAAGTGCTTCCCGGCAGAAAGCTGGACGAGGGCCGCTTCGGTGGCGCCCTCTCTCTCGGTGATGGCAGCTCTGTGCTGCCTGTGGTCCAAGGTCGGGAGTGTGTTTGCCTCACATCTGTCCGGTTTTCACGTTATGATGTGGGGGACGTCTGCCCCAACTGCCCCATCGTGACCCCGGATGGCGGTTCCCTTTTGTTTACTCTCAGGCTCTTCTCCGTTTCGGATATTTTTTTGTTGCACTACGTGTAAATCTAGGTGGAGATGTCTCTGAACTTTTCTTACTTGATGCTCCTGTATTTGTGGACTCGCATCTTTCATCGGTTCTCGAAAACTCTCGGAAATCAGCTTGACACACACCGCCTCTCTTCCACTCTCTTTGTTCTCTCCTGCGGACCTCCAGTCGGACACTCTTATTCTGCCCTCCTGGTTTCCGAACCTCTCAGTCCCACTGTTCCCCACCTTTCCTCTTTGTGGTATGTTCTAGGCGATCCTACCTGTCCTTAACTAAAATCCCCTCATCAGCTGTGCCATCTGTTTAACGTTTCTTTCGAGATTTTTACTACAACAATCAATGGTTAAGATAGTTTTATTGAGGTATGGTTGATACACAGAGAGCAGCACATATTCAATGTACACAATTTGATGACTTTGGACATAGGCACACACCCATGATTCCTTCACTATTTAACAATTACATTTTAATTTTTTAAGTTTATTTATTTGAGAGAGAGAGAACATTCGAGCAGGAGAGGGGCAGTGAAAGAGGGAGAGAGACTCCCAAGCAGGCTCTATGCTCAGTGCAGAGCCCGACTCAGGGCTCCACCTCACGAACTGTGAGGTCATGACCTGAGCTGAAACCAAGAGCTGGACGCTTAACCAACTGAGCCACCCAGGTGCCCCTTGCATTTTTTAAAAAAGCTTTTATTTATTTATTTTGAGAGACAGAGAGAATGAACAGGGAGGGGCAGAGAGAGAGGGAGAGCAAGAATCCCCAGCAGGGTCCACACTGTCAGCACAGAGCCTGATGCGGGGCTTGAACTCACAAACTGTGGAATCGTGACCTGAGCCAAAATCAGGAGTTGGATGCTGAATCAACTGAGCCAACCAGGCGCCTCTACAATTACATTTTTGGACATTCTCTTTAGTCCTTTTTTTTTGTTTTTAATAATTTTTTTTTGTTTCAAAGCAAAACAAAAACAAAAACAAAAACTTACCAAAAAGTTTAACATGCAGTAAATTAAAACCCTTTTCTTTGCACCATTTGAGAATAAGCCTCGGAGTTGAGGTTGCATCACTGACAAGTACCTCAGTATGAACTTCCAACAAGAACTCTCTTCCTACAGATCACGTACAGTCATGAAGATAAGTCAACCTCGTTACCTTCCTTCCCTCTTGTCTGCAGACCCTGGCCCCGCCTGCAGGCCGTCCCAGGAACGGTCATCACGGCGAGAGCGGTCAGTTTGTTTGCTCACAAGCAGCAGGCTGTCCCCACCGCGGTTCTGCTGCCCACGGAGATGCTCTCACCACTCACACCCAGCTCTGACCTCCTGGGCCCCACCTCCCAGCAGCGTGGAAACCCTCCCACAGCGCTGGCATGCTGATGTCCCAGTTCACTGCCTGCTGCTACACCCAGCTTACACGCGGCCCCCACCCTGGGGTGGCATCCTCCTGTCCTGCCCCGGCCGGGACTCTCCGTGTCGCACTGACCCCAGTGCCTCATTCTGCCAAGCTGACTCCTTACCCTAGCCTGCCAATCCGCAAGGACATACTCCTCCCCGTTTTGATCTCACTTCCCACACCGGACAGCCCTCGTAAGGAGCCTGGGTTCTGATTCTCAGATGTGGTCAGCAAAGCCATCTCCATCTCCCCTGCCCCTGTCGATATCACCACCGGTATCACCTAATGGCTTAAGGATAAGACTGTTCCAGAAGAGAAGGCTGCAAAGAAGAGGACCGATACAGAGCAGCTCTCCGGTCACTATGGGGGTCTCCTCCTGGCTTCTCACTTTAACTCATTTCCTTAAACATTTCATGTAGTGTTGTTTCTGAGAATTTCAGTATCTGAGCTCCTTGGGAGGGCAATCTACAGTTTATATTTTTTCAACTCTCAATTATTGTGGTTTCTTCTCCTGTGTATTTTGTGATCTTTTTTTTTCTTCAAGTTTATTCATTTTGAGAGAGAGTGTGAGTGGGGGAGGGGCAGAGAGAGGGAGAGAGAGAGGATCAAAGCAGGCTCCGTGCTGTCAGTGCAGAGCCCGACGCAGGGCTCAACGTCAAGAACCATGAGGTCCTGACCTGAGCCGAAATCAAGAATCTGATGTATGACTGACTGAGCCACCCAGGGCCCCCCACAGTTGCTTGATCTTAAACTGTGAAAAACAGGGGAGCATAATATGAGGAAGGCCTTCCAGGATCTCTGGCTTAAACCGGGAGCCTCACGTTCATATTCTCACCACCACAGAGGCCCGAGGGCTTATTTCCTATTGGCAGTGCTAACAGGGGTACCTTCCCTCAGGGAAACCTGCCTTTCTTATACACTCACTATTTATAGCTCAGGCCCTCCCCCACCTCCCTGCTTCTTTCTTGATCCCCTGGAGATTTGTTTTAATTTCTAAAGCCCAGCAATCCAACATTTTTTTTTTTTTTTTTTTTTGCCAAATCTGTCTTATAGCAGGAAGGTGGGGCCCTAGACTTTTCAGTTCATGTTGAAAAAACAGTAAGCCTTCTATATTCACTTTTAACTGAAAGCGAAGCGGAACCTGTAAGATTTCCAGGGGGAGATGTAAGAAATTGTTAAATGCTCAGTAGGAGATCTTCTTAGGTTGACCATTTATACTCCTGTAATGCGACACCTGGCAGCAGCTTCATTTAAAAAGTTAAAGAGGGGCGCCTGGGTGGCGCAGTCGGTTAAGCGTCCGACTTCAGCCAGGTCACGATCTCGCGGTCCGCGAGTTCGAGCCCCGCGTCGGGCCCTGGGCTGATGGCTCAGAGCCTGGAGCCTGTTTCCGATTCTGTGTCTCCCTCTCTCTCTGCCCCTCCCCCGTTCATGCTCTGTCTCTCTCTGTCCCAAAAAATAAATAAACGTTGAAAAAAATAAATAAATAAAAAGTTAAAGAAAAAACACACGTTGGGAGCAGGGCATTCTGAGACGCTCCCCTTTGCAGTCCACGTAAGCACACGTGAGCTCCTCACAGAGCTGCTCTGTGGTTCCCCAAATGCAACTCAGGTGCAAGATGAAGGCGTCGGGACTGCCCTGGCTTAGAATCCTAGACCGTGGGAACTTGTACATCTCATAATAGTTACCTGGATTTACCTTTTACATCCCCAAACTCAGTTAAGGGAGATCCTCAAGTTCTGGCTTCCTGACAGGTATTTAAAGATGATTCCGTTTTGTCCAGCCAGAAGCAGCGTACCAGTCAGAGAGCACTTCTGACACAAGCAAGGATGTTTTATAACACAGTTGACGTTGTAACTTCATCAGGTTTCTAGGACAAGTTAAAAAGGCAACCCAAAGTGAAATCTGTCTGTAGAGAAGAAAGGGGGTTTGTTAAGCCTTTACTCACAGTACTGTATCAAAATCTTCTCGTATTAGGCGTCCAGGCTCAAGTTTTTCCAGCTAGTGATGAAAAAATTTAGAGTCTTGTCCTAGAGAAATTCATTTTTAGGTCATTCATAACTGACATAGATGTCTTCCCTTAATTATAACATAGCTACAAAGTACGTATGAGATGGTTTCATCTTTGGGTATTTGGTTTTTTGAACCATCCTTCTCAAGATCACCAGTGGGAGGGGGAGGCAGATGATCACCATCGGAACTATCTTGAAAAACATGTTCTGAGTTAGAAATGTCACCCTCCACAGTTCAAAAATAACGCAAGGTGATTAGAGGTTCAAGCCTTTTTAAATCTGGATGTGCTGATGTGCTTTCTGATGGAGACTTAGTTATTCCAGGTTGCTTACAACGCTATCATTTTTTTGCAGTGATTACACGCAGCTGAATCAAAGTAACTTTTAAAAATTGTTTTTCGTTTTTTCTCTTTCAGATGAGTACCTGTGGCATTAATTACTAATCCAGTAAAGTTTATTTTTTCAAACAACTTACCATGAAAAACTTCAAACGTATATAAAGTTGAAAGAATTTTATAGTTAATGTAGTCTATCACTAACGTTTTGTCACATGCCCATCTCTGTTCCCATCTGGGAAGCCACCTCCAGCATGGGCCGTGGCGGCTGTTTACTAATGGGTCACAGCACCCGGTTTCTTACCTCTCCACGCTGCCCATCCGCTCTCTTGCTGCCAGAGCCATCCTCCTAAAACACAAATTTTGTCATGTCACTTCTGTTGTTAAAATCTGTCCATACTCCCTACAGCTTCAGGAAAATGTCCCAAAGTCCTCACTGCATCTGACCCTTGTTCCCCTTTGCAGCTGATTGCTTCTTGAGCACCCTTCTCCCCCAGGACGCTCGCGGCCGCACACACTGCTGGCAATCCTCCGTCCCTAGGAAGTCATCTGACATCTCTGAGCCTCTGCTCAGCCTTCTTTCTACTCCATGGCCCTTTCCTTCCTTTCCCCATACCCTCACCTTCACCGTCAACGAATCGATGTTTGCAGCTCGTGGGTATTTCACGACCCCATTACACCCACGCCTCCCCCATCCTCCACCTGCTGACAAGCAGACGAGGCTCCCGAAGCCCTACGCCCCTTCCTTGATATCATTCACGGCACCTCGTTTTCCGGCCGTTTTCGCTGCTCCAGGAGCGCAATCTCCCGCGGACCTCGGGCCCGGGCGCCTAGCGCGTCCGGGAAGCACCCGCAGCCGGCCTCCGGACCCGGGCTCCCACTGCTCGCCTGCTCTGGGTCAGCTCCAGCCAGCCTCTCCGAGCAAGTCCCGCCCCTGCCCGGCCCGAGCTTGGCGGCGCGGCCAGCCCCGCCCACCGGCCCGCGGGCCGCCGGCCGGAAAGCGCCGCGCCAACTGCTGCAAAGTGTCGTACGACAGAACCCGGGACGGGACTACGGCCGGCAACCGACCTCGCCGCCGCTGCAAACTCTGCGGCTGCAGGGGCCGAGCGCGGCGGCCGCCCGCCTGCTCGCCCTCCGCGCTCGCCCTGCGTTCCTGCAGGCGTCCCGGAGCCGCCGCGCCGCGGAGGCGGCCCGCGCCCGCCCTGCTGGTCGCCATCATCCCGGCGTGCACCGCGGCGGCGGGCGGGCCGGCGGCCATGTTGCGATAGTCTGTTGTTTTCTTCCTGCGGAGGAGCCGGGCCGGAGTGGCCGAGACCGCCGGCCGTCTCGCCCCCTCCCCGGTCCCGGCCCGCCGCCCCCCCGCCCCCCGCCGCACGTCCCCGGGCCCCGGCCGGCCGGCGGCCCACCGCCTGGCTTGGCGGGGCGACCCCGAAGGCCGGGCCCGCGAGCACCATGGCGGCCGCCCTGGGAGCCGGCGGAGGAGCCGGCGCCGGAGGTACGTGAGGCGCCCCGCGCGGGGAGGACGGGCCGGGGCTCCCTCAACCCGCGTCGTCGTGCCTCCCGCGTCGCTCGACGCGCCGTGGGGGCCCGCGAGCCTCGGTGCCGCGGCTTCCGCCGTCGAGCCTGCACGCAGCGGCGGGCCTCGGCCGGCGAGGCTGGCCTGCCGGGGCCGCGACCGCTCGGACGGCGGTGCCGGGGAGCCGGGCTCGTCGCCGGAGGGGCTCTGCTGGCGGGCCTGGGTGGGTTTCAGGCCCGGTGCAGAGGCGCCGCTGAGGGCGTCCCCCATTGTGCGGGAGCGTGGGGCAGTGCGGCGTTTCAGAAACCGGGGGTGGCAGAGGAGTGACCCCGTCTCGCGGGTCGGCTACGTGCACCCCTCCGTGGCCCAATGAACGCTTGCTAGCGCGTCGTCCGCGTTTGACCGAGACCCAGCCGGGCAAGAAAGGTGTAGATACCGGATCAGTTCCTTTGGGCGGTTTCCTCTTGTTTCGCAAGCATCAGTGGTTTTGACAGGGCGCCTAGCAAATTCCAGGTAAAATCACAATTTGTGGGCCGAGGCTTTTTCTTTTTCTTTTCTTTTTTTTAATAAGGAAAAATACTTGCAAGTGAGTTCGTAATTATCGCTCGAAAGCTTCGGTGAAGGAAACCCATAGACGGTAAAGTTGAATCAGTAAAAGCATTTGATACTCGTTGAAACGTCCTTCCAGCGTATTCCCTGGAGGCGCTTCTTAGTACCGCCTGCTTACGAGTACGCTGCAGTGTCCTGCCGAGAACTTTGGTCCAAGCATTGAGACATTTGCGTGGCAGGGTGGAAGAAACCCGCCGAGAGAGACTAAACACAGAAATGTCACTTGGGGCAGGGGGGCTTGGTACGTGCCGCTTTTCTGGAAGGTAAAGAGATGTCGTGCCTGTTAGGGCTGGGGCTCTCGAGTGAAAATGTGAAGGTACAGGGTAGGTAGGGTGTTCCTTCCTTGCTCGGTTACTTTCCGGGGTCGCAATCTTGTGTTTTGTATCGTTCTGGAGGCGTGGCCCGCCGGGGGGCTCCTGGGTCAGAAGCCCTTTCGCGAACAATGCCACCCGTTATTTGCGTGTTCTCTCGCGCACAGGGGCGTTTTGCCCAGGCGGTGTGGTGTGCGAAGGCGTTGCAGAGGTGGCTGCTGCTCTGTGTGCGGGCGTGTCCTTTCAAGTTCGTGATCCTTAGGTCCTGAGAGAGTAGATACCTACCAATACAGTCGACGGAAATCAAAGCATTTCGGCGCCCGGGATGAACTTGGGTCTCGAAAGGTCGAGACTTGCTGTTTTAGAGGAGTAGGTAGGCTTTACCTTGAGGTTCTGGAGTTTCTCCTTCCGTTTTGTCAGGGCCACCCCGTTTCCCTCCGAGGCTTTAGCCACAGCCCTTACCAGGGTGCTGAGTTGCGTGTGACTTGGCTCCTGCAGCCTCCGCACACAGGCTGAGTGCGGTCCTCCAGGTCCCCTCGGGTTGCACTGCTCCGGCCCTCGCGCTCCGGGTCTCCGGCTCCCAGGATGCCCTCCTTACGTGAAGTAGGTCCAGCTCCTGCCTCCGAGCCTCCCTGCCTTTTATTCTTGGCAGCCTTGTTTGCTTCAGAACGTTTAGCCCGGTTTGTTATTTATTTGGTCTTTTTGGAAAAAGAAGCCTGTAGGTCCCATTAAGACAGGAATGGTGTCTTTTTCACGAGCCGTGTGCTCCAAGTTGCTGGCACGTTGCATACTGCCACATAATTTGACGGTGAGTGAATTAATGAAATGTTTTCCTTGTGAACCCTCCTGTGCCCTTGTATGGTATGAGTAGAATTCTAGTACTCTGCAGTTTGCTTTGTTCACTTAAAAGCAGGTCCTGGGCATCTTCCCATGTCAGTAGGTGAGAGTGTTATGGATCCACCACTGATCATTTGCCTGTCGATGGGCATTCCAGTTATTTCAGCTTTCTTGCCACTAGCAGATACCGTGCTAAACGTGTGTAGACACAACTCAGTGCGCCTATGCAAATATTCCTGGAGGACGGATCGCTCTAAAAGTGGAAGTACTGTGTTGCAATTACATGTATTTACAATTCTGGTAGCTACTGCAACTTGTCCTTAACTTCCCTCAGTAGTGTGTGGGAGTATCCCGTTTCCCATACCCTAAGAATCTTTTTAATTCTGGATCATCTTGGGACAGAAAAAGAGCCTCGATGTTGTAATCTGTATTTCTGTTTTTCTGATCTCCAGAGAAGTTAGACATCTTTTCATGTGCTATTTTTCTGTGAATTGCTTGTTTACATAATTTGCTACTTGTTTTTTTAAGTCGTGTTATAGATTTACTTGTTCTGAGAGAGAGAACCAGAACCAGCGGGGGAGGGGCAGAGAGAGGGGGACAGAGGACCCGAAGCAGGCTCTGTGCTGACAGTAGAGAGCCTGATGGGGGCTTGAACTTGCAAACTGGAGAGATGACCTAAGCCGAGGTCTGATGCCTAACTGACCCTCAGTCACCTTTTTTTAAAGTGGGTAGTTGACCTCTTCTCCTTATTGTATATTTCTCATTCTTTGTGTATTGTATCAGAGGATTAGTAACCCTTTTTTAAAATTGTGCTTGCCCTATAAATAAATTTGTTTTAAGTGTTTTACTATACGGAACTTAAAGTTTTACTTTGTGAAATATATCACTTATTCTTTTATAAGTATTTTTTTTTTTCTTTTTGTAAATCTGTTTCTATGCTAAGAGTTCCTCTATGTTTTTATCATTTGATGCTTCTGGGCTTTTATATTTAGCTTTTATTCCATATGGAATTTTATTTTGAGTGTTCTGTGAATTTGGGGCCTATAACAGTTCTAACATGATTTGTTGACTTCTTCTCTGTCTTTTCCACCTTTTTAAGAAGTTACCATGAACAGTTTTTTGGAATTATCATTTCATTGTGTGTGTGAATATATGTGCATATGTCTTTCTGTGTGTGTTATGTATATATGTTGGCATATTTAAAAAATTTTTTTTAATGTTTATTTTTTGAGAGAGAGAGAGAGAGAGCGTGCGCGCGCATGAGTTGGGGAGGGATAGAGAGGGAGAGAGAGAGAGAATCCCAAGCAGGCTCTGTGCCATCAGCCCAGAGCCCGTTGCGGGGCTTGAACTCAAAAACCGTGAGATCATGACCTGAGCCGAAATCAAGAGTCAGATGCTTAACCGACTGAGCCACCCTGGCACCCCTATGATGGCATATTCTTTTCCAGCTAATCCCATATGATTAGCTCTGTGCATTTAAAAAAAAAAAATGTACTTCAGAATCATCAATCACATTCCGTAAAGAATTCTACTAGAATTCTTATTTAGGTTGTGTTGAGTTTATTTACATAATTTGAGAATGATTGGTATTTTTACAGTATGGGTTCTTTCATCCAGCAACAAGAGTGTCTCTGTCAAGCTTTTCTTTTTTGTCTGTTAGTCATCTGCCAAATGTTTATTGAGTACCTGCTCCTGTGCCGGGCACTGATCTAAGAGGCTGGGGTACATAGTGAATAAACCAGAGGTCCCTTCCCCTGTGGAACTTACATTAAGTAAAATTTTCTTTATATAGTTCTTTCACATTTCTTGTTAGTTTTGTTCGTAGATATTTTGTATTTGTCACTGTGGATGGTGTACTTAAAAAAAATTTTTTTTAAATATTTATTTTTGAGAGAGAGAGAGACAGTGTGAGTGGGGGAGGGGAACAGAGAGAGAGGGAGACACAGAATCCAAAGCAGGCTCCAGGCTCTGAGCTGTCAGCACAGAGCCCGGCACAGGGTTGGAACTCATAAACCGTGAGATCACGACCTGAGCCGAAGTGGAACGCTTAACTGACTAAGCCACCCAGGTGCCCCTAAGATAGTGTAGTTTTTAATCCTATTCTCACATTTGATATTGATCTGTAGAAAAGCTTTTTTAAGAAGGGGCGCCTGGTGGCTCAGTCGGTTGAGTGTCCAACTTTGGCTCAGGTCATGATCTCGTGGTTTGTGAGTTCAAGCTCCACATTGAGCTCTCTGCTGTCGGTGCAGATCTGCTTCAGATCCTCTGTCCCTCTCTCTTTGCCCCTCCCCTACTTGTGCTCTCTTAAAAATAAAATAAAACATTTAAGATCTAATTGAATAGTATACACCTGGCTTTTTGAATCTTGTTTTACCAGTTTGGTACTTTAGATTTTCTAGTTAGACAGTCATTTCTGCAGTGTGTTTTGCTCTAATATTTATAGCTCTCATTTCTTGTCTTGTCTCAGAGGCACTCATCATTAAGCCCTCCAGTATGATGTTGAAGAGTGCGGGTGGTGACAGGCTTCTCTGTCTTGTGAGCTTGTTCTGGGTTTTAAAGAGTGTTCTTTTTAATGTTTTGCCGTTAGATATGTATACTGTAGGTTTGTGATACTGTTTTTTTTTTTAGTGAAGAAGTTTGTTTTTTGAGTCCTTTAATTTTCATCAAATGCTTTTTCCTTATCTATTGAGGTGATCTGTGAGGTCCTTTCTTTAATCTCTTAATGTATTATGTTGGTAGATTTCTAGTGTTGAACCAACCTTGCATTCTTGGGCTCAAAACCTGTGTGTTTTGTTCTTTTTAATATATGGTTGGATTTCATTTTAGGATTTATGTACGAGCATAAGAAAGATTGGCTTATAGTTTTCTTCCTTTGTGTTTGTGTGTGCATTGGTGCTATCCTGTTTCTTTTTTTTTTTTTTTTTTTTTTAATGAAATGCTGATTTCCTAGAACGAGTTGAGAAGTTTTCTGGGACATAATGAAAAAACCTTTGTATTAAATGTTGAAGAACTCTGTCTGCAAAGCCATTGGGGTCTGGTACCTCTTTATTTTTCAGTTTCTTCTATCATTGGTCTCTTTCACTTTTTAAAAGTCTCTGGGTCATTTTTTTTGAGTTTATTTACGTAAGTAATCTTTACACTCAGCATGGGGCTTGAACTCCCTACAGTGAGATCAAGACTTGCATACCCTTCTGTCTGAGCCAGCTAGGTGCCCCTCTGTGGGTCAGTTTTGGTAGATTTTTCTGGCAAAGTACTTCTTTATGTTTTCAAATGAATTCGTGTAGGGTTCAACACTCCCATTTCTAGTGTGGTAAAGCTAAATTTTTTGACTCAGGCTTGCCCGAACAGATTTTTACTTTGTTTTTATACTTGATTGATGATCTGGTTAGGCCTAGAATTCTAGATTTGAATTCATTTTCCTTAGATTTTTGGTGGTGTTGCTGTGTTTTCCTGGCTTCCAGTTCTGCTGTTGAAAGTGATGGCATTCTGATTCCTTTGTATGTGACCTTTTTCTCTCCCTGGAAGATTTTAACAGTTACTCCTCAGTGTTCTCAAATTTCATCAGCAAATATCTTTTTATTGTGCTTTGCATTTGGGGGACACTTTAGTCTGGGAATCTTCAGTTTTGGGAAATTTTCTTATATATTTCTCCCTATCATTTCTCCTTGTCTCATTTAACTGAAACTTATTGCTGGTTTTTGATACTTCAGTTATATACAAAACATAAGAATAACAAGACAGTTCATGGAGATGCTTTTGTGAGGATAGGCACTTTGGTAGTTCATAGAGTGAGGTGGAGGGATAGATGCCTAGGACGGGAGAAGCACAGCGGTCAGGGCGGTTCTGGGGCCTCAGCAGGCTCACAGTTGCTGGTGGCGCTTTGCTCCAGGGATGCCCCGTGTCTACAGCTACTTCGTCAGTTACTTACCGACGTAGGAATTTTGTTCTGTTCCGCCAGATGCTGTTTATCTTTTTTATTTGTATTTTTTTTGTTTTTTTAATTTTTAAAAATGTTTTATCTATTTTTGAGAGAGTGAGAGAAAACAAGAATGAGCAGGGGAGGGGCGGAGAGAGAGAGGGAGACACAGAATCTGAAGCAGGCTCCAGGCCCTGAGCTGTCAGCACACAGCCCGAAGTGGGCCTCGAACTCATGAACTGCGGGATCATGACCTGAGCCTAAGTCTGATGCTTAACCCACTCAGGCACCCCAAATGCTGTTTATCTTTAGCTGTTTTAGCTATTGCTAAATGTGGGTCCACTATTTGCCATCTTTTGATATTTTCTCCTCTTTTTTGAAAGAAGATGGAACTCTAATACTTACGTATAATTCCATTTTTAAAATGTTAACAACTAAGTCAACTAAGAAGAGAGCATGTAAATCAGAGAGCATGTGTCTTGTAGACCACCAGATTGCAGCCTGTGCCTGAGTGATTCTGCCTGTGCGATTTACTGCGTTCCATAAAATAAGTGACCTTCCTACCTAACCATCAACGAAGTCATAGTTGCCCTTTAACATATTTTTTAAAGTTTATTTATTCGGAGCGAGAGAGAGAGTGTGTGAGCATACACATGAGCAGAGAAGGAGCGGAAAGAGGGAGAGAGAGAGAATCCCAAGCAGGCTCCATGCTGTCAACACAGAGCCCCATGCATGGCTTGAGCTCACAAACCGTGAGATCGTGACCTGAGCGGAGATCAAGAGTCAGACGCTTAACTGACTGAGCCACCCAAGGGGCACCCCCCCCCTTTAATATTTTCATATAGGAAATCAGAGGGTATGCTGCTATAGCTGCTTCCTCAGTAAATTGAAGAGTGCTGTACTTGGTGTTTGGTAGACTTGAGTTTAAATCTGGCTTTGTGGTTCACTAACTTTGGCTAGTCTTGTTTTTCACATCTGTAAAAGGAGGATTTGCGGTTGGATTGAAGGAGAAAACAAGTGTAAAAGTGCGAGCTCATTGAAGTAAAATGAATCCTGTGTTCAGCCCCTCTGTAGTGCTGGGATTATTTGAGTTTTATCAGTGAGTCGGAACAGAAGCTGTGCCAAGTGTCCCAAGTATGAAGGGTTTTAATACAGGAATTAGAGGCTTCCACAGTGGTTGGAAAGGTGCAGGTGCAACGGCTGGGAAAACTTTCTCTAGTGATCTCAGCCTAGTTGTGAGGAGCTTGCGTGGCAGTCCTGTGACCCCGCAGAGTCTGGGGGAACCTCATGGGCCTTCTCAGTCGGCTCTGCTGCAGGTACTGACTTTGGGCGGTATCAATCCTTAAGAAGCCACCACTGACTGTCACAGCTCCTGTGAGCCCAGGGGCAACAACGTGGTTTTCCAGAGCTCACTCCGTCGTCTCTGACGGCCTCCCGTCTGCCGTGTGTGTGTCCTGCCTCTGCCTCCTGAGAATAACTCCTGAGAATGGCTGTGAAGCTAATTGGGACTCGGGCTTCCTGTGAGCGCCTCGCCTCGTGCAGTCCAAGCACACGAACAGAGGCTCGGGGAGGGCACTCCTGCATTTGCCCTGCACCTTTGTGGAGTGTGGAGACCACAGTCTGCACAGCAGTTGCTTGTGTCTGTGGAAGGCAGAAAAGGGACTGGCCGGGGTGGGGGGGGTGGGGAGCTTTTTCCTTTTCTTTGACGTTTCTTCCCTTAAGTTTCACCTATTTAGCAACTGATCTTTGCCAGTTTAGAAAGTTTAACTTTTTAGGAGGGTATAGACTTTTGGGAAAAGAAATAGGGTGTGATTTCCTTCACATTCCTAAGTCGTGGTGGGGACATCGGTTGGCTGAGCTCAGACTGCTGGCCCTCCTCCAGGCTGCCCAGGATGGCAGAGAATCGAGGCTCTAGCTTTTGTAGCCTGGGGAGGCAGAGCCCTGTCTTCTATCGGGACTCCTAGTGTGATTGACTTCCAGACTCAGGAAGAAATTCAGTTGCAGGACAGGCAGACAAATGGCCAGTGCGCACTACACGTAAACAGAGTACAAAGTTCATTTCAAGGGAGAGCCTGTCCAGGGGCCCATATAGGTGAGAGATCTTTAAAACGATGACTACAAATTATTTTTCAAGCAACATGGCATAGAGGCTCTGTCTGATTATTTTGCTTGGTTGCTCAGTTTGGTAGTTTTACTCTGTAGGGCTAACATGCTCACTTTCAAAGTTCTTCCCCCCGTCCCCTCTTTCAGTAGGTTTCGTGTCCAGCATGGAGCTCAATGCCGGGCTTGTACTCAGGACCCTGACATCCAGACCTGAGCTGAGATCAAGAGTCGGAAGCTTAACCGACTGAGCCACCCAGGTGCCCCTCAAAGTTCTTGAACGTTACCCTGGTCGTTCTTCCTAGATGGCTCAAATAAAGGGTCTAAATTTTCTCACCTGTGAAATACAGAATTTTCACTATTAGTGATTTAGAATATGAGCATATCATACGTGAGAATGGTGTTGAAGCAAAAGGAAGAAGGTTGGGAACCTTTGGACTAGAGCAAAGATTGGCAAATTTTGTCTGCAAAGGGCCAATGGTAAATATCTTAGGCTTTGCAGATCACATGGCTTCTGTTGCAATTACTCTGTTTTGCCCTTGTAGCCTGAAAGCAGCTCTGAACAATATGTAATTGAATTGGCGTACACTGTTTCAATAAAAGCTTGCTTGTATAAACAGGCAGCAGCCACATTTGGACAGAGAGGGGTGGCAGACCGTACTTGGCCTGTGGACCGGAATTTGCTGACCCTTGGACTAGGCAGTTGGCTAGAACCCTGTTCAAGCTAATGTTCTGTACTGTTTATAATCCAAGTCCCAGGTTCCTGGAAAAGAGGAAATAGTTAGAATGCTAAGCAAGAGAGTTAGGTTAATTATAGACCTCTCATTGCTATGTAATTGGAAATTATAAAAAATTCCGGCAGATACCTATAGCCTTGCTCTAAGAAAAAGTGATTCCCTTATGAAAATAGAATATCCAGGAGGATGTTTAATTAAATTTTTTTTAAATGTTTTATTTATTTTTGAGAGAGAGAGACAGCATGAGCTGGAGTGAAAGAGAGACACAGAATCTGAAGCAGGCTCCAGGCTCTGAGCTGTCAGCACAGAGCCTGATGCCGGGCTCCAACTCACAAACCGTGAGATCATGACCTGAGCCGAAGTCGGACGCTTGACCGACTGAGCCACCCAGGCACCCCTAACAAGATATTTGGGTAAGGAGAGTCTCCTGGTGAGGGCATTGACCACTCTGGTCCTGCAAAGTTAATTTTCCCCTGGGGTCTTCAGGGATGCATTGTTCTTGCTTCACAACCGGATGACTGTGGACACAATTTGTTCTCTTGGTTCTGCTCAATGTGATAGGTACAAACTGGAACTTTAAAGAAAGGGGCTGCACGTATTCTAAAGGTACTGCGTTAGGTGTGGTCTTTCCTTTGCTTCGCATGCCTTTGTCCAAGCACGTGGACCCAGCACCGAGCGTTGTGTTTCCTTCCTTTTGGCAATTTTAGTTGTTTTCCACTTCTGTTGCTGTAGCTGTAATCTCACTGCAGTACTTACGGGTACTTTTTGTTTGTTTTTGGTCTTTTTCTGTTTCCTTGGTGTCAGGGGATGAGATTGCTTTCTCCAGAAAAAGAGGCCTCCATCTGCCTTTGCAACCCCAGACTTCTTTCCCCCGTGCTCACATGGATTTACGCTAGGGCCGGGATTCCCAGCAGTGTGCCTTTCGGGACGTCACTGTTCGTAACTTCCCCCCTTTGATTCATCCTCGTGTTTGATCCCTTGTCCTCTTCCACGATACACACCTGCTCATGGTCACTTTGCCCTCCTCCACTGAGAAAAACAAAAACAAACTTTTTTCTCTATTTTAAATAGTCCCCTTTGGGCATCTGTTCCACGTTTGTGCATACGTGGCCACATCTTCTTGAGGGCGAGTCTATACCTGTATAAAGCAATAGCGTCTCAGTCCTTCGACTTCTGTCGATCTTCGTGCTGGGAGAAGCCATTTAATACAGTAAACGGTAGAGAATAGCGTGACGAACCTGTTAACCTCACAGCTGGAATGAGCACTTAACATTTGGTCCCATTTGCATCAGGTTTGTGTTTTAAATGAACGACCTTATTACAGATAAGGCCCCCTTTATACTTTGTCGTCTCCTGTCTCTCTCCTCTCCACAGTCACGCACACCATCAGGAATTTGGTGTATTTCCCATACATGTTTCTTTCCGTATCAGTGGTGAGGTATTAAGTTAGTAGATATAGCTACGTACACGTATTCACGACCAGTACGTAGTATTCATTTTATGCCACAAAGGTTAGTCTGCGCATATGTCATTTTGTACTTTTTCTAGTGTGCCTTTGGTTTAGCCTGGGCAGAGCGAGGCCCCTTGCCGAGCAAGTGAGGAAACAGGTGGATGCGTGTAGACCGTTCTGCGTGGCGTCTGCGCCGTGGCACCCCGCCGCCACCAGCCCGTTCCCACGCGCTCCTCAACAGAGGAGGCGGTCAGACGTTTGAGTCTCTGTCAGAAGTGGAAAGTTATTCATAGTTCACTTTAAAATTTCTCTTACTTTAAAATAGAGACTTACTACGGAAAAAATTTCAACTAAAAAATAATTGCGTAGTTCTTCTGTGTCCATCATCTAGTTACGGCAGTGTGGAATCACGGCCAGTTGCGTTTCGTGTCTGTGCCACCTCCTTACTCCCTCCGTCCTGTGGAACGCTCCGCCCCATTCCCGTCCTCTACCCCCTGGTGCCCACCGTTCTACTTCGGTCTGTATTAATCCGACTACTCTCGGGACCTTGTGTAGGAGTCAGACGGCATTTGCCTTTTTGTGGGTGGCTGGCTTGATGTCGCGTGATGTTGTCAGGGTTCACGCGTGTTGTAGCAGGTGTAGGATTCCCTTTCTAAGACTAAATAATATTCCGTTGAATAGCCAGACCCCATTTATCCATTTATGCAGCGATGGACACCTAGGTTGCTTCCACCCTTTGGTTATTGTGAAGAGGGCCGCCACGGACGTGGGTGTGTAAATCTCTCTTCAGACTTGTGTTTGCAGTCTCTTGTGTGTAAACCGAGACACTTCTCTGGTACGTGTACTGAGAAGTGGGGTCGCCACACCAGTCGTGGGAGTTAGGGCCCATCCTAACCCAGTATGACCTCACCTTAACACTTCTGTCTGTAATGATCCTGTTTCTTTTCTTTTCTTTTTTCTTTTAATGCTTATTTACTTTGGGGAGAGAGAGAGAACTCTAGGGAAGAGGCAGAGGATCTGAAGCCGGCTCTGTGCTGACAGCAGGGAGCCTGACGCGAGGGCTCGAACTCAAACTCCCAAGATCATGACCTGAGCTGAAGTCGGACACTTAACTGACTGAGCCACCAGGCGCCCCTGTAATGGTCCTATTTCTAAATAAGGTCACATTATGAGGTTCTGGCGGGCAGGACTTTGTAGGTGACACCGTGTTTGTGATAAAAAAGAAATACGATATTTGGATTTTGTTCCTGGCACACAGCCCTGAAAACCCTTGGAATTTATTGTCTTCTGTATGCTAACAAGTGACTCACTGTTGGAGGTGGGGGGACCCTAGCTAGTTTCAGGATGGGGGCCGGTTGCCAGAAAAAAACAACCATATTTAAAGGGTTAGAATTTTCAGCCTCAACCTCATTTCCTGGGAGGTAGGAGAGGGAGTGGATGTCGAGTCAGTCATCATTGGTCAGTGGTTTAAGTCATGCCTGTGTAATGAGACCTCCATAGAAATCCCTCAGTGAAGACATTTGGGATAGCTTCCCACATCCCCGTGCTGGGGACAGCGGCATACCCTTACTGTGCGGACAGAGGCTTTTGCACTCGAACCCTTCCCAGCCTTGTCCTTAATCCCACTGTTCGTTTTTATCCTTTAAACTGTCGTCGTAAGTACCAGGTGTTCCTGGGTTCTGTGATGTAAGCTCTGTAAGTTGTTCAGTTGAATTACTTAACTTAGGGGAAGGGTGATTGTGCGACCCTCTGAATTTGTAGTTGGGCAACAGATGTGTGGGGTAGCCTGGGCATCCCATTTGCAGCTGGGCAGTCTTGTGAGACTGAGCCCTTACCTGTGTGCTAACTCCGGATTGTTAGGATCAGAATGGAATGGGATCGTTCAGCCTTCACATAGTGTCTGAGAGTCAGAGACGTCTCAGTCCTGTACAGTCAGCAAGTCAGACTTCCTTTCAGTATTACAAAGGATGGCTGGTGTGTAATGGGACCCATGCAGCATTTAAATTTTTTTTTTTTTACATTTTATTTATTTTTGATAGAGACAGAGCACAAGTCGGGGAAGGGCAGAGAGAGGGAGACACAGAATCTGAAACAGGCTCCAGGCTCCGAGCCGTCAGCCCAGAGCTCGACGCGGGGCTCGAACCCACAGACCGCGAGATCGTGACCTGAGCCGAAGTCGGCCGCCCAACCGACTGAGCCACCCAGGCGCCCCACCCATGCAGCATTTTAAAGACTGAACTCCTTACCTTCTCCTCGTCCCACTCCCAAAATAAACCAGCACATTTACCAGTCAGTTCACATCCCACTAATACTCTGGATTCAGAATCCTGATGTTTTCTTTGACTTGTCTTCTCTCCCTGTCATTTGGTCCACAGGACCTGGACTCGGACAGATTCTGGTTTAGTCATTGTCTTATTCTCCCACCTGTTCTCTCCTATGATGCTAACCAGGACTTTTCCCTTACTTCTTGGTTTGCAATTCTTTGTTGTTCAGGCCATTGTTTATCTTCTGTCTCTTCAGTCATTGCTTTTTTGTTGTTGCCAGATAATCTTTCCAATCTGCAGTCATGTTTCGTGTTGAGTGTAGATTTCTCATGTCGATTCTTCAGCAGTGCCCCAAATCTCCCTTCTCAGCATTTATTTTTCCTGCTGCTTCTCTCAGTGAATGGTGTTTCAGACGTACTGACCTCGAACTACTCGTGGTCTCCTGGGCTTGCCCAGCACTTTTCAGCCTGTGTGCCGTTTCCCCTGTATGTCCGCCTGCTTGTCGGAAATCTGGGCATCGCGCAGCCTTTCTGTCGGTTGTTGCCTAGCGTGTGACACCAGGCTTCACTCTCCTCGGCCCCTGTCATGCTGTGTGTATTTTTGGGGGGTTGGGGAGGGCTGGCAGTTACCCTCAAAATATCTCCTGCGTTGAAGAAATTTTTACTTGAATTTCAGTCATTCCATTGATTTTTACTTGAGTGCTTTTTCTGATAAATTTAAATAGTATGAAATTTCGTACTTTGTTAAAGACATCCTGTACCATCCATCCTGTTTTAGTTTGTGCATTATATGTTCAAATGTGTGCATAGACATTTGGAGTAATGTTCACTTGATGTTATGATTGTTACTTCTGATCAGACAGATTTGGGGCGATTTTAAACCATCTGTGTACTTTTAGGTATTGGAAGAAGTTTTATAACAAGTGGGTTATTACTTTAGTAAGGACAAGTTGTTACTCTAAGAAAGAAAATGGGTTTTGTAAAAATGTAAGGAGGAATACAGAAGACCATCTGTAATTCCATACAGAAAGATGACTCTTACTAGCACTTTTGCTCATATCCTTGCAGACACAGCTGGACACGTCTGTTTCACGTATAAAATGGTGCATCACACTACATGATGTTGTGGGACTTTTTCTCTCACATTATGTTACTGTGGATATTTTTCCATGTCAGGAAATAGAACAGTACTAGTTACAGTTCTTATTGCTGCCTAGTGTGTAGTTTCAAGACTGTCATTTTAATTGTACCTGTCTGCTGTGTCGTCTTTTGGCTGACTTCCACTTTTCCCCTGTGGATAAAACATTCCTTGGTGAGCGTCCTTCTCCATACTGTCTATGTTCACTGATTGGATGGGAACGGCTTTCAAAGTCATGAGGGTCCCCAAGATGAATTTAGAGGGTCTGTGAGCGCTGTGTTCATAATAGTACTAAGACCCGATGTGCCCTTTTCACAGTGCTGTAAATTTGTACCAATGTGGCAGAAGTAATGGTGAGTCAGTCGCCTCAGCCACAAACTGTTATAAGTCAGGCCATGCAGAAAAAAAAAAAATTACAGTTTTGTTTAGTTAGACCCTTGATGAAGTAGTAGACGTTATTTTATTAAATCTTGACCCTGAGTCCATAAATTTTTTTTTTTTTTTTTTTTTTTTTTTTGGTTTAAGACGAAATGGGAAGTATGCATAAGGCACTTCTGTTATTACGGTCTGTGGCTCCCAGGGAACAGTACTTGTCTGGTTGTGTTGAGAACTGAATTAGCTGTTTAATTACTGTTTTGTTTTTTTCACGAAACACCAGTTTTACTTGAAAAGACAATTGGCCAACTATAATCACTCAGCCTTTAGTATTTGCCAGATGTGTGCTTGCAAATGAAGTGAGCCTGCCTCTTCAAGGAAAGAAGCACCTGACAGTATTGATTGCCAATGAGAAAATCCAAGCTTTCAGGCAAAAATTAGAATTTTGGAAAAGTTGTGTTTGCTGTGGTGAACTTGAAAACATCCCAATATTTGACGACTTTTCTGATGAGATTGGTGGTGCTGTTAATAACAGATCTAATTTTTTATATTGAATGATGAAAGGTGTCCAGATTTGGAAGCACTGGATAACTCAGTGAATCGGTATTTTCTTTCTTTTTTTTTTTTTTTTTTAATTTTTTTTTTTAACATTTATTATTTTTGAGACAGAGAGAGAGAGAGACAGAGCATGAACGGGGGAGGGTCAGAGAGAGGGAAACACAGAATCCGAAACAGGCTCCAGGCTCCGAGCTGTCAGCACAGAGCCCAATGCGGGGCTCGAACTCATGGACCGCGAGATCATGACCTGAGCCGAGGTCAGCCGCTTAACTGACTGAGCCACCCAGGCGCCCCAGTGAACCGGTATTTTCAAAATGATGTTACACAATCACTCGTGATAAAAGATATATTAACAATGCAAGACACAGCAGTGCATTTTAATAGAGGAGAGTACGAAATGTTCATTGATAACGCTTCAGATTCTGCACTGCAAACAGGCTTTAAGAAACTGCCACTTGTTGAGTATTGGTATAGTATCAAGACTATCTGAAGTTCTCTGAAAACGTGATTAACACTCTCTTTTGCAACTTCACATGTACTTGGTGTTGGATTTTTTTCACGCACTTCAGTTAGAACAAATATTGCAGGAGATCGAAAGTAGAATCAGACGTAAAAATCCAGCTGTTTTCTCCAAAGACAGATATTAAGGAGTTTTGCAAGACTGTTACATTGGGGGCATTTGCAAGACATTACATTGGATGGCTCCGTCGGTTAAGCGTCTGACTCTTGATTTTAGCTCAGGTCATGATCTCACGAACCTTGAGATTGAGCTCCGGGTCAGGCTCTGTGCTGACAGCACAGTGCCTGCCTGGGATTCTCTCTCCCACTCTCTCTGCCCCTCCCCCACTAGTTCTCTCTCTCTTTCTCTCTCTCTCTCTCTCACTCTCCTCTTCTCCCCCCATCTCTCTCTCTCTTTCAAAATAATCTTAAAAAGAATATGTTCTGTTAACATGTAATGGGTTTATTGTTTCTCTTAAGTGAACTTACGAATGATATTGTTAAAATGCGTTGGTTTAATTTCTAAAATTGATTATATTACCTATGCACCCCATGTACATTTAATTTTTTTAAATCTTGAAAAGATTTTTAGAATTTATTTTGATGAAAAGCGCACCTGCATGTGCTTGGGTGGGGGAGGGGCAGAGGGAGACAGAACCCCAAGCAGTCTCCATGCTTTGGTGCAGAGCCAGATGTGGGGCTTGATCCCACAGACCGTGAACTTATGAGCTGAGCTGAAATCAAGAGTTGGAGGCTTAACCTACTTGGCCACTCGGGCTTTAAAATTGTAATCAGCCAGCTCTGTCTGCCCATGGGTCCTGTCCTCGTGCTTTAATAAAACCACCTTTTTTGCACTTGGAAAAAAAAAAAAATTGTAATCAGCCTGGTTAACGCCTTCCACTCCCCTCCTCCTCGTTTTCCATATATATTTGTTCGTGGGGTTTTTATTTGTCTCTACCTGTTAGACAGTAACCTATGTGGGGTGGAGATTTTTTTTTTTTAATTTTTATTTTTGAGAGAGAGTGCGTGCTCATGCGAGTGGTGGGGGGTCAGAGAGAAGGGGGACAGAGGAATGAAACAGGCTCTGCACTGACAGCAGAGGGCCTGATGATGTGGGGCTCAAACTCACCAACTGTGAGATCATGACCTGAGCCACCCAGGCGCCGCAACAGGGTGGAGATTTTAATTTTGTACACCTCATATGCCAGGTGTTTAGAACAATGCCAGACACACATTAGGTGCTCAAGAAATAATTGTTGATGAAGGATATGGGTCGAACTAATCCTTATTTTGGAATAATTTCATAGCCAGTTTTCTCGGACATTTTATGGGGGTCTTTTCTTTGGAGTAGTATTTATTTTAATTACTTTTGCATAATCCAGGCTTCTAATTTTGATTTTCGTGGATTTAACTTCAGGAAGTACTTACATAGCAAGACGGCAGTTAAATTTTCTTCTGGCGTGTCTTCTCTGCTGGATAGAGGTTGACTGGGGCAGGGGGTTCCCGACTGTAGCTGTCATCACAATTCCTAGAGCCCACTGGATCAGATTCAGGGAGGGGCCAAGGATTGTATGATTTTTAACAAGATTTCTAAGGGATTGTTGTTAGCGTGGCATAAGGGTTTTCTGGCCTCAGCAGAACTGGGTGCTGTAATTAGCAATATCTGCCAAGGGTGATTGTAACTATTAATTCCTTTCCTGTGTACTGATGGCAAAAAAAGCCATGAACAAAACTTTTTACTTACAAAAAATGTTGGGACTTTGTTCATGTTGTCGTAGCTAGGGAATGCTCTCTGTTTTCGTGAAGTATGTAATCTGGTGGAGTAAGGAAAACGAACACAGAAGCCTAACAGAAAACTGACCACAGTTTGAATTAGTTGCTTGTGTTTAACGATTAGGAAAAAAAGTCCGTATTTCTGTCTTCTCTTGAAAAGTTGGAATCTGCCCTCACTGGGCTTGTATTCCCTGTAATCCACGGGAATGCTCTTGTCTGTAGACAAGGTAAAGTCCTGCTAAATTCGACGTAATTCCCATCCAGCTCGCTTTGCTCATTCCCTGTCTACTTCCTGTAGACATTGGAGTTTTTAATCCCTGACCAAAGGTTCTTAATTGTCTTTCTTAAAAACTGAGTCCATTGAAGTATAATTGACATTCAAGAGATTGCCTGTCTTTGAAACACAGTTTGATAAGTTTGGATGTGCATACACATCCATGAAACCACAACTACGTTGTAACGAATGTGTCATCATCAGAAGTGTCTCTATGTCCTTTGTAATTCCTGCTTCCTGCCCCACTGTCCTTGAGCAAATGCTGATTTTTATTACTGTTGGGTGTTTATCATTTTATGAAAAGGAATCTGAGAATATGTGTGTTTTTTTCTTTTGTTTGGCTTCTCTCAGCATAGTTACTTTGAAGGTCATCCGTGTCGTTGAGGGTATCAGTATCTCATTCTCCTTTAGTGCTGAGGGGAATGGGGTTTATGGATATTCCACCATTTTATGTTTGCCTTTGATGAACCTTTGGGATGTTTCCACTTTTTGGCTTTTACCCATAACGTGGCTGTGAACGGTTGTGTACAAGCCTTTGCATGCAATTTATATTTCTTTTTCTCTTGGGTCGTCACATAGGAGAGGGATGGCTGGGTCATATGGTAGGGGTGTATTGAAGTACTTAACTTTTTTAAGAAACTGCCAGACTATTTCATTAAGTGGTTGTGTCCCTTCCCGCTCCTGTCAGCAGAATAGAAGCGCTCACTTGCTCCACACCCTTGACAGCACTTAGTGGGGCGGGTCTTTTGCATTTTAGCCCATTCTCTTAGCTGTGTCCTGGGGTTTGGTGTGGTTTGGTGTGGTTTTAATTTCCCTAATGACAGTGTACTGTTGAGAAGCTTTACATAGGCTCTTTGTCATACATACGTGTTCATTTAAAAAAAAATTTTTTTTAATGTTTGTTTATTTTTGAGAGAGAGAGAATGAGCGAGTGGCGAGTGAGCATGAAAGGGGAAAGGGCAGAGAGAGAGGGAGACACAGAATCTGAAGCAGGCTCCAGGCTCTGAGCTGTCAGCACAGAGCCCGACGTGGGGCTCGAACTCACAAACTGTGAGATCATGACCTGAGCTGAAGTTGGATGCTTAACTGACTGAGCCACCCAGGTGCCCCTGTCATACATGTTATTTAGTCTCTATTTAAATAATTTTTCCCCTCAAAGTTGGGTTTTTATTGTGAGTTTGAGAGTTTTTAATATTTTCCGTGTGCAAGTTCTTTATTAGATACATACTTTGCAAAGACTTACTACTAGTTTGGCTTGTCTTTTTCTTTCTTTTTTAAAATTATTTGCATTTTAAAAAACTTTTATTTACGTATTTCGAGAGAGAGAGAAAGAGAAAATCTGTGCTGTCAGCTCAGAGTCTGACGTGGGGCTCTATTCCACCAACTATGAGATCGTGGTCTGAGCCGAAATCAAGATTCGAACACTCAACTGACTGAACCACCCAGGCGCCCCTTTCTTATTTCCTTAGTTATTTCTTTGACCTTTTGGTTGATGGAGTGCTGTTTAATTTCCACATATTTGTGAATTTTCCAGTTTTCCTTCTATTGTTGATTTCTAGCTTTATTATATTTTAGTCAGAGACTATGCTTTGTGTGATTTTGACCTATTTAAGTTTATTAAGAATTGTTTTATGGCCTACCAATGGAATGGGAAAAGATATTTGCAAATGACACATTGGACAAAGGGCTAGTATCCAAAATCTATAAAGCAAACTCCACACCCGAGAAACAAATAATCCAGTGAAGAAATGGGCAGAAAACATGAATAGACACTTCTCTAAAGAAGACACCCAGATGGCCAACGGGCACATGAAAAGATGCTCAACATCATTCCTCATCAGGGAAATCCAAATCAAAACCTCACTGAGGTATCACCTCATACCGGTCAGAGTGGCTAAAATGAACAAATCAAGAGAATATAGATGTTGGAGAAGATGTGGAGAAACGGGAACCCTCTTGCACTGTTGGTGGGAATGCAAACTGGTGCAGACGCTCTGGAAAACAGCGTGGAGGTTCCTCAAAAAATTAAAAATAGATCTACCCTATGACCCAGCAATAGCACTGCAAGGAATTTACCCAGGGGATACAGGAGTGCTGATGCATAGAGGTACTTGTACCCCAGTGTTTATGGCAGCACTTTCAACAATAGCCAAATAATGGAAAGAGCCTAAATGTCCATCAACTGACGAATGGATAAAGAAGATGTGGTTTATATATATAATGGAATACTACTTGGCAATGGGAAAGAATGAAATATGGCCTTTTGTAGCAACGTGGATAGAACTGGAGAGTGTTACGCTAAGTGAAATAAGTTGTACAGAGAAAGACAGATACCATATGGTTTCACTCTTATGTGGATCTTGAGAAACTTAACAGAAGACCATGGGGGAGGGGAAGGGGAAAAAAAAGTTAGAGAGGGAGGGAGCCAAACCATAAGAGACTCTTAAAAATTGAGAATAAACTGAGGGTTGATGGGGGGTGGGAGGGAGGGGTGGGTGGGTGATGGGCATTGAGGAGGGCACCTGTTAGGATGATCACTGGGTGTTGTATGGAAAACCAGTTTGACAATAAATTTCTTATTAAAAAAACAAACATATCCTCCAGAATGTTCTATGTGCACATGAGAAGAAAGTGTATTTTTTTTTTTTTAATTTTTTTTTTTCAACGTTTATTTATTTTTGGGACAGAGAGAGACAGAGCATGAACGGGGGAGGGTCAGAGAGAGAGGGAGACACAGAATCGGAAACAGGCTCCAGGCTCTGAGCCATCAGCCCAGAGCCCGACGCGGGGCTCGAACTCACGGACCGCGAGATCGTGACCTGGCTGAAGTCGGACGCTTAACCGACTGCGCCACCCAGGCGCCCCGAAGTGTATTCTTTTGTTGGGTTGAGTGTTCTGTATTTGTCTGTTATGTCTAATAGCCAATATAATCTCATCCTAACTCAATTATATGTGCAAAAACCCTGTTTCTGAATAAGATCACATTCATAGGTGGGAGAACAGGGGGAAAGGACTTTAATGTGTCTTTTGGGGCATGTGATTTAGTCAGCTACACAGAGTGGGCAAGCAACAGATTCCTTCTGTTTTTGTTTGTGAATATTTTTATTTCATCTTAATTTTTGATAGTTTTGCTGGACATAGAATTCTTTCTTTGAGCACTTTGTATAGGTCTCTGCCACTGTGTCTGAGAATTACCTGTTAAATTATATATATATTTCTTCTGTTAAATTACCTTAATTGCAGTTCCCTTGTAAGTGATACTTGTTTTTCTCTTACTGCTGTTAAGGGTTTTTCCTTGTCTCTGAAACATTTTGACTACGATCCGTGTGTCTTACCTTAAGTTTGTGGGCTTTTTGGATGCATAAATTAATACTTACAATAAGCTTGGTAAGTTATGAAGCTATTATTTCCTCAAATATTTTTTTCCGCTCCCTTCCCCCTTCTAATACTCCTATTACACATATATTGGTGTCTCACATTTCTGTGAAGCTATGTTCATTTTTCTTTATTTTCTTTCCTTTGTGTTCTTTGGATCGGATGATCTCTTGATCTATTTTTAGGATACAAACTCTTTCTTCTATCAGTTTAGATCTACTGTTGAGCCCCTCTGGTGAATGTTCCATTTCAATTACTTTTCAATTCCAGAATTTGTTTTTGGCTCTTGTTTTTATAATTCCTATTCCTATCACTTACTCGATGGAAGTGTCATCCCTCCCTTTTGTTCATTAGTCACATTTCATGTAGTTCTTTGAACATCCTCACAGATGTTAAGTCTAACATCTCGTCCTCTTACAGACCTTTTTTGTTGCCTGCCTTTTTTTCTGATAGGTTATGTGTGGGTTATGCTTTCCTGTTTCTTTGCATGTCTTGTAATTTCTTATTAGATATTGAGCATTTAAATTTTTTTTTTTTCTTTCAACGTTTATTTATTTTTTTTTGGGACAGAGACAGAGCATGAATGGGGGAGGGGCAGAGAGAGAGGGAGACACAGAATCGGAAACAGGCTCCAGGCTCTGAGCCATCAGCCCAGAGCCCGACGCGGGGCACGAACCCACGGACCGCGAGATCGTGACCTGGCTGAAGTCGGACGCTTAACCGACTGCGCCACCCAGGCGCCCCGATATTGAGCATTTTAGATAATGCGTTGTGTCCACTCAGGGTGCTGATCTGCCTACTCCCCACCTCTGGGCTAGTTAGTTATTTGCTTTTTAACTTGTTTGATGACCGGCTAGGTTGTTTAAGCAGAGTCTTTGTCCCCTACTCCACTCTGGGCAGGGTGAAGCTTCTGATGACATTCCTCAGAGGCCATAGCCTTGGCCATGCCCATAGTCACCCTGCGATGGAGGTGGTTTGGCCCTGCTCATTTCTGTCTTTTTTTTTTTTTTTTTTCTCCTTAATCTTTATTTTTGAGAGAGAGAGCGCAAGTGCGAGTGGGGGAGGGGCAAAGAGAGAGGGAGACACGGAATCTGAAGCAGGCTCCAGGCTCCAGGCTCCAGGCTCCGAGCTGTCAGCGCAGAGCCTGTCGTGGGACTCGAGCTCACAAACCGCTAGATCACGACCTGAGCTGAAGTCGGACGCTTAACTGAGCCACCCAGGCACCCCTCATTTCTGTCTTTCTCTCTGATCCCATCTTCAGTGTTGTGGGGTGTAATTTGCTTTGTAAACTGATCGTATTAAATTCAGGCTCCTTTGATTGGGTGGTGTCTGGGGTCAGTGTTTGAGATGTTTTAACCCCAGTGGACCCTTCCCACCTGTGTCCCCATTTCTTTCTGGCACAGTAGGCAGCCTGGACAGGTCAGTCTTTATCTCCATTGACTTTTACTCTTTTTTCAAGGACCTCGCCAAAATTCTCACTTTCTGAGAGCACCTTTTGGCCAGAACTCTTTTTGCACGCTATTCCAAGTGAAACCAGCTCCTCCGAGATTGTTGGGAGCTCTCTAAGGCTTGCTTTTCTCCTTTGGCAAACTGAGGTACAGCCCTGTGCTGTGGGTGTGGACAGTGGTGTGCTTGTCTGTGATTGACATCCTTGCTTTAGGAGCTGAGTGCCTGGATGGAGGGTGCAGGGGGTGCGGCAGGGAGGAGTAGCTCTGAGGTGTCCTTGGCTTACGTCTCTTGGTGCAAAACCCCACAAGCTGGGGTGGGAGCTGTCTGGGCCCCAGCAGTGTCTCCCACAGGTGGGGCCTGGATGGAAGAAGGGAGCCCCCCACCTCTCACTGGCACTCACCCAGGGCTTAGCCCAGGCCTGGGCAACAGGAGCAGGACGAAGAGTGCAGAGGTCTGAGTTCCCCCCTGCACCTGTCTGGAGGGGAGTCGAAGCCACACTGAACTGAGAGGGAGAGGAGGGATCAGTCCTGGTTCAGCAGCCCCAGATTCTTGCAGCTGTTCTTTGGGTAGATTTCTTGAAAAAGGTGTTTCTCATTTGACGTATGCCTTTAGAATCAATTCCATAAACTTTAAATGGTTATTTTATTAAAAATAATTTTCATCAGTTTCATAGGGAGTGCGGTGGGCAGGACTCCTCATGCCACCGTCCTGGACGTGGAACTCTCAAGGGTACCAAGTTTTTGATAGCTTTCATTGTTGTTGTTGTTTTTTAAATCACTTCTGTTGGGGAGCGAGCGTGTGGTTGGAATCGATGTATTATTACCTTGTTAGAACTTGATTGGCTAAGTCTGGATGAATTCCTGGGGCTTTATTGGTGTTTTTATCATCTGACTCCCCTAGGTAGATTCTCTCTGGGGAGGTATCTGTCTGCTGCTACTTCTCAAGCCTCTTTGCTTGCATGTGTATCTAAGAGGAAAAAATTTCATTCCAAATCTTTGATTTTCCTAATAAAAAAAGTTTTAAATGAGATAGGAGATATACCATGAGATATACACTTGGTATGGGAAAAATGTACAATATCTTATTAATATTTTCCATAATGATTACATGCTATATAATATTTTGGATATACTAGGTTAAATAAAATATGTTGTTAAAGTTTCACCTGTTAAACTTTTCTTGTTTTTGCTTTTTATTCTTTTAAGTGTGTGTTTATTCATTTATAGAGAGAGAATATGTGCTTGTGCAAGTGTAGGAGGGGCGGGGTGGGGGACAGGGAATCCAAGCGGGTTCCACACTGTCAGCACAGAGCCCATCGTGGGGCTCCATCTCATAAACTGTGAGATCATGACTTGAGCTGAACTCAGGAATCAGATGCTCAGCGGACTGGGCCACCCTGGCACCCCTCTTTTTTAAAATGAGTCTACTAGAGGGGCGAGTGGGGTGGCTCAGTTGGGTAAGTGTCCACCTTCAGCTCAGGTCACGATGTCACGCTTCGTGGGTTTGAGCCCTGTATCGGACTCTGTGCTGACAGCTTGGAGCCTGGAACCTGCTTCAGATTCTGTGTCTCCCTCTCTCTTTCTGCCCTTCCCCCCAGTTGTGCGCATCGTGTATGCGCACACGCTCTCTCTCTGTTTCTCTCTCAAAAATCACATTAAAATGTGGCTACTAGAAAATTTTAAATTATGTATGTGACTTGCATTTTATTCCTGTTGTTCAATTCTGTGTTATCCCTACTTTCCTTAAATAGGGTCTTTGAAAACAAAGAAACTTAGAAAACTTAGAAAACTACGGTTAATTTGGAAAAATGTAAAGATTACACTAAGTATTATGAAAGTATCTTTGGGGCTCCTGGGTGGCTTACGTGTCTGACTCTTGATTTTGGCTCAGGTTGTGATCTCATGATTCTAGGAGATTGAGCCCCGTGTCAGGCTCTGCAGTGACAGTGTGGACCATGCTTGGGATTCTCTCTCTCTCTCTCTCTCTCTCTCTCTCTCTCTCTCTCTCTCTCTCTTCCTCCCTCTCCCTCTCCCTCCCTCCCCCCCCGCCCTCTTGAAATAAAAAAACTTAAAAAAAACACCTTTAACTTTTAGCAACGCAGAACTTTTTCCTTTTCATGTAGTTGTAGTAAAAATATATACTGAAAAGTAATTTTGTAAAGAAAATATCTTACTAAAGTTTATGATTTTTAAAAAATTCTAGTCAGTGATTTTTCATGCTTAATAGTGTTCCGTAACTTTGTACCTAATTTTTTTAATTATTAAAAATGGCTAAAGCATTTCTAACAGTTGTATGTGCAACTTCTGTATTTTATTCGTGCATTCGTTCATGTGGGTGCTGTGTACTTGACAGTGGTACATGACAAGGTAGGGTCCCCTAAGCCCCTCCCCCTTCTTTAAGGGGTCTGGGATGGAAACTGTGTGGAGGTCAGGAAATTCTCAGTGTGTTGGGGAATGAGTTGGGGGCAGGACTCCCTAGCAGCAGAGGGCCTCTCTCTTCCTCTTGTGCCCTTGCTGGGGCTCATGGTCCAGGGGGCTCTTACTCTTTGGAGGCCATGTGGACCATGAGATCTACCATTCAGTTGCTGTGGTCAAATTCATTGTCATACCAGGAAAGGAGCTTGACACAGTGGTCCTTGAGAGCAATGCCAGCCCCAGCATCAGAGGTGGAAGAGTGGGTGTTACTGTTAAAGTCATGGGAGACAACCTGGTCCTCACTGGGGCCCTGGATGCCCTTGAGGGGGCCCCCCAGTGGCCTGCTTCACCACCTTCTTGATGTCATTGTATTTGGCAGCTTTCTCCGGGTGGCATTAGATCCATAACTGACATGTTGGCAGCGGGCACATGGAAGGCCATGCCAAATGAGTTTCCCATTCAGCTCAGGGTTGACCTTGCCTATAGCCTTGGTGGCACCAGAAGATGCAGGGATGATGTTCTGAGCAGCCCCTCAGCCGTCACACCACAGCTTCCCAGAGGGGCCGTCAGTGGTCTTCTGGTTGGCAGTGATGTCACGGACTGTGGTCATAAGTCCTTCCACAGTGCCAGAGTTGTCATGGATGACCTTGGCCAGAGGGACTAAGCAGTTGGTGGTGCAGGACGCATTGCTGACAAGCTTGAGGGAGTTGTTGTACTTCTCGTGGTTCACGCCCATCACAAACATGAGGACATCAGTAAAAGAGGCAGAAATGATGACCCTCTCAGTTCCACCCTTCACGTTAGCCCCAGTCTTCTCCATGGTGGTGAACATACCACTGGACTCCACAGGGGAGTCGGCACCAGCGTCTCCCCATTTGATGTTGGCAGGATCTCGCTCCTGGAAGATGGAGATGGGCTTTCCATTGATGACAGGTTTCCCGTTCTTAGCGCTGACTGTGCCTTGAATTTGCTATGGGTGGAATCATAGTGGAACGTGTAGACCTTCTCCGTTGTGTCTCGGGGGTGCACCGCTCACAGCACAGGAAGTGGCCATGTGTCAAACAGGAGGGAGCAGAGAGCCAGAATTTTTACATCTTAAAATGTCATTTCAGGAATCCTTGAAAGAAACAAGTTGGTTCAGTACATATCTTCCTCAGCTTACCGTGGGCTTATGTCCTGATAAGCCTGTCACAAGGTGAAAATACTGTAATTTGAAAATGCATTTAATACACCTAACTTACTGAACACTGTGGCTTAGCCTGGCCTACCTTAAATGTGCTCGCAATGTTCATTATATTAGCCTACGGTTGGGCAGAATCACGAAACACAAAACCTATTTTATAATAAAGCGTTGACTAGTCTGTGTAGTGTATTGGAGACTGTGTTGAAAGTGACACGTGGAGCAGTCGTCTGGGTACAGATGGTACTTGCCTTATTGGCGATTTACCCTCATCCTGTGGCTCCTGGGCGCTGCCTTTCACTGCCGTTCACCACGAGAAAGCATAGGACTGCATGTTGCTTGCTAGCTTGAGAAAAGACGCGAATTCAAAACTTGACGTATGGTTTTTATGGACCGCGTATTGCTTTTGCACCGTTGTAAAGTTGAAAATCTTAAGTCGAGGCCGTGTAAGTCAGGGACCGTCTGTATTTGAATATCTGTGTCTGTTTTACTTTAGTAAGACTGACTTTCGTGGCTTCTCTTTCACAGATGATGACTTTGACCAGTTTGATAAGCCTGGTGCAGAGCGGTCGTGGAGAAGAAGAGCCGCGGACGAGGACTGGGACAGGTGCGGGACGGCGAGAACTTCCCTGCTCTGCCGCCGGGCCGTGCAGAGAGCCGTACTGACAGCGCTGTGCTGGCTGCCCGGTCCTCTTCTCTGAGTGGGCCTGTCCCTGCCGGGCCCAAGTGAGGGCGCGAGGGCCTTCTGGGGGTGGCAGGCTTTCTTCCGGGCTCCTGTTCCCGGCCTGTTGTCTTTACCTCTTTCTGTGTTTTTACACAGTGATGGTGGTATTGATTTGATGGACGCCCAGAGCTGTTATTGGAGAGATCGTATGCCAGAGTTCTTTCGTTCTATAGAGCCTTCCCAGTATTTGGCCAGACTTTAAAAGTTTTGCCGATTTAATATATGTAAAATAGTATCTAGCTATAATTTGTATCTTTATTTCTTTGATTAGTAGCAAAGGTGGAACTATCTTTACGAATACGCATACACCTGCACTAAAAGTATTTAAAATGCACATAGTAGTGGTCAGTGTCAGGTCTCTCTAGTGATTACTTCTGATGAGCAGCTCTGCTGCGAGAGGGGCGTGTACTGGGGGAAGTACGTGGTGGGGCTTAGTCTGGGTGGTGGGTTCTCGAATGAGGATTCGTCTTTACACGTTTCTTAACGACTTAAGAACTGTGTCGGCAGTGTAAAAAATTACCTCATCGTTGGAGTCAGGAAGTTTAGTAATAAAGGTAAATAGGTCTGAATAAAGAACAGCAGTGATGTTCTGTAGTAAAAATCCTGATTGCCATTTGAAGACTGTGAGGCCCCAGAACTTTTACAGAATAATCTGCATTGAGAAGCGTACGCTTTACGGACTTATGGCTTGCATTAAGGTGAGTATTCAGTGGCTCCCAGTCTGTAACGGATCACTTTGAGCCCACAGCAGAACCTCCTGGGAGAGAACCGCCCTACGGAAGCACTGATAAACTAGCTTTGTTCACAAGACGGTGGGGAGCTGAGGAAAATATAAAGGAGATTTTAATAGCTTACTTGCCATTTGGATGTTTTCTTCTGTCAGTTGTCTAGTCCTGTCTATATGTAGTTTTCTTGTGGGTTGTTTGTCTTTCCCTTACTGATTTGGGGATTGTTATACTTCCTGAAATTTATTTTTTGTACTTGGAGGTAGGTCCCTCTTCCTAGTCAGTGACACATGTTCCCTTAAACAGTAGCCTTCAAGTAGATTTTTATAAATAATATAATCAGCTGTATAATCTGTGTGTAAGCCTGTATGGCTTTTGTTTATTTATTAAAAACAATTTTTTTTAATGTTATTGTTTATTTTTCAGAGAGAGACCGAGCATGAGTGGGGGAGGGGCAGAGAGAGAGAGAATGAATGAATGAATGAATGAATCTGAAGCAGGCTCCAGGCTCCGAGCTGTTGGCGTAGAGCCCGACGTGGGGCTTGAACCCACGAATCGTGAGATCATGACCTGAGCCGGAGTTGGACGCTTAACCTACTGAGCCACCCAGGCGCCCGTATTTTTTAAAATATGAATACAGTATGCTTTGAAATCATTTTCAGACTTAGTTGCAAAAGTGACACAGACACTCTCACGAGCCCCCAGACTCACAGCTGCGTTCTGCCACACCTGCTGT